>NC_044325.1:136853534-138103534 GCF_007399415.2 Gopherus evgoodei | reverse complement strand
AGGCATTTCCAGGTAATGCAATAAGGTTAGCATCTCACTTGGTGAACTTCCTAAGGAACCAACCCATCTTTAACGCTCCTGATGCATAATCACCTTACAGCTAGTAGGGAGTCAGTTTCTCTGCATCTCTGTTCTTGTTTAGTCTCCTGATGTTCCTCTCTCTCTGTATATGTTGATTTTTTGCACTCTTCTGGAATCCTGGGTAAATTCCCCCTAGGAGGGAGGATTAAATTTGTGTGACAATAATTTGCCCGCATGCTTACTGAAAATATACCCCAGTTTCTGTCTGTTCAAGTCTTGGGGTTCTGGTTCTTTCTTTTGCACTAGTGCAGGAATCAGGAGAATCTCAGTTCTGTTCCTGGATCTACTACTCACTCACTGTGTGAACTTGGCTGAGTCACTTTGCCTTTGTGCCTCAGTTTCTTCCTTTGATATAAGAATCCATCTCACAGGGGAGTTGTGCAGCTTAATTCATGTCCTTAAAGCACTTTAAGATCCTTGAAAATGAGATAACCTTACCAGTACACAGTATTACAGTAGTGTATGGTCTCTTCCTCTGCCACCCTAATGTTCTCAGACTGTGGTGAATACTGAATGCTTTCTCCAAAGACTTTAGCTAGTCATGCTCAAACTACTTCAGCTTCTTTGAGTCACCATTAATTGTCCCTTTCTCATCCTTTCCAGTTCCAGGCCCAAACCTGTACCTGCAGCTGAATGGCCTGATGTTTACTCTGGACGCAGCGAGCATGCTCTGGGCGAATCTCTTCTTCCTAGATCTCTATCGCAGCCTGGAGCAGTTCAAAGCCATTTACAAGCTGGAGGACTCGAGAAAGTGGGATGAGCATGTTGATGTCCGACTGGATGGCTTTAGGCTGAAGGTACCATTCGCTTCCTTCCTGCCCTAGTCTGCAGTAGTTTCCTGCTCTCTTTCTTGAAGATAAAATAGTGAGAGACCAAGGTACAATGGCAGCCCAGAATGAGAGGAAAATGAAAACTCCACCTTTCTAGACTGGCCCCTACTGCTGTTAATTTCTATTTGTGATCTGTGGATGGAAGAACACATTCTTAGAGCCAGCCTGGAGTGAGCAGGAAAGTTGATGCTTAAGAGGCGAGATGCATGGCTAAAGGGTGTAGTATGTTGAGTCTTTCTCCTCTAGGTTGCCAATTCAAAGACAGCTAAAGCAGTAGTAATTGAAAGTTGTTGCTGTCTGATGGCTGTTTGGCCTATATAAATGAGTTGGCAAGTCTCACATCAGTGCCCAGTGGACAAATGTCCACAGAACTGAAATCCTACTGCATCTGGCGCTGGCTAGCCTTCTTGTTTGCAGTCTTGGCAGGCATGCAAAGGCCCAAATGGGCCTTGGAGACAAAAATCCCTTCTCTCCCCTAGGGGTGGGTCCTTCCAGATGTGGGCACACGGGTGGAGGCAGGTTGGGATAAACTTGTAGTGCTGGTGCCCAAGCTATGGTTAGTAAATAAAGGATTTCAGTCACTGGTGCTATTGGGTTGGCACCTTTTCACCTTTTAGAACAAAATACACTTTTAAAAAAAACAGTTGTTCTGAATGTATGTCTTTCTCAGAATATGTGCTAGGAGTGATAGCACAGATATCACTGTGCTGAGTGCAATATACTTTCCTGGAATGGGCTGCTAATCTCTCCCCTTCTTATTTATTCCCCCTCACTGAAGGTAAGCATCCCGGTGGAGAAGAAAGTAACTGATCATTGGGACCGTCCCAAGGCCCTCTCCATTTACACCTCGGAGATGACTGCCACCAACTCTCGCTATGACCCTCACTGCAGCTGCTCAGCCCTCCAGAACATCTTTCGCAGATTTGCCAATTCAGAGTTCTTCCACTCCACCTACACCCAGTTCCCAAAGTCTCAGGACAACTTCAGCATTCTCCACACCCTCTTCCTACGCCACGCATATCAGGTGGAAACTAGAGCCCAGAAATGCACCTGCTTTGCCCATTCAACTTGGAGGACCTCTGCTTCTGAAGACCTGTGGTCTGTTTACTTCACCCAGATCTCCCTGGACTTTGAGGGGGCTGAGAGTTCAAAGGGCAGAGCCCTTAACTTTATTGACCCTTTCCCCCTCTCCATTTGGGCTTGCCTTCCCAAGAGATGGGAGCAAGCTCAGGTGTCCAAGCTGCAGGCCTCTGCTGCCTCGGAATTGAAAATCAAGCCTTCTGCTAGCTTTAGTAATCATGCCAAATACCAGGACCGTACCAGAGAGCCTGGGCTGTGCCAAAGATCAAAGACTGAGCAGGACCTGAAAAGCATTAACAAGGTCCCGGAGGCAAACGACATCTTGGGAGAATGTGACTGTGATGATGACAGAGAGGATGCTCATGAGATGGAAGCCTCTGCTGATATTCATGTGCTTGCGTACTCGACCGCTCATGTGAAAATGCGTCTCAACCATTACCAATACCTGGTGCTGCTCAGGATGAAGGAAATTTTGCAGACGCTGCAGGAGCAGTTGGCCCAAGATACGCAGGATTTGACCGGATCTCCCTTAGAACCCGTGACTGCATGCATGGGCATCATGTTCAACAGTGCCGAAATGGCCCTGCTCATGCATCCCATCCCAGGCTCTGGGTCAGAAGCTCGGTCCATAGACTCTGATACAACGAGCCTGATAGAATCTGAGCTCTCACCATCAGACAGCAGGGAAGGGCTGGCTAGTGAAGAGAAGGAGCTGAAATCAGAGGCCAGGTCAGAGAAGGAAGCCAGCAGCCCCTCAAAAGTCCTGGAAGACAGTGGGATTGAAAACACGGATGTGAGCATGGCTGTGTTGCCAGAGAGACTGCCAGGATCCTTGAGTGATGGAGCTCTGGGAGCAGCTGACACAGCAGATCCACAGAGCAAGAGCATGACAGAGAGGGGACCAGTTGAGGAAGCACATGAAGCTGTAGAAGCCCTGGATACAGGGAGACTGAGCGAGCCCAGCAGCCATTCTCAAACTTCTCTTGCCCTTTCTTCCAGCCAGTCCTCAGAGGCACCACCATTAGAGAGCAGAGACATCACTCTCAAGGAGCAAGCAGAACTCATCCCCTTGAAGAACCTAGATGTAGAATTATCAAGCGCGCTGCATATGACTAAGGATGCCACTAAGGAAGCCCTGCATGTGACCATGGACCTCACAAAGGAAGCCATGTCTATAACTAAAGACGCTTTCAGTCTGAGCCGGGAGAAGATGGCTTCTACTATGCAGAAAATGCTCTCTCTACCCCCAGCCAAGTGAGTGATTTCTCCTGTTGCCCTTCTGAACAGCAACAACAAAGTTGAGGTGGGGGTATGTTTAACAGTGACACGTCCACATTTCCTCTCCCCTTTAGAATTCCATCTTTCCCTCTGAGTCTGAATGATCTTTAAAACTGCAGGCTATTCACTTTCTGGGAAGGGGGCAAAAGGCTGGCTGACTGCTTCCTTCCTCTTGCTAGTGGTTGGATCCAAGAGCCTACATGTCCCATAGTTTCTAGCTCCTTTCATTGCTGTAATGTAGCCACTTCTGGGATGGAGGGCAGCATGCAATTTGCTGTGCAGTAGTAGGGAATTTTGGCCAAGGATGCCTGGGCAAATCCCTATTCTTTTTTAAAGGTCTCATGATTTTAACATTTAAGAGAAGGCAGGTGTCATGGAGTCACCGGGCGATGCTCTGGAACTGCTCCCCACCAAGCCAGGCCGGACTTTGGGGAGCCTCCTCTCCCTTGGAGCAGACTTGTTCAGGGCAAGAAGCTCACACGTCTTCATCTCCTGGGTCTCTCCTTAGAGCATTCAGCATCCTCTGCCCCTCCGTGCGCTTCCCACAGCGAGCCCACCCAGGCGGGGTCCTGGGGAAGCCACAGGGTCCTGCACCCCCACTTCGCAGTCAGACGTGACTCTCAGCCAGCCAGTAAAACCGAGGTTTATTCAATGACAGGAACAGGGTCTAACACAAAGCTTGTAGATACAGCGAACCGGACCCCTCGGCTGGGTCCATTCTGGGGGGCAGTGAGCCAGACCCCCCACGTCTGCACTTCACTTCTCGACCCCAGCCAGCTCCAGACTAACAACCCCTCCCTCAGCCCCTCCTCTCTGCTCAGCCCCTTTCCCAGGCCAGGAGGTCACCTGATCCCTTTGTCTCCAACACCTTCAGCTGGCACCTTAGCAGGGGAGGGGTCTAGGCCGTCAGTTGCTAGGAGACAGAGTGTCAGGCATTTAGGTGCACTGGCCCTTTGCTCTGCCAGATACTTAAGAACTGCCTAGGGGACACTAAGGCACCAACACAGTATTCAGAGAAAACATTAAGAACATTCCCAGTTCGTCACAGCAGGACCTTGCTTCTTAAGGTCTCATCTGAAACACTGGCACACAGTAAACTGTGTCGTATATTGTAGATGCTGCTGCAAAAATTTGAATCTATACTTCCAGGTAATGTAGATAAATCCAATATCTGTTCTGTTCAATGTAGGTTCTTATACTGCGCTTATCATGGTATTATCTGAGCATCTTCTAATAGTGCATTAAATGATGTGACTAAGTCTATCAAGTGTTGTATGGTTAGACCCCTAACTATCCTCTCCTGCCAGGATAAGCCCACTTCTCCCTTCTCACTATTCCTGTGACTTTCTCTCTGACCCCCGTATGAAGATGCAAGATGTTAAGACACATCTCCAGATAAGAGTCTTTCCTGAGGACTGGATGGCTTAAGGGATATAGGAACCTTTCACTTCTTTGTTATCAGTGTAGTGCAACCCAGGTTGTCCATGATCTAAAATTCTGACCAACCAACAGGTTTTTAACTGCCTTTGGGATGGGTTGATGATTCCCAGTTCAGTTTTTAGTGAGCTGGTGTCCACAGCTGGTCCTGTTCCAATCGTTCTTCCCGAGGTAATACAGAGAGCTGGGGACTATGGTGTCTGGGATAGTGCAGGAAGTTGGTAATGCAACTCGGAGCCTTTCATCTCCAGGTTGCTAGTTCAATCCTAGCTCAAGTTACCTGATGGCTGTTTAGTAGCCTTGGTGAAAGGTCTGGGTAGATTTCAGTCTGAGTCCTGTAGACAAGTGTCCACACAAGCCACTATCAGCTTGAATATAGCAGGTCCCCATGCTGGAAGATACAGAAGAGAAGGCATGAATTGAAGTCCTAAGTTTTCTTTCTCCTGCAGAGGTGGCCCCTCTGGTTGAGGACTGAGATGCCTGGATAGGACATTGCAGGAAGCTTGCACTGTCACTGTCTCTGCTGTGGATAAATAGGATTACATTTTCTGTTTCACTCTGCTTTGCCCACCATTCCATCCCTGGCAATTCTAAATTAAGCCACAAGCTGTGCTGATAACCTTGTATTGTTCAATATAGAAACAGTGTAACTGTGATAATGAATTTAGTGCCTGAAGGCTAAGCTGTCTGTTTCTATGGGTTTTTGGTAGGGAGCCTGTGTCTAAAGTTGAAGAGGGTGCAGCAACCACTATGGGCGGCGGCAGCAGCCGAATGCATTTCTTCTCCTTGAAGAGGACTGCATCCCAGCATTCCTTTGATGCCACCTCCCTAGATGGGAACTGCCCTGAGGACAGGCTGTCTGTGGACAGTGATGGCAGTGATGGCTTCGTGATGCTCATGGACCCTGGTAACTAGAACTGCCTGTATGCTTTCTTTCATTATTAGTTCACACAGCCAAATTAATCTCTGATGTAGCTAATGGAGTGATGTATACTAATGGAGTGATGTATACTAGACCACTATGTCTGTCTCTAACTGATCCTGTCGATTACTTACTCCTGGGCCATCCAGCCAGTATGGATCTTTCCAATACTGCTTTTTGATATGCCTTCTCTATGAAAGAAGCTGTAGGGCAAGTACAGTCTAAGAGAACCCTGCCGGTATCTGTATGGTATGGTCACTGGCACATTCAAAATGTGGAGTTAGCTCTAGAGAGGGGTTAAAACATGGAACTGGGACTTTGGAGATCTGGATTCTATTCCCAGCTCTGCCACAATCTTATTCCATGACTGTGGGCTAGTCACGTCCTCTGTTTCCTCGTCTGTAAAATGGGAGGGATAGTTACCTATCTCGCTGGGAAGTTGAGGTTTGATTCATTAATCATAGGACTGGAAGGGACCTTGAGAGGTCATCTAGTCCAGTCCCCTGCACTCATGGCAGGGCTAAGTATTATCTAAACCGCCCCTGACAGGTATTTATCTAACTTGTTTTTAAAAATTTCCAGTGATGGAAGATTCCACAACCTCCCTAGGCAATTTATTCCAGTGCTTAACCATCCTGATAGTTAGGAAGTTTTTCCTAATGTCCAACCTAGACCTCTCTTGCTGCAATTTAAGCCCATTGCTTCTTGTCTTATCCTCAGAGGTTAAGAAGAACAGTTCTTCTCCCTCCTCCTTGTAACAACCTTTTATGTAGTTAAAAACTGTTATCATGTCCTCTGTCAGTTTTTCTCTTCTCTAGACTAAACAATTTTTGAAATATTCCCTCATAGGTCATGTTTTCTAGACCTTTAATCATTTCTTTTTTTGCTGTTCTCTGGACTTTCTCCAATTTGTCCACATCTTTCCTGAAATGTATCACTCAGAACTGGACATAATACTCCAGTTGAGGCCTAATGAGTGTAGAGTAGAGCAGAAGAATTACTTCTCGTGTCTTGCTTACAACACTGCTAATACATCCCAAAACAATGTTTGATTTTTTTGCAACAGTATTACACTGTTGACTCATATTTAGCTTGTGATCCACTATGACCCCCAGATCCCTTTCTGCAGTACTCCTTCCTACGCAGTCATTTCCCATTTTGTATGTGTCCAACTGATTGTTCCTTGCCAAATGGAGTTCTATGCATTTATCCTTATTGAATTTCATTCTGTTTACTTCAGACCATTTGTCCAGTTTGTCCAGATCATTTTGAATTTTAATCCTATCCACCAAAGCACTTGCAACCCTCCTAGTTTGGTATCGTCCTCAAACTTTAGAAGTGTACTCTCTTTACCATTATCTAAATCATTGATGAAGATATTGAACAGAACCGGACCCAGAACTGATCCCTGCAGGACCCCACTTGTTATGCCCTTCCAGCATGACTGTGAATCACTGATAACTACTCTCTGGGAACGGTTTTCCAACCAGGTTTGCACCCACCTTATAGTAGCTCCATCTAAGTTGTATTTCTCTAGTTTATTTAATATATATATATATATATATAACGTCCTTCTCTTCAAAGCCCTCCATGGGTGGGCCCAGACTACCTGAGGGCTCACTTTGCATGGTCATAATCTCCCGTAATGGGTATTCTCCTCTAGAACAGTGGGAGTGCTAACTTTGATACTGACTGCAAGAGGCAGCCCCTGGGCAGCTGGTCTGTGACTGTACATATCGCTATTGGGAAGAATCAGAATGACCATGAATCTCAGGACCTGCAGAACACAATGTTCAGAACCCACTTCTTTAGCCTACCATTCCCCCAAATAAATAAACTTAAATATAACAAAAATACACAGCCCTTCTGGGTTTCAGAAGCGTAAACCTTTTGTATTCATGTTAGACTTCTAAGGCACTTGGATATTACAGTGATTGTAGTGGTATAGAAGTACATAGGTAGGTGGAATATTTGTAAAAGTGCTGTAGAAGGGCAAAGTGTGGTGTTGGGGATTACAATAAATGTGTCATTTGAACTTTCTATCTTTCAATTAAATCAATCCAAACTGCTTTTGATGGTTTTCAGGAAGGTGGCAAAGTGGAACTGTATCTGAGTAGTCATCATCTGTTTTCAGATCATAGCCTGGATTCCCTCACCCCAGGACAACTTCTTCAGGACCTTCGTGATGCAGGCAGCAGAGTAAGCCCAATGGTAGAAGATGAGGATAGAGGGACGCCTGACATGAACAGCTCAGCTTCTCAGAGTGGAGAAGACCCTAGCCTTCAGCTGGTCAGATTTTTCCTCCCTCTCCCTAAAGTCTTCCTTTAAAGGAACCTTGCAAAGGGGGCAATGTAGCTATTTTGACAAGTGGTACTGTGACTTATTGTTTCAGGTCTCTGTTCTGGTGCTGAAAATGAATGAGGTGAACTGCGGGATAGAGGCAAAAGGCGATGATCTGTCACTTGCTGTACAAGTTATGGAGGTTACTCTGGAGCAATTGGGCAATATTGGAATGTGGCAGTATCTACAAAGCAGCTGTGTGGGTAAGATGCTGGCCTTTGGACCTGTTGGCTTTGAAACCAGAGCATCAGGCACTGGCTGTTATTAGGAAGCCATGAACTGTAAATATTGTTTTCAGTGTTCATGTGCAGTAACAATGTCTGTGAAATGTTGACAATATTGAGAGCCTCTGTCTCAGTAGTTCAAATCCAGTGTCCAAAAGTTGCTTCCATGGCTGTTTTGGTGGCTCTCAGTCCAATCTCAGTTCCCAGTGGACAGGTGGCCACATCACGCTCCCTCCACCACAATTGATTCACATGTTATATCCAAACAGAATAAAGTCTAAATCAGTGATAGATAGATACTTGTGCTTTAAAAGAGCCAATTCCACAATGTTGAGAACAATTATAAGAGAAATCAGTTGGGAGAAAGAGTTGAAACAGAAATATATGAACGATAATTGGGAAGTCTTTAAGAACATTTCACTACATGCAGCAAAAGCCACAATTCCATTCTCAGGGGTGGCTGCACTGGTTGAAAAAACAACCTAGTTTAGAGGAGAAATGAAAGCAGCTATAAAATATATTGTGGGGCATGTGTATATAAATAGAAAGCAGAAGCTAGGAACTGAAGAAAATTGATAAGGGAAGAAAAATGGCACAAGAAGAAATCTACGGCCAGCAGAGCTAAGGACAATAAGGACTTTTTCAAGTATATTAGGAATAGAAAGAAATGTAATAATGCTATTGGTCCATTGCTATATGGAAAAATTGTCAATAATAATACATAAAAGGAAAAAAATATTAAGTATGTATTCTATAGTTGGGGAAAAGACAGATGATATAGTTACAACATATGATGATGAAATACTGTCCTTTCCACCAGTAACTAAGGAGGATATTTAAACAGCAGCTGTTGAAAGCTAGACATTTTAAAATCAACATGTTCAAATAACTTGCATCCAAGAGTTTTGAAAGAACTGGCAGTGGAACTCACTGGACTATAATGTTGGTTTTTTAAATAAGTCTTGAAACATTGGGGAAGTTTCAGAGAACTAAAAGAAAGCTAATGTTATGCCAGTATTTAAAAAGAGTAAACAGGTTGACCTAGGTAATTATAGGTCAGCCACTGATCCTGGGCAAAGTAATGGAGTGGATGATAAAGGGCTTGATGAAGAAAGAATTAAAGTAGAGTAATGTAATTAATGCCAATCAATATGGCTTTATGGAAAATAGATCTTGTCAAACTAACCTAGTATCTCTTTTTAATGAGATTACAAGTTTGGTTGATAATGGTAATAGTGTTGATGTACTATCCTTGTACCAAGTCAAATGCCACACAAAAGTCCAAGTTCAGACTAAAATAAGGTGCAAATTTTTAACAGGTGAGTGTAATTAACCATTGGAACAATTTACCAAGGGTCATGGTGGATTCTCCATCACTTGCAAGTTTTAAATCAAGATGAGGTGTTTTTCTAAAAGACATGCTCTAGTTCAAACAAGAATCGATGCAGGGTCCTGTTATGCAGGTCAGACTAGATGATCACAGTGGTCCTTTCCAGCTTTATAACACTAGTGGGGCCCCTTGTTGGTAGCTTCAGCCGAGAAACTAAGGATTTGGCCTTGGAGACTGAACTTCTCCATCATGCCTCAAGGTGGCTCCGTCTAGGTCAGATAGTGACCTCCTGGGCTAAAAGCTCTGTGGAGTAGCAACTTTGTCTCTACAGTGCCTACCGCAATGGGAACCTGGTTCCTAGATGCTATAGTAATGCATATAATTAATAATGCTTACAGAAGCTATGTGGGGAAGCTTGCACTGCTGCTCCTGATGCTGTTATCTGTGCTGTGGATAAGTAGACGTCTTCAGACTACACTGCGTTTAATCTAGGATGTTTCACCAGCACTGAGTTCAAGCTTAAAAATCTTTAAAAGAAAGAGAGAGTAGCAATTACTGTGCTAGTGATACCCCCTGATAGCGATACACCCTTTTCTCACTAGGGGGCATAATAAAATTATAAAATTACATAGTATTCAATTGGAATGCAAAAGCCTCCTGTCTTGTACAAAAGGTCCCTAATTAGGGGGGTGCAGTTTTGCTCGATACATGTAAGATTCTAGGTGCTGTGGAGTAAACCTAGTCCTCAAGAACGCTGAAACTGTCTGGAGCTGACATAGTGGAGGGGTGAGTTAGGGGGCTCACGTGACTGCCACTGAGGGGGCCAGTTGTGTTGGTGGATTCTGCGATGTGGACACTTGTCTGTTTGAAAATTGGACTGAAACTTGTTTCACATAGGACAGAGGGGGCGGTTCTGACACCAGTCAGGACTCCTGATCACTTCCGTCACGGACTGGATTTCATCCAGTGCCTGAGCAATGAAAGGCTTTATAGGCTGTATGT
Source organism: Gopherus evgoodei (assembly GCF_007399415.2). NCBI lineage: Eukaryota > Metazoa > Chordata > Testudines > Testudinidae > Gopherus > Gopherus evgoodei. The sequence goes on along the minus strand of NC_044325.1, from coordinate 138,093,010 downwards.
CTCCTAAAGGCCTATAGCCTACGGCCAATACCATCCAGCCCCCCTACCCCTATGATTTCCTTCTGTGCCTCTAGGGGATCCAACCGTAGAGAAGCCCTTAACCACAGAAGCTAATCAGACCCAGCCAGAAGTGTGCTTACGTCTTGAAATAGGACCGAGTGCCACTGTGCACTCACCTCTGGCTGTCCAGAACGGGTTCCTTCACATCCTGATCCACAGCTATAGTGCAGAGCTCCTGATGTCCTCCCTCACCAACCTGGGACCCTTCCTCGAGGATGAAGTGGTACCCGAGGTGATTCCCATGAAGATAGAAATTGTGGATGCCAAGATTACGCTGAAGGTGTGTTTGTGTGTGCATTGGCAGGGAAAAGTGGGTATCCAGGGCTCAGCTGTGAGTAAGGTTCTACCAGGAAAAGAGAACTGCGGCTGTCTGGAGAGGTGCCATTTCCTTAATAAAATGTGCAGAATGGTGTTCTACCCTTTCTTTTACCTCTTAAAAACAACCTTAATGGTGAACAGGTAGCTCCTTGGAATCTTAGTGTAATGGTTTGACCATGGGGAATGTGAATGGGAGTCTGAAACTCCTGGGTTCTCTTCTCAGATTTGCCAGTGACGTGCTTTGCAGTCTCAGGAAATTCACTCAACCCCTTTGTGCTGCTCTTCTCATCTGTAAAATGGGGACAATGATTCTGACCCTTTTTTGTGAAGCCCTTAGAGATTTACAGGTGGAAAGAGTTGCTTAAGAGCTGGGTGGTAGTAGTATTATTGCCACTTACTCAGTGAGAGATGGCACCTGGTGCAGAGAGAGGTCTGATAACCCACCTGTAACCAGCCATGTGTCTTTGTCATACTCCGTACGACCATTACATGCCCCTTCCTTTGGTCTGTATCTCCTCACACAAGCATGGGCTAGGCTTACTGTGAAGCAGCAGGGCCATCTGCAGATTAAGTGCCAATTTTGATGAAAGTTTGAATCTGGGACATGCAAGATAGTAACTATGAGATGTGGCCTTCAGGGGGTTTGTGATGAGAGACTGACCCGGGTCATCTTCAGGGATGTGACTGAATTCCCTTTTGCCACTCGGGAAGGATTTCTGTAAAGATAACTAAGGCTTACATGCAGCCCTTGTGTAAAGCCATTCTCTTCTGTTTAACGGTCAGCCCTGGTTGGGATTGGAAAATGCCAGAAGCAGTAACATGGCTACTGTGAGGACTTGCGAGGAAATCTTTTGCTGCCTTGTACATGGAGTTGTACATGGCAGCTCATAATTTTTGTTTGTTTTGCAGGATGACAGTCCTCGGGTGTACCCTACCTCTCCTGGCACCATCCCCATAACCTTGGCGGTGGATCATATTATTGTGAAGCGCAGCGATGATGGAGTATTCTCTGTAACAGGTCAGTAAAGCAGAGAAGCCTGGATCCCTCTTCCTTCACCACCATTGCTGGAGACTAGAACACCCTGCAGTGATTCCTGCTGGTAGAGACTGGAACTGAAATATGCCTCTGCTGTGGGAGGCTAGATCTGGAGTATCTGATCAGCGTCCATTGTTCCCTTATTCTCTGCAACCACTTCTGCTGGAACAGACTAAGAATATTATGTCCCCTATATAAGCACCCCTCTCCTACAATACTCCGATATTCTCATAAGCATCCACTCCTACTGGTGTAGCTTCTTGCTTGTTCACAAACTTTTGCTTGAGATTATAAATTAGAAGCTCAAGGCAACATTGGTGTAATCGTTAAAATAGGACTGGAGGTTTCTTTGGTTCTGGTTGTCATTATCACTGACTTATGAAGCCCGAGCAAGTGACTTTTTGTGTTTCGGTATGGTCATTTTTAAAATGGGGATAATACTAATGTCTGTGCAGCACTTTTGAGACCCTGTTATGAAAAGTACTTCATAAGTGCACATATTAGTATTTCTGTGTTCCTTTCCAGCTGCACAAAAGGAGGGACTATCTTTACAGAAGAAGCCTGAGCAAGATCTGATTGAAAAGAAGGTCCCAGTAAAGAGACTTTTGGCAGTTCCAACAGGAGCAGTACATGAACTACAGGTAAGCCATTTCTGCATGTTTACTTCCAGACAAATAGGCAATAGCTTGTGTCCCAGACAGCTGGCTGCTGATGAGAAAACATAAGGTTGGAAAATGTAAGACCTATACATGCATGTCTCTTTCCTCATCTAGGGTGTTTATAGATAGGAAGCCCTAGTGTTCTCTTGTGAGAGCAGTCAGGATTCAGTTCCCATCTCACCTTTCACACTCAGCCTGGAATCAAGAGCAATGCCTGCATCACTCTGCAGCAAACTCTCCTGATCACTTTCACGAACATTGTTTTCTGAGGGGATCCATCTTTCAGCCACCTGTCCAATCCCAGAATGGAAGATGTTCTTTCAGATGTGGAAACTTTTAGAAAATAGGTCATAAGCAACCACAGAATGAGTCCTATAGACATGAGAATTTCCTGGAAACATGGAACCTTCTGCTTAATTCACTCACTGTTTAATTTGATCCAAACATCTGGAACCCAAATAATTTTGTATTGCAAACAAGCAAAAACAACCTCCACTTTTTATTGCCCTTCCTTTACCCAGACATTACTAGATAATCTGATCATTGGCTACTGAAAAATGTGCTGAGGGAAGCACTGTGGTCTAGTGGGTGAAGTGCTGAATTGGGATTCAGGAGACCTGGCTCTGCCATTGGCCTGCTGGGTGACCTTGGGCAAGTCACTTCTCCACTCTGTACCTGTTTTCCCTCCCACTCTTTGCCTCATGTATTTAGGTTGTAATCTGTTCGGGGCATGGACTATCTCTGATTGTGCGTGTGTAGCACCTAGCACAATGGATTAGTGATCACAACTAGAACCCCTAGATGCTACAGTAATACAATAATAGTAATTAATTTCCTGATTCTACTGAAATCAGTGGGAGCAGGATCGAGGCCTAAATTCTGAATGAAAGAATAACACAGCTCAAGGAAGACCCATAAATAAACATGATTGTCCAAGACATTGTTGACATTAGCCTTGCCATATGCTGTAGAGCTGTGTGAGGGATTCTGAGGGCCATATGTATAACAAGACCAATAGGTAGCTTCAGTCAAGGAGGCAGAAACAGATGTGACTGAATTAAGGGGTGGTTCCTGGTGTCCTTACACAAGGAGTCCTGTTACCTTTAGTATGCCTGCTTATGAGGATAAGGATAATTCACATAAGTAAGGGTGCAGAATGGAGCCCAATATTTGTCCTGCTGCCTTGCCTGCAAGTATAGTTGTGTGACACCAGAGTTGTTGCGAAGGAAAATCCCCTCCTGCTGCAAGTCTGTTTGTGTGTCTAGAAGTTGGGTAGGAATCCATGGAGACCTGTGGCCATTAGACTGCCACTGATGGCTGTACAAGCTGAATATAATAGTGGCCATGAAAGGTATTCTAGGAAACAGTTGGAAGTGCATCTGTCAGCAGGTACTCATGTGAAAAAGCCAAATGGAATCAGTATGTCAGTAGACTTTGTTTGCTCCCCAGCATGTAGCTGCAGGTCATCTCCAAGCTCCTGGTTTCGTATTCCAATTTGACAGTACTGCGAGAAATCATCAGTCTGGTCTGGTTTGCATTTTACCTTTTGGAAAAATCTCTCTCTCCCTCCCTCCCTCTCCCCTTGTCTTTTGTAGCTAAAGGAAGCCCCAGCATTGCAGAAGGAGCTGCACACCATGAAAATAGCCCTAGCAGAAGCCAATCTGGACATAGCACGCCTTCTGCAGGAAATTAGGAAATACGATCCCCTCTTCCAGCTTTGACAGCAGAGGCCCAAGGCAGCAGCTGCTCAGGAGGAGCAGAGATCACCACCAGCACCAGGCGGCTAGTTTGTTACATTGCTGCTGAGAGGCCAACCTCAGCAGAGAGGAATTGCCTTGGGGGATGGAAATCTAATTGCAATTGCAGGATGAACTCTTACGTGGGGTAGAAGGGGAGGAGGCCCTGGCTGGATGAAGGGAAATGAGCAACAAGGAGCCATCTGGTTCTGGTTTTGCAGCCATGTCCCTCTGTCCTGACGGTACGGTGCTACACTCTATATCACTGAACCATTGCAGTGCTTAGTCTGCAAGCAGAAAATGCAGAACAGTAGTCAAGAGCCAGGCACCCCTGTCCAGTCATCTTACAATGGTATTGCTGGCCTGCTTTCACACCACCATTGCATCTGCTTCCTTGTTCATGATGGTTTACAGGGGCGGGTGGGGTGGGTGTCTGTACTTCCTTTACTATCTTCCTGGGTGGTGTTGCCCAAACACACTCACCAAAGAGTACAGGCAAAAGCAATAATGTCATCTTACCCAGTTAAGGCATAGTCAAACATGGCAGAAGTTGTTTTGCAGTGAGTGCGTACGATGTGGAGTACGATGGGATGGAAATGCTGGGGTGATTGGCTGCAAGAGATATGGAAATAACTTCTCTCCATAGGGGAGGGAACATGACTTGCAGATGTGCCCCCTGCAACCTGTCTAGTGTAGTACATAGTGGAAAAGGGGAATAGAAGAGACCCAACAATTTGCAGGCCCAGGACAAAACGAAGCTGTGGGGGTACTAGATTTTGGAATGCACCCTGCTCACACCTGCTGTCCCTGAACCCCACCTCTCACACTGTGTCCATATACACTGGCTATTGCCTTTAGCCTTGTGTGAAGGCTGCCACTTTGAAAAATGACCCTTGCTCATTAGCTGAAACCACAGAGGCTGAGTTCAGCTGTGTTCTCCATGCTGAAGTGGGAGAAATCCAGCCTCTCCTAACGAAAGATTATTTAACCTTTTCTTGAACTGACCACTGAGGTATCAGGCTGAGTGCAGAGTGTACAGGCCAAGGGGCAGGAGAGGGGGAAGGCCTGTAATCTCCCTTTGTGAAGTGTACTGCACTCAGACATATCTGCCAGAGGTTTACAGACTGATGTGGGAGGAAAAGCACTGACAGCAACAACTACATGAATTCCAACCTAGCCATGTATTTTGAGCCAGAGATGAATCAAGTGATGTGGAAGTTCCACAAGGGGCTGATGGTGTATGTTTCATCAGGGTGCTGACACGCAGACCTTTCCTTAGTGACTTCTGGCTACCTTGGCTGCTCTCTGCTAGTTATCTGAAGGCAATGAAAACCGCAGCTGGGTAATGTTCACTCTTGGAAGATGCTGACTCAGTGGTCACCTTCTCCGAGGTGCTTCCGTGATGAAGGTGAAGTGGTCAAAGTCAGTGTGTGACTTTATTTATCTAAAATTCAATAGCTTTTACAGGTAAGAAAACCTAGTAGAAGGTGATGAGAGAGTTCATGAAAGAAGTCATTTACGAAAATACCCTTTATAATGTTGCAGGAAGCAAATGCTCTTCTAAAGGCTGATAAGTTCGCTATTTCTTCATTTTACTTGGCTGAGCTAGTGCACAGCCTTGGCACTGGGTGAGGAAGCAACTACACATGTGTGCTCCTTAACTAACAAGGGAATAAACAGAACATGCTAGAATCCAGCAGAGAGAGAGACAGAGAGAGAGAGACTCCACCCGTGATAGAAGATAGTGCTGAATGGAAGAGTAAGCTGCACAGTTTAATATAGAACCATACAAGTGTCAGAATGAAGACTGCCCACTCACTGCACTTTATTGCATTCTGAATCTCTCTTGGATTTTAATGCATTTCAAACTTTTTATGGATTGGATTTCTCAGGATGTATTTTATATTTGTATTAACGCACGATTTGTAATGCACACTATACTTTTTCTAGTGCCTCTAGAACAAACAGCTGATCCCCACCCATCTTGATGAATTAAGGTCTGGGGAGTGATGAGAAGGAAAAAATGACTTGTAATATAACCTTTTTTTCCCTGCATATTTGTTCTTTTGCCTAATCCTGGGCCTATCAGATGTTTCTCTTTAGTAGGGAACATGTAGTCTAAGCCCTTCAGCTCTAGGGAGGAAGGGTGCATGTTTTTATGTGCTCATTTGATGGTACAGATTTGGAGAGGGTACTGAACAATGGCTTGGAAAGAGCCAACCATGAATTCCGTGCAGATGTCACTCAAGTCAGGGTATGGAAGAAAGGAGAGGAGATGGACAGGATGCCAGAACCCAACACAAAGCGCTGTCATTGTTGGGATAATTTTAAATTCAAAATCTTTTGACTACATTAGGCAGAAGATGGAACTGCATGGCACGCTGTAGTCTTTGACCAGTACCATTGAAGAGACAGCAGCCTGGGGGCAAAGACAGCACTGACTTACTGCTGTAAGATGGAGGACTGTATCTCTGCCATCTGTTTGTCTGTCAAGGTCCAACCGACCAATGCCTAAAAACAGGTATGGCAGCAGCAGCAGGAGCCTGACTTTCACTGCATATACTGGGAGCTAGCAATTAGAAATTATTTTGCTTTTGAAGGGAAAAGTCTGTTTTAAACAACCAACCCGATCTGAGCATTAGCCGGAGGCAAACGTAGGGTGGCAGAACTCCAGGCGGCTTTGCAGTTGTGGTACAGTCTCTATCCTCATCTAATTCAGCTGTGGTGGCTACTGTGTATTATATCTTGTTTGGCTGATGTAGTTTTCATATGTTCATTTCTGTCCCTGGAAGAGGGAGGATAGTCCACCATCTCTCTATACTAGAATATTCCTGCTTTTCCTCAAAAGCATCTTTCCTGTCCCATGCCTCCTCAGAACAGCTCTTGTGATAGGAAATAATGCACATATAATCTATGTTGAAAAATCCTCATAATATAGCAGCCCTTGTTTGATCTTATGGGCAGAGAATCTGTTACCAAGAGAATGCACTTTTAGCAGTAGTGTGGGGATAGACTGACTGAGTATTTCCCCACCACCCTCACCTTGTGTATGCACAGAATAATTTTAAAATAAAGAAAAGGGGGTTGTAGAAATGCAAGTATTATCTCATGTGGTGAGGATCACCCTGTTACTGAGCTAAACAGTTTTCTCCTAAGACAGGCACTAATGCTACAGTGCATCCATTTTTATATGTAACCAGAATTGCTGTGAAATTAATGTACAACAGCTAATTGTAGGTGTAAAAGACATCTAATGTTGTGAAATGTGTGTGTAAAGTCCAAGCTTTTGTTTCAAAGGTGAAGTTGTTGGTCACTTTCATATAAACGGAGGTTAACATTTAGTCCAATTTACATGCTTATATGCACACTCCATCTCTTCCTGTTGAGATAAGGGTACTCCTGCAAGTGCTATTGAGAGGGAGAGGATGCTGATCCCACTGCTTTATTCACATTGTGCTTGAAGAATCACTTTTTTCTTGTTTTAAAGATGTCCTGCTGTGTCTTTTAGCAGTTTGTGTAAGGAGTGATAAGGGAAGGCTTTGCACAGCACTGGTATCTAGCTGCAGTGGCGCTAAGCTACTTCCCTTTCTCTTCCATCCCTGCCGCCCAAACAAGAGTTGGAACGCAATTTCCAATAGCATGACCAGAGGAGCTTGGATTAGTCAGTATAGAGCTAGGTTCAGGAAAAAATTGGGTGCTTCTCTTTATCTGTATTCTGGTACAATACAGGGACCCTACGTATCAGAGCCTCACTGGGCTCCGTATTGTTTAAAAGTTTCCTCACTGTTGAGGATTGAAGAGAGGAGCTGAAACAGGAAAAAATAGTGAGTTTGATAAAATATTACTTTGTTTTAAGTGTTATGGGAAGGTTGATTTTTGAAGACTTGGCTCTACCGTTGTATGTTCTATTAAATGAGTTAACTTAATCCTCTGTGTAACTGCAGTATTACATTAGGAATGAGTGTGGGCTGCAGTAGCTCTTGTTAGTATGAGGGCACCACTCCTATCTGCTTACGAACAGGGATCCTGGGTACAGGCAGAGTACTGTGTACAAGTCTGACTTGAATTTAAGACCTAGTCAGTATTGGAATCTTATGTTGCAGTGTTACATTTCCATGAGTGCATTTTTTTTTTTCGGTTCTGTGAATCACCTTAAAAAGAAAAAACTAAACTTAACTTCCACTATGTCAAATGTCTATTTTCACCAAGGCTGGTTTTCTTGAGTGCTGAATAAGTGCAGAATGTGGCTGAACAGTACATAGGAAAAGTGACAATGGCTCTAGGTTGTGGGAAGGTGGGCCACTATCACCAAGAAGTATAAGAAACTACTAATAGGGCATTGTTTCAGCAGTCCCTTACCTGCTTATGGAATATAGTGCCTGCACATATCCAGAGGCAGATGCTACAACCTCCCTCAGTGTTAATTAAGGATAGCATTCCCCCCCCCCCCCAAGTCATACAATCAGCTACCTCAATACTCAGTGACATTCCATCTGCCCCATCAATGAGAAATCCAGGTCACAAGCCATTTAACTGAATAGCAAGTTTAATGAGTGTTCAATGTATCAAATCTCCCTTTCTATAGATATACCTGTTATAGCAGTAGCTGTCACCAGCACCCCTACATCATCCTCTCTGTAAGTAAAAAGCCTATTCCACCAAACACTTTGTATCCTTTTTCTGTGTAAGTGTTTAGCTCTGTTTCATATAGCCACAGCTGTAAGTCTGATGGCCCTGACACCATTTCCAAGTCAGTTATTGCCCCCTCCACCACCAGCACCTTTTATGGTAAGTTGCTTAGGAAGTGTTTAAAGAGAGAATCAGAACTTAAGCAGTCACTTGATGAGGTTTGTTAACACATGTTGAAATAAGGACTCCTATGCGCATATGATACAATATAGAGGCCTTTCCTTCCAGGAGTTTAGTATTAACGTACAAATGTAAGTGAACAAGGCTGCTGTCCGTACTGCTGTTTCAAAGTTATTCTAAACTTCAGCCACAACGGTCATTTTTCATATTTATCTACCACAAATCTTGCAGAAGTTGTATACGGAAGCATTTCATAGTCTGAGAAACTGGCCACATGCACTCGGTTTAGCTTTGTTTTAAGAAACTTCTGTTTTGGTACTGGTTCAATAGTTAATACTGCAGACACTAGAAGTGCAGAAGGTTTGGAAGCTTTCTGTTTAAGCAGCTCTGAGGTGATGTGGTTTATAGCTGGTAGTCTGTTCTCTTCCAGCTTCTCCAGGATCTCCTGCTTCTTAAACTGCTCTCTAGTTTTCACTTCAATGGAAGGTGATTTTTTTATACTTTGAATTCGGGATCTGCCCCCGTGACTTCAGCCGCCGGACTGCCTCACGCATATGTTTGGGCTGAAGAGGTGGTAGTTCTCCCCACTTCTCACACACATCCAATGCTAAACAAACCAAAAAACAGTGAATGTTATCTGTCAAGACAGTTCACACGGTTAAGCAAGTGTCTGAAAGAGGCTTTCAGATAGTAAAAGCGAACATTTTAGCTTTCACTGAGCAGGTTCTGCTATTCATAAATGTCATCAACTTCAAATCCACAACAAAAGCTAGAATTCCTTGCAGTGTCTGCAATTCACACTTAGGAGCATTTTACCATTATGTAAGAATGAGAGTGAAACTGACTAATCTGGATCTTATTATCCAAGCTGAGTGAAGGAGAATATAACACACACTAACTGGTAAAATTACATTTTATTCAACAGCTGAGATTACTTCAATTAAATTTCTTAAAACAAGTTGTTCGGATGACAATGCTCCTTTTTACTTTGACTTGTTAAAATATTCAGGGGTTGGTTAATTTGAGGAGCACATGTATTAGGGACTAATACACTAGAGCCAGGAGATGAGCATATATGGTAGAGATGGAAAGGACCTATTGGATCACTGCATCCATCCCAAACCACATGCCACATACAGGCTCATCTCAAATAAAGATACTAGATTACTTCTGTCGTGTGAGGGAATCTGTAGAAACAGCCACAAGCAGGGTTCATCATTCCAGCAAAATACCACCTATACAGATATACAAGTATTTTAATAAGTCTGTACAGACTGGGTGGCTTGAACTAACAGACTACAGTCTCCCTTTCAAATGTACTGTAAACATTTCCACACAGCGACTTTAGTAGCTCACCCTTCAATATAGTGTTTCATATAGTGTTGCCTAGGGAAGTTGTGGAATCTCCATCGCTGGAGATATTTAAGAGTAGGTTAGATAAATGTCTATCAGGGATGGTCTAGACAGTATTTGGTCCTGCCACGAGGGCAGGGGACTGGACTCTATGACCTCTCGAGGTCCCTTCCAGTCCTAGAGTCTATGAGTCTATATAGTGATTTCAGCTCATCAATTAATGGAGACCAAGTTTCAGAAGAATGGATTTATGCTAGTTAAATGTCACCTCTCTCATGCTGAATTCCTTGCTGATAGCAGAATCAGGGTTTGTGAGGCATCTGTTTTTGCCCCTGAAGACACCCAGTTCATAATAGGAAGACTGCTGTAAACACTGTCTTAATTTCTTTGAGTTGTATAGATGCTGTGACAAAGGTCTAAATTGTTAGTTACATTGAAATAACCATGTCCTCTCACTTCAAAAGCTTTCCTCGTTGCTTTAATAATCTTTAAACAACATATTCTTAGAATATTTCTCCCCTCCACTACACTCACACTTCTTAAAATATTCCTCTTGCACTCACCTTCTTCTACCACCTCCCCAGCGAAGACTTTAGAAATCCCAGACATGGCAATAACCACATTTTGAGACACAGAAGTCCCAGTAATGGACTGGACCAGCTTGAGAGAAAAGAAGATACAATTAAGTGAAATTTCCTTGCAGCTGAAGACTTGGGTTTTTTTTATTATTATTTTTGAACACTTAGACTATGCATGAGAAATGCTGAGCAGCACCTATTGAAGTCAATATGAGTGGAGGTTGCTTAATACCTCTTCTGTTGTTGGAAATCTGTACACTCAAACTGATCTAAACTACAGTGATGTTCTGTGCCCTTATTTTTATACATACCAAGCTGTCTCCTTCACCTCATATGTTCCTCTGCGGACTGAGTATTTGCAGAATCTTACCCGTTTAATAGCAGCCTTGGGGAAAGCAGACCGGCGGTACATCTCATAGCGGTTCAGCTGCTCTTCAGAAAAGGAAGAAACCAATATTCTGGAGGAAAGAGGAAGCAGATCAGTTATAACAGAAGACAGACTTTTTTCACTTTAAAAAGCTTTCCCCCAATCTGTTTCTACAGTGCACCACTTCAGAAGAAACATTTTATTAGGCATAAGGAAGAGCATGAAAAGGAGGAGGGTAGGTTGTGCCCTACTTAGCTAATACACAGGTTTGGGTGCAAAGTAATATTAACTGTTCTGGTTTACAAACTGGGACTCAGATTTTCCTTTATGAAGGCGAAGATCAGAGAAAACAAGTTATAAAATAGTTTCCAGTATTAGGCTTAAGTGTTGACAGTGCATATGACATGCAATAGTACTTTTTATTTCCAGCAGCAGGCTCTGTGCAATGAATTGGGTGAGCTAAACTCAGTCGGACGAGGAGCAAGTTGTCAAAGTAATTAGACAGTCCAGTGACCAAACTTGGCATCACATGGATTAGAAATTTAAGGTGTACTCACTGCATTTTCTGAATCTCATCTTCATCTACTTTCTGCTTCTTCTCTTTCTTCTCTTTTATCTCTATTTTTATCTTCTTAGCTGCAGAAGTCTGCAATGTAGAATCCTCAGTTTCTGTTGATGCTAATTCCAAGCCTTCTTGGCTGTTCACCTGCTGCAAGAGATCATCATCTTTCTGGTGAGGTCTCTGTTATTCAGTTTCAAACTACAGCTTTCAGTACTCGGTGGTTAGTCTGTGTACAGTCCTATTAAGCATACACTGAGCAGTAACATAAATATACAACCAACAGAATCCAGATTTTAATCTGCAAGCGTATTTTGGCTGCTATTGCTTTGTTACAACAGCATGTGAACATAAACACAAATCAGAGGACTGTGTGGCTGACTTAGTTTTAGGATGGCTCTGAATTTTCAGGCTTTCCTAATGCTCAATTACTTTCTTACACCCTTCCATTCTGGACAACCTCTTCTCGCCCATACTGAGTGTGAGAGAGAAAGAAAGAATGGGCTGCCTGCCCACATAATGCTAGCAGCATCATAGTAATGTCACCAGCTGTGCAAAAAACTCATGATTTGAAGGCACCCACAATACAACACAGGGGCAGGAGCCCACAGCAGCTGGCTGCACTTTGGAGCAGAGCCCCTGGGACACAGCAGTGGCTGGAGGAAAATTTCCAGGGGTGGTGGCGGAACTAACTACGGCCCTACAAAATTCATAGGCTTTTAAAAAATTAAATGTCATGATTTCAGCTATTTAAATAAATTTCAGTGTTGTAACTGGAGTAGTCATGCCTCAAAGGGTTGGGAAGGGGTCACAAGGTTATTGGTGGGCAGGGTTGTGGTATTGCTACTCTTAGTTCTGTGCTGTCTTCAGAACTAGGGGGCCAGGAGCAGAGTTGCCACCAGCAGCAGCGCAGAAGTAAGGATGGTATTTTATGGCATTGCCACCCTTACGTGTGTGCTGCTGCCTGCAGAGCTGGGCCCTCAGTCAGCAGTGCACAAGGGTGAAATGGTATGGTATTGCCACCCTTACTTTTGTGCTGCTGCTGGTGCGGCACGGTCTTCAGAGCTGGGCGCCTAGCCAACAGCCACCACTCTGCAGCTGCCCAGCTCTTTAGACAGTGCAGAAGGGTGGCAATACCGTGACCCCCTCCCTAAAATGGACTCCTTTTTGAGGTAGAACCAATGTTCCCTCTAATTTTTTACATCCCTGTGCAAAGTGAATTTTGTTATATGCACTAATACAGAGCTGATGTGGGGCTCAGGGCTGGGTCAGAGTGTTGGGATGCAGTGGGGGTGTGGGTTCTGGGGTGCAGAAGCAGGCTAGGCCAGAGGGGCACAGGGTTGGGACAAGGGGGGGGCAGTGAGGGCTCTTGCTGGGGATTCAGGGTCAGGGGTGGTGCCAAGGATGAGCAGTTTTGGGTGAAGGCTGCCCCAGGGCTATGGCAGGGAGAGAGGATGTCCTCCAGACCTTTCCCACTGCAGCAGCCCAGTGCCAGGGAGAGGCACCTCTCCCCACTGCCCAGCCCGTAATAGCGTGCTGCCCAGCCATGCAGCTTAGAGGGAATTTAGGTCAGGACCCCAATTTGAGAAACACTGGTCGCCCCACGAAATCTGTATAGTAGAGGGTAAAAACACACAAAAGATCAGATTTCATAGTCTGTGACACGCTTTTCAAGGCTGTGAATTTGGCAGGACCCTAGATATAACTGAGGTACCAGCACCGTAATCCCCTCGCCCCTCCCCATCCAGCCTGTGCTCCTCTCTCTACCCCGCTCCCCTTCCTCCAGCCCTCACCTCCCCCGCCTGGCAGTCCACTCTGGGCTCGCTGCCCCCGCCGGGCTCGGCCGCCTCCCCCTCGGTCTTCTCTGCCGCAGCCGGCGGCTCCTCGGAGACCGTGGGGACAGCCCCGGGCGATGAGGCAGCCGGAAAAGTCTCCTGGGTAGAGCCCGAGTCCCCGCTCTCTTCCCGACTAGGCTCCCCGGCTTCCTCCATCACCGCCGGAGAGACGGCGCGCTCTGATGATGTCATCACTACGGCGGCTCCGCGGGGGGCCGCACTTACTCCGTGCCTTCCGGGAGATTTCTGTCTCCATGGCAACGCGACAGCCCTCGGGAGACGGGGTCTGTGGGCGGGGCAGGGGGGTTGGACTGGAGTATTGTGGGTAGGGAGGGCATGGGGCTTGGAGTGAGGGGGTTGGGACAGATTGGGGAGTAGGGAGGGCCTGGGGGTTGGGACAGGTGGGGGGAGTTTGGGTGGTAGGGAGGGCATGGGGGTTGGAGTAGGGGGTTGGGAGGGAGTTTGTGGGGGTGACCATTAGGATAGTGATTAGGTCAGACGATGGGGGAATGAGGACTCTTGAGTTGTTTCCAGCTCTGCTTCTGGTCAGTATGTGACTTTTGAGGTCACTGAACTTCTTTGTGCCTCAGTTTGCCCCTCTGTAAAATGGTTAATATTTATATTTTTCACAGGGTTGTTGTGAGGGTTCATGTTTGTGCAGGGCTTTGAGAGCCTTGATTGAAAGGTGCTGAATGTGTGACATTTTATTATTTTTTGGACCACAGCTGCTTAGATATTACATCATTCTCCTATGGTACACACCTCCTCCCCACACTCTCTCTTTTTCTCTCTCCCTTTTCTGTATATCCCTCATTTCAGAGACCACCCCTCTCTTCTGTATTCCAGAAAGAGAACTAGGATGATGTAAACAATGAAATCCTGACTGGAACTTTTATTCTGGTATCTCTGAGCTAGAGGGATGGGGCAGGCTTGGCAGACAGATCCAAGAATGAGGCCTTTTGCACCCAAGAGTTCTGCAGCCTTTGCTTTTAACCCCAAATCTGCATCACAATGCAATCCCACCACTCAGTGTTGATTCTCTGGCCCATAAGTGGCACTCCACTGTCTGCAACTGCTTCTTGGATGCCACCAAGCAGTTTTAATTGTTTTTTGCTATGTCCCTCAGCAATGTGTCCTCAAATAAATCCTCATGTCCCTGGTTGTTGTGGTGCTTCCTGAGGGTCTACAAACACAGGAGAATCATGCATCCTGTATTTGCAACTTACATGAGAATAGTGCAAAGTTTTATGGGCTCCATGCTGCTGTCAGAGATGGCAAACACCAAAATGTTCCACACAGTTTGTGGCATATTTAAAAAAAGGTGTGAAAATTATGGTCTATGGATGGCATTATGGGATGGAGAAAATTGCATGCTGGGAATCTGACCCCTAGATTCCAGAGGTAATTGTGTGGGGCTGATTGGAGTCATTGCAGCTTGTTAACCCCTCCTGGCCAGCGAGAGGTTCATACAACCCATCACACCATCTTCCCCTAGTGTATTTTTAAACAGTGTTTTCTTTATGGATTAATATTCACTAATAATCATAACACAACTGAGAGACTCCCCTTTTGTAAAACAGGAAAGAGTTAACACTCTCAGGAAAGAAGCCTTGATTTCTTACTTGGTAAACACATACCTGACATTTGTCAGCATAATGACACTCATATGGGAAAAGCTTCTGGCTGAACCAGACGTTCAACTAGGTAGTGTGCTGCTATTATAATGAAATACAAATGACATCTCTTATTGATTGCTATTGTGAAAAAGATAGGACCAGAATATTTAAGATAGATATTAGCCTTATTAGTTCAGTGGATCTTTTAAACTACCTTGATGTATTAAAAAAGACTTAGAATTAACTTTTCTTTAGTGATTTGTATTTGTTAAATGTAAGGATTCTTCTACAGGTCACATACAAAGGAGCATGAATAACGCAGAGGTAGGAGTACAGCATGAATTACTGAAAGAGAAGGTTTGCATTGAATCTAAACATAGCTATGCTGTATAGTTTCTATAGTGTAGACATTCCTTTAGAATTGTCTAAAGCTGACAAAGTTTGCAGGTGTGTGTGTGTGAGAGAGAGAGAGAGTGGTTGGTGTTAGAAATTAATTGAAGATTATAATCTGCTAGAGCCTTCCTATGGAAGGGTATGCCTAACACAAACTAATTTAGATTGGTCATCAGGAACCTGTTGATGTTGTTTGCTTTAGGTGGGGTTCATCTGAAAGAAAGGGGGCTGAAAAGTGAGTCTAGCAGGGCTAAAGATTATTTGGGTTTCTGTTGGACTTTGACTATGCTGTCTCAGAAAGGGTTGAACTCTCTTGATGACTGTGCCAGAGGGCTAAACCACAGGCCTATTCCAGTGCTATTTTGTGCCGTGAGATCGGCTATGGATTGTGTAGCTAAAGCGTAAGAGTGGGAGTCAAGAGAACTAGGTTTGGTCTTAATCTCTGTATGAGCTTGGACAAGTCATTTCATTTCTGACTCAGTTTCCCCAAGTGTAAAATAGGAGTAAGAATATCTACCTTACAGGGAGATTGTGAGAATTAATTCATTTGTAGAAATTGCATTGAGAGCACCAGACTGAAGATGGTAAAGCATAAATATGATAAGTTGAGCAGTAGAAAAATGTCATGCTAGCATCTGGTGAAGTCCAAAAGTAGGTAGACAAAACTTAAATGTTTGAATGGTGTTTACATACAGCCGTGAGCTAGATATGCTGAGATCACACAAAACAAGGTAATTAGAACATCTGCCTGCCTTGAGGATTCTCCACTGAAGCTGAAATATCAGGTTTCAAAAACATGAGGCAGCATGTTCCTTTAAAAAGGAAATATATGATTTTTTTTTAGCGCTAGTGAAAAGTGCTGGCTTGACTGCCCTGGAGGTTTCTGTTTATATGCAGAATAGCTACAGTCTGAGCAGCATCAATATTATTTTTTTCCCATGTTACCTTGCTGCTGTCCTTCTAATCTGAGTTGAAGGGATTGGTGCCCAGTGGGCTTGGAAGGGTGCTTAGTCTCTGGTCTTTGCTGATAAGACTGATAACAAGGCACCAACCCTGGTGGTGGGTTTTTGCTCTCCCAAATCATATCATATATGCAAGATACTAATTTGATTTTGGGTCATACTTG
Source organism: Gopherus evgoodei (assembly GCF_007399415.2). Lineage (NCBI taxonomy): Eukaryota > Metazoa > Chordata > Testudines > Testudinidae > Gopherus > Gopherus evgoodei. Next base: position 138,076,565 of record NC_044325.1, on the reverse strand, counting down.
ATATATGATGCTTCTTGTGGGCTAGGAGGCATAGGTGTTAATGTACCACTGGAGGATGTGCCTTACATTAGTCTTAGAAGATGGTTTAAGAGTCTCATTCCTTCAACTTCATTCCTTATGGGACATGGAACCAGATCATTATTCTTCCCTTTTTATTAATATATGCAAATATCATCACAGGCTCCTTGTACCAGCTTTCAGTCATGAAGCAGGAGGTCTGGGGATCAGGCATTCCCTGGGACAGGAAAACAATGCATTGGACACTAACCCTGGCATGTGAGTTTGAGGACCAGGCAAGGTCACTACTGCAGAAGAATTGGGGTTTTGGATGCTATCCTTGGTTAGCATGGCAGATGCTTAGTAACTGCTACGTTTCCTTTGTTAGACACTGACTTTCACAAGCACTTATGCATTTATTATCACACCTACAAAGGCCCTTAGGATTTTGGAGGCTTCATCTGAAAGACTCCATGGTAAACTGCTCCTTTTCCCTTCTGTAGAAGGAGGGCTAAGTAGACCTTGTGTATTTCACACAGCAAGTTGCTCTTTGTGAGATTGTAAAACAGGCCCACATGGTGCTTGCAGAGCCATGGCAGTGGTATATCTGCAAGGTGCAGTCTCATGAGCTCTGCTGGCTTGGTCTCTAATGCATCTGACTCTCCCTTAACCTTGCAGAAGATAATCAGTATGTGGTGCTGCATTATAATGGGCACCGTTGTGGGACCTCAGTATTATTTATTTTCCCCCTTCCTAGGAGCGTAGAATTATTCCTGCTTCTCCTGGAGTGGGGGGGCTGGGGTTATATCATGTAACTTCTCCTGTGTATCCCCCACCCTCTGGCATTATTCCCTTCATCTCAGCTCTGGGTTGGGCTCTATACCCTGGTACTCCCTCTAAACCTGGGGTTATTCCCTGCTTCTCCCTACAGGGGGAGCATCTCTCACCCCGGCATGGGGTGGGATTATGTATTGCCCCTCCCATTTGGGGGCGAGGTTACATTGATCCTGCCCCATGCCGAATAGTATTCGCCACCTTACTATGTGGGCGGAGCCTCTCCTGGAGCCACCCCCTGTGGGGGAGGAGCCTCTCCACGTCTCGCCCCCTGCGGGGCGGGAGCCTTTCTCGGTTCCCCTTGTGTGGGCGGAGCTTCCTGCTGCGGGGGGTGGGGCCGGCGTGGCCCTGCCCCGGAAGGACGCGCCGGGGCGGGCGCTGGCGGCGCTAGGTGGGGGGTAGGTGGCGGCAGCTCACGGGTGCCGGCAGCCGGGGAGTGCGGGGCCCCGGCCGGCGGGGCCGGGCCATGGGGAAGGAGCAGGAGCTGCTGGAGGCCGCCCGCACCGGTAACCTGCCCGCCGTGGAGAAGCTGCTCTCGGGCAAGCGCCTCAGCTCGGGCTTCGGCTCGGGGGGCGGCAGCGGCGGCTCCGGGAGCGGCGGCGGTGGGGGGCACCCGCTCTCCAGCCTGCTCAGGTGGGTCCCGCTCCGGACGGCAGCGTCCGCCTCAGCCCCTTCCCCGGGCGGGGTCCCACGGGGTGGGGGTCGGCGGCGGGGCGGGGGCTCGAGGGGCAGGCTGCTGGGCCACTCCAGGCGGCCGAATGCTTGGTGGGGGGAGGGGTGCTGGAGCCGAGCCCGGGGGTCTGTGTGGGGTGGTTGCCAGGGTACCGTGGGGAGCCGGGAATACCTCTGGGCGGGTTGGAGGAGTTCAGCGCTTGGAGCTGGTGAGGCTGGTTCGCAGGCTGCTAGGGGCAGAGTGGGGGCCATTGCAGGTGGGTTGGGAAGTCGGGGGCTGGGATGCTTAGGAAAACTCCCTCCCTGTCTCTGATTGTACCTTCACTCCCCAGCCGGGCTGGGCATGCCTTCTCCCCCCTATAATTTCGGCGGCTTTCAGTCATGTTGCTGTTTAAATACTTGTATTAAATTAGTTCCCAGTCAGGACTGGGGATCAGTTATGCTAGGGGCCATGGTTCTTTGCCCTGGCTCTGAATGATCTGTGATGTGTAATTTACCTTGCTTTGCAGCTTTCAGCTCTTTGTGTAGCTGCTTTTCTTTTCCTTTCTTTAGTGTAAGCAACTCCCAAATGGCCATTGCATTTCTCAAGGTGCAGCTCTTTGCAGTTTTCCTTCCATGCGGTTCCAGTCCCGCTGTTGGAAAATGCTGCGGATCCTGTTCCCTAGTATCCTTTCCCTCTGGCTGTTTGAGCTGGAGGAGAATGGTCTGAGAGTTCAGGGCTACATTTGCTTTGGTTTCACTTGGTGGCATCTTTCTGAGGTAGGGAGGATCTTTCTTAGATATCTGTGGCTAAATTTGAGGTGTCTTCCACTCTACAATGGCGAATAGACATGCAGGGCAGGGAAGGAACCTCAAGAGGTCAAGTCTAGGTTTGTGGGCTCAGGCAGGACCAAGTAAACTTGGACCACTTCTGACAGGTGTTGGTCCAACCTGTTCTTAGAAACCTCCAATGATGGGGGTTCTGGAATCTCCCTTGGGAAACTATTCCAGAGTTTAACTATCCTAATAGTTTTTCCTAATATTGAACATAAATCTCTCTTGCTGCAGATTAAGCCCATTATGCCTTGTCCTACCTTCAGTGGACAAAGAGAACAACTGATGCCCATTCTTTTTATAACAGCCTTTAACGTATTTTGAAGGCTGTTATCAGGTCCTTGCCTTGGTCTTTTTTTCTCAAGACTAAACATGCCCATTTCTTAAACCTTTCCTCATAAGTCAGGTTGTCTAAGCCTTTTATCACTTTCATTGCTCTTCTCTGGGACACACTCTAATTTGGCCACCTCTTTCCTAAATTGTGATGCCAAAAATTGGAAGCAGCACTCCAGCTGGGGCCTCACCCATGCTGAGAAGAGTGGGACAATTAGCTCCTTTCTTACTTACAACAGTCCTGTTAATACACCTCAGGATGGTATTAGTCTTTTCCACAGCTGCATCACATTGTTATATTCAATTTGTGATCCACTGTAACCCCTAGGTTGGTTTCAGCAGTATTACCACTTAGCCAGTCATTCCCCATTTTGTAGATTTGCATTTGTGTTTTCCTTCCTAAGTGAAGTGCTTTGTGCTTGTCTTTATAGAATTTCATCTTGTTGATTTAAGAAAAATTCTCTAATTTATCAAGCTCATTTTGAATTCTAATTCTCTCCTCCAAAGTGCTTGTAACCCCTCCCACTATCATGTTGTCTGCAGATTTTATAAGCATATTCTTCACTCTGTTATCCAAAAGCACCAGAGAGTCCTACGGCACCTTATAGACCAGGGGTCGGCAACCTCTCAGAAGTGCTGTGCCAAGTCTCCATTTATTCGCTCTAATTTAAGGTTTTGCGTGCTGGTAATACATTTTAATATTTTTAGAAGGTCTCTTTCTGTAAGTCTATAATATATAATTAAACTATTGTTGTATGTAAAGTAAATAAGGTTTTTAAAATGTTTAAGAAGCTTCATTTAAAATTTAAGTGCAGAGTCCCCCAGACCAGTGGCCAGGACCCGGGCAGTGTGAGTGCCACTGAAAATCAGCTCAAGTGCTGCCTTCGGCACGCATGCCATAGGTTGCGTACCCCTGTTATAGACTAACAGACACATTGGATCATGAGCTTTCATGGGTGTACATGCATCCAATGAAGTGGGTGCTCACCCATGAAAGCTCATGCTTCGATATGTTTGTTAGTCTATAAGGTGCCACAGGACTCTTTGCTGCTTTTACAGATCCAGACTAACATGGCTACCCCTCTGATACTCTGTTATCCAAGTTATTAATGAAAATATTGAATAGTACTAGATCAAGGACTGACCTCTGTAGGACCTGGCATTGGTCTCTGTTGGAAGACAGGATACTGGGCTAGATGGACCTTTGGTCTGACCCAATATGGCCATTCTTATGACTTCATTAGATATGTCCTCCCAGTTGGACAGTGAACCGCTGATAAGTACTCTTTGGGTATGGTCTTTCAACCAGTTGTGCACTCACCTTATAGTAACTTCAACTAGGTTACATTTCCCTTTATGAGAATGTCATGTGGGACTGTGTCAAAAGCCTTGATAAAATCAAGGTATTTCATGTGAACTGTTCCCCCCCCGCGCCCCCCGGGCCGCAAAATAAATAAATAAAAACCTTAGGCCAGCAACCCCTGTCCAAGAAGGAAGTTAGTTTGGTTTGTCATGATTTATTCTTGACAAATCCATGCTGACTGTTCCTTGTAACCCTGTTTATCCTCAAAGTGCTTACAGATTGCTTGTTTAATAACTTGTTCCAATGTCTTTACAAGCATTGAAGTTAGGATGATAGGTCTATAATTCCCTAGGTTCTCTTTGTTCCCTGTTTTAAAGATAGGTACTGTTTGCTGTTCTCCAGTCCTCTGGAACCTCATCTGTCCTCCATGAGTTCTCAAAGATAATTGCTTATGGTTCCGAGATTGCTTCAGCTAGTTCGTTAAGAACTTTAGGATGAATTTCATCAGGCCCTGCTGACTTGAATATCTTTAACTTGCCTAAATATTCTTTAACCTGTTCTTTCCCTGTTTTACCTTATGGATAATTGTTAGTGGTAATGCCATATCAAGATACCCATTGAGATGAACAGCAGGGAGTCAGTGAGATGAGTTCATGAAAAGCAAAGGAAGTTTGTTTGCCTGCTGTAAATGTTTGATTTCTCCCCACAAAGTGTAAATGTTGTATGTTTGCTTGGGTCAAACTTTAATATACAAAACATAGAGGGAAAATAATTGACATTTGCTGCTTCCGTTCTGGGTTAGAAAGCATTCAAATGCTTTGGACCTGTCTACGTTAGGAGATAGATGTGTGGGCAAATATGTGCACAGGATCCCCTCTGTTAAATGTATACCACAAAAGTATCATCAATCCCTTGTTCTAGCTGCAGCCGCTTGACCACACTTCTTTTCAACGTGCGATGATTATGATGACCCTGTCTGTCGGTAGGATGATGGCTTGCGTTATACAGGATGGGGAGGCAGTGTTTGACACCTGATGTGCTAGCTTGCTGTGGATGTGCAGCCTCAGATGCTCAGACATGTGCACGTTGGAGCATGAATGGTGACAACTAACAAGTGTCAAACTGCTGTTGAGCAAACTGTTTGCTCCCATGTATTCACGATTTATCTAAAAATGACCATGCTAACAGAAAAATTATTATAGACACCCTTTTCCTCTTCAGAGCTTTCCCAAGTCCCCCAGAAGGCCAGCTTCTAGCCAGACTTTTGAGCATGTTTGAGACACAAGCCCCAATCCTGCAAACACTTAAACATGAGTAGTCCCATTGAATTTAGTGGAAGAACTCGTGCATAATGACTTGTGATGGAGCTTGTAGGCTCTCATCCATGCTGGAAGTCTGGGGGGTACATGGTCCCAAACCGTAATGTGGATGAGGCTTTTATATGCGTTTGCACAGTACACCTGGAAGTAGTTCAGCAACTCAGGTTCTGCTCTTTGTCCTGTATGCTGAAAGCTGAATTTAATATGAAATGTGAGATTGGGGATTGACAGTATTTTAGAAATGTCCTTGATCACTTCTAGTATCCTGTTAATTTACCTTTTTGAATGTTTGCTTTGGGTTAGATGGATCCAAGCAGGAAACTTGTGTGATAATTTTATGGTTACACAATGTCCTTATGAAGAGCAGTTACTAAATTTACCTGCAATAGGAGACATAAGAATTGTTCAGAGTGGAGTTGGGATAAATTGAGCAAATGTCCAAAATAGATTTGATTTTGCACAATGAACTTAGTTTGTGACTTGAGGGGCTCACTTGGTTTTATGTGTGACACTTCCTTTTCATATCCTGGGACTGACATGACTATAGCAAAACTGCTTGAAGGTCCTTTAGTTTTCAAAAAATTGATGGTGATATAGGAGCTCTGACCTGTGGAGTTTTGTCATCTTCATAGCAGTAGGCACACTCCATCTCTCGTTGTTGCTGCATGAAGGGGAATGAATGGGATCCCTAGCATTACAGATGGGATTGATTTTTTCCAAATACCAAGACTGAGTGTCCAAGAGGCCTTAAAGCATCAGAGGGATTGGGTGAAGTCTTCCCTGTGTTTGTGTCTGTCTGTCTGTCATCCTCTTTCTGTTGTGGTCTCTTTTCACTCTAGCCTATGAAATTAACTTGTGTCCTTGCCACTAAGACTTGAATGACTGCTGACTTGTTCATTCTTCTCAATGTTTATAATCCTTCAGGAGCATCTCCATGAAGTGCAGTCTGTGACTACTCTCTGTTTCCTGGGGGCAGGGAGGTTGTTTAATAAGTGCTCTACACCAGCCATGTCCTCAATTACATTTCACTCTAATGTGGCTTGCGGTGCTCCCCTTAAAACAACTACAAGAGTGTGAAAAATAGCAACACAAAACAAAATGTGTCAGCCTTGCCCTTGGTATAAAACTGAAGGAGGCAGATGAAGAGGTGGCAGATAAGTGGGGGTGGCAGGAGATCGCTTGGGCAGTGAAAAATATTGTATTAATTCTAGGGAAGGCTATAGGGTAAATCACAAAGTAGCAGGTGTCTGACAATCAGTTCAAGAGTAACTGTGTATACTTTTTTTTACATTTACAGTTGAAGGAGCCGTTCTTTAATGTTTTCTCATGGTACCCTGAGTTTGTTGTACTAAGATATATTTTCTGGATTAAAACAAATAAGAGCTGGAGGTATGCCTAGAGGGGAATTTAACTTTAAAGATAACATAAAAGCATGCCCAGGGAAGTGACTCAATGGGGGAGAGGTCTGAGTACCACAGTTGGGGGTTGGTAATGGTCTTTATCATGAGTGCAAAGAGCAGGGAGTAGTTAAAGAACAATAGACACTTGTAGTGCTAAATATTTTATGGCTCCTTAGTTCGTATTTGTTTAGAATAGGGACTTAAAGTCATGTTTGAGTGGTAATGTACGGTACTGAGGAGAACTCAGACTAGAAAGAGGTCAACTGAAGGTTAGCTGAGGACCACATTAGCAATGCTGAAGGAGTTGGTGGGGCAGACTAGCCCATGTTAGCCCACGTCCAGACTTACCCGCGGCATCGGCGGGTTAAAATCGATTGCTTGGGGATCGATATATCGCGTCTAGTCTGGACGCGATGTATCGATCCCCGAGCGCGCTTACATCGATTCCGGAACTCCATCAACCCGAACGGAGTTCCGGAATCGACACGGAGAGCCACGGACATAGATGCCGCGCCGTCCAGACGGGTGAGTACCTCGATTTTAGAAATTCGACTTCAGCTACGTTAGTCCCGTAGCTGAAGTTGTGTATCTAAAATCGATTTTAATACCTAGTCTGGACGTGGCCTTATTGAAGCGCCAAATGTGACTTCCTAGTAGTGGATAATCAGGGCAAAATCAGGCATTGGATAAGGTAGGACCTTCCAAGTCCTAGGTCACTTGTGTGCTTCTGAAAATTGTACCCATCGTTTTGGGTTGGAGAAAGCTGCTGTAAGATGGAGTGGTGCAAGGCAGATAGTGGGGTGTGTAGCATCTGGACCTTTTTCTCTAGTAAAAATAAGGGTTGCTGGGGGATCAAGTTAGGAGCATGCAGGCTGCATGTTGGGGGCTTTTGCCCTGCAGGTCTCAGAGCATTACAAATGATAGAGGAACATCACAGCTGTTCTCTGATGCAGGGTGGGGCTCTGAGTTGTGGAAGGACAAGGATAAGTTCCCCCCACTGTGTTTTTGCCAAAGCACTCTTGAGGCAGGGAAGGCATGAAACAAGCTTTCTTTTTCTTGGGTAGCAGCCATCTTTTCCTTGAGTCTCAAATCAGCTGGGTTATCCTCAATCCTCTTTTGGAAGTTCTTTCTGGGTACAGGGCTGTAAGTGTTCTTTTTCATGCCCACAGATTTCCCATGGTTTCTCGCTGTAACTGAATTCAAGCTCATCTCTTCAGGTCTGTACATAACTTACCAGTTTCTGCTTTTTCCACCATCTTACTTTTTGGACTACTTTTTAGTGTGTTGTTTGAGGGAATGTCTGGCTATTCTGGGCGTTATGCCCAGTTTAACTCTTTTGAAAAGGATTGTCCAGCATTCAGATACTGGATCTAGAAATGGGCATTCTGTCTGTAAATAAGCAATCTGGGAATCTTCCTTCACACAAGATTCCTGGGGGAATTCCAGAAATCTAGTTGAGAGTCCTGCATCACCTTCTGAATAGTAGAAACAAGAAGTAATAGGAGACTTAAAAGAACTGGGCATGAATTTGGGCACTCTAAGGAATAAGTGGAGATATACGCTTGTGGACATGGTGCAGGAGGCTGGGTTCCCTGCCTAGTGCTTAGGTGAGATGTCTAGAAAGGTGGAAGTTAGGAGCAGGGCTTTGGAGCTGTGCTCTGGCTCAGCTTCAGTTCCAGGCAAAAACCTCCTGCTCCGTGCGCCTGCTCCGGGCTCCGCTCCAAATCCTTGGTTAGGAGGGGCTTCTAAATTAATAACACTACCTAGCTCTTTCATGGCTTTGCTTCAGTAGTTCTCAGAGCTCTTTACATTGTCCCCATTTTACAGATGAGGCTGTGACTTGCCAAAGGTCCCCCAGCAGGCATTGGCAGAGCCAAGAATGGAACCCAGGTCTCCTGAGTGCTGGGGCAGGCTCTACTTCCATAATATCCACTATTTTAGATATTGATCTGGTGCCTCTGATCCCAGAGTGCTTTATGTAACACAGAAGACGTTCTTCATCTGCCTGCTGAGGCAAGCACATTTGAGTAGGTTAACTCTGCACTAAAGGCATGCTGAAATCACAAGGAGAGCCGTACAAGAGACATAACTTGAATTTTCAGTGTTCTTTACCTCTGTGTTTCCAGTGGATGGTGGTAGGCACATGCTAGCTCTCAGTATGAAGGGGAGGAGAGAGGGGAAAAGCAGGATCACACCAAACCAGGTGATGTGGAGATTACCTGTGCAGTTGTCAGTTTTAGTGACTTTCTAGCCCTAAGCTCTGAAGTGGCAAGAAATAACAAAACACACAGCAGCTTTTCAGTTTTAAAATGTGATTTGTGCTTGTTTAAACTGCCACCTGGACAGACCTGAAGGCTGAATTCTCTGTTTAAAGGTAGAGCGTAGACAGTAGCAGTACAATTCTGTTCAAAAAGAACTACGGGACAGGAAAGGGAGTTCAGTCTGCACGTTCAGTGCAGCCATTGTCTGTTGCTGAGACTGCTAAAAAGGGGCCAACTGTAGACAAAGTTTAGTCATGTTTTGTGTAGGTTTAGAGCCAAGTCCCATTTTCAGATCCTGATTGTGCAACATGAAGCCAGTGGGGTTCCTCACAGGCTCAGAAGTCTAAGCATGGATCAAATTGTAGGATTGCTGGTCTGCATACGTTGAGGCTCCTTGACTATATAGTTGCTGCTTCTTCCGCTCCAAAACATATCTCATGTCTTTCTTGTAACATGAACATTTCTTGCTGACCAGTTAGTGTCCAGAGATCATCTAATCTTAAACCAGCATAGTTTACTACTTATGTAAGTAAAAGAAAGTCCAAGGAATACAAATGCCTTGCGAATCAAACAAGTCAGTGGCTGACTTGAGCAGGATACTTCTGCTTACAACTTTCTTTTCATCTTCATTGGAAAATTCTGAAGCAGGAAGCAGTGAAATGATCTTGTGGTCTAAAATATCTTGAGTAGTATTCAAAAAGTTTTAGCGAGGCTTGTAACAGTAATGGGGTATTGCTTCTCAGCCAGAACCTTCAGAATAAGCCTTTTCATTTTGGTCTGCTGGTGTCAAGTGGCTGTGAATGTTGGTTGGCAGAGGGGAAAACTGAGGCTGTTTTGAGCTGTGGACTGTAAACTGATATAAAGGAGAAACTTCTGTTGTAAATTAAGAGCTTTCTTGCATGTGTGTTGAGGGAAAGGACTCAGTTGCTGCTTCACATAAGCCGCAGCAAGTGTGTTTCACTCAATTTTCAGTAATATTACTAGCAAGTTTCCTTTGGTTTAGGAAATAACATACGAGACAGCATAATGGTTAAACATTCAAAACAACTTTAGACAGTCCACATGCAGTTACTGGCAGAAAAGTGTCTGGTATTTTTATTCTCATTTAATTTACCAGGCAAAACATGGCTAACTCCTAGTGCTGCAATGGTTGCCTATGATCTGAAAATCTAATTGAGATTTTTTTGTCCATTACACTGTCCCTAGAAATAAATATCACATATTAATCACACTTGCTTGATAATTCAGCTGATAACATGAGTTAGACTAGACTCAGCTCACTCAGCTGATTTGTCTCTGTGTGGCTAATGAGCGTTAGCACTTTTTGTCACTAAATGAGTAGGATTCAAAGGCCCATAGAGAGCAAGGGGCATATTCTGCATAAATATTTCTGCCAAAATTATATTTGCCTTTTACAGCTATAAATGACGCCTAAAAGGAACTGGAAGAAATTAGAGAAAAGTGCTTGTCCTTATTCTTTTCAGTTCCTTTTTAGCTTATGATAGCACTTTCTCCTGCATAGTCGGTCCTTGTCAATCACACAAATAGAAGAGAAGAGTATCTGAAATAAGAAAAGGTGGTTATGAAAATGACAGAGGCAGGTGAGAGTCGAGAGCATGTATAGGACCTTAATTTGGTTTTAATTCACTTTTTTGAAGCTAACAGTCTCTCAAGATGATATCCATTTAAGATAGGTCAAGGGAATGGGTAAACCTGTTAGGGCAATTTGTTAGATGTTTAATATCCTCATACTTCCTGAAAAAAAATGAAATGCTTATACTGTACAATCAAAACAATATTGCTTAATATATTCATGTAACTTCTTACAACAACCAAACAACGTAGGTCCTCTGGCTTCTGTCAAGAGACAAGGAAGTTTGGACTTGTCACTGTAAATTGTACCATGTTAGAAAAGCATTTGCATTGTTTAAATGTGGCTCTCCTCTCAAACTGGTTTTGCACTATTAGTTGGCCAGTGTGAATGGGGCCGAACATGTTTTAAAATGTCAGAGACCTCTAACTGAGCAAGACTCTACAGATTTCAGGCCATTTTCTGAAAACAGTTTGGAATCTGACCTGTGTCAAACTGATTAGGCAGTGGCCTTAAAACCTGTTTGTGGGCACAGGATCTGGATAAGATTCTGCTCCATCTGTAGTTAGGATAGGATTTTAACTTTGAGATTGCCCCCCTATTCGTAGGTGCAGTGGTATCCAGTATGGATTGTTAAGATTTATGGTGCAGTGTAAGTATTGCAATATCTCCCCTGAGACTAGGCTGCTGCTCTCTTCTAGACTCCAAGGTCCAAGTTTTCAGAGCGCTGTGTGTGGGGAGGAGGGAACAATCAACAAAACTACTCCCCCTTCAAAAAAAGGAAGCTGTTCTGAGCACATAGTTAGCTCATAAAAAAGCTTTATAACAGAAACATGACAGGGCTTTCCCTGGACAGTTCTTGCTTGGCACTGCTAGTTTAACAGTAGCCTCTCACTCAGTTGAACTGTGGAGTATTCCACACCCTGTCTAGCAAACAGTTGTTAAGTAGGACAGGCGTCTATTAGTAATAATACTCTGAGCAGTTCTGGGTACTAGTATTGCCACAGGTATTAGGTGTTCACTGATATGCAGTCCCCCAGCTGACACACTTCCCCTGTGAATTGTTTACTTGAAAGCACCTTTTTTTTACAGTTCAGGAAGGCTGCAAGAGAGTAGGGTTTTTTAAAAGAGGTTTGTATCTGGGTGGGTTCTTAATTTAGCTTTGCAGCATTCTGTTTGCTCACTGATCAATGTAGTTTTATGTTAAGCATGAGCTTGTGGTTGCCGCTGGAACTTGAGGTCTGGGTTCAGTTTCTGGCCCTGTCACGGACTCGCCTTGTGACTATAGAGAAGTCACTTAATCAGTGCTTCAGTGAGTGCATCTAATCTGTAAATGGGATAGTTCTTTAACCTGGGGATAATTCTTCCTTTGTGTCTTTTCTGCTTAGATCGTCAACCCTCTGTACTATTTGTACAGCATTGAACACACATTTTGAGCTCACATGAGGATCATGTGACTACTAGTGTCTTCTCCCTGTATTATAAAACCTTGTTGGGAGAGGAAACTGACAGATTACCCTGTTTCTAGGTGTCTGTAGTCCAAGGTTTTCTGCAATGCGAAGGGCAGGACCCTGGTATCTTCAGGCTTATTGAAAGATGGTTTCTTAGCACAGGGTAAAGGAAAGTGTTCTGATGCTACACTGAAGTATTGAAAGTGATATTGAAGCAATTTATGAATCAAGTTCAGCTGCTCTGCTTTCAATTGGCAATACCTATGGCACAGAATATTGAATGGTACTTGCCCTGTTTCTCATGACCTCTGAATACAAGTACCTTAAATGTTTACATAGGCAGAAATTCAAAATGTCTGTGACTTATTAGTCAAGTGCGGGCTCCACAATGTACAAAAAAGTACTAGTTGGAAAATATTCTTTTGATATTGCTTTGTTGTCAATCTCTCACCACTCTTGCAGTGCCAAGAAATATCTCCCTGAAGTTTCAAATCTCAAAGGACTTGAGGTGTTCTGGAACAGAGTTCTGAAGTGTTATAAGTCGGAGGTGGAACAGGCCACAATACAGTAACTTAAGTGCTTTGTACTCTGATTAAAACCTTCTCATCAGAGGATTTCAAAGTGTTGTAGATGTACAGTATTTCCAAAACTTGTCCAGTTTGTCCTTAGCCTTTCAGGAAGGAACTTTACCCTGGACTAAGATGTGACATGAGAAATTTCAAGTGGGTCGGTTCAGTTTTGGTAGAGGGATCAAAAATGGGCTTGCAATAGGAGGCTTAATTCTTCATTATAGAGAGAGATGCATCTCTCAAGTATCACAGCGTCTCTGTGGTTATATGACTTGCATTACAGCTGGGGAAGGTGAGGCTGATGTCTGCCAAAGGTCAGTTAAGGCAGGAGGTAGGACTAGAAGTCCTCTGCTCTGTTCACTAAATCTCATTCCTTCCCAAGAGCTTCCTGTTGCTAAAGCTCTTGCTAGTAAGACACCTTGTATAAAGCTCCCTGGTCTCGTGCCACTGGCAGACCACAATGAAACACTTTTTTATAATGAGCAGATGACTTGGGTCCCAAGTGTCTTTCAGACACTGTAACTGGGTCTTGTTACTCTAGCCACAGGCTGCAAGAAGATCTTAAATAAATGGAGGTCATTGGCTAGGGTTAACTGAGAAGACTGTTTCTGTGACCATGGAGGTGGCAGTAGTTTTGCCTTTTGGTCCTGACAGTTTGGTTAAAATGCCAGACACATGCTGAAATTTGTATAATGAAGCGGTTAGGATTGGGTGCACTGGTGCTGAAATAACTGATCATTCTCTGCAAGTGCTTGCATTGGCTTCTGGCTTTGTCCTTGCTGGTTACAAAAGGGGAACATTCCATCTGAACACATGCAAGATTCCCTGATGGTTTTTTTCATTTGTATGCCATGACTTATTCTGCCACTGAGTTGTGTGTGGGAATTTCAGGACTGAAGCCACAGCTATGTGTGTAAACAAATATTAGATACTTAAGCAATTAGATACTGACATTTCAGTAGACTTCTGTTTCCCTTTGCTTTCATCTCTGGGCCTGCAATCCTGAAAATGAACATATGGTACTGCAGTTTCAAGTACAGCATGTACATCAGGCCAAGAGTGCTCTATGTAGGAGCTTCGTAGAATTCTTTGTTAGGCCTTAGAAAATACATCTTTGGCAAACTGCCTTTGGTAAATGTGGGCTGCAGGAAGGGTTTGGTTATAGCAGACCAAGGTAGGGTGAGTAAACCTTGTTCTTGAGGCATGTTCGCTGATGATTGATCCAACTCTGAAGGGAATGTACCCAATCTTTTCTGGAGGAAATGAAAGGGCAGTGTGGCTTGTTGCATAGCCATGAAGAAGAGTTAAGATGGAACATGCTGTTCAGTAATAAATGAGGGTTCCCTTAGTCCTTCTCTTCCCACCATCTAGGGAAGACATTGAATTCCCAGCTGGGATGGTGACACAGCAGACCCTTGTGGTGGAAAAGTGGCTTTATGCTGGAGAGACAGCCAGAAATTTAAATCTTCCTGAACTTCTCAAACTTGATGAGCCGCTTTGTACTCTGGGAAGCTTGAGAAGTGGAACAGTCTCCATTTTTACTGTTGTTTAGTGAAGTGAACCTCTTGAGGCTTCTCCTTAGGAGACGAATGGCTTTCCAACCTGCCAAAGAGAGAGGCAACCGTCTGTTCTTGCCTGATTCTTGCAGGCACAGAAAGGAGAAATAACTTCACCTGGTGCAAAAGTCCCACCAGGTAAAACATATATATTCAGAAATAGGGCCAATTACTCTGTGTAGAGTAAGGTATGTTGGAATATGTTGCTGCTGTTTTCAGATGACAGTGCTGAGATTGACTGCTTGTGGTCATTTGGGCCTTTCAGATGTTACCCTAAAATACAAGGATTATGTCTACAATATGAAATTAGGTTGAATTTATAAAGTCGTGTTTTTAGAAATTGTTTTTATGCAGTCGATTGTGTGTGTCCCCACACAAAATACTCTAAGTGCATTAAGTCAGTGGACTGTGTCCACAGTACCGAGGCTAGCGTTGACTTCCGGAGCGTTGCGCTGTGGGTAGCTATCCCACAGTTCCCCGCAGTCTCTGCTGCCCATTGGAATTCTGGGTTGAGATCCCAGTGCCTGATGGGGCAAAAACATCGCAGGTGTTTCTGGGTACGTGTCGTCAGGCCCTCCTCTTCCCTCCCTCCGTGAAAGCAATGGCAGACAATCGTTTCGTGCCTTTTTCCTGGGTTACCTGTGCAGATGCCATACCATGGCAAGCGTGCAGCCTGCTTAGCTCTCCATCACCATCTGTCTCCTGGGTGCTGGAATATGTGGGACTGCATTGGTACACAGCAGCAGCTCATTGCCTTTTAGCAGTAGATGGTGCGTTACGACTGGTAGCCATCATCGTCATATTCCTGGGTGCTCTTTTAGCCAACCTTGGTGAGGTTGGTCAGGGTGCCTCGGCAGACATGGGAGTGACCCAGCCAGGTCATTCCCTTTTTAAGTTTTGTCTCCTGAAGTCTCAGTCTTGCTGGCAGTCGTATTGCACCGTCTTCTGGTGAGCAGCCAGGAGATGATGGCTAGCAGTCGTACTGCATTGTCCTCTGCCAGCCCAAGATATATAAGATACATGGAGTGGACCAAAACAAGAAATAAACCAGATTTGTTTTGTATTCATTTGCTCCCCACCGCCCACTCCGCGAAATCAATGGCCTGCTAACCCCAGAGTTTTGATGGAATAAGGCTGCCCTTCCCAGAAACCTTTTGCAAAGGCTTTGGGAGTACATCCAGGATAGCTTTATGGAGATGTCCCTGGAGGATTTCTGCTCTTTCCCCAGACATGTTAACAGACTTTTCCGGTAGCTATACTGGCCACGAATGCCAGGGCAAATTAATCATTAAACATGCTTGCTTTTAAACCATGTCTAATATTTACAAAGATACACTCACCAGAGATCCCTTCTCCGCCTTCAGGGTCCGGGAGCCCAGCTTGGGTGGGTTCAGGGATTACTGGCTCTAGGTCCAGGGTGAGAAACAGATCCTGGCTGTTGGGGAAACTGGTTTCTCTGCTTCTTTGCTGTGAGCTATCTTCAGCCTCCTCCTCCTCCTCCTCATCTTCCTTGTCCCCAAAACCCGCTTCCATGTTGTGTCCTACTCCATTGATGGAGTCGAAGCACAGAGTTGGGGTACTAGTGATTGCACTCCCTAGAATGGCATGCAGCTCATCATAGAAGTGGTATGTTTGAGGCTGTGACCCAGAACAGCTGTTTGCCTCTCTGGTTTTTTGGTAGGCTTGCCTGAGCGCTTTAATTTTCACGTGGCACTGCTGCGAGTCCTTGTTAGCCTCTGTCCTTCATGCCCTTGGAGATTTTTTCAAATGTTTTGGCATTTTGTTTACTAGAACAGAGTTCAGCTAGCATGGATTTGTCTCCCCATACAGTGATCAGATCCTGTACCTCCCGTTTGGTCCATGCTGGAGCTCTTTTGCAATTCTGGGACTCCATGGTCACCTCTGCTGATGAGCTCTGCATGGTCACCTGTGCTGATCAGCTCATCACGTTAGCCAACCAGGAAATGAAATTCAAAAGTTTGTGGGACTTTTCCTGTCTCCCTGTCCAGTGCATCTGAGTTGAGAGCGCTGTCCAGAGTGGTCACAATGGAGCCCTCTGGGATAGCTCCCAGAGGCCAATACTGTCGAATTGCATCCACACTACCCCAAATTTGACCTGCAAGGCCGATTTCAGCGCTAATCCCCTCATCGGAGGTGGAGTAAAGAAATCAATTTTAAGAGCCCTTTAATACCTGTATTCCATCCATGAGTGCTATTCCACAATATTTCTGTAATCCTCATATCATCTGATTTGGCCTCTTGCACCAGTAGTTCTAGTTGCTCCATTTTATTGCCCAGACTCTGTGCATTCATGTACAAGCATTTCAGTTATTTTCCTCAGACCTCACCCAGTTTTCCAGCTGGATTGGGTATAGTCTTTTCACTAACACAAACCTTACTGCTACTCCAGGCAGTATATGTACTTTCTTTCTCCTTGTTTCCATACTCTTACCTTCTGGTGTTCCTTTACCCCTTGCTACATCTTCATTTAGCTGACTTTCCTCTTCCTCTGTATTCATGCATGGAGATTTCCAAGGGCTGCTTACTTGATTCATTTTGTCCCAAATGAACACAAGTGTGATAGACATGCAGCAGCTTCTTTTGCACACCATGTCATTCACCCAGCTTCTTTGGTATCATGACAACTTTTCTTTCTATCCCTCTCATCCCAAGAACCACCCTTGACAGCACAAAATTAAGTCCATCAGAATAACGTTCTACTTCCTGCTTCATTTGCTTTCAATGCCTTGTATGTTTTGTTTCAAATATTCATCTTTTCAAAATGTACCCCTCTATATGAAAGCACAGGCCCTACCACTTCATCCTCTTTAGCTGCATAGGGCCTGCATCACACTGTTGAGCAGTTCAGATTGCATGTGATAAATGAACAGGTTTACACTGTTTAGACAGTGCAGCAGCATAGGTAGCACTTTACAGACAAATAAAGGCATGAATGCCTACAGAGATGTTTTTCAGATCCCATTTTCCTATAATGCACTAGCTTGCAAAGAGCCAATTAAATTTTGCAGAAGACTTGAAAGGAACTTCAAGCATACAACCTACCCACTCCCCACATGACTGCAAACGACCTCTTTTTGTTCTGGAAATGCCATTTCTCAGATATAAAGAACGACAAGGAAGCAGTGCAGTCCAGTGGACAAAACATAAGACTGGACAACAAAACTATTGATTTCTACTCATGACTCAGTTGCTGATTGGCGATATTACCTCGGGTATGCACCTCAGTTAACCCAATCTGTAAACATAGGGATAAAGAATTTGATCCATGGAGGAAAAAGACATTTAGCGCACCAGTTATCCAGTCTCCACAAAGTGCTTTTGAATAGGACTTGATTCATCCACTGCTAAAATGAGGCAGAAGAACTGTTTATGAAGAGATAGCAGCTCTACATGAGTTAGACACAGGAAGTGAAAGGTTATCCAATTAAACTGCACAGGCAGTTGTTAAAAACTGGGCAAAGTTGGTGGGGTAGTGTTGTATTACCATAGTGCAATAAACTGTGAAGAAATTAGAAGTGATGGTATGGACAAAGTGTTCTGTTTGCATCAAAATCACTTTGGGGGAAGGATTGTAAAAGAGGTTCTATGGGGATAGTGTTAGGGGTCCACTATAGACCCTCTTGGTCAGACTCAGATATGGATAGCTTACTAATATTAGAGATAAATACTGCAGGTTGAGTCATGATGGAAGACTTTAACTTCCCAGATACAAATTGGAGCATAAGTGCTACTAATATTGGTAGGACCCATTTATATACCTGGATGTGATAGATGACAGTTTCCTTCATCAGATTTCCTTCATCAGACTTTCACTGAGCTAACAAGGGGTGCTGGAATTGTAGAATTGGTTTTGGTAAGTAGTGAGGACATCACACAAGGGCTGGTGATAAGAAATAACCGTGAACTGAGTGATTGCAAGTTGGTTCAGTTTAAATTAAATGATACGATTATCAAAATCAGGTTGTCAGTTAGTTTTTGATTTTAAAGGGGCAGACTTTGAGAGAGAGAGAGAGAGAGAGAGAGAGAATTTAGTTAAACAAGTCAGCTGGATTGAAGGGTTTGGGAACTTTCTTTAAAGCAACTATATAAAAACTGTCTGCCTTGGTTTTCAGTTAGGATGATAATATAGAACATGGGCATGACGGCAGGACAGCTGATGGTAATCAGTGTATCAAAACAGAAATGACCATATCTGAGGCAGATGGACAACTCAGTGTAATGTGCTCAAAAGTGGGAGAACCAGATTATTTCCAGCCCAGAATATTGAAAGATCTGACACACGAGATTGCTATTACAGTAGCAAAGATATTCTAATACATTTATCTATTCGGGGGCAGTACTGTATGATTTGAGAATAGGTAAACATTGTACCAGTGTTTAAGAAAGGGAGGAAGAAGTGATGTGGGCAATTACAGAGCTGTTAGGCTAACCTCAGTAGTATGCAAGACTTTGGAACAAATTGTGAAGCATAGAATAATTAAATGCTTGGAGGTAAACAGAAAAGGGGATGTAACGCCAGACAAATCTTATTTCCTTCTGTGAGAAAATAGCTTTTTTTTTTTTTTTTAGCTAAGGGAAGTGCAGTGTATATCTATTATGCATGGACTTCAGTAAAGCATTTCACATAGTATCACATGGAAATTTATTAGTTAAATTAGAGAAGATGCGGATTAGTACAAGAATTCTAAGATGGTTAAGGAACTGACTAAAGGGAAAAAGGCAACAGGTTGTGGTGAATGGAGGGAGGTTACCAATGGAGGTCTTCAAGGATCAGCTTAGGGATGACACTTACTCAATATTTTTATGAATTACTTTTGCACAAAAAGTAGAAGTGTGATAATTTATGGGTGATACAAAATTGGGAGGAATTCTTAACAGAGAAGGAAGATGGGAATATTCTGCAGGAAGATTTGGATCACCAAGATTTGAAAACTGGAGTAATGGAAATGTCATATAATTCAATAATATGAAGTGCACTTACAGTCTAATAATAACTTCTGCTACAAGCTGGGAGCTTATCAGTCAGAAACAATGGAGGAACAGAGACCTGGGCATGTGGGTTGATCACAAGATGACTGACTTGCCGATGTGCTGTAGTTGTGGAAAAAGGCAAACACAATCTTAGGGTATAGGTGAGGTGAGGTGTTTTCAGTGTAGAGAGAGAAGTATTAATATTATTGTACAAGATCCTTGTAAGGCCTCAGTTGGAGGACTGTGTATCATTCTGGTCTCCCATAATGCAGAAAGATGAAATCAAACTGGGAGAAGTGTTAGAGAAGACATACTAGAGTGACTGGAAAAACACCAAGGAATCCTTGTGATATCTTTGAGACTAACAGATTTATTTGGGCATAAGCTTTCATGGGCTATAACCCACTTCATCAGATCCGTTGTTTTTTTCTGATACAGACTAACATGGCTACCCCTCTGTAACCTATCACCATGCAAGGCACTGAATTTAGAGTGACTGGGAAGTGGAGGACTAGCTTATGAGAGGTGACTGGAAGAGCTTGGCTTCTTTAGCATAGCAGAAAGAAGACTGAGAGGGGTTATTACTTTGTATAAATACATAAGTAGGGTAAACACCACAAAGTGAAGAGGTATTTAAGGTAAAGGACAATGTTGGCATGTGAACAAATGGGTATAAACTGGCCATGAATAAATTTGGGCTAGAAATTGAGGTTTCTAACCATCAGAGGAGTGAGGTTCTGGAGTAGCATCGTAGTTGGAGTTGAGGGACACGGGGACAACCTAATTAGTTTTGAGAGAGCTGGACAAATTTGAGTGGGATTGTGTTATGGGTTTGCTTGTGGTAATAAGGGGCAGGACAGCCATGGAGTTCGCTTTTATGTTCCTAAAACTCATTCTTCAAGGCTTCAGCTGGCCACATGGTCAGAAGGGATATTCTCTCCTCCTCCCCCCAAATATATTATGCTTTTTTTTTGTCTCTTTCCTCTGAAGCATCAGAGATGACCTTGGCTGGAGATGGGTGTGACGTTATTGATATAAACTGGGACCATATAGAACATGGGTTGCAACCAAGGTCCTGTAGTGGCACCAGATCTTATGTAAAGGGGGTCATATAAGGTGTCTAAGACCAAGTTATGAGTTACTGGTTATGATTATGCTGTCTGTATGTCTGTATTATTTTGTAGTTGAAGTTATAAGTATTGGCTCTATACTGTCTATATTTCAAACTTGTGCTGTGTTACTGGGAAAAATCCCAGACAAGTGGGTGTTAATTCTGCTTAGCCTGCTTGATGGCCCATTAACGACCATGAGCTACACAATTAACACATTGAGAGGAGGCAGGATGTGATGCCTTGTGACACAGCAGGATGTGCAGAAACTGGCCCATGTGACTGCAAACTCCATTTTATTGTAATTTTCCACAATAAGAGCAAATAAGTGTTCTTACACCTGGAAGTGCCTATATAAGGCGGGTGCCTATTCTCCATCTTGTCTTCAATCCTGCTTCTTAGCTCTGGAGGGACTTTGCTACAAACTGAAGCTCTGCACAAAGGACTGAATGACCATCCCAGCTGGGGATGTATTCCAGAGACTTGATTTAAACCTGCAGTTTACTCCATCACTGCTACAAGCCTGAACTAAGAATTTTGCCATTACTGTATGTAATTGATTCCATTTAACCAATTTTAGCTCTCATCTCTATCTTTTTCCTTTTATGAATAAACCTTTAGATTTTAGATTCTAAAGGATTGGCAACAGCGTGATTTGGGGTAAGATCTGATGTATATATTGACCTGGGTCTGGGGCTTGGTCCTTTGGGATCGAGAGAACCTTTTTCTTTTACTGGGGTGTTGGTTTTCATAACCATTCATTCCCAGGACGAGTGGGACTGGTGGTGATACTGGGAGACTGGAGTGTCTAAGGAAATTGCTTGTGTGGTTAGCCAGTGGGGTGAAACCGAAGTCCTTTTTGTCTGGCTGGTTTGGTTTGCCTTAGAGGTGGAAAAAGCCCAGCTTTGGGCTGTGACTGCCCTGTTTGAGCAATTGGTCCTGAATTGGCACTCTCAGTTGGTTCCCGCCAGAACCGCATCATCACAATGGGACACTGGATTGGAGTGGGCCAGTGCTGGATCTGAAGTGGTATTGAGCATTCTCTCTGATGTGCTTACCTGGCTGCCTCTTTCTAACAGATTGCCATATGTGGGGTTGAGAAGGAATTGCCCCAGGTTGGATTGTCAGTGATCTTGGGATTTTTTTTGCCTTCATCTGCAGTGTGGAGTGTGGGTTGTCATGCTTTGGTTGTTGGGGTTAGTGTGAGGGTGCTGGCGGTGGCCTGTGATACATGGGAAGTCCAACAGGATGATATGGTGGCCCCTTCTAGCCTTAAACTCTCTGAGACAAAGATGAGGGAGGAGTTCCTGGGGGCTGAGCTCTCTCCCATTGTAATGCCTGGGGGCAGATTCTCTGGTTCATGGCAAGTAATATATTTTAACACTTAAATGCCCTGCAACCACAAGTTTGAATCCTAGGAGGATTGTTTCAGCCCTTCATCTTACCTGAGGTAGATGAATCAAGTTTCATGCAACCTATGCATGGCTCACTTGAATAAAGAAAGACCTGTTTAAAAACAAAGCCCTCCTGCTTGCTTTGAGGGAACACTTGAGCTCCAATGGGGCACTCTTTTTGGAAGTTATCATGAACTTTCCCAAAAACATCCTTCCCTTCTGGGTTCTGCTGTGTGTCTGCTACCTTCTACCCCAGAGCTGGCTGCATCTCAGTGGTACTATTTAGCTGCTGTAATGCTCGAGGCCTTTCTCCGGATGAAGGACCCTCTTTAAATATAGAATATATGTAAGTCAGCATGACGACTTGCTGGTATTGCTGCAATGTGCTAGTCACTGTCAGAACCCAGAAAGCACCCAGCCTGCACCAGAGAGCTTGCTCTTTAATCAAGCATACAGTCTCTTGAAAATCAACTACATTTTATTTCACAGAAACTAGTTAAAATAAAAAGTGTTAAGGATTTATTTTTCTATCACAACTGTGACTAGAGAAGCTAATAGAGCTTCCTGAAGACGGGAGGAAAATATGGATTGAAATGTTAGTCTGATTGAGACTGAGTGAAGGAAAGTCTTCTGTATTCTGGGACAAGGAGTGAAATGCTTGATTATAGCTAGGGAGGCCAGTGAGATGTGAGTCATGCTCACAATGAGATGGCATTAATGTATGTGGCCTCTTTTCTGTTTAATGGCAGAGGAGCCTACATTATGTCCTCCAACTATTTATACGCTAGCTTCCCTGAGGACTGCTTTCTGGGAAATGGCCTACTTAAAGTAAGACAGCAGTGCTTTCTACTGCAATTCAATACTGGATGTTGGTGGGAAGGGATCAGGAAATATTTAGCTTGAAGACTCACTTTAAGAGAAGGGAAGGGGGGAAGTGTCTTTCAAGGAGATGAGGCTCTGTGTTCTGTACAGTGCATCCACTCACAACAAACCATCAACCCTATCAATGTATTCAGCTATTTCCATAAAGGCTCACAAGGAAGAGTGAAAGAATTCAGCCTTCATTAAATATTTGAGAGAGGTGCTTGGCTACTAAATGCTGGGACCATATTGGTATCTACATGTTTGAAGGGGGATGGAAAAAGCAGTGCAAACAGGAAGCAACAGAGCCCATGTGACACATGCCACTTCCCACGGACCTTGCTCATTTCTTTATCTGAAATACTCTGGGACTAGTGTGAATTGAGCATTGCTGCCAAAGTGGTGGGTTTTCTTTAAAACTCCAGTTCTGGGTACAGTCTACCCTGTAAAAGGCTCTTTCCATTCTGAGCTCTGTCTGTGCAGTTTAAAGAAGGATGGAGCTTGAGGTCATATCATATTTTAGGTTTGGAAAAGTAGTTGGATAACAGTAGTGAGACAGCACTTTTCCCCTGCACTTTTAAACCCATGGTTCCTTTTAAAGGGACATTCCATTTAAAAATAAACCATGTGGTTTTTCTAGTTAAGGGAAAGCCTTTGCTATATATTATGGACAGAAGAACACAAGCCCCCTCCAAAAGCTAGTGGTACAAGTGGATGTCATCAGTATAATGTAAATAGGTTCTCATTAGACTTGTCTCTGTTCCTTTTGCCCCCTTCTTTTCTCAGACTAAAAGGCAAAAGTGTTAGTCTTTCACACTCAATATTTAAGTGACCTGAAAACTAGGTGAAATGCCTTATCCTAATCTTAAATGTGTTTCTAGATTTGTCAACAAGAGGTAAGGCTTTTAAAATGTAATCCCATCAAACAAACCTCGTCCTTGGTAAGGCTTAAAGCCTTACACTGTAGATATATGCATGGATTTTAAAAGCTCTTGTACCTGCTATGCTCTACTTTAGAAGCCAATATGGGTTTTTTAGGAAGAGTGATTGTGGAATAAAGCACTGAACTGGGACTCTGGAGATCTGCAGTCTGTTCTGTGGCAAAACCAAGGGTACGTCTACACTACCTGGGTAGTGATCGATGTATTGGGGATCGATTTATCATGTGTAGTGCAGTTGTGATAGATTGATCCTGATCACTCTCCCGTCAACAGCTGAACTCCAGCTCAGCGAGAGGCGGAAGCAAAGATGATGGGGGAGCAGCGAGGATGCGAAGTAAGTGATTCTAAGTCGATCTAAGATACTTCGACTTCAGCTACAAGAGATCAATATTCTGTCCCTCCTTCCCCCCAGTGTAGACCAGGCTCAAGACAGTGTGAACTTGACCAGATAACTTAATCTTTCTGGCTCAAGACCTCTGGAAGATGGGGACAGTGCTTTCTTTGTTCCATCCTTTCCCTCTTTTGTTTAGTTACATTAGAAACTGTCCAGGCCAAGGGCTCTGCTTTGCATGTGTGTGCATGTACATATGGTGTCTAGCATTGAGAGTTCCTGGTCTTGGTTGAGGCTTCTAGGTGTGAATGCAAGTAGTGATTTATGTGATACTGTGAGACCAACAGAGTGTTGAAAAAATATTGTGGAGCCTACCCGTAGGCACTACCCTATGAACCCTTTTTCATGTTCCTGTTGACATTTGAAACATACAAAAATGTTTTTTTTCAAGGCCTGATCCAGCCAGCTAGAAAGCTAAAGGTACATATCTGAAAATTTGTTTATCTCCTGCCAGTTAAAAACAGATGAAAATACTATTGAGCTGGGAATATATGAAGCATTAGGGCCTGATCCTGCATGAAAAATGAGATTGAGCCCTGTCTTTACTGACACTATCCCTTTCACTTATGTTGAAGATGTAGAAAGTTGGGAATTGGCTCAAAAACCTGGGTCTAGTAATCTAACTTTGAAGTGCATGTTGGTGCGACACACCTGTCATTGCCTTAATTGGAAAGGATCCCTCTGCGTGAGAGTTGCTGTAAGGCATTCTGTCCTGCCTTGCCTGCAAAGCTAGAAACAAGATTCCTCAGTTTAGAATCCTAAAGTTCTGCAAATTACAGCAGTAGAGGTCGCAGGATAAAGAGGACAGTTAAGTGGCAGACTTATGAAACAGTAAGAAGATCAACCCCCCAATGCTGTATGTTAAGTGCAGTGCTCCAGTTCCTCTTAAGACTCCTCAGGGAAGGCTGGGTAGCACTTGCGTACCACCTTTTTGAGTTAGATCCACTATGATCTTTCTCTGCTACTGTGAATTGGCTGAGGTGCACAAAATGGATCCAAAAGGGTGCAGTACTTTCAGAACTGCTTTCTCTGGCCTTTGACTAGATAAATTCATGGAGGATAGGTCCATCAGTGGTTATTAGCCAGGATGGGCAGGGATGGTGTCCCTAGCCTCTGTTTGCCCGAAGCTGGAAATGGGCGACACGGGATGGGTGACTTGATGATTACCTGTTCTGTTCATTCCCTCTGGGGCACTTGGCATTGGCCACTGTCGGAAGATAGGATACTGGGCTGGATAGACTTTTGGTCTGACCCAAGGTATGGCCATTCTTATGACTTCCATACGTGGATTTGCTATGGAGGGGCGGAAGTTATTTGGAAATGTCTGTTTCAAGACTAAGGATTAACAGAATTTAAAATGAGCAAGCAGGGAGATTGGAGTCAATGTTTTGTTCAGTCTCCCAGCGCCTTGTAATTTTTAGGATGCTCTCTAAGGTCATTCTATTGCACAAAGGTTCTTCCTCCTATAAGTGCTGTTTCTGACTTGTGCTCTCTTGTTACACTATTTAAACATGAATGGATTCTCATGTTCAAAGAAGCCACTTTATGCAGGATGTTTTCTGCTCTGAGAAGGAAATTGCCTGCTTACTTGTTTTATCTGCAGTCAGCCACGTTGGTTCAGATGAAAAATTAATTTGGTGAAAAGCAACATGGGTGTGGGAATTAGGGTTGTTTATAATATTAAAAACCAAAAAACAACCCAATTTGAAGTTTTAAACTTTAACCTGCAGAAACCTGTTTAAACAGGTGTTGCCTCTGATGTTGCTTTTTAAAATCCTGCATGAAAAATGCATTGCATGCTTAGCCAAGTCCTCTTCTCTTCCACCCGCCTCCCCCCGTGGAGTGAGCCTTAAATTCTGAACCTTACCTGTGTGCTCCTTAGGATGGTGTTTGAAGGCAATATTGACTGGATCTTAGCTTTGTCTTTCAGATGAGACTTAACATGCGTGCTTGAGGTAACTAAACATCCTTAAGAGTTTTTCACAAGCGTACGGGTCAGACTTGTATTTGGGTTACTGCTTTCTGCCTCCCTAAATTCCCCCTGAAATTTTGGTTAGATTTGATGATCTTTAATTCCTTTCCCAGACTGTGTAGCAGGGCTGCCGGTGGGGGGGGGGGGGGGAGGGGGAGTGGGGCAATTTGGCTCAGGGCCTGGGCCCTGCAGGGGGCCTCCATGACAGTTTTCTGTGCATCTTTGGTGGCAGATCCTTCAGTGCCACTGAACACACCCAGATCTAATGAAAGACCCACTGCTGAAGACCCAGAGCTCCTTCTGCTCCTGGTCTTCGGTAGCATTTTGGCGGCTGGTCCTTCACTCGCTCCGGGACCCACCACTGAAGTGCCCTGAAGACCCGGAATGGAAGGACCCCCACTGCCGAAGATCCCAGGCCCCTGAATCTGCTGGGCGGCCCTGGGCTGTGTAGCACTGCTGTCTGTTGATAACCAGCTGATGCTTTCTGCCTTAGAAATGACTGCATTTCAGGGATGGTGGAGGGCAAGTGATTCTTCAGTTAAGCTGTTGAAGTCCTTAGGGATCCAAGCAGCAATATAAAAGTAAGCTGTTACTACTTTGACATAACCACAGAATACAGGTTTTAAGTGTAACACTTCTAGGGTAACAGGGACTTTGTCCCCACACAAGGTGCTTAGAATTCATTTGTGCCATATATGTTGGACTGATGCATTAAAACTGTGTTGGGCTCAGAAATATCTTTTCATTAGGTCTTGCCTCCAGAGCTAACTTGTGGCTAGCAGTGTAGCATTAACAAGTCCGGAAAAAGACCAAAAGGCTTGTATTGAGCTGTTCATGTGCCCTTCCAAATAAGCAGGCAGGTGTTTTAAGGGACTTAAGGTATGCAGCTTTTCAATACTGTTCGTTTATCTGATGCGTGTTGACTCAAGAAAATAATCGTCCTTGTTCCTGAGGAGATGAAAAGGTGAAACAGCCCAAGATGAAAAGCCTGCCAATGCTCCCTTCTGAAAGCATGCAAAGCAAAAAGTCTGGCAGGTGGCACTAAAGTGGAGCCTAATTTGAGCAACCTGGTCCAGAACCCATCACCTAATCTGAACCTTATTGTCACAGGATAGGTATACAGTGAAATCTGCACTAAGGACCCCACCTCTCTCTCACTACTTGCTCCATTATTTACTCTGCATACAAGTTTATAGGTACAGCGCTGAAATGTGCGAGTTACAAAGATTGGTGTATACTTTTCCTCCAGTCTTGTAAGACCTCTTTAGTTTTACACGACTCTTCCAAAATAGTGGGTTAGCTGATTCCCTCAACCTATAATATAATTCATGGCATCTGGACTGGCTGACTTTTTTGTGCAAATCACATGTTCCAAATCTGCCTGTTCTTTGTAATGGCAGTCTGTAAAGTTGTCATTACTTGTCTATGCTTCTCTTTATCTCAAGACAGATTGAGTACGTCAGCCACTTTGGTTATGCACTTTATTGCCCACTTTCTTCCACTGATATATTTGTGAATGTCATTATTAGGCCTATTAATGCTAGCCAAAGTGGTTAACACACTTCCTGCCTTTTTAGGACTTTGTCCTGCAAGCCTTAACTAAGTCAATTTTGTTGCTTCCTCCCTTCTCTATATATAGTCCCAGAAGTAGAAGGATTTGTTCTCCTCAGTGCTATGCTGGTATTCAAATTTTAATGCGCAAGGTCAAGATACTGTATCACATGTAAATATCCCCTTCCAAGTTGTAGTTATGTAACTTGTCTATCCACTTTCTTTTTTACTCTCCATTTGCTCTGTGTTTCTGCTACTAATTCTGTAGGTAGCCACTTAAGCAACCCATCAAGTAGCTATTTCTAAAGGACACTGTGTGGTAAATGGTCACTTTGTCTAATGACTATGTACCACACAGTTGCCATTTATGTTTCTTGTGCCTTTGCTGTTCTTTGTCTACCGAATTTGACACAGTTATTGCCTATAGTTGATTGTTTACTGCACCACTATTAACTTCTTAAAATAGACTGTGACAGTGCTTAATCACTGTGTGGCCGTATTATCATCGATTCCAGAGAGCGGGAAGATGACATGCTTGTCTGAGAATAGGGTCTACCAAAACATTTTAATATTAATAGCCTCTCCATGCTTTTAATTCTTGAGCCTTGTGTGTTCCTTTACATTTAGTCTTGGATACTAAAGCAAACCCTTTTGCTGTAGCTTAAACTTTCATCCTAAAAACTCCTTCTTTTCACCTGATTTCCCACCCCTTTCCCCAAATGGAGACCTCTTAAGAGTCTCCTGCAAAGATAAGGGAGCAAGCCACTATCAGTGAGTGCATAGACAGGACTGAGCACTACTTACATGGTTCAGAGTTTTAATAATCTAATGGGTTTCTGAAAGCCTGAACTTACTGATCTTGGCAATGCAATGAGGGCAATATGATGTTTTGGGTGATTGGGCAACCCTTTTCTGTGGCTTTGGTCTCTGTAGTCTTAATGTGATTAATGGCACAAAATGGTTAATTTCAGTTGCTCCTTTGGGTAGGGGAGAAACTAATTTTGATCTTATTTTCTTTGTTTCTCAGTGTCTGTCTTTGCTCATCAGCCTGTTTCTCTCTTTCTTTCCCTTTCCAGTTCAGAAATGACCTGGTGCTGACTCTGCTGTTACTTAGAGTTCCATGTGTGAATTTTAGAGGACCCCAAGCAGTGATGTCAGACAAACAAGAGAAACCACTTTGTTACTAAAGCGAAGGGGCTTGTGATGTTATGAATCAGGGCATGGACTAGAGACTCTTACCTAAGCTGCAGGGCATGATAACCAAATGAAGCATTCAAGGTCAGTTGTCATTGGACAGACTGCTTTAGGGTTGGGGAAAAGATTTTCTGGCTGGTAAATCATATGAGTAGAGCCCTGCATGGATACAAAATTTGTAGCCACATCCGATCCGCAAATACGTCCAGGCGTCTGCATCTGCCGATGTAAAGCCGTTATCTGCAGATTTGTAGGGCTCTACAGATGAGCAATCTGTACTGGTGCAAGGGAGATACAGGAACTGGAGCCACATTTCTTTTTCTGCAGCTACATATCATTTAATCAGAGGCTCAACAAGGATGCCTTATGTTTCAGAGGTGGTGAAAATGTCACTTTTCTGATAAGCAGTGAGGATGCCAGGTTTCTTACGAAAAATGCCTGATGAGAATCCGGTTAGGTCTCTGGTAGGTTTTTTTTTGTAAAACAAGTCAACAAGCTACTGTTTTTTCAGTATTGTTGACGTTATCTGACAAGTAACATGTCTGTTTTACAGATTAGGCAACTAGTTGTGTGTGATGTGCTTTCTGCCATCCCAAGACAATTAATTGGCGTATCAGTTTCATTTGATGGGGGCTGGCGGGAGTGGGGGGGTGCGGGTTAGGGGTGATGAATGGTGTAATGAGTTAGGTAGCATGCTTCTGTGCTGATCTGTAGGCTTCAGCGGTATTTGCACAACTTCCGCTTGGCATTGTTGCTACCCTTGAACTTTCACCTTGGTGTGGCTGCTGATTGCCAAGGGGAATAGAACAAATGAGCTGTAGATAGCAACAGAAACAGCATGGGGCAGCTATGTAGCTGCTAGCCATAGTCTAGCTGAGCTTTTGAAGTTACGTAGTTCTGTATGGCAGAAGGAAGTAACCATCCATTCCCCCACCAAAAAGATTGGGAGGAACAGACAGTGCAGTGCAAGTTTGGTGGCTGTAGATTAAGTTAAGGCTTGTCTACACTGGCAACGTTAAGTGCTTCCATGGCAGCGCTTTAATATGGCTTATGCAGCACAGCTAAAAAAACCACCTCCACAAGGTGCATAGCTACCAGTGCTGGGAGCATAGTTCCCAGCTCAGTTCACATTACAGCACTGAAACTTGCAGTGCTCGGGGGGTAGGTGGGTGTTTTTTCACACTTGTTAGCGAGAAGGTTGCAGCGCTGTAAAATGCCAATGTAGAGAAGCCCTTAGAGCAGTAGGTCTCAAACTTTGTCTCACGACCCCTTTCACATCGCAAACCTCTGAGACCCCCCCCAAATACATTAAACACCCTCTTTAATGTATATAACAGCATTACAAATGTTGGAGGCAAGCAGGGTTTGGGGTTGAGGTTGACAGCTCGCAACCCCCCATGTAATTACCTCGTGACCCCCTGAGGTGTCCCAACCCCCAGTTTGAGAACCCCTGCCTTAGAGTGTGACCAGTGCTGTTTTTGGTTAAGGCAGGGGGGAACTATGGGTATATCTATGAAGCTGAATATCCTAGATAAGGAGAGTCCTTCCTTAGAAGGCTCTGCCCTTGTTAAGATTTAGGTAGTGTTGAGCACACTTTCAAGGGTGTTGGGTTTGGAACTTGAGCAGCCTTTCACCAAAAGATTCCTGCTTCAGCAGAGCCTGGTAGAACATGCCATCTTGGCGTATGTTTGTTGTTTCCTTTGATTGCATCATAGTGAAAAGGTTGAACATCTCTGCTCCTTATCTTGCCAGTGAGATACTTGGGCAGAGTGTGCTGTTTTTTAATATTGATGCAATTTGTTTCTTTAAATGAATCTTTCTCCCAGCAGAGCTGAAATAGGAAACTTGTTTGACTCAAATGATGAGCCAGGAGTATTGATCTAACTGATGGTGCCAATTCCAGTTGTCAGGAGGGCCCTATGAATGTCTGCTTTGGAGTGTTGTATATGAACTCCTCAGTGCATCTGTTTATGTAGTGCCCGCAGAAGAATTTCACTCCCTTCTCTCCACATATACTCCATTCTGGTGCTAAGTGGAATATGGGAGAGTTCCTTGCAGTACTAATAAAACTTCAGACCTCTGTGTCTCTTCTTAGAGGATCTCTAAGCACTTTGCAAATGTTGGCCAAACTCTGAGTAGGAAAGTGTGACCCTCTCTTTCCATATCTGCCAAATCAAGGATAAAGCCAGCCTTCTCAAACTTTGGTACATAAGTTGAGGCACCTAAATGAATGGCTTGTGGTCCCTCATCCTTCCCATAGGGGCTGAGTAGCCAAAGTTGGTATTGAAATTTTAGGCACTCAGGTTTGAAAGTATTGCTTGTCACACAGTGAGTCAGAAGGTGAGACTGTCCTGACTCCATTCCTGTGCATTAGATGTTGTCTCCTTTTTTAAAATACAGAAGCCAAAATTTCTTCCCTCTCCTTTTCCCCTCTCCTCAGCACTTTCTTGAGCAGTGTTCCTTCCACCTCTATCTTTTGGCTAAATCGTGAGATTTTAATTGGCAGTGTTCTAAGGGTTGAAGTCTCCAGACATAAGTCTACTGGTGAGCTGAAGGAGTGTGGGATCCAAGGACCTGTGACTGGAACATCAACAAGCAACCTCATTTAAAAACTGCTAGCTTCCCTTTCTCTCACTAGCCCTGCCAGCATGCTGCTTTGTGGGGCACCTTGCAGAGGGTGCTGCTCGGAGGAGGCAAATGCGCATGGAAATCCTACATAGGGTCTCTGGCTCCACAGACTTTTCCTCTGTGATTGCAGGGCTCCAGTAGGTTGCATTCTCCTGTACAGCGCCAGTCGCTGAGTGCTGACCATTTGGCCTTATCTGGACTGAGATTTGAATCTATTGCACTTTCTTGGAGAAGCTCTGTTCAGATGTGGTGCTTGTGTCTTTCGACCCCCACTGCAATCGACATCAGTGTGTAGAGCCTATGAAGTGTGTGAACTCAGCTGCTTCGTTGTGTCTAATCAGCTGGAAATGCTCCAATAATGTGAGCGGGTTGCTGAGCGAGTGGCTGTAATGGTTTTAGGAATAAAAAGCCACGTGTACACTCAAAGCAGGCCTGATGTTTTCCTCTAGTTTTTTCTTTTGCCTTCTGCTCAGAGCTGTTCTTTGATGTAGCGTAATGTGCACAAATGACCCCATCCTTTGCTGTCTCTTCTATTATGTAATGCTCTAGGTAAAAGTAGACTCCTCCCCTCTCAGACCTCACCCCCCACATATGAAATTGAAAGAAATGTATTTTTGCTGCTGGGGAGCCACTGATAAAAGCAGGGCTGTCCTTTCCATAATGAGGACTTAACTTGGGGCTAGTGGATCTAGAAGAAAAAAAGCCTATTTATTTTGTTCATTTGTAGCAGAAACTTGCAGTCTTGGTGGCTAAGCATGTGATTGTCAGATTTCTCAAGCCAGTGGCCCAGGCTGCATAATCCTCAAACTTTGTCTGAGATTGAGTAGAGGTGGGAGGCTGAGGAAAAGTAAATTTTATAATGGGTCACTACCTTTTGTGGTCTTATAGATTTTATTTGCTGATGCCTCATTTAAATACAAATTTGCTGCCCTGACTTGTGCAGAGCTGCTGTAGGCTGTTGAAGAGCGGCTGCGCTCGAGTCCAGAGGTGGCTGTTTTTCAATAGTGGAGGACGTGATTCTGGTGTACTTCAAACTCCTCAGTGTTGTAAAGCAAGGGGCCAAAATTGTTCAACTACTGCAAGATTAGTTATGTAGTATTGCTGCATTTGTTAAAATGTTGGCTTTTCTAAAGCATGTTAGTTACTCTCTTGGTGTAGTTGCTTGAGCCGTGTTAGTGTTGGATACGCAGGTAGTTGCAGCCTGTATAGGTCAGTCAGCTTTCTTGGTCCAGAGCTAGTGCTCTATAAGGGAAAATAGACGTGGAGATTGGAAGGTCTTTGGGGCAGGGATTGTCTTGCTATGTCTTTGCACAGTGGGACCAGTTGTGGTCACTGTAATACAAATAGCTGAATTGCCTGCCAGTGAACCAAAGATCAGTTGCCTGTCTACTAGTGTATAAAGCTATTAATAATGTAGGCTCTTGAGAAGATCACCTCTTGCCCCTGGTTACTGCTTGTTAGTTATGGTCTAGCTGGGTGAAACCACCCTCAGTGCCAGGCTTATGCAGGGCTTTCTAGGGTAATAGTCTTTGATGGAATTTCTTCTTGAGGCTGCCACAATTGCTCATTGGTTGGTTTAGGACATGCTGCAAATCTACACCTTTATTTCAGCTCTCTGGATCTTCTTTAGTCCACTGCTTTCCCTATACTCTGTGCTATGGGGGCACTTCCTCTCTCTATCAGATACTTGGGTACTCGTGGTGTGGTATGCTCTTGTGCCAGACAGCTTTGTCTGGTACTGCATCTGGTGCATTGGCTTTTGTTCCTTTTGAATGTCTTGTGTGATAGTTTCTGAACAGCAAATAGACCAATCCTGGCTTTGCACCAGCATTTAAACAGGAAGGTGTTATTGGGCATTACAACTCAGAGTGGTGGAGGGCGCGCAGTTTGGTCCTGGTATAATGCAAAGCAGTGTGGGATGGCGATAGGAACACTGCCAAGTTAATGCGAAGCTAGAGATATGTCCTCATGAACATTAGTCCACACTAATTCAACTGCCAATTAACTACATCCACTTTTGAAGTAGATTATAGATCAGTATTAAGTGGCCAGTTAATATGCTTAAGAACTG
Organism: Gopherus evgoodei; assembly: GCF_007399415.2. Classification (NCBI taxonomy): domain Eukaryota; kingdom Metazoa; phylum Chordata; order Testudines; family Testudinidae; genus Gopherus; species Gopherus evgoodei. The sequence goes on along the minus strand of NC_044325.1, from coordinate 138,043,362 downwards.
CATTGTGTGGACTTGGGTCTCTCTTAAATTTGCACAAACTAAAGGCAGGGCAAAATAAATCTCCCATGTAGGCAAGGCCTAAATACAGCATTGGCCATGCAATTTATGGACCCTCAAATAAGAGTGGGCCCTCAGATTTCAGGATAGAGCATTGAGTTCCCTCCCCTTTCAGTTCTGATGCTGGAGCAGAGGGGTGAAGGAATCTGACAGTGGGGTTGTCCCTCTACTGCTCGTCCTACCTCTGGAAGTGAAGAGCTTGCCGGGGATGGAGGAGCCCCAGACAGCTGCTTGTCTTGCGTTTGCTTAAAACCAGCCCCATGTGTCTGCCTTGTAGGAGATTGCAAATGTTTCTTTTTTCCATTCTGTGTATCTTGCTTGTAAAGTGCAATAGGATTAAGTTCTTTAAGCTGACAGAGTGATATATTGTGACACTGCAGCATTGTAAGTAAATTACTCTACGAGTGAGAATGATGGAGTAAATGTGTATCTTAAATGAGAAATGGAGGGTTGGTTAAAACTATAAGCCATATTTTAGCCTTTTGACTGGCTTAAATGCTGAGGAAAGATAAAATGAAACTCCTGAAATTCCCCAGTGGAACAAATCATAACACATCTCTCCCTCCTCTTATACTCTGGAAAAAAAGTCACTGCATGGATTTCTTACAGGGGGTCAGACATGTCTCAGGGCTTTGTATGTATTGGAATTTAACATGAAGGTAGGTGGTTTTAGGAGTTAATCACTTTTTGTCTCCAAGCAAAAAGGGCAAGCGCAGGAGGAAAATTCCAGGAGTAAATGCTTTTAATTCCATCTGCAAGAGTTTGAATCTCCTTAACTACAATGTGCACCTTTAAAATATGCACAACGGTCGGGGGAGGGCGGTTTGTGATTAAACCGGAGCTTAATCGCTTTCTTGGTCGGGCTACAGATTGAAATGGTCTCTGAAGAAAGGAACCAAATCGCTTCCAGAATCCCTGAACTTTCTCAGTGTGATTGGTCATTGCCCAGCAGTGTTCAGAACTGAGCATTAACAGCCTGACTTCTTGAGTAATTCAGTAAGTGTCCAGCCAAATGCCTCTAATCTTAATTTTCAAACTCAGTGCTGATTTGCTTCTGTGTGGTTTGTCAGACTCCATAGCCCCCGCCACTCTTAGAGGAGAGTATTGGTGCCTCTTGAAAGGGAAGTTTTGGCTCAGTGGTGGAAACTGGGCTGGGTGACAAATTGGCTCGGAAACAAACTTCACTTTCATTTATGCAAAATCTGTTTCTTTTGGCTTGATTTTTAAAAGGAAAGAAATAATTCTCCGTATTGACATTGTACAGGAAAAAAAAACTTTTTTTTTTAAAATCTGTGAGCTCACCCCAAATTTTTCCTGGTTATACTAACAGCATAAAGCTACTCTCAGATTTCTCCTTTCATCCATTCTGGTTTCCTTTCTCAGAAGGAACTGAGCTGGGTCACTTACTCTAATGCTCTGAGGTGTTTTTCTTAAATAGCACTGGGTTTTCCTGTTTAATATGCAGATATAATTTTTGCCTGTTTTCCTCTTATATTTAACAGTTCTTCTCCCAAGTTTGGCTGCCAGGAAGTCTCAAATAGTGATTTGCTTTAAAAACAGCTGATGTGGAATTAAGACTTACTGATGTTAAACTTTACTGCTTGCTTCTCCCTCACTCCCCTGAGAGGCAGCTGCCGTCAGAATTCAGGCCTCTGTTTCCTAGAGCCATAATCATCTCTCCGTTTTGAGTTAAAACTCTCTCGGGTCAGCCCAACATAAAGGACTTGCAGGAAAAGACTAGGATTGTGTCTAAAGGAGTTGCCTGAACCTGGAGGCCTGATGGTGGTGTTGAAGTCTTATCCTCAGAGGAATGAAAGGCGTCTCTCTGATTGCCTGGAGAGGGTCTGCTTGTCCTGTGAAGCATTCTGCTGATGGGTCTGATTACTTTGCTCATTAGATCCCGTCTGCAACATTTTGTTCTGTTGGTGCAGCTTGTTCCGTCAGCCTTTTGTCAAATTCACTGACGGCATCCATTGTGATGGAGACTTTGTATTCTCTGTCCCATTGTCACATCCTCAGTAATGTCTGGGCAGGTCACCTGTCTTTATGCAGCATCTTTTATATATTGGTTGGCAGTAGTGGTTGCAGGTTACTGGGCCATGATGGGCACATCTTCAGTAGAACCCTAATTCTAAACTATATCAAATAGGTCCATTGGAAGCAGGGTTATTAAATACTACTGGGTAGTTCAGGTATGGACTGTATGGAAACCTGCATTGAGTGTCCCAGAACTACCCTTCAGAAGCTAACAAATCTACAAAACTGCCCACTTAAAGGCTTTTGTCAGTAGGTATGGCTTTTTAAGGCAGGGTTGGGGGAAAACACTTCCTGAGTAGCAAGAACGGTAATGCAGTAGAAAGCTGCTTATTAAAAAGATGTATCTATTAAATGAACAAACTCTTCCCATCCTTGTTGTTCATAAATCAAGGATCCTTTTGGTGAGGACAATACCTGTTCAAGGAAACCACTTAGCAGTGTAAGAGGTTTGTTTTTAACAGGTTACCGTTGCTTAGTTTTCAAGATTTCTGTTTACCAAGATGCTTTTGGAAAAGATTATGTGCACTAGTAAATCTTTCTCCTTTCCCTACACTTGAAAGGAATTTCCTGAAAATAGCTGAATGCAATTAAAGTAGGGGAAAGCACTTCCAGCATGTCTTCACCTGCTTGCTTTAGCTGAGAATACCACAGTCAGATACTCCTTGCGCTGTCTCTGTGAATGCTTCCCATACTCAGGCACTCCCAACAGGTTGGGTATGCTTTTCTCATGGGGGGGGAGAGAAAGAGTGCAATCTTATTGTTACAGCCTGCTCTTTGGGTCCATTTTTTTCTTGTTGCTGTTCTGCAGTCTCCTGTGTGTGGATTAGTTTCTCCTCAGATTAACCGGTTCTGCTTTGCCAAGACTGACACACACCATTTAATTTCGGAGCCATGAAGTTTAAACTTCATCTGATGAATACAGGAAGTGCTGACTGGACAGAAATCTAGACCTCACAGAAATCACTTGTATGTTTCCCATGGGCAAAGATTTAGCTCAATACCCCACTCTCCTCCATTATGTGGGACACACTTTGTTCATACATTTTGGAAACCCCTCACTCAATATTGTATATGTACTGCTCAAATATTACAGTTAGTAAATACCTATACATTTAGTGTGTGCACTTATATTAATTTTGAATGTTTGTCTGGTGACTGCTAATCACTACTCGGTGAGTACCAACTAAAGGAGATGGCTTAACTGTCATGTTGAAATATCCAGATTTCCTAGAACCATGCATTGAGATCCTAGGAGGGTCAGTTTGTTTGTTCTTACAGTTAACTCTCTCCCTTTTACATAGCACTTTAACTATGTGCTCAGCACAGATGTTAAAGATCCCAATGTGGTTTTCATTATAGGTACTGCCAACTTTCCTCTCTCCTGTTCCTGTGCAATGTGCTGTGTGCTAGTTGAGCACCTTTCTGCTGCCCTCCAAATGTAGAAGTGGCTACATTTCAGTAGTGCGTTTTCATAGCATATGAAAAGCTCTGAAGCCCTTGGGGTGGGGAAGCACTGTGTAAGTAATTGAGCACTGACAATATAAAACTATTATTCTGCATGTTGATTGCAATAATCACGGTGTTCTACCACTTCCTCAAATCTGTGCAACTGAAAACTTGCATATATCACTGTGGGCATCTTGATTCCAGGAAAAAATGGTTTTGTATGGTTTAGACACAGCAATGTAAGATATCCAAGTCTAGGTTTAGTTAATTGCTTCCAGTGGCAGAGTGGATGACAGATACCACCTGGATATGATTGTTGGCAACGTTGATGAGGTATTCCGTGTTTGCGCAGTCACAAATAAGATTGTCTCTGTCCCATTTATAGGTGCAGCTGCCATGAATTGCCATCTGCCAGGAACTCACCATGCAGCACATAGAGTAAAGATGCTGCTTTTCTATCTGCCAGATATATTGCTCCTTCCTGCATCCTAATAGGTCTTGTCACTGGATGATTTTGTTTTTTCCCCTTGGACTGATGCTGTGAATGCTGAATTTAGGGTATCAATTGGTGGATACTATTGAAGATACATTCTTCTTCGAGTGATTGCTCACATCCATTCCAGTTAGGTGTGCGCGCTGCGCGTGCACGTTCGTCGGAAACTTTTTACCCTAGCAACTCCAGTGGGCCGGCAGGTCGCCCCCTGGAGTGGCGCCGCCATGGCACTCCATATATACCCCTGCCGGCCCACCCGCTCCTCAGTTCCTTCTTACCGCCGTGTCAGTCGTTGGAATTGTGGAGCGCGGCGTAGCTGTCCTCCACGTCCCTAGCTCTCCTTGTTAACTCTCGTTAATTGTTATAGTTGTTAGTCAGATTGTTAAGTGTAGTTAGTGAGTAATTAAGTGTCAATAGTGTTGTAGATAGTTATTCGCCGGGGGTTGTAGCCCTTTCCGGTACCCGGCACCGGGCTCATGCCTGGTTCGCCGGGCTTCAAGCAGTGTGCGGCCTGTAGGAAGCCTATGCCTACTAGCGACCCCCACGACGCATGCCTGAAGTGCCTGGGGGAATCGCACAGATCGGACAAGTGCCGCATCTGCAAGGCTTTCAAGCCCAGGACAAAAAAGGAGAGGAATCAAAGACTTAGGACTCTCCTTATGGAAGCGGCACTTGACCCGGCGGCTTCGCAGGCCATGATCTCGGTGCCGGCACCGGATCACACCGGCACTGGGAAGACTCCCCGGCACCGACCTTCTCCGGCACCGGGTACAGAGCCGAGACAGTCAGCGTCTGCTACTCCAGCCAGGCAGACCTGACTGGAACGCCCGGCCTCGACATAGGCCGCGGCGCCGCCGGCACCGTCGACTCCGGGCCCGGCGGGTCCGTCGAGTCCGGTGCTGCCGAGCTCCCCCATAAGATCTGGGGTTGAGCTAGTGGTCCCATCCACGCCGGAGACCTTCGCCTCGGCACGGGACCTTATTGCCCTAACGGAGCCTACTCCGCTGCCACCCCCGGTACCTCCGGTGCGAGTCGCGTCTAGAGGCAAGCCAATGATGTCGGCACCGTCTCGGGACTCGCGCTCACGATCCCGGTCCTCACGCCAAGGCAGATCAAGATCTCGCCGCCGCTCGCAGTCCCGGCACCGCTCCCCTTGGCGGTACCGGTCGCACTCGCGGCATCGATCGACCTCCAGACGGTCGCGCTCGGACTCCGGCCGCCGATACCAGCACCGTGACTCCAGGAGCCAGTCCTGCCGTCACGCACCGCACCGGTCGACCTCCCGGCACCGAGCTGGTAGCAGGTCCCGGTCCCGGTCGACCTCCCGGCACCGCGTCGGTGGCAGGTCCCGGTCCCGGCACCGAAGTGGCGGCCGGTACCGGTCCAGATCCCGGCACCGAGACAACCCGGTCCCGGTCCCGTTCCTGGCACCGCTATGACTCCCGGTACCGATCCCCGGCACCGAGAAGACCTTCGCTGCCGACTCGCGCTGACCCTTACCAACCAGAGTCCGCCCCGCCATGGCCTTCTAGGCAGCCGTCGGTGTCTTCGCAGACGGACAGCGGGTATGCGTTGGGCACCGACCGGCAGGCGGCGCTGTTCCAAGACCCGCCGCAACAGGACCAAGGTCCGCAGCAGTGGGGGTTTTGGACCCCATGGGCATACCATCAAGCCCAGGGCCCCCAACAGCTTCCTGTCAGGCCGGCGACGGCGGAGCACAGGGTGCCTGAAGCCTCGTTGTCTCGCCCCCCTCCCTCCCCGGATGGAGAGGAGGGATCCAAGCAGCAAGACTCCGCTCTGGCTCCTGAGACAGAGGCGAGGGCCGAGGGAGACCCCCCATTGGACACTTTCTTGCCGGGGGTCTCCTCATCCTCCTCCCCTGATGAAGCGGTGGCTGGCACCTCCTCTAGTAGCCCCCCTCCGCTGGATCTCAGGGCGCACCAAGACCTCCTTTGGCGAGTAGCTCAGAATCTGAGCCTGCAAGCCGAGGAGGTCTCTGAGGTCGAGGATCCGATTGTCACCATCCTCTCGTCGGATGCTCCCACCAGAGTCGCCCTGCCTTTTATTAGGACAATCCAGGCCAACGCCAACACAATCTGGGAGTCACTGGCCTCCATCCCCCCTACGGCGAGAGGTGTCGAGAGGAAGTACATGGCCCCCTCCAAAGGCTACGAGTACCTCCATGTCCAACCAACACCGGGTTCCCTGGTGGTGCAATCGGTGAATGACAGGGAGCGTCATGGACAGGAAGCTCCAGCCCCAAAATCCAGGGAGGCCAGGCGTATGGACCTCCTTGGACGTAAGGTCTACTCGGCCGGGGCCCTGCAGCTCAGGGTTTCGAACCAACAAGCCCTGCTCAGCAGGTATGCATTCAACTCGTGGGTGGCAGTGGACAAATTTAAAGAGCTGCTGCCACAGGACGCCCGCCAGGAGTTTGCGGCCATCCTAGATGAGGGCAAGAAGGTTGCACGAACATTGTTGCAAGCTTCGTTGGACGCCGCAGACTCGGCTGCCCACACCCTCGCCTCGGGGGTAACGATGCGCCGTATCTCCTGGCTGCAGGTCTCTGGCCTTCCACCGGAGCTTCAACATACCATCCAGGACCTCCCGTTTGAAAGCCAGGGCCTGTTTTCGGAAAAGACAGACCCGAGGCTTAAGAGTCTCAAGGACAATCGGGTCATTATGCGCTCCCTAGGGATGCATACGCCGGGAACGCAACGCAGACCCTTCCGGCCACAGCAGCAACAGCAGCACAGGCCATACCCCCAGTTCCGCCAACGGCAGCACCTCAATAGGCGCCGTGGCAGGAATGGAAGGCGTAGGCATTCGGGGAAACAAGGGGGGCAGAATCAAAGCTCCTCTAAGCCCCCGCCTGGACCCAAGCCTTCATTTTGAAGGTGCGCCTGAGGGCGTAGTAACAGTTTCCCCCACGGATCCTTCCCCCCCGTTTTCCAACCGCCTTTCGTTTTTCCTTTCGGCGTGGACCCAAATAACATCGGACCGCTGGGTCTTGCGTATGGTGCAGACGGGATACCGCCTGCAGTTTACATCGTTTCCTCCTTCCCGCCCCCCTTCCTCGTCACTCTTCAGGGACTCCTCTCACGAGCAATTCCTTCGACAGGAGGTTCGGACGCTCCTCGACAAAGGAGCTATAGAGGTGGTTCCGGAAAACGAGAAAGGCAAGGGGTTTTACTCCCGCTACTTTCTGATCCCCAAGGCCAAGGGAGGCCTCAGGCCTATCCTCGACCTGCGAGAGCTTAACAAATACCTGGTGAAGTTGAAGTTCCGCATGGTATCCCTGGGGACCATTATCCCATCCCTGGATCCGGGAGACTGGTACGCCGCCCTCGACATGCAGGACGCTTACTTTCACGTTGCCATTTGGCCACACCACAGACGGTTCCTTCGCTTCGTGGTGGGCCCCCTTCACTACCAATTTGCAGTCCTCCCATTTGGCCTTTCCACGGCCCTGAGGGTCTTTACGAAATGCATGGCAGTCGTTGTGGCACATCTTCGGCGCAATCGTATCCACGTGTTCCCTTACCTAGACGATTGGTTAATTCGGGGCACGTCGGAACTGCAGGTTTGCAGCCACGTCCGCGTGATCACCGGCCTGTTCGCTACCTTGGGCCTCATGATCAACGTGGACAAGTCCACTCTGATTCCCACGCAGAGGGTGGAGTTCATTGGGGCCGTCCTGGATGCCACCGTCGCCAGGGCTCTTCTACCGTTGCTGAGGTACCAGGCATTGTCGGCGATCGTTCATCGGTTGCTGGCAGCCCCCTTAACATCCATACGGATATGTCTAGCCCTGTTAGGCCATATGGCAGCATGCACGTTTATGACCGGTCATGCTCGGCTCCGCATGAGGCCCCTCCTGTTTACCGACAACACGACGACCATGTACTATATCAACAAGCAGGGCGGCACCAGATCCTCTCCCCTATGTCACGAGGCGACGCAACTCTGGGACTTTTGCGTAGCCCACTCCATTCACCTCACGGCTTCCTTCCTCCTCGGAGTACGGAACACGCTGGCGGATCGCCTGAGCAGATCCTTCCTATCACACGAGTGGTCCCTTCGCCCGGACGTCGCCCTTTCCATCTTCCAGAGGTGGGGTTATCCCCGTATGGACCTCTTCGCGTCCAGGGGGAACAGGAAATGCCAGGCGTTCTGCTCCTTTCAGGGCAGAGAACCCGGGTCTATAGCGGATGCCTTCCTTATTCCATGGACGACCCACTTGTGCTACGCGTTTCCCCCTTTCCCTCTGGTCCACAGAGTCCTTCTGAAGGTGCGCAGGGACAGGGCTCACGTGATCATGGTAGCCCCGGCATGGCCCAGGCAACATTGGTACCCCATGCTGCTGGACCTGGCCATAGCCGACCCAATCCCCCTGCCCCTTCACCCGGACCTGATTACCCAGGAGAACGGGTCTCTCTGTCACCTGGACCTGCAGTCGCTGCACCTAGCGGCGTGGTTCCTGCATGGCTGACCGGTTCTGAACTGCGCTGCTCCACGCCGGTACGGGAGGTGCTTTTGGGCAGCAGGAAGCCTTGCACGAGAGCGACATACTCGGCCAAGTGGAAGCGTTTCTCCTGTTGGTGCGTGGAAAAAGGTCTCCGCCCTATGGAAGTTTCGGTGGCCAATATCTTAGACTATGTTTGCTCCCTCAAACAACAGGGTCTAGCGATATCGTCGTTGCGGGTCCACCTGGCAGCTATCTCCACCTTTCACCCGGGTGGGGATGGCCGCTCCGTTTTTTCTCACCCAACGGTGTCTAGATTGCTTAAGGGGATGGAACTTTTATACCGTAACGTCCGCCTCCCTGCTCCAACATGGGATCTTAACCTAGTGTTGTCTCGGCTCATGGGGCCCCCCTTCGAGCCGCTAGCTACTTGCTCCCTACTTTATCTCTCTTGGAAGACTGCCTTTTTAGTTGCTATCACCTCAGCTAGGCGGGTGTCGGAACTCCGGGCTCTTCTGGTAGACCCCCTGTATACAGTCTTCCACAAAGATAGGGTACAGCTGAGACCACACCCTGCCTTTCTCCCCAAGGTAGTCTCAACCTTCCACATCAACCAAGAGATATTCCTCCCGGTTTTTTTCCCGAAGCCTCACGCTTCAGGCAGGGAGCAACAACTCCACTCGCTTGATGTCCGTAGGGCTCTCGCGTTCTATGTGGAGAGGACCAAGCCGTTCCGCAAATCCCCCCAGCTTTTCGTGGCAGTAGTGGACCACATGAAGGGGCTTCCTATCTCCTCACAGAGGTTGTCCTCATGGGTAACGTCCTGTATCAGGACCTGCTATGAGTTGGCCCATGTTCCTACAGGCCGTGTGACTGCGCACTCTACCAGGGCGCAGGCGTCGTCGCTGGCTTTCCTCGCCCGTGTGCCCATCCAGGAGATCTGTCAGGCAGCGACCTGGTCATCGGTCCACACCTTTGCTTCCCACTACGCCCTGGTCCAGCAGTCGAGGGAAGACGCGGCCTTCGGATCTGCAGTGCTCCATGCCGCGACTTCTCACTCCGACCCCACCGCCTAGGTATGGCTTGGGATTCACCTAACTGGAATGGATGTGAGCAATCACTCGAAGAAGAAAAGACGGTTACTCACCTTTGTAACTGTTGTTCTTCGAGATGTGTTGCTCACATCCATTCCACACCCGCTCTCCTTCCCCACTGTCGGAGTAGCCGGCAAGAAGGAACTGAGGAGCGGGTGGGCCGGCAGGGGTATATATGGAGCGCCATGGCGGCGCCACTCCAGGGGGCGACCTGTCGGCCCACTGGAGTTGCTAGGGTAAAAAGTTTCCGACGAACGTGCACGCGCGGCGCGCACACCTAACTGGAATGGATGTGAGCAACACATCTCGAAGAACAAAAGTTACAAAGGTGAGTAACCGTCTTTTCCTACATCCACCTCTTTTCAGGGCGCAACATATATTGTGTGGCCAGCTTTGAGATGAAGTTCAATCTCCAATGTCTGAGCCTCAGAAAGTGATAGTGTTGTCATTGTGGGAGGACTAGGACAAGAAATTTGGGGTCTAGGGCTCCAAACAGCAACAATCAAGCAGTAGGTAGCATAGAGCACAGCTGATAGCTGCCTGGATCTGCAGGTGGCATCGCATTCTCAGTGTCTTTTCAGGTCACATTGTGTGACTTGGGAGAATGGGTGGCTTGCAGGTAGTGACTGGGAGTCATTTAACTCTGACTTCACTAGTGCATGCAGTGCATGTTTTCAGCCATGTGTGGGCCCACAGGCTTGGTAGATCCAAGGCTGCTATAGTCTTTCTTCTGCCCCTTGTCGTCTGACTGAACTCCAAAATCTGGCCTTTCTCGTTTGTTCTCATACAGGGGTAAATGCTGATACTGAGGCAGAGAGCTTAATGCCTGGAATACCTAAGGCTTCATAAAGCATTCCTGACAACTTTGGGAATGCTCTGTGATCTAGCTCCTGCTTCCTTTAACTGTGTACTTTTTAAATCAAAACAGGTGGCTGGGGATGGCCCCTCAGACGTCCTTGATAGCTTCCAGATCTGCTGCTAGTGTGCGGTGGTTTTGTTTATTTTTAAAAAGTCCTGAGCTTCTGTTGTGGACATCTACAGCTTAAATGTAGATCACACATTCCTCCACTGCATCCTCTGTGGTCAACTTCCTGTAGCACCCTTTCACACCCATTCAAACACAGCAAGTTGGCTTTATAGCCTCTTGCATCCCACAAGAAGGAAGAGATTTTTGATCTAAACAATAGTCCACCCTCAGAATAACATGACTTTTTGACACAGGTCTCTCATACTGAGTCCCTGTTAGCTGCCAGCTACTCTACTTTGTAAAATGCTTGGCAATATTGTGATGTTTGAAATGCTAAATAAATGAAGTTATTGGATGTTTCTCTTCTGGTAAAATTAAGGCACGAATGTTAGTGGGAGAACATTATACGTGCCAAATGCTTCCTGTACAAGATTGGAATGTTAAGTGACACTTAATGCGTGCATTTAAAATGCCTGTACTCTCTGCAATGCATTATATAATTATGCTTTGGATTAAATGGCCACACACGTCTTATATAGTGTGTCGGAATTTGTTTTCATAATTGATAAGGCACTTCAGTTGTAAAATGCTAAAGCCAAGGTTTATAATAATTTGTCTGTTTGAACTCTGTTAGGTTGCTGGAAAAATATTTTCCAATGAGCTTTTTCCCCTCCAAAGGTACGAAAGACAACATGGACTCCTTCTGTTCAAGATGTCTGTTCTTTTGACAGCATTGTCTCTCAGTTAAAGCACAGGACTTGGAGTCAAAGGTTGTACTCCCAGTTTGCCATATGTTTATTTTCCAAGATTTCCTATCTGTAAAATAGGCATAATAATGACCTACCTTGCAGCATTGTTAAGACGTGTATAGCGTGCTTTGAAAATATAAATCACTGTAAAAGTGCCAGGCATTTGCTGAGATACAGTGTGTTCATTTTCTGTGCCTGTGTATGTATGGCAAATACAAAAAAGGTGAGGATGGTCTTGCGTTAGAATAGCTCAGATCTAGTGTCTTGAGGAAGTAATATTTAATTCTGTATATTAACTCTGTATTCTGCACTTTCGAGAACAATGGGTGGTGTGAGCTAGTAAGTCTCCAACTAAACAACTATTATCTCATGAGTTGAGCTTGTAGTTGAGGCACTGAATGAGGTTTCAGAACATATGGCTTTAATTGACAGTTGCTAGGCATCGTCTGTGACCTTGAGTGAGTTGCTTACTCTTGCTATTCCTCAGTTCCCCACCTGTAAAGTAGGGATAATTCTACTTCTAGCTCCTTTGTCTCAAATATTTATAACATAAATTCTTCAAGGCACGAGAACTGCGTTTTATGCTGTCTGTACAGTGCCTAGGACAATGGAACTCCAGTCTTGGTTGGGCTTTCCAGATGCTCCTTTAATATAAATAATAAACGAGATTCCAGGTTACCTATTGGTGACTCTTCTGTTACTTGCTGTTGGAAAGTAGTGTTTAGGTATTTTTGTCTTGATCCGAGCACAGCACTCCTGGATGATTTTCTGATTAGCTACTCTGGGCAGAGAGAAGTAGATGGGGAGGCCGGGGGGCAAAATAGCATTTGTTTAAAAAAATAAATGAGGGAGTTATTGTACCCTAAAGCCATTTGCCTTATTCAGTTATTTTCCCCAACGGGAAGTTATAAAAGGCCAAGGGCCCATGGCATTTGCTGAAGCAAGAGAAGCAGAATAGAAAAATCTGTGTGAAGAGTTAGGTGGATGTTGTAACTTTTAGGACTTGCCTTATTTCCATAGTGTTCTGCCTTTTAAAATACATTAAACATGGATATCAGAAACATGTAGAATTCTTCATTAGCTGAAACCATGAAGAAATGGGAGATGAGACCAAGATTATTGTGGCTGGGAAGTTGGTGTCTTCAGAACAAAGACTAATATTATAAATCCAAAAAACTTTTTGAAATAAGGCTAGGAAAAAAACAAACCAGTCACAGAAACCTAGTCAGATGTGCTTCAAACCTTCTGCACTCTTTTAGCTATCTGAAAATTATTGGAAATTTGTGTTGCATGATTTTCTCAACCTTGTGAGGCACAGATTATTCTATTTATACGAATGCTGTTTTGTTTTTCTTTAATCAGGGAAATAGCTTAATAACAATGTTTGCATGTAACACTTCATACAGTGGACACTGTTTCATTCCCTCATCGTTTCAATAGGTAAGAGTATAACTGTGTGCATGGTAGAACTCAAAGTATCTTAATATTTTTATCTCCAGTTTACAGGTTGGGAAACTGAGCCGTTATGCTTTAACCAGCTTTCCCGGTGTTCCTCAGCAGAGCCAGGAATAGAACTCGAGTGTACCGACTTATACACTGGTCAACTGTCTGCTGGCTTACTGAGGGCAGGGCATAGTACTAGAGGTTATTACTTGATGAATTATAGTCCCAGTTCTGCCTTCCTTGGACAACTAATTTTAATGCTACTCTTCCAGTTTTCACCATCTAAAAATGGGGGTGATGCCCCTGAAAAGTAGACAGTGCTTTGAAGGTGATCTGCTACATGCAGTCAGTTATTCCCCTTGTTTCATTGCTGTCCGTATGCTGTTGGCTGTTGTGCTTTCTCTTTGGAGAAGCAGGCCCAAATCTTGCTGTACCTTATCATAGTCAGGGGTCAGTGGTTGAAGGCAGAAGTCACTGTACAGCTGAGTTTCCATGAAAGGAGAATGAGCCCCTCAGACAGGCATGCACTGTTCTGATTTCCCATAGGTTCTTCCTGTCTTCACCATGTAAAAACCTCCTTAACTAATGGGTTTTTAATGTCTGATTTTTTTTTTGAATTGCTGTAAGTGTTCTAAAATGCCTCTTGAAATGGACTGTCACTTCATTCTCTTTCCCTAGTAAAGCAGACCTGTTAAAAAGATGGCATTGGCTGAACAGGGTTTGACAATGAATGTCACTTGGGTACTAATGAGTCCAAAGTCAGAGCTTAAAAATTTCAAAATGCTTATGGGAGCAGTACCATCTCTAATATGATATAAGAATCATCTACCTTCTGACACTGCACACAAGTACAGAGCAATGCAAAATTTTCTATTCTGTTCTGGGCTTCTCAGTGACTGCACACTCCAAGAATTTATCTCTGTTAGTGCAATGGCTTTCAAACTGCTTGGCACCAAAGGTCTGCACTGGTTCCGTTTCCATGATGCAGAAGTTGCATCCCCTTCCAGTCTTCCGAATGTGAGGGTTCAGGTTGTCGGGGACTTTACTTCAGGGCTGGTGTTTGGTGCTTGTGTAAAATGTCAACTTGCCACAGAGGAGAATTCTTTGCCAGGAGGACTAGGTGAATATTTTCTGGCAATTCAAAAAAAAAAAAAGCTACAATCCAGTCTTGCTACTCTGAACACTACCAGATTGCATGAGAGGCTACTAAAAAGAAAATGACTCTTCAGAAGCATCTTTCAGATCCAAGGAAAAAAACCAGCCCTGGCAAGAATTGTTTATCAATGTTGGATGGGGGTGAATTCTGTAACAGAGAAATCTTCATATGTGTTCTCTCTCTTTATCTCTCTCTGAAACCTTGAAGCCTCTTGGTAAGTCCTTTCAGACTCTGAGGGTGTCAAATCCCCATTTGAGAAATCTTGTTACTGGATGCATGCATTTGCGTGTTCTTTATATCAGTGGACATGACCGATAGGTTACTCTGTAGCTTGTAACTCTTTCCCAATATATAATAACTTTCTTCTGTCACTTGTAAAGGCCTCTGTTTTCTAACTAGACCAAATTTCTAAGCACTCCAACAGTTGCCAGTTAATTAAAACTTTATCTGAACCTCCCATGACAACTGCATGCTTTCTTTCCCATTCTGGCTTTCTGTCACTCTTGACTTTGTAATGCTTAACTTTAACCCTTTGGTATCAGCACCGTAAGCTCCCCAGTTGTACAGTCAAAGGATGTTGTTCCTTGAAACAGTTCTGTCAGTGGGTATGTCTATGCTGCAAAGAAAAACTTGTGGGGCTGAGTTGGCTCAGGCTGGAGCTGCAGGGCTAAACATATCATTGTAGACTTTCCTACTTGGGCTGGAGCCCCAAGGCTCTGAACGCAGGTGAGGGGGTGGGTCTTGGAGGCCAGGCTCCAGCCTGAGTGCACATGTCTACATTGCTATTGTAGCTCTGCAGCCCGAGCCTCCTGAATCAATTGACCTGGACTCTGAGACTTGGCACCGCAGGTTTAATTTGTAGTGTAGACATACCACTCTTTCCACAGCTAAGGTGTGAGCTGTCACTGAGATTGTTCCTCTTCTGTAACTGTGCCAGATACTGCAAACAGCTCTCAGAGGAAAAGACATGTCTTCCACAAAGAAATACTCCCATTCAGTGTCCTCTCAAAGTCTGGTCTCTGCAGCCCATAGTATGTAGTCACTTCACTGTGTCTAGATCTGATACGAAAAAACTCAGTTTCTTAGTTTGTCGAGTGCCATGCACTGATCCTTCCTTAATACACAAAGTTTTGGTTTCTAGTAAGGCTTAAGAATTATATGGCAGTTTTAACTATGAGGTGGAGCTGAAGATGAAGGAGTAAAGGGAAGAGAAGACTGATTTACTTCCGGCACAATCCCAGCATCTAAAGATAAATGTTTCTCAGTCTCTTTTTGATCCCTACTTCATTCTAGGCCTTGGGATCATTTGACCTTTTTTGACCAAGGTGAGCTAGTTTGGGTTTCTTATTTCTTTCCATTAGTAAGAATAAGAAGTCACTTTTTGCAGACTATAGGCACCTTTTATTGCTTTTTAAAAAGCAAAATCATACCATAACGACTCCTGCAGCAGCCAGACCTCCTTGTAATGAGAACAAGCCAAGCCTTCCTGGTGGAAATACTCCATCTCCACATTCAGATCTTGCCCTCTTCCCTGCTTTCCTAGTAAGAAAAGCGGTCTCTGCATCTGTAAAAGATTTACAGTCCGATATTGGAAGTGTGGCTGCTTCAGAGTTCTGAGATTTTCCTTCCGGGTTAAGTATGCTATTCCTATACTGCTGTGACCTTGGGCAAGTCGTTTGATTTACAGTTTCCATTTTCCCCTTCTGTAAGGTGGGGATAATAATTATCCACTTCATAAAGTAATTTGAAATCTTCATATGAAAGATACCATAGATATGCAGTGTTGATGGTGGTTAACTGCAGGCACTGGGCGCTGTGTGTGCATGTACACTGCATGAATCTATACCCCTCTGATTTCCTTTCCTTATGTCAAATAGTTAAATTTGCTCTGATTTTGGTCAGGTTAACACAATCTGTGAAAGGGCATGTGCAGACACAACATTTATAACCTTACCCAGACTAAAACCAAGTCGCTTTGCCATAATTTTAACCATTAATTGCCACTGTAAATCCAGCAATAAATTGGCTGGGTAACCACACTCCATGAGCCCATTGCCAAATGGAAACCACAGAGCTCTAGAATTGTCTAAATCCCACTCAAGCTTCATGGCAGCTGAAAGTGGGAGGGCACTTCCTGGATTCTGGCCTGTAGTTTATTCTGTCTCTGGGCTGACTCGAAAATGTTATAAAAGTGCACAGCCAGGGCTTTAACCCTGCTTCTCAAGTGATGCTAGCAGCATCTGCAGTACTGTATGCATTCAGTGACCCCTTCATTTTCATTCATTCTGCGCTGCAGGAAACTGGGGGACTGGAAATACTACTACTTGAGGGCTGGTGAAAATACTATCTGTGCAGTGAAGGCAAGAAAGGGCAGAATCATTCCTGTAGATCTCACCATGTCTTCTAGATTATCTATGCTCCACAGTAGAGTGCCTTGATACTGGTCTTTGTATGGTGCAAATTGCATTGCTTGTACTTTAGCAAAATTCAAGGTCACTGAATTAACAGCTGATCTGGGATGAATCAGCCATGCCTTCTTGACTCTCAGCTCTGGACTTCGTCCACTAGAGCAATGGTTCTCAACTTTTCCAGATTACTGAACCCCTTTCAGGAGTCTCATTTGTCTTGTGTACCCCAAGTTCACCACCTCAAACTTCTTGCTTACAAAATCAGACCTAGAAATACAGAAGTGTCACAGCACACTAGTACTTAAAAATTGCTGACTTTCTTATTTTTACCATATAATTATAAAATAAATTGGAATATGAATATTGTACTTGCATTTCAGTGTGATACTTGTGAGCCTTGTCTGAAGCTGGAGCCCCAGGCGGCAGAGCTGAAGCATGTAACTTAGCTTTTCAGGGCCCTGGGCAGTTGCCTTGCTTGCCACCCGCTAATTCCAGCTTGCACTTGCAATGCCATTAAACCTGTCTCGTGACTCCTCCTGCCTCTGGGGGGCTGCAATCCTCCTGGTGTATCCATGGTTGAGAACCACTGCCCTAGAGCACTCTCTCGTCTCTGTATTTGGTCCTAAGAAGTCTGGACTTTCAGGCCCCTAAGCAGTCCCTCTAAGGGTGGAATGCATTGTACAGTTCAAGGAACAATTTTATTCTGGGGACCAGATCATCTTATGCACTGTCCCTAAGTGTACTCTGAGAGGGAAGACCGCATGGGCCACGAAAAGGGAAGACAATATTCTTGCCTTCCAGTCGTCAATGAGGTATACAGCCGACGGATTTATATTCTATCCCTATCAGCTCATCTTGTCTTTCTTCTGAGGTAGATATTGAGGACTATGCAGTTTATTGGGTAGGGATGTATTTGGATATGACCTTTAAGTAGAGGTCTCATCTTCTTTGTACAAGGTAGATTTCTTGCCCCCAGTGCCCTTGGCTGGTTTTTTCTCTACACTGCTTATTGTCATTCTTCTATGTATGGAAAGCTTTTTATAACAGTCCAGCCACTAGATCATGTGGATTCTCTTGGTGGGAGCAAACTTCAGTGACACATTTTGTGGTTGGAGAGGTCAGCTTAAGTTTTTGAACATGTTTGTCAGAAAGAGCGAAGCAAATAGTTTGGTTTAAGTTTGAGTTCCTACTTGATCTACATAGGATTCCTATTGGTTTGATGCCCTTTCTGTTTTACCCCTGTTCCTTTCTGCTGAGTTGATACAGTGTGTGTGGTGTGGCATTTTTCTGGCGAGCAGCCCTCGAGTAATGACTGTTATTTTAGAAAACCTAATGAATGCTTGGGTTGCCTGTGTATCGTACCATGAGCCATAGTGATTACATGCTGTGGAGGAAATGAAATTGTCAGCCCTAGGTCATAAACAGCAACAGTTCACTCTTATTTTAAGACAGTGCAATTGGGGAGTGGAGGTGGAAAACTAAGCACCAGTCCTGCTTCTCATTAAAAAATAAAACAAAAATACTGGTGGGAGCTGGGGCCTTTCTGACCTCATTTGATTACTCATACTGTACTTTTGAATGCATCAGTTTCAAAACAGCAAAAAGGGGCTTATAAAAGAAGGCATACTTAGAGATGGAAGTCTACAGCTTTCTTTGGAAGCATGTCTGAGTTCAAATGTATCCATCCCATCTTTTTAAAAGCAGGTTCAAGTGCTGGTGAAAGCTGCCAGACATGGCAGCCCTAGAGATGGAGTTCCTTTAACTACTACAGCATGGGCAAGGTTAGTGCCCACTTCCTGCCCACATGCTCTCCCCTGGTTGTGTCGGTATGTTTCAATCCTGTTCTAGATGGGCCACTTCTGAGGAGTAAGAGAAGATTAATTCTCCATGGCCCATTAAATTCTTGGTCTCAGTCTGCCAACAAGGCAGGCCAGTTGTGACAGGAGTTCTTGGAACTGCTCTGAGACCACCTACTTGTTTCACACAGACCCACTAACAGCTGTCAGACGGAGATGATTTTTGGTCACCATTGACTCAGAGTGGACTTGAATAAGTGATCTAGAGATGAAAGGCTCTGTATCCCCTTACTGATCTCACACTTACATATCCTTTAATGGTTTTTACCACTGAGAAAAGGGACCCCCAGCTGATGAAAATCCTTCAGAGAAGGGAGAGGATTAGTGGTGGGTTGATGGTGTGGGGTGTTAATTTTTACGTAGACTTTTGCCACTGATGTTCCTTTAAAACTTCTTAATGAACTTAAGTACTGTTGAGAAGCCTTGCAGGATGGTCATTGGTGAGGGAATAGCAAACCTCTGGCTTAAGAACTCAGATCTTTGGGAGAAATGCTGAGTAGTGAGTCTGCTTAATGACTCTGTTGTGCCTTGTGACATTTGTTACCCTTGTTTAACATAGCATTGTGCAATATCTGTTCTCTGCCTTGCTGCAGTTAATTGCAGCTGCCAGTCCATTATTATGGCTTGATTTGAAATAACAGACTTAACGTAAGAACTCTGCAGAAACCTTTGCTTGCCAGCTGGCTGCCTCTAATTTTGGTACATGACTTACTGTTGGAGTTTTTTTTATTTTGCAGCATCTGGAGGGGACCAAATGTGAACTGTGTTGACAGTACTGGATATACTCCGCTGCACCATGCTGCTTTGAATGGTCACAAGTAAGCAAATTTACTATAGTGCTTATTACCTTAAAGGATGCCCAGGTGCTTTACTATCCATAAAAAAAAAATATGGAGAGAGAGAATGGGGGGGAGAGAGAGAGAGAGAGACTTCCCTTATTCACAAGTATAATGCGGCTGCCTCAGAGATAGAACAGAGTGTTGGTGCAATACAATACCACCTTCAGGACATGGAGAAGAACACCATATTGTGGTGAAATTGTAGGGGCACATTTTGCAGAATACAATTAATCAGATTTAAAATTTGGCTAGGATGCTTGGGCTATCTCAAATACACTTTCATCTTTAATAACCACAAATGATGAACCACTTCATGTTGTGTAACTCATTCAGAAGATGACCTCTCCAGGAACAGACACACCAGTAGGATTCTACTGAGATGTATATTAACACTGCCCTGATGTGCATGTCTGTTACAATGCTATCTCCAATTACTTGATCACATTTTCTTAAATACAATACAATAACATGCAATTTTTCTAGTCTACAGTACATGTAGAATCTTGGCTAGTAGTGAATGGTGACAAGATGATGTACTGAAACTTAAATAGCCTTAAAAACCTTACTTTTTGCCTCAAAGCTTTTTTCCTCAGTTTTGCTTGGTTTGTACCATGACCCTAGGACCTTGCCTCAATAGGTTTTTTGCCCTGAGACATACTCGGTCGTACACACCATCAGTGTAGGTGTAAAGAAGTGACTTACACCAATGCAACAAATTGAGACTGGTGCGACTCCCACTGCATAGCTGTGCAGCATGTCTGAAGAACAGGTTTCCACCAGAATGACCAAAATGATCAAAAGTTTAGAAAGGATGACCTATGTGGAAAGGTTCCAAGAATTGGCATGTTTCTTCTAGCGAAGAGCAGGCTGAGGGGAGATACAAGTCTTCAGATAACAAGTTATTATAAAGAGGATGGTGATCAGTTGTTTTCATATCCATGGAGGACAGGACAAGAAACAATTGGCTTAATTTGCAGCAAGGGAGATTTAACCTAAATCCTAGGTATTAGGAAAACATTCAAACTCGTAAGGATAGTTACGCACTGGAACAGGTTACCTGGGGATATCGTAGAATCTCCATGGTTAGAAGATTTTAAAAACAGGTTAGACAAATACCTTTCAGGGATGGTCTAGGTATATTTAATCAGCACGGGGGATGGACTAATGACCTCTTAAGGTCCCTTCCAGCCCTTCATGTCTGATTCTTGGGCAACACTTTCTGGGAGTTTTTAAATCCACAAAACTTTCATTTGATAAAAAGAAATGATGATTCAGATTTGGAGTATGTGTTGTTGTTTTTTTTTGTGGTCTTGTGTGTTGTGTTTGCAAACCACTATTTTTGAGCAGCCTAAACTTTTTGGGTGCAACCTGCTAAACAGTATCCTTTTCAGTTCTGTTGTGAGTGAGTATCTTGGAGACTCATAGCCATCCTTATTTTCCAGGGATGTGGTGGAAGTTCTGCTGAGGAACGATGCGCTAACCAATGTGGCAGACTGCAAAGGTTGTTACCCTCTTCACTTGGCAGCCTGGAAAGGAGATGCAGAGATTGTAAAACTTCTCATCCATCAGGGACCCTCCCACACTAAAGTGAATGAACAGGTCTGAATATCTTCCTCCTCCTATTAGTCTCTAATGTACCAGCAGATTCGTACTCCTAGGGTGGAAAGGAATGTGTCAGCCGCATGACATAAGGTGCTGAACAATTTGGAAATGGATGGGTTTGGTTGCTGGAAACATTGTTTCTTGGTGTGGTGCTCTAATTCTGATGGGTTAAATAATCAAATCTCGGGTGGCTGGGATGTGAAAGTGAGCAGTCTGTCAACCACAGTGTGTCTGGGAAGTGATCTTCTGCTCTCCTACTGGGTTTTCAAAACAAACACTGGCTATTATTTATTTTCTCTCCAGTTGCTGGATGATTAAGTGAAGATGGCTAGTACTGTCAAAGGATATACTGGCTCTTTCTGTTGGGAACTAATCAAAGCAGCTGTAAGTCTTTTTGTTTGGCCCCACACTCCTAGCTGCTCTGATTTTTTTTTTTTTTTAGCACTTGTGCCCACTTGACTAATTGTATGGGTTTTTTTAAAGCATATGGCCTGCCTCTACCCCAGATAGAGAACTATAACTTGATCCTAAAGAGCAATCCTCTCAGTTGGATGAGAAGATCAAGTAATATAGCCTCCTTTCTTTCTGTACCCTGGTCTTTGAGTGGGATGCAGGTTGGCTTAGCTTGTATCAATCTGTTATTCTGTGCTGTCTTCTCATCTTGGAGTGCTGACTTCCCTGTGTAGCTTTCCCATGAAAGCCTGTCAGTATCTTCTCCATGCATCTCCGACACAAATAAGAGTACGTATGAAATGCATGTTCACTCATTCACACACATGGCTGCTGGATAAAAACATGTAATACTTAGTCCTGCTTTGAGTGCAGGGGCCTGGACTAGAAGGCCTCACGAGGTCCCTTCCAGTCCTATGATTTTGCCTTGTATCTAAGGGTATGTCCACACTACAGCTTAAAATCGATATTAGTAAAATCAATTTTATAAAACAGTTTATAAAATCGATTTTACTCGTCCACACTAGGGCACATTACTTCGGTGGTGTGCGTCCATGGTCCCAAGCTACCATCGATTTCCGGAGCAGTGCACTCTGGGTAGCTCAGTAAAAGAATGGGACCAATAACTTCAATTTCCGTCCACACTAGCCCTAAATCGATATAGTAATATCGATTTTAGGGTTACTCCTTTCATTTAGCTGGAGTACAGAAATCGATTTTAAGACCCCTGTAGTGTGGACGGTTACAGCGTTAAATCGATTTAACGCTGTTTAAATCGATTTAACGCTGTAGTGTGGACCTGGCCTACGCGTTTGGATAAGGAAGCAGCCTATTATTAAATAATGTCTTCCTATTTGCAGAGTACCAGTCAGACTGTCAATAAACCTCCCCTGTTATAGGGTGTTCCCTAGTGGTTGGGGAAAGGACTGGAACTCAGGAATTCTGGAGTTCTAAACTTGGGTCTGACACATACTCTCTGTGACTTTTTGCACAAGCTGGTTAAATTCTCTGTTCCTCGTATGTAAAATGGAGTTTCTTGCCTCACAAGGCCATTCTAAGGCTGAATTAGTAGTTTGCAAAGCACCCTGAAGATGAAAACTGCTGTCAGTGTTAATTATTACCACTCCTCAGTTAAGTAAGAATAGTTAAGTGTGCACATTTAAAATGTCTTTGATTTATGTTTGTCAATCACGTTTCACTCCAGGCCTAGTAGTGGCCTGCAGCACAGCTGCAGGCAGCCAATCTGTTCTGTTTAAATAAATTGGTTATAAACAGTTTAGTATGCTTCTTAAATCTGTTTACAATCAATCTGTGATGGAGTCAACCAGGTGATCATGTAAGTCTTATGGATCTGTTGTCTGAGGTTAGAGGACAGGTATGGAAGAAGCCTATGCAGAAGGTGGAGTTGAGTGTAATTCTTCAAGGTAATGTTTCATTAATATTTGGTCTTGAGTGGGAAACTTTATAAATGAAGTCCATTAAATAGCCTGCACATTTTATGTTTTAAAGATTTGTAAATGATGTGCACAGTGGTTCAAATTATGCAATCTACCAGCTGGAATGACTGGTGTGGTTAACGGTTTACGACTGGAATGAGATGCTATGTTGTGTCATCCCCACCCTTTCAGAGTCACCCATTGTTTTGTTGCTGTATCTCACCCATTTCATTGTCACATTTTTCTTTTTTCCTCTCCTTTTTGTAGAATACTCTTGAGATCAAAGAACTCAAAAAGTACGGCCCTTTTGACCCCTATATCAATGCCAAGGTGTGTACTTCGCTGTCAGGATTTCACTGCATCATTACTCCAAGCTGCACTCTCATGCATCTAGGTGCATTGTCATCCAGTTGGCTGATGATGCCTGCTTGGTTTCCAGCCACTTGAGGAACAGTAAAATGCAACCATTTATTTGTGGGTTTCTTTTTAAGCCAGTTCTAGAGAGATTATTTAGGGAAATCTCTTCCTTACTTTCTTGGGGCTCCTTCAATACTTAAACATATAAGATTCATGTTGATGGTCAATTTGCTTAATTTGGTTGGATGACTTTCAAAAGGTAACAATTTAATTAAAATGCTTCAGATTTTGTTTCACATGCTCAAATTATTGTTACTGAGCAGAAATCGAAAGAATGGTTTGTTTTTTTTCCTGCTTAAAGATGGCTGCATTTTCTTCATGGGGTTTTTAGAGTGAATGACAAATCTTTGTAGTGACATTATACTCATTTTCTAAATGGATAGCTAATGCTTTTGTTGGCAGGGGGGGCAGTAATGTCTGTACTGCCTAAGACCTCCTGTTTTGCTTGTTGCATCAGTTTCTTGTTTTGGTGTTGCATCCTTGTGTTTTGTGTCTGGCTCTTTATCCCTAGTCTTCTGTCCCTGTGTTTTTGCCTGTTGGTTTTTCTCTCCACTTTCAGCAATTCTTGATCCAAAAAAGGGCACAAAAATAAGAACTTATCATGCACTGAAGCAGATGAAAAAGTTTCTGAAGTCATTTGTTCTGTCTGCCACTGGATAGACAGTAGTGTTTTGCTCAGATGCCTACTGTGTTTAACTGAGTTTTATTTATAGTCAGGCTTCAGGCAAGTGATGATATACTAGCCCACTGATTTATCATGAGATGCTTCTGTTTCCAGTCATCATACCGGGATGGCTTCCGGACTACTCTTCTGGAGCAAGCCAGCCATGGCAGAGTTTAGCTCTTCAAAGTTTACTTAAAAGTTCAACTGTTTGATCTGCAGTACCATACACAGGCTGAGTGCTTGGGCTTGCCAGCTGATGGGAAGTAGGGTGATTGTATTAGCACATATCTATTACAGGAAATGAACTCCAGTGCATACCTCTTTTTGAATAAAAATGTTTAACTGAAGATCACATTTTTCTCTTTTTTTTTTTTAAAGGTGGAATTTTTACAGCAACAATTCTCTTCTCTGGAAACGCATACTAAGAATAGGGGAATTTAATGTGTTAAAAGGAGCTTTGTAAAATAATATGGGAGTTTGTCAGTGTTTCTTGTGAAAGAAGTACTGCAATACAGTCTACTGAGCTAAACTATCTCTAGAGATGTTAAGTTAGTCATATCTTGTGGACTTGTTTGTTTTTATAAAGGGTATTTTAAGACTTTCCTTGGGCTCCTGGTGCACTGACCATAAGTTAAAAAGAGAACTGCATTTTATTTAGCATATCATTTTCAAAAACACCTAAGCTCACTTTCAGAAGTGACTAAAGGACCTCGGGGCCTGAGTGTCATTGGAAATCATTGTGATTTAGGAGCCTCTGTCCCTTTCAAAAATAAGACATGGGTGCTTCTGGCATGTTTAAACAAGGATGCCTATGCTCAAGATCTAGGCAACCTGACAATTAGCAAACTCATCGTCTGTATAGGAATAACTATAAATGCCAGCTTGCTTTTCCCCCATGCCAAAGCCAGAAATAACCAACCAAAGATTAAATCCAAACCAATTCATATCAGCCCTTACCATGCCTCTTCCTTCCCAGAAGCTTTGGTGAGCAGCTTGTCCCTGCAGTGTATGCTGTGGGTGACCTGATAATAGGCTATTCCAGACCTGAGGAAGCTGTGTATAATGAGTGGCATAAATAAGTTAGGGAGATGATGAGGGAGTGCTATCTTTCTTTTTGTAAAGTGTTGCTTCCCTTAATTTGGCTAACTCCTGTGGAGAAACTGACCCGTTAACCAAAACCAGAGTAGAAAAGCTAGCAGTCCTGCAGTTAACCTGTGTGGCATAGCTTATTTTTTCCTTTATCTGTGTCTCTTTTTAATTGGTCTCTGGAAACAAACAAACTAATGGAGATTGGATTTAATGTGTGCTATAAAATCTTCATGGGCCACTGCTAAAAGTGAAAGCATGCCACCTGGAGTCTGAAAATAAAACTAGACAGTGAACCCACCCAATAGATGGTCAGACAACTGGAGATCCTTTTTCTGAAATGTTTGTGTTTGGCCGTGTTGGGCACCTGCAGAAATGGGAGAATCCGTTCAATCCTGTTCCCTGCTTGGAGTTCCTATTAGCATTAATGGGAGTCCTATGTGGGAGTGCCAGGGGAGTATGGACTCTTATGTGGAATGGGGATTCTGTAACTGATACTGCAGCTTCTGGCTACTTCCCTACCCTGTTATATCGGAATGTTATGGCACATTGCTTAGTGGAGAAGTAGTCTGAGTTTTGCTTAGCAAGTGTTTCTTTTTTCATCTTGAGATGCCAGGGACTGCAATCACAGCTAGAGGGACATCTGTGTGTTTCAGATTTTATTTATTATAGTGAGTGCATGAAGTAGTAGGAGCATAGTTGGGCCCTTCACGGAGGGTTTTCACAGGGTTTTGTAGGCTGAGAGCTCTTTTCTTAGAAGTGCACAAAGCAACAAAGCCCAACATAATGTGTTAGGAGAGGGAACTTGGAAAATCAATCTAAGGTGTGTTGAAATGCTAGCACTGAATGCTCCAGTGCAAAGTGTTGTGTATGTGGAAGGCATAGAATTCAGGTCTAGTAAGTAGGTGCGTAGTTACCAGTGTTGAAAAAATTTACCAGACACCTACTAGCTCCAGAGACTGATGCGTAAGCTGAGTCTTTTCTCCTCTTCTGCCTCCCAACTCCCCATTCCCAACTGCTGTGAAGAGGGGCGGTAGTGGGATTTCTACAGGAGTGCTGTCCCAGATCCTACTTAAGGATTCCATTGTTCTTATCTGTCTTTGACTAGTAAGTCTGAAACATGAAGTCTCACTGTCTCTGGCTCCTGGGAAGGAGTTTTCTCTCCCACCACAGAGTAACCTGGGTGTCATCCCTTCTGTCATTCCCCAGCCTCGTTTAGGGTGGTGATTTGGGGAATGGAGGTGAGTCTCTTCTGCCCAGAATAGCTCCAGTGCTTGCCTTGGCTGTTGGGTGTTCATAGCTTTCCTAGTTCTTGTCCATTTCTCTGCTGCTCACAGTGCATTTGTGGGTTTCCGATTTTGTATGTTTGGTGTTGGTTGCTGTGTGTGTGTGTTTACCCTAATAACCTTCTGTTATTAACATAAGGGAAGTGATTTCAGGGTAAATGCAATGCTAGGTAATGTGCTCTACAATCTAGGCTCAAAAGTTCGAGTGCATGTACAATGGAAAACCTGGATAGTGACCCCCCATTTCTACTAGTCGGAGTGGAGACCCATGAAGATACTAGCTCTTACTGTCTGCTGCTGAGACAAGCATCTATCCAACTGAGTTCATAGGAGCTTCTGGCTGTCATTCAATGGTGGAGAAAGACTTGGTTTAGATACTGTTAGTACAGTCTGTTTCATCCTGTGACCCCTTAGAAAAGGAAAAAGCTTTGGGGTCCCATCCATAGTTTCAGAGCCTCCTCCGATCTCTCCATAAGGAAAGAGTTGTGACCCTCGCCTCTTTGGACCTGATTGCTGTCTGAAGGTAGAGAAACTATGGAATACTTAAGAGAAAATTATTTAAAGCTATCTATGAAACACTCTTTCAACAGACATGCACTTCTGTATGCATGCTGTGGTGTGTGGATCTATTTGAGGGGTGAGAGTTTTGTGCTGGTGACAGGTTCTAGGCTGGCAGCTCTAATGGTGGAAATTTTCTGTGCTCATGCTGTCTCTGGCAATGAGAATTTTCCGCACATACTGTCCCACCATTGTACCTGCTGGGAGAAATCCGCTCTAGGAGTGAGCATAACAGTCTCCGCACCATTCTGCAGAGATTGGGAAGATTACTTAATGTTTGTGTGATGTGGGCACTTGCCTTCTGAGACCCACCAAAATCATTTCACTGTCATGGAGAAGTTGCTCAGTTGTTACTGAGATGGGTTGAATTCCAAACAGTAAACTAGAAGTGACAGGCCCTTTTATATGGTCCAGTGGATAGGATGTGTAACTTGCCCCCAGGACTTCTGGGTTCGAGTCCTGGCTCCGACATGGAATTGCTGTGTGACGTAGAGCATGTCACCTATGCACTGCTGTTTTCACCGTCTGTAAAGTGAGGCTAATGCTACTTATCTATCATGGTAAATGCTTTGAGATGTACAGATAAGGAGTGCAAGGTGTCCACTGTTAGCAATTCAGTCTCTCCTCTTCCTTAGGTGTATCTTATGTCCTCTTCACTTTGCATTCACTGATCTGTCTCCCCTGTGCTCATTTTTTCTTTATGGCTGCTTAGCCTGTGCTGTTAGACTCTGTTAAACTTGTACTCTAATAGTGAGACCCTGCATCTCCCACACATTTCTCTTCTAAATGTTGCTTATTTCTGCATGTGGCTGTTGAGGCTTCTCACTTCCTTGTTCTGTTTGTTTTTATAAGTGAGTCATGACTGTAGAGGCTGTCTCCACAGCTCCCTACTTTCCTTATGCATTTCATGTGGCTGAAAAATGATGCAGTCAAATACCAGATAAAAACCAGTGGGAGTTTGCATGCGTGAGTTTTGTAATCTCTAGATTGTGATTTAACACATTAGTAGGATTAAAGCACGTGTAGATCCTGTCCAGTTCACAGCTTATTTCAATGGCAAATGGGTGCAAAATATTGAGACATTCCTCTGCAAATCGTAATCCACGAAACACCGTTCACACAAAAAAAGCAAAATGGAAACATTTTGTAATGAAATCCATATGCAATGAAATCTAGCTAGACAGATAGCTATCCTTTTTTTTAAAAAGGGAAGTATAGTTAAAATTACCATTTTGTACCACAGTTAGAACTGCTTTGAAACCAGCAGAGAAAGCATGTTTGTAATAAGTTTTGCCTCAAAGCAGACGCTAGTAAGTACTTGAATGTTCTTAAACAGAAATACCTCTGTATATTATACACAGTGGTAAAATTAGAAATTTTAAATGGAGCTTATGAGTTGGAAGCAGACTGGCTTAAATCCAGGGAAGGTGTTCACACATATTTTGCACCTGAAAATGAAAAATCTTTTGGATTGCTTGCGTATAGTTATTCTGCACTGCTGACTTTTTTTAACTTGACAGATGCTGTGTGTATTAATTGGATCAGGCTTTCACTGTAGAGGCATTCACTTGTGGCTTAGACACTTCCCCACTGCTGAATTGAAGGCCTTGCCTGGGAAGGTCTGATTGGCACCGTGATCTAGCTGTGCTGCTCACTAAATTCACGTTTGCATGCAATAATTTAAACGTACTGCACACTCTTTCTAAAATAGTCTGCTTACAAGTTTCAGAATAAAGCCGAATGTCTGCTATAAAGAATCAAAACCTCAGTCATCGGAGAAATAACTGAATTCTAAAAACAATTGAAGTTTAAATTTTAAACAATGGCAATTAGGTTACTGTAGATGGAATCTATACTGTGGTTTGCTTGTTACATTTTGCATTTACTTATTGTTAGGTGCCCAAGAGTGTTATATGCTTCATAGATAAGACAGGACCTTGCCTGCAAGACCTTGCAAAGTAAATGACAAACCACAGAAACTTGGCAGTCCTCTAATTTTTAATTTGGCCTCTTGCTTTTGTGTTCAGTGCTTTGAAAGCAATGTATATCTGTGTACAGCAACTGCTTCCCATAGCTCAGAACACAAAGGTCTGTTGATGAGTGTTTTGAGGCTTTCTATGGGCCTTTTGTTAGGCAGGTTGGTCAGTTTATGAAGGTTACCTGTGCCTGATAAATTAGGAAGGTGACCAAAACACTGCTCTGGGCTCTTTATGTTAAAAAGGATGTATTGCATCCCCACTACTGGCTGTTTGTCTTGTTTTTACATTTAAACTTCAATGGTTTTGTGAGTGAGGCACAGAAGGGCTCATTTCTTCCATCTTCTGAAGTGCCACTGTGTTTATGACCCTTCAGAATAACGACAATGAGACCGCGCTGCACTGTGCTGCTCAGTATGGCCACACGGAAGTTGTGAAGGTTCTCCTGGAGGAGCTGACGGACCCCACGATGCGCAACAACAAGTTTGAGACGCCTCTGGATCTGGCTGCGCTCTATGGAAGGCTGGAGGTTGTGAAGATGCTGCTGAACGCTCACCCCAATCTTTTAAGCTGCAACACTAAGAAACACACCCCCCTGCACCTGGCAGCTAGGAATGGACATAAAGCTGTAGTCCATGTCCTCCTAGATGCTGGCATGGATAGCAACTACCAGGTATCTTGCCAATCCATGTGTGATTCTAGTGCAAATGAAAGGGATCAGATAGCAGCTGGGGAGGCTGGAGTCGTCCCCATAGAAAAGGCACTGTAGTGGTAGGGCAAGCCTCTCTTGACCTCTGTCCTGGAGGACTCTGCTTTAAGGATAAGAATAGCTCAGTCTCCCATTCAGTCCTTGGCTGTGTTGGAGGGTCCCACTTGGGGCAGATATAAAGCAGTGAAATGTGTCCCCCAAAGGAGTGGCGAGAACTTGTTCTCTTCCCACCAAACCACTTCTGACTTCATTGTTAACACAGCAATAAACTTGTATGTCTTATTTGTCTTTCCTTCTATGGGAGAACACCCACTCTAAATAAACTTTGGAGAGTTTTTACTTTGTTTATAATTCTGAGGCCCTCCCATGTTAAGCTAAACCTTCCTCCCACCCCAAACTCTTAATGCCGCAGATTAGTTTCTCACACAGTGTGACCCCAGTAATAGGTATTGGTTGCCGTGAGTTGCTTTTGTCCCCATTCTGTGTGTGCAACTACTTTTTTTTTTTCTGTTTATATAAACCCCTAAAATGTTTTAGGATTACGGTTCACAATCTGGGCTCATGGTATATTGTTTAATTTTTACAGACTGAGAAGGGCAGTGCTTTGCATGAGGCTGCTTTGTTTGGCAAGACCGACGTGGTACAAATATTGCTGGCTGCAGGTGAGAGAACGACATTTTGACACAATAGCCTGGAGATGGCTTTACCGGGAGCATGTGATAAGGGAATGGTGTATGGTGGCACTATTTTTCTCTTATCAGCCAGCGGTGGAAGAATCATTGCTCTGAGTGACTCATGGAAGAGGTATTCTCTGGGTAGTTGGGTCTTAGGTCTCTTTGGAGGAAGAATTTCTTTAACTCAGCCCAGAAAATGACCAGAAGAGCATCAGTCATGACTCAGTTAGAAGAAATGAGCTTTGTTGAAGATAGTGTGAAAATGCTCTCTCACCCTGCCTGCCTTTATCTCTTCTAGGTATTGATGTGAATATAAAAGATAACCGAGGCCTGACAGCTCTGGATATTGTGAGGGAACTTCCTTCTCAGAAAAGCCAACAAATAGCAGCTCTCATTGAAGGTAAATGAGTGTTTTCTAGTTATTTATATTTATTTTTCTGTCTAAATGTACATGTGGTCTGCAGCCATATGATCATGTTTTGTAATCCCAGTAAACATCACAAGCTAAGCATCTTCAGGCCAGGCCAGTCCTTGGAGGGAAGCATCTAGGAATGCTCTAAGCATCTAGGAATGCAAGTGCTTTACCTCAACTGTTGGTACTTTTTTCTGAGTAATTGACTGTGTTCCCCACCAGTGTTTCCTCATGATGCTCTAGGAGGTGCTGTCTTGAAGATGATCCTTAAAACAGAAGTCTTGATTACTTGTGGGAATAAAAGGACCTCTGACTCTTTGCACAAGAGTGGGGCATCCTAGCTAGAGTCCCACTTGAGTAATATTTTCTCCTTTAAATTTCCTTTCAGTTGCATATGGTGTTTGTCACATCTTGCATGTAACTGTTTGTAATACTTTGGCCTGCTAAACCCAGAGTTGTGAGTTCAATCCCTGAGGGGGCCATTTAGGGAACTGGGGTTTAAAAAAAAAAGTCTGGGGATTTGTCCTGCTTTGAGCAGGAAGTTGGACTAGATCTCCTGATATCCCTTCCAACCCTGATATTCTATGATTCTATGATTTGTGTAGAGTCTTATAGATTCAAAGCATTCTGCAAACATGAACTAATTAAACTTCATGCTACTCCTGTGAAGTTGCCAGATACTGTCCTCATTTTTACAAATGGGGAAACAAAGGCTGCTTAAAGGCTGAAAGTTTTCAAGCCTTAAGTGGCATGAGTGAGACACTTAAACTCAGGTGTCTAATTTCAGGCATTTTAAATTTGGTATTTCTACCCTAGCTGTCTTGCTTGTGATCATAGGTCCCTGACTAGAAACTGTCTCTTGACTGTCTTGTGTTGGTCCACACAACTACACTGTCTCTTCTCCGTGTAGTATTCTCGGCTCCTTGGAGCTCAGATCAAGTGTTGTATCTCGCTAAACAGCTACATAGTAATCTGCTTGATAAGTTTGGGTGTGCATCTTAATTAGTTGATCTGTAAAGCACTTTGTAGTTCTGTGATGAAAGGCATTCTGCAGAAGTTCAATGTCTTTATTCCCTGGACATGTGATTAAAGGGGTAATCTGCTCCTCTTGTGTGAGTAGAGCTCCCAGATTTAACCCTGCACTTTGATTTCTTTTGAGCTGTCTTAGTATGTAGCTCAGCAGCTTTCAGAATAGCCACTTAATTCTGATCCACAAAGTGGGAATGTGGCATGCATGATATTGAACCAGGGAACAGGACTGTCTGCCTAACCTGGGTAAGTGGCAACCCCAGTGGTGAGCTTCTCACTATTTGAATGTTGCTTTTTCCTCTTTCCTGCACAGATCACACAACTGAGAAGAAGAGTAGAAAAGCGGCAGAGAAGGCTCCGCCAACACCTGTCATTCCTGCCACTGAACCTGCAGTCCGGATACCACAGGGTATGAAGTCTGCTGTCTGGGAGGCAGTGCTTATGTTTGTTGTATGTGCAGATATCTATTGATGACTGCACTGCTCTGAGTAGAGAAGAGGCAGGGTTCAGTTATAATAAATCCAAAAGTCGTACTTTGTGCCAAGAAAGCCAAATAGTCTGAAACCAATGATTCCCCTTCCCTCCCACCCCCTCGTTCTTTAAATCTGACTTGCATAAAGTTTCCCATCTCTTGCCCCTGTAATAGGGGTGGGTGGATGTCTCCATAAATCCAGAGGGAGCAAATACATGTACATTCCTATATATGTGACCCATCCTCCCTTAGTGAGAGTACCAAAGGATTGGTTGCATTCCAGAGGTGTGTGGTAGTGAGACACAACCCTGGTGGAGACTGTCTGGTCTATAGAACAGATTTTTATAACCGAGGAAAAAATCCTTCTCCAACACTGATCAAGCAAATCCAGGCTAAACATTGGTGAAGTTAAAAAAGGCTTATTACTAGCATGGTTTGAGCAGCCTTGTGGGTAAGACACCAAACTGAACTGAAAACGGCAGCAGCTGTTCTCTAACGGGGCAACCCCTAATGAGTTTGTATGGTTCTTGTGTGGGTGTGCTTCATGATATCTAAGCGGTGGTGCATGCAGCCTAGATTCTTATTCAATTGCTAGGCAGCTTCTCTTGCTTGCTTGTAGGGTTAGTTGATTTAAATCGAAACAATTTAAATCAGCAATTTAAATAGAAATGTAGGCGTGAAAGGGAACTCAATAGGTCATGTAGTCCAGCCCCTGCACTCAGGTAGGACTAAGTATTATCTAAAGTGTCCCTGACAGATGTTTAGACAATCATCTGTAGGGTAGAGAACTTATTCTTAAAAACCTCCAGCGATGGAGATTCCACCACCTCCCTAAGTAACTTTTTCCAGTGTTTAACTACTCTTTCATTTATGTCTCTTAATGTCTAACCTCAGTCTCTTTTGCTGCAATTTAAGCCCATTACTATTTGTCCTGGCTTAAGTGGTTAAGGAGAACCCTCCTCTTTATAACCACCTTTTACATATTGATTCTTACCACGTTCCCCCTCAGTCTTCTCTTCTCTAGCCTAAACAAATTCAGTTTTTTCAACCTTTCTTCAGATGTCACATTTTCTAGACCTTTCATAATTTTTGCTGCTTTCCTCTGGGCTTTAATTTATCCACATACCCAGAACTGAACACAGGATTCCAGTTGAGACCTGCTGAGTGGGATAACTACTTCTCATGTCTTGTTTACAACACTCCTGCTAATACATGGCAGAAGGATATTTGCTTTATTTCTGTAACAGTATCATATTGTTGACTCACAGTTAGTTTGTGATCCACTATAACTCCCAGATCCTTTTTTGCAGTACCCCTTCCTAGGCAGTCATTTCCTATTATTTATTTGTACCATTGATTATTCCTTCCTTAGTGTAGTAGTTTGTGTTTGTCCTTACTGAATTTCGTCCTGTTTATTTCAGACCATTTCTCCAGTTGGTCAAGATTATTGTGAATTCTATTCTTGTCCTTTAAAGTGCTTGCAACCCCTCCTCTCCCAACCCTATCCGTACACTCAAGAAGTATACTCTCTATGCCATTATCCAAATCATTTATGGAGATATTTAAGAGAACCAAACCCAGGACAGATCCCTTTGGGACTCCACTCGATATGCTTTTCCAACTTGACTGTGAACCATTGATAACTACTCTGTGTGGTTTTCCAATCATTTGTGCACCCACTATATATTTCCCTAGTTTGTTGATGAGACGGTCATGTGGGCCAATATCAAAAGCTGTACTGAAGTTGAGATGTATCACATCTGCTGCTTTCCCCCATCACAAGGCTTGTTACCCTGTCAAAGATGGATATTAGGTTGGTTTGACACGACTTGTTCTTGACAAATCCATGTTGACCATTTCTTATTGCCAGATTATCTTCTAGGTGCTTACAAATGGATTGCTTGATTATTTGCTCC
Organism: Gopherus evgoodei; assembly: GCF_007399415.2. Classification (NCBI taxonomy): domain Eukaryota; kingdom Metazoa; phylum Chordata; order Testudines; family Testudinidae; genus Gopherus; species Gopherus evgoodei. The sequence continues at coordinate 138,009,665 of NC_044325.1, read as the reverse complement.
ATTATCTTTTCAGATACCCAAGTTAAATTGACTGGATTATAATTCCATGGGTTTTCCTTATTCCCCTTTTTATATATAGGTACCATAGTTGCCCTTAACGAGTCCCCTGGGATCTCTCCTGCCTACCATGAGTTCTCAAATATCATTGCTAAGGGCTCAGATTTCTTCATGATTTAAATCACCAAGTGGAAAGCTCAATGTAAATAATCAATTTTAATCAGCTTTTCCTTTTGTGCTTCAGTTACATTTCTAAAGAAAGGTACCTTCTCATTGGTTGATATAACCATTAAAGCGTGTTGATTTACAACTAAAAAGTCCTTACAGTAAACTTGGTACATCTTTTTGCTATGGAGAGGGTTATACTATATATACATTTGAGCAATTCTATAGCTTAATTTCAGATGATTAATTCTACACCTCTAGTATGTTAGAGAATGGTGAATGATCTATTGCTTATTTACTAGATATTTTTTTTACTTACGATTGTGTCTAGCTGCATTAGAATTATAACTGGAATTTTATTAAATACAACAGCATACAAATTATTTTTATTAAACAAAATAGCCTTAAATATTTTAGATATATAAACTTCTCTTATTAAAGCATGGTTCACATTTCTGACAATTATGATAAGTTTAGGCCTTAACATATGTTGTGTTTAAAATTAAATCTGAATTTAAACAGGTCTATTTTTAAATAGAAAAACATATTATTTAAATAACAAAATCCAAAATAACTGATTTAAATTAAAAAGAAACCACTTTCTTCCTCTGCAAATCATCAATTTTTATCCACGTGGCTTGCTTGTAGTCCTGATTTGTGAGGCTCTTGCAGTTCTTAAAGTGTGATTGATGGAGCATTCTTCATTCCCTCCAGGTGATGTGGAGAAAGCAGTGACTGAACTGATCATAGACTTAGAAATGAACCCAGAGGAGGAGTGTCCTTATGAAGCTTTATACAACGCGACATCCTGCCACTCGCTGGACAGCCTGGCCAGTGGGAGGTCTTCAGACAGAGACTCTGTGAATAAGGAAGCAGAGACAACAGGTCTTAAGGCAGCAGCAATCAGGCCTGTATGTAGCCATGTGTGTTTTTATCTGTCTCTTTAAGTAATATAGAAAGCATTTATCTCCGTTCCCATACACTACCACACTTGCTACAGGCTGAGTACGCAGCAGCGCAGTTGGAAATAAGTTTTAGATCCACCACTAAGCTTGATTAGAGCGACTGGGATTTCCTCCCTCTCCTGCGTGGAATATGTGTGTTGCCTCCATAGTATTCCCCTCGTGTAACCACTTCTATATCATGTCTGTCTGCTTTTTGTCCAAGTCTGTAAGAAGATGAGTCTGGCCATGCTGGGCCAGACCAATGGTCCATTTAGCCCAGTATCCTGTCTTCTGATAGTTGCCAGTTGCAGATGGTTCAGAAGGAACGAACACAACAGGGCAATTTATCAAGCCATCTATCCCCTGTCATCCAGTTCCAGCTTCTGGTGGTCAGAGGTTTAGGGATACTAAGAGTATGGGGTTGCATTCTGGGCCATTTTGTCGAATAGCCATTGATGGACTTATCTTTCAGGGACTTATCTAGTTGATTTTTTTTTTTTTTTAAATATCCTAGTTATGCTGTAGGCCTTCATAACATCCCCTGGCAAGGAGTTCCACAGGCTGACTGTGGATTGAGAGAAGAATGTTTGTTTTAAATCTGCTGTTTATTAATTGCATTGGGTTACCTCTGGTTCTTGTGCTGTGTTGGGCTGCTGAGGAGGTTTTATACAGAGTCATTTACTTTGTCAGGACATATTTTTGTTTATGGTTTAAGTCCTTGGCTATAAGGAAACTTTTGGAGTCTAGTATGATTCTCTTAATTGGGTGACATTTTTCTTCTCCCTTCTCGCCCTCTGCCCTCTCCAAAAGATGTGTAATCCAGTCACCTTTGAATGCCTAGTGGTAAAATAAAGTTGATTTCCCCAGATGCTTCAGCTGTTGGCAGCAAATTTGTTCTGCATGTCATTTGTAGACAGAATCCTGCGGGGGGCACTGGAGCCTTGCAAGTGAAGTGTGTAGTCATAGAATACCAGGGTTGGAAGAGACCTCAGGAGGTCATCTAGTCCAATCTGCTGCTCAAAATAAGACCAATCCCCAGACAGATTTTTGCCCCTGATCCCTAAATGTACCCCTCAGGGATTGAACTCTCAACCCTGGGTTTAGCAGGCCAATGCTCAAACCACTAAGCCATCCCTCCTGCCTTACATTGGAAGGTCTTTTTCAAATAAATCAGCCTAACTAGCCTTCTGTTAATTGCATCTGCTAGGGCTTTAGTAACTGGTGGCCACCTTTTGCCATGAGGTGGGTGGGACCTTGGCTCATAGTATGTTGTCTCCTCCAGTGTTTTTTATTGGGAGGTTGAAGGCAGGGAGTTAAAGCAGACAAGAAGGAAAGCAGCAAGGATTAATTCACCAGCTAGATGGATGCTGAAATCAGCTTTGTATAGTTTGAAAATGAGAACCTGTGTAACCTCTTTTTCCTCTAGTACACCTGCTACTGGAATAGTGATGTGAGACCAACCTAAAAAACAAGGTTTAGGAAAACTACTTCTGCTAGACCCTTCGTACAAGTATAAAACACCCAAAGCAGAATCCTGCCATGAACCACAGCTACAAGTAGACTTGGTCCATGTATGGGTTCTTTTTGTAATAATGCCTGCTTTGAGGCTAAACTCATCCCATGCAGCCTGCACAGAAGGTCAAGTATGCCAAATTGGAATGAAATTGGAAAAAAGTGCTCTGAAAAGCAGAAACTTGTTGGAGTTCCCCCAAAATCTGCTCAGGATTTGGAGCAAGTGACTTTGCATCTGGGCTTGCCAGTAGGTGCTGCTGCTGCTGGAGAGAGCATGAGAGTGTCTAGATTAGTCAAGATACAGTGCAAATACGATGAGCATATGGCAGGATTTTTAGAGCTATTTAATTGTCAAGTAGTAACCTTGTAGCGTTGTGAGGAATGTGGTCCAGTTAAGTCTCTTAATATCCCGTGTGTTCTCTCATAACTCAGCACGCCTCTCCAGTACATCTTTACTCCTGCTAATGAGTAACATAAACAAATTCTCTCTGCGCTTTCCCTGTCTCACATCTTGTACCATAATCATGAACTAATCCTTTGCAGCTCCAAGAAGCACAGAGGCAGAGGGTGCTCTTGTGAAGGAGCATAGGCACCAGCCCAGCTGGGAATCTCCTGGCCTTTAGGGCAGACTCCTTTTGCTATCCTTCATTCTATTCTGAAAAGTCTTATCAGGGGGATAGAATTTCCCTTTAAGCATATAAGAGGGGGCTGAAAGGAAGGAGTTTAAAATAAAGCCATTGACAGTGGGCTTTTAAACTGCAGAGAGAGCGTCCACCCCCTCCTGCCAAGCCACCCCCTGATGAAGAGGAGGAGCCTGTGGAGAAGAAGCTAGGTCGCAGTGCTTCATGTGAGGTATGCAGGCTTTATTGGGTGCTTTCTTTTCGCAGGGGTGGGTGAATGTGTGGTTTAAAGGTGAGTTTTAATGGCCCGGCAGGAGCCAAATATGATGATCTTAACTCCCTTGTGAATCTGAATGTGAAGGATTCATTGTGTGGGGTGATATTATTGGCAGTTTGATATAGAAACTTCCCTTATGGAATTTGACTGGGAATTCCCTTAGGAAGAGACTTTGTATCAGGCAATGGTTTTCTGATATGGACAGTTGTCCACTATCATGAACCCACTAAATATATTTTAATTTAATGCTGAAGCCTGAATTTGAATCCAGGTCTGCAGAGATGCGAGGCTGCTAAATCATGTTGCATCTTAGCTCTCAATTACCAGTCAGATACTTGAGTGATGTAAATTGTTGTAACTTCACTGACTTCCATGGAGTTGAACTGATTAATACCAGCTGAGGATCTGGCCCATTGTGTGTGTGAAAGAAATCTGCTGCAGATGTCTAGTCTGTATATGGTACTTCGTGCTGCAAAACTTGAACATTCACATTGGACCGTTGTTTACAGTCTGTCTTGTTGCTCATTTTGCCAAATTCCCAGAGCTTCAGATGAACAAGCTCTGCAGAAGGCACTTAAATGGGAAAACACCTTAAATGTGTACTTGGAGACTTCTGACAGGTAATAAACATCCCGAGAGAACCTTGCTAATTTCCTGCTGCACTAAAAATCTTAAGCATTCCTCAAGTAAGATGTATGTAAAAATACAAGTTGTCTTTTCTGCCTCCCTCCTCTCAAACAGACTCTCAGTTCACCAGACACTTGGATTTGAATTTTTATCTGGTTATCTTGATCTGCTGCTGTTTAGAGTACAGCATATATATGCAAGGTGTCAGTGAAAATGTTGGCTTTTAAAAAAAACCCATGTAGAACTGTGCAGTACGTTTGGGGGTATTGTGGGGTAAAATCAATTTATGAGATTGTTTAATGATGGCCTGTTGAACGGGTTTCGCTACCATTACAAATGGTCTTTCAGATTAATTTCATAATCTTTCCACATGCCTGTCTTTTGGTGGTGGTGGGAAGCTGGGGAAAGGGGTCACCTGGTAATTTGAAAGCAGAAACTCTGCTTTTAAAGATAAGAATAGTGGAGGGAGGGAGATGTACGTGATCTTGATCATAATCACAAAACACTTGCTCTTACTGCCCCTCCATTAAAGGTGATGTGGAAACGTGATCTGCTAGGGGAAAATCTTGCTGGCAAACAGATGTGTGCACAAAGTGATTCCTCAGGGGCATGTTGATTTTGAAACCAACTGCAGTGATATCCATGAATCGACTGTATTATTGTAGCTTTCTGTTATTGATTACTGTAGATAAGATGATAAAACCATTTCATTTTAAAACGGTTATTCCCGCTCCTTATACTTATGCTTTCCCAGAAAGTCACCTTTCAGGATAAAATTTTCCATGCTTTATCTCTGCCTGAAGATAATTTTTTTTTTTTGGGAGGGGGGTGTTAAATTTGAGAATTCCTAGTTTTGAACTGAGGATAAAAATGGAATGTTTCCATTCAGACTGGATTAAGTCATGGCTGACATTGAATCGTAGCATGTATAGTAGCCCTCATGGTAGAGTGCTCTTGACCAAGTTAAAAGTGAATCTGATCAATAACCAAGTGATACCATTAGGCAATTGAAAAGTCATCGTGGAGCTATTTCATAGAGTCATAGAATATCAGGGTTGGAAGGGACCTCAGAAGATCTAGTCCAACCCCTTGCTCAAAGCAGGACCAATCCCAAACTAAATCATCCCAGCCAGGGCTTTGTCAGGACTGATCTTAAAAACCTCTATGGAAGGAGATTCCACCACTTCCCTAGGTAACTCATTCCAGTGCTTCACCACCCTCCTAGTGAAAAAGTTTTCCCTAATATCCAACCCTGAACCTCCCCCACTGCAACTTGAGACCATTACTCCTTGTTCTGTCAACTGCCACCACTGAGAACAGCTGAGTTCCATCCTCTTGGAAACCCCCCTTCAGGTAGTCGAAAGCAGCTATCAAATCCCCCCTCACTCTTCTCTTCTGCAGACTAAATAATCCCAGTTCCCTCAGCCTCTCTTCGTAAGTCATGTTCTCCAGCCTCCTAATCATTTTTGTTGCCCTAATACAGTTGATTTTAATACAGTAGCTGTAGAAGATTTTTAGCAGGGCCCATTGAATCCCTACCTTATTGTAATATCACAGCATATGTTCTCCCTGCCAGGTCTGTCCACTACAGGGGCAGCTGCTGGGACAATATGCCCGAGGAAGACTCTCTAAATGTCTCACTGAAACATGTAGCACGGAATCCTCATCTACCTCCTCAAAACCTTCCATAACTTTAGGGACAGGAAAAAATCATGACTGAGAGAATTACATATTATGGTATTATCATTTTTAACTGCACTCTATAAATGCCAAGCTTTCATTTCAAAAAAGCCTTTTATTCTGTTCCCATGAGACAACCTGCACAGTGTAAGCAGTTGTTCCTCACTTATGCACCATAAGTTTCACCATTGAAAGATGTTTTGCAGTTATATGCAGAATAGCTGATTGTTCATATCTGACGGGTGAATTATTTCACCATCAATAGAACCCTTCTGTCTCTGTAGCCTGATAGGAGACTGAAATCTCAAACAAAACTTCAGTTCATCCTTTATTTACTACTCCCATAATCAAAATGGGAAGCTTAGATACAATTAGTTTCAAACAAAACGTGATTATTCCAGCACTATTCTGTAGTTCTCTGGCTGGGGGAGGGAGACAGAATTAGAGCCACCTGTTTTTTTTGTTTTTAAGTTGAAGCAATAAATCCTAAAGGTAGCCACAGGCCATTAAGAGGTGAATTACAGGAAATCATCCAGATCTGGCAATGTTCAATGTTTATCGGGCTAAGTATGTTCGACAGGGTGTTTTCAAACACCGACTGGGCAGTGTCTCCTAATGAATCGGAATAAGGGGTTGATTACCTACTCAGTCTAATGTAGTTTGGGAAATGAACCATGTGCATTAATGATGGATGTGATGTTAACTTGCATTTCATTCTGCCCATCCCTGGTGCATGTCTAGATGGAAGTTAGATAGCATAGGATAGGCTCAGTCTTCTTTCAGTTAAACAGATTCAAATGTCTTGTGCAAGTAATTGCTGAGGGTGGAATGTCCTAGGTTTGTAAGGTTCACCCCTCACCCAAAAAAAAAAAAAATCATCAGAGCCAGTGTTGGACTTTCAGAGACAGTGTAAGATCCACCTATTCCCAGTGGTTTGTGCACGGATATAAATACCTATCTCAGAGAAGAAGTGTAAGTCTTAAAGTTCAGGGTTTCTGAGACCCTTACTCAGACAGTGCGATGAATAGGCAAAGCCTAGTTAAAATAACAATCAGTGTGTGTTCTCTGCCCAGCCGCTCCCATCGAGAGGAGCTATCCAGCTATACTTGAAGCAGTGTGGATAGTCCAACCAGTAAGTTATGTAGAGTGCTTGCATGGTTTGAAACCCTCATTAAGTAATTGTGGCTTGTTAGTCCAGGCCATTCTGTTAATATCCTATCCTGTCAGTTTAATGTAACAGGCAGTCACATCATAGCTTAGACCAGGGGTAGGCAACTTATGGCACGCGTGCTGAAGGCAGCACACAAGCTAATTTTCAGTGGCACTCACACTGCCTGGGTCCTGGCCACTAGTCTGGGGGGCTCTGCATTTTAATTTAATTTTAAATTAAGCTTCTTAAATGTTTTTAAAACCTTATTTACTTACTTACAACAATAGTTTAGTGATATATTATAGACTTCTAGAAAGAGACCTTCTAAAAACATGAATATGTATTACTGGCACGCGAAACCTGAAATTAGAGTGAATAAATGAAGACTCGGCGCACCACTTCTGAAAGGTTGCTGACCCCTGCCTTAGACTGTAAACTTTTAGAGTCAGGATCTGCCTCTCTGTGTTTGTACAGCATCTAGCACAACAGGGTTCTCAGCTTTATAGAAAAGCACCCCCCACCCCCCCGAGCTGCAACAGACTGGGGAAAATAACAGTAAATTGGGTGTGCTGGCTTAAAAATAAAATATCTGGTCTACTGCCACAAAACATGCAAGGTCTTAATAGCTCTAGCAGCAGTGGGAGGGAGAAATGCCTTTCTTTTAAAAAGGAAGATGGCATACTGCACACTTGCCATTCCAAAAGCTGCTACTTGTCGTGCTCCTGTTTTAAGGCTTCAGAGTGGTAGCCTTGTTAGTCTGTATCAGCAAAAAGAACAGGAGGACTTGTGGCACCTTAGAGACTAACAAATTTATTTGAGCATAAGTACATCTGAGAGACCAACAAAAATTTGAGTATAAGCTTTCGTTGGCTACAGCCCACTTCATCAGATTCATGCAGTGGAAAATACAGTAGAAAGATAGATATAGATATATATATACACACACACACACACACACACACACACACACACACACACACACACACACACACACACACACACACACACACACACACACACACACTCTCCCCACATGTATGAACATCTTCCTACTGTATTTTCTACTGCATGCATCTGATGAAGTGGGCTGTAGCCAACGAAAGCTTATACTCAAATTTTTGTTGGTCTCTCAGGTGCCACAAGTACTCCTCGTTCTTTTTGTTTTAAAGCTTTCATTCTTTGGAGGCAAAGTAGCAGTGAACCTTCCAGCACAGTTAGCCCCATTCAGTGCTCATGAATTCACTGCGTCTAAACCAGGGAAAAGTCACTTTCTTGTCATTAATTTAGCTACCAGACTGAACATTGCAAATGGGTGGGTGAGACTGGGTGCATATGGATGAGTTTTGGTGGGCTTATTCTCAACATGAAGTGAGAAGCCAATCCTATGATCTGAGTGCTGACTGCCCAGGCTCGTGCATGCCGATTACTGAAAGTCTTTCTTTCCTTATTTAGGGCTCAGGGGAATCAGAGTGTTTTGACTGCAGATGCATATGTAAATACAAACCCTTGGGAAACTTACCTGGTTTTAAGTATTAGAGGGGTAGCTATGTTAGTCTGGATCTGTAAAAAGCAACAGAGTCCTGTGGCACCTTATAGACTAACGGATATATTGGAACATGAGCTTTCGCGGGTGAATACCCACTTCGTTGACGCATGCGAAAGCTTATGCTCCAATACATCTGTTAGTCTTATAAGGTGCCACAGGACTTTTTGTTGCTTTTTACCTGGTTTTGTTACATACCCAGAGCATGTTCCTCAAATAATTTGCTAAGGTTCACCACCATGCTAAGCAAACCCCTGACTCAGTTTCACGGTAAGGCTTTGAGTTAGTTTGAACCTGATACAGACTAAGGGCATGTCTACACGGCCCTGCAGTTTAGCCACTGGCGGTGTGAATAGCAATGTGCACCAGTGTGCTGTGCTATATCTGCCTGATGTGGACACTGAGGGTGCAAACTAGGTCACATGAACGTAGTCCTCTTCAAACAGGACTATACTGATGCAAAGCAGGAACCTTGCAGTTTGTGCCTTCAGTGCCCACATGGGGCAGTTACAGCACAGTACTTTGGTGTGCATTGCTATAGAGCTAACTGCTCTTAGTCCACTGGTTCTTAACCTATTTATGTGGCCCACAACATATTATATGGGCTGCATCCAATACTACCTGTATGGCTCTGAGGATGTCACAGGGCCGCAGCTTGTGTGTTGGTTGGGCCGCAGGTTGAGAACCACTGCCTTAGTCTCTAATACGTTCGTGTTAGAGGTGCAATGGATCAAAAAAGGTAACTTGTCTGACAGGGAGGTTGAGTGTGTTCGAAGACCACCACTGGCAGGCTTCGCAAAGGCCTCCAGTGCAGTTGGTTGGGGATTCTACAGCTGTTCCAGATGCATTTAATTACAAAAAGAGAGATCTCTTGAATATGAAAATAAGTAATAAAATCACTTCAGTACCCTTTCGTTTGCATTTGCATTTGGCATGCATCTGACAAAGAGCGTATTCACCCAAGAAAGCTTATGCTCCAATACATCTATTAGTCTATAAGGTGCCATAGGACTCTTGTCGCTTTTTACAGATCCAGACTAACACAGCTACCCCTCTGATACTTCAATACCCTTTGTTACTTTGATGTTAAATTTATATTGCTCCCGGTCTTTTCAGTTTGAAGCATGCTTTGGAACTTGATACTGAAAATGCTAATTGTGACTTTTGGCACCCAGGAAACTGTGAGAAGGAGGTAGTTCAGGATTGTGAGACTACTATACTTGCTAACTGATGAGGTATTCAATTAATAGTGAAATGATTAATAAGGTTGCTAATCGAGTTTGCAACATGAAGTCTGAGTCAGCATCCCTTTAAAATGGATGACGATGGACTTCTCATCTATTTTTTCAGGCTGCCTGCAGACTGAGCAAGTCGTCACTACATCAGTGACTTGGGCAGTCTGAAAGGCTTTTTTCTAACTGTAAGAGCTAGAAAGCAGTGTAGGGGTGGAGGAAGGTGTTTTTCATTTTTAAAAAAGTCTCAGCTTCTGAATTAGTTCTCTGGAAGAGGAGTGGATTCTGCAGCACATTCCGTGGTCAGAACAATGGCATATAGGAGGGCTCCGTGCATACCAGAGGGGTAAATGACACTGACTTCAACAGACAACTACAGCATGCTGTGTTTCATTAGGCCTCTGTGGTGCAGAGGAAGAGCAGGGGAGGTGCAGCTGAGGAAGAGGAGGAGCATCCTTATGAGCTGTTGCTTACCGCAGAAACTAAAAAGCCGCTTGCAGTGGATAGAAAAACAAAAGGTAAGAGATGATACAGAAAGACAGCAGTGCCCAGACTGCCTGGGTTGGCAGATGTGACCAGCGTGTAGGGGGCCGGAGGGGGAGAAATTTGATCCTAGCTATTTCTCTGGTTCGGATGGCTGGATTCTGTGCTGCAGTTATGTTCCTGTGGTAATCTGCTTCCATTCTCAAGGGATAGGATTAAAATATTTCTGCCTCAATATCTACATTAAGTAAGAGAAGGTTTTTTGCCCTTCAGGCAAATATGAGATCCTAGGGACTTGACCCATTGAACTTTAAAAATTAAAACACCAGAATCTTGCACACAGAGCAAGCAGAACAGGAACAAAAAGATCAAAATGAAAGAATAACCAATCCATTGCCACTGTGGAAAAGTCTTGGTGAAGAGAGTCAAACAAATAAGTGTGTAAATACTAATGGGCCAGATCCTCAGCAGGTTTAAATCTGTGACAATACAATGGTGACAATTCATGTCAACTGAGGATTTGGCCCTGGTATCACAATCCAATATCAACAAATGCTCCGCTGGCTGTCAGAGCCAATTAGAAAAGTAAATTAACAAAAGAAGAAAACAAACACAGACAAAGTAAGCCGCTGTTAGGCGCCAGTTTAAACTCTGGTCATGCCATCAGATTAAATACCACACTTGGCTCTCTTTCCCCTAGAGGGACCTTCATTTGGTGGTTTATGTGGAATTTGGGAACCCGGAGATCTGTACACCACCCTGTATTTTGTAGGCGGGTATTATTGCATTTGGTTTTCTTTCAAGGAAAGCTTTTTAGGTGAAAGATCTGCTTGGTGTGTACAACAGAAACGAGCAAGAGATCTGGGGGACTTAGTTGTGATTTCCAGTCTAAAGCAGCAAATGTTTCATCCTGAGACTGAATGAACAGTTAATATGACGTAGTGTTATTATGACTGTTGTTTGCTTGCCCTCCAAAGTCACACACTTCCTCCTAGTCTATTCACAGATGCTAGTTTCCACTTCTTGAATGCTACCCATAATAACACACACCTAGTGGCAAAGAGGTAATTGATTTTTCCCATCAACCTTTGCCAGAGCTATTAGTTGTCTGATGCAAAACTGCAGTGGTTTTCAGGTTGATGCTTCACAGTCCCAAATGGGAGAAGTCCTTGGGTGATGGTGGCTGAAAAGGTAGCTCATGTCTTCTAATGCTTGGCTTGACAGGTTTGATTCATGTAGTTCAGGTGCTGCTGGACTTGTCTTTTCTGAAAGCTGTCAATGACAATACTACTCCTTCCTCTTGCTCTTGTCTTTTTGCTTAATATGTTAGTGCATAAATAAGCTTTGGATATGGGTGTGGGTGTAGTTACATATGCACAATATAATGTACTGTTTACACTGTGGTACATTAAATAGAATTCTTTGCACAAACACATAGAGACTTAAGTTCCAGTCTTGATCCAGGGTTCTCTCCCTCAGCCTGGCACAAGCCATGACTATTGCAGAGGCTGTGGGACCAATCCCTTAAGAGGGAGGAGTTGATGGAAGCCCATTGCCATCTATTTAGCTGAATAAGGAGCCAAAGAGGAATCCTGATTCCTGTCTAGTCTTCAGCCAGAAGGATAGGAGCCCTGAATCCAGGCTGGAGCTCTGGGGATGTCTCACTGTGGTTTTAATGAACGTGAAGACCCCCCCTTCTCCATTAGGAGGAGACCAATCCAAGAATCTAAGTTTTTGGTTCTGAAAGTCTGTATTGGTTTCTTTCTTTTTTGATTGGAATAGTTTGTTTAGATCTAGCACCAAGAGGTGGCTCAGCTCAAGTGGTGGATAGCGGCTGCTGTTAGAGGAAAAGGGGTCTACCAGTGCATTTCTCGGTACTGTATAAAAGCATCTGAATGCAAGAAGCAGCAGTAAGCTTGGGGTGGGAGGGAGAAAGGTGAGGATTTGATCAGCTCTGCTCCTGTTGCCTCTCACAGCAGATGGTGTTTTGTGGGGAGGAGTGTTAGCAGAGCAGTCACTATCTTTCCAGCATCAATATTACTGTCACTTCTCCTTTTTAAATGGTGCTTTTTGTTCACAGTTCTTATCTTGCAAGTTAATGGATCAGTTTCTAAAGCAGTGAGATAATGTGTGAGATTGCAATATGGCAAGGCTACAGGTGTTGGAGTTTTTCTCTGCCTGGCCAGCTCTCCTCATTCTGCGGGAACAGCGGTGCTCTTGCAGGGCCCAAATGGCACAGGGGTCAGTTACTCACTGCATCATTTAACTCCAGGTGCTTTACAGCTCTTGTTTTGTTTGTTTTTAGGCACAAAGTGCTGTTTTTAATGGTACTTTGCTTCATTTATACTTGCTGCCTCCCTTCCATGCTGCTGCTTTTCATCTTGTGTCCAATCATAACTGCACATGTTTCTTAGCCCCTGGGCCCTGCTTTCCTTTCGTGAGTGAGTTAAAGCTCTCTAGCACTGTCAGGGTTCACCTGATGCTTTGGGCAGAGTTTCAGATCTGATTTGGTTTGATCCAAACCAGCTTCCCATCTCATATGGAAAGGAATTTGGACAAGGTCTAAAATGTGTAGAAAGTTAAGCCATGTGATGAGAATTAACTCAAGTCCACTGGCATGGTCCTCCTTGTGGATTGGTCAGAGGGGCTTGGAAAAACCCAGTGCATCTTGTCAGATATGTCATAGAGGATGAGTGGGGAAAAACATGCCCAGGTTTTGATTTTGTGTGTGTGTTTTTTGTTTTCTTTTGTCGTCCTCTTCTCTCTCCCCCCCCCCCCATTAGGGGAATCGCCATCTTCAGGTGCTGTCAGCAGTAACCAGCTTCAGGTAGGAGTGACTTGGTTCTTTTCTGATGTTACAAGAAAAGCAAAATTTTCTTCTTTGACATCACAATGGTGTCTTTCCTGGGAGGTGGCAAACCACAAACTGTGTATTTCACACTTGGGGGAGAGACATGAGTCTGCATTTGTACTGCTCAAGATGGTTCAAAAGCCTCAGAGCAAAACAGCACTGCTATTTCCTAGTAACCAAAACATTCCTTAACTGCACCTTCTTTAAAGGTGGAAAAGTAATTTCCTGAACTGAAGTATTTTTTTGAGGAGGGCGTGCAGAAATAAAATGCAAACAAGCTCACAAAGTAGGGCTGCATTCTCTCAGGGTGGTGATATAAATTCTATCCAGTATGATTCCTGAGTTACTAGATGTAAATACGTGCACGTGGCAAGCTTTCCTGTTCTAGGCACAAATACTCACATTTAAAGTTTGTGCAAGTGAGCTTTTCTGCTTCCAGTTTATTGCAAAAATAATCTTCAGCTAGAGCCACGGGTTGTGCTTTGTGAGGCTGTCTGCCCCATCTCACCCAGCTGCTCTGGTCTCTTCTGTGCCCCAGAAGATACAGACTTGCATGCAACTTTTGTAAGTAACTTTGCTGCATGATGCATTATAGTGGGTCCTTGCTGGGCAAGGTAGGGTAGGGAAGACCCACCCTATAAATGCTGCCATTAATCTTTGGATCAGGAGGCAGGGGCAAAAAGAGTGGAGAGAGCTTGACGTTTTTCATCCAGGGAGACTTAGACTTGTTTTGTGTGGGGAAGGCAACCGCAGTATATTTTTAGAACAGTTGAACAAGGAAAGCTTTTGGGTCGTTGAGTATTTCATGTTTGAAGATACCTGACTGTTGGCCAGAGAGCTTACTTAAATTCAGCTGTTCAGTTCTATACCAGGACTGAGTAACTTCATCTGCTCCATGTCTGTGTGTTGATTTGAATGGTTTTAATGTACGTGGCACTGTACAAACGAAGCGGCCTCTGCTCAAAGGGGCTTACATGCTCCGTTAGGGGTTACAGTCAATTCCCTTTATGTGTGAAACCTTCATTGAAGACTGATTATAAGGGCAAGAGCAGGTGTCTTTGTATGTGTGTATTTATAATCGTTACTAAATGAGTTAAGAAAGTAAGAATGACCATTCTGGCGCTATGTTCTGTCTTCTGATGCTGGCCAGTGCCAGATGCTTCAGAGGGAATGAACAGAAGAGGGCAGTGTTGTGTTATCCATTCCCTGTCATCCAGTCCCAGCTTCTTGCAGTTATAACTGAAAGTGTCTATGGACAAAATGCATGTTACTAGGTTATTTTCAGAATTAAACCTTAAGTATAAACTACAGGGGATAATTTCAAAGGCAAAGATGAGTTAGGCACCCAGTTCCCACTACATTGTCCGCTGTGCCTCTGACAATCTTCCTGTCTTCTAATTAGTTCCCGCAGATGAATTGCTTTTCTACCTATGGTAGAGAGCAATGGTTGGAGTGTTTTTACCATTGTGGTGAAGATGACCATACTGGCTGTAAGACTGGAATAATCTAAAGTGTATTTGCAGGCCAAACCCCGAAAAGGCACGTCTTCCCAAGATGGTCAATGGCCATTAAATCGCCAAGGTTCTTCCGACCTCTCTTCTAGCCATTCCGAGCAACATCCAAACCCCGAAGCATGCATGACTGAGACCTCGACAGGTAAGGACCTTGCGCTTGTTGTGCATTTAGTCCCAACAGCAACCCTGCTTCTCTGCTTATCTGTGAGATTTTTAGTACAGGTTTGTGTTAAATGCCTTGAAATGTCTTCTCCCTCCAGACTTTCATCTCTGCTTATCTGCTCTTCTCTGTAAGTGTCACTACTCCACTTTTGCCTTCTTCCTCTCTGGGGTATTTCTGTCCTGGTCTTGGGGTTGGCGCTTCATTTTAAGAGGCTGAATGCGTGGCTGTGTTTTCCCTTCTAACAGAGGCCCCTTTGTTAGTCTTTGTGAGTGGAGCTTGGCCAGTCTGTTCTGTGTAGGCCCAAGTGTTCTAGCATGCAGCAAACTATTGCCAGCCGCCTTTCTGCCTTCGGAGAGAAATGCCATTAAATGTTAAACTGGGGTGTTGACAAAATGAGCAGTTAGGAATAGAAAAGGAATGAGAGAAAAGAGGCTGCTAAGGCTATCAAGACTGACTGTCCAGTCTATGCAGTAATTTCCTCTGTGGTGGAACTAGTTACCATAGAGTAAATGATTTGTCATGATTAAAACAGGGTTTGACCTTGCTGTGTGTATGGATGCAACGGTCTTAATGTATTCCTGGTTTGTTACAGCCTTGTATCCTTGCTAGGTTGTCACGTGGCTCAGGAATATATTGAACACGGTCTGGTCCTGCAATACTCTAGCATGGTTAAGTGTTAGGACAGCCCTAGCAGAGTAAGATATAGTGTAGGCAGGACCTTAGAGAGAGAACTGGAGAGATGTTTTATCTTCCCCTATTAGCAATTTCATTTGCGAACTTTGTTACATTTACATGCATCGATGGTAATTTCCAGTTACCTCACTTCCTTAGAATTTTTAACCTACTTAATTTTCTGGTTTTTGGGGTGCTGTACTTGAAATGGTCATAAGAGGGATTTGACACAGGCAAGAAGAACTGTGAGCTCCCTCAGTGAGCTGCCCTACTGGCCTACCTCAATTCTGACTTGTGCTGCTGTTCTGTTCCCAGGCAGAAGCTGCCAGTTCTATAAGTTGTCTCTTGTATTTCTGTGAAACAAACAAATGTATAAGGGACTAAATAAAACTAATCAAACTCACGTTTGAAGCATTGCTGTGGCCGTGTTGGTCCCGGGATGTTAGAGACACAGGGTAAGTAAGGTAATACTTTCTATTGGACCATCTTCTGTTGGTGGAAGGGACAAGCTTTTGAGCATCGCAGAGATCTTCTTCAGGTCTAGAGAAAGTAACCAGAGTGTCTGAGCTAAATACAAGGCGGAACAGATCCCTTATGCTTGTATTTAGCGGAGACACTCTGGTTACTTTCTCCAGACCTGAAAAACAGCTCTGTGGTGCTCAAAAACGTGTCCCTTCCACCAACAGAAGTTCAATCAATAAGAGATTGCATCACCCACCTTTTCACTAATCAAACTCATATTATTTGTGCTCCAATGTCTAAAGTAGCTTCCACAGGTTAACTGCTAATCCCATGCCTGCTTTTAGTTTCCAGGAAAAGGACATGTTGCCTTTATACAATCCAAGAACTAATGTTTGAAAATGAGTAAATAAACCCTATTGCTAAAAAGGAAGCCCGTGTGAAAGGAGCCTATTTCACTCCAATCCATAGTTGACTGGCTTTTAGTAGCACCCTTGCACATTCACTAGCACATTTGGCCAAATTGATTGAGAGTGGTCCTCCTTGCTGTGATCTTGGAGAGCTGGCTGTCTCAAACAAGTAGACAAGGACTCGATGGGCCTTGGAAATGGACCTTCACTGTCTGCTCTGGACGTTCTCCCTATACTTCAGAGTTGGACAAGTCACATTATCAAGGCATTTTGCACTGGTGCTGCTCCAGCTGTAATTATCTGCTGGGCTGAAGACTTGGGTCTTCGGGGCAGCACATTTCTGCAGCACTAAATTAAAGTGGTTACAATGTGTTTGTACCAGCCATCATTGACAGGAGTATAATTCCTGACAGTTGATGAGAAAGTGGCAGTTCCCTCCAGGCATTTTAAAATCCTGTGCAATTAGAATACACTTGTGCTATATGAATAAGGTGAGTGCCACTCTGCTTCGATGTGCCAATTGGCAGTTCGGTTCAGTCAATTATTCATGATTTTTCCAGGGCACTGGTATTTGATATTAAGGATGTTAGTATGTTAGCAGCAGAGGAATAGTGTCAGATTTCAGGGACAGTCAGTACTGCAAGCAGCTTGCTGCATTAATAGATCAGACTATCTTATGTTTAGTGGTTAGTTAACAGGAGAGACTTTCTGGTGAAGTGAGATGTTACCAGTTTAAATCCTCTTCCTCCTCTCCCTTGAGTAAGGAGAAGTTGAGCCCTGAAGCTACCAAAGAAGAAATCAGCTCTTTTTGGGGAAGGGATTTTGGAACTTTGCAGGTTAATTGCAGCCCAGCAGTTTTCCCACCCTGCAATCTGAGCCAAGAATAGGGAGGTGCTGCTGTAAATAACACTTTGGCCTTTATGGAACTGTATCAAATGTTCCAGGAGTGTGTGTGTGTCTGTCTGTCTGTCTCTCTCTCTCTCTCTCTCTCTCTCTCTCTCTCTCTCTCTCTCTCTCTCTCTCTGCAGGATAGGGTTAGCACTTCTCCTGGCCTTATATAGTAAGGCCTGATTGTTAGTGTTAACAGGAATAAAACAACAAGGAGAGTTGCCAGATAGCATAAATCAGGGCAGTATTTGGAATTTCATAAATGCCGTGACTTTGGGTACAAGTTGAGCACTCAAACAATACTGAACTGTTCTGTTGCTTCGTCTCTCGCCAGGGGAGGTGGAGTTTTGCTTCTCCTTCCGTGTTTTTTAATCTCTCTTTATTTCTGTCTCCATCCCCCTGAAGACCACAGGAGGAGCAGTGGTAGCCGGAGCCAAGATTCTGCAGACAGCCAGGACATCCAGGTCCCGGAGCAGTTTTCAGGGTTGCTCCATGGCTCCTCCCCGGTGTGTGAGATAAACGAGGATCCTTTCAGACTCATTTCTGTGGCCAAAGGAGGCACAGAGGTCACAGGCCACTCACCTGCTATGCAGTTGGAGGGTGCTGATTTACCTGTCTCTGGATCAGTACGGACCAGTTCTCCTGAGCAAAACCTGAAAGTGATCTACGCAACAGTCCAGCCCAAAAATGTCCAACAGGCAGAACCTGAAACTGCAGTGACTCCCCAAGCATTGCAGCACCCTGGTGGTGCAGAGGAAGAGGGAGACAGAGGTGGTGCTGGGGGCCGAGCCCACCTGGGAGGCAAGCCCAAAGCAGAGCTCAAACTCAGCCGTAGCTTGTCCAAATCAGACTCCGACCTCCTGACCTGCTCACCGACTGAGGACGATGCCATGGGGAGCCGGAGCGAATCTCTCTCAAACTGCAGCACTGGGAAGAAAAGACTGGAGAAATCTCCGTCTTTTGCTTCGGAGTGGGATGAGGTAAGACTGACCGTGGCTTACTAACTTACTGAATGCCGGGAATGAGCTTGTGTGCTGTACGAGTTGCATCATACTCAGTCTGTTGCAGGGAGAGAGTAGGTTGTGGGGCTTGAAGCATTATTCAACTTCTTTTCTGTTTACCCCAGTTTCTTTCATTATTTGCCTGTTTAATTACAACAAGCCTCAGTGGCTAAATGCCAGGAGATAGGTGTAATCAGAGCAGACGTTCTTCTTAAACATTTGGAAATGTTCATATCTTGGGCTTTGCTTCTCTGGGTGTGTCCATCACTGTGTTTTGGAACAGATTTTGTGTTTGCAAAAGGAGAGTTGTTGTGTTAGTGTCCTCTTCACTGGTCCTTCCCTCTGGAGTATCCCAGCCTAAAAGGAAGGAGGGTGGGTTCCCTTTCTAGGTCACCATTGCCAGCGGTGTGTGCAGAAAGGGAAGTGTTGGAGGGATGGTATGCTGGGTTCATGGGGTGGGGGGCAGGGAGGCTTTTGCACGTTTATTAGATCTAGCTTATGTCTTGAAGTGATTAGTTCAGAAGCGGGTTAGAAGTCACTTTAGTGGAGTAGAAAAGGGAGGGGCCCTTATTTCATGCTTAGGAAGTTGGCCTTAGTGAGCCATTCAACTGGGATTGTGTCCCTCTGAAATTGAGCAGTACAGCATTACTCAAACATTCTTTGGAGATGATTCCATACTGGTAGAGCAACAGAGCTATGTCAAAGATGACCCCAGATCAGCCACTCATTGTGTACTGAAAGGGAAGCCCTCCCCGGGGGAGAATCAGATTCATGAAGGCTGCAGGCATGCCAGGCCAGTAAATGGCTAGCGAAAGGGAATCCTATACCCAGTGGGACATGTTCATGGTGTTCCAGTGAAAATGTCAGTGACCGTACCTCTTATTCAGACTGTGTGTGTTGATTGGGGCTCAACTTCTGCACAGTCCAAATTAAGTGTTACCTTTTATCGGTTACATGGCTGATGGATGGGTGAAACTTATCCCAAGGAGAAGGGATGTACTCAGAAAATACTGCTAAACAAAAATCCTCCAAGGTAACTGAGCAAGTGTCTGTGGGCCTTCTCCTTTTGTTGAAGCACACTCCCCATCTTGCTTCCAGGAGACATTCACAGCCACTGAGTGTTCTTCCACAGCTGTCTTGGTTACAGTGTCTGTGCAGTTATTGATTACCTGTGTCAATAATACCAAAGCTAAAAGGGACTGATTCTTAAGGAGAAGGTTGATCTGTTGGGACTCAGTTATTTATTTTGCTGTGCTGCTGTCACATTTCATTTGAAATTCCTCCCCGCTGCCCCGATTGCTGTTTCCAGAGGAGCCCTAAACTACATAAGGGAAAGCCCAGCTCTCTGCCCTCTGTAGCGGTGTAAACTCTGCCTTTAGTTTACATTGCTACAGTGGTTGGATCTGTAGCAAGAGTGTAATCACTGTTGGAGCTTCCCTGCTTTGTATAGTTAGGTGGGCAAGCTTGAAAATCAATCTCCCTGCTTGCTTGCAGATTGCAGGGCCAGTTGCCATGTTAACACTGGATGGAACAGAGACTCTTTAACCTACAGAAAAGTCGAGTGTGTCATACAGACATGCTAGTAATGGTTCCGACTAAGAAGAGGATTGGGGAGAGGAGGCTAGGGAGAGTGAATGTAAAGGATTCCTACCCTTAATCTAAAATCAAACCACTCTAATTTAAAACTTTGTTTTCAAAACCTTAGTGTTTGAATCTTTTTTAAGGGATGTGTTGGGGTGGAGGGGTTGGATCCTGAGAAAAAGCTATTTTGATCTCTTGTATTGCCCTGCATCTAGAGGGCCCAATGAAGTTCAGAGGCCCATTATGCTATGTTTTCTCCACAGCTGTTGTCCTCGATCATCTATAGGATTTAAGTGTCGTCTTATCTTTCTTTTGATTTTCCTTTTAACCAGAGGCGACTCTAGGGACTTTGCTGCCCTGAGTACGGCAGGCAGGCTGCCTCTGGCGGCGTGCCTACGCAGGGTCCGCTGGTCCCACAGGACCAGCGGACCCTCCGCAGGCACACCTGCAGGAGGTCCACCGAAGCCATAGGACCAGCAGACCCTCCGCAGGCAAGCCACCAGAGGCAGCCTGCCTGCCGCGCTCGCGGCACCAGCAGAGTGCCTCCCACGGCTTGCTGTCCCAAGCATGCTCTTGGAGCGCTGAGGCCTGGAGCTGCCCTTGCTTTTAATCCTTGTGAGGCATCAGTGCTTCCCTTTATCATGATCTGGATGGTTTCCCCATGACCTCGTTCAGAGACATGGCTGTGCTGGGCATTTTCAGGTGTTTGAAAGCATGCAGTGCTCATATTATGTATTGGAAGGGCGTTGAGTAGTTGGCTTAATAAACCTTATTAATCTCTGGATTTGTGGGACATCATGCCTGCCTCAGAATCATCATTTGTAATCGGCAGTGTGACTTAGTGGCTAGACCACTGATCGAAGGTGCCGGAGACCTGGACTCTGCTCCTGGCTCTACTGCTGACTTTGGCCCAGTCACTTTGCTCTGTTTGTTTTTTTGCAATCTGTAAAATGGAGATGATGATGCTGATCTCCTTTGGAAGATGCTATGAGATCTACTGAGAAAAAGGACTACAGAAGAGCTAACTACTGGCAGTTACTTCATCAGGTGGGGGTCAGGCCACTGATTCTGCATCTGCTGAGTTTCTGCTCAGGAGAGGCACTAGTCAATACAGCGTGGTATAGGGGCAGCTGCACAGTGAAATGTGCTCATTGCATGCCCCACATTATGCTTGGGTTAAGGCCTATGCTCATTTGCAATTTTAAAATGTTTTGTATTGTATCTTCCCTGCAGGTAAGAAATGTCTAACCCCTCCCTTTTCACCAGCTCCAAAATTCACATCTGCAAGAGCAGGAAACAACTGCGGGAACTTAGTATTGTGACAGCTTAAATGGGCAGTAGAGGGACTGGTCTGATGGCAGTTAGAACTGTAGCGATGAGACTAAAGAACTCTTCAGTTTTTTCTGAAAGGTTGATTCATCCCCTGGATGGGTTAATGCAGCTGCTTCTGAATTAGGATGTGATTTAGAGCCTCTGAATGGGTGTCTGGTTAATGTAAAACTGCACTGAGCCTGGATCTCTTCTGCTTTTGACTGTTTGCAGTGAGAGTATTGGCAGTGGGATAATCTCCCATTGGTGCATGGCAGATTTACACATGTTACTTCATTAATGGTAATATTTATGCAGATAGCTGCAGGGGAAGTGTGTCCCGGTCTGTGTTGCTCTGTGCAGTACAAACATTAAAATCCAGCTCACCCAATGGCAGTACTAAAAGTGGGCTTGCCTCCTCGTGGAGTCCAGTGTTTCAGGAGTGACCTTCGTGAACTCATGAGGCAGATGGGACACCAAAGGGGGGAGGAGAGAGAAAAGCTAAGCCCATGTTGTTTTTGAACTATCTGTGATGGTGCCAAATGAGTCCATAGATGGGGAAGAAAGAAGGTAAATTTTGCCTTGAAAGGTCTTATCCCTTCACAGGCTCATCGCTGTCTGTGAACTCCTGCCCCAGATAGCTGAATCCCCTTTCTTTGGAAGGGGAAGGTGGTGCCTGTCTCAGCAAGTGGGATGGGGAAGCAGTGATTCACTTGGCAAAGATCTCTCCTGTTGCTGACTTGCATTAGAGAGCTGCTCCCCCACTCTGTAACCCTGGTCCAAATAACAGGACAATATTACTTTGTGCTCAGGGCTGCAAAAGAATCTGTTTAGTGTCTGTTTGCTTTCTGTCTCCTGACTCACTAGCCATTTCATGTGCACATGAGCACACATACTCTCCCCCTCCGCTGTCGTCATCTGATATAAACTCCTTACAAGCCAGACATAGGCATCATCAAAGCAAACAGCAGTGCAGCATCGAGTGGGAGAGAGGAGCGAATCCGGCTTGATCCCTCATGTGAATGGGAATGAAGTTGGGTGAGAGAGGAACTGCATGAGGTAGAGCCTCTCGTTAGCATAAATATTTGAATCCTTCAGAACTTGGCTGAGGGCTAAAGTGATAAATTTGTTTTTCGTAATTGGTTCATGAATATTTAGCAGCCGTGAGATGAGCACACGGCAGTCACAGCACACTATGAATTTTATATGAGAGAATAAACTTATGTTCATGCTTCAGAAGGGGAGGGGGACCATTTGGTGCCAGGCAGAGAGATGCTGCCAGCCCAGCTTCAGGAGCACATTAGCTAGTGCATTTGTTCTCTCTTCCTCCTCTTTCGGCTGTAGAACAATTTCAGATCTCGCTCTGCGCATCTATCTGAGTTCATATGCTTCGAAGAGCCCTCTCTTCCACCCCCCCCACCCTCCCGGTTGCATGCAGGCAAACTGATTGCCAAATGATATTTAACAGTTTTATGTTTATGTAGTGCCTTTTATCCAAAAGAGACCTAAGACACTTAATAAACTGGACAGAAATGAGTTCATCCCCCTTGGAAATACAACCACCTGGGTTGAAACATATATCTAGTGTTTAACAGCACCCTAGGATAGTACACAACAGCTTAGGATAAAGTAAAGAATATCCAATTCAAACTGTAGAGTGTATTTAAGTAGAGAAAAAGTAACTGTGCAAACCAGAATTTGGCAGGACACTAGATAATAGAGCTTGTTGGTTAATGATGTTCGACTTCTGTGTAAATGTAAGTTACTGCTGATTACCAAGATGTTTCTGTGTAAACAGAAACTGCCAAGCCTTTTTGGATAGGCAATGCGGTCCAGTGAATTGGACACAGGATTAGGAATCAGTAAGACCTAGGTTCTGTTCCTAGCGCTGCCGTGGACCTTGTGTGAGCTTGAGCAAATATCACTTTCCTCCTTTGATTTATTTCCCCCCTCTGTCAAATTGGGGAAGGATAGTTCTCTTTTGTAGCATGCTTTGAGATGCATAGAAGAAAAGCACTGTGGTTACTGTCACATTACTGAAGTTGGTGATAACCATGTTGATGGGTGTGGATCCTACCCTGTAAGTGACTGGGATGTTTCATTTGTCAAAGAAATGGCCTCATCAGTTAGACAGAAAATGCCTTTCTTTAGCAGACTTTGCAGCAAGGTGCTTATAACAGTTTCCTTTGTCGGAGCACATGGGCATGAACTGCGGTGACTAGAGTGGATTGGGGGTTCTGACCAATTAGCAGTCTTAAAGCATTTGAATCAACTGTCTTTTTCTGACTGGACGACCTCGTAAGCACAATTCCATCTCTAGAGTTCTAATAAAGCAAATAGTGCCAGGCCCCATTCTTCCAAGGCAGATAGTATTTTTATAAGAAAATTCTGGGGTTTTGAACAGTGGCCTCCTTGACTTAAATCAACTGCAATTAATCTCTTGCGTCTGTGCCTGTTTTCTGCCTCCATTATTGAGCTTCATCTCTCAGCCTTCTTTTCTCCCTTTAAAATCTTGGGATAAAAGTCAGACAGAATTTTAAAAGATCTGTTGGCTTAAGGATGCCCGGCTTTCTTGGTAAAGTTGCAGTGATGCAAAGCTTTCCACTCCCTTGAGCTGTTTCAATACTCATAGAACCACTTGGAAGACTTGTAGCATGTAATGAGCAGTTGGGTGAAAACTATTCCTTCCCCTTCTTCCCAGGATGAATGCCCTGCTGAAATCCTGAACAAATAAACAGGCAACTACTTAACGTATGGTTCAGAAAACATAGTAATGTAATTGTTCTGGGAATAACTGCTTTCTGGGTGGGATTCTGTTCTATATAGGATAGATTTTTGGATTGAGTTCATAGACACCAGAGTAATTACAAAGGTTCTTGAGCATTATCATCTCTGTTTTGTAGACTTAGATGCAGAGGTTATGACTTCCCAAGGCCTGTCAGTGAATTGATGGCATAGTTGGAAGTAGGACATGGGTTTCTGGAGTCCCAATCTTGCGTCTTCCTTTCAGGATCTAGTGTTTCTAGAGCTATCCAGAAACCATTTTCTCATTCCTCAAGGAGGCTATATCGCAGTTTCTCTGTTGTCTTATCCATTTGGTAGATCTACTTGCTTACACTGAGAAAGATCCCAATTTTAAGTGGAACTTCACCACAATAATTAACTGAACTGCCAGAACACTAATGGGGGAAAAGCCTCCTGACTATGAGATCTATTAGTCTGAGGAATAGCCTCCCAAAGGAAGTGGTGGAAGCCTCATTGCTGGGCTTGAGTAAACGCTCTAAAATATACTGTAGAGAACCCAACTGGTCCCGCATTGACTAGGGAAATGGAATAGATGACGTTTGCAGTAGATACCCTTAATCTCTAAGCTCTTGGTTCTATGAGCCTATAAACATTTAATATACAAGCTTTTGAAGGGCTTATAAGCAGGGATAATTACATAGAGTGTTAAACTAGGAGCAATGGGATGAAATTAAGAAATTAGACCCTAGATGGACTATCATGACAACAGTTCCGACAGCGAGATCTTATGGGATGGTCTCCAAGAGAAATGGGTAAAATCCCCATTGCTTCCAACGTTTAAAATGAGACTAGGCAAAACATAAGAAATATAAGGAGCAGGCCTGCACTGGCCCAGGGATTTGAGTCCTGGGCTTTCTATATTAAGTATCTTACGTTCCGGTACGTCGAAGCATGAATTTCCATCTCCAACTCCCTCTTTGCACTCATCACTTCCACCAGTGTTACATGAGCTGCAGTGATGTAGCTTGGGATGATTTTGTCAGATCTCTCCCTTTCTGGGAGCAGAGAATATCCAGCTGTGCTGATATGGCTCAATATGAGGCAGCCTCGGTTCCTGTACAATGACTAAGCTGCACATTCTAAAGCATATGCCTAAAATAAAACACAGTGCTTCCACTGCAATCTTGGGGCTCAGCGACTACTCATTCATGATGTGGGACAGTTGATTGACTTACCTAGACAGGCAGAAAATTGCCCACACGTGCACTCTCGGCTAGAATTTTGTATTGAGCTCAGGGTCATTTTTAAATGGTTTCTGGGTCAATATCACTTAACAGCTAAAGTTCTGTCAATGTAGTTCCTGTTATATGCATAACATTTGAGGCATCAGTTCTGAGTGGAATTGAGCAGCCCAAGTGCTAACATAGGAATGGCCATAATGGGTTGGACCAATGGTCCATCTAGACCAGTATCCTCTCTTCCAACAGTGGCCGATGCCAGATGCTTCAGAGGGAGTGACTAGAATAGGGCAACTAGCGAGTGATGCATCTCATCATCCAGTCCCAGCTTCAGGCAGTCAGAGGCTTAAGGACACCCAGAGCATAGGCTTGTGTCCCTGACCATCTTCGCTAATAGCACTGATGGCCCTGCCCTCCATGAACTTATCTAATTCTTTTTTGAAACCAGTTATACTTGCAGCCTTCAGAACATCCCCTAGTAATGAGTTCCACAAGTTGACTGTGTTGTGTGAAGTACTCCCTTGTGTGTGTTTTAAATGTTCTGCTTGTTAATTTCATTAGGTGGACCCCTGTGTTGTGTTACATGAAGGGTCAATAATACTTCCTGACAGTGAGATCTACCCTATCCTCCCCTTGTTTAAGGAGCACAAGTTCCTGGCAAAACTGGCTTCTCGTACAATCAATTCTTTTGTCTGGTTGACCCCACAGAGGCAGTTAATTGCTCAGAATTATTTTTGCCTAAATAGCTGCCTTTATTATTTAAGGGACCTGTGTTCTTGGTACAGTGAGGGTTGGTCGGATATTTATAGTAGTCAGTGCCCTGGGTTTCCCTAATTAGTTTGTGAATTGTGACCTTTTTACTCCTTCATCCGGTCCCTTAGCATAAAGAGTTTCAGCTTTTACACTCTTGTGTTGTCATAATAATGCACTGCAATATTTGTGTCATGAACTAGTTGGTTTTCTAGGGCTATATCTGTCAATGAAAAAACGTGGCCTCTACCATACATGCAGTAGCAAGGAATTGTCCAGCTTCAGACCCTGCTCCCGATATTTCTTCTTCCACCATATTTACAGTTGTCGAGCATCAAATGAGCAGCTCCTATGCTGAATTTCTAATGCAGTTCTGTGGTCTGTGCTGAGTCCCTGCACCAGCTCTATAAAGTAATGTGGCTGCTTTGTGTTCTGGTTTTAGCCCTTTCGACAAGAGCGGTTCTTATGAAAGAGGATAAGAGAACTGTAAATAAAACACGCATGTTATTTTAGATTTGTTAGACAAAGGAAATGCACAATCCAGCAGAGATTCATCAGTCAGAAACCACTTGGATACATGTGTTCCCCAGAGCGTGAATTATTTAGCTGATGAATTAATGCTTCATGTCTAATGATGGCACTGGACAACACTGCCCTGCCCCTCTTTCATATAAATAATTGGAGTGGAGCGTGATGTTCTACTATAAAGTCAAATTGCTTTTCTCAATTCCCCACTCCCAGGAATTGTAGAGATGCTGTTGAATTGGCTCATCTTTTTTGATGGTTCATTACTATTAACATTGAGAGTAAACTGTTGCACATCTGTAGTGTCCTTTCACCCATATAAGATCTCAGCTGTCTTAGGTCCCAATACAGCTGGTACCAAGCATGGTGGTAATTTTAAGCATGGGAGCCCCATTAACTGCTCATGTGCATAACTAGCTGAATGAGATCCTTAGTGAATTAACAATACCTATTTCTTAGGTAGGCCTTTTTATCAGTACATCTCAAAGTGCTTTGCAGTCTCTCACTTGTGTATCCTTGCAACACCCTTGTGACGAAGGGAAGTACTGTTATTCCTATTTTCCAGATGGGAAACTGAGGCACAGAGGGACTGTGACTTGCTGAAGGTCACCGGGAAGTCTGTGGAAGAGAAGGGAATTGTACCTCAGTCTCCAAGTCCTGAGCTAGTGCCCTAACCACTGGGCCAACCTTCTTCTCTGAGACTATAACCTTTGGGTTTTTGAGGGTTTTAGGTTTAGTTTGTTTTGCCACAGCTAGCAGAAATCATGTAATTGTACTGTAGTAATTTATTTATTTTAAAAAATTTAATATTGAAAATTGAGATTTTTGTTTTGATAATTAAAAACAGTTGCATTGAAAAACAAAACTTTTGATTTTGTGTTTGGTGCAAGAAGCCACTATTTTGTAAAAATATCACCAAAAAGTGCAAAATGAGAGAGGGCCAGAATAGTTACTTTTGTGCATATGTAAACTTGTGAGTAACATGGTACTTGTTCTGACAAGCCAGTATGACTTATCTGCTGGGTAACAGCTCCCTTACGGCTTTGCTTGTGTAGGTCACTGTTAAAATACTTACAATTCAAGTCAAAATCTGATTGTGAGAAACCAGTACACCATACTGGGTTGTTTTTTTTTTGTTTTTGTTTTGGACACTGGGAGACCGACAGCTTTAAGGTCATGTCTGTGACTGAATTCCATATTTTGTTTCTGCAGTTCTTCTAAACTTTCTAATAATGAAGTGCCAAGGCCAGTGTGTGGTGTTCCTTCCTGATGTATCCTTCCCCTATTCCCTTTCTGTAGTCTTCTCGTGTCTGGTCCCACCTCTTTGGTGACTCAGCCTTAGTCAATGTCATCCTTTTTTGATGAACAAGAAAATCTCCTCTGTCACTTCCCAGCAGCTTTTACTTCCTAAAGTTTTTAATTCTTTCTTGTGTGTGTGTGTGTGTGTGTGTGTGTTTATATTTTCATGTTTAATTTGCCCTCTGAATTTCAGGACCAGGCAGGGTCTGTTTTGTTTGCAAATTAAAATATTCTTGGCACATTTTCTGGCCTCTGTCATTTGTTTTGTGCAGGCTTTAATTTCTGACGATTAATTCCAATGTTCCTCTCTTTAGCCATTTAAAATGCTGAAATATTTTATTGTTCTATGTAAATGTGGCCAATGTTTTTATCTGATTCCTGCTACTTTCTAAACAAGCCTGTCTACACCAAGCTTTGAATGTCCTTGATGGTCTCTTAAAATAGACTTAATAAAGTAATCTAGAGAGAATTGCTTGAGTCTGATAAGAGGCAACATAGATTTACTCTTTTTTCATTTCCCCTGATTTAGAGCCCAACATTTTTTACCCTACTCTCTAACTCAAATCTCCCCTCAACCTCCAGTGATGAGGCCTTCCATCTGGAGGCCTTGAAAGATTATCCTTCCTCTCAGCTAAGGGTGTCTGTATTTAGCAAATGGATGCCACGGAAAATATTTATTCGTTGTATATAGATAGCATGCCTGCTAAAATCACAGACCATAATAAACTGTCTATATCAACAACACTAAAACTGCTTCCAGCCTAACTCCAGCTTTCGGAAAAGCCTGGATAAATACATGTTTGCAGACCTGAGCACACTGCAACCTAGTGTTCTGTTGAATAAAGGGAAGTGCAAGTTCCAGGTTTGAGGGGCCTCTCATGCACAGTGCTCCATACTTACAGCTCCAGGCCAGTTCAAGTTCCCTGGCTGATCTCAGCTGTCAGAGTGTGAGGAGAGAGACTACAGTGCAACTGATTCAAACCATAAAGAATTTTATAGGTCAAAACCAACATCTTGACTTTTTTACTCAGAAACCAGTTTGAGATTATTGTAGGCTGTGGAGCACAGGTGGAGAAATCATGCTGAAAGGAAGGGCTGCAGCCTTCTGTCAAATGCACAGAAATCTCACTTTTTTTTTAGTAAAGGTCTCCTGGGGTTTTGATCTGAGAAGCACATTTTTCAAGTAATGCCAATACGTGATCTTAGAGCAGGTTTTGTACATGGGAATAAGCAAACAGTTTATTATTTGAATCGTATCACTATACCCGCGTAGCAATGTTGCTGGTTAAATATCAGCTACTGTATGTGAAGGAGTTTTTACTTCATTGCAGAGTTTTATGTTTATGTCCTAAATACAGATCTAAATGCACAATGACTTCTGTTCTTTCTCTCTCAGATTTGTAGGTCACCAGTCACAGGTGCTAGGCTGGGTATGTAGCTAAATTAGTTTTCCAATATATTGGAATAATATAACCATTTCAGTTCATTGCATAGCCGCTTGAGTTGTGGTATCAGTTTTTCTTGAACTGCTAAGTAGCATGTTACCTCAACATTCTGGAATTGAAGCTTTTGATGGAATTGAAGCTTTTGATGCGTTTAATGTAAATTATGAATGCTGTGTAACAAATATTTTAAAAAATGTGACCAATCTGATCATTTTTGATCCCCTTGCACTTTTTTCAAAAACAGGGATATTCAACACTAATGCCCTTGCCAAATTCTCACTCTGCTTGCCTTCTGCCTACCTTAATTTTCACTTGCAGCTTCAATTAACTAATTGTTTACCTCCTGTCTTAAACAGTTCTGTAGTGTTGCTGTGAGCTGATAAATAGCTGCAACATTGTATCCCAGAGAGAGCTGCATTTCAGTAACTCGTGAACTGATCCCTGTATAGTATAATATTACTGTAGGGTCCAAAGGTTCCAAAGACACATTATATTAGATGCTGTACAAATGCATAAATGGATATGCTCTTTTTGCTGAGCAGCTTGCAATTCATGATATGTATCTTAAGTCAGTGCATTTGGCTGAAAGGTGTTATGAAAATACAGGAGCACAGATTATAAAGTGCTTTGGGATTTTTTGGTGTTTACAATGTAAAATGACTGTTGGCAAGGAACTTCTAAACTGAAGTTAACAAGATGTTTTCATGTTAACAGTTTCATCTTGCAGTTTATGTTTAATATTGAATTTTACTGTTTCTACTAGGTCTGACTCCATCTGCATAAATAGAGGGGATGGTGGTCTTGTGAGCAAATGTGTACAGTGGAGTCTGAAATTGTGAATCCAGCATAGTAACTTTGAAATTTCAAGTGTTACAAATTCTGTTTTAAAAAAAATGTTTCGGCTCTGTCTTGTGATTCATACTGAAAAGTAAACTGTAGGGTAATATAAACCAATAGTCCCTTGACCCTGATGCAAATGAGTTTCTCTGAGATCACATTAAACCAGAAAGAGAGAATGTGTTTCCATATCACTAATGAACAGTTGGAGAATGTGCTGAAAGAAGTAATTGATAAATCTACTGAGTCCATGTGTAGCCGTGTTTGGAATATGTATATGGCTAGAGAAGGACATAATGTGCTAACTATTAAGTTTGTTTTATACTTAATTTGCTCTTGGGCAACTGACTTGTTTTCATAACTTCTCTTTTGGTTAACAAAAACAGCATTAAATTTTCAGGCCTTCAATATTAATCCTGCCAAGAAGTCCATAATAGTGGAGTCTACTATATTATGTATACGTTGAATAAACAGAACTGATTTATGGGGCTGTAATTTTATGGAATGGTTCTGCTGATAACAGAAGCCAAGCATCATCAACAGAGATAAAAGTCCCAAGTGGTTTATGTAGTCACTTAGCCTCAGAGATGGAATTATTGTCCCAGCTCCGATCTCAGTTTTGGATTATAGAGAAGGTGTTGAAAAATGAATAGCAGGAGCCTTAGGTCTCTTGATTCCTCTCAGGTTTGTTTTAAGGACTAAATATACAGTACAGAGACAGCCTGTATGGTGCTACTTCCTTCTAGTGAAGATAGAAAATCAGCTGTCAATCCTGATCTATCAACTTTCTTTGATACCATTGACCTTGTGGGGATGTGTCAGCAGCTGTTGACAGTCACTCTTGAGTGGCTTCATTCCTTTCTGTCTAAGAAATCCCAGAGGCTACTATGGGACAATTGCTCATCTGCTCCAAGGGCATGCTCAAGCAAGGTTGAGCCAGATTCGGTCTTGCCACCCTTCATGTTCAGTGAAGAAATACGTATTATGGTCTCTGTTATAATGGATGCCCAGCTCTATATTTTGATTTTTTTTCTGGTGGATGCAGCTTAGCCCATCTATGCCCAGTTTAACTGGGTGAACTGTCAGGGAGTTGAATGAGACAAACTAAACTCTAATGCTAACCCTAACATCAAAAATTCTATCTGTACCCTGATGAATGGAGCATATCAACACAGAGGCTTTTTTGGATTGCCAGCTGTTTCTGCATACCCTGGGAACGGTGTTTGTCAAGTGTGCTTCCTGTTGGGTCTTGGAAAGCCCTTTCTTTTGGATTTGGACCTTATTATGGTTATCCATGCCATTGTCACTTTGAGGTTAGATTACTGCAGTGGGGCTGCAGAGAACTTGGAAACTGCAGCTAGTGCTGGTTACAGCCATCGGTGTGGCATCCTGACTTGATATGCTTTATTAAACTGTTTAAAAGAATATTATAATACTCCAAGCGCTTGGGAGAGGAGAAACTAATACATGTGAATATGTAAACCAGTTTTCCCATGTTTTCTTTGTTTAGTTGTCAGGAGGTACCATATTAAGGGATCATTAAGGCTGAGCATTGTAAAAGTACTGAAATCAGGAAACTCATAAGCCACAGCAACTTGGCTAGCGTGCCTTTTTGGAATATTGTTGATTACTGTAAGTATGGCTGTAACGTATTCATTTTGTGCATGTGCTCATATAGCAATCTGCAGTTAGAGAATTCAAGCCTTTGTACAAATCTAGCTTAAGTATTTGTAACGAACTATTCACTATTGTACTTAAGTGTCAAAACTAAAATCTCATTTCCTGACTTGAGTACATTTCAGTTTTTCACGCTAAATGTCATTTTGTCATTTTTGCAATGAATTTGTGGTTCTTTTTTTTTCCTCTTTCACATATGGATGTCAGACCTAGATCTGTGCCCTGTACAGAGAACTTGTCGCTGCTCACATCTGTTTTTTTTTGTTCACCAATAAAATAACTTTTTTCCCTCCCTCCTATGATGTCCTCAGGGTTGCTGTCAGGGCAACACTGATTGGTTCAATCTCCATACTCTAATAGTTACACCAGGGCTGTCACTGTGGTCCATGTTCAATTGCAAAGTTAAGGTTCCCTCTTGAAATCAACAAAAGCCGGAGTAGTCACAGCAGTCACTGCCATCCTTCTTTACCTCACATTGGAGGATCACTCTGGCCTTGAGAAGCCTGTAAAAAAGTATCAGGATGTCAGCTAAGGGTGGCAGAATTCCTCATCACTGATTCTTAGCTTTTAGGGTGTGTTAGATGACAAAGAGAAGTCGCCCGAGTCTTGAGGTAATGTTTCTAATTTAACATTTAAAAAAAGTCAAACATTTCATGGCTCTTGTCTGGTCCCAGTCACAAGATTCCTGTATTCATCTCCCTTGTATAATAGTAACCCCCCCCAGATAGCCATTGCAACTCAGTTTGCAGCAACCTGATGAATGACTTGCTATACAGTGAGTATCTGGCTTCTGCTGTGCTAGGTCAAACACATCAGTCTTGCGGCATTCTCTGCTCAGCTGAGTACACTTCACCTGCAAGCAAAAAAGGCATCCGTGTTCCTAAAGCTTGCTTCAGTGTCTTGTTTCTCTTCCTTGTCAACCCCAAAATAATGCTGGCTTGATAAATCACTGCCAGAAAATCCATACAGTTGAAAATAACCGATTGTCCAATCATGCATGCTTTACAGATGCTCCGTTGCTGTCTGAAATATAAACCTCAAAATGAAATTAGTAAAGATCAGGACTTGAGTGCTTGTGTGCAGTAGAGAGTCTTCATTTTAAAAATATACCACTCTGTCAGTTGCACGAGTTTAAAAATAATGAAATTCAAACCTCTGTCACTTATTTATTTTGCAGCTATGTCCATTTAAAATGAGACAGCCCTTTTAAACCAAACTTTGCATGTGGCTTTCAAGAATAAATTAAGATTCCAGCCCTGGCAGTATGTCTGTTTCAGCTACTGGCAAATTTCTACATGGAAGTTTATGAACCCCTGATAATAAGGATTTATAATGGAAATCCCAACAGATCCTTAATGATGCTAGCGCTGGAGGGTGTCACAGTAATTCACTAACACTGTACATACAACAGAGGCAGTATGGTTGATTTATTTCTGCATGTTTGTTACTAAACTTTAGTGTCTCTAATAATAGTCAGGGTAAAGGTAACTGTGCTGCCATTTTTTAACCCCTGTGCAATCAGCCAGTGTACATGGGCTGATAAGCAGTGGCCTTGTCCTAACTTCACTGTGACCCGTCAAGCTTCTGGGGTGATGATGCGATACTGGCCTGGAAAGGGCAGGGGGAAACCTAAAGGAGGGTTAGAAGTAGAGGAAGTTAATCACAGGATTTATTTTTTCCACTGAGATCCCCAAGGCTCCTCAGATCCTGGAGCGTTCACGAGGTGGTGGTATATGCTATCTGCAAAGGGGCAAATAAGCTAAGGAAGCACTAGGTACTAAAGTGACTTGAGGAAGAAGCCTGTAGTGTGGGTACCTTAGGGAGGTAGCTGTTACACAGCCAGTGTTCTCCTTTGGGATCTTACAGACCTACTTTAGCAAAACCTTCACAATTCACCTTTAAACCTATCTAGTCGCTGGTGGTAGGGAGGAAAAAGCTTGCCCGAGGGCTGATCTGTTTATATGGCTCTTCTTTACTGTTACCTAGTACATGATGCCAAAATGAGTTGAGGTTTTTTAGGAGTCTACTCGCTGTTGAAAGTGGTGATGTTGGGGTCTGCTATCGAGCTTTTAAAAACAGCTTCTCAAACCATAAGCGCCACACCCACATTGTTCTGTCCAATGAGGTCTCCATCCTGTTTAGTTTCAGAAACTGATGCACAGGTCCAGAGGAATAAGGAGTGACCATGGGACTGACTTGCAGTTTAACTTTGGACAAATGGCTTAGTCTGCTTTTAAAATTGGGGCAATTCCCTGTAGGGGTGGTGGTAGAGCTAAACACTTATAGTATCAACTGCTGTGTAAATGTGACTAATATACCTGGGGCACTACAGGCAGTGTCCAGTGACATCTGGGTCAGGAGGAACTTTTAGAGGACTTCTGGACAGCATAAAGGATTTAAATGAAATCCATCTGACAGAGAGGTCGAGGTTTTAAATCCTGATTAAGTAAAAGGACTGACTGGATCTCATCCTAGTACCTGGTGGATGATGCACTCAAACCAAAGTGCCCATGGATTGGGATGATGTGAAATCCCTATTCAAGATTCCTAGGACCTGAATGATTGGGATACTTCATGATTGCAGTATCTTGGTAGAACTGGGTGCAAACAGAGCTGCCTGTGTCATGTCTGACCCCCTCTTTCCCTTTTTGCAGCATGCTTTGCCTGGCTTTACAAATGCTGAAATTAATTAAACATTTTAAAGCTAAAATCCACAACTATTCTGTCCTGTTAGTGCCCTGAACTATCCCTGTAGAAGCAATCTTTCCATGACCCAGAATTAACTTAAGGACCGCTTGCAAAGCACACCTGGGTCAGTACCCTGAACAGTCCCTGTTGGTATTGACTTCCTAGTAGTAGTCTCCCTGGAAAAGGCTGGGGCAGGGTTGGAGAGGGAGGAGAGTGCCTTCAAGAGATCTTAGCTGACATGGCAGCTCTGTTTCTTCTCTGTTAGGAATGCTTAAAACCTTCCTAGTTAGCATACGCAAAATGTCCCCTTCCAGCAGGCTGCCCTCTTTGGCTAACAAAATGTATATTTACTCTAAACAGAGCAATTTTTTAAGGCTTATATCCTGCAGGGAAGATTTTGTGTTTTGGTTGTGATTGTAAGAGGTGGAGTTGCAGAACAGCAGGGGTGATTATTGCCAAAAGCAGCTATGTATTTTGACTGCCCATTTTCTTGGGGGTGGGGATGCTTTGAAAACCATTTTGGATAACACACCCTCGGCTCCAATAGATCTTGGCCACTGAAACAGCTGTGGCTATCCAGATCGCAGGCGTATGTTGTTTCTGTAGAGATAACCTTGGGGTATCCTTGGGAATCGCTGGTGCTGCAAGTGGGGGATGAGTACAAAATTCTGTGTAGATGACAAGTCTGAGGGCTTTTTAACCATAGGTCACGTTTTACTTAGCTGCCGATGAGCCTTGGTGGCAAAGGTCAGTGTCAAATTAGCATGTCCCTGCATGCCTTGGTGCTCTTCCAGTGAAGTTTCCTTTCCCTGCCTCCTGCATGCAAATGAATCCGTGCTGACAGCCTGACTTGTGAGAGGCTGTCTCCTGGTTGAGATGATAAAAGAGCCAGTGACTTGTTAACGCACCTCCCTGTTTGCCTCTCTCCGTGGACTCTGAATAAATGGGCTGGCTGGCTCTGGATTGAGGTGTTAGCTCTGTAGTGGAGTATCAGACCTAGTGTTCAAACGGGCTCTGCAGCTTCATGTCTCCCAAGGTAGGAGAGAGCAAACAAAATACTTTGGAGCTAGCTGTGCTGGGCTGTGGAATAGTGCCACCAAGGATGCTCTCTTTCATTTGTAGCCTTCGAGGCAGAGAGGAGAATCCCGGAAGATCTGCACTGTCTCTGACTTGATACTGGTGTTTTCATGAAAGATTAGTGATCTGTGCCCACTCTGAGAGAGCCTCTCTTTCCCTGAGGCCACCTTAGTGGCAGCTGCCTGAGGACACTTGGCATGAATGGTTACATCTAGGACCGTATTATAGCTAGACAATATTTTGTGCTCAGCTCATATTGCTGTTCACGCTGAAAGATGATGCCTTTGCTCCCAACACTGTGAGGTGAGGGCTCTTCTTGAGGAAGTGCACTGTCAGAATCCACTCGTGTATAGCGCAGGGAGCAAGCAGTATCTTCAGCATCAAGCATGTCCTCCGCTAGCTGTTTAGCTTAGATTTCATTATGCTGCTTCGAGTAAATATTTTTTCTGATTTTTTTTTTTAACCTTTTAAAAAATGACCTTCTGTTCTGAAGTAAGTTGTGGCCCCTGTAGATGTAAAATTACCCATGCAGGAGCAGTGTCTAACAGTACTTAAAACACGGTGAGTTAAGCCAAAAATAGTCAGGGGTCTGAGAGTTCAAACTAGAACCAACTCATTCTGAGTAGAAGCGAATGTTTAAACATTGTTGTATTTAATAATTCACTAGTGGGAACAAACAGCCTAAAAACTCTCGTGCATTGCCACATACTTGTTCCAAAATATCTCCATTTTATTTCTTGTCCTGGTGCTTTGGCATACGGTTGAGAGTCGGCATGCTCTGTCCATGCAGCAGAGGACAGGAAATGGACTAGATAACCTCCTGAGGTCCCTTTCAGCCCTCCATTTCTGGATTCTAGGAAATGGGTGCTCTTACATTGATTCATTTTGTTTTGGGATGGTTTCATCTAGTGTTGCTCAACCTTTTCAACTTGGCAACGCCTTATTTGAAATAAATTTTCAACCCCCTTACAACTGCTGTGAAAAAGCAAAAAATGTACTGGTGGTGATAAGCCCATGTGACTTCCTGGTGATTAAGGTTGTCTTCTATCAATCTCTTGAAACACAGAGTGAGAAAGCGTGTGGGGAGTGGGGAAGAGATGGTTTCTTTAGACTGTACTACATTTTTCAGTGCCTAATGACCCCAGTCTTTCACAATTGGTGGGTATCAACTCCTGTGAAGTTACAAAAGGTAATGTATAGCCATGGGACTGTACGTGAAGACCTACTGTTAATGAAACTTAAAAATGGTAGACATCTTCCACTGAGGCCACGTCTACACTACAGCATAAAATCGAAATTATTAAAACCGGTTTTATAAAACTGGTTTTATAAAATCGATTTTACGCGTCCACACTAGGGCACATTACTTCGGTGGTGTGCGTCCATGGTCCCAGGCTACCATCGATTTCCGGAGCGGTGCACTCTGGGTAGCTCAGTAAAAGAATGGGACCAATAACTTAGATTTCCGTCCACACTAACCCCAAATCGATATAGTAATATCGATTTTAGGGTTACTCTTGTTGGGGAGGAGTACAGAAATCGATTTTAAGAGCCCTTAAAATCGATTTAAAGTGCCTTGTAGTGTGGACGGGTACAGCGTTAAATCGATTTAACGCTGTAGTGTGGACCAGGCCTATGTGGAAGTTAACAAGTGTTGTAGATGTTTTTAAAGGATTAACAATTGTTCGTTGCTGTCTTCTACTGCAGAACTGTTTGTAACTGTAAGGACAAAAAAGGAATTGATTTTATCTCCACTCCAAACATGTTCGGTTTCCACTGTTGCTGATGCTAGATAGTGCTGTCTAACTGCCTGACTACCAGCTAAACTGAGCTCAAAGTTGCTTTAGGCTGTGAACCCAGCTGCAGAAGAACACTGACCTCCTGTGAGCGGCAGGAGGCTGTGGTCATCACAGTAATAAGTGTTATGCTCCAGTGTTTGTACATTACTGTCTCCTGTGGACAGTTGACATTCAACTGTGCAAGTCTGGGGAATTCATCTAGTTCACCTAATTACTCAGATGATCATGTGGCCTTTCCAGGCAGTCTAGCAAATACCAAGAACAATTATAGTAATGCAGAGGTCAAAGATTTTGACCTTGGTCTTTACCTCCCTGGATTATGAGTTGAGAAAACCCTGTATGCACCACTGGAAAGCTTGTTCTGCTGAGTTGGCAGCCCCTACTCCCTTCCCCTCCCCCTGGTCTGGTTTTTTCTATTGT
Organism: Gopherus evgoodei; assembly: GCF_007399415.2. Lineage (NCBI taxonomy): Eukaryota > Metazoa > Chordata > Testudines > Testudinidae > Gopherus > Gopherus evgoodei. The sequence continues at coordinate 137,972,088 of NC_044325.1, read as the reverse complement.
GTTTCCTCACTGTAGCATCTGAGGATCATCCCATGCTCACACTGGGAAGAAGTGAGTTTCGAAGGGAAGCTCTGATGACATTGGGGGAAAGTGAACGAACTGGGAAGAGTCCTTCATTATTGCGTAGATAGATCTAAGAGTGCTTCTTCTGCAGGGCCAAAATCCTGCCCTGTTGGCCTCAGCGGCCCTTGGGGAGAAGCATAGGGAGGAGAAAAAACGGGTAGTTTGAGGGAAACTCTTCCTGCCCTTTCATCATTGTCCGTCCCTCGGGGAGAACCTGCTGTGGCAGAGCAGGTTTGCAAGTGGTCTAGGGTGGGAGTAGGGATTCAGCTTGTACCAAGGGAGGCCCAAATCACCCTCCTAGAAACAAGCATTGGGAGTTAGAGGGGGATTGCTGTGCTAGGCAGTTGATGGGAGGGGGTTTCCCTGAGGCACATGGGAATGGTATTCAGCTGGGTGTCAGTTCTCCTGAGCGCAGAGGGGGTGTAAATTTGAGGTTTGAATTGGCTTCAAACATGCTGTTGTGATCTTTGTTTCCCCAGCAGTGCCAGCAGCAGTCGCTTCACATCCTCAGAGCTCGATCATTCCACAGTGTAAGAGACTGGCAAAGTGCTTTGCCTCCTGCTGGGAAGCGGTCTGAGGGAGCTGGGGTTGCTTGAACAAACATGTTTTCCTTCTTTTTTCCCCATCCGAAGTTTTCCTTGGTGTTTGGTGGTTGTAGTAGAAACTTGGTTTGGGCCAAGTGAGTGTTTTGCTCCAGAAGGTCATCTGAGAGTTCCTCAAACTTTCAGACTTTTTGTAACTGAACTGAATGTCTTTAAGAGAAAGATAGTGGCACCTGCTTAAAATCTTGTAACAGGCTTAATCAATCACCACAAATGTGCAGGACTTAATGCCCTTAAGTTTCTGGAACTCTAGAATGGTACTGTTTTTGTTTTTTTTCTTAAAAACACCAACTATCCATGTATTCCATGGCAAACTGGACCCAAATTCTGCAGCACGGTCTCCAGATTCTGTGGCAGCAGCCTAGCAACCTTGCAGCAGCTCCTGTTTTCAAATTTAAAAAATGGAAGTTTTAATGATTAAATATGAAAGGTGAATAAGGCAATCAATACGATAACCTCAGTGTTTATTTGAATAATAAACTTATCTTACAATGTCCCCACGTTTACCTTCTACAGTATTCTGTGGATTTTAGTAGCAACAATATATAAGCGCACCATGGAAGGCTATAGTTTTGTCAGCCATGGACTTGGTGCTGGGAAAGGGTAGGAGGCAGTTCAAGATTGGTGACGTTAAGGGATGTTCCTGCTGAAATTATTAGCAGTGAAAATGCTAACTTTACACTAAAATCTCCCTTCCCCTTTTTTCCCCAGTCAATATCTCACTGAGAAGTGTGGAGCAATTCACATTTGTTGTTTGTTCCAGGCTGTCTGCAGACTCAGGCAGACATCACTTCCACTTTCATATTTTCATCACAACCTTGAGGGCTGGAAATGGTGTTTTTAAGTGAAAGTTGAGATTGAGGAGCACTGTGGGGACAAGGGAAGGTTGCTTTTCCCCCTTCTCGTCCCCAGCTGAAGAATGTTAGAAGTTGCAAAGTTTAATAAGCATCCATTTGGTATTGCTTTTGATGCTCTCAGTGAGAGGCAGGTTGGCTTTTAAATTCAGTCTTTTTACCCTCTTAATAGGCGCCAGTTTAGCTCATCCCACATTTCTACTGTGTCAGTACTGCAGAGCTGCTGATTTAAAACGTAGGCTGTTGATTAGCTGAAGAAATGAGATCTTTCCTCTGTCCCTTAAAGTTGTGTTTCCAGGGCTTCCTATTGAACTAGACTGTGTCTGAGCCTTAATAGCAAGATCAAATGACACGATGAGCAGCCCTGTAACTTTTATCTGAATAGAAGACTCCAGAGATCACAATGCTGCAAGATAAATTGCACTGTTTGCTACATGCTTTTTTTTTGTGCTGGGCTTTTTAAAGGGCTGCTGTTGTTTGCCCACTAAAATCAGTATGGGTATTCATGTCGCCCACATCTCCTCTTACTGTTGGTCGGATCTTTTTAGAGGGGCCCTTGAGCATACGGTAATGAGGGGGAAATTTGGTTACTTGGACCAAATAGTCTGTGTTTTTAATTAAAGCTATAAATGCACTTGTCTTCTATGAATCAGAACCTTCGTATACCAGACTGGCTAGTTCCTTCACCTATCTGTCATTGTCAGGCTTCTGTAGAGCAAAGGTGGGCTGTGTTAACCTTGGTGTACATAGCTGGTGTTACACTGACCTGACTTGTCTCTTTAGTATCAGACCCACTAAGATCTGTGATCCATTCACAGCTTGGGTCAGAGTAGTTCTCATCAGCTAAATGTTAGGCAGTCCTGTTTAAGGTACCATGGGAAGAAAGGCAATAAATATTCTTTCCCTGGATGTCGCAGGAGATCTGTAGGTAGAGCATCTGAATTTTCCCATTAAGTCTGTCTGTCAGTCGAAGGGTGTTTTTAAAGATCAGCATTAGGCCTCAAGGCCTCCATAGAAAAAGGCATGTCTGTGTGGGCCATTGAGAGTGAGGGGGAGAGAAAATAATTCAATTCCTTCCTGTCTGTTTTTTACCAGCTGATACTTCAAACTGGTTTTCAAAGCCCCCAGTGAAATAGTTCTGACTATGTTGGACACATTAGAAAAACCCATGACCGTGGCTTCTCGGTGCAGTGAATCCTCCTCACACCTTAGTAAAATCCTTGTCTTCTACATATGATTGCATGATGCCTTTTCCCTGATACAGAGATGTAAGGTGGCAAGTGAATTGCCCCTTCCACTGTGTATACATGGGAAGGATTGTATTAGACATCTAACTTGGCAGAAGTCCTTCATGATGAGGGTTTTCAGAGAAGCCTAGGGAATTAAGCTCCCAGCTCCCACTGAATTTCATTCAAGTTGGGCATCAGACTCCCTTTAGGGCTGGTATCTTCAAAAAAGCCTATCGCTCTAGGGATGAGAGCCATCAGGGTAGCAAGCTAAGCAGCTTTCCCAAATGACAAGTTCAGATAAGTTGTTTTGTAAAGCCAGTGAACAGGTCCAAAGCAATTCAGAACCTTCTCTATCCTTACCAATACACTTTTGCCCAAACCTTTCCTTAAGATCCAAATAAGTTCTGTGAATTTTTTTTCCATTCTTGATGCATGTCCCTGATCATCTGCATCCCATCCAGCAACAAGTGCACCAAAATCTTGCAAGAGGGCATTCTCGAGATGTGACCAGCAATCTCATGGGGAGGTGGGGGTTTACTTTTGAGATTTCCTGCATAGCCGTTGTAGGGTTCAACACCCAGATTTCAAACTGAATCTGAGTCTCCTGAGGATCTCCTACTGCTGTTCTGAGGCAATAGCAGGTTGTAATTAAGAGCAGAAAATCTCATTTTAATTAAAGTTTCTTCCTTGTGTTACTGATACCTTAATTTATTGAAGTTGTAAGAATTCTAAGTTTCACTGTCGATGCACAAGTTCTTGAGTTTCTCAGCCTGGACAGTGAAATTAGCCTGGTCAATTCACAGAGATTTTTTTTTGTTTTAGAAAGGTTTCTGTTGGCATTTAAGAAAATATACAGTAAAACTTCTGTTTGGTCTTTTAGAGTCTGTAAAAATCTTAACTTACAAAACTTGAGTTTTGGGGCAAATTTGATGATGAAGTCCAGATCCAAGAAAGAAGGTCGTGAGGGGAGACAGATCCCTGGCAATAAAAGTTTCCTTTGGTTTTCCTTTGGCTATGATTGAAAATCGAATGGGGTTTGCCTGGAGCTGTGGGCTCTGAGCTGCTTACTTCTGGGTATAAGGTTATTTTCTCTCCTCTCTTCCAGGCTGTTAAAGCATTTATCCCAGAATGCTGCTACTTTTGCAAACAGCTTACATTGGCTGTTCAGCCCCGCTGTCAGTAGAAGTGCCTTGTTAGGGTGCCTGAGGCAGGGGAGGGTGGTCAAGAAACAGAGAGGTCAAGTGAAGCGCACCTGCTGCATGCCACAAATGTGAACTGCATTTCTCAGGCTTTCTTCGCTTGGTGAAGGCGGGGTTGCATGTTTGTCAAGGATGGCTTTGGAGGCCTTTTCTCCCCCTCACCCTCCTCTAATAAAACTTGGTACTCCACAGAGGAATCTTGTGAGATCCTTCTGTTGATGCAGAAAAATAGGTGACTTTTCACAAGACAGTAACGGCAGTTGGGAAGGATGGGGGTCTGTGGAGTCCCAAGCCCACCCCCTCTCTCCTTCTTTGATCCATTCTTTCTTAAGAAAATCTCCCTTCCAGGCCAAGTTTTAAGGACAGACCCTTATGGGTTGGTGGGGTTCTTAACTTCCCTTCCTTCTCTGTCACCTGGGAATCTTTAGCAGCTGCATGGGGACAAGGTCCCAAGGCTGCCTCTATCACTTTCTGCTGAGGCTTTAAAAATACTGTGGCAATATACTGTTTTTATATTTTCAGATTGAGAAAATCATGAGCTCCATCGGTGAAGGCATTGACTTTTCTCAGGAACAGCAAAGGATCTCAGGTACTGTGCTCAACTACTGTGTTGTATTTAAAGCCTGACGTAATGGCAAATCCCTTCTTGTGAGCAGCTTTCTCAATCTGCCTTTACGTTCAGAAGGGAAAATGAATGAGAGGACCAGGATCATAAGTCCTATCTCATAGCTTCTGTGTGTGGCGCTACCACAGCTGTCAGTGTCCTGATTTTGGTGGCCTATCTACCTTTCATGTAGGACCCCCACCTATGTCATATAATGTGAGTAATCTCCTTCTCACAGGCATTGGATGGTGAGAGGGAGGGTTGCAGAGGTTATAACCGCATACTGCCTAATTTAAGACCAAAGTTGACAGACATCCTAGAAAGCTCTGTCTTGTGTGTCAGGGGGAAGTTGGCTGCTTTAGATTTGTTGCCTCCTGAGAAATGATAGGCCGTGAGCTGGGTTTTTATGTGGATCCCTGGATGATGTCAGCTCTTGCAGTTTTCTTGAGTCTCCCAATATTTGACAGTGGTGTTGTTTTTGTTTTTGTTTTTTTTCCCCAAGGCTTGGCTCCTGCAGTCAGGTAATGCCGTCAGAATCTGAGCTGTGAATTTACAAGAAAGGTTTCTAGTCTTTGTGGTGTGAGAGAAGTTCAAAATCTAATTGCAGATAAAAATAACCCCAAACTGATTTTAAAAAGAACATATATGTAAGCTTGGCTCAGGACTTAGTGATCTCTTGGGATTGGCAGTAGTGTCTAAGGCATGGCACCTGCCTGGGCGCTCTGGTGCCTCAATGAACTTTCATCCCTGGGCAAATGTAACCAGTACAAAGACTGCCTACTCTAGGAATAGCATTGTATCTTCAGAGGTACCTTCTGATGCATGGGGTGGAGAGGTTAACTTCTGAAGCGCAATTTGCTAAATTCTCCCCACTTGGTAGGTAAGATACTTTTGGTGAAATGGTACTGTAACAGTAGGGGTGCAGATTGTTTGTTTGTCTGTCTGGCTTGGTTAATGGAGTCAAGATCTTGAGATAACACAGCAGCTAAAAGAGCACTTGGCTTAGTGTATCCCCTTCTGCCTGTCCAAGAAGCAGTAGAGGATTGATGGACAAAGCTGCACAACCATTGTGTGGCTCTTAGCATACGGAAGAGACCTTCATCTCCTTCTCCAGTCTAGCCTAAGATGCTTGTAAGTGAAGGCTGGGGACTGAGGAAAGACCTATTCTCCCCAAATCTCTTTAATCTGGGGCTGGAGGTTGTCTCTAAAGAGCCCCAACGAGAGACTGAAACCTTTTATGATTTCCAGTTCTTCAGTTGTTACTGGTCTCTGTATACCCTTAGAGGAAATCAAACTAGGTTTACTGCTCTGTCCAAAATGTTCATCTCCAGCTTTTTGTTCTCCTGTGATGGTTGGTGTGACCAGGAGGCATTTTCCTTCATGTGCTCCCAGCCTGCTTGCTTGCTTCTGAGGTGTTAATTTGCCAGACCTTCCTCCTTGTAGTATATAGATGTAACATGATCCCTTCTAGACAGAAGAAAAATCCATCTCTTAAATAAGATTAAGATGAAGAAAAACGTGTCTCGGTTCCCAAGACAGCTAAACGAGGTAAGCCCTACAGCAGAGTTCTTTAGAGCAAAAGTTGGATTTCATTTCCTGGGAATTACTCAGTCCATTTTCTCCCCTCCCCTCTCCTCCTAAGCCCAAGAATGGAAAGCGAGAGTGAATTTTTCAGTGCTCATTTGGAGTTGAGTAAGAGAACGCATTTTGTTCTGTAGAGGTTCAATTTAGGCTTCGGTCTCAAACATTTTCTCTCTCGATCTTGTAATCTCACTTAACAAAAATACCCAGATTTAATATAGAGATGAAGGTATCAAGGGTTGCCTCTAAATTCATATCTCCAGCTCCGTCAGCCAGTTGTCTTGTATACTGTGGCAGCCAGCTATGTAAGAAAGTAGAAAGAAGTCTCATTTTCCGATCCTGTGTGGCTTGTTTCAGCACCCAGACTCCCTGGAATGAACTTCCTTATTGTCTTCACATTGGAGTCTCTTGTAGGCTCCCGCAAATATTCCACAGATTAAATCTATAAATAACATTTCTAGATGCCTTGGAGCAGAAGCCCTTGAACAAAGCTTATATAAGACTCTGCCTTGGAAGGATGGAGGATCCTTTTCAGGCTCTCCAGATGCCAGTCGTGCTCTCTCCCCTGAGAAGACAATGAAAAGGCATTGATGCTCGAACATAAAAGATCTTCTCTGCCTCAGGAATGCACTAAAATTCGCTGTTACGAAGCCTGTGATGGAAAATGATTTTATGGGAAGCTCATGATGTCTCTGCAGATGGAATAATAAAAAAACTCCACTTTTATGTCACTGCCTCTAAATATGAATGGAAGATGGCTAAGGGCGTGGTAGAATTAGGTAAGGAAACATGGCTTAGTGGCTAAGGCCAACTGGGCTGGGATTCAGGAGATTTTTCTCAAGAATTCTGAACTCAGATACAGGATCCTTGTGTCCTCAGGCCAATAGTTTAATCTCTCTGTACCTCAGTTCCCCGTGCGTTAAGTGGCAGATAATACTTCCTTTCTCTCACCCTCTGCCCTCTCTGAAAGTGTGTGTGTAATAAGTACTTTATGGGCAGAATTTAGCATGATGCCCATTGCTGGTCAACACTTGTAATGCAGTGGCCATGGCCTTGTCTCGTATGCTTGGCACTTTGCGGGCTGCTCCTGGCAGATGCTCCAATTTGTCTAAAGATCAGCTTCAATGATACAAGGGAAGGAAAATAATAGTACTGCATGTCTCCAACATAATCTAAGCTGACTTCCTTATGGCAGAGACTTTTCTGTTCCCCTGGATTGCTCCCTAAACACTTATTCTCCCTTCCTCCCCCCCTGCTTTTAGCCAGCAGCAGCCAAAGGGAGGGCTAGTGAAAGCTTCTGTTTGCCTCAGCCCTGGTGTTTTGGAGGAGCGACACGTGAGAAAGCGAAGGGGGGCTTTGCAGTGAGAAATCCTGCCTTTTTACATTTTCCAAACCCAAAGTGCTGCATTTAAGTGCTTCAGTGGAACAGCATCTCAGCTCCGATAAGGTGCTAATATGTATTTGTACACACAGTGCACGTCTGTCATAGTAAGCCTTAGCTTACTGCAGTTTGCTGCTTGGGTTTTGCATTGGCCAGGAGGTACCCGTCATTTGTTCCCACTGGGAGTCTATCCTGTGACTGCTGTAGATCCTCTGCTTACTGATTAGGACTTGCCTCTCAAGTCACATAGCACTACAGCATGTGTGTGTTGAAATAGGATATAGTTTGGGTCCAATCCAATGGTGACCAGTTAGCATCTTCCTTTGTGACAGCCCCCCTTCGCAGGACTGTTTGTAGCCATAGCCAGGAGTTTGTTTGATTGACCTCATTAGTGAAGAGGCCTGAGGAGAAGGGTTTCCATTTTTGCTTCAGCTATTGTGCAGGGAGATGTTGGTAAAATGGACACTGTTTTTCAGAAATGGGCTGACACGTGCAGCTGCTTTGTTCTTAACCCATACGGTTTTCTATAGGCTGTGCTGTATTACAGATTTCGTTTAGATCCTCTGTGCAGCAGCTGCTCTAGACACGCAGGTGGAGAACTGCAGCACTTTTTCCAGTAGAAAAGTTTTCCATTTTCTTCTTTTCCCCCTTTCTTTCTCCTTTCCCTCCCACCCCCCCCAAATGATTTTTAGTGGCTGGGACCGGGTGAATGCATTGCCAGCCTCTTCCTGCCAGGAGACATAAGTGCGGCTGTCTTGGAAGTGGTTAAGCCAGAGCTAAACCTTTGCATCTCTTTTGTAGTTTAACCTGTGTTGTACAGTATGTCTGCTGAGCTGTACTCATGATGCAAGTTGTCTCGCACAGAGACCATGACAAGGAGCTCCCCAGGTTTATTTTTACCTCTCCCAGAGCAGATGGTGTTTGGGGAGGGTATCTGTAGTCAAATCCCTGAGTTTCACACCCTGCAGTGCTAGTTTGCCCTGCTCAGTGCGTTATGGAACTAATCTGTTCTGAACCCCTGCTTTTTCCAGCTGCCTTACTGTACTTATCTGATCCTTGTTTTGAAGACAAGAGAGGGCCCAACAGGAAGGAAAGATGGTCCAGTGGTTAGGGCACTAGTCTAGGATGTGGGGGACTGGGGTTCAAATCTCTGCTATACCACACTCCCTACCTGACCTTGGGCAAGTCACGTAGCCTCTCTGCCTCAGTTCCCCAGCTGTAAAATGGGGATAATAGCCCTGCCTTGCCTCATGGGGGGGAGGGGATGTTGTGAGGAATACATTTGAGACACATGCAGATGTAAAGGGGGAGGGATAGCTCAGTGGTTTGAGCATTGGCCTGCTAAACCTAGGGTTGAGAGTTCAATCCTTGAGGGGGCCATTTAGAGATCTGCAGCAAAAATCTGTTTGGGGATTGGTCCTGTTTTGAGCAGTGGGTTGGACCAGATGATCTCCTGAGGTCCCTTCCAACCCTGATATTCTATGGTCTAACTATATGGCCCCTGTTACCAAAGATAGATGGCTTTCTTTTTTACAGCATTTGGGTTTGAACTTATTGCTCAGTCAACAGGAGTCAGATTTCTGGTTTCCCAGGGGGCTTGCGGAGGATGACCTATTATATCCAACCTACTTCTTGGCTGGATCCCAAGAGTGGGTTATCTTAAACCAAGGAAAAAACCCTTCTGTCCAGTTGAAGCGTATTCATTGATCTGTGTCTGTAAGTGCTTTTCAGTGGCTTGGATGATCAAGAAATCCTGGCTCTTAAAGAGCAATATAGTCTTCATTCAGCTCCATCTTAAAGCAATTTTTTGGCCTGGGAACAAAAAGCTTTGTATTGCTTCAACGATTCAGCCTTTGGTCTGTATCCCTGCAGAAGTTGGTGTGTTGTACAGTCTCATGTTCCTTATTTCAACAGCCTGCTCTTGATCATTTCTTCTGCAGAGACTTTGCCTTCCCATGTGTTGAAAAGACAAAAAATATCAGGGGTGGGGTAGGGGAGAATGGCTTCCTTGACAGAAACTCAACCCCACCACACTGCAGCTCCCTAGCCCACTGCAGCTTTGGCTGTTTGCACTGGGAGGCGAGACTTGTATGGTGCCTGCTGGTTTACAGTGGTTTGTCAGGCAGGGTTTCCGCACAATCAATCATCCTGATGTAGGTGGGGGGCTTGGTGTACTGGATGGGGAGTATATCTGGGACCTTGTGAGTTAACTGTGCAGTTAGCTGGAGACACAAGCTTGAAATATGGATGGTGTTTTACTGGACAAAGAGGGAGGCTCATTAGCATTCTGCATTTGACTAATCAGTTTTAATCCCAGTAGTGCTCAACACTGGCTATATTTCCTGCAACTGAGAGAACTAATGGCTAATTGATTTAGATCTCTTTGCCTGTATATCCTGGTAATGGACTTGATTTGGTTTATAGCCAACCTTGAGGGACTGGAGGGCATTTGGCTAATGGTTTGGCCTATCAGACCTTGTTCCATCCTCCTTTCAGTCCCAATAATTGCACTGCTTGAAGTTTGGCCCTCCTGCCTGTGCCTCTTGCATCTGAACTGTACTGTCGGACTGCAGTGAAGACCAAGAATACAGCCTGTGATTTTCCTGTAGACTTATTATAACATAAGTTGGTCATGTTCTCCATTCCAGACAAGCCATGTTAAAACACCTGTTAGACCCTGTGCAAAAGTGCAGTCCACTCTAAGGAAATTTCTTAGGGTTTGAACCATATCCTCCTCTGTGTGGTATCAAGCACACTGTCAGCACTTAAATAACCATTGTCAGGTGCTATTACTTGGGAACCTTTTTTCCATAACTGGACTCTTCTGGGGGCTCACTGAGCCCTAATACCTTCATTCTTTTAAAGCTTGTTGCGTTACCTGGGGAAATGACTACACTAGACATGGAATTTAATAACTTAGTCCTGTTTTTGTTAAGATTGCTAAAGAGCAAGTGTCATCAGAAATACAAATTAGTCTATCTACTCTTGTGTTTTTTCTATCTGAAACCAAGGCCAGACTCTTAGCAGAAATCATAGCTCTGCATATAATTGTATCAGGGTTGGGGGGAGCTGGTTAGGTTTAGGACCTGGTGTCATAAACAGATAGCTAAGGGTTAATGTCTCTTTCACCTGAAAAAAAAGTAACCTGAAGCACCTGACCAGAGGACCAATCAGGAAACCGGATTTTTTTTCAACTCTGGGTGGAGGAAAGTTTGTGTCTGAGTTCTTTGTCTGCCTGCCTGCCTCTCTCTCAGCTTTGAGAAGTGATTTCTGTTTCCTGCTTTTTAATCTTCTGTTTCCAAGTTGTGAGTACAGAGCTCATAAAAACAATAAGGGTTATTGTTTTTCTTTTGTATTTACATGTGTATAGTTGCTGGAGTGCTTTGATTTGTATTCTTTTTGAATAAGGCTGTTTATTCATACTTCTGTTAAGCAATTGACCCTGTATTTGTCACCTTAATACAGAGAGACCATTTGTATGTACTTTTCTTTCTTTTTTATATAAAGCTTTCTTTTAAGACCTGTTGGAGTTTTTCTTTAGTGAGGAACTCCAGGGAAAGTGAGTCTGTACTCACCAGGGAATTGGTGGGAGGAAGAAGTCAGGGGGACATCTGTGTGGGTTAGATGTACTAGCCTGACTTTGCATCCCCTCTGGGTGAAGAGGGAAGTAATTCTGTTTTCCAGGACTGGGGAACGGGGAGGGTGGAGTCCCTCTGTTTAGACTCACGGAGTTTGCTTCTGTGTATCTCTCCAGGAACACCTGGAGGGGGGGGGGTGAAGGGAAAAGGTTTATTTCCCTTTGTTGTGAGACTCCAGGGATTTGGGTCTGGGGGTCCCCAGGGAAGGTTTTTGGGGGGACCAGAGTGCCCCAAAACACTCTAATTTTTGGGGTGGTGGCAGCAGTACCAGGTCCAAGCTGGTAGCTAAGCCTGGAGGTTTTCATGCTAACCCCCATATTTTGGACGCTAAGGTCCAAATCTGGGACTAGGTTATGACACCTGGAGTCTCTCCACTTTCTCTGTAAACTGAAGTTGTCATCAGACTTCTGTTACAGCTTGTGACCCAAGGGAGCAGTGTAGGGGGGCTAATTCACTCTTCTCCTGCTTATAATATGCAGACATAAATTATTCAAGGGTATCTTATGCTTCTCTAAATAATACTGGCAGACTTCAGATGTTTGATCTCTAGGACCCCCCGCCCCTCACTGGTATTAAATATCCAAAATCCAGCCTCTCCTCCTGACCAGTTTTGCTGGCATCTCAGCGAGTTTAAAGATTTGACTGTCACTCCACTGTTAAAGGCAGCGAGGTTTGCAAATATACCAAAGGCTAAGTAAATATTTTTATAAAATCCAAGGAAGGAGCTGACATAGCCTCAGTCCCCCTCACTGATGCCCGGCTGCCTCCAGACACACTTGTATTAGGGCAGCAGGAATTTCAGCACCTCATGCTGGATAAATTCTAAGCCAATTGCAAATCACTTCAAACTGTCAAAGCTAACCGGTAACATTGTTTTTTGAAAACCAAGCCATGTAGCTCATCATTGAATAAATATTGAGAAGTCGGCAATTTCGGCTTGACAGTTAAAAAGCTCTGTTTCCCACCCCCCTCTTCTCTTCTCCTCTCTCTCGGCAGCTTCTATACTGAAGTCTGATCACTGCTGGTACATTAGATGGAAACATTGGGAGGAGGAGGGAGGGAGGGAGAGGCAGCGTGAGAGCAAGAGACAGGACTGAGAGTGGAACAGTAAGCGTGGAGCTCACTGCCTTCAGACAAAGCACTCTGCTGCAGCTCTCTGCAAGGGCGCATCATCGATTGCTTGGTACAGACCACAGCTGTACCAGAAATGATAGTGGGGAAGATTGGAGTCTCTGGGCAAACAGGAGCCTGCTGCTTGAATTCCAGGGTTAGATGCTGTCCCTCTGCACAGACTGTGTTAGGCAAGGGAGACGGAAAGCTTTCTTGAGCTCTGCATCTCGGGTGCGGCACTATGCGTTAGGCTGGCTCTCTAGAACATATTGATCATGGCTTGCTTAGCAGAGGAGCTCCCCTGTGGACCAGCGCAGCAGTGGGATCCCTGACTCCAAGATCTTTCTGATAACACAGTGAGCTCTGTGTTGTGCAGGCATTGCTGTGGGCTGGGGGTGGGAAGGATGTCTTAGAATGTGCAGAGCGACTTCAGTTGATGAGAAGGTTCAAAGCAAGAAACCCCCGGATTCCTGGTCCTCTCTATTTTTCACATGCCTTGAAAGACGGATGTGCTAGGAATCTGGAGAAATTCTGTGTGTCTTGCATACCAGATCCTCTGAGTGGGATGCAAAGGTCGTCTCTGAACTTTTCTTTCCTTGGCATATCTAATGTCTTGAGAATTTCTAGAGGAAAGCAACGAGTTACTGGACTGTCTTCTCGGGGTTGGGGAAGGGAGAGTTTGCCCATATGGTTTCTGTAGGACATTTGAAGAACGAGTTTCTGATTTGTCGAATGGCTGAAAGGAGGTGCATGTCATGGACATGAGCTACTGCAGGAAGAGGGGAGCGTGTGTGTATGTTCGCTTTCCTTTTTATTTTGGCTTAGTTATGGAGCAAAGAACTAAAATGCCTCCTTCCCCAGCGCTGCATTCCATCTGATTGAGTGGCTCGGATGGCCGCATCTGCATTTAAATGAGAAAAATGAAGGAAGGTCAAATCCAAGCTTGTGCAGAACACCTGGCAGGACAGAATGCATTGGGTGGAAAATGTGCTGATTCCGCTTTCTCTCTGTCTTACCCAATGCTGCAGTGTAGTTAGTTGCTCCGGTCTAGGATGTTGAATCTGGTGCCCAGCCCAGCCCTGCCCAAGCAGCCTGCAGGGATGTGGTGCCTCTGGACGGGTGGTAACATGACAATGCCAGGACTCCTAAACTCAGTCTTCTGTCACTCGTACCTCTGCTCCTCGTAACAAAATAGCAGAGAGGACCCGTTACCATGGTTTGCCTATTTCGGGACTGTTTAGGGAAAAAAAGTATAAACTCTTCCTATCTTCTGCTGCAGTTTGTGTGCTTCATTTCTGTCTTGCATGTCTTCCTGTGGACAGCTGTTCTGTAGTCTGGCTGCTGTTACCATTTTTCTGAAAGTCCGTCGTGTCTGTTTGTGTGTCTCTCTCAGCTGCATGAAGATGTATTCTCTCTCTAGCTGCTTTGTGCCTCCAGTATTAACGGCCCTTCTCGCTGGCCGAGCATACAGAATATTGCACCTGAGGTTGCATGGACGAAAGGACTCGCGTGGCTGTATGTATTTGTGAGTGTTTTCTCACCATGGTCTTGCACCTGCACTTCTGACGTGGGATGCCTTGGGTGAAAGTTTGCTGCCCGCTGAGATGAGACAAGGATTTGATCAGCATCCCTCTGGGGGCTGGGCTTCGCTCGTACGCTTGGCAGGAAACGTGCGGAAGCCCAGAAAGCCATGCATATAATGTCATGGTCCCTGAAAGGGTTCTAAACAGCTTACTCAAAAACATCCTGCAAGAGTATAACTGGGATACAAATTAAAGCCTCAGTCCGTGGGCAGCACCAGGAGCTTATTGTCCATGGTCTGTGTGTGCAAGAAGAGTTGTCTACCCTCTGACTTGTACTGTGATCATAGTTTGACTTCTTTACAATAGTGACTATGATGTGGCAATGCCATCTATCTTCCTCAGAGTGCCGCTGCTACCGACTTAACAGTTTTTCCCTTTTCAAGCGTCTGCCGATTCCTCTCTCGTCAGGTTCGCGGATGCTGGAGCAGAGCGTCGGGGAGTGGCTGGAGTCCGTCGGCCTGCAGCAGTATGAGAGTAAGCTGCTTTTGAACGGCTTTGACGATGTCCGCTTCCTGGTAAGTAGCTGTATGGGATTTTGGCCAAGTTTTTTCCCAGCATCCATAAACTTATTACAAGGCCCTGTGTAATCTGCAGCAAACTTGACCTATGTTCTGTACCAAGGACTCTTGGATTCTGTGGCACTCCAATGAAGCAGCTGCTGGAGGTTCAGGAGGGGTAGCCTCGATTATTCATTTTCATATTTAATTGCAGCTAAATCACATTCATCTGCACTCATCAGCAGTGGGGGAGCTATCCCATGCATAAGGAGATGGCATAAAAGATTGTTTTGGATAAGTGGATTTACAGAAAAAACAGAAACTGATAGCACTGGCACCAGGTTTCTCCCAACTTCCTTGTAGACAGGATATCTATGCCCTTCTTCCCACATCCTGAGGACCCGTAAGACTGACTGTCTGGTATATTGTGTTCAGTTGAACCAGAGCTTCTAGCTTTTTCCAGACAGATGCTAAGACTTCTGGCTAGGAGGGAATGCTTAAAGAAAATCTGTTTGCTTCCCCAGTTGTCAAACTCTCGCAGAAGTCAGGAGTCTAATCTTTGAGCCTCATGCAACTCTGAGTTGGACTGGGATCTCTCTCACCTGTGCATGTAGCATTCCCCTCACCATTAAGTGTAATTAAAACAAATCTAAATAAAACTCTTTTGCAATGAAGGCAACAGGATATGTCTGGATTTCCTGGTCATACAGGGAAGCTTGAACTAAGGGTGCACTTAAAACAGGCAACCCTCACTCCCAAGTGGCCTCTTGAGAGTATCCTCAAGGTTTCCATTGGCTTAGGTTAGCCTTTAAAGATGAACCTCTAACAGGCAACCAGTCTTTGCTGGTCTTTTAGGTGGACTCTTAAAGGTCAACTGCAGCTGATATGTGGCCTAGAGAGGTGCCCTCAAAGTGGAGTCCAGAAAGTGTTTTTTGCTTGTGAGTTAGCCCTCAGGGATATCCAGGCTTGGCTTCTCTTCCTTTGCTGGAGGACTGGAAAATGAGGGTCAAATGTTTGTTTATACGTATTGCCTTTGTGCCTAGGAACCACAGTCATGGGTCAGAAGCCCTTTGTAAAAACAGTCCCTGCCCCAGAGAGCTTAAAATCTAAGTAGTGACCTCCCAAGCTGCTGCTTTCCTCAGGGCATGTCAGGAGAGGATGTTGTCACTCCATCCTCTTGGCTTTGCTAAACCTTGTTAGTGTAATTTAAACCCACTTTAATAGTTGAAGATGGAAGCGAAGCCAAGTTAACGTCTATTCTGAGTGTGGAGAGAACTGCAGCTTGGGCTTCAGTCCACTTTAATGTTATTATCCCGCTCTAGTTCACCTGCAAAATCAGCCAAGTTGAGACATGGTGGCTCTACTGCTAAGAAAGGGGGGGCGGGGTGGGAGGGAAAATAACCGTTTTTTTTTTTAAAGAAAAATAAAGGGCATAATACAACTTTCCTTGCTTTGCAGTTCACCTTTAAATCACTTGTATATCTAAGGTTAGTATTGCTACATCCAGAGTATGGTGCTATAGCATGAAATGTGTGGCTAATGCCAAGGTAAAATCAGCGTCAATGCCTCCACTCTCTGCTAGCCGGGAGCGTTGTCCTGGAGGTGGAACTCACTCCTTATAACTGCAGGGTTCTGGTCTGCTCTTGATTTAATTAAGAGAAACACAGCGGCTTTGCTGGAAGAAAGGGTGTTCCAAGGGGAATTGTAGACTGTGAATAAGTTAAATAATGAATTTGCAAATGGAGAACTTCTAAAATGGTGCGCAGTGTTCAGAAAGTCAGTAGGGCTAGTTCAGTCTTCTGTCGCTGAGAGGGAGTTGGTGGTGCTCTCAGAACTGCTTTCGTGCAGATGAAAGTGGTGTATAATACTGGGGTGCTAGATTATGTAGTGAGTTTGACAAAGGCAGATTCCAAAGCACCATGCGTGTGAGTCAATTAATCGTGTTTGTGGTCTGAGTGAAGCCTTTCACCCACTTGTGAGCCTGGAACACAGCAGCTGTTCAGCGCTGCACAAGGTACTTTGGGAGGTGAGGGGGAGAGGTGGTAAGACTCGCCTTCCCTGTGGTTTCAACTGGAGAATTTAGTGAGGCAGAAGATAATTAGCTGGTTGGGCGGTAGCCTGGACTACAGGATAAACATTCCTGTGAATGACATGGGGCCTGGAAGGTGCACTTGTATACTGTAAATATAGCTTTCTTACCCAGCAGATTTGCTTCCTGTGAGTGTTCAGTCAGGTCTCTTTGCTTCTGTGACAAATGACTTTTTCATTCCCTTTGCCTCTGGTTAGCTCTGCGGAGCGAAAGCAGCTCTAAGACGGTGTCAGATTTTACTGTAGCTCATGCGTCTTCAGCGGAGCGTCTGCACTGGCCACAGCGTGCTATCCATCTATCCATCTCCAGGTGGACATTTTATCTCAGCCCCTCATGTGTAGGTCTCTTCCTATGACCATAGATCACTCTTGTCTTTAGCGTCTTTCTTTGTTTCCCTCGTGTAAGATTTTTCCCCTCTGTTTGACTTTCTGTGAAGGTGGTTGTTTGTTTGTTTGTTTAATTTTACCCTGACCTTTCTGTGCTGCTTGGCTATCCTGTGTAAATGCAACTGTCCCATTGTAGGCTGTCTGCAGTACCTTGGACAGCTCCGCCAGGCAACAGTGCGTAGATAGAAGAATTATCAGCCCTTTGCCAGTTTCACCAGGACTGTGTAGTTGGAAGAAGCTGTGTGTCCATTAACCCTTCAGCTTCCTGAAGCATTGGATGCTCCCATGTTTCAGATAGTGTTCACATTAGCAGTGTGCCTAGTGGTGAGAACCGGGCTGGGGCTCAGTAGGCTCCATCCAAAGATTTGACATTGATTTGAGATGGGGCAATTTGATTGACTTCTGTGCTGCTTTACTCATGTAAAATACATACCTCTTGTGGGCCGTAAGACTTACTGTTCTTGCAGGCTTGTGGTGCTAGCATCTCTGCACATCTTTCTTTTATTTTTGCTAGTGCCGCATTGTGTGGTTGCTCCGGAGATGGTAATGGGTCCCCTGTTCAGATAATTTGATGATGGTTTGGCTTTTGTGAAATGAGTGGCTGAGCCTCAGTCTAGGCCCTAGTGCATAGGTGCCTCTGTCCCCACACCATGGCTACCAGGCATGGCACTAGTTGACACTATGGTGCTAGTCTTTGTACAAAGGGCAAATGTTGAGTGGGCATGGAAGTGAACTATCCTCTTGTCCCCCAGAGAGGATCCCTTGAAGTCAGGGTTGGGCACATAAGGGGAAACTCTTACTCCCGCTGTGCCTGTCTTGAATGACTTGAGTCCTCTGCTCTCTAGAACTCAGCCCAGCATAAGGTAGCAAACAATTGAATTTAAACCCTAGTTACTGGTGTTTCTTCTTTGTTACTTGTCCCTTGTTACCAGTGAGCAATTAGTGGGATCCATGTTAGGGCTGGGTTGCCTTGCCTTTGACTGACTGGAGCTTGAAGCTGGTACAGTAAGCACACTAGGAATGTACAGGTCTTAAAATTCTTCTCCACTTCTTGTTCCAGTTTGTTTTCTTGATGCTCATTCATAGTGCAAAGCCATCAGGCGCTGTACATATGAGGGACAGATTATTTAGGAGTATTTTTTCAGTGATGGATTTTCACTAAATCAGGTTGAATTATTAGAGGTGGTAGATGATAGCGTTTGGAAGTCTAACCCAATGGAGTTCTCAAAGCTTTCTGATGTGTTTGTTAGCCCCCACAGAATCAACCTGTACATGACTTTTCTCGATGACTGAAGGTTTCCTTTATTAACCAGCCTAATTTTTCAGCTCTAATGAAGAATATTTCAAACTGCAGAGGGATTTTTTTTTCTGGAGTTCTTAAATAGTTTTTATGTGAGGATTAACCGTGATTAGAGCCTCAGAAGTGAGCGTCGAAATATTCAGTGTGAAGAGTAACAAAGAATGCTGGGTAATGGCTTACAAATGGCTAGATGGGCTATAAGGCTAATTAAGTTTTAGTAACAAAAATTAACAAGTTGGCATCTTTTGATATTGAAATGTTCTTGTTGCTTATATTAGATGCTGCATCACATTATCCAAAGTAGATCATGTTGCAGTTTTGTTTTTAAGTATGCAGAGAATGTTTCCCTAGATGCCTTAATCCCCAGGTGGCCCATTTGTGAGCAAATAACAGTTTCTTAAACATTGGGTAAGCAAGAAAACATCAGAAGAACAAACAGTTACATGTGTAACTGCTGTCATATGGTTATAGTGTCCCAGAGCATCTATTTAGTCCAATTTTCCTTTGAAAGGTGTTCAGTTTACAGCCCTGGTTTAAAGGAGACTTTAAAAAAATATTCTAACAAAACTACAGCCTGTCCTGGGGTGACAGGAAGTAAATCCAATCTGTGCTTGTACAATTTCATTTGGCAATATTACTCCGTTTGAGTAAAATTAAACATTACAATATGGAAGAGAACACAAAGCTGTTTCAGTGTATTCTGGAGCAGGGAAAACCTTTTGTAGTAAGTTTCAGTGAATGTTGTGTGGAGTTGAGGGAGGTTATTTAGGGGTTGAGGAAGAAGGGTTATTTGTACAACAGAGTTCATTGCCCGTGATGGTAAGATGACCTGATCACTGCAAATGGCTTTCCACGGGAAGAATGAGTAGAAGTAAAAACTCGGTGAGATCACTTGGGGAAACAAAGGGCTCCCAAATGTCACCAATGTGCAGTTAAGAAAGAGGGTCTCTGGGTATCTCAGGGTGCGATCTCATATGCGAGGCAATGTTGGCTGGGTCAGTACTTCAGTGGGAGTCCTTCAGGGAAAATCCAGGTAGTGCAGGAGCTGGCATCTCAGTAGGTGATGCCTTTCCCATTAAATCAGTACTGAACCAGCACCCCCTGTGGTGGCAGCAGAGACTGTGCTGTGACAGGGATGATTTGAATAAAATGCAAAACCAGGGTCCTGAAAACCTTGGGCTGCCAAAACTCCTGTGATGCTTTTCAGAAAAGCAACATTAGCCTCCAGGTGTCCTAGTTGCATACCAGTTTGGGTAATTACTGTTCACCAACAATTAAATTGGATCAAGTATTCTTAATTTGCCATTCTAAACCACTGTGCAGCATTGTTCGATATTTGCTTTGATCCAACAATGGGTGTGAAATGATTTCTGAATATGTAGCATGTTAATCATTTTGGGAAGAAAGGTGTTCCATGAATGTAATAGATTTTTTAGATTAGATGTTACTGATCTAATCTGGGAAGGCAGGCGGGCTCAGGGGGCTGGGATTGAGTTTATTTGTGGAGTTTCCAAAAATAGTAATCACATTGCTTTCACAAGACCAGAGATCAGTAGGTGACCCACAGCCAGCCTCCCTCGCTGGTCTGCAGATGTGCAATCAGCCGTATTGCTGCAGTATAGTAACAGCTCTGTGAAAATCATATCTCCACTAGTGTAGTGGGGAATCAATGCGCACTGAAAGGAGGTGGTCAGTTAGTCTGGGAATCAGCACGTTTTCCCCTCTCAAGGTGCACTTATGCCTTTTAATGAGTGGTGCTGAACACAAAAAGAGTCTTTGGAGAGCTCTCTTTCCCCAGATTTATCATAAGGAGACAACAGTGTGAAACATAAACTGTAATGTGAGCTATGAACCTTTTATAGGTTTTCCAATAAAAAGAAAAGATGGAGTCCATTTTAGTGAAAAGCTGTGATGTACTGCAACTGAGGAGCAGAGATTTCTCCCAGTGGCTCTGCTTTTAAGGCTCTGGTTTAGGAATGGAAAACCTCTGCTTATAGCTATGTGTAGAACCTGGGCTTTTTATGTCAGGAGGCTGCTTGGTTTCTGCCATTGCTCAGTCCCGCTTTGATGAGAGCTGGTGAAATATGACATTTACTGCATAGAAATATAGTCAGTCTCTCACCTGAACACAGGATGGATTTGATTTAAATCATTAGTCAGGATTTAATCATGGATTTCCACATAAAAGTGCATTCTTATTGGTTGTTATAACCTTAATATATATTCCTCACAACTCGGATAGATGTAGGTTTTGTTTTTGGAAGGTACACACTACGTTTTTAACTGATTTTATTATGAAAACTTTTCTGATTAGTTTTACAGCTATATCAGAAAATGAATGATTTGTTATTTCATTTACCAAAGGTAATTGAAGCAGATATTTATGAAAGCATTGAGAGGTGAATTATCTCCAATTCAGCAGGTTAATCATTAATATTTGGAGGATTTTCTTGCTATGCTGTATTAGGAGGAGAACATCACCAGACAGATATTTTAAATTATTTAACTAAAACAACAACGTTATGTGTTCTGGATTTTTTTCTTCAACAGCAAACATATAATAATGTACCAAAACAAGCATAGAATTTTTTAATTTAAACATTCAAGTTTTTTAAAATCAGGTTTGTTTTTGTTAAAATTGTTTAACTAAAATAGTCAAATGAAATATTTCAAAACAAAAAAATGAAATTGACTGTCAAGTCAATGTGAGAAACTTAAAATATTGGCTTCTGTAGCTAACTCAGTCGTCTTCACCTTCATTTTCCTATTTGTTCATAATCTGGAAAAGAAAAACAAGCTTTCCTGCTTTTTCAGGTCCCAAACAATTTCTCAATTTGGAACAAATTAGTCCAAAGGAAGAAAATATTCTTTCTACGCCGGTAGAAGAAGCTATTGCTGTTAAAAGTGAAATTATCACTTCAACAGTCTCTGAATCCAGGTGCTTAAGTGACTTCCACCAGTTCACTGGTGTGACTTTCTTTAAAACATCATCAGCAAACGTATTTCTTGAATGGTTCTTATTCCCAAAGTGTGTCTCCTTTACGTCCTGCTGCCATTATAGGTTTTCCCTTCTAGTGAGAGAATTGTATGGTAGATCTCAAATCAATGAAGGTTACACTCAGAAAGACCTCAAGAGTTCTGGAATATGCCGCTCAAACAATTTCACTTTTGTTTCTAGTCCCTTCTCACATTTATCTCCAGACCTCTTCTCCTTGTCCAGATCTATTCCACCCCCAACCATCTTCTATTCATTGAACTTTTTGAAACTTTGCAATTTTAGAGAGAGGTAAGGGATTGACTCTGTGTACACAAATTTGCAGAGGGACAATAGGGTTGAGGTCTGTTACTTCTCACCTTTATGTATTTACTTAAAAACATTTTTGCTGTTAACAAGCATGTTATCTCTGGAGACACAAATCCACAGTTGAAAAACTGCAAAACTAAGCATCTCTGATGGTATCTTCTAGACTGAGCACTGAATCCCATTGGGTAGATAGAAAGATTAACCTAAATAATCTATACAGAAGCCCCTGGAACCCCATAAGATTGGGTCCCCTAATCCATGAACTATTGGAACTCATTTACAAAACTTTTTTTAAACATTACATGAATATATTGTCTCATACTATAGAATTAGAATTTATGATCCCTATTCCATGATGAGAGAGCTTTGCGCTATAATGTATCTTAATTAAAACTATCTTTAGATAGGTTTTTTCCTCAAAGCATTTTATCAAAAAAAAAAATTTAAATTAAAAAAAGCCAATTTTTGAATATATTTTTTAAATTGATTTTTATCCACACTGCATGAACACTATTTGTAGTCCAGAAAGAAATGGGCTTTTGTGGAGGAACACAGATTTCTTTGGGGATTAATTATTTCTTGTTTTTCATAAACCAGCAACGACATATACAAAAAGTGAATAACTGACAGCTTGTATATGTTTCCAATTATTGCATGCTTCATGGGCTTTCCAACAGAATTGTACTATTTTGTAACTTGTCAAATCTTCAAGATCACACAATACTTGACCTAACATGTTAAGATGGGGTAACAGTAATAAAATAGAAGACGGACATGAATAGCGAGATGTATGCAATGTTGTTGTAGCTGTGTCAGTCCCAGGATATTAGAGAGACAAGATACCCTTCAATTCCTAGGAGAATTGTGGTCTGGGTTCGTCTTAGAGTTCTTTATAGTAGGTGGTGTTGAAAGTTGTCGATTGGCCTCGGTAACATAGTCATCGCGGTTGAGGACTATGATGGCGTTCCCTTGGTCTGCTGGTTTGGTCACTACCAGGAGTTTAAGGATATCATTAAATCTTTACCCAAACAACTACAAGAGAGATGCTACAAACTCATTCCCCACAAACTCCCTCAGAGATCTGCTACATGCTTCCCAAGATACACAAAGAAGGGAACGCTGGCAGAACTATCATACGCTGGCTGTAGCCCTCTCACTGAAGGTATATCAAGACTCATGGAAACCATCCTCAAACCACTCAGTGCACAAAGGGCCGACTTCCTCACCAACCCCACAGCATTAACAACTATACTCAGAACACCGTTCTTGTCACCGTGGATGTCACTTCCTTACCCACAAACATCCCTCACAATGACGGCATAACTGCCTGTCTCAAATATTTACAAGAGAATGGACAACGCTCAGATATCCACCCAACACAAATCACCAAACTCATCCGTTTCTTCCTCACCCATAACAATTTTACATTCAACAGAAAACCTTCTGTCTAAACGATGGGGTCAGTCATGGGTTCTAGGATGGCTCCTTAATACGCTAACCTCTTCATGGGCACCTTGAAGAATTTCTGGACAAATGCACCACGAAACCAATGATATACCTGAGAGATATCAGTTATGATTTCATCCTCTAGACCAGGGGTTGGCAACCTATGGCACGTGTGCCAAAGATGGCACACAAGCCAATTTTTAACAGCACGCGGCTGCCTGCTGGGACTCTGTGCTGCATTAAAAATCCTGCCGTCGCAGCAAGCCGCGGGGTCCATGGTCCCAGGCCGCAGTGCTGGCCTGAGCGCAGCAATCCGCTGCCCCCTCCCCTGCCTTCTCCGAGAGCCCTGTTGCCGTGCGCGCGCGCAGCGCTCTAGAGGCTGGGGCTACGCGCTCCTGCAGGGCAGCGTTTGGCTCCGTGGGGAGGGAAAGAAGCTCCCCGCTCATCCGGAGTCCTGCTGCGGCGCGTACAGCACTCTGAGGGGCGGAGCAGGGCTGCGCATGTGGGCCGCAGGGGCGGCAGGGCTCCGGATGAGCGAGGAGCCTCATGGTAAGGGAGCTGGTGCCGGGGGGAGTGGAGGGGGGCAGCTAGCCAAGTCAAGGAACAGGGAGCAAGGGGGGTTGGATGGGGGGGTGGGATCTCAGGGGGGAGGTTAGGGGTGAGGGTCTCTGGAGAGGGCAGTCAGGGAACAGGGAGGGTTGGATGAGGCATGGGAGTCCCGGGGTCTGTTTGGGGGGTGGATAGGTGTCATGGCAGTCAGGGGACAGGGAGCAAAGAGGGTCCTGGGAGAGCAGTTAGGGTGTGGGGGGGGTCTCTGGAGTGGGTGGTCAGGGGACAAGGAGCTGGCAGGGTTACATGAGTCGGGAGTTCTGGGAGGGCTGTCAAGAGGCAGAGGTGTGGAGAGGGATTGGAGCAGGAAGGGAGCGGGGGGGTTGTATGGGTCCATAGTTCTGGGGGTCCTGTCAGGAGGCGGGAAGTGGTTAGATAGGCATGGGAGTCCAGGAGGTCTGTCTGGGTGCGGGGGTGTGGATAGGGTTGGGGCAGTCAGGGAACAGGTAGGGGGTAGGGTCCTAGAGGGGTAGTCGGGGGATAAGAGGCAGGGAGGCTTAGATAGGGGGTTGGGTCCCAGGAGTGGGTAGTTGGGACAAGGAGCAGGGCAAGGGTTGGGGGTTCTGGGGGAGGCAGTCACCCAGCCCTCTGCCCTGAGCCCTGTACCACCCAGCCCTCTGACTCCTTCACCCCCCTATGACCCGAGCCCTGACTGGCACCCCCACACATACCCAGCCCCCCTACCCTGACACCTGCACCCTCCTCACATGCCCCTAGCCCTCTGCCCTAACTCTTGCACCCCCCACATCCCATGCACCCTGCACATCCCCACCCCCACCCTGAGCACCAAACGGCAGCCCCTGCACCCCCACTCGCATTCCCACGTGCACCCCTCACACCACATGGGAGCTGCCCAGGTAAGTGCTCCCAAACCTCCTGCCCCAATCCTGATCCCCCTCCTTCATTCTAGCTCCTGGCCAGACCCTTCACCCCCAGCCCTGTGCTCGGTCCACTCCAACTCTCAGCTCAGTGCAGAGAGAGGAAGAGAATGGCCCAGAACCAGGGAGAAGGTAGGTACCCACTGTTTGTGAGCAGGGCCGGGACCCCAGACCGGCACTGGGCTGAGCAGGTCCGGCAGCCGGGATCCCGGCTGGCAGGAGATGGAGGATGGAATCCCTGAGCGGCAGTGGGCTGAGCTGCTCAGCCCACTGCCGGTCTGGGGTCCCGGCCACCAGCTCCACACAGCCCACTGTCGGACCCTTCCCAGCTGGGTCCTGGCCGCTGGCCCCACTCAGCCCGCTGCCAGCCTAGGTGAACAGAACCCCAGACCAGCAGTGGGCTGAGTTAGTCGGTGGTGTAAGATAAACATTTTAATTTAATTTTAAATGAAGCTTCTTAAACATTTTGAAAACATTGTTCATTTTACAATACAACACTAGTTTAGTTATATAATATATAGGCTTGTAGAGAGAGACCTTCTAAAAACCATTAAAATGTATGACCAGCACGCGAAACCTTAAATTAGAGTGAATAAATGAAGACTCGGCACACCACTTCTGAAAGGTTGCCAACCCCTGTTAGACAGTCAACTGAAACTCCCTCATAGATTTCCACCACAATTTCAACAACCACCACCCGTCCATTAAACTCTTTGGAACACTCCCACGCTAGTATAAGTTTCTTGGACACCATGATCAGTGTCAGCAGTGGAACCCTACAGACAACTATATACAAAAAACCCACGGGTCACCCCACCTACCTTCATAGATCCAATAACCACCCCCAACACACCAAGAAATCTGTTATCTACAGCTATGCACTCAGATACCACAGAGTGTGCTCCAAGGAGGAAGTCAGGAATATGCATCTTAACATACTCAAAATTGCCTTCACCGAACAAAGACATCACACCAGAGAAGATCACATAATGGATCAGGCTACCCAAATGTCCTCAGAACCAGCTTAAATACAGAAATAAAACCTCCTCTGACTGTACACATCTCGTTGTCACCTACCACTGCACACTGGAACACATACGGGGTATTGTCAAATAATTATAACCCAAACTCAATGGGGACCGCATCCTGAAAGAAATCTTTCCTGAGCCCCACTTCTGGCCTTCAAACAACCCCCCTCCCCCAGCCTCTCCAAGCTCATTATCAGAAGCAGGCTCCCCCACAGACCAAGACACATCAGCTCAAAGCGACACTAGATCCTGTCAGAAGAAAAGAAGTATAACCTGCAGACCTATCTCAAATGCTACAGTGATCAATGCACCCCACAACGCACCTTTCAAGATTCATGCATCTTAAACATGCCTGCTACATCATGTAGTGTATCTCATCCAGTGCACTAAATGCCCCAATAACAACTATGCGGGTGAAACCAGACAATCACTATGTTCTTGAATGAACTCTCACAGGAAAATGGTAGACACAAACTCCCTATTACCTGTGAAAGAACACTTTCCACAAAGCGATCACTCTGTATCTGACCTCTCAGTCCTCATCCACAAAGGAAACCTGCACAACACTTTCAAAAGATGAGCTTAAATTAATAATTTTGCTTGTCACTAAAAATCATGGTCTTAATAAAGACTTTGGATTTCTGGCTTATTACAGCAATCTGTAACCTACTAACTCTGCTTTTTGTCATATGAGTAAAGGGGAGTTAATGGGGCATTCACTTTTAATGGTCCCTTAGCGCATAGTTTAGCATAAGTAGTTAGAATATCTGTTCAACCTCGTATTTAGCTGTGACCATTTTTAGTACCTTCCCAGATCTGAGAAAGGGCTCTTTGTGTTTCTCACACAAACAGAAGTTGGTCCAATAAAAGATATTACCTCACCCACCTTGTCTCATGAATAGGGAGAGAAAGCGGGGAGGAGACTGGGTGTGTGGGCAGAAGAGAGGTTAGCTGGAATGGAGGTCTGGCATTCTTTGAGCCATCCCAACATTTTTATCCTAAGTATCTAGAAATGGGCTCCAAATTTCTTTGAAATCATATGATTGCACTCCTCACCTGTAAGATTTTTTTTTTCCTATGTCTGCAAACACAGACCAGTCTGGATGCCACTGCTCTGTTCTGGGCATAAGCCTACTATTCCACTGCTGTAAAGCGTTCATTGCAACTCCAACTCTCTGTGGCAGAGTTAATCCCAGTTTAGTAGGTAAATAAACCTAGGATATAATAATCAGCTGAAGCTGAGCACTATTTAAACTCCTGCATAGAACCCCACAAATTTGATCTGTGTTTAATAATGTGCTGATAGCCTGAAAGCTTCCTCAAAGTTTCTCTTCACACTAGTGTCTCAGGCCATGTCTACATCTAAAATTTTGCAGCGCTGGTTGTTACAGCTGTATTAGTACAGCTGTATAGGGCCAGCGCTGCAGAGTGGCCACACTTACAGCAACCAGCGCTGCAAGTGGTGTTAGATGTGGCCACACTGCAGCGCTGTTGGGCGGCTTCAAGGGGGGTTCCGGGACGAGAGAGCAAACCGGGAAAGGAAACCAGCTTCGCCGCGGTTTGCTCTCTCGGTCCCGGAGCCAGCCAGCAAACCGCAGGGAAGGAGACCTGCTTGCTCGGGGTTCCGGGACCGAGAGAGCAAACCGGGAATGCCGCGGTTTGCTCTCTCGGTCCCGGAGCCAGCCAGCAAACCGCAGGGAAGGAGACCTGCTTGCTCGGGGTTCCGGGACCGAGAGAGCAAACCGGGAACGCCGCGGTTTGCTCTCTCGGTCCTGGAGCCAGCCAGCAAACCGCAGGGAAGGAGACCTGCTTGCTCGGGGTTCCGGGACCGAGAGAGCAAACCGCGGCGAAGCTGGTTTCCTTTCCCGGTTTGCTCTCTCGGTCCCGGAACCCCGAGCAAGCAGGTCTCCTTCCCTGCGGTTTGCTGGGTGGCTCCGGGACCGAGAGAGCAAACCGCGGCGAAGCTGGTCTCCTTTCCCGGTTTGCTCTCTCGGTCCCGGAACCCCGAGCAAGCAGGTCTCCTTCCCTGCGGTTTGCTGGGTGGCTCCGGGACCGAGAGAGCAAACCGGGAAAGGAAACCAGCTTGATTACCAGAGGCTTCCTCCTTCCACGGAGGTCAAGAAAAGCGCTGGTAACTGTCTACATTGGATTACCAGCGCTGGATCACCAGCGCTGGATCCTCTACACCCGAGACAAAACGGGAGTACGGCCAGCGCTGCAAACAGGGAGTTGCAGCGCTGGTGGTGCCCTGCAGATGTGTACACCTTCAAAGTTGCAGCGCTGTAACTCCCTCACCAGCGCTGCAACTTTCTGATGTAGACAAGCCCTCAGTTGCTGTTTCTCTTATTAGGAAACAATGCATGGCCTCCTGTCATCATTTATAATCCCAAGTGTGTTCCTGCTTGCAATAGGGGGAAGACTCCTGTATGTTCATGCCTATCACAGGAATACTGTTGCTTTAAGTTTAGGGACTATATAGAGTTTGTCAACTTGTTCTCTGCTGGTAGCCAGAAAAACTGAGGAGGGAGAGGGACTGAAAGCATTGATGATGTGATGAGTGGAGTTAAACATAACCTTGGCACAGCCATGGATAGTATTTTAAGGAACACTGTCCCTAATGGGATGTTGCCTCTGCATATGAAGATTTGTAGGATTGAGCCCATTGTCACGTCTGTCCCCAAATGGTCTCAATACTTTAATTCCCAGGTATATCTTGTTTTGTTCAATATTTCCTTGCTGCTTGCAACCCAAACACTGGGGCATTTTAAAAATCTTCAAGTGAAACAGACTAGTTTTATAGTGAAATGCACAAAGGAAACTTCATGAATAGGTACACTAGACTTCGATAGCTATTTGGGGTTTAATCCAACAGGGCATTTGTAACACAAATGGTATGTTAAAAAAAATAAAAATAAAAATAGGTCAGTTTAGCAATGTAGTTCTTTTTGTTCGGGCTTGCAACCATCAATATTTTTCCGGGGCTGCTTTCTACTAGGGGTGGACCTGAAAATAGCAATCTCATGTCACTCATTTCAGGCTGCACTTAATCTGTGGTGAGAGGGGAAAAGGGTCAGAAATGGCTTTTGGCCTAGTTTTCCAGAATGATGCCTGAGTTCTTCCTTAAATGCTATGATACAGCCAATAAACTGAAGCACAGTTATGTCTCTGGAGAAGGTCCCTTATTCTTCTTCCTAGGGAGTGTTCTTACAGTAGCTTCATTTCAGTAGTTCTGTGAACAATGCTGTAAAAGATGTTCACTGATCATTCGTCTTATTACTCTTCAGCGTGAGTCATTTAGTCCAAGGGGAAGGCCTTCCCTCCGTCACCCCTTCCCTAACCACTGTGCTTGCCT
Organism: Gopherus evgoodei; assembly: GCF_007399415.2. Taxonomy (NCBI): domain Eukaryota; kingdom Metazoa; phylum Chordata; order Testudines; family Testudinidae; genus Gopherus; species Gopherus evgoodei. The sequence goes on along the minus strand of NC_044325.1, from coordinate 137,943,355 downwards.
TCATGGCTGCGTTTCTGGCCGGGGGCAGTTGAATTGTGACATTTCCTTTTAATATAGGGCTTTGATTTGGTAAGAAGCTTGCTTTACTAGGGAAGGATTTTAAAAAATAAAATGTAGTTTGCTCTTTCAAATTCTGCTTTCTTGATTTCTTGCCCACTGGAATGTTTTCCTTGGAGAGAAAATAGTTGTTTTTTTTTAACTTGTGTGATGGGTAAATCCAACCTAATTGCAGTTGCTAGTTGATTATAACTCAGTTGTATCATTCTGACCTTGCCCTAGCAAATGTAGCTTTGCAAATAGGATAGAATGCCAGGCAGACTTGCATGCCAAGCAGCATTCTTATTATAGTACTAATGAACCAGACCCATGGGCACATCCAACAAATCACTAGAAATGGAAGAACTTAACAGCTGCCTAAACTCAGAGCTTCCAGGCAAGCTATTGCCTCATCCCAAATTTGGGGAGCCAGGTAGTGGGTCATATGAATAACACCCATAGAAATTAAATATAGGAGAGCCCCCAGTGGTTCATTCAATGTTAAATAGTGTGGCTAGCTTTAAAGAGCCAGACAGTTGTTTTTGACCAGTAATTGTAGCTATGTTATGGAATAATCAAATATCATGCTTCAGGGCAGAAGCTAATCACAGGGGTCAGGAAGGAATCTCCACCTCCTTAACCTCCATGTCTAGCACTGCATGAGTGGCCAGGTCCCTTATATTTCTCAGGTATTTTTAAAGGCTTTTTCCTTCCCCTGAAGTACTAAGTATTTGCAGCTAAACAGCTTGACAGGTTAACATTCTGAGCCAGTGGAGTACATTTCCCATTTCCTGGTCTTTGCACATTTGTACTGTGGCTGTATGTTTTTCAGTGCAACTATATTAGGATCTCGTGAAGAAAGTTAGCTTAATGGAATGAAGATTCTTTTTGCTCCGGCCTGGATTCCTGGAGAAAGCGTAGAAAGCACCTAACTGTGATTCAATGAGACAGCGTCAGAAGCAGAAATCTGTTCTCCTCATGTAGTGCCTTGGGCTCCTTGGACTTCATTTTTTAATTGGAGGACATTAAAGAACAGGGTGTTCGCAAATAATTCAGAGTTCTGACATTAATTTGACTAAATGTAATTTAGTGTCAAATCAGATTAGCCTGCAGTGATCTTCATTACAGAAGCGCCTTCGTCTTTTCCTGTCCTCCTCTTTCCTGTATATGTGAGCAGAATGCAGAGCTGAGGCACTGGCTTGATGGAATGGAGCTGAAATGCAGGTTTATTGAATATGTCTGCCAGGCTCTGTTCACTTTTTGGAATACACATTCCAGGTTTCCAGGCAGCACTGTTTGGAGAGGGCACTCGCTGCCGTTGAGAGAGGGTCAGATAGACCTAGAGTTGGCTTGTATGGAGCCACCACTCCTTCACTTTGAGAATCTGTTTACTTGGGTACTAGAAGACAGCGCTGCTATCCTCCCCTATGCCTGAGATCACCATGCATCACTGGAGCATGGCCACCCCCTGACATCCTGAATCTGGGAATTCTAGGTCTGTTTTGCACGCTCAGCTCATGTAACTCCCCTGCTCAGCATGCACCCTATTGGGCAACTGCCAGCCTTTTAACATGATCTGAGAGGCTCTCTGTCCTAAAGCATTTTCTGTATTTGTTATGAAGCTTGTCATTCTATGGGAGCAAACTGGGAAAGACTTGAGTTACTTGTTCATTCCAAGAAAGTCCTACACTGAGTGATCTGCTGGCGAGTCCACATGTGTGTAAGGTTTTGTTGCTTTGACATGCCATAAACATTGCCCATATTGGGTCCTTGAGCTAGTTACAGCCATTGGGATAGCTGCATCAGTGGAAATGCCAAGTAAAACAGTCTATCTGCGTTAGTGCTGCTTGTCCTGGTTTCAATCAGGAGTGAGCTTCACTGATGCAAATCAGTTTTTCGCCAATCTACTCTGTGGGTTTGTACTGGGGCAGTTATGCTGCAGACTTGCCACTGAGGGCTGTAATAGGGGAAAATCCCCATTGGAGATAAGGACTCAGTACTGTATAATGAGGTGTCTCCTTGATTCAGTCTTTCCAAGACCCCATCTGCGTGGGGAAATTTGCTGTCCTGAAGCCGTTTTCGATATATGGTCTTGTAAACCGTTTCAAGTAACTGTTTGTTGGTTGCTGTGGATGGAGCAAAGACAATTCTAATTTAAAGATGGAGGCCAGTGAGACTCTGCCTGTTGCCTGAGATCTCAGATGGGGTCTGTCAGCTATTCTCTAGATTAGGCAGTAATCGGGAGCTGAGCAGGTGTTTTTGCCCCATGTACAACTGGATGGCAGCATTGTCACCTGAAATGGTTTTGATTTATTTTACGGCATAGCTGGTGCCCAAGCCAGCATTAGCCAGGTTATACGGCATTATCTATCATTCCCCACCAGTGCTAATGTGTCAGGAACACGCTTTTGCTGAACGGTAATACAAGGTGCTTCCTACCAGATGTTCGTGGAGGGCTTTGAAATAAAAGGAGAGGAACTTGGTCGTTAGACTGAGTGTGGTGGCCTGGATGAGTCTCCTTGGAGATGTGTGGAATTGAATCCTCCTTTCACGCTGCATGACTGCTCTTCGGAAAGGTGTCTGAGCGAGCCTCGATTCATGCTGTGAAATGGTATCTCTTTGACAACTCCAGTGAGCTCTGAGAGTGCAGCTTGGATAGTCAAGAGTTTTACTTTTCTCCTAGATGGTGTGTATAGTTTGTCCCCTGGAGGGAGCGGCATGACTCATTCAGCCACTGAGTGATCAGTGAAATGGCACTAGGGCATTGGACCGGAAGAACCTTTGTGCAAGCTACTGGATAAGGTGGACCAAGCAACGGCACAGCAAGCACCTTGAGTGAGGGTTTTATAAACCTTATCCAGGAAATTGAGTGGTGTTGCAGGGAAGCAAGTTGTGTAATGGGAACTCATGTGCTGGAAACGGAGAGAGCAAGAGAAGGATCTTAGTAAGGGAAACTCTTTTGACACCATCAGCTCAGGATTGAACAAAGACTGTGAATGGCTTGCCAATTACAGAACCAGTTTCTCCTCTCTTGGTTTTCACACCTCAACTGCTAGAACAGGGCCTCATCCTCCCTGATTGAACTGACCTCGTTATCTCTAGCTTGCTTGCTAACATATATATACCTGCCCCTGGATATTTCCATTACATGCATCTGAGGAAGTGGGTATTCACCCACGAAAGCTCATGCTCCAAAACGTCTGTTAGTCTATAAGGTGCCACAGGACTCTTTGCTGCTTTTACAGATCCAGACTAACACGGCTACCCCTCTGTTACTCTCTTTTTCGCAACAACCCACACACCAGTGAAGACATGACCTCTTATTTATATTACGGTAGCATTTCTAAGACCGCAGTCTTGGGCCGTGACCCCGCTGTCCTTGGTGTTTCACAAACACAGATCAGACTAGACTGGCCCCAAAGAGCTTATGACGTACGTTGAATCCCTATATAAAGATCGCTTATGAAGTGACTGTGAGCTGTTCACCAGGACATGTGTTGTAGGCCATGCTCTGTCCCAAGGCATTAGATTGAGCAGTGAATTGAGGATGTAGAGTGCTCCGTATTATCTTACTGGAGCACAGGGTACCCTATATCACTGGGTGTGCTGTGCGGGGGCCCAATCCTGCCTCGTGCTGAGAGCCCATCAACTCCTACTGAAAATGGTGGTTGTCGAGGATACTGTACCTATGGCAGAATCAAGACAGTAGGAGAAGCATTCCTCTGTCCATCATCTTGCCACAAGTTATCAACCTTTGGTTCTGTGTTTTATTTCCCTCTGCTTCTTCCCCTACTGATGTCTGTAGCTGTAGTTCAGGATGCACACGGGAAAGGAAACACACTTAGTTGAGGGCCCAACAATAGAGCCCTGGTTATTCACAGAGCGTTGATTGCAGAATGGCTAATACACAGAACCCCGTAAGAAATCTGAAATCAGCATGCAGCCATTTCGTTTTTGCTTCATTTTTTTCCCTATACACATTGGAATTGTTAAAGTGGTGATGGAGGGAATTAGTCATGGTTGTCAACTTCAGGCAATTTCATTGAGGAGAGGAAAAAATTAACTGCCTGAATGGCATTTTTAATGCTTCTTGGCCCCCGAGCTACTAATTAATTGAATGTAAGTATTCTCTGAACTGCCAGTTTTGGTCCACCCACTTTGCTTGGGAAAATCCACTCTGTGTGATGGGTGGCACTAACTTCAGATTGTTGGTGGCAAACTTTTAATACCTTCAGACTCTCTGTACCAGCACTTCTAGATATGCACTGGGAAAGCAAGTGGTTGAGGGGAAAGCAGGATCTAGAAAGTATGGAGGAGTGTGTCCTAGTGGTTAGAGCAGGGATGTAGGCACCAGAGCTTTTGGGTTCTAGTCATGACACTGCCACTGGTTTGCTGCAGTAAATCATTCAGGGCCTGATTTTCAGAGGTGCCGAGCCTCTAGCTGCCTTCAGTTGGAGACATGAGTGTTCAACACTTGTAAAAATCAAGTCCTTAGCCTCTGTTTCTTTTCCTCCATCTGTCAAATGGCAGATAGTGCTGCTGTCTGTGTTTTAAGCAGTGAAGGTTTTCGGTGAAAAGCCATGAAGTGTGTGATGAACTAGGAATGTTCTTAATGTTTTCTCTGAATACTGTGTTGGTGCCTCCGTGTCCCCTAGGCAGTTCTTAAGTATCTGGCAGAGCAAAGGGCCAGTGCACCTAAATGCCTGGCACTCTGTCTCCTAGCAACTGATGGCCTGGGCCCCTCCTCTGCAAAGGTGCCAGCTGAAGGTGTTGGAGACAGAGATCAGGTGACCTCCTGCCCCGGGAAAGGAACGGAGCGGAGGAAGAGGGGCTGGAGGGGTTGTTAATCTGGAGCTGGCTGGGGTCGAGGAGTGAAGTGCAGAGCTGGGGGGTCTGACTCACTGCCCCCCAGAATGGACCTGGCCGAGGGGTCTGGTTCGCTGTATCTACCAGCTCTGTTTTAGATCCTGTTTCTGTCATCGAATAAACCTCTGTGTTACTGGCTGGCTGAGAGTCACGTCTGACTGCAAAGTGGGGGTGCAGGACCCTGTGGCTTCCCCAGGACTCCGCTGGGCCGGGCTCGCTGTGGGAAGCGCACGGAGGGGCAGAGGATGCTGAATGCTCCAAGGAGAGACCCAGGAGGTTAAGACGTGTGAGCTTCTTGCCCTGAACAAGTCTGCTCCAAGGGAGAGGAGGCTCCCCAAAGTCCTGACTGGCTTGGTGGGGAGCAGTTCCAGAGCATCGCCTGGTGACTCCGTGACAAAGTGCTTAACTGTTGTACTAAATTTTAACTGATCAAAATGTGTACTGGTTTCTAGGACAAGCTACCAGTTAGCTCATTAACAAGGGTGAGGCTGATTTTATTCTGTCAAGCAAGGTGTAGTAATACTTAGCACTTCTATTCTCCAAGTGCAAAACCTCCCCACTCTCCTAAGAAGCAGGCATATACCGCTATTCCCATTTGAAGATGAGGAACAGAGGCCAAGGGGACGCTGTGACTTCCCTGAGCACAGAGGGCATCTGTATCAGAGCCAGACTTAAGGACTCAGAGTTCTTGGCCTCCAGTTCCATGTTCGGATGGGTTTGCACACCCGTGCTGCACAGGTGAAGCGTGATTGCAAGAGGCTAAATGAGAAGCCTTCCATAGCCTGCTGGAAAGTATAGCTTTCATGGCACTAACCTCAGACGGATGCCGGGGCAAGCTATTTCCTTCTGAACTGAATTGCAGTATTGTTGTGCTCCCTGAAATAGCTTCCATTTATCCAATCTTTCCAAATTCAGCTACTTCCGTTACATTCAGAATGCTGTCCTTCAGTTGCAGGGTCCAACAGCATCTTAATCAGTTTTTATGAGCCTGGCAGCAGCAGCAAATAGCAGCTCAGACGGCAGAGCTCAGAGCTTCAGATATTCTTGTGGGGCTTGTAATTGCTGCTGCACTAGAAACTGGTGGGTTATGCAAAGTACTTTGGTTTGTTACTGAAGTGTGGCTGGCGTGGAGATCTAGAGTCGGGTTGTGATGCCATGAGAGGAATCTGTGTAGAGCCCCCTTTGCTGTCCAGAAGGGACATGGCAGATGTGCTCAGTTCTGAGTGTGCAGCAGTGAAGTGGAAGTGCTTCTATCCACTCTGTGATGAGAGTGGGAGGCAGTGTAGTTTCAGCTGAAACAGAGAGCCCCAATGTCCGGGCCTTCGGAGGTGGCAGGGTTGGGATTTCTGATGACATCACACACCGCCTTCCTCCAGAACAGAATTTGCACTTTCCAAACACCTTGAGGTGCTCTTCGTTGGGTACTCACCAGCTTTCCTGGAGTTGCAGAGCTATCCAACAGTAGGCATGCAAAAAGCAGCTATAGACTTCAGATACAGCAATCTGTGTAGCACTGTGGTCTATGTGGGATGAGTTTGCAATCCTCAGTTCAATTCCCAGCAAACAGATGACTAAAAAACCCACAACAGATCACAAATGCCTCTGCAGCCAGCAATAATTTCCCCCCTTGGTAGTCTTAGCAAGGCCCATGGAGTCTGAACTCCCCTGTCATCCCTAGGGGAGCTCCTTCCAGGTCCGAATTGCTGACGGAATGGCGTGGAGGAAGCTTGCTTTGGCTGCCACTTGTTCTGTATTTGTGCTAAGGATAAATGGAGGTCTCAGACCAGTCATCTGACATCTTTTCCCAGTGCTAAGTTCATAAAGTCTGTCAAGTTTCCATCTTCAAATTTAATGGAAATGATTTCACCAGCAGGGTTTATCATGTCTCTCAAAGAAAAGTGACATAAGGTGGTAAGTCTAACGGCTGTGCAGTGACCTCGGATTGAGGGTGGGCATTGCTCTGTTACTATTCATGCTGGTCGGTGAGTTAGCAAATGTGTAGCATCTTGGGTAGAGAACTGGTCAAGCAGCCAAGTAACACTCTGCAGAAAGTGCATCAGTAACAGCAGTAGTAGAGATTCTGGACAATGCAGATTCACCTCTCAAATGAAGAATAAAGGCAAGGGGGTTGCTTTGACTCCTGTAATGACTGGACCAGGCTGTCTTTTCCGTTTGCTGGATCCTGTTCAATCTGGCAAAATTACAATGAGGTTCCTCATTTGCTATTTTAATAGTTAGCATTCCCTATACCTGGTCTGTCCTGCCATCCAGGGCCTGTCTTTGGTGTGCAGGCTTGCTGACAGAAGCAGAGGTCATATTAGTGTGAATGTAGCTGAGCAGCTGGGACTCATTAAACTGTTCTGCTGTTTGGATGAGGCTACACGTCCGACGCCCAACTCCTTTTGCCTTAGGCTTTTCCTTGGCTGGAGAAGGAGGATAGAATGAGGCCAGACTGTGCATAAGGCTCAGCATGTGAAAACTGGGTAGCTAAGTGCTTGCAGAGTTCCCTGTTGGAGGAGAAATTCTGGCAGATTTCAGCAGCTTCGCTTTTGCCATTTCACTTTGGGGTCACTCAGAGTACGTCTACACTACGGGATTATTCCGATTTTACATAAACCGGTTTTATAAAACAGATTGTATAAAGTCGAGTGCACGCGGCCACACTCAGCACATTAATTCAGCGGTGTGCGTCCATGGTCCAAGGCTAGCGTCGATTTCCAGAGCGTTGCACTGTGGGTAGCTATTCCGTAGCTATCCCATAGTTCCCGCAGTCTCCCCTGCCCCTTAGAATTCTGGGTTGAGAGCCCAGTGGCTCATGGGGCAAAAATCATTGTTGCGAGTGGTTCTGGGTAAATGTCGTCAGTCATTCCTTCCTCTGGGAAAGCAACGGCAGACAATCATTTCGCGCCCCTTTTCCCTGGATTGCCCTGGCAGACGGCATAGCACGGCAACCATGGAGCCTGTTCAGCTTTTTTTTTACGGTCACCGTATGTGTACTGGATGCCGCGGACAGAGGCGATACTCCAGCACTACACAGCAGCATTCATTTGCTTTTGCATGATAGCAGAGACGGTTATCAGTCATTCTGTACTGTCTGCTGCTGGTGTAAATTGGCAATGAGATGACGGTTATCTGTCGTTCTGAACGGTCTGCTGCTATAATGGGTACCCCTGGCTGAGGTTGGCCGGGGGCACAAAGGCAAAAATGGGAATGACTCCCCGAGTCAATCCCTCCTTTAAAAATAGTCAGTCCTACCTAGAATGTGGGGCAAGTGTGCTAGAGAACCAATGTATCAGAGAGCACAGCTGCTCCGTGCCAGATCCCGCAGAAAGGATGAGCTGCATGCCATTCATGGGGGGTGCCCCTGCAACAACCCCACCTGTTGCTTCCCTCCTCCCCCAACCTTCCTGGGCTACCGTGGCAGTGTCCCCCCCATTTGTGTCATGAAGTTATAAAGAATGCAGGAATAAGAAACAGTGACTTGTTAGTGAGATAAAATGAGGGAGAGGCAGCTTCCCGGGGCTATGACAGTCCAGGCAGGACATTAAGCGGTGCGGGGGAGAGGAGCCCAGCATGCTGCTGCTATGATAGTCCAGGCAGGACAGAATCTTTTCTTTACACAGGAAAGGGAGGGGGCTGATGGAGCTCAGCCCCCAGTTGCTATGATTTGGACGGTTACCAGCTGTTCAGTACCACCTACTGGGAATGACCAAGAATCATTCCTATTTTCACCCAGGCGCCCCCGGCCAGCCCTCACCTGAAGCCAGCCAGGAGCACTCACGGGTTGATAACAAGGACAGCTAGCAGTCCTACTGCACTGTCTGCCACCGGGCAGGGGAGAGAAGTGGATACTGCTCTTCACTGCTGCAGCATCGCATCTACCAGCAGCATTTAGTAGACATAGGGTGACATTGAAAGAAGTCAAGAAACGATTTCTTTCCCTTTTCTTTCACGTGGGTGGGGGGGAGCAAATTGACGAGCTATTCCCTGAACCACACCGGACAATGTGTTTGAACCTACAGGCATTGGGAGCTCGGCCAAGAATGGAAATACTTTTCGGAGGCTGCTGGGGACTGTGGGATAGCTGGAGTCCTCAGTACCCCCTCCCTTCCTCCATGAGCGTCCATTTGAGTCTCTGGCTTCCCGTTATGCTTGTCATGCAGCAGTGTGTAGCCTGTAGATTTTTTTTCAAACACTTTGGCATTTCGTTTTCTGTAACGGAGCTTTGATAGAACAAATTTGTTTCCCCATACAGCGATCAGATCCATTATCTCCCGTACGGTCCAGGCTGGAGCTCTTTTTGAATTTGGGACTGCATTGCCACCCGTGCTGATCAGAGCTCCACGCTGGGCAAACAGGAAATGAAAATCAAAATTTTGCAGGGCTTTTCCTGTTTACCTGGCCACTGCATCCGAGCTGAGAGTGCTGTCCAGAGCAGTCACAGTGGTGCACTGTGGGATACCGCCCGGAGGCCAATACCGTCGATTTGCGGCCACACTAACCCTAATCCGATATGGTAATACCGATTTTAGCGCTGCTACTCTCGTCGGGGAGGAGTACAGAAACCGATTTAAAGAGCCCTTTATATCGATATAAAGGACCTCATAGTGTGGACAGGTACAGCGTTAAATCGGTTTAATGCTGCTAAAATCGGTTTGAACGCGTAGTGTAGACCAAGCCTAAGCAGCGAGGGGAGGCTGTCTTGGCACAACGTGATCTTTGACTTTGTGTTCTTCCTTTTAATGAGACACCTGAAGATTTACAGGCTGTCTAATTACAATGCAATACATCACACGTTACTGAAGCAGACCCTCTCTTCAAAAGCTTGTACTTCCTTAGGCAGGTCAGGTGCACAGTTAGTGACTCATTGCTAAGAGATCACAGATTAGCATCTTCTTGGACCCTGCCCTGTAGCATACTGACTGTCTTCCTCTGTATAGAAAGTACCTAGTAAGCTGGGAGCACTACCCCAGTCTAAATAATAATGCTTAGTTCCCCGTGGCTGGGGGAAAGACAAAAGAGCATTTCAGTTGTCAGGATGATGAAAGAGTAAAGCTGCTGTTTAGAAAGTGCTATCATGAACGGCTTGTATGTCCATAGTCAGAGCACCACTGGTGTGTGTATGCACCCCCCCACACACACACCTATCTGAGCCAGTGTTCTCACCCCAGGAAATGTTTGTATTGCATTGTTGGCTTTGATGTGAAGGGGATGCTGCTCAGCTGTTCGAGTGCTCACCCTTTGGACTTGCCTGTCACTTCTTCTGGAGGAGCTCAAAGCACTTCAGACATTGGGTTTAGGCTGAGCCTTGCCCGCACTGAATCAGATGGTTATCCCTACTGTACAGACGAGGAAAGTGAAGCAAGGACTAGGGACATGATCTCCTGGCTCTCGGTCCTGTATCTGAACACTAGGAAAATCCTGCCTCTCCCCCGTTCGCTCAGTTCATGCTCTTTATGTCAGTCACAGAAGTGGTACATTTCATGTTTATCAATAAAACCTACAGTTGAAAAGTAGGCCTGTTCAGTGACATTCCGGTTCTGCCTGGCAAGAGAGGATTTCCAGAGGTTCTGTAATAAAAGCAGGCCGGGGGGAGATTTCCTTATACATATTGTGGTCCTGTATCGGAATTCAGGGAGGTGAACCTGAAGGCATCAGTGGTGTATCTTGACAGAATGTTCCTGGTTTCCCTGTGGATAACGCATTACCATGAACAGTTGGGAGACTGAAGAGGAGCAGCTCATTTGTTTGGTTGGCAAAAGGCTAAAAGATTGTTAGCCTTTGTGTTTAATTATTTCCTGTAATGGCAGATTATTTTTTATTAGAGATGGAATCTGGATGGGTTTAAAGGACACTCCTGTAAACTGCAGATCACTTACAGGAAAGACCATAGAGATTGATTGGGAGCTGTAATGCTGTCTACTTGTTAAGTCCCCTTAATATGCTGATTGGCCATGAGGGATTTTAATGCAACGCATAAAAATGAGAGATGGTGAGGAGAAACAGGCTCGGTTCATAAAACATTAGGTTTTGTGCTCATGCCTGGCTTGAGGGCCAACCCAACATTCCTAAGCCTGCTCCAGCAAGAGGGGTCAAGTCCATTGCCTCTCAGGCTCGGCCCTCGCTTGGGAAACTTCTGCGTAAGGCACATGTTCACAGCAGAACTATTTGCTACCAGCCCTGTGCTTAGACAGCTGTTGAGAGACTGGAAATGGGCTCTGTCTTTTGAAATGAGCACGATTCAAAATGTAAAGAAGGTCTGCATCTACATTAAAACAAATCAAGTGCAGCCATCACACTTGTTTCTTTGATTCGGGCCCAAATAGCTCTTCCTGCTGCTTGAGTTAATGTCACTTGGAAAAGGTTTGGTGTCCTGTAAACCATGTCCTGGAGAGTGTGTGCGTGCATGCTTGCAGCTTACAACAGTGGCACGGAATTCTTGATGGCCAAAGTAAAGGGTCTTGCCCCAGTATTGGGCTAGAGAAGACTGAGCATGGTACTGGGAGCCAGGAACTCCTGAGTTTGAATCCTGGCTCTGACACCAGCTTGCTGTGTGAACTCAGGCAAGCCAACTGACCACCTCTGTACCTCCATAAGCTTTGAGAAACCCCAAGAGCGAGATCCTGCTCCTTGCACCTAAAGGCCTCATTTCTGGCTGGGCTGTGGAGATTCCAGACAGCACCAGGAGGCTGCTCCAGCCCAGATCAGACTGGTGCAACATAACTTCAAGATCCCTCAGCTTCCTACTCTCCCCACTCCCCGAGACACAGCACAGATTCACACCCCACATGTGAGTGGGAACAGCGTTGGGTGCGTTCTACTTGTAGGCTGTAGCTGTTCACAAACCTGAGTGTAACTGCTGCCCATGAGAGCAAAACCTGACTGCCCGAAGAGTTCTCTAACCCTGCTAATGTTTAGCCTTGTTTCCCTCTCAGTTCCTCGAGCTGGTGCAAATTACATGGCTCCCCGGCCTGCTAGTCTCAGAGAGCTTTTATGGTTTCCCACCCCTGCTGCTGCTCTTGCATCCCAGTGGAGACTGTAGGAGCTTAAACTCATGAAGGGCCTTTCTGTCCTTTTGACAGGGTTGTGTGTGTTTTACAAGACAACTGTTCGCTATACAGAAGCGAGCATAAAAAAGAGGAGTCCTTGTGGCACCTTAGAGACTAACACATTTATTTGAGCATAAGTTTTCATGGGCTAGAACCCACTTCATCAGATGCATGGAGTGGAAGATGCAGGAGGAAGCTATATATACATAGTACGTGAAAAGACGGGGGTTGCGTTACCAATTCTAACAAGACAATTCAATTAAAGTGGGCTATTATCAACAGAGGAAGAATCACTTTTGTAGTGGTAATCAGGTGGCGCCTTTCAAACAGTTGACAAGAAGGTGTGAGTAACAGTAGGGGAAAATTAGTATGGGGAAATTTTAGTTCTTAGTTCTTGTGATGACCCATCCACTCCCAGTCTTTGTTCAGGGCTAATTTGATGGTGTCCAGTTTGCAAATTAATTCCAGAGTTTCTCGTTGGAGTCTGTTTTTGAAGTTTTTGTTGTTGTTGAAGAATTGCCACTTTTAGGTCTGTTATTGAGTGTCCAGGGAGGTTGAAGTATTCTCTGACTGGTTTTTGCATGTTTTGATTCTTGACGTCTGATTTGTCCATTTATTCTTTTGCGTAGAAGCGAGCATGTTTGTAACCTTTTGAAGGGTTTCCTGTAGTGCTTCCTATTTTGTTTTCTATTGCCAAACAATCAAACCAAAGTGCTCCATTGAGCCCTTGTTGCAGAGTCTTTGGTGTCTGTTAGATTTGCGAAGGATAGCTAGCTTTAAAAAGAAAAAGTTTGCCTATGCTGACAGCTCACTACTCCTTCACGTGCGTGCTGTACCATTGCGCTCTCTTTCTGAGGTGAAACCCCACAAAGGCAGGCATGAGAACTCCTCCAGATTGGGAGCAGCAGCTGGTACCAGAGAGCTGAATTCCTCAGTGCCTTTAAAAACTGACCTTTTGAAAAGCATGGAAGGAATGGCCCTGGTAAGCTAGAGGCTCTCTGTGCCAAGCTCTTTCCACTGTTTTAAACAGCGCTCACACACGAATGCTCTGGTACTGTGGCTATCAACTTCAGACACTCTTCTGCAGAGACCTGCTGCGCCTGCATTTCCTGAAGCTTTAGTGCTTTCTCTTCGCTGTAGTTGGAGTGGGGAAGGTGTTCATCTGCCTTTCTGACTCCTGTTCCGCAAGTGCTGAACCACGCGGGGAGCCCTGTTTTCCAGTCACTCAGTGACTTAATGTGCCACCATTGTTTTTAGTTAAATAATTCTCTGCAGCCTGACCTGAGGGCAGTGCTCCCAAATACATTGGACTGTGCATGCTCTTCAAAGCACTCCCTCTGTTCCTTTAAGTGCTGATCTCTCTGTTGAAAGGAATAGCTCTTCTTTTAAGGGTAAGGCCTGCTGCACTTTGTGCTGGGCAAAGCGAAGGCTGTAGCTGTCAGTATTCTCTGCTGTCATGAGCAGGGTATGTGGGGAGGGGGCTGGTAGTCTTCATCATGCAGCACCAATGACTGCTGCCATGTTGTGTGAGAGGAAACACTCTGGCCACTGCCACAAGAGCAGTCACTCAGCTCCCAGGTGTTCAAGTGTTGCAGCTGCTTAAAGGGTGCCTGATGAATTTAGTTTTTAAAACAAAGATCAGTCAGCTCAGCCTGGAAGAAGTCTGCATGTGCATGCACTGATACCCTACAGGCCCCTAAAACATGCTGTAGACTAATGAGGGGAGAGAGAGTCCCTTTGATAAACACTCCATCCCGGAGCATACACTTGTAGGGTTTTGCCATATGCCGCAGATGCGTTGAAGGGTTGAGAACCGTCAGCACCTGTAAGCTGCTAACGCACCCCCACACTGAGTGACTCGCTACATTTACATTTGTGTTTAATTTTTTTTTAAATGGTGGTGCTATGCCACGTCTCCTTCCACTGTTAAAATAGTTCCCCTAAAGGATGAGAGAAGGAAGAGGCTCTAAATTACTTTTTTTTTTTTTAATTCCACTGCTTTGACTAGACTTTTCAGTCCCCCTTTCCCTTATGGTTCCCTGCACTACATGGACCCCTCTTGTCATGGGACACTTTCAGTGACACTGCAGCCAACTTGAGCTAGATTTTTTATAAAAACAAACTCCGAAATAGCCAAGACCTAGCAGTTCACCTTTAATCTGTGGCCCGCTCAGGAATGGGGAGGGCATGTCTGCAGCTGAAGTTGGGCTCTCCAGGTGTACAGTGGTGTACAGCACCTAGCGTTATGGGGGACTGACTTTGATTGGGGCACTATTGCAATACGGGTCAGTGGTGTTAACTGGATATGGATTTTCAAGTAGCTGTTACAGTATGGCTATATCACTGATGGAGGAGACATATCTGGCCTTACATCTGCACGCTGCGGGTCTTACTGGATACTGACAGGCATGTAGTTTCTGATCAGTGAAGGAAGCGCAGTCTGCATGTGCTCACTCTCGCATTCATTCCCGCTTCACACCGAGATAATGAGTTTTGTAAAGCAGCATCTAATGATGAAAGCCTCTGCACTGGAGAGGGCTGGATTGCCTCTGTCCCCATGGAGATGAATGATAGATGACAGAGATACTGACCTTCCCTGGATCTCCAGCTCTCACTAAAATAAATTCAATTTATTCTCTTTGGTTCTCAAGGGAGCCTAGGCAGAGATGAGCTTCTCCTGCCTGTCAGTGTGCAGTGGTTCTGTTTATACGCAAAAGGGGATTGTTTATGCAGTAGGGAGATTTGAGTAGCTAAATCATGATCAAAGAAATGGCTGATTAAAACATCTACATAGGAAAGAGGAATGTCCCTTATATCAGTGTCCTGAAATCTATTGGCTGCAAAGAGATACTGTGGAACAAACTGAATGAGAGAAGGGAGGGGGTAGCTGCATTCATCCCTTAATTGCTTCAGCAAGCACACTGCACACTCCAGAATTAATCCATTAGTACACCTGGTGACTTGTTTCACTTCTGCCTAGGCTGTCTGCTTATGGCAGGTAGTGGGCCCTATGGTAGGTATGTGAAGCTGAGAAACCCACTGTAGGGGAGGCTGTCTGTGGAATTCCCCGTTCCTCGTGGGGGCATCCTGGGAGGGCACTGAAAAGCTACAGCATGGCTTTTGAGTGCCAGTTGCTTCAAGATCTCATGGGTATGAGCCTGGTAGAGAGTCTGTTATGGAAATCCAACTGAAACCTGCAGATGTTGTTGTCAAGTGGCTCCATGGAATGAAGGGGCTAGAGATGAAGCATGCTTAGTCAGTGCATTTTATTGCTCTGCCCCCTGGTGGAGTCATTCCTGTGAAGCTTCGTGCATATTCCCCTGCTGCAGAGTGGCCTCCCTTTTCTCACCTGGGAGCAGAGTAGGAAGGGTGGAGGAAGGTAACTATAACATACATAGTTCCTACTTCAGCAGCTGGTCTTGCTGCCGCTGCACTCTGCTGCCACGTGTCTCTCTCATTCTGTTTCCACAGGGCTGTAATGTAATGGAAGATCAGGACCTTCGGGAGATCGGGATTAGCGACCCGCAGCACCGCAGAAAACTTCTCCAGGCCGCACGTCCCCTTCCCAAGGTGACAGTTGTATTAATTGCTGTGTGTAGCTGAGTTGCTGCAGCGTAGGTGGGGAGCAGGGTAATGGAGCTAGGAACTCTCAAACTGCATGACTGTGGTGTGGAGGCCGCAGTACAGAAAACAAAGCATGTAACCCCAGCCATCCCTCTGTAGATACTGTCCCTGACTATTTGTAGAGCTACTCTCTTGGAGAGTGCCATCGAGAAGAGGGCTTACGACCGCATCAATAGAACGTCCCACATCAGAGATGGGAATGGCCAGTAGAGGGATAGTACTTGGGTTTTAAGTTGTGGAGAAGCAGAGCCTTTTTTTTCTGCTGAGCTGACTGGGCACGAACTGGTGCGTCTGGACTGTAGGGAGCCACCAGAAGGCTGTGGCTTACAGGGCTGAGTGACGGCTCCGGAACACCAGGCTCCTTGGAACTGCAGCTGAGAATCCTGCGGGCTATGCAGGCATGTCGGGGAGGACCACGCTTCACTGGGCGGAACTCTGCCTCTCTCTCAGGTCACTGAGAGCTTTGCTCTGTGTGCTCATATGGTGCAAGAACAACAAGGCTTGTGAAGAGCTTGCATTAAGGACTCAAGAGTAGAGTCCTTTAGTGCTAGGGATGTATAAGGCATCGCTGCTGGCAGGAAGTACTAGCGTGGTCACTGGTATTCCAGCGATGGCTTTCTGAGCATCCTGTTTTTGGGGTACTGCCACTTGCAGCCAGGGCCCCAAATGGCAAACGTAGTCAGGAGCATGATGAACTTCACTCAGCTTTCGGCTCTTCCAAAGCTGTCTTCAGCTGCATTGAAGTCTAATTGCTCTGGTATTTGTTATGGCCAGTGAAATCTAAGAAGGGTAACAGCTGCCCTCAGTTTGCCTGCCACCCTTCTCTCACACACTCAGCAAGTGCCCGATATAACCTCATGGCAGTACTTCCAGTTACAGCCAACGGTCCTGTGACCCAGCTTGAATTAGCGCTAATACACTAACCTGGCTCAGGTACTGAAACAAGGCAGTCTTCCTCTTGCACCTGATTTCTCAGGCCTTTGCCAGGGGCTGTGTTGCAAAATTGGACGCTACCTTATCTGTGCCAGTGGCGTGTAATGAGGCTATTTCAGGCACTTGGAACAGAGCGTCATCCAGGCTGCGGGCAGCAGGGTGCCTCCCGCTAGTGCATAAATGAAATAAATGGCATGTGTTCAGTGGAGCAACTCTCCAGCTCCATTTGTCAGAGGAAAATATGCCCAAGAGTTGAAGGGAGAATTTAGCAGTCTCCTCTGACATGCTTTTTGGGGCGTGGTCACAGAGGGCAGATGGACCTGGTCAGCTGCGAGATGGGTGGGATGTGACTAGATGAGAACGTTCTCACCTCTTCCATCAGCCAGTTCCCGTCTCCAGTTATTTTGGAGTGGGGCTTGAAATTGGTGCTGAAGCTAGCCAGTGCGCTGCTGGATCGCCACACTAGTCCCTTGTCATTGCTGTGAAGTGACTTTGGGAGTGGGGCTCAGAGGAGGTTTCAGTCTAGTTGCTAGTGGGCAGTTGCCCCATCATAAAACCACCAGCACTTTTGGCACTTACTACTGCCTTTATGATGCTTTCAATAGCAATGCTAAGGACTGAACGGGCCATGGAGATGGCACTCAGTTCTGCAGTGCATGTCCCAGTCAGGACTAAGGTTGCTTGATGGGGAAGCCAGAGAGAGGGCCTGCCCTTCTGCTGTCTGTCACTTGATAATCAAGGGACTCCATCCTCCAGGGCTATTTAATACAGCAACTTTTCTGAGCATTAAATTGATGAACAAGAGATTTTTCCTCCCAGCCTCTGGTATTGGGAACATTCCCCGGGTCTCATTTTTGTGGCAGCCTTCTCCAAGTGCACACGTGTTGGATTGTGCTTCTCCCTTCCCCTGGCTGGACCCAGCTGCCCAATTACTAGTGCACAGACCTTAAGGTCATCTTTGGCAAGAAAAATCGCTTCTCAGGCTAAAGCCAGGGGTGCGACAGGAAAGCTGTGCTCTCGCAACTGTCCTGCTTCAGGAATAGCACCTCCTCCCAAAGTACGCAGCCAAATAGACAGCTGACTGGTGTTCGCGCTTCGCTGCATTCTAAAGACACTTACAACTTGAATATGAACGTATTCTCACTGGGCTGCTGTGCGGTGCTGTGCTTTAAAGGGTAAATGCAGAAGGGAGGGAATGCTATCCAGCAAGCACAGCTCGGGACTCGGAGTTGGGATTCCTGGATTCTTTCTCGATTTTTCTCACTGTGCATCCTTGGGCGTGTTGGTGAACCTCGGTGCCTTGTTTGCCCGCCTGTTAATGGGAAGAATGCTTACCTGGCCCCAGGGTTCTTACAAAATGCTTTGAGATCTTCATGTGGAAGTCACTGTACAAATTCTCATTATAATTCTTTAGTTACATTCGGTTTCAATTGTAGCCTTTGTGGGTTTTGGAATCTGAACTGTTTGGGATCCCCAGAGGCTTTTTAACCCTTTCTTGTCTTGCCCATTTTTAGGTGAAATCTCTGGGTTGCGATGGGAACAGCCAGCCTTCGGTTCCTGCTTGGCTTGACTCTTTGGGGCTGCAGGACTACATTCAGTCCTTCCTGTCGAGTGGCTACAGCTCCATTGACACTGTGAAAAACCTCTGGGAGCTTGAAATAGTAAATGTAGGTATTGGCTTTGCTATTAATCCTGCACAGGTTCTCTCTAGATGGGTACGACTTGCAGAGTGGTTTGTTAGACCCAATGCAGCAATGTCATAGCACTCTTCAAATATGAAGGTGCAAGGAGAATCAGCGCCAGTGTAGGATGATTCTGTGCCCCAGCACCTTCATTCCAAATACTCGAGGACTAGAAAAATGCTTGAGACTGTCTTAACTCAGGGAGAGCCTGTGAATACGTAGAACTGTTCTTTGGTATGAATGAGAGGGTACCAATTGTAATGGGTCTATTCTGATTCCTTTCCTTTCTCTGTTGCCGTTTCATGTGATTGATGCTTGCATAGCCCTGAGTTTAAAACATCCCTTTTGTGTAATTAAACTGTAACCTGTCAACGGCAGTGATTCTTCTTTAGGGTTTGCACTCTGAAAAAGTAAACAGTAGTTCTTCTTCGAGTGATTGCTCATATCCATTCCAGTTAGGTGTACGCGCCGCGCGTGCACATTCGTCGGAAAACTTTTACCCTAGCAACTCAGTGGGCCGGCAGGTCGCCCCCTAGAGTGGCGCCACCATGGCGCTCCATATATACTCCTGCCGGCCCACCCGCTCCTCAGTTCCTTCTTACCGCCCGTGTCGGTCGTTGGAACAGTGGAGCGCGGCTTAGCTGACCTCCACTTCCCTAGCTACTCGTTTTCTCGTATATAATTATGCAGTTATAACACTTTTATATATATATTTGTATGGTTATACGTGTTTTCCTTGCTAACATGGTTAGTTTAGTTAGCGGGGTTCAGGAAGTAGCCCCTTCCATGAGCCCAGTGCCGGAGCCATGCATGGCTCACCGGGTTTTCAAGATAAGTGCCCCATTTGCAAGGCTTTTAAGCCGAGAACAAAAAGGTGCGGGACTTTCACTTGCCCCTCCACCTTGGGCGCGGAGCGATGTTCAAGCGGCGGGCAGAAGCGCCTCCTCGGCACCGGACCCCGCCGGTACCACCAAGGCCTTCTGGCACCGACCGTCGCCGGCACCGATGTCGATATCGGCACCGTTCCGACATCTGGCACCGGGGCAGGTACCTTGACTCCTGTAGCTCTTCTCCGAGCCTCGAGATCTCGGTCGACCTCCCGACACCGTTCTGGTTGCGGGTCTGGATCTCGTTCCAGGTACCGATACGCCTCCCGATGCCGGTCCCCGGTGCCGAGTTGGGCAAGGTCCGAGTGAGTCAGAGACTCGGCCCGTGCCCTCTTTTAGTACCTCCATGGCCGTTCGGACACGCATCCGTGTCACCCCATATGCGCGGATTTTATGCTCAGGACCACGATCCTGATATCATGGCCAACGGGCGCCAGCCCCGAAGCAGAAAGAGCCTTGGCGAATGCAAGGTGTACTCTGCAGGGGCCCTGCACCTCTGGGTAGCAAAGCAACAAGCCTTGCTTAGCTGCGATAATTATAGCACCTGGGTGGAGGAGTTTCTCCCTCGAACCTCCCACCTAGAGCTCGCTGCCGTCTTGGAGGACGGGGGAAAGAATTTACCCTTTGTTGGTAAAGGCATCTTCGCGGCAGAGACAGCCCCAGACTGCGAAGCCTGCTGGACAATAGGGTCCTAATGCGTCTCAGCATGTATACGCCTGCGACCAAACGCAGGCCTTTATGGCCCCAGCCGCCATACTCTGTGCCTAGCCAGAGGCAGAACTCTGGAAAACGGCAAGGCCAAGGTGGTCGCAGACAAACGTCAGGCCCCCTAAAAAGCCAAAGTCAAGGTCCCTCGCAATTACCACTGGGACCAAAGACGGACCTTCCAAGGTTCGCCGGAGGGCGGTGTACCAGTCGCAGGACGGGATCCTGATCCCGCTTTCTCCTGGCATGGCCCCAGTTACTTTTAGATCGCTGGGTCCTGCGCACGGTGGAGCATAGGTACCACCTTAAAATTGCTCCAGCCCTGTCCCCCTTCAGCGGACGAAAGGGGCTAGGGGTTTTACTCCCGTTATGCCCTAGTCCCCCACTCGACCACAGGTCAGACCTCCCTGGTCCTGCATGGACTCAACCGGTTTGGGATAAGGTTGAAGTTCTGCATGGTATCCCTGGGAACCATTATTCCATCCTTGCCTCCGGGGGGCTACTATGCCGCCCTGGATAGGAAGGACGCGTACTTTTGCAATGCCATCTTCCCTCCGCATGGGAGATGCCTCCGCTTTATAGCCAGCGGTGAATACTCCCGGTTTACGGCCATAGTCGCCGCCTACCGTAGCTATGTCGGATATGCGTTTTTCCGTATTGGGACGATTCGCTTATCCGAGGAGACTCTGACACACAAACCACTCAGCCCGTGGGCATCGTCACGGTCTTATTCACAGATCAAGGCCTGATGATTACTAATAGAGCAATCCGCTCTGGTTCCCACGCAGAGGTTGGGCTTCCTAGGGGCTATCTTGGTCTCCTACCTAGCCGGAGCCTGCTTATCGCAACTGCGGTTTTAGGCGATGGCATCAATCATCTGAGGTCTGAAGGCTTTCCCAACGACCTCAGCTCGTTCTTGTCTCAGTCTCCTGGGTCCATGGTTGCCCGCAAGTTTGTAACCAAACGC
The DNA here is from genome assembly GCF_007399415.2 of Gopherus evgoodei. Taxonomy (NCBI): domain Eukaryota; kingdom Metazoa; phylum Chordata; order Testudines; family Testudinidae; genus Gopherus; species Gopherus evgoodei. Next base: position 137,922,606 of record NC_044325.1, on the reverse strand, counting down.
GCCAAGCTCCGCCTCCGTCCTCTCCAAGTCCGGCCCACCTCGGCGTACCGCTTGGACAGGGAGCCAATGGTCATGGTAGTCACCGTTCCCTCGAACGCCTTAGGCTCCCTAGAGTGGTGGCTAACTCCCTCCTTGGTGTGGACAGGATGCGGTTTCATCCGCCCCAGCCCTCACTGCCCCTGACGGCGGACGCATCATCTCTCTGCTCGAGTGCTCATGGTCACCTCCGAGCTTAAGGCCTTCGGTCTTCTAGGGAGCTGGCATTCCTCATTAATGCCCCAAAAATGAGAGTAGTCCGCCTGGCATGCCAGGGGTTCCATCGGCAGCTGCGAGGCCGTTGTATCTCGGTGTTTACAGCCAACACAATGGCCAGGTGCTTCATAAGCATTCAGGGGGGACATAGTCCTCCCCCCTTTTTTGTCAGGAGGCCATCCATTTCCGGGTCTTTTGCATGGCCCACTCGATGGAGCTGGCGACGTCCTTTCTCCCAGGCGTTCGGAACGTCTTATCTCTTTGACTCAGCAGGTCTTTCCTGTCTTACGAGTCATCACTCTGCCCCATGTGAGGCGTCCCGCTTTCCGGAAGTGGAAATGGTTCCTCACACAGACCTGTTCGCTCACCGCGAGTGCAGGAAATGCCAGGTGTTCTGCTCCTTCCAAGGTCTCTCCTCGGAATCGATCTTGGACGCATTCCTGATGCCGTGGAACGGCCAACTGCATTATGCCTTCCCGCTGTTCCCACTGGTTCGTTACGTCCTGCTCAAATTCCGCAGGGGCGGAGCGTGCATCATCATGATCACTCCAGAGTGGTCCAGGCAGCACTGACATACCACGTTGCTCGGCCTGTCAGCCCAGACCTCATCACTCAGGGCAATGACAGGCTTCGTCACTTGGACCTGCAGCCTCTTCGCCTCACGTACCTGAGTCGGGGTGACAGGCAGCCTTCCGCCTGGTCAACGTACCGAGCCAGGTGGAAGCGTTTCCTTTACAGCTGCAGTACGCTCGATCTTGCTCCTGCTGAGGTCTCGATCCCCTCTATTTGGCCTGCCTCTGGCCTTCAGCGGCAGGATCTGGCGGTATCATCGCTGAGGATACTCTCAGCAGCCATCCCTACCTTCCAGCAGGCTAAGATGGACGTTCAGTGTCCCACTATGGGTTCGAGGTCCCTCAAGGGCTTGGAGCGCTTGCACCCTCGGGTGCGCCGCCCAGCCCCGCCCTGGGGCCTCAACCTAGTCTTGGCCAGACGGGTCTCTGAGATCAGAGCTCTTACGAAGGTTCCACAAAGACAAGGTGCAGTTATGACCGCACCCGGCTTTCCTCCCTAAGGTGTTTTGGCCTTTCATGTTACCCACAGCTCAACGCAATGGGCATAACCGTTGCACTCCTTGGACATCTGTGGAGTGCTCGCATTATGTTGTGCTGACAGAATCATTTCCTAAGGTGCCCCAGCTCTGCCCCGGTAGCGGGCCAAAGGGAGGGCTTGCTTGTTTTCCTCTCAGAGAATCTCATCTTGGGTGATGGCGGACATCCCCACTTGTTATGATTTGGCTCATATTTCCCCAAGCCACATCACCGTGCATTCTACCAGGGCTCAGGCTTCATCTGCCGCCTTGCTGGCTCGTGTTTCTACCCACGAGACCTGTCGCGAAGCTCCATTGGTCCTCGGTCCTTACCTTTGCTTCGCAGTATGCCCTGGTTCAAGAGAGGCTGTAGCCTCTGGCTCGGCAGTTTTATTCTGCCACATTTCACTCCGACCCCACCGCCTTTGTAAGGCTTGGGATTCACCTAACTGGAATGGATATGAGCAATCACTCGAAGAAGAAAAGACGGTTACTCACCTTTGTAACTGTTGTTCTTCGAGATGTGTTGCTCATATCCATTCCGCACCCGCCCTCCTTCCCCACTGTCGGAGTAGCCGGCAAGAAGGAACTGAGGAGCGGGTGGGCCGGCAGGAGTATATGGAGCGCCATGGTGGCGCCACTCTAGGGGGCGACCTGCCGGCCCACTGAGTTGCTAGGGTAAAAGTTTTCCGACGAATGTGCACGCGCGGCGCGTACACCTAACTGGAATGGATATGAGCAACACATCTCGAAGAACAACAGTTACAAAGGTGAGTAACCGTCTTTTATTTGTATGCAGTTGAGGTGCCAGGCAGCATGATCTAGTGGCTTAAGTTTGGGGTTGAAAACAAGCAACAGCTCTGCTCTAATCTCAACTGTGATGCTAACTTGTGTGTGACTTTGGATGCGTCACTTATCCCATCTGTGCCTTGGTTTCCCCAGCTGTTACCTGGGGTTAATGCTGACCGATCTCACAAGGTGGTGCAAGGAGGGCTGATGGATAAGGTCCTATTTACGCAGCAGCTTGCCAATGTGGAGCTGTATATATGCGCTGAATTAGGAGAAGTATATTTCATGCTGTACCAAATTTCTCTGCTTTGGGATGAAACTGACAAGAAATGTCACTACGTTGTACAGCAGAGATGCTGAACAGTATCAGCAAACGTGACGGGGGAAGGCCCAGCAGTGGGGCAATTCCTATTCTCAGCCGAAAACTGGCAGCTATTAGTTTGACTAGAAGATACAAAACTGCACGACACGCTCAGGGGGATGCTGAAATCCTTGCCCACCCTCCTTGAACCGAGCTAACCTTCCCCTTTGGCTCCAGGTGCTGAAGGTGAATCTGCTTGGCCATCGGAAGCGAATCATTGCCTCCTTGGCGGACAGACCATACGAGGAGCCACCCCAGAAACCACCGCGGTTCTCACAGCTGAGGGTGAGTCATTGTTTGTGTTGCTGGCTGCCTGATTGATACGTCTGCATGGAGCACTATCAGCCACTGCCAGGATGTTTTCTTCAGTGCTGGCCCATCTCTCTTTACTTTTAAGAAACTAAAATCAAGTCTGCCTCAGAAATAATCTCCTTTTTGATGAACAGCTAAGACCTCTGGGGATCTGAGATGGGGGGAATGTGCTCACTGAGAGCTCAGGTGTTACAGAAGGTTTCCAGATGGGAATCCGGGCACAGATGGGAAAGCGAGAACATGCTCACCCTTTCTCTCTGAGCCTCATTCTCTCCCGAAAGCACTAGAATTTCTCCTAGAAGAGTTAGTTAAAAGATGCCACAAAAATAACCTTCCTCTGTGTCAATATTTTATGAGTTAACTTGTTTGAAATATTTACTGTGGGTAGTAAATTTCCAGAGTGGTTTCAGAGATGTGCATCAATTTTTTTAAAGTAGGTTTCCAACCTAGACACTTTAACCTTCGTTATAAAAAGCAAAATGCCTTGATGTGAACTGTGACCCACTGGAGATGCTCAGACAAGGGTGGGATGTTCCTTCTGGGTCTCAAATGCCAGTTGAATTGCCCTTTTGAATTTTTTTTCCACTGGTTACTTTGGGGGAAAAAAATTGGACCTTGCGGTTGGGGGTTGAGACAGCAGCATCTCTGGCTTTGTGTATGAGGAGAGAGTGCATTTAAGCTAAGCACTACTCTTCCAAATGGGTATGTGTAGCAATACCTGGAATACTTCACACGCTATGCGTTCATGCAGATTCCATGCCTAAGACTGGCTGTAAGCAGGGTTGTAGCCGTTTGCATCTTGTTGAATTTGGTTGCTTTTTAAGGTCTGGAGAAATAAGTACAAGCTTGGAAGAGCTGATGGAGTTCAAACAGAAGCTCTGGTTAGGGCAAACTTCACAACCAGTGCATTTTTAATCAGAAGCACCAGTACATCTGCAGCATCGACTCTGTCACTGGGATACACTTGGGGCAATGAGAACTTCCCCTCCATCACACTTCCATGCAGTGTTTGTAGCAGTTAATTCGAACAGCACTTCCAGATGAATGGCCCGTGCCAAGCTTGCTGTTCTGGTGTCCAAGACAGCGAGGCAGCTGGGCTGCACTGCCTCTCTAAATGACCTGACAACAGCAGCAGAGGCCTGGGGTGGGCTTGTAGCAGGAGTGTTCCTAATACATGTGTGTGGCTGAGGAGGGGGGTGAGGAGCTAGAGGTACCCTGTCTGAGGGCACAGCCAGGAAAGGGCAGCATTTCTGGCATCTGACTGGGATTTGGTGCCAGTTATGCTTTCTAGACACACATGAGTTTTGGCCTTGGAGGTAGAGGGCTTGGCATGTTGGGTAGACCTGCAACTTCTGCCTTCCCAAGGTGTCCGTGGCAATACATGGCAGTGCTCACAAGCTCAGGACCTCAGTGCTTTCTTGGAACACTCTAAACACCAAATGGGGGGGACTCCTGTCCCCTGGATCCTTTCCGCTCCAGGTCACTGCTTCTATTCCAGCCCAGGTCGGTGTCCTCTGATGGCTGTTTGGCCTGGGTGAAATTTGCTTGGGTCTCAGTCCAGTTCCTCCTGGACAGTGTGCATAGCACAAAACCCTCTGTCACACTTGGCACTAGAGGGCCTTCAGTGCTCCTAGGTCAGGAACTGAGCATGAGGTTGAGCATGAGCTCCTCGGGCCCCTTCCCTCCCCCAGAGCTGGTTCCTTCAGCCTGGGGATGTAATATGTGGTGGGGAGGAGGGGTATAGCTCTGTTTTGTCATTTCAACTTGTACTTGCTTGGATAGAGAGAGGACTCTGGTCCCCGTGGCGCTGAATCCTGCACTTTCCACTAGCACTGAATCGCGGGGTTTTTAGATAGCAAATACCCAGATGGGAAGCAGGCAGCTGAGAATCCAAGATTCGCTGAAACATCCTCTTGAGACAGACAGGACTGAAGGAAGAGAAGGAACTGCCTTGGCACAGTGTCAGCTGATTGAAATGCCGGGTAGGGAGGAGGTAGAAAAGAATGGGGCCATTTGTACCATTTCCTGATGCTACAGCTGCCGAGTTCCTAAAGCCCGATTCTGGCATTGCAGAACGGAAGGATGTCAGTGGAAAATTAAGCAAGGGTGTTGAATGGAACTAATGCGCGTTGCAGCTGTGAGCTCTCTCAAGCACCAGCTTGAGTTCCCTGCATTGTCTTCTGGGCCCTGGATCAGCATGTACTGGGGCGACACTCTCTCTTCCTCGCAATTATAGCCAGCTGTTGTTAGGCATTTGGATTGGTCTCTTATCACTGTGCTATCTAGGGCCTCAGTCTTTGGGTTGGTAAATTCTATAATGCCACTTTAAATGCATCATTTTTTAGGGCTTTGACCCAAGGCTGATCCTGGCCAAAAGTCAGTCCATGGATGTCTGCCCTCTAGTGAGAATAAACACACAGTAAAAGTAGCAAAGTGTCCAATGCTGCAGCAGTGAGGCCATGTCAGAACTTAAGATATTCCTGGAGTGATTGTGGGGTGAGGCTGAGGAGAGAACCTGTCTGGTGACCTGCCTTTCACAGGAGACATCAAGGGAAGTTCTTAGGGAGGAGCAGACCAGGCCAGAAGTGTCAGGTCCCATTAACTCTAGGGTCTTGCACACCCTTTGTGCAGGCATTGGCAAGGTGAGGTTTGCAGTGCCAGACTTCTGCCCTGGAAAGGAGGGGCTGCCCACATCCCAGCTGAATATCCCTTGTGGCTTTGGTGTGGAATTCAAGGCTGGTTTGCACTCGCCTTTGAGCAAGCTACCTCTAGTCTCTGCACAGCACCCTGGACAGCTGCCAGAAGTCAGCCACCTTTTAGGCCATCCTTGACTTTAAATCAGCAGTCTCAGTGGTGGCTGGCGAAGTGCCCTGCGTACATAGGGGGGTTAATGAATTGTCTAGTGGTTGGGTTTTGAAATCAATTAACTGCCCATTCCCACAATATGTCCCTGGTGTACCCCGGAGATGGCTGGACTCTGGCTTACAGCACCTGTGAGATTTCCCATGTTCCTTAGGGCAGAGCAAGGCCAATGCATGACAAAGGAGACTTATGCAGGGAAGACCCTGTGTTAGCTGGCTCTGTTGTACTGGTTTTCCTCTTCCAAACCACAAGTGGCTTTAGAGGGGAGTTAGTCAAACCAGCAACACTTCCAGCTCTGGCCTCCATGCTCTTCATTGGCAAAGTTGGTCCCAGAAGGAGACGTGCTCTTTAGAAACACACAGTGACCGCCGTTGCTAGCAGGCAGGGATTGTGCTATGTGCCCACTCAGGCCAGTTGTCTTTAGATCTGTGTCTGTCTCTGCCTCCAGTGCCAGGATCTGATGTCCCAGACTTCCTCACCGCTGAGCCAGACTGACTCCTACACGGGGAGGTCAGCAGATCCCTTGCTGCCTTCGGGGGATTCTGGGAAGAGGCGTTGTGACAGTGGCCGTGATGCTGCTTCTCACCCCAGAGCCGACCGATACAAAGCACAGGTCAGAGCGAGCTTGTTTCCTGCGGGTTCCTCCCCAGTGGTGTGGCTGGGAGACACAACTGTGTGGCCCAGATGGGGGTAGTGAAGCACACTCGGACTGCTAGATGAAGGGTGCTCAGAGTGCGAAGGGGATGCAGTGTGGCCTGGTTGCTAGAGTGGACCACCTGGGTTCTGTTCCTGGCTCTGCAGTGACCTTCTCTCTGACCTTGGGCAAATCCCTTCCCCTCTCTGGGTGTCATCTCCCATCTGTAAAGTGGGGACGTGACCACTCCATGAAGCCCCGTGCACATAGGGCTTGCGTTTCCTGGGGTGCATTTTCCCTTGTGCTGTGATGTCTGGGGGACCCCGGGAGCTATTATGAGACAGCAGCTGGCTGGGATTGTGGGGGATGAGATCAGTGATGCACACACTGACTGTCCTATGGCCTCTGAAGAATTCCCCTAGTTTGGATGGTTGATGCTTTTGCTGGGCTGTTAGCACTGAGAATTGAACGTGAGCTGAGCAGGGAATGGCCAATGGGCTCTTCCACCTTTGTAAGTTGCCATATCACTGTGCCTGTTTGAAGCACTTTAGTGTTGGTTAGATGCTCTCCCCTGGGGCTTCCTGTCTCACATGCTGCGTGCGTCTGAGCTAGATGTCTGGTTGGGTGCTCTGAGGCTTTTATGCTTGTGCTTGTCCCATTAGGAGGAGCATCGTGAGTCCAGACTGACTCTCAGGCCCCCAAGTCTCGCTGCGCCGTATGCGCCTGTCCAGAATTGGCAACACCAGCCTGAGAAGCTCATCTTCGAGTCCTGCGGGTATGAGGCCAACGTAAGTGGATTTCAGCTCCTTGCGTCCAGTAGGCCTCCGGAGTTTGTGCTCAGTTCTCAACATGCAGGAAGGTTATGCTCACCCTCACTGGGGTTCTGCAGCCCCTTTTCCCCCATGGCACTTGTAGTGAGGATCCTTTCTGCCAGCTCAGTGAAGTGTGCACTCTGCTCCTGGGGGAGTCTGGCTCAGTCGCTGGTTTCCATCCCTGGGCTTAGCTAGGACTGCTGTGCAGAGCCCTGGGCTCAGTCTCTTGGAGAGAGCAGGCACTAGCCATTGGTCTACAGCCGTGACTGGCTCTGGGAGAAGTCCAGATGAGTCAGCTTTGCTGGGAGGATGGGGACTACAACCAGAATACTGCTGGAGGGTGTAAAGAAGGGGAGTGAGAGGATACTCCAGGCCTGCATGTGACCCTTTCTCCCTTGAGGGTTATGGGGAAAGTGATTTTTTCAGTAGTTTGCTGTACGTTGCTTTGGGGGCAGGAGTGGCTTTTGAGGCTTCCAAGCTCCGTGGAGCCAGTTAACAGCAGCATCCTTTCCTCTCCTTGTTTCCAATAGTATCTGGGCTCCATGTTAATCAAAGACCTGCGAGGGACGGAGTCAACGCAGGATGCCTGTGCAAAGATGAGGGTAGGTGGGTGGTGGACAGGAGATGCATGGATGGTGTGGAGCATGAAGCTTGTGGTGACTGAGGGTGCGCATGGGATGTCCCTCTGTGCAGGGCTGAAGCAACAGCTCAGGAGGAAGGCCAGCCTAGTATGTGGGAATGGTGCGAGTGGCACAGCTGGTGAAAGCCTTGGAGTGAAATTTTTGTTCCTCTCAGGCTGCATGTCACCAAATTGTCCCTGCCCCCCCCCTTCAGATTTCAGACACTGGGAAAGAGGGACTTTTGCTGCACAATGGCATGGATCCCTCTTCCAGTCTGGAGCACCATGGAAAAATTCACACCAAGAGCTCTACGCACTCCTGTGACTGTCGCTCTGCTGGCTACTCAGATCCCTCCCAGTAATACCCCAAATGAGAGCTGTGGAGTCCCACTGAAAGAGGAAGTGTTTAATTTCTACCTGCTCATCTCTGTGTTCTTATTTCTGCAGAAATCCACGGAGCATATGAAGAAGATCCCAACCATAATATTATCCATTACTTACAAAGGGGTGAAGTTCATAGATGCTTCTAACAAGGTAAGCTTAGAATGCCCTCAGTGTAGCGTTCAGATGGGACAGCCCATGCACCCTTCTCCTCACTCATCTGCTGTATGTGGCTTCAAGTCCTATCAGCTGACTAAACAGCCTCAAACATGAGTACACTCTGGCTACCCCTGTGGAGCCAGCCTGGCCACGGGAGAATCTGCGTCTTGCATCAGTAGTCAGCCTCTCTGTTCTGTGTGTGGAATCCTTATTGCTCGTGGAGAAGGGGGAGGCAGAGAGAACCCAGATGGATTTCCTTTTCCCAGGCAATGTTCATGGTGCCACATGTCAAATGCAGTGTTAGCTGGTGATTGGAGGAGGGGATGGAGTCTCACTGGATTCTAGTCTCAGGTCTGTCCCTGACGTTCTCCATTGACCTTGGACCAATTATTTAATCTCTCTGCCTTGGTTTCCTTCTTTGTAAACTGAGATTAAGTCCAGCCTATTGCATGGGGATGTTTTGAGGCACTAACAGTCGGTGCTGGACTCTGAAACGCTTTCACGGAAGATGCTCCAGAAGAACACAGCATTACTGGTGCGGGAGGATCTAACAGTTTTCGCTAGTGCTCCCTGCTGGCTGACCACTTGTATGGTTGCACAAACCTGGGAATACTGCTTTCCCCCTCTGAGTGGTGCTCTTACATAGCTCCTTAGACTAGGAATTGGTTTCTAGGACACAGGCATTACAATATACCATAACCCTTTTTTCAGTGCCTTCTGAGGCTAGCTGTGAGCTACTCCTCGAGAAACCAGACCACCTCTCTAATTCCTCCCTTTGACTCCAACAAGATGTGGGGCTAGGACTGGGGCAGCTTGGGCCTCCCTCACTCCCAGCATCTCCCATCTGTCTGTTTGCCCTTTTTCTGCAATATGCTGCTCTGTTTGTCAAGTGTCTTAAAATCACTGTAGTAGTAACACATGGTGAAAACCCTAGTTGATTTAAAAATGGCCCTGGGCGATGTGGTCCTGCTGTGATGGGAAGTGTCAACTGTTCCCATGTCAACCTGTCTGTTAGAATGGAGAGAAGTAGAATAACCTTCCTACAGGCACTAAGATCACTTGGAAAGGACAGCCAGGACCTCCCCTCAATTTATACCTGAATTCCCTCATCACACCCTCTTATGTGCATACAGCTAGGTGCTTTGCTGAGCTTGGATAGGGTGGCTGTTATTTCCTAGAAGGAGATAGTGTGGGACAATCCAACTATCTATGTATCCCACCAAAATTGGCTGTCTATGTTTAACTCTGGTAGAATGTTATCGCTGAGCATGAAATCCGGAACATCTCCTGTGCGGCCCAGGACCCTGAAGATCTCTGCACATTTGCCTATATCACCAAGGACCTGCAGACCAGCCACCACTACTGCCATGTCTTCAGCACCGTCGATGTGGTGAGTGGCACATGTGCACAAAAGGGTTCTTGCCCTGCCTTGCGTCCCAAAGTGCTGCACAAGCCATCCATATGCAGCTGATGCCTCTGGAAAAAGAGGGCACTGACCGGATCACTGCAAAACAGGGGTGCAGGGGGAATTTCCCCAAGAAACTAGGGCAAACCCCTGCCATGGAACTGGGTTTATTTCTTACTAGGAGGAAGGGCTAAATGGACACTGCTGGGATCTGAACCTGAATGCAAGGAGTGCTGTTCCAAACATGCGCTGAGCTGTCCCCTCCAGCTCTTGCCATATCCTTGTGCACTGGTAGATAATCCATGTATGATGCGTGTTCTGCTGCCAGAGATGACAGCAGAGGGTGTTGTACTAAAGCTCTTCACAGAGAAATTGGAGAAAGGAGAAAAAAAAAAAAAACCTCATTAGCTCCTACTCCATCCTTTGGGGCAAGATTGTTCCCTCCAGTGATTCTCCAGGGCCTTGGGCCTTGTCTACACACACATATTCCGTTAACTATACCAATACAACCCTTAGCATGGCCACAGCTACATGGGCATAAGGGTGCCTAATGCTGGTATTGCTTATTCCCCTTCCCATACGGATATCAGCTGTCTCGTATAAGAGTCTTTATGCCAGTGATAGTTATGGTACAATCCTCGCTAGGGGGATTGTACCATAACTATTTCAGTAGAAAAGTCACCCCCTTTCCCCACCGCAATAGGTGTAAGGACACAACCCTGTGTGTAGGCCATGCCTGGGTCTGTCCAGTTTAAATGACCCGGACAACTGGGTTTTTTGCTACATACCTTGGGAGGCTTCCCGAGTCTGACAGAGGCCTTAAATATGTTCTTTTCACCACTTCTCTACTGAGCATCTTACCAGTCACCTCCAGCTAATTCACTCTGCCCAGTACAGGCTGTGGTGTCAGATCCTATTAATGCAGCTGACCCTTCAGTAAGCAATTGCAGTGGTGGAATACATGGGCGTACAGACAACAGCAAAAGGATTGTTACTTTCCAGTTCACTTCATACTGCTGTTGCTATCTCCTACTGTCTTGCTTGCCCTGTACGTAGTAGTAATGTCCCATAACCCATATCAACTCCACTAACTCTCCCGTTGTAAGTGGGACTAGTTGTTTACCAGTTGACTGCTGTGTGTAGCTTGTAATCTGCATTTCAGTCTGAGAGAGGTCAGCGTCTGCAGCAGAATTTACTTCACGCTGAGCCCCGCCCAGGAGTGAAATGTATCGCGATAGCCCAGTAATAGAAGAACGTCTTTAAACGTTTATGTAGCCTGCCTAATAAGGAAGTCACCAGTGGCGTATTTTAATTTGAAATAACCATGGTGCATTTCAGGTTCGTTATATCTGTGTTCAGTGTTCTGTTGCCCAGGCGTAGATGGAAACCATAAAAAAAATGCCAATCTCATTTTAGTGCTTCTCTACCTGTTTGTGCACCAAAATAACCCTTTCTTCCTTTCACAGCTCTATTGACAATAAAAACATTTGTCTGGCTTCATTACTGAAGTCTCCAGTGCAGACTAAAATGGAGGGGTTTTTGCTCCCAGGGAATGTGCTATGAACAAAACCCTGATAAGTTCTCAATTACATACAGTGTAATTGGCTGATTTAAGAGCCTTTTAACATGTGGTGCAGGGTGGAATGCGATATCACATAGCTCATTTGTATTCTCAAGCATGTTCCCTGTTCAAAATGTGTGAAGCTTTCACCTTTCAGTGTGAAATACTGGTGAAGGGAAAATAATGGTCTTGGAGAGAGTTCTGCATGCCAGTGGGGGCAAACCTGTGGTGTGCAGGCTCTGATTTCTGCTCAGTGTCAACCCTACAGGCATGCGGAGAGGCAAAGCCAGCTGATGCAGAATAGCTATTGCAACAGATAATACAGGGTTTGCAACTGTGGACCAAAGATGAATGGGGCCATCTGTGGAGTCCAAAGGCCCAACTCAGCCTCCACTCAGCAGCTGGCCTTCCTATGGATGGTGGTTGTTCTAGGCCCCACTTGGAAGCTCCGTCACCAAGGGAAGCTTTTCTATTTGCCACTACTGCATGGATTTTCATAGCGAGCACCGTGTGGTGCTCTGAAATTGTTCTGTGTGGTTTCTCCAAAGAACCTGACGTATGAAATCATCCTGACGTTGGGACAAGCGTTTGAAGTCGCCTATCAGCTGGCCCTCCAAGCCCAAAAATCAAAACCCACCGGTGCTTCAGCAGCGGAAACGATAGAAACGAAATCTTCCAAACCGGTGCCTAAACCCAGAGTTGGCGTGAGGAAATCCGCAGTACGTATGCTTGGGGCAGGTGCCTTCTTGATTGTATTTTGCATGGTGTGAGTGCAGTAGATGGTGGAGTGACACCTCTCTGCCCCTCCCATGCAATACGCTTTAGATTTCCCTGTCTGCTTTTCTTCCCAATAAGATTATTATGCAGTGGCGGAAACCCTAGTGTACACAAGGCTGCAGGAGCTTTATTCTGTAGTTCTGTGCTGAGTACACAGCATGGCATTCGATGTTGTTTTATGACTGCTGGCTCCTTGCTTTCTCTCTCTTGGTCCCACTGGTGGAACTGTAGCTGCACTAGCAATGGTGGGAGATCTGTTCGGGGCAGAGGAGACGAATTAATGTGGGCAATACCCCCGCTGTGCACAACCCAGAGAAGAACTGACATTAGGGCTGGGCACCTAACTTGTATCCTGCAGCAGCGAGAGCTGTTAATGCCACCAGGAGATGAGGCTGATCTGGAGCGTACATGACAGGGTATTGGGAATGGTTGTTGCCTTCCTTTAATGTCACCTTTTTGTCTGTTTTGCTTGCTCCCATTGCCCAGGTGCCGCTCCCTCCTGATAGTCGCTGTTGTTACTGTCACACCTGTACTACACACCGTCCCTCCTATCTGCCGCTGCAGTCTGTTAGTCAAGGAGCTAAGGTCTCTATCCTTCTTGCTGTCTTGTTTCGTGATGAACAATCCTGAGCTTCCTTAGCTATGAGCAGGCAACCCAGCTCTCTTGAAAGCCTCCCTCCTGCTTTCCCATGTCTTTGCTGTGGCCCTGTCTCTTGCTTTGTTGCTTTTTGTGTGTGTTCCCTTCTTGCCCGTTCTTTCGTTCCTCAGGTGTGGGCACAGATGAGCTCCAATGATGAGCTGATCATATTTATCCCGAGTGCTGAGAACTCTCGCTGCCCTTTAGTGCCCCACTAACACAGAACATGCTGCTTCTGAGCCCGTGACCATCACTATCGCATTTGAAGATCAGGAGGCTGAGGGAAGGAAGAGCTGTCCTTTGGCCAGGAGAGCAAATCAGATAAAAGGAGAAATCTACCTGCAGGGAGCTGGGTCCCCACCCTGGAGGATCATCCGTGTAGCTCTGATGCTCTCCTGTTACTTGTGAAACTAGGCAGGCTGGCCCAGTCAATAATAGACTTAGATGGTCCCGAGCCACAAAGAACTCTGGGTGGATTGGTTCAGGGCCTGGGGTAGTGTAGTACAGATGTTTCTGATTTTAGCCTGAAGACCTGGCAAAATCCCATCAGGGGCTTCCCTCCATGTTTTGTTTGTATGATTGTATGTTGGTAGCTTAGAGGTGTCCCTCATTATTGCTGAATGCTTTTTGATGTCCCCAGCTCTGGCCTGACTCTCCGGGTGAGCAAGCTGCCTAATGTGCTATCTTTCCCTCCACTGTTTTCCAGCTGGAGCCATCTGAAGTGGACCAAGACTCCCAATCTCATGCCAGTGTCTCCTGGGTTGTTGAACCTAAACAGGATTCTAAGAGGACCCTCAGCACTAAGTATGAGACCACTATCTTCTAAAAAAGCAACCCTGTGTCCACCTAGTCTAACCGTGCCTTTGCGATCTGATCTGTCCGCTGTTCTAAACTCCCTCTCCCTCCAGCTGCTGGCCCTGAGCTCCACCTCTAGGAGCTACACCACCAGAGGCAGCAGCACTAGAATACTGTAGACTAAACAGCTTTTGTATCTGATCACTACTGAACACTGTGAATTCTCCTTACTCGGAAACAAGGGTAACATGTGGAGAGAATGACCTGTTAGATACCTGTGAGGTGGGAGATGCAGAGGGTTGGAAGCTGTGAGAGTCTGAGATGTGGATCCACGTTTTTCCCCTTGCTGCGGCACTGTGAATCTCTGGGGGCGACGTGACACTCCCCAGGCCTTTTTATATTTAACGTTCTTATTCTTGGACTGCTGTAGACCTCTTGTCTCCGAGGTGCGCACACTCACTCGTTCTAGATTCCGTACTGAGCCACGGCTGTATACTGTTTCAGCGAACTGTTACTCCTCTTTTTACCTGTCATCTGAACCAACACTAACCAATGTGATGCTGTCTGCAAATAACCCATTCACTAGGTTTCCTTGTATGGATCCTTCACGCAATATCCCCCTCTTCCCCCCAATTTCAGTCTTGCAAACCTGATTGCACAGCTAATGTGAGAGCTGGTCTGGGCTGCTTGCATGGCCGTGGCTCTCACTGTGCATATTGACCCTTCTTAGAGATCAGGGTTGGTATATATAGGAAACGCCTGGCAGCAGCTTCTCAGCTGCCCCACTGAAGCCAATTGTGTGTTTCATTCTGTCTTGTTGGATTTGATGCAGGGCCCCTGTGTTCAAACCGACCAAACTGCTTGTGAGCTACCAGCTTGGTTCTCCCTTTTAGAACTATAAATGGGTTAAGCTTTTAAAGGCACATGAAATTAATCCTGAACTGAGTGCTGGGGGTGGGGGGATGGGGGGGGGACTGGACTATTTGATGTCTGACCAAAGCAGACTGAGGAGTTGGGAACTTTGTTCTGTTCAGCAGGTTTCCTGCATGTTAACTTTGATCCCATTTCAAGAAAAGTCTTCTGCAGATCACAAGGCTATTAAATGCTGTGCAATGAGGGCTATGGAGATCTTGAAACAGCTGCCACTTCCCCATTCCTTGGCAATGGGATTACCCTTAGGGATGGCCCTAGGTACCTGGGAACCTTAAGTGCGGACACCTCCCTGTTTCCCTTCACCTCATTTCTTTGTCTGCTAAGTTTCTGACCCCATGGTTGGCAAGATAGATCTGTCTGCAGCTGCTGCTTTAGTTCCTAAATGTGACTCAGACCCGTTACAACTGAAACACAGAGCACGAGCTGCTGTGCAGGCCAGAGCAGACCTTGTTTGGAGGATGGACTCTGTGCCATAAAGCAGTTTGTTAGCCAGTGAACCTGGTGATACAAATACAGTAGAACTTCAGAGTTATGAGCACCAGGATTATGAACTGACCAGTCAACCACACACCTCATTTGGAACCGGAAATATGTAATCAGGCAGCAGCAGACACACGCAAAAAAGTAACTGCAGCACAGTGTTGTGTTAACCGTAAGCTACTAAAAAAAAAAATGAAGGGAAAGTTTAAAAACAATTGACAAGGTAAGGAAACTGTTTCTGTGCTTGTTTCATTTAAATTACGATTAAAAGCAGTATTTTTCTTCTGCACAGTAAAGTTTCAAAGCTGTGTTAAGTCAATGTTCAGTTGTAAACTTTTGAAAGAACTAGAATGTCTGTCTTGTTCAGAGTTAAACATTTCAGAGTTGCAAACAGCCTCCTTTCCTGAGGTGTGCATAACCCTGAGGTTCTACACTATTCTCCTGAGGTGCCCTGGTGAATTCCTGAAGGGGCTGTGCTTATGGCCAGCCCTGATTAAAGTGGGCAAAATGTATAAGGCTTATTGATAGCATGAAACTGAGGAGGAAGAATGATCCAGTGATTAAACAGACCGGGGAGTTAGACCTGCTGGTTCTGTCACTGACAGACTTGCTATGTTACCATGTCACTTAACCTCAGTTTCCCCATTTATCAAATGGGGCTGATCTCTCCGTCCCTCACAGAGGTGATGTGAGGCTTAATCAGTTTGCAAAGCAACCTGAGAGCCTCTAAGGAAAGGCATTGTGTGACTAGCATGTCGTAGTAGTCCTGTGATGACAACCCACTATGCGCAGCTTCACTCACTCTCCTGCCATGTGAAATACAAGTCTCACAAGGTAGGAGGTTGCACCTTGGATTCTGACCAGCGTTTTAAAGTCAGACTGAAAACAGCCTGTTCCTTTCTATGGAAGCACCTGGCTGTGTGGGACACTAGGGTTAGTACATCAGCCATTCAGCTATCTCACTGGACAAAGATCACAAATGTGTTTGATCCTAGTCTAGTTCCAAGCATACCAACATCATTATTTTGCATCATTAGCAGAATCTGTTCATAGGAGAATCAGGAGTGGGAGAGCTGCAGGTGACAATCATAGTGTGGTAGGAAGAGAGCTGGGAAGGAAGCTGGACAGCTACTACCCACACTATCCTTGCCTCTGCCTAGTGATGGTCTGGAATGAAGTTTAAAACCCCTATCTTCTACTCCTTCCCAAATGTCCATCCCTAGAAACACCCAGTGTGTCCACACTGGCTCTTGAATCTTAAGCAAACACCATTTACTGATGCAACCTAGATTGTCCAGAGCAGGAACTATGGGTATAAGAGTTTTCTTCAAATGTCATAATCTCTGCAGCAACCAGCCACCCCAAATGTAGTAATTCAGCCTGGGTCCTCACTCATTGTGTATTAAAACTAATAAGGATTACTTTTTAGTGGGCTATTGATTTTTCATCAGTCTTTTATCTCCCATTCTCCCCTCCAGCCTAGTAATTCTACTAGAATCTTGTGTTTCAAAATCTTTATGTAGCTCCTTCCTAGGAGTCAGTCTGACCTCCCAGTCCTCAGGGCCTAACAGGGCAAACAGAGTTCAAAAATAACAACCTGGTTAGTAAGTATCCAAGTAAGGAGGGTAGGAGGAGATTTCGTAAAGCACAAAGTAGAGAAACCCAGTCTTGTACGTGGATTTAACATGTCTTGCACCCCGGCAAGGGATTACAGATGCATAGACAAAAGATTCTTTAACTAGAGAAATACTATAGCAAATGCCCAGAACACTGCAGTGTTACTGTTAAGTATAGTGGTTTGGGCACTTGCAGTAGAATACGGTGGTATTTTTACAGGAAGCTGCAGTCGCAGATGAGTATTGTTTGGCAAGCTGTGAATGGTGCTCTGAAACCTCTCTTCACACAGTTCAGAAGAGAAGTTCAGTCAGGAAAGCAAGTGGTGGCGTGCTTTTATTTCCAAGAGTTTACCATCAGTTATAGCTACCCACATACAGACCCAATTTTCAGAGGGGCTGAGCCCTTGCAATTGCCAGTGTTGCCAGTGTGTTCTCAGCGCCTCTAAAAAGGGATCAGTTGTGCATGTGCCTTTTTAATGCTGACCTCTGAACCTAGGTGGGATCACAGCAGACCTGTCTGAACAGAGGGCTCGTGCTGTGCACCTGTAACTCTTTCTCACTGCTTGATCATACACCCTTCTCCTCCCCAAGCATTGGTATGAATGTGACTCATGAAATTATTCACTGCATTTTTTCCTTTCTGGTAACGTTGTCCCCTGTTCTGTTTGCCTCTGGGAAGCTGATATGCAGGCAGCTGTGTGCTACCATGGAAATGTAGTAACGGGGCAGAGACCTAAGAAGCAGTGGTACCCCAACAGGATGAAGATCTCCACCCGGCACTGGTGTCTGCCTCTTTGAATATGTTCATGACTGCTGAGTAAGGGCTTCCAAAGCTGAGGGGGGAAAAGGGATCCCAGCAGACAAAAGCAGCTACGCATTTCTAGCAAAGGAGATTTGAGACTTCTGAGCTCAAGGGAGTGATACCATATTTTCTAGTCTGTTGCAACAAATGTTTTTTAAAGAGGTTTTTTTTCCTTTTATGTGCAACGATACGAAGCAAAACAAATCCACAACTTAAATGTAGCATGTTGCAATTTTTTTGGGTGGAACAAACGTTAGTAAATTATAAGATTCTACAGTACTGTCCTGTCCTACAAAGAGTATGGTAAAAAGTCTTAGCGATGGCGCTAGTATGTGTGTGTCTAATGGTACTTTAATTCGCCTCAGTTCCTGGTGAGCAGTAGAAAACAATTCCAAGATTTTGGTAATAGTTGTTTATTCCAAGTTATGAAACTCAGCTGCATGGGTTTTCATACACTTTTCTTTAAAGCCACTCCAAGCCTAAGTGGGAGATGGATATAACTTAAGGAAAACTGTGTCTGCAAAGGAGTTATAATCCTAGTGATTATTGCTGGATATCACCCATGGTACGACGCTTGCTTTCACTACAGAGAACTATTGCATTGCAATACTTGATGTTTTTATGGTAAGGAGGACACAATTAGATCTCTTTCCATTAGTTTATCACACTGAATAACTGGAGAATTTGCTCATTTCTATACTGTCTCTTGCATCTGCCATGTTTTTTAAATGCAGTTACGTGCTAGCGGGTTGGGTTTTTAAAGTCTGATTGTGATTTAGCACTTCTTTAATACTAGCTCATTAGTGAACTACCATTAGTGTAACAGTATTTCAGAATATGAACAAATGAGTTATATTCTGGGCATTTCACTGAAACAGTCCATACCTGATGATAAATTCTAATCAATCTAAGAATGGCTGGTCCCAAGCAGTCTCGCATTCTTAAACAGAACACAATCTTGAAGGTGCTTTGTAATTATGCTTCATTTAAACTACCAGAGTATTTAATGGTGGCTTTGGCCGTGACAGTTGTGTGAACTGATGTTTTCCAGTGCCCTGACCATCAGGACCTTGTTGGAAGGAGAGATGGTAAAATGGGCATGACTTGGTTCTTGAAATGTAAAAACAGGGCATGCCATGCCAGGGCTGTGATCTCAGGCAGGTGTGATGGTTGGTAGTGCCTGCTGCTTATGAGAATATTGTGTCCTAACTCTGTTTCTAACTCCAGTTGCTGCTGTATCTGTCAGGATTTAATTTAGTTTCATTCCAGTTGATGGTGAGTGCTGAGAGAAACAATCAGTCCCCAAGGCCTAGACCTGTCAATGATTTGTGGGTAGAAAACAAGCTGTTTTTAAAAATTAATGAATTTAGGAAACTTAACATTCCTTCTTATACCCATGTTGCAGTTCATACTGATGTAAGTGTAAATATTCAGTGTGTTGGCAGAGAATGAACCCCTGCTTTGGAGAGGGCTAGCTCTGTTGGATGCATGAGCTTTTGAGGTTGGCTGGCCGTCAAAGTGGTGACGAAGATTCCAATCTTGCTGTTGTCTCCAGTGACTCAGCAACTCCCTTTGCAGTTCTCTTGCTAGGTGTTTTTCTCCTAGACATAGAATATGTATTGCAGAGGAGCTGAGCTTTGGCAGTGTATGTTTGTTTTAGTGTGGGATGTTTTCAAGGTACTTGCCTGGTAGGGCTCTTCTCCTGGACCCCAGCCTATATTTTCAGGAATTCAGGAGGCTCCCAGTCTCTTAGTACTTTGCCATTTGTACACTGTTCAAACTCCTGTGTTCCTACAGGAGTGTCTTAGATTTCTGTTGCTGATGTGATTAATTTTTCAAAGTGCTGAGCTAGTTCTGGTACCAGCCTGTGATCCACTTCCTTCCCTTTTTCAAAGGACAGACTGTATTCTAGAGCACCCTCCATTTGTATCTGGTATGGGTCCAAGCTGAGAACTCTAGACAGACCCTAAGATTAATAGCTGAATTGTCTCCTTAAAAGGAGGGTGCAATCATTTTAAGCTGCTGTATCTTATTTTATTCTGTACCTATTAAAAAATGGTAATCCTGGCTGTTCTGTTTTGTCTTTAAATTCTAGAAAAAAGTTGGTAATTGGATTTGAGGTACACCCCTATGCCCCTTGCAGAAAAAAGGTATTTAGATGTGTTTTGAGGGGAAGCTGAGCTGGACTGCTGCCCTTTACAATGCAGCAGCCTCACAAACAATACACCTGAGCAAATCTATTTCTTGATTTGTGAAACTTATGTGGGCTCAGCTACATTAACACTCCCTCATTCCAGAGTTCAGATATCTGTCAGCAGGAATTTCAGTGGGTTTCCCTTATGCTTACAGCAGTTGAGTGCAGTAGGCTTTTTCATTTGATAACAAGGTCTGTTTGCCATTCCAGGCTCCCTTTTAGATCCTACATTGACATATTTAGAGGTACCTGTGCAACCAGAAGCAAATTTGATGCTCTTGAAATGGGAGAGCTAACTCAATTTTTTCGTCTTTTGAAAAATAACCTGAGATTTATTTCCCCAACAGGGCAGAGAACAGTCAACTTCAGTTTGCAATGTAGACATTTTTGCTAATTGTGATGTATGGCAGTGGGACTGATTTGTAATAAAAATGTTATTTAATCTGTCTCTGTATTTTGATACTTGAATTTTCTTTTTTCCTGTATATAAAATTGTTAATCTGTCTGAATTTTTGTCTGAATTTTAAACAAATTGTGGTACCAAACATAACCAATCTGTGCAACAACATAGACTGACCTCACTACAACAAGGCGAGATTGTAAATATTTCTGGGCTTCCAGTGGTCGTTTTGTTGTTTTTTCATAACTGTACAACTTAGAACAGACTGAATTAATAAATAAACTCAGACACACACCTTTTCTTTGTTTATTGTGATGTAGATGGCTTTAATTTTCATTTTTTAAATTTTGAATTTGGTTAGGGAATAAGCAGTGGTTGGTGCCTAGAACCAAAATGGCTGTTTTTGTTGTGGTTAAACAAGTGAAATATTCTATCCATGTGCAAGTTAAGTGGAGAAAATGACTTGTCAGAGCAACCATGAAATATCTCTTTGATCTATTGCCTTTTACTTGTAATTATCATTCAGTAGCCAACTTCTGCAAACTTTTACAACAGAATATAAAACTGAGCTCATGATAAATGGTAAATCTCCCTCCTGAACACTACTATGGGATCTGAATTTATCTGTTCAACATTCTCATTCTCCTGCAGAAGATGATGCCTGTGCAACTAAGATTTGTAGAACAAGTATAGAAAGCACACATTATGCTCCTCTTGGACTGCAAGATAGTAACAGAAATTAATCACATGGAAAAACTGTAACATGGTTTGGCTCAAGACCTGCATTACAGTTTTAGATTAAATCTGTGTTTTTCCTAAGATCAGCCAGTGTCAGTTTAATAGTGTGGACCCACTTCCTTCATGTGGGAGGCAGCTGCCTCTTTGACCTCATTTTTCCTGAACCCTTTAATGTTAATCACTGCTGTTGCCCCATCTTACTGCTGACATGTCAAAGGATAGTTGTTCTCTTGCAGTTATGATTACAAAGCCTGAGCCACTAATGAGGCTATTCTATGCCCTTTGTCCAATTTATGCCAAAATTAAATCCTTTTAATGGCAGTAACCAGTTCTCATGGTCCCATGAATGCAGAGATTTATGAATGTCTTCTGAATAATCTTGATATTTTTTTTTGGGGAGGAGGGGTCCTCTCAAGCTCTTTCTCCATGAAAAGTATTAAAATATTCAGCATTATATTTTTGAAATGTCAAGCCCATTTATTCATTAGAAACATAGCTATAAATGCACATGCTGCTAGTATGAGCTTCAGCCCCATATCCCTACCTCTCATCCTACACCCCCAAGGATGAAGAAAACTAGTTCCCTTCCCTCCACCCCATCCCACATTTACAGATGGGCAGCTTGTGTCATGGAGGGTGAGTGGAGTGGCAGGACCATAACCTATGCATCCTTACACAGTTCAACTGCTAACTCCCTGCAACAAAGCTGCCAAAGCAATCCTTGCTGTACATCAATAGTTTGATGTTCTGTTACAGTTGTATCTTAATATCTAAGACCCTGGCAGCTCTGATAGCACGGTATTGCTCCAGTAGAAAGAAAGTTTTACTAATGCAGCTTCAACATATTAAATTCACTAGTATAAAGGAGATGGAGGAAAAGACCAACATTTAACAATGCATGTTAAAGTTTAGGAACTGGTTACAGTAGATTTGAATGCAAAAATACTAAATCCAAGGGCGATTAAACTGAGCTAGTGTAGATGGCACATATGAAGTAAACCAGATTTTAAAGTTAACACTGAAGTGTATCAGTTTCATTAGAAAGTAAGCTCTGCCATTAACACAAAGCATCTTAAATCGAATCCTCTCTCCCTGGATGAGACTAAGAGGGGTCTGGAAAGCAGGCTAAAACCCACAGTTAATGCCAAGGCAGGAAAAAAATCAGGGTTCAAATTCACAGGATGCATTGCAACATTATGAAATCCATCTAGGCTATCTTGCTATATTTATTCAATGTTTCACTGCCTCCCCAAGTAATAAGACCAACTAATGGCAGGTATGAAAAAAAAGGGCAATTTTTTTTTTAAGTTTAAAGGTTTATTCAGACAAACTGGGAAGTGGCAGTTGGTATTTATGTAACTGTCCCCAGCAGCTATGGTGGTCCAGCTGCAGAAGTGCTTTGGATGCTGCTGCACAGAACAGGACAGCTGTTTGGCTTGTAAAGTGTTGCAGCCAACTAAAGCATGATTCTGAAAACTAGCTGAGTCCTCCTCCCCTCTGGCCCCAGTGCATGTGGTGCTTTCTGTGAGAGTTTTAGAAAGAATCTATTCCTGCTTTTGGCTCTGCCCCTGGGAGAACCACCTTTTTTAGAATTGCCAGGTAGTAGGGTCCATACACCTGCCTGTTGTGATGAATCATACTGCCAAACCTGTGACCAACTTCCAGCAGTTCTTCCTGAATTGGAGCAAGGCCTTTTGAGAGACTGCAAGAGTTCTGGGCACTAGGAGACAGATGAAGGCTGAGAAATGAATGGATCCGCTGCTCTGTAGGTATGAACAGAAAGGGAATGATAGGAGAAGTCAGTCAAAGGGAAGACTGAACACCTGACAATTTGAGGCACTATCAGCTCAGCAGCATGGACATAGCTCTGGAGAGAACAGAAGTGAAATCATCCTGGTATTAAAAAAAACCTACAGTGTGTAACAGATGTCAGAATGCAACATGGAATTTAAGATTGTGCTTAAATGCAATAACTGCAACAGCACAGATCAGTGGGGAAAGACTTCAAACCATTTGAAATAGCCTGGAAATTTATATATTACTATGGTGGGCTAGTGGATAGAGCACTGAACTGAGACTCAGGAGACCTGCATTCCATTGCTGGCTCTGTAACAAAGTCACTGTGCCTGAGTTTCTCCATCTGTAAAATAGGGATGACACCACCTTTGTAAAGTGCTTTGATATAGGTGGTATTGTCAGAGCTTTTCACTGCTTGATCATTATTTGATTTCTGGAGAAGGAGTGAGGATCTCACTCTAGGGGCACTAGGTACCCCCCCTTGTGGCAGTCTGAGCAAAGAGGCCAAAGACTGACCTTCCCTCTTACATCGGGGAAGCTTGCATGGTGGTTACCTATGCTAGACCAATCCTGGGAAAGGACTTCACTTTAGGGCTCTAAGGCCAAGCACAGATTGTAGATAAAGAGGTAGGGTGGCCTCACTTTTTAAGTAAAAAGCGAGCACATTAGACATTTACTCAGGAACTCACCAATTACGCTCCGCACCGCATTGTCATCCTCTGCGATGCTCCTTATCTGGCCTTTGAGGGAAGCAGATTTGTCGCTGGTGAAAGCAGGGTAACCCAGTTGCAAGAGAGATTCACTAACTTCCTGGTGCACATGATTGCTGATGTCCAGCAAAGCTTCTCGAAACCTAAAATCAGAGGCATGTTCTATATTCTTGGGCTACTCCTCACCTTTGCTTCACACAGGGAGAGGGTCCCACAGCAGTGGAACAGTAGCAAATTCCCTCCAGAAACCTGTAGCCAGGAACATAATGATGGCAACATGAGGCACAGACAACCAGCTGTAATCATTTGGTGTCCCATGAACTAAGCTGCCCTAGTGCTTGTTACTGTGATCAGAATGATCAGCAGCACTGGTTCCCCATTAACCAGTGAGTCACCACTTCTAGAGGATTAGTTCCCAGCTGGAAACTCCTCCCCCAGCCAGAAACCCTGGCCCCTATTTGGATTTTAACTATCCTCTGAGTTCCAGAGTGGATTCCTGCAACTCTTCATTCCCACCCAGCACCTGTCTACTCACTTGTCTCCCTCTGAAAAATATAATGGTAAAGCAACCAACCTGGTGTGAGGAAGCCCTTCTAAGAGGGCCTTTGTTACCCGTTTCAGCCTATCTACAAACCCAGGCGAGCTCAACAAGGCGCTTCCACACACACTGCTGGTCACTAGCAGGACTGCAGCTATGATTGTTAGCTGATTCACTTGCAACTGTACCTCCTGCAGCCGGGCTTGGTCCATCAACAGAGTCTGCAAAGAGAGATCAAATCCTCTTGTGGGCATGGGGAGAGCTGTGCTCACCAAGCAGGGAGATTCTCAAGCTGGTGAATCGCAACTGCCTGTCCTTTTTTGTATAGATAATGGGAGAGGGCTCCTCAATG
The DNA here is from genome assembly GCF_007399415.2 of Gopherus evgoodei. Classification (NCBI taxonomy): domain Eukaryota; kingdom Metazoa; phylum Chordata; order Testudines; family Testudinidae; genus Gopherus; species Gopherus evgoodei. The sequence continues at coordinate 137,898,603 of NC_044325.1, read as the reverse complement.
GAGAAGGGTGTGAACCACTGATCAAACACACTCCGGGAAGCAGGAAAGGCCTTGTTTTGCAGGGGACCCAAGCTAACAGAAGAGGGGAAATAAGCCACAGGCTAGAAGCTTCCACTGCCAACAAGGGATAGGGGATCCAGCAGAGAGCTATTTTCTCCCCTTGCAGTCCTGTTGCCTGGCCCTGAGACAAAGCCAGCTCATGCTGTAGAGGCTGCATAGGATTCAGGGCCCAAGCACCTGTTTATTTCGCTTGTACTTAAGGCCAGTTCTAACTGCCACATCAAAGTGGCAGAGCCGTCCTCCCTGGCTGATGAGAAGATTCCTCCTACCTCAGGGTATTTCTCTAGGCTTGGCTCCCAGCGGAGTAGATTCATGTATCCTTGGTTTAACACAGACATGGGACTTGGTATAGATGAGCTGCTGCTGACAGCCCCCAGTGAGAGTGGAGCAGGTGATCCACAGACCTCAGGATGGGATGGGGATGACAAAGAAGATGCAGAGACTTCCGCTGCTGCTTTGTGTAACCACTCAGTTGTGTGATCCAGGCTGTCTGGAATGGGATTATGGAGAGATGTTTGCGGTACGAATCAGACTCAGCAAATTGAATAGTGAAGGAACTGTTTTCACTCACTGTACTACACTACACTCTGAAGACACAGTGTATCTCAGACTAGTCAGACAGCAGTGCTGGCCCCTGGTACTTTAGGAAATGTCGGACTCATTCTCATAGGACACAGCCATGTCATTGTCAGGATAGTGATGCTGGCCCAGTAGTAGTGGGACTGGAGAGGCGCATGTTCAGGGCTGGTCTCAGCTAAGCTTTGTAATGTGCTATGGGCTAGGAATTATTATTCCACATATGGTGAAACACCTCTAACAAAACCAGACCAGCTCTGCTGCAAGCCAGGTTGGTCTCTGTCGGGGATAGGTTGCCTCTGATTTATTCAGCAAGTTAAGCATCCACCAAAACCTTCTTCTAGAAATGCTCTGCCAAGGGTGACTACAGGTCTGTTTAACATTTTGCCCTTTCCTCTGAGGATCTCAAAGCTTTAATTAATGAAATCTCACAACACTCCCTGCCATGGCTATTTTCTCCATATTATGCAAGAAGAAACTGAAGCAGATTAAATAACTTGCTCTCTTTTACAAGGCAAGTCTGTGAGAAAGTTGTGACTAGAATCCCAGTGTCCTGACTGCTCTAACAATCCATCCCCTGGTTAGAAGCACTTCTTAAATTTACATTTGACAGTTTTGCCTTTCCATCTTGTTACTAATACAAATTTGCATGAAAGACCCTTAACAGCTCTGTTTCTATCTGCTACTCCTCTTCATCCTGTACCTGCAGCTCTTATCTGCCATCAGCAGAATGTCTGCCCCATTGGCTGATATCAAAACAGAAGACCAGTTTGAGCTGGGAAAGGAAGTACCTGGAGATGAACTAAGCAGCAGCTAATCCTATTTGCGTACATTATTCCACAGTAGTAAAGAGAGGAATATAACCAGTGTCCCATTAACAGAAATACATGTTTCAAAATGAATGCTTAAAATTGTATGTGCACACCTTAAATGCTTGAGTAAGCTGTTAGGAAGACTGGTTTCTCCATAGGGCTGCTACAGCACAGCCATCTGACACAAGCCTCAACCACTCAATGTGCCAAGAGACCCGTGCCAAGGGTAAGCTCATGCTCCAAACCCACCAACCCTTGACTCCTCTGCTGAATCTGTCCCCTTGTGGGTGAGGGCTGTCTATCATGGAAAATGATATCCCTGCAGCCCCAGCGTGAGATTCTTTCCTCACCTGCTGAACTTTGAAAATATTAATGCACTTTGGACCTATGTCACCCTGCATTAGTGCTCAGTATTATTAACCCTTGTATAGGTATTCTTGATGATGACCCAGCACACCCCTGCACCTTCTCTCTCCTTCCCTACACACTCACTGGGCAGCTTGGCAAGGAGCTCCTGGAATTTCTTCTGCTCATATTCGACGGAGTGATCCTGCAGGTGGGGCCGCAGGCTCTGGATGGTAAAATTCACCATGTCCATTTTCATCAGGTCTAGCACCCGGAAAATCTCCCTGGGGTGAATTAGAGGACAAAAAGGAAAAAGGATTACTCCAAATGTCTCACTGCAGTCAAATTGCCCCAGAGATCCAATCTTCAGTGCTGGGCATTCTAAGTGCAGAGGGAGACAGTACTCACGGCCTGATCTCACCTGCAGCCCAATCCAGCCCCACACACTACGCAGTAACTTCCTTTTCATGAAGCCAGGACTTTTTAAAAATCTAGTTTTTGTGCTGGGGATCAGTACCAAATTGCATGCTCCAGAGACCATCCTACTTACCCTCAGAACTAGTACAACAGGGGCAGTGCAAGCTACTTCAGGGTTCCTTGAGGCTGTCTCTACCCTGATCTAGAGAGAGCATCAGAAGAGACCATGACCTCCCACAACAGTTATGTTCCACTGAAACAATGAAATTATCCAGAAGTGGGATAGGCTTATGAGTACAGAAGACCGGACATAGACCCAGCCTACAGATTCATTACTGCAAGAAGAGATCATGGGCTCACTGCACTCAGAACTAAATGCAAAGTTTATTGCTGTGACTTAGGTTCTTCAGTTTCTCACACACACAAATAATTAGTCATTTCTCCTTCACAGCATGAAGGGAAAGCAACTACTACTACTTTTAAACAGCTGGGGGGCACTCAGATGATATAGTGATAAGGCCATGTAAGAACAGAAGAGGAAATCAGGCACTATAGCTCGTTCCCTTCTGGTATGACTGTGATGGAGGGGTTGGGGTGGTGGTATTTAGAGCCAATTAGGATGGAAATTTTTGTGAAAGGGACCTACGTCCCCTACAAACTGGACTGAGCCTCAAGTTCATTTTGCACTGGACTTTCCATCCCATGAACAATAATTTAATCCAGTTTTCATTATTCAGAAACTCAGTATCAGTGAGACAAGCTGAGGCTCAGTGTATCAGGAGTCTGGATGTGATATGATTATTGGGCAGGAGGCAGTAGATTTCCATGCTACAACAATCACTGATTGAGGGTATGCTGGTTTATGGGAGGCCTACCCATGTCCCAGTGTTACCCACCTGAGCAGCTGAACTGGGTCTGTCACACCCTGTAGTCTCTGCACTTCCTCATCTCGGACAGGTGCACACAGCATCGCCATTGTACCTAAGATGTACATGGTGAGACTGGGGATGTCGAGAGCCCCATGCTCAGCCTCCTGTGTGATCAGCTCCATATCCAGGGCTTCTTCGATCTGGCCCTGCAGACGGCTGTGCCATGGCAGCAACAGTGACAGTATGGTCTTCCCCAAGGAGAAAGTCAAAGAGAGAAGAGTCTGGCTTTGTTCAAACCTAGGAATCCTACAGCTCACCAGGAGCTGCACAACAAGAATTAAAGTCTGGCCTTATAGGAATGAGGACTCACTCAGGTGACTACTAAGCACATTGAAACTTAGGAGCCACCATAGCAGCTATAAGGAAATTTTTGTTCCTAACTGCTCCCTTAAGGGCATACACAGAAGATGCTATATGACCATATGTCAGCCCCTAACTAATGTGTGGTCCCTATTCTTTCCTTTACAGCAGGGATCCCTTTTAGTGCCCTGTGGGATGGCTTTCTGGGAAAGGAGCTGCCTCCAAGAACTAGAAACGGGTAAAGGTATGGGCCAGGTCAGGCAAGTATGTTAGATGCTGCTATGGGTTCTGCAGATAGGTATGGCTGTTCGTTAGTTTTAAACATTTAGCTCCTGTTCTAATAGGTTGTGTACATTGAAGACAGATGCTTATGTATGACTAGCCTTGGAGAGGGGTTTCTTTATATATAAACTTTGAGTTTACAGATAGAAGAGACTGTATGCACAGTTACTGTTGGCCTAGGGAAGATTTTCAGGCCAAGGCATTTTCTCACTTTACTTCATGCATGTCTCTCAGGCTTTTTTGTTTAAGAAGCCTTGTAACAACAAGTAAGGTTTTAATAAAATCAAGCCCATCTAATTCATTTTTAATTCAGGAAGTATGTGTTCAGTCTACAATCCTATTAACAGACATCTTCTACCTTTCTTAGAACCCAAATCTGCTGTACTGAAGAGAGGGTTTGGGTCCACTGAGAAGGAATGATGGGGTTCAGTTGCAAGTTAAGGGAGAAGAGGTTGCCAAGTATTAATGAATGCAGCTATCCTTGGGGCAGGAAAAAGGGAATGTAAAAAGAGAGGAATATGTGGTAGTTGTCCTACCACCTGTGAGCTAGCCTTCTGCTGTCTGGTGAAAACCAGTGGGACCAATACTAATGAGACCTAAGCGGACCAGGACATTAGCCATCCTTAAGCAGAGTGTGTGTAGGCTCCTGCTCAAGAAATCACTGCATCAGTGTAGCACAGAGATTTAAGCAATATCTACAATCAGTTATGTCCATACTGATTGTTACACGGCTCCACTGGTTTCATACCTTTCAGGTGTAGCTGGTGTGTGTGGAACCCTGGGTCAAGGGGACAGTCTTACAGACAGGATCTAGAAGGTTGGGCCTAGTATTTACTCTTCCTCACTGTGAATTCCATTCTCTCATGCCTCCGGTATCATGTGTGGCCACAAGGCAAGGTTTAGATGTATGTCATTAACAGAGGCCTAGCTCTAAGGTGGCTGTCCTATCATGAACTACTCACCTCTTTAATCTCCTGCAGCAGTTGGATCATGTGTGTATACACTGGTGGACTAGCAGAGAGCTGTTCTTTCAGATTGTCCCAGAAAGCTTTGTGCAATGTCTCTTTCACTCGGCTTTCCAGGCTGAGTGGGGAGTGGGAACAAGTAACTATTATGAACATTCAGCCATCTCACACCTATCATTATGGAGGGGCTATGTCCCCACTTGGACCTCCCTGAATTTTCGTTGAACTTTTATTCTCATGTTGGAAGCAACGTCTCACCACTCTCCTGCCTATGGGAACCTCTATCAACCTAAATTCCACAGTTCTCCCACATATGGTTCCTACCCAGCCATCTCTTTTCACCATAGCCAAACATTCTTCGGCCTTGTCTGCGCTGGGGTTGGTGTGTAAGGTACGTGTAGCTACACACCACAGTGAAAAGCAGGCTATGTCCATACTGCTCCATAGCTGCATGTGCAAACGAAAGGCTGATGTAGCGGGGAAAAGTTCTGGCAAGGAGGAGCTACCGGAGTCTTTCCCTGCAAAGGCTCCAGCAATGGGACATTGGGCAGCACTGTCTCACTGTGCAGCGAGCCATGTAGCTAGGGCACATAGCTAGGGCCCTACCAATTTCACAGCTGTGAGAAACACGGCACGGACTGTGAAATAAGCCCTACCCCATGAAATTGGCTCCTACCTCCTGCTGGGCTGGGGAGGGGAAAGACTTATCCATCACCTGCACTGGCATTCTTGGGTGGAGTTCAGACCCACTTCCACCTCTGGGAACCTCCTGCAGCCACAGGAAGTTCCACCGTTGCTGCCTTCAGAGTCCAGCTCTGAAAGCAGCACAAAAGTGAGGGCTGCAACTGGCCCCTCAAATACCCTTTGGGTTGGGAAACTCCCCCCGCCCCCCCAGGTACAACAATATGAAATTTCAGATTTAAACATTTGAAAAGATGACATTTACCAATTTTCAAATCCTATAGCCGTGAAATTAACCATAATGAAACACAAATTTGGTTTCATTAAGTGTTCAGGCATGTATTTCCTCATCTAAGCAGCACTTCATCCCCTACACTGCTATTTATACCTATATTAGCAGGGCATACAGTGTGTTTACTCTACACATATATGGACATGTAGACAATCCTTAGTCTTACTTTTCTACCACATAGCAATAGTTCAGAGGCAGCTCCCCCTGCCCCCCTTCAGAAGAATGTGATGTTTAGCCAGCCTGCAACAGATGCAGATAACTCCAAATTCTCCAACCACTGCTCTAATCCTCAGATCACCCAACCACTACTCTCATCCTCAGAGAAGACAGACAGGACCATACAATATTTGCAGGATACCTTTCTACAGAGCCCCTTTTTGTTCAGCACCAGGAAGGATACTCTGGTGGTTAAAGCATTCAGATAGAACTCAGGAAGTTTACAGCTACAAGGCAGGTTGCTGAGGGAAGATCTTTGCATCTCTTCTCCTTTGATTAATACTTAAGAAAAGGTCACTGTCTACACCTCTGAAAGCTCCATTAAACTCAAGGAAGACCAGATGTGGCATTCATCATAGTTCCAAGGGAAAAATAAACTTGAAAAAAACATAACATATAGCACCAAACCCCACTTTCTTTTCCTTTGTAGTTTCTACATACTTTCAACAGCCATAGCCCTCCAAATCCTCCCTTCCCCTATTTCCCATTCTAGCCATATAATCTGCCACCTCAGATAAGAGAAAAAACAAAGAGGAGTATAACGAACCTGTTTGGTGAGAAGCTGACCTCTTGCAACTTGAAGTCACGGTTCACCACAATCTCGTGTGCAATGGTCATTTTGGAAACTTCTTGTGCTGTTTCTAGTAATTCTGCCATGGAGAGAACTGGTGGAGGAGGGCTGGCTGCAGAAAGGAAATTAACGAGACCTAGTTCTTTATCATGATCAACTACAGTCTTAGATCCAACGTTCAATAAATCTAAAAGGTTTTACAAAATTTATAAGGAAATGCAAACAATGAAAACCTGTGTACGTAGGGTGGGGTTAAAACATCCCCCTCAGAATATAAGAAACATTATGCTCCTAGCTGATTAAGAAATGCTGACACTGACCAAAGTAAAACTGATCAGTTTGGTTTCTATGTCTAAACAATGGAAGATTAAATTTCATTAATGGTCAAAAGCAAGGACCCAATCCTCTCCTAGTGAAGTCATTAACTAAACTTCCATTAATGTAAATGGAAGCAACTTTGGATCTCAAAATTGAAAATATCACTCTGTGGTTATTGGTAACACCAATATAGGAAATAATTGTTCAAATTAAAAAGCAGCACAAGACAGCTCATTGAGTGAGCTGAATAAAAATGGATTGTATAAAAGCCTTATCAGTTCAGGCTTGGTCCTATTACTTTTTACATGTTCTCATACCTAGGCTTTAACCTCTGAATGACCTCCAGAATAATTATGCAACTACTTAATGTCCCTCTATCTTGTTCTGTGGTTATAATGAACAGTGAAACAAGTACAAGCCTTATAAGTTCTTTTAACAACATCCCTGCCAGTGTAAAGATGCCAGGAAGACATGTATTCTGAAGAAGAATGTCACATTTTTTACCATTTGAAGAATAAATAAGTTAGATAAAAAGGAATTAGCACTCGTCCTCTCAAGTATCTTCAATATAGATCTCCCAATGCATGATAGATTTATTTTTCAGATTGGGTAACAAACTCAAAGAAGCTAAGTGTCTGAAAGCAAACTCTGAGTCAGTGGCAGAGCTGGAAGTAAAACTCATATCTCCTGACTCCCTTGGTAGGGGATTAAACACTCCAGACACATTTTGGAAATATTAGCTGACAAACTACTGATTTTATACTGCAACAGTCATTTCAGAATCTCATGAAAATCATCAGTTGTGGGACTATTATCTAGGGTTTCTACATTCTAGAGCAACAGGAAAAATTACAGGTGAAATTCACTGATTAAATTATGGGAGAAAATATGATGCTATGTGGCCTAGTTTAGCAGCCAGAAATGGGAGAACAATTTACAAGTTGCAGGACACCAAAGACAGTACAGAATAGGAATGAGACAGCAAAGAGTCACATGTTGGAATTATAGATTCTAACAGTACTATAGGCTTGCCTTCATATCCTCCCATTGGGGGACTCACCCTCTTGTTATATTTTAAACCTTAGCCCCCTCATTCTGCAATCTGGTCTGTGTACATAGCCTGAAATCAATGGGGCTCTGCAAAGGCACAGGGGTCTGCCTGCGTGGAACAGATTGCAAGAGAGTAGTTTAGGACTGTAAGCACTTTGGGATAGGAAGCCTTTATTATATGTCTGTACAGGGTGCTTAGCTCCACACCCTAACCTCAATCTGGTTGGGATCTCTAGGCCTACAATAATACAAATCAGGATTAATTAGCAGAGTTGATTAATCTTGTAACTATTTTAAGTTCCAAGGAGACCCAGAGTTTGACAAGAATGCTTGTTTATGCTGTAGTTTAAATCTAAAATAATGAGAGAACTTAGAGCTAACTAGACAACCCATGCCAATGGAGCCTGCATCTGATAGATGTTTCCATGATGAAAGTATATCATCCATATACTGGATAACATTAGCAGTATGTATGAGGGGAAATAATTTAACTTAGAAAGTTCTTGACGAACAAGTGGATCAGGACACTAGCAGCTATATGAAAGATTAATACAGGATAATTTAGAAAGCTTGGTGCAGAGAACCTTCCTCAGCTAGGCAGAGAAACAGAAAAATTGCTAAATAAGTTTGAATTGATTAGCCCACACCAAAGCAAGGTGAAGTAGTATATATCATGACTGGTCTAGAAGGGGGTATGGTAAAATGACAGGTCCCCTTTCTGAACAGATTACAATCTAAATTAGACAAGAGGGTTGTGTGAAGAAAGGCTAGTATCAGGTTGTATGCTATGAAATGATGTCAGTCATATAAAGCCCAGTCCTGCAAAGAATCATATACATTTGCATTCTTACTGGCCTGAGTAAGTCAGTGGAACTATACCTAAGTACCAAGTCCCTAGCTAGCTTAAATCTTTGTTGGATAAGAACAACTAAAGACACCTAGGCTGCAGGAAGTGAACATTTGACGTTTTTTCTGATTTTAGTTCCACTGAACTGTGTAATGGAATTTAGTGATCTTTTAGATGGGGAATTCTTAAGATGCACCACCGTTTGTCCAAGCAGATGAATGTATGGAAAATGATATATAACCTCTCCAAAAGTTACAATTCAACTCATCTGAGAAAGAATTCAAGCTGTGAACAGACAAACCCAGTTTCATAGTTTTGATGTGAGCCCCTCTGTCCTTTCATACCAGATAAAGCCCCCTCTTTTTGTATCATGTGAAATAAGAGCGACATCTAGTGACCATGTCGTTTATTGAAAGCTGTACAAGGCAGAGAAGTTCACAGTTTAGACACACTACAGTTAAGAGTCACAATGAGGTACAAGATTCTACTGCAGAATTCTGACTAATTTTAAAAAAAATCACTTAATGGTGGAACATGAAAGAGGTTTAGTGGAAACATGCTCTAAAGAAGCCTTTGAAGAAACAGATAAAGGCACTTCGGGGAACAAAGTGGGAGAGGAATATTTAGTACAGCTGATGGGAAGTGTAACACTGATCTGGGGTGATCTTTGCAAAAAATTGTGATGTCTGTTCCCCCTCCTCCTCCTCCTCGGTTAGCAGTGGGATAGGATGTGGAGCCTAGGATTCCATATCACCAGGTTAAGAACGGTTAAAGATTTATATGTTTTCTGCCCCATAGCGCCATTTCAGCGCACTATGCACGAGGTCCAGTCATAACATTATTAAATGTTAAAAAAGAGCCATTACAGAACTTAGTCAAAAAACAGGTCAGCAATGGTTCACGCTGCCAAGAGCAGTTGTATAGTCTCCACATTTGAGGCAGAGACTGGACATCTCTCAGCGCTAGTTTAGTAAAAATCACCCCTGCCTGGAAACAGCGAGAAGGCATGACCCCACTACAGGCCCCTTCCAAACCCAAGGGCTCTCTTTCAAACCTCTCCCCGCAGCTCTGTCATCCCTGGTTGCACCACTGTTTGCACTGAACCGTGTGAGGACGGTAGAGACCGGACTTTTCTAGCATAATTGGAGGTGGACGTACACGTTGGCAGCTGTGGTGGGCAGAGGCTGGGCACGTCCCCATCATGGCTCTCCTGGGCCTGCCTCGCTTTCCTGGGCCTACAGGGCACGCTCCCTGGGGCACTGCAGCCACTGGGCGGTGTCTCCTCTCCAGGGTGAGGCATCTTGTTCCTCCTGCAGGTCGAGAGGAGACAGAGGGTTACAAAGGGCGGGAGCAGGGAAGGCACCGCGGCCCCAAGCCGGCCACGCCTCCAGTCAAGGGAGGGGGCTGTGAGGGCACTGGGGAGGGAGCCTGGGCACGAGGCGGGGGGGGGGAGTGACAAGGGGGGGAGAAAGACTCCGAGGCAGGTGGAGGAAGACCCCAGGGCGGGGGAGGGGGCGTCCAACGGCTCCTTGCCTCAGCGAGGGGTGGAGAAGCGGCCCCTCACCTTCCCCAGACGGTCCGCGCGGTGGTGAAGGGGGGAGGGGCGGACCGGGCGGTGGTGAAGGGGGGGCGGGGGCCGGCCCGGATCGGGCGGGGGTGACGGGACAGGAAGCCGCCCGACCGCGCTCGAGGCCCCTCACGGAACTATTGCTGCCGTTGGATCAGTGAGCGTCCGCGCCCAGCTTCAAACAGGGCCGAACCAAGTGCCAGTGCGTGGGGGGGGAGGCTCGACCTCTTTACACCAGCAGGGGTTGTAGACGGTTCCCAGGGAGATTTCTCCCCCTCGTGGCGCCGACGAGACCAAAGCCACCGTGTTTTATTTCGTTGAGATCCTGTTCTGAATGAGGTTTTATAACCCGCCCACCCCCGCTTCTCTGTTAGAAATGGGCTGCTCCGTATCTTGACAAGCCCTTTTCAGGACTGAACCAACCCTAGAGAAATGGGGATGAGCCTCGCACACAAACTCGCCTCCATTTAAGAGCCGCCTCAGGAGCCATCTCTCGTGCTAAGAGATAAAGCGTGATTTACCCTTGGATAATGGCGCGTTAGTCAGTCCAGCACTAAGCTTCCGTTGGAACTATATTTTTCTTATAACATCCCCCTCTAGCCAAATGGAATGCTCCAAAGAGTGGCTCGGTCCACAGACCTACTTGGACTCTACCATCCAATAGAGGAGGAGGTAGACAGATGAAGGGAATAGTCAACTAGAGCAAAGGCGGGGGGACCTCCCTAGGAATTTAGCTGTAGAGTTGCATGATCCTCTGAGGAGTTATTGATTGTAGGGCCTGCTCTATTTATGGGCGCCTTCACAGTAATTTATTTTTAAAAGTGCCTGGTAGGATCCCTTCCCCTTCTGACAGGATGGGCCATGTAAATTAATAGCTGTAGGTTGGCAGCATGTGTAGTTGTTCACACCCCAGAAGGTGCTATGATCCTAGGGGAGGGATAGGGCTGATTGCAAAGTAAGTCAGGCACATGGGAGATAGTAATGTTTAGTGATCAGAGCAGGGGTTGACTGAACTAGGCCTCCTAGCTGGCAAAGAGGGGGCTTTAGGGGAGTGAGGACACTTGGGTTCTGTTCCCACCATTGGAGGTTTCTAGGAGCGTGAGGAATCCTGGGGTCTGGTTCTTGTGAAAAGTGGAGGTGGGATGAATTGAACGTGAAGTGGTACAGAACTATAGTAATAAGCATGTTGGAAACCTATAGGAGGATAAAGATTTTAAAATTATTATTTACAGTGTAGTGGTGCCTGAGAGCCCTAGTCAGGAACCAGGATGCCAGGTGTTGTACAAGCAGAGTGAAAAGGATGATCCTTGCCCTGAAGAGCCTGCAATCAAAGTAAATCCTTTTTCTTTTCTTTTGCAGAAGAGGGGTGGGGGAGGAAGGAAGGTGCACAGATTCATCCATTGTTCACTTGATGGCTTACTGGAGACGAATAATTTTGTTAATTTATGTTGGTGCCTGCGCTTTCTTGCCTTTTCCTTCCAAACTATGTTTATTGTGATTGTTTAAGCACTATCCTGATCTCTGAGCAGTTTATAAAACTCAGTACAAACTATTCCATCCAAAAATTAAAACTGTGCTGTTTTCCGTGTACTGCATGGGTAAGCAATGTGAAAACTAACCTCTATAACAACTACACAGGGGAAGGGATAGCTCAGTGGTTTGAGCATTGGCCTGCTAACCCCAGGGTTGTGAGTTCAATCCTTGAGGGGGCCATTTAGGGAACTGGGGTAAAAATCTGTCTGGTGATTGTTTCTGCTTTGAGCAGTGGGTTGGACTAGATATTCTATGATACACAACCTTGTCCCATCAATCTGCTCACTCCCCATACCCTCAGGAAAATGGGTGGGTTTTGCCACAGGCCTAAAGGTTAACAAATCTGCATCCTGCTGGACTAAGGGAAGAGCCAGTATCTGGTATCTTTATTGTTCCAAGAGACATCAATGCTAGAAGACAAGGCTGTATCACTCATTTCTGCTGTGAGATGTATGCTGTTGGCTCAAATATTCTCTGGATATTCAGAGTGTTGATTCTATAGTACCAGAGACCTCAGCAGCTCCTTTCCTGGACCCTTTGCCTATGACATGTCTCTGATGAATCTCCCCTCAAGGGCTGTGCAAGTCTTTCCTTTAGGATAGAGCCCTCTGGTTAAACACTTCAGGGGCCAGGCTGAGTGTGAGGTGGAAATCAGGTGGCTAGAGCTCCAACTGTCATCCTCTAGGGCAGGGGTCCCCAACGTGTTGGTGCCCACGGGCACCATGGCACCTGCCATGGTGTCTTAAGTGCACCCACTTACTGGCCAGTGGAGGAGCATTTGCCAAAATTCGGTGGCATTTCAGCGGTGACGCCTCTGGATGACGCCGCTTGTCGGCAGCATTTTGGTGGATGCTTGTCGTCGCCACGGTCTTCCGTGGCGCGTCAGATGAAAAAGGTTGGGGACCACTGCTCTGAGGCAGTGGTTCTCAAACTTCATGGCACTGAGACCCCCTTCTGACAACAAAAATTAATACATGACCGCAGGGGGGAACCTAAGCCTGAGCTCACATGGGGCGGGGGGAGAGGGGCAAAGCCTGAGCTCCACCACTCCATGCATGGGGGCCAAAGCCCAAGGGCTTCAGCCCTAGGTGGGGGGCCTGTAACCTGAGTCCTACCGCCCAGGGCTGAAGCCAAAGCCTGAGTCCCACGGCCCAGGGCTGAAGACCTCAGGCTTCGGCCCTGGGTGGTAGGGCTCAGGCTTCGACCCCAGACCCCAGCAACTCTAATGCCAATCCTGGTGACCCCATTAAAAGGGGGGTCCTGACCTACAGTTTGAGAACTGCTGCTCTAGGGGCTGCTTCCCATTCTACTCTTCTTCCCTTAGGAGTGAAAGTAGCCAGAGATTTTGCAGGACTCTCAAGGAAGTAACACAGGCATGAGCCCCGTCTGCCTACAGGAACCCCTCTATAGCAGGATCCCCCAACTTCCATAGCACCCTTGATCATCTCCAGCCTGTCTGTGATCTCCCTGCCTCAGGCTCTGGCAAAAAAACCCTCTCTCCCACCATCACCTCCTTGTGAATCTTCATAATCTCAGGTGCTTTCCACCTGGATTGTGTAGCCATAAAATGGGGCCAAAGTGTAGTTGTTCAAGTGAGAAAAGCCTGGATTTGAAGACTTTCAGGCCAGGCTGAATGGTGGGATCATGGGAGGCTAGGGTAGGCGACATTTGGGATAGGGCTAATGACGCAGGAGGTGTTTTCCTTTCTCATGGGGATCCTGTTGCCTTTATGCACATACCCTGCTGTAGCAGTTATTTAAATATAAATGTTATAAAAATGCTCTCATGTGGCTAAATGAAATTAATGAGGTGCAACATGGTCTAGTGGCCTGGGCATCAGGAGACCCGCGTTCCAACTGCTGTTCTGCTGAAGACTTGCTGTGTGGCTCTGGGAGGGTCATTTTACTTCTCTGTGCTTCTGTTTCTGTTTCCGTCTGTCTAGGTCATAAGCTCTTTGGGACAGAGACTGGTTTTTACTTTGGGTGGACAGCACCCAGAATGGTGAGGCTCCGATCTGGGTTGGGGCCTTGAGGCCGATACTAAATATGGCTGCTACTGTTTCAGAGATCTGAGGAGAGTAAATGGGCACAAAGGTTAAACCTTCCATTTGCTCTGGTTGTATTTTTCTTGTGCAGAGGGTTCACACAGGGTCTGTGCATCTCTGTAGCTCTATATTGAGGACTTAGGTGGTGCACAGGCATTGTGCTGGCTCTCTGCACAGGGATACAGTTCCCTTGTTTGAAAAGCCCTTTCCTAGGCAGATAATGGCTGCATTGAGCCATTGCCTACCAGAAATACAGTACCGTTGACACTTGTACATCTTGCCAGGAGTATCTGATTATTTGGGAGGCTGCAGGACTCCTATGTTCACCAGCAGATGGCAGTAGCCTTTCATGATGGGTGACATGGGGTGAGAACAAGGGCACATTGGGAAAAGCTTAGAAGACAAAAGCTCACTCCTGGCCGCCCTTCTCATAAAGACAAGGTTTAACTTGGTTGCCCTGGTCCCAGCAATTTGGGTCAGATTTTAAGCAGAGCTCAGCCCCTCATTTAGGAACCTCAGTGAATGGCCACCTTTTTGAAAAGGCATTCAGCAGTTCCTCTTGAGAACAATTGGGGGCAGGGGCAGGAGGCTGAGCATTTTGTGAAAATCTGGTACTGAATGTAGCAGTGCTTTGGCCTGAAGCAATTGCAGATATGTAGCTGGCCTGAGAGGCAGGTGTACATAATTTAGTTGAGGATTGGTCCTGCTTTGAGCAGGGGTTGGACTAGATGACCTCCTGAGGTCCCTACCAACCCTGATATTCTATGGTAGAGGGAGTATGGGGGTGAAGAAAGGGAGTTGGTGAACGGGACAAATCAGTGTAACCCAAAATCACATTTTAACCAACCTATGTTCAAAGCAGCTGAGCACCCAGAGCTCCCACTGACTTCATTTAGAGCTGTGAATGCTCAATAATGCTGAAAATCTGGTCACAGGGTCTGAGGTTGAGAACTCAAGTTCAGAGGCCACTTTTTGGAAAATGTGATCTGTAGGCTTGGTGCCTCAGTTTCCCCATCTGTAAAATGGGAATAGTGAAATTTCCCCTTTGTAAAATGGTTTGAGGCTTGTGGATGAAAAGCACTATATAAAGTATTTTCCCCTCTACTGATCAATTGAGAAGGAGTCATGTGGTCCGATTTTCAGGGAATGCTGAGCACCTGCAACTTGTATTGTGGTCGGCGCAACCTGCCTGCACTCAGCAGCTCTGAAAAACAGGCCAGTGATCCATAAGGGCCGTTCTTTATACACAGTGATTATAGAAACCAAATTCAGGATCTGTCTATCTACAGCAGATCTTTATCTATATAGAGTCTTGTGTAGTGTCCATCGTATAAGCACTGTTAGCAAAACAGCAACAAAAGAAACGCTAAGGACAGATGAAAACTCGGTTTCACTTCTCTAATGTCTCTCTCTCCACTAGATGCGGTATATAATGTTCCTTAACAAAGACATTCCTCCACATTTTATTGACCCTCCCAATCTCTCTTTGCCCCCCTTTACAATGTGTTTCATCGATGGAAGTCACAAATGATTGGGAAGGTTTTCCTTGGCCAAGTGAGGGTGGAGCTGAACAAAAGGAGGTCACCCCGTCCGGGTCCTTTTGCCCTCTGTGGAATGGCAGGAATTTCTCTGTGCTCTCTAGTCTGGGGCAATAATGGCATCAGCAGCGGGCTGATTGTTTTCATATCTAAAGCCTATGCAAGTCTCCGGCTTAGTGCCTGTCAGCTGCAGGAGTATTAACCTTAGAACTGTCAGAGCTAATCAAAATCCTACGCTACCGTGCGGCTGTGGAGAGTGGTAGGAGGTACTACAAGCAGCTGCGGGATATAGTGTCTACAACAGTTGCCTCCCCATTTATTTTATCCGTTTGCTCCCTATGGATCCAAAACACTCGCCTTGACATCCTGGCCCTATTAAAGCCAAGGGCAAAACTCCCATTAACTTCAGTGGGTCTGGGATTTCACCATGTGGATTTTGCTTTAATCTTGCTCGTCTGAGAGGACTTTATGCTGCCATTGAAATCACTGGTGAGCTCTGGGGAATCTTCTTGCTCCTATGAAATATCTCCCTCCCCCCCCTTCCAAGTTTATTTTATAACCTCCCAGTAACCTTCATGCGCTGATGCTCAGCCTGCTAATTGAGTGTGATCAGCCAATGGTTTAGCAGGTGCAGCTGTCAGCAGGAGCCATGAGGCTATAAAGCAGAGTGGGGCACTTGGGGGGGGATGAGAATGGTGCAAGACACGAGTTGCATATCTTTACCAGCCCCTGTATCCTACACACGTGTACATGCATAGACCTACACTCTGCTGTCCCAGTGACACGTGCATGCACTCTGCACCCAATGCGGATATCCTATGCACACTGCTGCAGAAAAGGCAGGCATGGGCCTAATTGCCTCAAGGAGAAATGCATGCAAGTGCATGCCTGCCCATGGGTGCACCTACACATGCACACACATTGTTGCACCAACCAGACACACATTGTAGTTGGGAGTGCAGCTGCTATATGTGGGCACCCTAAGGGTACATCTGCACTTAGACCTGGGGAGAGGGGGGTGATTCTCAGCTTGAGCGAGATATCTGTGCTAGCTCAGATTGAGCTAGTGTGCTAAAATAGAGTGTAGCTGCGGCAATGGGAGGAGCTAATCACCCCAAGTATGTGCCTCTCTGAGATGCTAGCCCATTAGCATGCCTCAGTTTCCCCATCTGTAAAATGGTGATAATGCTATAGAGGAGATGGGAGGATTAATCCCTTGATGCTCATAAAATGCTTTGAGAGTCTTATGCCACAGGCACTCCAGAAGTGCGCAGTACTACAAACAAAATATTGGCACTAAGGACATGGCTTCCTAGCCACATAATAACAGAGAGCAGAAGGGGTCACTTTTTGTTCCAGGGTCTGAAATACAAGGAAGTGTGAGATATTTCCTCAGACTAGCAGGGAACAATAAAAGACGTCTCCTCAAAAGGCGAAACCCTGTGCCTGGCCTTGGGAGACGGAGGGAGAAGGCAGAGATGGCAATCTCACCACATAGCAACGTGCCACCAGCTCAGGAACAGCCTCTGCTGGAAAATGGATGTGGGCTCAACACCCAGGAAATGCTTAGTTCTATCATAGGCAGGTATCTGGCAGCATTTGTATAGCTTGTCACACCAATAAAGCTCATGGAATCAAGAGCCATTGACCTGAGGTAAAAGGAGTTGAAGGTCTTAACAGGTATCATTGGAAAGGTAATTTCCCTGGATTTACCATAAGGTCTTGGAGCTGTCCTATGACCTCTGTGTCACAAGGTATTAATCGTCATATGAATTGGGAGTGGTATGGTCTAAAGGTAGAGGTGTTAGCAATGATCTTCATATGCTTAATATTCAGGCAAACATGTCATTTTGGTCAGCAGGGTTGAGTTTTATTAATTTTCCAAGGGTGAATTCAATTCATAGAACTTGTTCCTAAATGGCAGCAGACTAACCTCAAGCGGAATTAATTTACGGACAAGGCTCCCTGCTAGTGATGCATAATCTGATAATTATTCTGTTAAACTTTCCAAAAATATAACAGGCAATGCCTTGGAGACGTAACTGGAGCAGTTCTCAGTGTTTCCAGGACTGAGAATCTGACACCAACAGGACGTCAGGGAAATGAAGAAAAGCCAGTCCTCCCAGCAAAAAATGCAAGGACCATGCATGCCTGGGGAAAGGACTGTATGTGACCTTGAATAGCTGACCTCTGCAGTATCTATATCAGATCTACTGATGGAAAGTGCTGTCTAAGAGCTAGATATTATAATGTGTGATGAGGAAGAATTGTCCTGTGGTTCAGAGATTCGGAAGGCCTGGGTTTGATTTTTGGCTCTGCTACAGACTTCCTGTGTGACCTAGGGCAAGTCCCTTAATCTCTCTCTATTCATTGTGTTGAGGATAAATTGATTAATGTTTGTGAGGTGCTCCGATACCAGGGTGATGGGGGGTCCTATAGGTAGATTTGGGGAGAGCTCTCCCTATCCCTCTCATTACTGATAATGATAACAGATGCCATGTCATAAGCGCACATGGCATTTCACAAATAAATTGGAAACCCATCACCTCTGAATCTGGGCATGTGTAATATGGACCGTGTTCTCATAAACCTGCTTACACCCACCTTTCAATGTGCAAGGAGGCCTAGGTTGATGTCTCTTACTTGTCAAGGATCCTGGAGCCATAAGGATGTGGAAGGAGATTGGCTGAGCAAGAAGGAAGAGTTTTGTTCCAGACATAGGGAGAGACGTGAAGCCAATTTGGGGAGGGCAATGAAAGGAATCCCCGTTATACAGGCTCATTGTTTTTTCGATGCTGCCAAGACACCAATGTTTGAAAATCTGGCCTATGAGTTATGAAAGCAGTTTGGCTCAGTTTTCAACAAAAGCTTGCAATGGGGTGAATTTGTCCCCAGAGCCCTTTTGACTGGTGCCCTCCCTCAGTGAATCCAGACCTATTGTGTGTGATTCCAGAGCCCCTTTGGATCTGTGGCTTTATAGCTTTTTGTTGGAGGGCTAGGGAGAGGCAGAGACAACATTTATGTTTTAAAATAAATTGAAAACAGCGCTTTGACTAAATCTCGCCCTGTTGTCGTCTCTTTCAGTTTCATGACAGAGCTCAAGTCCTGCTACTTCCAGACCCCCAGATCTCTCAGCCTATAAATCCTCCATGCCCTTGCCCCAGAGGAGGCGATGGTGTGTGTGTGGGGGGGGGTGTATTTGCCCTGCATTAATTCCCTTCCCTGCATTAATTCTCTCCCCTGTGGCTGCTGACATGAAGATTTGTAATTGGCAGAATGTATTTTTAATGCATTTCCTGCAGGTCGTTGTAAGGAAATGTAATTCCTATGTGGGCTGAGATGGGTTTAATTTGCAGTAAAGGAAGAGGACCTAGGAGTGCTGTTAATGTGGGGGTTTTCTTTACCATTTTAATGAACTCAGTCCGTCCAACTGGTTTAGATTCATTTATTTTACCTAATCCATCAGGCTGTGATCCCATCAGAGTGAATCAGATCTGCAGTCATTCAAGAGAGATCACTTAAGTTCCATGCAGTTTGCTGTTTGGGGAGTTGTCAGAAGAAAGCTTTATCTACCCAGAATTTTATAACCCCCGGGATCTTCACCTTGGTTCCTGACTCTAAATCCTGACCTCCTGTCTGGGCTACGCTAGTGCTAAGAGCCCGTGGCACCCTTACTGGGTGGAACTCACTGCTAGCAGAAAATGTAGGCACTGTCCGAGGCCCTTGTTTGAGGCACCTATATGGTGCGTGACTGTGGCACAAGCACTCTCCATAAGGGTGAATTACATCCGAGAGAGCAGGGTTTGCCCTTGGGAACAGATTAAGTGCTCACCTTTGCCCTCCATTGAGGCTCGGCTGTCAGATGAGCTCAGCACCCAATGCTCTGAGCTCTGTTGAAAATCTGGCCCCATACAAACATAGACTGGGAATTTCAAAGGCACTAAGTACCCACGCCCTATCTTTTTTCAATGGGATTTGAGTACGCTACTCTCTTAGGTTCCTTCAGAAATCCCAGCTATAAAGGACCTGATCCTAAGCTGTCGGTGAGGAGCATTCAGCGTAGCAGAGTAGTGGTGACGACAAAGGTCCCCCTTGCAACGGGGCATCTGACCTAGTCAGTTCCTGCCAATGGCCACCAGCGACCATTACAACAGCTGAGGATCA
The DNA here is from genome assembly GCF_007399415.2 of Gopherus evgoodei. NCBI lineage: Eukaryota > Metazoa > Chordata > Testudines > Testudinidae > Gopherus > Gopherus evgoodei. Next base: position 137,879,096 of record NC_044325.1, on the reverse strand, counting down.
CCAGGGGACAGGCACAACTGGGACGCACCTCCTTCCCTAGGTCACATCCCTTATGCTGCATTGGGTGGCATAAGAGCTGCTTTTGTGGCTCCAGGATTCCCCTATGTTAGAAGATCCCCCCAGCAGCCAGCTAAACTAGCTTTGCATCAGTGTAGTGACACAAAGCTGCTGCCATGCAGGTGAGAGTCATTCCCCTCACCCAATGTTTTATGTGCAGAGAAAATTGTATGCTGTAGGCATCCTCCTTCATGTGGGATCTACAGTGCCTTTGTCCTGACAAACCCTTGTCGCTGTTGTAAATCCAGCCTTATGACTTCACCAGCCAGCCTATTGCATGGGAGGAGGTAATGGGTGGGAGGGACCCACTTGTTCAAACAAAAATATATTCCGTGGCTGCTGCAGCTGATGGAAAGGGAAATGGATTTTTTGTTTAAATACGATGTGGTTTTTAAAGTCTGACTAACATGAAAGTCCCCATTTAAAGGCGTCGAACCTGCACTGAAATTGGTCAGTGTTTATACACCCACTCGTTGACTGAGGCTGCGAAAAGCAAACTTCCTGGTATATCCTGATCCAAATCACCTGGGAGCAAATGCTTAAAGGGTACAGTCCACAGAGCTATGAGCGGCAGCAATGGCCAAGAAAAATTCCGTGTCTCTGTTTACAAAAAAGCAAACATATCCGAACAGGGAATATTAAAGTTTTATTGGCATCACATCGTCGGCCCCTGCTCGCAGAAAAGAGTGGATTCAAAATCTGCATTGCGCTGCTTCAGCTGAATTAGAAATTCCACTCCTCCTCTTCTGAGGACTAAAGGCCTCTCTCTCGGAGAGAAAAATCTTTGGAAGGTTTTATCTGAGGGCTGGTGCATAGAACTGAGAGCTGGGAGATACAGGTTTTGTGCTCTTGACTAACCAAGACTCGTTGGGCTAGGCATTGTACAAACACATATCTGCAGCCCCTGCCCTAAAGAGCTTACAGTTTAAACAGACAGGGTAGGACAAATGCAGTATGATTAGCCCCATTTTACAGATGGGGAACCAAGTGCCTAATATGGCAATCCAGCTAGATTCAGTGATTTTAACGTGCAACAGATGAAGAGGACCTGAAAGTTGAATGATGGGAAACAGCACCTGTGAAAATCTTTGAGATATTAAAAACTTTTCCTGTCTCAAAATAGGGCAGAAAGTTGAAATAGAGAATTTTCACAAACCGGAAATCCCCCCCCAAATGGGTTCGGGTCAATCAAAACTTTTTTCCGATAATTTTGAAACGTTTCATTTTGATTTAACCTTTTTAACCTTCTTGTTTAGTCTAAATTGACTAAAATTTCAAAACAAAAAGTTGTTTCCACTAAAAACAAATGCTGAAACTTTTCATTTAGAAAATGTCAAAATGGTGGGGTTTTCTTTTTTTACCATTTCAGGGTTCCCCTCCACTCCCCAATAATGTTTTGAGTTGGGAGATTTGTTGAAATTGTCCCCGTTTCACAAACAGTTTTGGTTTTGGCTAATTGGCAGTTTTGGGTAAGGAAAACACAGTTTGTCAAAAAATCCCCAACTAGCTCTGCTGTTAATTGGTGGGTTCATCTACTCTTTTAATGGTCTGCCTTGGTTGGTTCTAAACAAGGCTTGTATGCTCCCCCCCCCCCCCAACATGCTTAATACTTGGTCAGTAACCACGGCAGCTTGCAGGGTTCCAGCCCTGCCAGGGGCCTAAGCTAGTATGTGGTTGTCTTCTTTGGGGTGGGGAAAAATGGAAGATAACCTTCCAGGGTGCTCTGAGGGTTAGTTCATTCATAGTTGTAAATTCCCGCAGATCCTTGGATGGAATGAGCTATAGCAGTGCAGGTTGTTATAGGCTTTGTTTGGCAGTGAATACATCTCACTGCATAAATGAAGCAGACTCTGCAGTCAGAGTGGGACTGCTGCACACGTAGATACACCAGGGCTAGCTTTGATCCAGCTAGCTCCACTCACAATAGCAGTGAAATCATGGTAGCACGGGTTAGCTCCCAGGCAAAATCGCACAGTTTGTGCTGCTTGGATGAAAATCCCTTGAGGTCTGTGTCCATATCTCCTTTATGCTTTGCAGAGCACTGTACATCCAGTTGATGGTCAGCAAATGATTCCCATCATTTGAGAAGCTTGCTTTTTTTCTTAAAGGTTCTGCCTGCTTTTTTCCTTTCTCATCCTGCGTAGCTTATGTTTCTTCCCCATTTCCGATTGTCTGTGGCTTTTCTTGTGGACACCAATCCCAGGAGCCTGGGGGACTGTTCCTAGTTGAATGGAACTATCTACTGTACAGTAAAGGGGCAACTGTGTACACTCTTCCCAGTTTTCTGTAGCCCAAACCTTGGGACCTGCTGTCTTGTCATTCAGCAGAGTAATACTTGATACTGCTATACCACACTTAAATTTGGAAGGATTCGATTTTTATCATTAAACATTGATTTCACTGTACATGTGCAAACTGCCATTGATGATCATCAAAATTTACAGATAAAGTAAGAAAAATGGTGTTTGAACTGATTGGAGTTTAATTGATGGAGTCTACTGTCATTAAATAATTGTGTGACCCACCACTTTACAAATTTAAATAAATAAAAATAGGAAAAATGCTTACAAATAAACATTGATATTATCATTGGAAATTATTCAAACAAACAAACGAAACGAATTCTTCCAGACCTAACCACAGTGTTCGGAATCTGATCTTAATTAATTTTACAGATTGCCTTTACAAGCAGTGTACCTGGGAGGTGGGTAACAGGATTGGTGCCCATTTTGCAGCTTGGTAAAGTGAGGCTTGGAGAGATTAGGACAATTTTCAGAAGTATTCACTGATTTTGGACGCCTCCCTTTCTCAGTGCCATCTTTAGATGCTTTATTCCTGTTTTTCAGAGGTACAGTGCACCAAAGTTCCCATTGACCTTGAGGTTGATTTTTTCAAAGACACACTTAGGAGCCTGACTGCTTCTGGAAATCTTCCCTTTAAAGCACGAGAAGCCTAGTTCTCCTCTCACGCTAGTTGAACACAAGTGCAATTCCCTTGACTGATTTGCATGCGTTACGAAGAGCAAAACTGGAACCACGATGTCTCAAGTTGGGCATTCAAGAACTGAAGCAGACAAAAGTAGTGAACAGTTCTGAAAAATTAGCTGAGTTTGGCTTATAGTCTTGCAGTGACTCACTAATACAGGGATGGGCAAACATTTTGGTCCGAGGGCCACATCTGGGTATAGAAATTATATGGCAGACTATGAACGCTCACAAAGTTGGAGTTGGGGTGTGTGGGGGGTGAGGGCTCTGAGGGTGAGGGCTCCAGGGTGGGGACAGAAATGAGCAGTTCAGGGTGCAGGAGGGGGCTCCAGGCTGGGACAGGGGGTTGGGGTGTGGGGGGGAGGGGGAGGGCTCCGGCTGGGGGTGCAGATTCTGGGGTGGGGCTTGGGATGAGGGGTTTGGGGTGCTGGAGGGTGGTCTGGGCTGGGACAGGGGGTTGGGACAAGGTGTATGGCTCCAGGCGGCACTTACCTCAAGAAGCTCCCATAAGCAGCGGCTTGTCCCCCCTACAGCTTTTATGTGGCCACGAGGTCAGGTGGCTCTGCTGCATGCAGCTCCCTCTGCAAGTGCTGCCCCTGCAGCTCCTATAGGCCGCGGTTCCTGACCAATGGGAGCTGCTGGTGTGGCGCTTGGGGCGGGAGCAGAATGCAGAGCAGAGCCCCCTGGCTGCCTCTATGTGTAGGAGCTGGAGAGGGGCGATGTTGTGCTTCCAGGAGCCACGTGAAGCAGCCCCCAACTCTGCTCCCTGGCTGGAGCACCAGAGTGGGGTAAGCCCCAGACCCTGCTCTCCAGCATGAGCTCGAGGGCCAAATTAAAATGGCTGGCTGGCCAGATCAGGCCCATGGGCTGTAATTTTCCCACCCCTGCACTAGTAAGTTCTGGAATGGAACCCAGGAATTGTGACTCAAAGACTCTTGCACTATGCCCAGGACAGCACTGCTCCTCTCGCTCAGAGCATTCAGACAGGTAGAGATTCATTGTCATTTCCATGTAAATAAATGTCTAGTATATAGTGCTGCTTGCTGGACATCTTTGAGATCATCCCTGCGTCTGAGGAGACAGCTGAATTAGAATGGAATCTACTCATGGAGAGCACAGATATATTGAAACTACAGCAGAGATAGGACCAAACAATGGAAACTTCAGATGAGGATTCCAATCCAGATTTCCCCAAAGTTCAAGTGTCTTGGTTTAACCCATTCTAGAAATGAGACTGGATCCAGATCAAAACATCCCCAAACTTCGGGGATGCTCAGCTCGAGGATTTTGGTTTGAGACTCATCTCTAGTTTATAGTGAAACCGAAGGACAGTCTTCTTCTTTCAGTGCATTACATCCTGCAATGTGTCTCCCGTGTAGAGGGAACTTTTGCATAGAGGGAAATTGCCCTATGAGAAAAATGACTTAGCTCCTAAAAGTTTCCACATTGCTTCAAAACAGCATGTTGCAAGAAGTCACTGGATTGTTGCACTGCTCCATTCAGGTAACTCTTTCTGGCCCAGTTATTCCGCCTGGTTTCTGTCATCCATGTACGAATGCCATCATCTGCTAGTTGAGGATTTTCATGTTGGATTGGCAGAGCTGTCCCATGGCATTGCTTAGAGCGTTCCGTACATTGATTTCAAAAGACAAACATACATTACTTTAAAAGATGTTTTGAAGAGTTGCAGTGGCATCATTTTCCTATGGATTCTCAGGGCCAAATCCTTAGGCTTAAGATTCTAGTTGGTCCTGACTCAAACAAAACACTCTTTGGTGTTGAGGGGAGTTTACGGCATAACGGCCTCAACATTTGGGTCACAGTTACTGGATCTATTTGCAGAACTTCTTTAATACACCTTTCTTAAAACAGTTTCTTTCAGTTCCTTTCCGGACTATTCTGCGTCTGTTCCATGCCACCTGGGAAAATCACGGTTAGCTTGTTTTCAAATTCAGAAGATGACCATGTGATGGGAGGAAGAATGGCTGAGCTATAGGAGCTCTCACTCTTTTCTTTCTTGTGCCTTCCAGCGTTCTTAGGGCAGAAGACAGACAGGGCCATGGAGCTGACAAATTAGGTGTGTTGTTCCAATTTGATGCCACATGGGTAGTTGTCTGTGAAATAAGCCCTTGCAGAGCCTTTGGGGAGCAATGGAGTGAAGTGTAATCCAAGTGAAGTGTGACCAAAGCTTTGAAGTGCAATTTCAATGGCTGGAGCGGGGTTGGAACTGAAAGATGGGCCCGTGCTGGTTTTTATTGTGGGGGTCCCCTCCCTCAAATTTTAATGAGTGCAACTCTTATTTCCATCAAACATGCCAATTCAACTGCTCTGTCATGCACGAAAGAATCTCCAAAATCCAACCCCTCTCTGTCCCCCTCATCTGATACTGCTTCCTCCCCGCACTCCTGGGGTGGAGTTGCCAGCTCAGCCCTGAGCACATGGACCGGGTACCCTGGCTCCAACCGTGGCACGGGCTCCTTTTCTCCACATCCTTCCTCCTGCTGCAGCTCCCTGCTGGACCAGGCAGCCAGGAGCTTGCTTCAGCACCACCAGCCCCTGGATGCTGTTACCAGTGGCAGGGAACAGCCTCTCTGCAGCCAGCTCCATACACCCTGGGATGGGACCGTAAACAAGTGCCCTGTCCCACTCCCACCCTATCTAAATTGTGCCCTGACCCCTACCTCCCCCATCCTGCTCCTTATCCTCCCTGCTGGCTGGATGCATCCTGCCTGTCTCCAGCACCAAGAGCAGCTGCCACTGGTTCCAGCAGGTGGAGCGAGACCCAGCTGCACTGTCTCCCCCATCTCCAGCACGGCTCTGTTCCTTACCCCTCGGCTCCAGGCTTCCTGCAGCACCAAGAGAGGCCAGGGCAATCCAGCAGGAGGGCCTGGCTGGTGAAGTGGAATGCAGGTGCCAGCCGTGCTTCCGAACGCATAAAGTAGTTACTGCTGTGCAGCCGTGCATGTGAATGGCAGAAAGGGAGTGTTGGCAGGCCGGCCAGATTTGACTGGTGTTGTGACCTGATGCACAGGGTTGCAACACCACTGAAATTTAGTCCAGCTGCCCTTCCATCTGGTATTACAGAGGGGTGGTGGGGCTAAATTTGATTGGTGGTGTGACTCCATGTGCCAAGTGCTGGAACGGATTTCAGGTGCCAGAGCAGCATGCCAGACCACTCCAGCACCACTATCCCCCTGCCCTCTAGATTGCGTGGACCCCTACACATCTCCCCCATGAGCTCTGTGAGCATTAGGGAAGATGCTGAGGCTCTGCACTGGCTGAATCAGGATTGCTGCGTCTCCTTTCATTTGATTGTTTGTTTATTATAATGTACTGGATTATTTTCACCTGTCTGTCTCTAGCCCTCTCCCATTAATGAAGTAGTGCATCCGTCTTTTTAAATGTATTTATCTTCACAGCCCCCCTGTGTGGTAGGGCAGTGCTGTTATCCCTGTTTTTACAGATTGGGCACAGAAGCTACATGACTTGCCCAAGGTCATACAGGAAGTATGTGGCAGAGCAGGGACTTGCAACCAGGTTTCCTGAGGCCCAGGCTAGAATCCTAGGATCCTTCCCACAGATTTAAAAAAATCTGTGTGAGAAAGAGCTGGTGTTGAGCATGAGATCAGCAGAATGATGGAAGAATAGACAAGGAGTCAAGGAATGCAGAAATGAACGGATTTGCCTTTCAAGACTCCAGTCCCTATTTCTTAAACTGTATGCTCTTCGGGACCAAGACAGCCTTTTTCTTCTGTGTTAGTACAGCACCTAGCACAGCAGGGTTCTAGTTTCTGACTGGGTCTCCTAGCACTATCACAATATGAATAATAGTGGGCTAACTTCTCCAGAATTCACTGGAGTTATACCCCCGTATGCCTGCACCAAATGTGGCCTGTTAATACTCTATGAGCCTGGTTCCCCTCTTACCCCTCTTTAATACCATGGACTTCTCTGGAGTTACTCCTGTCTTTTGTTGGTGTGTGAGAGAACAATCTGGTGCTGAGCTGAATCACCCTGTGTTTGTGAAGGGCTTAGTGTCAGGGGACATCATGCTGTGGGGTGGGAATTAAGAGAAACTCCGACAGAACACTGAAGGAGTGCCAGAGAACTCCAGGTTATCCCTCAGCCCGACAGCAGCTCCAAGAGCATCATGACGAGACATTGCAGATGATGCCCAAAGTAGATCGGCCCCCTGTGGTGATGTGTGGTTGGAATCCAAAATGCTAGTGTTCCCATGGGTAGCTGGGGAAAAAGAGTGGACTTCATTCAGTGAACTCTGCTGTTGCAGCATATTATTCCTAGAGGAGATTCAAGGAGGAGCAAAGGTCCAGGAGAGAAAAAGATGACACTTCTGGAGGGGCCAATCCTAGCCTGATTTGCACTATGCACAGCCCTGTGAAAATCAGTGGGGTGTATGTCCGGGCAGAAACTAGAACCTACTGTGGGACAATGCTAGATTGGAACTTCCCTGGGGCAGAGACCTCGTCTTCATATGTATCTGACCAGCACCTTGCCTACTGTTCAGACTTTGGAAATAATAGTGTAAAATAAGTCTATGAGGAGATGTTTGAGAAACTAAAACATTAGAGGACTTAGCCTATTAATGCCGGGATTTGCCATTTTCCAGCAGGTGGGCAATAACGTGATGGACCCAGAGGCTTAAGAAATTGTTGACTGGCTGGCTGTGGTCGTTACCAGTATCAAAGCCTTTGCTTTACTGCTACTGGAGTGTGCATCTTATGTGCATGACCCTGTTTGTGAAGAGGGCCATGTGTCTGTCTCTCTTGAGCTCCCATGGTGGATTGTGATCACTCCCTGTTCTAAGTGGTCGGCTGATTGAAATGACGCTATGTCAGGAAGGGGTTGGGGCACTGCAGAAGGAAGTAGGAGAGGCTGCATTTCTTTAACCCGAAAAGCTGCAAATGCTCTCTGCATGGAGGGGCAGGAGATTTATTAGATTATGAGAGGGATGGGCTCTTCTGAAGCTGAGGAGTGAATTTGCTTGGGCCAAAACTCTTCCACTCCATCTTTCTGTGAACCCCTTTCTGCATGTAGCTGTTACAAAGTTCTTCACATTACTAGCTGGTAAACGTCAAGGTAATGCTGAGGTCAAGCTCAGATTTGAATTTGGTGAGCTGAGCAGATATGACTGACTGAGCCATGTGATGTGAAAATAAGTATGGGAGGGTCATGTGATATCCCCTTCCTCTTGTTTCTTGAGTCTGCTGGGATTATGGGGAGGAATTTCACAGCTGAGAGGCCAGCCTTGTGTTAAGATTTAGATAGTGACATGTAAACCAAGTCAGTCCCATTGGGATGCTAAGTGCCTCCTGGGTCTGTTCAGAGCATTTTGAAGTCAATGGAGCTGTCTTGGTTTACACCAGTTGAGGATCTGGCCCAATGATTATTATGCCCATTCAAATCTTTAGTGAACTTCTCAAATCAGGCATGTGCATAGAAACCAAATCTTCATCCGGCAAGAACAGGCTAAGTTGACGATAGGCGTTTCAATACGGCGCTAAGTCAGCCAGCTCTAAACGGCACTCCAAAGCTACATCTACACTGTGTTTCAGAACCTGTGGCAGTGAGTTTCAGAGCCTGGGTCAACAGAGTTGTGCTCTGTGTAGATGTTCGGGTTTTGAAGCGTGGAGAGGGGTGTGGGCTTGCAGGGTGGTGGTGGTGATGGATTTACCAGAATCTGGCTGTGGTCCCATGACCTGGTAGCAGCATACTTGGCAAAAAATTCTTGTCGGTGGCCTTTACTAATGCAGGAGACAGTTCGCTCTGTTTGCAGGACAGCAGTCAGAACAAAATGGAAGAGTTAAACGCTGAGCAGCTGTACTCGAACCTGGGGGGAGTTGGCGGTGGAGGTGGGTTGCTTCTGTTTCCTGGGAGTCGATTGGCTAGTCTTGGGATAGAAAAGCCAAAGGACACCAGACCAAGGGATTATGGGATAACATTGGTGGACTCTCAGGGCACAAGTCTGGGAACTGGGCCAGCGCTGCATCCGCACTGCAAAATGATTGAGTTGGGACTCGAGTCCCATTGGGAGTTGAGCTCTAACCCTCCCCTCCTGCTGAGTTCTGTGGCTCCCATTCTGAGGGCTTACTGGCCCGAATAAGACGCATCTGTGTATAGATGGAAGGGGGGTTGGGTTCAAACCCAAGTCTGAGCCTGGGCATACACTGCAGTGTAGATGTACCTTTAGCCTCTATACCTGAGTTCCCCATCATAATAGCACATCCCTACTTCAGAGGAATGCTGGGAAGGTAAATCCTTTAACGATCATTAGGCACTCAGTGATAGGGGCCAGAACATAAGAATGGCCATACTGGGTGAGACCAAAGGTCCATCCAGCCCAGTATCCTGTCTTCTGACAGTGGCCGATGCCAGGTGCCCCAGAGGGAATGAACAGAACAGGTAAATCATCATGTGATCCATCCCCTGTTGCCTATCCCCAGCTTCTAGCAAACAGAAAAAATCCATCCCTGCCCATCCTGGCTACCTGATACATCAGTCAGCACCCATAGAAGGTGGCTATGGGAACACAGTGTCTAACAATGAATGCAAACTGGGATCAATAAAACCGAAGTCCACTGCTGTGATTGAATGGAAGTTATAACTCACCACAGTAACAGAGACTTGACTTTGGATGATACAGGACCTGTATTTTGCCCAGAAGTTTGGGACTCCCTCTTCACCTGGCCACCCCAACACAGGCATCAAATTAACAACTTATTTGATGTGCTGTGGTGTGTTAGTTTCTTCTCCTGCTTCCCCAGTCACAGGGAATAAACCCGGCAGTGTGCAATAGTGTTCATTTCATGTGAGGGTAAATATAGAAAAGAAAACCTGCTGAGATCAAGCCATTTTTTCCCCTGCCCTACAAGTTCTCCAGTTATAAACAGTCAGTCATACCCATTTGGAAAGTCCTAGCATGGTTTACTTGGCAATCCTATAAGAACTTTTGCTTTTCTGCAGGTTAAGGATTCCATTTAATAATAATTAATGTATCTCACTCCCATCTGCTCTCAGATGTTTAGGACTTGTTGGCATTCTTCTGCTGAGCTAAAGCTGCTCTGTTCTAATGAAAAACTGGTCTGCTGGAGAATTTACCGGGAAGCTTGGGTTCACCTGTGGAAGTTGTTCCTGATTCTCATTGTGCTGCTTAAGTTAGGATGGAGAACCCAACTCAGGACTTTTGTCAGATCTCTCACGAGCCTTCCTGTCCCGTGTATGGAAGGAGACCCACCAGGCAGGAAGGCTGGAATCGTATGACTGAGGAGGTATTGGGTTACATCAGTGTCAATATATGGGAGATGGCGCTTAGGAGGTGTTTGAAAATGTCTCAGCAGCCCGTTTGGGGTTTGTGTGGTCCAGAGCAGATGCTGTGCTTAGGGATAGCACCTGCAGGCAGACAAGAAACCAGCTAAGGTTGAGGGTGGGAGGCGAGGGAAGGAGCTGAGTTGAGGGTGGTTTTAGCTGAACAAAAGGAACTGAGCTCATAATGCTGGTTGCATGGCAGCTCAGAAAACTGCTGTGAGCATCTGCAGTTGAGAAGCCCCCATGAACAGAAGCAAGGCCCAAGGACTGTACCTCTCATGCACAGACTTCGAGGCCTACCATGAAAGGTCTGGATGGCCAGCTGGTCAGGACAAGCCCATGACATGTTAGCAGTGGAGGCAACCATGCAGGCAAGAAAGTCGGCCTCTGGGAGGATGGGAGGCATCATAGAATGCTCAGGGTGGGAGGCTGGGAGACTTTGGAGTTTGAGTCGGCCCTGGCATAGGTGGAAGTATGGAGACCTTACACAACCTCTGCTGCAGGGTTAGGAGGACCGCAGCATCGGCCCTTAGGGACTGAATGCCACTTTCAAAACAAAGCATGGTCTCCTCAGGCTGAACACACACATTCCCTGTCCATAAGACAGTGGGAAGCCAGATTTGAATCAGGTCGTCCCCTTCTTTTGATTCTTGAGTGGCTAGCACCTGAGAGTGGTGGAGATAAGTTTCAAACCCCACTGAAGTCTATAGGAGAAGGGGACTAAGACCCCGATGCAAAGCCCACTGAAGTCACCATAGCCTTCAGTGGGCTTCGGAGTAGGTGCCAGATCTGTGTTGACTTCCCCCAGCAAGTGTTTTTCTCTCTCTTTGCCAGTTAAGTCCCTTGGAAGAATAAATGAGCACATGCTATTAAATGTCCTTGAGTAGGGTTCTTCGCTCTTTAAAGCAATGCCTCTGCACCGAGGTGAGCCTGGTTAAAAAGGCCTGTATTCCTGTTATTATTTTAAGAGCTATCCATTCATCATCCTGGAGAAACCATGTTTAAAAAACCCAACCCCAAAAAAACTCCATCCTAAATGTTGACTGTAGTGGTGACATTTGTGAAAGTGACAAAATATTTATGCAGTTGGCGTTGGTTCTGGTCAGGGCTTCTGGAAATAAACCAATGCCTTGTTAAATTGTGTATGGAATTGAGGGGTGGAAATGCAAGGGGGAAAATGCCTAACATCTTATGCAGCTTGTGCAAATAAAATCATGGCTTTACTACTGCATGAAAAAACTCTGGAATTAATAGATCTCCTTTGGCTTGGGGGTGTGGGATACAAACCCAGCTAGGATTCATAAACTATTTAAAGCAAAGAAGTGCTACTTTTAAACCCACACATCTGGATTCTAGAGTTAAAGCTGTGTCATCGGTGCCCGTATTAACCCCTGGCTTTCCTGTGGTTTGTGTATCTGAGCTGCTTAAAAGTAATTCTAAGCTGAGCATTTAGCAGACAGGAATAGTTCTGTCCTCAGTATAAACATTAAGCAAATTGTGATTGTTTTTGGTCCATATTTAGATTTATGGACCAGAAGTAAATATTGTTAGTTTATAATTTATTTTTGAAGGTCATCATTGATGATATTGACTGAAAACTTAAGTCAAAACATGCTTTTAGCCCTGATCTCAGAAATGCACTTAAGCATATACATAATATGACTTCAGTGGGATTTAAGTACGTGCTTAAAGTTAAACACCAGCTGAAATGTTGTGCTGAACAGGGATAGATTTCAGCTAAGCATAAACTTCAGTGCAGTACTGAATCAGGACCTTAGTAATATACAGATTGATCCAAAGCCCATTGTTGGACTATTTTGGGGAAGTTCACTGGCCTGTGTTATACAGCAGGTCAGATCAGATGACCACAGTGATCCCTTCTGGCCTTGGAGCTTTGAAGTGAATGGAAAGACACCTTTTGACTTCAGTATTCAAATGGCTTGTTAGAGATACCTTTTAACGTTGCTTTCTAGATGTAATCTATCTGTTTCCATAATATCCAAAGCACCTTCTTTCCCCCCATACCACCGTGCTCCATAAATTGAACATATAGGTGCCTGCTGAGCATGGGAGATAAAGGATTCCAGGGCTTGTTAGACTGTGATCCAGAGGTTTTTGTAGTTTGGGGCTTGCATGTGAGTACTCATCATCCAAAATAAAAATGACCTTTTTCCGGCTTAGTTTATGTTGTTTTGAAAGCAGGATGAGCTAACCAGGAGAAAGGGACTCATATTCCAGGATAAGAGCATGATTAACTGGTAATCAGGATGCCTGGATTTTATTCTGGCTCTGCCATCAACTCACTGTGTACCCTGGGCAATGGTCTCGCTGTGTCACTTTCCCCGTCTGTAAAATGGAAATAACCACACTGACCTCCCTCCCAGGTGGTTAGCTGGGAGGCTTCATGAACATTGGCAAAGTGCTTTGAGACCAAAGGTGTCCTAGAAAGGCAAATTATATAATGTGGATTTATTTTCTCCTTCTCCCCAAAAGTGTCAAAAAAATGAAAGGTTTTGGCAAATTCAAGATCAACTAGAGAATTCGCAGTTGGGTGTGTCTTAGTTGTTCGAGCCTGTGCCATTTGCGTGTTACTGTGAATACAGAACTTTCTTTTATAGTTTGCAGTGTTGTTGTAGCCGTGTTGGTCCCAGGGTATTAGCTATAAAAGGTTTTACCTCACCCACCTTGTCTGCCTTTTGTATATGTTTTAAACACTGAACTCTGTTCTGTTTTTATACCACACCCAGCACTGTGGTATCTAGGAAACTCTTCTCCGCACTTTTCTTAAATGAATACTTTTCAGTTCAGGTTCTCAAAGCACTTTACAAATATTAATAAATTGAGACTTTCAACCTTCAGGGAGGCTGGAAAATCTTATTATCCTCATTTTACAGATGGGGCAAACGAGGTGTGGAGAGGTGCAGTGGCTTGTTCAAAGTCACCCAGCAAGTTGTAATGGGAGAATAGAACCCAGGTGTCCTGACTCCCAATGTTGTAGTCTAACTACTAGATCACCCTGCCTCTGTCTCTCTCAGCTCTCATGGGTAAGTCCGGAGAGCCATTATATAAATGCCTTTATTTCACAAACCATTATATAGGGATGTGTTTGCACAGCATCTAGTGTAGTGGAGTCCTGGTCATCTGGAAAAGGGGAGTGAACAGTAGGGTGGCAAAATTTGCAGACTGTACAAAGTTATTCAAGATAGTTAAGACCAAAGCTGGCAGCAAAAAGTTACAAAGGGATCTAACAAAACTATGTGACTGGGCAGCAAAATGGCAGATGAAATTCAGTGTTGATAAATGCAAAGTAATGCACACTGGAAAACATAATCCCTACTATACAAGCAAAGTGGAGGGGTTTGAATTAGCTGTTACCTCTTGAGAAAGAGATCTTGGAGTCATTGTGGATAGTTCTCTGAAAATATCTGCTCAATGTGTAGCAGCAGTCAAAAAAGCTAACAATTTTAAGAACTATTAGGAAAGGGATAGATAATATGACAGAAAATTTCATAATGCCACTGTATAAATTCATGGTACACTCACACCTTGCATACCTGGTCGCCCCAGCTCAAAAAAGATACATTAGAATGGGAAACAGTACAGAGAAGGGCAGCAAAAATGATTAGGGGTATGGAACAGCTCCCATATGAGAGTAGATTAAAAAGACTCTAACTGCTCAGTTTAGAAAAGAGACAACTGAGAGGGGATATGATAGAAGTCTATAAAATCAGGAGTGGTGTGAAGAAAGTGAATAGGGAAGTATTATTTACCCCTTCGTATAACACACACACACAATGAAATTAATAGGTGGAAGTTTAAAACAAACATAGAGAAGTACTTCCTCACACAACGCACAGTCAACCTATGGATCTCATTGCCAGGGGATGTTGTGATGGCCAAAATTATAACTGGGTTCAAAAAATAATTAGATAAATTCATGGAGGTTATGTTCATCAATGGCTATTAGCTAGGATGGTCAAGGACACAACCCGATGCACCGGGTGTCCCTAAACCTCCATCTGCCAGAAGCTGAGACTGGACGACAGGGGATGGAGCACTTGAAACTGTCCTGTTCTCTTCATTCCCTTTGAATTATCTGGCACTGCCCACAGTTAGAGACAGGAAACTGGTCTCAATGCACCATTGATCTGACCCAATATGGTCTTTCTTATGGAACATATATGGATCCAGAATTCATATCTTGTTCGAAATGCCCAACTGTCTGAAAACTCATGATCAGAAGCAGACTCTGCCTGTGGAGTTGATGGACCAGCCGCCTGGTGCAGAGGCAAATAGAGAATGTGTTGTATCCTGTTTATGCTATGCCTATCACAGCAGTATCCAACTGCCTTAATTTTTTGGCACTGTCCATGCAGCCCTAGTCACTGCTGATCTGAGTGGGGTTTGATCCAGTGAAATATATAGCCCCTTAACAATCCCTACAGCTAGTCCATCCGCCTTATATAAATTGTGGAGGGCACAAAATTATTGTCACCTGAATATGCGAGTCTACAGTTTTTGGTTTCCTGACTCCCAGCCCCATGCGCCTTCCCCTCGGCTTTGCTGCAGCGATGGCCCTTGTCTGAACCCCCGGAGTTGGGCATCTTTTCAGGAGCTCTATAACCACCTGGCTATCGCTGATCCTTATCCCCCACCATTCTTTGTGCTCTGAGTCCTCCAGTTAAAATCTGCATGGGAAGGTTCCAAGTGAAAATGTGTGTCTGCTAATGGGAAATGAATTCTCTCTTCCTCTGAAGGATTGTTGCATGAGGAAAACAACACAAGGTCTAAAAAAAAAATGACCTCACGCCATCTCCTGGGGAATGTTCAGCCAGATGAAGGAGATGAAGGAGTGGGAGACAGCACTGGGGCAGCACAATGCATGTGTTGCTATCCCTGTGCAAACACCCGGTAGCTGCGGAAACCTCTTAAAACCCAGAATGAGAGGGAAGTGAACGCTTTGATCTGTGGATGTGCCTGTTGTTTTCTAAATGCAGATTCTTCTTTTTTTTTTAAATTGTGCTTCAAATTAAAAAAAAAAAAAGGCCTATTGTTATCTTTGCCTGTTTTTCCTGATGACAGACTCTGGCAGGGTGCCCTAAACTTCCATTATTCCCCATGTAACCATTTCAGCATGGCTGACAATTTGTTACTGGCTCTTCCTCGTTGGAGCACAATGGACCAAATCTTCTGCCCCTATGAGAAGCTGGAGTGAATGAAGTGTGCCATGGCGGCTAGGGAGACTGAATGCTCCTCAGACTGCAAATATTGTGATCTCCTACTCAGGCTGGTGGGTGTTTTCCTACTCTCTGCAATGTCTTTGATCAACCATCAAGAAGTCTCCTTATATGGTACTGTGGATGGAGCTCCTACAGAGGATAGGCCCTATCTGGAATCACTGTTGCTTGCCGCTATTTCCTGGTTCAGTGGATCTGTCCTGGCTGGAAAAGATGGTCTTGTGGCTAAGGCAGTAGATTGCTACTCAGGAGTTTTGTGTTCAGTTCTTGGCTCCGTCACGGGCACCCCATGTCACCTTCTCTGTGAGATGCTCCAATACTGCAGTGATTTGCTGGGATGATACGTGAGCACCCATAGGGATGGGTTTGCTGCCTTTTCAGGCCATACGTACGTGCAGAGAGGGAAGCTAGGCCCACTACCCAGGCATCCTACTCGATAGCTTTTGGGTGAAAAGAGGCTTCAGAGAGACTCGTGCTATGGGGCAGTCATAGGCAGCAATGGACAATTGGACCACCCGCATCGAGCCAAGTTTGCAAAGTAGCCTCCACTCAGCCCCTCATTATGTATCCCCAAAGTAATGCTCCCAGCTCCCTGGTTTTTGGCCATGCACTTTTGGACAGCCATGTTCTCAGTCACCCACAAAGGCCAATCCTTACGTGCACTTCGGGCAGCTTGTGCGCACAGGGCTTGTTCTGGGAGTGCAAGGAAAACAAACTCACCCTTGTTGAAAATGGCGCCGTCGGCATCATGGGAGCACAGGTCAGGGATGGCACTGGCTGCAGCCATGTGAGCTTTCCCCATTCCTCCTCGTAGTGCTGCCTGGCCAAGGCTCATCCCTGAGGCAAGAAGAGTGTGGTGTCCATGGCCCATTGGGTTGGTGTCCTCTGTGCTGAGTGCACCAAAAAGGGGTGGGGCTAATTGTGGTGTGAATTTTGTGGTGTGGCCACCCACCAGTCAAGAACTGGACTGAGACCAGCTCATTTCACACAGGCCTCCAAACACAGTGTCCGATTTTGCACCTCCATAGTTAGAGGCTCCTTTGGGAATTGTGTATGACTCATCCATCCCATTCCCACTGAGAACTTTGCCATGGGACATAGACCCCTCCACTGGGGGAAATCAGCGAAGCTCCAACAATCTACGTCAGCTGAAGATCTGGATCAGAGGGTCAAATTCATCTCCAGTGGAATTCCATTGGCTTCACTGGGAATGAGGAATTATTTTGGGGCAGTTTTCTGGCCTGTGTTTTGTGCAGGAGGTCAAAGGAGATGATCATGGTGGTCCTTTGTGGCTTTCGAATCTAGAAAACTATGAGCCTGGCCCAGCAGCTGGCCATGCCAGTAGCACTGTCAAACCTAAATTCAGTCCTGAGCATGTTGCTAATACTTAGCTTTTCATCCAGTGTTGTGCACGAGGCCCTATGGTGTTTTGGCATTTTGATTACATGTGATGCTGTGTATTTAAGGCTGGTTTATGGGTGTTTACACTAGTGCGTAAACCTGTAATTTATAACCTCAGTGTATAAATCAACATAGTTAAAGGTCTTGTCTCTAGTGCCTTGAAGTCTGTTTCCAGATTTAGAAGACAGGTTTTGGTTTTGTTTTTGTTTTTAAATAGTGTTTAGTTTTCCTCTAGTTATGGCGCTAAAAAGATCATCTGGTTGGAGAAGGACGGGTTCTGCTCTGGGTTACAGTGTCAGCTGGGGCTTGCTGATGTCAGTGAAGCACTGGTATGAGTGAGAAGAATTTCCATTTGGACTCAGGAGTGTGGGGACAGCGACTTGTAAGAAAGTCTGGTGTTTACCCGACAAACCCACGTCTGGAGGGAAAGCCATTGCATCCTTGCAGTGGGTGTGATGTCAGTAGCTGAATGCAGGTTTAGGAGTGTACTGGGCAGAGTATTTGTACGGGCAGTGCAGTGACCTGAAAGGAGATTGGGGTCCCATTGCGCTAGTCCCTGCTCAAAGACAGCCCCAGTCCCAAGAACTTACAGTCTAAACACACAAGAAGGTGTTGGAGCTTGTTAAACACTCGAGATGTGTTAGCAGAAAAATAAAATTAGAACAAAAGCAACTAGTTTAAAATGATACCGAGAAGAGTAACTCTTAAAGGCTTGGGAAGGAGCTGACTAAAAAGCCAGAGGATGTTCCCAGCAAAGTAGTTGTTATCCAGATCTATAATACTCAGAAGTGTGTATATGCACTGCTCCTCTGTGTGTCATGGGTCCGATACGGATAGGTATTCAAGGTGCTTTGCTTTCAGCTCATACTGTGGGGGCCTAGGTTTTTGGAGCAGAGTTCTGTCCCCGCTGTTGCTGCGAAATTCCAAGTGGCCATGGTGGGCGGCACAGTGACAACTGTGAAGTTGCTCGGTAACCACAGATTTGTTACAGCTGTTGTAAACATGGCCTCCGCTAGTAAGGATTGAGAATGATGCAACTCGACCCTTCTTCTGCCTTGCTTGGAGCCATTTTTGTGTTGTTTCTGCTTTAGAGTAGCTACCCTTGGCCCTGGTGCAGAAGCACTATTCCCATGCAACATAGTCCCGTAAATTACCGGGGTAAATCACATGGGTGCAATTCCTGTTTTGCACTGTCTATATTAGTGGTTTGCACTAGTGCAAACTGCCCTATTTATACAAGTCCTTACTCTAAATACAAAGGCTGGTGGCTGCCCCACTGGTACTCGCTGACCAGTAAGGGATGACAGAGGGGTACTGGAAAGGCAAATGTCTTGGGTCCATTTGCAGCCATCAATCCAGTGAGAACTTGTACCTTTGAGTTGTGTGTTGAGCACAGCTGAACTAAATGTTTGTATTAGGCTGGGAAGGGTGAGTGTAGTAACCAGGATGTCAGTGCTGCTAATGGAAAGAAGCTTTATTCATCCATCTTCCCTCATTTTCTCGTTCCTGTGAGTGTCTTTCAGCTCTTGCTCCCCTCTTTCTCACTGGAAGGGGTTGATTTCTGGGTTTATTGAAGGGACATCTCCACTTCAAATGCGTATGCCCCTGTTTCCATGTCAGTGGTGGCGAGAATCTGTGGATGGAGAGGAGAGGTTACAGTTACTCATGAGTTCTCCAGCGAGGGTCTTGATTGTGGTTAGGGAGGGGAAAGGAGGGGGTCCCAGTGGCAGGTGGCTTTTCGAAGATCCATTGTGCGGTCAAGGATATCGATAGCAATTTATACACCTGCTGCCATCTTGCCCCATCCACAATATCCAAAACAACCTTTCTGCTACAAACACTCTGATCATTAGTGCCCTGATTTAGCAGCCAGGGCTCCTGCTCTTGCGTGGGGGTTGAGGTTGTTCTGTACCTATCTTGCAGGACAGGTCCAGAATCCCCATATAGGGTATAGTAGTTCCTCTGTCATTCCCTGCCCTAGGTTAAATCCCTGATTGCCAGTACCTGGGAACAGAGAATTGCCATACTGGATCACACAAGGAGTCCATCTAGTCAAGATCCCGGTTCCAACAGTGGCCACCACCAGCTGCTTCCAAGGAAAGAGTAAGAAACCCTAAAGGAAGCAGTGATAGGATAACCTGCTTTTGGGGTCAATTTCTTCCTGACCCTCAATAGATAGTGGTTGGCTTATGCCCTGAAGCATGAGGGCTTAGATCCCTCCCAAACCCCTTTATTTATTTTCAGATTTATTGTTTTAACTTGGGTTAGCTTTGTTAGCCATCTCAGTGGATAACATTCAGTTTTGATTCCGAATGGACAGGGGACTAGACAGATTCTTGGATCTTCCAGGGGTTTGCTGGGTGATCTTGGGCAAGTCACTTCCTCTCTCTGCACCTCATTAGCTGTAAAATGTGGATGATGTTTTGAGATCTCCAGATGAAAAGCACTAAGAACTGGCTATTATTACTAAGCTCTTGGCCGCGGTGGTATCTTAAGGCAAATCATGGCTTGTGTGAAAGATGTCTTTCCTTTTATTGGTCTGGAATGCTGGGATATTTGTTTAGCCAGCCAGCACTGTTTTGCACAACTGATCTAATTTCAAAAGAGTTTTGCTCATAAAACGTGCCACAAAGCTTTTCCACCCTCACACATTGACCGAGCTGTCCCCCAAAACCGATACTGTCCATTTCCTGCTAGGTTCAGGCAAGCTGCCCCTCCTTTCACTGCATCTCACACTCCATCTCTCCCTCCTGCCAGATGCCTGGCTGGTCCCATCCAATTCCGCAGGATCACACGAGTGCGTTGCTGAGTCTCTTTCATTTCTTCGTCAAGGATGGCAAAAACAATTGCAGGTTTGCTCATGTCCTGCATCACTGTTCCCTGAGTAGGGAGAAAGGGTAGCTGCTTCTAGCGGTGTGGTCTAGCAGCAAGAGCACTAGACTGGGATTTAGGACCTGACTTAGGTGTTAGGCTTGACAGCTGCAAGCATTCAAAAATCGTTAGACTGGCTTAAAAATCTGAGCTTTCACAAAATAATGAAGTGGGGCTCTTTGTATTTAGCTACTAGTTTAGGAGCTTTGGGGGTGATGTCTCAGGATTTTCTCTGCAACCCAGAGGGCTAGAAACTTACTTCAAAGACAAGAAAAATGAAATTCTGCCCACATCATTTGTCTCCAGGAACTGAAGTTTAAGAAAGATGCTAAATATCACGGGACTTGGACTAGAACTGCCAGAGTTGGCAGCATTGGGGTTCTATCCCTTGCTCTGCTACCAACTTGCAGAGTGACCCTGGGGAAGTTTCTTCTTCTCAGTTTCTTGCCTCTTTCTCCCCCCCCACCCTTTGTGTGTCTTGTCTATTTATACTTTGGGGTAGGGACGGTCTCTTACCACGTGTGTACAGTGCCCAAGTCACTAGGGCCCTGATCTCATATGGAGTCTGTAGACCCAACTGTCATGCAAACAGCCGTTACTAATGCGTGGTAGTGGGAGTGCTTGAGATGAGTGATTTGCAGGGATGTGTGTCGGGATAAAGCCCTTAAAGGAAAGTCCTCCCTGCTGAATGTCATTGAAAACACATTGCCTTGGGTACAGAATGTCCGTGCTAAGAGCTTCTAAAGTACCTTTCATCTAGGGAGCTACAAACAGGAATTATCATTCCACGACCCCTTCCCCACCATTTCTGTGCGGGATTTACGATGACCCCTATTTTACTGATGGAGAAACTGAGGCACAGAGCGGTTGAGCTGATTTGCCTACATTCACACAGTGGAGTCTGTGCCTGACAGAGAGAGGGACTAGGACCCTGGATTCCTGCCTCCACGCTCTAAGCACTAGGTAGCACTGCCTCCCAAAACTGGGAATGGAACCCAGGGTTTTTCTTGCTCTAACCATGCTTTCCTGGAGATGGAACTAGTCCTGGCTCGTAGTCCCTGGTGCTAATGGTTAGCCACACTTCCTCCCAGAAAATTGGCTCTTCAGAGGTATCTTGAATAATTCAGGGAGAGAGAGACCCTTGGGCTAAGATGGTTCACGCAGCGAAGGGGATGGATCTCACCAGGGTAAGGCAGAGTCCCCACCACGCATCGTATATTCGTACACGAAGTGGCGGGGACTGGAACTGAGGAGAAGGGGGAAGCTGCTCAAATGCAGCAAAGATTCTAGATCATTTGCCTACCAATTCTTTTGCTATTTCCAATTCTCCCTCTCCCTGCCTACCCCTCCCCTACACCTACACAGCAAAGAGAAGAGAGCATATTCTTTGATCGGGAGTTTCCATTGATCCACAGAGTGAGGGTGCATAACATGCTCTCTTGTCTTGAGACCAGGCACCAAAGAGATGTGCTGCAAATCATGGGATCTGTAAACTGGTTTCTTTAATTCCCTTTTCTGAACACTCTATCCCTACCCCCCAACCCCATACACCTGCCCAACCCCCCCCCATTCCTTCTGAACATGGCAAAAAGGGATGTGGGAGGGGGGAGAGTGCACAGTGCTTGTTGGGTCTGGAGGTTGCGTGGGAGTCTTGCATTGATCCATTGATTGCACATGGTCTCTTGCCTGACCTCCTTGCTCCCAGGGAAGCTGTCTCCATGGCTACTGGCCCTGCTCCCCCAGTGGCAGACTGTAAATTCCTGCAGGCAGAGCAGAGCCTGGGGATGGGGGGTGTGTGGAATCAAAGAAGGAGTAGCCAAAGCCAAATAGAAAGAAAGGAAGAAAGGGCGTTGCTTGGATGGATCTCTCCTTTCCACTCCCCTTTCTCAGGTCCCCAGCTCTAGACCAAGGCTCCTTGTTTCCCCCTTTCATTGCTGCTGCTGCTGCTCTCTTGCAAAACTGGAATTGGCTGGGATTATTTAAAAAAAAAAATCGGAGGCAGCAGCCGGGAGAGCGATCAAGTCCACTTTCTTCAAACTGCCCTGGGTCTCCTTCTCTCACACTCGCTTCTCTTTAGAATCAAAAGCCTCAAGCTAAACCCAGAGCAGCGTTTTCCATCAGTTCAGTTCCCTTCCCTCCCCCAGTCCCTCTCACAGCTAGACGAGAGCTCCTTATTCCCCCCCCCTTTTTTTTTCTTTCTTGCATGTTTTGGCTGTTGTTGAAAAGCATCAGAAAATTCCCCCCCACCAACCATCCCGTAGCCTTCATACACACATACACACACACACACACGCAGACTGCAATGGGGGCTTTGCAGATTGCTGGATTTTGCATTCTCTTCTTTCTCCTCCACTCTGGAAACACGTTGGCAAATAAAGCTAGCCAAGGTAAGAAGAATCTTCCCTGTTCTAAGGTTTACTGTTCTGTCTGCATGCAGGCGACTTGTACCTTTCCTTTGGGTTTTTAATTCCGCCTGCCGTCTGAGAATTGAGCAGCATTTACAATAAATTGTGGAGTTGTTTGCAAGGTTGATCACAAAATTATCCTGCTCTCCCTTTAGTTTTTAGCCCTTTAATGAATGCGGTGTTCGTGTCTTAGAGCTTGGTTTAGACTTCCTTTGAGAGGCAAAAGGGGAAATAATTGGGTGGGAAAAGTTTTTGTTGTTGGTTTGTGGCTTTATTTTGTTTTTTAGCCCTAGAATCAGAAAGAGGAAGAAGAGAGCAGTTTTCTTCAGTGTCTCTATCTGTAAAATGGGAAGAAGATTACCTACTCCCATGTGGGTTGGGAAGACTAATTAGCTAATGGGTTTAGAGTTAATAAGTGATGCTGAGAGAGACAAAAAAGAGTTGATGTTGGTAATGATGGACGGTGTAAAGTCCATATTAATATTTATTTTTGTGTATATTCAAGTTTATTTAACCTTGGAAACATTTAGTTACTCCTTTGGTGATGGATGGTAGAGACAAACTTAAGGTAGATGATGTATAGTGCTTTGGATATATATATATATATATATATATATATATGCAGGCTACTTGTACCTTTTATTTGAGTTTTTAATTCAAAAGCCAAAACTGTGTGTGTGTAGCCAAAGCACTGTGTGTGTGTAAGTACTTTATCTGACTCAGGTTTTTCCATATCACCACTTCTATATTTACCTTGACTTTTTCTATATACACACATTTAGCTTTCTGCGTGGTTTATCTGTATTTTAATTTTTTATAGCACTTCTATATTTTGCTTAGACTTTTACACACACACACGCACACACACGCATGTGTGCATACACACACACACGGATATGTGTGGTCTGGCTAGCTATATCTTTTTTTTTCTATAGCACTGCTATCGGTATCAGTCTGTTTTTTCTATACACACACACACTTTTCTCTTTTTCTGTAAGTATAGATCATCTATATAAATCTGTCATGGCTTTTTTTTTATACTAGTATCTAAGCACCTATGGACATGCTGAGATTAAATAGTGAGTAGGAGAAATACGGGGTCAGTAGGGGACGTTTCTAAAGAGCATTAATGATAATCATAGTTCAGCCAAGGGTATTCTCCCTCTCATCCCCATCCTCTGCAAGGTTAGAAGGAATTTCAAGGCTATTGTCTTATCTCTTTTAAAGTGTTTTTAAAACAATAGAAGACTTTATGGGAGGACTGTCTGGGCAAGCGGATATTTTCCAGGGTTTGGAAAGAGAAAGTCCAGCTTAATGTAAAGCTTTATGATTTAGGCTCGGAAAGGAATGTTTCGGTTTTTATCCCGCCTCAAATTATCTTTGGTGTATACATTGCTTTCATTTCTTATCATAATATTTATTTATTAAGGCCTTTTGGTTTCCAGTTCCATTTAAGCCAGGCCCAGAATTGCATTAAAATAGCAAAGTAAAATTCCATCCTGCAGAGACTTGACAGATCCCTTCAGGGGAAGAAGGAGGAGGGGTGGGGAGAGACAAAACACTGAGCTAGATTCTCCACTGAGGTAAATCCAGAGATTTACCCCAGTTGATGATCTACCCTCTCCCCATTTTAATTAAAAGAACCTTTCTGATCCAATGAGCTGATAAATTGAATTATTCTTGCAACTGTAGATTAGCAGGCAACTCTTACAATCAATTAATTCTGTAGCATACAATAGTAGCTGTTCTCAGTGAGGACATTTCCAGTGAATTGTGAGTGAAGAGTAGCTGTGAAAAAGTTTGAACTTCAGGATTAGATCCTTCTGTATCACTGGAAAGACCCGAGGTTTTGAACTAAATGGTATGGAGAGAGGGAGAGACAGGAAAAATGTTGAACTTGGAAAGCATGGAGTATAAATTGCATATCACAGAGAAAATGTATCCTCATTGGGAATCCAGTATCCATTGGCTTTCAGAATGAACAAGTCACTGTAGGTCTCTGGGAAACTGACCTGTAAAAATTAGGGTGGTTAAGGCACATTTTACTGAGAGGTTTTGAAAAACAATGGGCCAGATCCGTGGCTGGTGTAAATCTATGAAGCTATGCTGTTTTACACCGGCTGAGGACATGGCTGTGTATAAAATATTTCCTTTTTTTCCTTTTTTTTTTAAAAGGGCTCTTTAAAAATCTGCTAACTTTGAAGCTTTTATCCTTCTACCACCCAGGCAACTGTCTTGAAAGCTGGAGGCAGTTCATCTCCATATTATGGGTTTGCCTTCATTTTAATAAACAATCTCAGCATTTGTAGGGCTTGCTGACTTATTCATAACTTTGAATTATCCGTTGGAAGTTTAGTCTGAAAGAAAGAAACAAATTTAGTACAATCATCCTCCAGGCCTCACTTAAGTGGAGCCAGTGTCTGGAAGAGCTTTGGCCCTCTGGGGAACTTGTCAGGTCTGTTTAGGCAGGGAAAGGCAGGGGAATTAATAGAAAACCAAATAATCTGGGTTTAATTAAGAGACAGACAAAAGAAGATGCTGGCAAGCCAAGAATTATATGTACCAAGTTGCTAGTGAGGTCTGCGTTCTTCCCATAAACCCCTGGATAAACTGGTCAAAGAGTATATTTCAGGATACTTTGGAAGCCAGAGCTATATGTCAAGTCTCCTTTTGTACTGAAAAGCTGATAAATTCACCCATTCTTGTTTATTCCTTTGTCTACCTGTTAAACCATTTTACAATCCATAAGAGCATGACATGGAAGCCACCTGCTATACTGCAGGGCTTCACTCTTGTAAATAAGCCACAAGTGCAAGCCAACCTCTAACTACTGGGGATCAGGAGAACATACGAATGGCCCTACTGGGTCAGACCAAAGGTCCCTCTATCCCAGTATCCTGTCTTCTGACAGTGGCCAGTGCCAGGTGCCCCAGAGAGAATGAACAGAACAGGTAATCATCAAGTGTCGCCCATTTCCGGCTTCTTTCTCCCAGGAAATCTTTCCTCGGGAGCAGATCATCCCATCACTGCCTCCTGCAGGGTGTCTTGCAGCTTCCTCTGAGGCAGCTGGTGCCAGCCTCTCTGAGACGGAATTCTGAGCCAGATGTGGACCCATTGTCTGATCCAGTCTGGCAATTCCTCTGGTCCTAGATAATCATGCTTCTCCTTTAGATCCTTCCTTAAGTCACTGAGCTGCAGACTCCACATTTTCAGAAGCAATGCAAAATTGCATTTGCCCTTTGATGGGAAAAATTCAGAAAGAAAATAAGGCAGGGGAGGGGTGAATATAGCATCTATCAAAGGATTCTGCTGCTTCGTTCTTAATACCAGGGTTGCAAACACTAGGTAGTGCAAAGTCTAATACAGACCCTGTGCAAATGCAGTAAAGCAAAATGAGATTTAAAATCTCGTGTGTGTGTGAACGCGAACGCGTGCATGCACATGTGTATTAAATAGAGACAGAATGCATAGCCTAAATAATTATTAATCTACAAGTAAAAGCATTAATTAGCCTCCTTTCTTAAATATCTATAAAGACATAATACTTTCCTGGCTCCAGTTTGCACTAGAAGGAAAAGATCTTTCAGCCTCCCATCAAGAATCTTCGCTATCTGCCCAGAGGCATTAATTTCCAGTGTTATTACGAAGATGCTGATTGCAAATGGGTTTCTGGAGTAATGGGTTGGGTTCTCTTTTAATGGGAGTGCACCTGCAGGGCCCACAGCATGGGGAATTTTCAAGAATATAATTTATATGATTGCAGAGAAAAGACGCTCCCCTCCCATCTCAGTGTAACCTTTTCCCCCCACTCCTCCTCTTTCCTCCTCCCCCTGCTTATGCCCTGGAAAAGCCAGAGTATTATAATCACGCTCCCCCTGCCGCCACGCTAAAATATGAAATATAAAACTGTAAACATTTCAACATGCAGCAGTTCAAAGGAGATCTTTGATTGAGGGCATCTAACATGCCTGTACTTAGATTTAATAAAAAGGGGGGTAAGAGAGAGGGAAGATGACTTTTTTTTTTTAACTGACGACTGGAGTATAAATATCCAGACACCTTGAATCTTCCTGTGCTGAGGTGCATTGCTGTCTCCAAACGGTAGAGGATTTTTATTTATTTATTTTTCTGAGCAGAAAGTCACACTGGAGTAATCTATTTAGGAAAAAATATGCATGAATAACTTTACCCTTCACTTTCGAAATTACAAGTCTCTAGACAGGCGTTCGGAAAAGCTTGTGATGATAAAGAAGGTTTGCTCTGTCTCACAATGTGAAACTAGCCCCAGTGCACCATCCAGACTGACTTTTAGTTAAGGCCCTTTTCCCTTCTGGAGATCATGTGATCATCAGTTTCTAAACATAAAATTTTTTAAAAGGAAGTTTGATTAGTTTAAAAAATCCACTGTCCAAACTGGGAGGGAACAAAAACCAAAACAAAAAACCCGTAGTAACGAACACTCTTATTTTCTTAAAGAATTAAGGGCTGGTGCACTTTAGAATAGTTGCATCTAAATGGATTTAAAATCGGTCTGTTAAATTGGTGCAAAACCCTCCTGGTGTAGACTGAATTGGAAGTAGAAGTGGGTTTAAATCGGCACAGCTTTTCCAATGCTGATCAACCCACAGGGACTGAGTGATCTCCTGCATGCTGGTGTGAGATTGGTATGAAGGAGAGGACCCAAACAATGATTAACGTTTGCCATCCTCTCCAGAGCAGAGCAAATTATTTAAAAAATAGCTTGGGGGTGTTGTAACATCTTAAAGAAACAAACCTATGGGGGGAGACAAGCACAAAAACCACAAAGAAATTTACAAAAGAAAGACCAGCTTGTAGCGAGGCATTTGAGATTGTACAGCACAAACTGTGGGGCCAGAATGGCATGGGGAACCATGGAGCCACAGGCTGATTATAAAAAGCCATGAGAACTCGTCAGCAATAATACAGAAGAGTCAGCAAGGTGTAATGGTGGAAAAACCTGATGAAAGGCCCAGCACTGACTCTTACCCCGACCATTGAGTAAGGGAGCCCAAGATTGGCCCTCACATGGGTATTATGGGGATCAACTGATGGCCCACTTGAAATCAGTCTGTAAAATTGTTGCCTTGTGGCCAAATTCAGCTCTGTTACATGGAGTTATCAAGCCATAATGCTGTCAAAACCACTCTGTAACTGAGAGCGGAATTTGCCCATTCATTGTCGCAAGTTACCCTCATAGGAACCTGCACACAAAAGAAGTAGCAGTGTACCATAAACATGGCATACAGGAGCTTTGCTGCCCCAACGTCGTCATTGAATAGTCTCTCTTATTTACATAAGGGGAGGTGTTATTGAGGAGGAAACATGGCTAGTAGATAGGATCCTGGACTAGGCTGCAGGAGACCTGGGTTCAAATCCTGCCAGTGCATCCTTGAGCAAGTCACTTAATCTCTCTTTGCTGACTGTAAAATGGGGGATAACCCCTCCTAGGGCTCTGTGAGAAGACAATCCCTTATTGATTGTGAGGTGCTAAGATGTGGGGATGAGAGTCACATGCTGTGAGATGGCTCCTTAGGTGTGATGAGAAAGCTGCTGCTGCCGCCCTGGGATTGGCTGACCACGGTGAATTCACCCTCCCTTCTGTGGCAGAGGCCAGGTAGTGGTGGAGAGCAGCCAGGGAGGAGAGGAGCACATGGCAGCATACATGCTAGCCAGCAAAGGGCCTGGTTTTGCTCAAGGGCAGATGTTAGGAATTCTGCCCACCTGCTGCATAAAATAGTGCTTACAACAAGCCTGTTACTCCTGTTCTCCAGTGGTGGCTTCAGTGGGTACGTCTACACAGTAGCTTAGTGGGTGTATTCCAGTGTAGGTAGAAAGACAAGCAGTATGAGCACAGTGGCACGGGTGGGCAGGCCCATCTGATCCCCAGGGTCCATCCTCGGGTGGTTAGCCCATGCTGCCATGGCTGCTCTGCTCTTTTTAATGCACTAGCTTGCGCAGAGCTAGCGTGTCTGTCTGCCCACACTGGGAAGCGCCCGGCCAGCTGCTGTGTAGACATACCCTATGGACCGACTCCTGATTTATGCCAGGGAAAGGGAAAGGGCCGTCAGGCCCAGAGCATCTCTGCGCTCTCACTCCCTTCCCCCGGTAGCACAACCAAGGATTTTGTCCTTAGAGATTGTGTCTGAGACTTTCATGGCCCTTTAATTTTAATGGGAACTGGGTGTCCAAACTGGAGGGCTTTGGGAATCTCAGCCTAGCAACAAGGGTACTTTCAAAGCGGTGCAGCCCCTTCTGATTGGTGTGGCAGGACAGTCTTGTGGGTAGAGCACAGGACTAGGAGTCAGGATACCTGAGTTCTGCCCTGACTTGCTGTTCAGCTGTAGGCAAATCACTCTTTGCCTCCACATGCTTCAAGTTCCCCTATCTGTGAAATGGGGATAATACCCCATCGGGGGGGGAAGGGAGAGGGGGTATGAAAGCATGAGTAGTGCTTTGAGCCACGGGCAAGGAAGGCCATTGCGAAGGCGACTGGCTTGTTGTCATCTATTGGAAGTGCACATAAATGCCTGCTCCATCTGCCAGATTTTCAGATGAGCTCAGAATGTTGGATGCTGGTCACTTGACAATCTGGCTCTATGCGTCTACTTGAGTCTCCAAATGCAGGGCCTGGCTAATACTGGAAAGTCCTGGGGGTAGTGTTTGAGATTTGAACTCCGAGTTTTTGACTGCACATGTCCATTGCCTGTGCGTGTCTCTTCCCTTCTCTCTTAACTTTGTAACCCACTGTGGCCTCTAAGATTGCCAGTTTTGTTTGGACATATTCCTGGAGGTTTTATCATGTGACATAATCTTTGATTCCCGGAGACTCCAGGACAATCCTGGAGGGATGACAACCCTATTGTCCTCTCCCAAAAATACAAGGCTCTGTAGAGAGTTGTCTGGGGAAGCGGTGAACTCTGAGGCCTCCTGATAAACCATTCCAGTACAAAGAGACTCAGCCAGCCAGCTTCTTTAGAGATGCCTCCAGAGTACATTCTGAGCTCCTGAGGCCTGTTTCTGGAGGAAGGGGCCATGTGTTCAGGCCGTTTCATCGTCTTCCAGATGAAGCAGCGCGTTGCCCTGTGACCAGACCTTTTAAGTGCAATACAAATTGCCCTCCCGAGTCCCTCTGCTCCCTGGCTGTGCTGTGCGCCAAACAAATGATTAATAAACTGCACCGCAGTGTCTGAGGTGGTTCTTAATACCCTGGTGAAAAGGGCTCCTGAAGTTATAAAGCTTAAATTTGGCATTAAGGCTGAGTGGAAACTTAATGAGCCTGCCAACAACTACACACACAAGTGTGCATGCACACACACACACGGAAAGTCTGTTAACTGTATTTTTATATAGTATATATATTTAATTTAAAAGAAAAATCTGAAGCTCTTATAGAGAGATGAAAATTACAGCATTTTTGTTTGTATTGGAGTTGTTTTTGCCACCACCCCAGCTTTGCAAATTGATTTGGTCTTTTAACCTAGAGATAAAAACATATTGGCACTTTTTTTTTGGTCTTAACACAAAAAAGGAGGAGGAGAAAGGACCCACAGCCAGTTTTTTTTTTAAATAAAAAAAAAATAAAGCTGGTAGCACGGATAATGTGGCCTAGTGATGAAGCACTGGACTGGGATTCAGGAGACCTGTGTTTTGTTCTTGGCTCTGCTACTAGCCTGCTGGGTGACCTTGGGCAAGTAATATCTCTTTGTGACTCGGTTTTCCCATTTGTAAAATAGGGATAATAATAGTGACCTCTTTTGAAAAGTGCTTTGAGATGTGATGATGGAAAATGGCCATATAAGAGCTAGGTATTATTATGTGTATGTACGGTGGAACCCTGGAGCGTCTAGCACCACTGCAGTACAAACAGGGTGGAGGTAAGGGACCACTGGTTAGGGTATTAGCCTGGGGTGCTGGAGATCTGGATTCAGTCCTTGCTCTGCCACAGACTTTCTGTGTCCCCTTAGACAAGTCACTTAGGGTCTGGCTACACAGGGATAAAAGTCTCATGGTGGGCCTGGGTCAGCTGAGTCGATCTCATGGGGCTTGGGCTGCAGGGCTAAAAATTGCTGTGTAGCCGTTTGGGCTCAGGCTGCAGCCCGAGCTCTGGGACCCTCCCCCATCGCCAGTTATTTAGGTGCCCAGATGGAAGCCAGGCTCTCTTGAAAATCCAGCACTAAGTGGGGACGCTGAGCCCTTCTGAAAATTCTGGCCTCGGTGTTTACACTTTTCCTATCTTTGCAGTCATAAGAGAGGGCAATGCTGGTTTTGATTTTGCCGACAGTAGTCTGCATTTCCTTTGCTAACCAGGTCACTGATCCTTGCGCTCCTGTTTTTTAGGAATGCCACACATCCTTGGATCTGCCAACATGGTCCTATGGCACAGCATCCTGTCTTACCTTCCTGCTCCTGTATGAAGAGCCAAGCAGACACTCTAGCTTGCTAGGTAGCTTAGGTATTTACAGGGCAGTATCTAGGTGCCTGGCAATTTCTAATGTCATTTTCCTTTTGACAGGCCTAGAAGCTATTGTCCTTACTGTGCAGATAAGGATTTGAGGCACAGAGACATAAGGCTACATTTTAAAATGTATTTAGGTGCCAAAAGGTGAAGATAAATGCCTAAGTGCCTAACTCCCTTTGGAAAGCCCACTTGGCACTTATCTATCTGTACCTTTGGGTGCCTAAAGACCTCTAGAAATTTGGCCCTAAGTGACATATCCAAAGTCTGTGATGGAGCAGGGAATTGAGCCCAGATCTCCCAAGTTAGCACCCAGATCACTAGATGATCATTTCTTGGTCGGCAGTGCAGAGCGGGATGGGTCCAAACAGCAACCCCTAGTCATGAGCTCACTCGGGTGCTGGGAGGGAGAGGGGAATTCCCAAAGGATAAAAAACAAGATGGGGTAAGAGAGGACAGTCAGAGTGAAAGTGATGGCGGGGAGAGTAGAAATGGTCAGGAGAACGGAGAGAGAGTGGCAGCTGTGCCAGGGAGCTGGGGGAACACCTGGGTGCCAGCTCATTGCAGTGAGAGAGCTCACAGCTAACAGAGGTTGAGGCTGTGAGCCTGAATAGGAGTTGGGAGAGAGAAGAGGTGGGCTGTGTCTCAAGAGGTGTGTGAGCACAGGGGGCCTTCCCCACCCCCCTACATTTCTCACTGTATTTATTTTTGCCTTAGTGTTTTGAGGCTGTTTGCTCCAGGAACCTCTGTCCTTGGTGTTTGTTTTTGTTTCTGACTGGCAGCTACCCCTCCGGGGCCATGTCTCTGCTCCTTTGGTGGGTGCAGAGGCCCCGAGTGTCCTCGAAAATGGGGGCTGTCCCCATGGCTAGGGAGCAACCCAAATAACTTCCCCTCAGCTTTTCCTTTTGCTTCTCCACTGCCCCGTTCTCCTCCTGAGTGACACACAAAATTCCATTTGGGGCAGGCCATGCCCTGGGCATGTGCTGTGGTTGCCACTTCCCAGAACCCTTTGCTGCTGCTGCTGCTGAGTGTCCACTAGCACCTGGCCACATGAAAGAGGAGAGAGAGACAGTGAAGAAGAAATTGTATCCTCACCCTCAGGTACCCAAATGCTTCTCCCCCCCCATCCCCTTAGTGTGGCTCCAGTCTTGGACCCATCCTACTGTGGGCTTGGTAGTGACAAGTGTTAATAATTTAGTCCTTGGTCAAGATCAGCGTAGGCACGGGCACTACCCAGAGGGCCCATGGGATTCACTCTACACATGTGGGTCCAAAATAGCCTGTTGGTCTCAATCTGCTGGTAAGCTGCAAAGTCTGCCCGTGTTCAGCAGGTGTTTGAGGAGGGCTGTAGGTGGGGGTCTGTCTCTCAGGAATTTGCAGGGTGGTTGGGGGTTTTGATCTGATCTGTGAGACGTTCCAGTGACAGTGGATGGGAGGAAAATGTGCTGGTGTGATTTTTTTTTGCATTGGATTTTTAACTTCTGTGTCCAGAGCCTGGTATAGGCGGTGCCCATGTTTTCCTTGCAATCAAAATAAGGCCTGGTCTGTGCTTAAAAGTTAAGTATCAGAGGGGTAGTCATGTTAGTCTGGATCTGTAAAAAGCAACAAAGAGTCCTGTGGCACCTACCCATGCATCTGACAAAGTGGGTATTCACCCATGAAAGCTCATGCTCCAATACATCTGTTCGTCTATAAGGTGCCACAGGACTCTTTGTTGCTTAAAAGTTAGGTCAACATCACTCTGGCACTCCCTGTGTGTTGTGGCTGTGCCGATCTAACTCCCAATGTAGATGTGTCTTGGTGCACCTAACCACCACTGCTTGGAGAGGTGGATTAGCTATGGCAATGGAAGAACCCTTTCTGTCACTAGAGGAAGTGTCTACACAATAGTGACTGCAGCGGCACAGCTACAGCACCCATAGTGTAGACGTGGCCTAAGTGAAGAGTGAATTGTCTTGTAGCATGGGCTGAGCTGGCGTCCAGATGAGTTGCTGTGTTCTAATTGCCGGGACGCGGCTGGGAACGGTCACATAGTGAAAGTTTGTGTCAGCTGGTTTACCCAGCACCTGAATATATCCTAATGAGGCTGATAAGTCTGGCTTTGCCTGGCGATGGAGCTGCACAGACGAGTGTGGGGCTGCTAGGCAGAGCTCCTCTGGGAACAACACTGTATAGTCTCTCTCCTCATGCGTAGTCACTAATTCTTAGTGCCTCCATTTTTGGATGGATTTTTGAATTCATCTGGAGGTCTAACAGCTCAGCCCCATTGCAAATCAGACCCATAGGTTCTCCAGCTGGGTTCCCATAATTAGTGCCCACTTCTAATCATTTAGGTTGAAGTAGGTAGCAGTGACTCCACACAAGAACAAATGACTCCAGCCATTTCAACCCCAAAATGTTGAAATCCTTCCTCATGCTCCTAATTATGAGCCCTACTCATGGTCCAGGATCCCCTTGTGCTATATAAACAAAACAAATGTCAAATGTCAAGTGCTAGTTGTGTCAGGAACTTCCTTCACCCAGAATGCTAGAAAAAACCTACGTCTGAGCCTGGATTTGAGAGCAGTGACTAAAAGGACTTTCTTTCATCAAGGGGCAGCATCACATAGGTTGTGTCCTACATTTGAGAGAGAGAGGATTTTACAAAAGCAAATATGAACGGAAACATCAATGGGATGTTGAAAACATTCTGCTCAGGTGGTCTAATAATCAAAACCCTCCTGCCTTCCATAGTGCTGGAAATGCAAACAGCAGTGTCATGCCTAGAGCTTGTCAAAATGTTTCAACTGACATTTTTTTCCTGCAGAAAAACAGGGTTGCATTTTCATGGGAAAATATTTTTTTTTGTGAGAAATTTTTGAAAGGAAGCAGTAAAGAGTCCTGTTCGATATTTTGTGGGAAATTTTCAATGTGGTTTTTGAAAAGTGAAGATGTTGAAAATGCCCCAT
The DNA here is from genome assembly GCF_007399415.2 of Gopherus evgoodei. Lineage (NCBI taxonomy): Eukaryota > Metazoa > Chordata > Testudines > Testudinidae > Gopherus > Gopherus evgoodei. The sequence goes on along the minus strand of NC_044325.1, from coordinate 137,845,394 downwards.
TTTTGGTCATCCCCCCCTTTCTTGTCATTTTTTTCTTTTTTTGCCAGTGAATCCAACATTTTGTACCCCAACCGCAGGGGTATTCCAGGGGGTCTACGGGCCCCAATGACCAACTCTTCCCCCTCCCTTCCAGCACTTCCTGCATGGGATGGGGCGCACTCGGGGGAGGGGGTGGAAAGAGGCAGGGGTTGAGCGGAGGTGGGAAGAGATGGGGTCTTGGGGGAACAGATGAAGTGGGGACGGGGCCTGGGCCTCAGTATGTGGTTTTGGGGTCTGTGAAAACTTTTAAATCAAAATGACGGTCCCCAGGTTGCTAAAGTTTGAGAACTAGAAGATCTCATTGTCTCCGCGGAGTGAAAATGAAGCAGAGTAAATTAAATTAAATATTTAGAAATTTCAAAGCTAATGTGATTTTATTATCAGCACGGGTAAAGAAGCGTCTTGCCTCAAGAGCTGTTAAGTAGAGCGTCTGGGAACTGCTCCTGGATGCCTGTCTGTGTTCTAATTCCCGTTCTGACTCCGATTCCCTCAGTTGACTGTCCACAAGTCACTTATACCAAAACTTTCCAGCTGTGGTACCTAAAATTAGGCTCTTAAATCCAGATGTAGGTGCCTATGCATAAGTGGCCTCCTTTCTGGAAGTGCTGAGTACCCACAAATCTGACTGAAGTAAGTGGAAACTGATGTTACTCAGCGCCTCTGAAAATCAGGCTGCTTTTACTTAGGTGTTTAAATGTGGATCGGGGGGCCTCAGTTTAGCCTCCTGGGTTTGTAAATTTTGGCCAAAGGTCTTTTGTTCTCTGTATAGCGCCCATGGGCTCCTGGTCTGTGACTTGCGCTCAGAAGGAGGAGGGAGGTGATCTTGTGTTTTGAAGCATCAGACTTGGAGTAAAGAGATCTGGGTGCCTGTGACGTGAACACCCTGTGAATCTTTTGGGCCAGTCATTTCCAGCACTTTCAAGCACACACAGGGGCTGCTAAAGGCAGTGGAACCCCAAGTGCTCAGCACTTCTGAAAAGCCAGACCTTTGTGTCCGTGCCTCAGTTTCCTCATCTGTAAACTGATGCTTCACTACTTCTGCAAGGCACAATCGGTTAGTGTTTGAAAAGTGCTGTGAAGATGGCAGCCGTGCTTAAGTGCTGAGTCTTGCTATTCTTAGCATCCCTTTCAATGTGATGAAAAGGTTACATAGAGTTGAATATTCCTTTGAAAGTCTAATTGCAGCTGGACGTGATGCCAAATGGTGAGTTATGGTAATTCCAGCGCTTCCTCCTGCACTGAATGGCTCTTTGAGTGAAAAGTGTTTTAGCTGCAGCCTTGTGAATCCTTCCCTTCTCCCTCGTAGCAGGCACCACGCAGGTCCCCAACTCTGTGGTACCGTCTGAGAGAGTGTTTGAAACCCGTGCCAGTGGCGGTTTGCTGGGGCACAAGACGCCCTTGTCTGTACTAAGGGGCATCTCTGGCCTTTGCATAAGACTCCGGCGTCCTGTGTCTCCCCAGGGGCAGCCTGTCAGGTCTGCGGATTGGTGTGGGCAGCAGCAAGAGCCTTGAAGCGGAAGGAAAAGGTTAGGGGGACTCTGTGTGTCCTGCAGCGACCATTGGCCTTTAACTTGGGATCCCTTCACCACAGCCTGAGCCATGGGTTCCTGGCTCTGTATACCTGAGGGGTTGGAGCCGCTCCCATACTATGGCGAGCTCTCGGAGCCCCTCGTCTCCTTTAGGAAATGTGGTCGTGGAGTTCTCTGTGTGATCCTGTGTGGAAGTCTTGGCTCTGTTCCCGAGAGCTGGGAAGTATGACTCGGGGAGGGATGAACTTTAAGCTTTTGTGGGCTTTTGCAGGTTTTTCCATCTTGTTTTTATTTGCAGACATTTTTAATTTTAAAAGTGGTGCCTGTGTATTGTTGGGTGCATGCGCCCTTGGGGGCAGGGTGAGGTGAGGAGTGGGGGTATATTTCCACAATAAAATGCCTGGCTCTACTTGGGAGGAAATTACCTTCCCCCTTTCTCCCGTAGAACTGTAAGGAACTTTGAGCCAGATCCTGAACTCAGCTACGTTTGTGTAAATCAGGAGTAATTACATTTAAATCAGTGGAATTACCCTGGAGTTACACCAGTATGACTGAAAACAGAATCTGACCCTCCTTCCCTTCCGTCTGTATCTCAGACCCCTGTGTCCTAAGGGTTCCCTGTGGTGAAGTAGATGCTAGTTCTAAGCTACAGCGTTGTCTTTGGCTCTGTGGAAGCCCTTTCATCTTCATCTATTGTTGGAGAGTCTGCGGCAGTGGCTGCCCTGTTGGAAATACACAGTTTCATAGGAATAAGGGGGTGGGGAATCCCAGGAAGGTGGAAGGTTTGGACTAGCGAGGGCTTCCCTTCCCAGAAGGGTAAGCGATAGGGATGAGCAGCAGGGCAGAGACCAGGGTGGAAAGGCAATGAGAGGAAGGATGCAGGGAGTTGGGGCTGGTGACAGCCTTGATCCCAGCTTCAGAAAGGAAGGGAGGTGAGCAGAAAGCATCCCTGGGGAAGCTGGGCAGCTTTCATTGCACACAGGCTCTTTATTGCAGCAGATCGGTGAAGTGCGCGTGGCAGCGGTCGGTGGGGTGACGGACAACGGGAGCACAGGGTAAGTCTGTAGCTGGGGAAGTCTCACTGCCAACAGCTTTAACAGTGGGGACTGGCCCCTTCCTTGTGCCCAGCCCAATGCGAGCTGTCAGCGAGGCCAAATGCGCTCAGAATGTGGCTGTCTCCATGTGGCTGTTATGAGGTAACTGCTCGGGCCTGACAGGGTTCGCTACTATCCAGAAAAGCTGTGGCACAAAAAATCTGATTTCTCTCATCGCGAGCACTCTGTGCACTGAGTGGCTGTATTAACCTCGAGCCCTAGAGGGGTTTGAGCAGAGGGCTCCCTGGTGAATTTGATCCGAGCAAGTAGAGCCTGAGGGCAGGTCTACACTAGAAGCGCTCCAGCACTGATGCAGCTGCACCGCGACTGGTGAAGACGCTCTGTGCTGACGGGAGAGCGCTCACCCATCGGTGTGATTACTCCGTCTCCATGAGAGAGCATCTCCCGGCGATATAGCACCAATGTGGACAGCACTTAGATCACTGTAACTTACATCGCTCGGGGGAGGTATGCATTTTCACACCCCTGAGTGACGTAAGTTAGATCGACTCAAGCAGTAGCGTAGACCTGCCCTGAGTCTAAGAAGGCAATCAGGTCCCACGATGGCGACGTGGAACCGTTGCATTGTGCTCTCTTCCACCCTGTCTGGAGGTGCCTCTTCCGGCAGAAAGTTGGATCCGATTTCCCCACCCCAGACTGTAAATCTTCTGTTGTCTCCAGTGTGTTGGGTGAGGTTCTAATGGGTGATTAATGACCCGGGGGTTGCAGTAGTGGCTCCCGGCCATGATTAATGTAGGATAACAAATCTGAATGCATTGTGTAAATATTTATACAGTATACATGCATGTGCCCCCTCTGTGTTGCAAGTGAAAACCTCCCAATAGCAGCTCCTATGATCTCCCTGCAAGTGTGAGAATAAGAGGCAGGGTGAGAGAGAGTAACGGGGTTTTCTCCTGCTCGACGTGGGACTCCCTCCTTGGGATAACTCCCATTAGTCACGTTCACACATCGAATGGCGGCTTCCCCCACTTGGGAGTCTGCTCAGCTGCCCTTTAGATCTCCTGAAAGCAAAGATTTCCCACGCCAGCGGAATAGTCTCCCAAGAGAAAATTGCAGCATCCCGGCCACTCTGGGCTTTCCAAGGATCTGTGGGTTTCAATCTCTTTCCACTGAGATTAGCCATTTGAGAAGGACCAAATAGTCACGACCCCCAGGCTGAGAGCCTGTGAGCTAGATGGTGTATTGCAGGGAGCAGTCCTGCTGTGGGTCAAGACCTATTTTATTATCCCCCTCTCCTATGTCTTATACTGCCCCCGTCGCTGTAGTGTCTGAGCCTCACAAATATAAATGGACCTACCCAGACAACACCCTTCCTATGATCTCCACAGTACAGATGGGACACTGAGGCACAGAGAGGTCAAGTGACTTGACCAGGGTCACAAAGGGAGTCTGTAGCAGAGACAGGAATCAAACAGAGCTCTCCTGAGCCTGAGTCCCGTGCCTCAACCCAACCAGCCCACCATTCCTCTAGCTCTGTGAAGACATCTGTACAATACCTTGCGGTAGAGAGAGATGCAGCTACTGACTCTCTCTCCTTTTACGGTCTGCATAGTCGTTACAACCCTTTTAAATGCCTGCATTATTCTGCTCATCAGCACAGCTTCTGTGCCCTTCGCTTTTGTGAGAACCGGGGGTGAAAGCCAGCCTGAGAAGGAAGCAAAAGCAGAATAAGATGCCACAATAGCTCATCAGCCAGCTTGCAGCACTCGGGGTGGGGCCTGTACCTGTCAGTCCCTGGCTGGGGCTGAAAAGTCAACCAGTCGAGCTAATTGCAGTGGTGGCACTCTAGCTGAACGAATGAGACGTGAGCCGTAGACGGGTTTGTGCCTGCTGCTGCACATGAGGACTCTGTTATTCACTTAGGGTATGTCTACACTGCCATAAAACACCCTCCCACCTCGCAGAGTCCAGAGCCTGGGCACCAGCCTGAGCCCAAACGTCTACACTGCAGTTTTACAGCCCCGCAGCCCGAGGCCACTGACATGGGCCAGCCATGGGTGTTTAATTGAACTGTAGACATACCCTTAGGGAACCACATAGTGAAAAGCCAGAAGGGAACAAGGTGAATAGCCTATTACTCATAAACCCCAGTCAAGGGCTGTCTGTTTATAAATGGCCACTGTCATTAAAACCCCCAATAACTCTGCCTCCTGCTGTGTTAAATCTTTGCAGCCAGCAGACTGCATCCTCCTGGAGCCGGGGTGGTGGGGAAGCCAGGCCTTTCCTCCACCTCCTACCTGGTGCTTGTTCCCTGCCATCGGTACATCGCCTGCCAGCGTAGCTGCTGCTGCTGCTGAATTGCAACAGGGCTGGTGGGCACCTTCTAAAGAGTGAGCGAAAAGGGAGTGAGGCAGAGAGAAGAGGGCCGTGTGAAGCAGATAGATGGAGAGAAAGGGAGGGAAAAAGAGAGTGAGGTTAAGCAGTGGGAGCTGGGAAGGGAGACCAGGTTGGTGGGCGAAGGAGGTAGAAAGGGCCGGGGGGGGCGGGGGCAGAAGAAGGGAGAGACTGGCAAGAGGAGACCAGAGGGGAGAGAGGAGGAGAAGAAGCATTCCATTCTGGAGCAAGGAGTCAAGAGGATGGGCTACAGGTAAGGTCACAGACTGGGATACAGGAGACTTAGGTTCCGTTCTCGGATCACCCACCGTCCGACCTTGGGCCAGTCACCGAGTCACTCTGTGCCTCATCTGTGCAGTGGGGATCATAGCCCGGCTCTGCCTCACGCAGGGGTTGTGAGGATAAACCCCATTGCTGAAAGGGGGTCCAGCTGGAGACCTAGGTAGAGTGGAATGTCTCCAACAGGGCTAAGAACCCGCTTCCGGAGACTAGGGGAGTTTAGTCTCTAGTCACTGGGGGGCCTTGGTGCTGTCTGGCTGTGCCGGGGAGAAGGCTGGCTGGGGAGGGAGCGGCGCTCTCTTAACTGTGTGGGGATTCCCGGATCAAGCCCAACAGCTCATGATTGAACTTGTTTGTACTGATCCTGATCCAGCTCTTGGGTAAAGTCACTGGGAGTCTTTCCAATGATGTGAGTGCCAGCTGTGTCAGGCCTGTCATTGGCAGTCTCAGCAGAGGCCAAGGGCTGGAGGAGGCCTGGAGACTGATGGCTCGCCCCTAGCGGGGCTCCCTCCATGGCTCGGCTGAGGCCCATTGATTGGGCGTGGTCAGTACACGTGGCGAGCCTGCCTTGCTGCTGCCCGTGCTTCACCTGGTCTGTGGCTACACCAAGAATTTCAGTCTCTCAGGCTGATCTTTCACCCGCAGAGCGGCAGCAGTGGGCGCAGTATTGACAGGTGGGATGTTTTTAGTGCAGAGATTCGTGACATTGCTTTCTCTCTTCCTCCCCACAGATGTTGACGAATGTGTTGAGGGGACCGACAACTGCCACATTGACGCCCTCTGCCAGAATACCCCCAAATCCTACAAGTGCATCTGCAAGTCTGGATATTCCGGGGACGGGAAGCATTGCAAAGGTAAGGAGCGCAGATCAGTCCAGCTGGGCGAAAAACCAACCCAAGCTATGAATGTGTTCTTAAAGAGTTAGCAGTTGGAAGTTTTGTGAGTGCTGGGCTGGTTGGAGTGAAGGTCGATAGGTGGCTCTTTAAAGCCAGAGAGCTTTCTGCTATGGCTGCAGTCAGTTGTGCACCTTTACAGTCCTTTCCTGCCCAAATCCAGAGTTCGTTTTGGTAAATCCGTGGCACGTTATCCGTAAATCCATGGTGCTGCTATGGAGGGGCGACAGTGAATCCAAAGTGGTTCTGTTTATACTACTGTTGCCTTGACTACTCAGGCCAAAATGAGAAGCTCCAATTCTTAACCAATGAAGCTCTACTGCAGGATTGGATGACAGTCCTAAAAACAATCCTGTCTACACTACCGCAGCTTCCAGTGTTGTTACCAGCTGTGCCATTGGGGAATTACAGGTCCCGTTTTGGCCAGCACAGGGTCAACCTGTGCAATGGGAGCTTCTGGGCCAGGAGAAGGCTGGGTCTTATTTTTAATTGAAGGGTGGAGTTTGGCTCGGAATCTAGAATTTGTAAAAACAAAGCCGTGGTGGGCATCAACCCCACACTTTTAGGAAAAGACAGATTCCCGCAATTATATCTATTTAAATTCTAGTAGGATGCACTGGATTTTGTTTTAAAGAAATCAAACTTTTCCTGCCATTTTTGCAACCCAAACACTGCAGCCTTGTGCAGAAAACATGAAAAGGACTAGAACCCAGGAGTGAAATTGACTACCCATTTGGCGCTCTGCCCAGTTACCTCAATGCTGTACCCTCTGTTCTGTGACCCCTGTGTAAAGTCCCTTCCAAAATGATTTAACTGAAATGAAGAGCAACAATAAAATGATTGGGCTGGAATTTTAATAGTCCTAGCTTTTTGTTTGATTTGAAATCATGCTCTGGGGTCAGAATAGACTGGACACAAATAGCTGATGGATTCATAGAATCATAGGACTGGAAGGGACCTCGAGAGGTCATCGAGTCCTGTCCCCTGCACTCATAGCAGAACTAAATATTAGCCCATCCCTGACAGGTGTTTATCTACATACAATCTAAGCTCAGAGATGCCTAACTGTGGAAACAGAGCGCATTAAAAATCATCTTCAGCCATTTCAGGAAATCCATTTTTGACTTCTTGTGCCAGAGACTCCATGAAGTCCGCTAGAGACTTCACTATTGCTGTTGATTCTACATGGCACAGATGCTAAGATACTGTGATGGTGGGCAGCAGGGGAAAAGCTAGAGGTAGATATTCTCTGCTCTGAGCAATTATTGCCTCGGGACTCTATAACTGCTTACAACATAGAAGAGATTCAAGTTTGATCTCTGTCCCTTCCCATCTTTTTCATCTCTCTATGTTGTTGGCACCATTCATCTTCTATGCCCCAAGCCAGGGACGCCTGGTGGAATGCTATTGTAAAGATCACGAGAAACTTTCTGCAGTCATTTCTAGGGGTCTGTAGGATAGATACTTGATCACTAACCAAAAGTTGCTCCATAAAAGATGCTGTGTAAAGTGTTATGTCTGAGCATTACTGTGGCTCCTTGGGCCTCATTGTGCTAGGGGCTGTACCTATACACCACAAGAGACAGTTCTTACCCCCAACAACTTACGATCTAAATGTAGAAGAATGGAAGTATTGTTATTCCCATTTTTTAGTTGGGTAGTGGAGGACCAGAAAAATTAAGAGACTTGCGCAAGATCACACATGGGGAGTCTCTGGCAGAATCAGGCACTGAACCCAGATCTCTGTAGTCTGAGACCAGCGTTTTTGCCACAAACCCATCTCTTCTCTAAAGATGAGGGTTCCCACCCAATCGCACCTCACTTTTAGCTGTTGTAATCGCATTTGCAGTGCAAAGCAGCCACCATTTGCCCAGATATTAGCCCCAATGCAGTCCGTTGCTGGAAACGAGATGGCATGGACTAGTAGTGGGGAACCATTGTACAAGGTTCGTTTCCTGCGCTCTGATTACATTGCCTTCTGTAACGCTTTCCTCTTGAGCACGACACCCATTCCTTTAAGCATCAGAACCAACTCACTTGTCTCTGGAATATCTCAGCTTCCACTGACATGGTGAATGGTGGAGAAACAAACAAAGAGATTAAAGAGATGACAGCCAGTCAACTGAGGTCCAAAATCTAGCTTGTGTTGTGAGGGAAAGAAGGCATTTCTACACAGCTTAATAGGAAGAGACTCGCTGTGAAGTTCAACAAAAGAAAAGAAAATGAGAACCAATTTTAAAAATGCAAATGATGCCCTATATTTCCACTACCCCACACACAGCAGCCTCAGACTGAAGCCAAGAATTTAGCAAGAGCCAGGAAAGGACTGGGTATTTACACGGATAACAAGCATATCCAGACTTATCGTAATTAATGATGACAAAATTTGGAAGGGATATGAAGCCTCATCCTTCAGGGCTCTAATTATTAGAGAACAGAATGAGATCTGTGAGGTTCTTACAACTTTCTTTGAAGCAGTTGGTTCTGGCCACTATCAGAGATGGGATACTGGGCTGAATGGACCTTGGATCTGATCCAGTACGGCAGTTCCTATTGTTCCAGCCTTAGTACAGAGGGACAAACCAGGAGAGTGAAAAACAGGCTGTAAACAGAAAGTGGAAGTGGCCAGGCTAGACTTGCTGTTGCAGCTGAGAGAGATGCAGAAAACACAAACTGCATCAGCAGCGGAAAGTTAAACTGATTTTAAGAATCCTAGATGATTTCATTGACCCAAGTAATGACTTGTGTTTTTTTAATTAGATGGGGGTGTATCCGGAGTTGTTTTTTGTACTGTGCAACCCCATGGAAGTCATAGCCATAAGCTGGCAAAGAGGTCAGCCCAGCAGTTTTGTCTGCACCATGTTGCTTTAAACGCATCCAGTTCTTTACTAGACTAGCTTACTCAGTGACGCATCCTGCCCTCTGTCCTATGGGCCCTACTGTCCCACAGCAAGAGTCCTGCTAAGGAGGTGAGGGGAAGAGAGCTCCCCATGCAGGATGTTTGCATCCCAGGCCCACCATGAAGCTGAGCTCCATGGGAGCATCCTCTTTCCCCATGCACGTGGGTTGCTGGGGCAGAGCAGGGCTACACATTCAGAGTAATGGTGCATTAGCAGCAGGGGCAGCTGCAGGATCGGCTACTCCTCTGTGGACGCCCCCTGTGTCAAGCCCAGCTATCCTGACTTGGGTGGATTTTGCTCTTGGAGCCCACAGCAAAGGTCACGCTGTCTTTGCATGGCTTGTTCTGTTGGTCATGAGCCGATTGCTTCCTTAAAACTGCGACCGTATCTGACGTTTCAATGCGTGATCTCTGTTTTGCATCCCATGCCTGCTGACTCTTGGCAGAGGCTGATAACAGGCCCGTGGTTATGGTGCTTTGCTCCTGCCTAGCTGCTTTTGGCTGGTCTCAGTGTCAATGGCATGCCCATCCTTCCCCCCATACTGTTGCCATGGTGATGCAATGGGGAAGCCCCAGAGTATCTGGCGCAAGGAGCACCAAAATGCAAGTGAGTGGCACTAGCCCACACTGGGATGTGTGATGTTAGGGGCTGTGCATGTCACTCTGACCATAGCCAGTGTGGTGACCAAGAGCATCACATGTGTAATGAGTTAGCAAGTCTCAGTGAACCCCCTCCTACCTTGGAGGCGTGTAGCTGATCTGTGGTACAGCGATGGGCCTGGGGAGGGGATTCAGGTCTCTCACCGCTCTCCTCGCTTCTCTCCCCTCTCTGCAGATGTCGATGAGTGTGAGCGGGATGACAATGCTGGTTGCGTCCACGACTGTGTCAACATCCCAGGGAATTACCGCTGCATCTGCTACGACGGCTTCCGCCTGGCACACGACGGCCACAACTGTCTGGGTAAGGGTTTGGCAAGCTGCTCGGGGTTGCAGGGTGGAGGCAGGCAGGCAGGCAGGTGTTCCCCATGAGTCTAAAGCCAGGGAATCTGCTCCTGGCTGCAGAACTGTGCTCTGGAATCTCAGTGTGCATGTTAACCATAGGATCTATCGAAATGCTGGGCTGGAAGGGCCCTCGAGAGTTCATCTAGTCCACCCCCACCCCACCCCTGTGCTGAGGCAGGACCAAGTACCCCTAGCGTGCCACTGGCTGAGTCGTCAGCAGAGATTGACCCCACAGCTTCTGGATCTAAAATTATGAGCCTGAGCTAAAGGACCAGCTCTAGTGGCTTGAAGGCAGCAGCAGGCTTATCAAACCCTTATACGTGGTCTAATCACTGTGGGATGCACATAAAGCTGGGCTGTGTTAATAGAGGTTACTATGCAAAACAGGGTGTTTCTGGCTTTCATAGTTGCAGAGAAAACGTGACTCCAGTGTAGTTGATAGCTGGATGTTTTCCTGAGTCTGCAGGCAGCCTGAAAAAAGCCTGCAAGAGGAATGGCTTGTTCCATTCATCTCATTGGGGTGTTAACCCTGAATCCTGATTCTGGGCATGAACCTGGGATGTGCTCAGTGCTTCCTATGAGTTGTTGAGAACCTTTTGCTTCCACTGATATCAGTGAGGTAGGAGGGTGGTCAGACCCTCACAAGGTCAGGCCCAGGCCCATAAGCAGCAGGCTCACATTTCTCCAATCTTGCATTGTGAGGCTGGGCGCAGCAAATCAGCTCTCGTGGCTGAGAAGTCTCTGGTGGAGCAGCCAGTCTCCGAGCCATCGTGATGGATCACCTCCCCCCTCAATGTCCTGCCTCACGCGGGTCCAAGGAGGAGTGTCTCGGAGCTGCAGGGTGATCCATGTTCCCTCCTGTGCCTCCAGACACGCAGTATGGCATTGCACACATCCTCCAGCTGTGAGATTTTACTGCAGTGTTTATTGCTGCTGTGTCCCAGAGAGGAATGCAAGCTGCTCTAAGTGGCCAGTCCAGCTAGCAAAGTTAAAGGGCCCCCCACCCTTTCTCTAGGGTCAGGCAGACACTGCTGGGTTTCTTCACTAGGGGATTTATCATGGGAAGGATTTGTTGCTGTCCTATGTCTCTTTTTAAACAGCTCCTTGAAGATCTCCATTCTCTGTCCCCTTTATCCTGGTGGCAAACAAGCTTTGATTCTGGGCTGGGGAAGGATGAAGCAGGAGCTGATGTCTGGCTCAGAGCCTCTGTGCATGTCTTATTGATGAGACAGCTACAGCTATTTTGGGCATGGACCTGCCATTTATCCTATGCCTGTACAGCACCTAGCACAAAGGGGCCCAACCTGGAAATATTGCAATATTAATGGAGAGATAATAATACATGATTATTCTTTTCCTTGGATTGAGGATGATGTACCTTCAAGGAGGCGGAGCTCTGTGTCTCCAGCTGGTGGGAGGCGCTAAGCCCTGTCAGTAGAGCAGGAGCAGCTCTTGCACATGGTGCTGGTTATACTGTCCGAAGCTGAGTTTCCTTCCTACAATCACTACATCAGGCCAGTGATTGCCAGGGGATGTTCAGGACCCATAGACCTGATAAGTGGGGAAGCTGAACACCTGCAGGATACAAGAGTTGTTTCCCCCTACCCCCCCTATCCTAGTCTAAAGGGATGAGTGTGAATCCCAGTAAGTGAACCTGGACAGCTCCTGCCCCTCTGAATCTACAATCTATATTGAGCCCCCAATGCTGGGGGTCAGTGGAACAATGTACTTCATGGCTCGTGGTGTGAATCCTGGCTGGCGGAGAACCTGCAGCATGTCTAAGTCACTGCTGTAATTTTTGCCTCCCAAGAAGCATAATCAAGATGGTGCCAAGCTGGGTAATGACCATCTGAGACCTTCCCACACCCTCTGTTTCCATCTGGAGCTCCCAGGTGTCTGGACAGTGCTTTGCAAATGATCAGGACACTGGGAGTTCGCAGGGGGAAGAGGGGCAGCCTGGTGTCCTCAGTCAATGTCAGGTATGGGTATCTTGGAGGAAGCCCGTGTCGCTCGGCTCTTCCTCGCCGAGCCAAGGTTCCTGCCTCCTGCAGAGCTGGGATCCTCAGGAGGCCTTTGTGCACCAGCAGGGGAGATTACTCTGGCTCAAGAGCTTGGTGTAAGCTTGAAAGCAGTTGGTCCAGTAAAAGATATCACCTCACCCACCTCTCCTCACTAATATCCTGCAGCCAGCACGACCACAATACTTCAAACAAAAAAGAGAAAGTGTCACCTTTCTGCAGTATGGATGGAATCCAACTGAGATGAAACAGGGCCCCGAGGATCAGGTCCAGGCAATCGCTTGATGGCTCATTTTGTGCCTTCTGAAGAATCTTTTGAGCCCAGAAAACTGGCTTTGGAAATGTCAAGAGTCCTGTTCCACTATACAAGCTTCCCAGCTGGTGTGATGCCAGCAAGGCCATGCACAAGGTCTCATGGAATGAAACAGGGGAGGAGACTCATTCAGTACAACAGCAACAGTGTGGCCCATCCCCAGCCCTTGGCGAATTCAGAACCAAAATAGTGGTTCACTTTTCTGGTGCTGTCCTAAGATCCCCCTTCCAAGGCTCGGGTGCCATTGCCATGTAATCTCCCATGTAGCTGTGCAAAGGGCTCCATGCAGACAATCTTCAGGCCAGCTCCAGTGAGTGAGCAGTACATGTGTCACAGGTTTTCCCCACTGAACTGGGAAACAGCATTCCTAGAAATTTTGCTTGTCGTCAGCAAGTCCTGGCAGGTCTGCAGCACGACCAGCCAAGAAATGGGACTCCTAGCTGCTGGGGAGTCTCGCTGAGCCACTTGTACGGGGAGCGAATCCTGGAGTGACGGAGAGAAAAGTTTTAAGAGGCATCAAAATTGGGAAAGACACAGAAAATGGAGATGCAGGAGCCAGCAGAATGGATGTGGAGGGTGTGATGAGCTGCGATCCCCGCTCTCCATCCCCACTCTGCCATGCCCCCTTCCCTTCCCAGCCTCACGGTTCTCTTGCTCACCCATTCAGCCTTGTCATGCAGCATTACAAGAGCTCCCTAACAATCTGCTATCCCCATCTTCTCTGCTCAGGTCTATCCTGGAACATTCCAGGAGCTGCTTTGGCTTTCCCATCTCCCTGCTGTGCCCTCTCCCTGGCTTAGCCTGGCTTTGCATTATTGCATTCAGTTACCCAGCTCGGTCATGCCTTCACATCTCCCCCCATTGCCATGCCCTGATCCCTGGCCGAGCCCTGCCCTGCACTAGCACTACCCCTGATTTCTCGAGTCCTGCCTGTCCTCAGCTCTGCGGCATAGAATCCAGTGTGTTAGAAACCAACGCAAAAATGTATGTTGGGGGCAGATCTTTTCTTTAAAAAACCAGTTGTTGTTGTATCTGGATGTAGCAGTAAGAACAGCAGCAACAGCTGGGAACCTTCAAAGACTCATCCGAGTTCTTTAAACACTGACATATCATCAGTGAAATGCTGACTCCCGCCCACCACCCCTGCCCCGGGACCTCATGCTGAAAGATCATAATCTCCCAGTTACGTATTGCAGACATGTTATTCGGGAAAATTGCTGACAAGAAAGACATCCAGCCCTGGATCTCATCCCTGTGGTGGTATCTGTGAGCACGGAGCTGCTCAGGAGCTCTGAACTGGCAGCACCTAGCGATCAGTCCCTGCTTGGGCCTGGGGTTATTATTTCCCACGTAGGCGGCAGTGGTGTCCTAAGGCTGTTTCTCATTCTGCGGCGGCACCCCAGGAGTGCTGGGAAGTCAGCGGATCTCCTCATGCCAGGAGAGAAGATCTGTGCTTTCCAGCCGCTCCGTCCCGTCCTGGAATCCTCGGAGGGGCCACGGGTACCAGCACTAAGGGTTCTGAGATGCAGGGACAGAGCGTGAGCCACCGCGCCGCGTCACACAAGCAGAGGCTCCTTGCCAGGGGTGCTTCCTGGGAGTGGTGGGCAGTGGGTGGAGAGCAGGGCAGGTATTGCCCTGCACCAGGCTATGCAGCTAAAAATAATGCTCATAGCCTCCTTCATCCACATGTGGCTGCACGCCATGCAAACGCTAGCTGGGTTTGTCCTCCACCATCCTCTCTACAAGACTGGTTGCCTTTACAGATGGAGAAACTGAGGCATGGGGTGGGGGTGAGAAGTGACGTGCACAGTCACACAGGCAGCCAGTGGCAGAGCTGGGGGTGGAATCCAGGAGATCAGCCAGCCAGCTCAGCCTCGTGGGGAGAGGGGAGCCCATCCCACTGAGTCACCAAGTGAGATGGTCTCTGTCTGGGAATAGCCTCGCTTGGTTGTTGTGTGGCGAGTAGCATGAGGAGTCAGGAGGGTGGCAAAAGGGCAGAAGTCCCCCACGTGAGCGCGCACACATCTGCACACCCTGTGTTTTGAGAGCTGCAGACCCCCGCTGCCAGGAGTGCGTCTGTGTCTGTGGGGGAAACCAACATGAACTGCCTCTCCCATCGGCCCTGCTGGCGTGTGGGTGTGCGTCTGGCAGGGACGTTCTGCTCTTCCCCAGCTACCCGAGAAGGGACCAGCCTCCCTCAGAGGCAGGCGCCTCAGCTGCCCATTCCCTTTGCTTGTGCTTGAGGGTCAGCCCTGCACCTGCCAAAATAGATGAGTTAATAGCAAATATGGCAGGGATGTCAATCAGCAACCAGGGTGGGTAAATAATCCCCAGGCCAAGACAAACCCTGCATCTGCCTACAAAGGGGTCGCACATCCTGTCCCCTATTGTCACAGCACTGCCTCAACAGAACTAGCAGGCCACCTGCCCCCCTGTAGCATCACCACCCCTTCCTCCATTGGCACCCTCTGTGGGAGGAGGCGGGAATAGCACTGCACCTATTAGCACCCAGAGGTGGGGTAGAGAAGCCAAGGAGATGGAGCAATTTACAGTCCTTCTCGCATCAGATCTCCGCGGAAGAGGCGGAAGCGGCCCCAAGCTGATTTCACTCTCATTAGCACCTGCAGCGGGATCGGTAGTGAGCTCATCGCTGGGGGGTTATGCGCACATACGTTGTGCATTAAGCCTCATCACCGGGATCTTGCCGTCCTCCCTGTGAATAGCAAGCCCGAGATTTACACAGCTGGAACCAGAGGCGGGAGGGGTGGCCCTGCCTTCCTTTCCCGGGAGATGATGAGCCCAAGGAAAGAAAGCAAAGCCGGGATGAAGAGCAGAGGACGTCATGTGTTTACAAAGATCCTGGCTCCAGCAGGAGGGCCGGAATTCCACAGGCAGTGCAAAGGGTGGGTAAGAAGAGGCTGCCTGCAGGAATTGAGGGCCACTGGTGGTGGAGGGTAGTTGGCTTTAGTAGGCCTTGGCCTGGGGAAGGGAGATTATTTCACTGTTTCTTTCCCCTGCTCGTGAGCGTCCGGCTTTATCTTGATTCCTCCCAGTCAGGTGCCTCAGCCCAGGAGCTGGGTGTTAGGTAATGGGGACAGGATGAGGTGGGAAGCTGAGATCCTGCCTTCTTGTGCTGCTTGGGGCTTATGGGGTAGCGACCAATGCCGTAAATGTGCCCCCTACGCGAGCCTCACCCGTCCTCTCTCATGTGCACTTGGATGGTTGTTTTTTTGGAAGGGAGTTGTGGGAAGCAATATAGCCCAGGGGATGGGGAGGAGTTTATCAGACAGAAAAAGTCCACTTCCTCCCCACACAGATCTCTCTGCCTTGTCCCTGCTGCTCACCCAGGGACCATTGCTCTTTTCTTGCCCAGTGACATTCTGTTCCCACTCACTGGGGTCTGTCAATCTGATCAGCTTCCCAGCTGCTTACATTTCAGGCCATGTTTCCTTGGTGGGGAGCCCCCTGCCAGCCAGGACAAATTCTCCTTCCCCGTGTATCAAACAAACTCCCCCCAAAGTTTTCTTGGGCACCATCTCTGGTGGCTCTATGCTCTAGAGCAACAGCGGCCTTCTTGGTGGCGTGGAGAACCTGCTTCCAACCAATCTCCACCTCCTGTGTAATTGCAGCCAAGGTCAGGGCTAGACCAATGATTGGCAATACTCACTGCTCTTGGTTTACAGATGCTAGCTGTCCTCCCAGAAGGAAGGCCAAGGATTGTTGTCTACATTTCACAGAGAGGGTGTGGGCTCACCCACACCCTCTCTGTGAAATGCAGACCTGAGACTCTTGACCTATCTGATTATTCTTCTCTTAGACCAGTGGGCAGTTCCAGGCAACCAGCTGTTGTTGGCTTCAGGAACACAACTGCTAGAAAATAATCCTAGGTTGCATGTATAAAGGCATCTTTTGAACCAGGTCATCAGCGAGTGCAGGTGCTGTAGCTACACCAGTTTACACCAACTGAGGGTCTGGCCCTTTATCCGTGGCGCTCAAAGGAGGGTAGGTCTCCATTATCCCCATTTCACAGGCAAGTAAACTGAGGCTGTGTCTTCACTGCAAAAAATAAAAAGTGGTGTTCATTCCACCTAGAGAGTTATCCTGATGTAAAATCCTAGTGGAGACAAGGCGCAGATAGTTATTACCTAGAGCTGGCAAGTTAAGGTCAAAGCTATACCCCGCACCTAGGGTTTACCTTGTCTAACTGCATCCAGGTAAAAACTCCAGTGCCTTTTTTGGCAGTGAGAACCTAACCTAAGGCACAGAGAGGCCCAGTGACTTGCTTAGGGTGTTGCAGTGAGTCAGTGGCAGAGCTGGAAATAGAACTCAAGCATCCTGACTCCCAGCTCCATGCCCTGTACTCTGGACCATGCTGCTGCTGCCAGCTCATACCTACAGCATGAGGCACAAGCCTCCATGCCAGAGCCCTCTTCACCAGGCCACTGGCTTCAGCATGTCCTCTTCAGTGCCATGGGGAGGATGTGTGCGACAGCGAGGGTGGGATCTGAGTAGCAGGCAGAGCCTGGGGTTGCTCCTTCTGGGACTTGTAGAGGATTGTCTGCAACTTAGACGTTATTAAAAGAAATTTCACATGCAACCCTGCCACCCCCAAAAAATCCTGAGTGACCTTTTGAACCAGGATAGGAATTCAAGCACTCCTCCCGCCACAGCGGCCTTTTGGCTTCTGTCTCCTTTGCATTTAATAAAATAGGCATTAGGGGCTGCGGAGACTCAATTCAGCCCTTGGGTTTGAGCCGGTGCCTTGTCGTTCTTCTGCTGAGTTTGAAGGAGAAGTCGCAGGACGTTAAGCTCTTGTTATAAGTGAGGGATTTGAAGGGAGTTATTGGCCTGTGCAGAACGCAGCTCAGCTGGGACAAAAACTCAAGCTAAGGAAACAAACCTCCTGCCGTTGAACAGGACGTCCCATTTCTGTCTTGCTGCTGGCTTTCCAAGCTGGCTACTGCCGAAAAACTGGCTGGAGCTAGCTTGGTCCATGGAACAGCAAGGGCAAAGAACATTTCTGTGAGGAAAATTATGATGTGTGGGGACAAATCCAAGTGCCTTTTCTGAGATGATGTGGTCTTTTATTTTTCTCTCTGGCTTTTATCCTTGCTCAGTCCCTGGGTCAAGCCACCTTGAGCTGTGATCTTGGTTACGCTTCCTAAGCTGAGTAAGGTTAAGTTGGAAGTGCATGGCTGGGAGACGTCCCTGGAACACCTAGGTGGGAATGTTGTCTCAGACTGTGGGGCTCCTCCTTGGGTGTCAGAGCTGAGTCCTAGCGGCAGGAGGCGCTGGGCTGGACTCTGAGTTGAAACTGAGTGGTGCGAAGGGGCCAGAAGGAAGCTGTATCCTCCCATCAGAGAATTCCCCTGGTCTAGGGGGACTCCTTGTTGCCCCTGACCTGTGCCACTCCGTGCCCAGGTCTGGTGTGGGAGACTAGGGGGAGCCTGCCAGGAGTGGGTGATGCTCAGCTGGTGCATACTTCAGAGGCAGCTGGCCTAGGTTGGAACAGGGACTCAGGAGAATGCAAGTGTGCCTTGAGACGTGTAACTGGTTCTCTTTGCTCAGCGAAGAAGCTGGGTTGCTGCCTTTTGGGTTACGTGTACAACTGAGGTACGGGTCCATATGTTCAGGGCAGATCCCTTAGCCCTTTTTCTAAAGGTAGGGATGCTAGCCACAATATCCTGGGTAAATCCCAACTTGGGAATTTATGTTCTGCTAAGTTAAATTTCCCCTGTAGTTTCAATTGGCTCTGGTCAGAAGCTGTTGGGTTCCATCCCAGAGGTGGCTGCACTGCAGTGGTGGGTGAAGGGCCTTCATAAGGGCACTGGGAAGATGAGCAGAGGAGTGCTTTGGGACCCTTGGATGAAAGCCAAGCATTTGTGTATTCTGTTTTCACATCTCTTTCTCAAAATCAGTTTTGCACCTGTGCCCTTTCAGTGAGAAACACCATACCGATAGGCCAAATGAAGAGCAAACTCCTGAAGATGGGGAAGAAAGTTACTGGCCATGGCTTTGGACTGCAGGCTGTTTTCAGGAGATAGCAAGTCCTGCAAATGCCATGGGATGCTCCCCTGCAGGAAGCCCTTCCAGGGGGCAGCCTTTCCCTCCGGCTTCTCTTGACCATTCATGACCTTCCCATAGGGGTTCCCCCCCCCCTTTGTTTCATTCAGAGAAACAAGTGATTGTCCTGGCACCTGCCAGCAAGGATTGCACAAAGGAAGCTGTTTGAGCATGGGTAACTGTCCTGGGAGAGCCTTGCTTGTCCAGGTATGGGAGGGATGTAACACCGGGTGGCTGTGTACATGGTAACTCTTTCAGCAGGGCCAGCTCCTGGTGTTTTGCCAGCTGGAGCGTAAAACATTTTCGGCACTGCACCAGCCCAGAGTGGCTGCCAGCCAATGAGGGTAGGAAAAGGGGTGTGAGGGAGCAGCACAGCGCTGTGACGCACCCCCTGACAGTTATCACTCAGGCTGACCAGCTGCCCTGCTCACCTGCCCTGTGTCTCAGCATGAGTTTGTGCTTATGTGAATCTCTGTGTAAGTATGTATGTGTCCTCAAATATGTGTGTGTGTGTCCAGCTGTCTCTGTAGGAGTGTATGTGTGAATGTATGTTTGTCTTGGCATGAGAGGGTACATGTGTGCACATATGTGTCTGTCTGTAAGAGGCCATTTGTGGACTTTGTGCATCCTTGTGTATGGGGGAGCATGTGTGTATTTTAATTAGTTGCTCAGACATTTGCTCAGGTTTTCAGGCCTGATCTGGAATTCCTTCACTCTGCAGGCTGTCATCAACCTGCTAGTCCAGCTTTTCCGGAGTCCAATCCACAGCCCCTCTGCTGATGTCCAAGGGGCTCAGCTTTCCTCTTAGCTGCTGAGTTTGAAATGCTCAAGTTCACAGGAGGTTTTCTTTGGCACTGGGCCTCTCGCCTCTCATCCTGATGCTTTCCCTGCATGTTTGGATGGAAGAGGTCTGGTCACATTTCTCCTCTGCTCTTCACGGCTTTCTAGAAGAGGGTCCAGGGCAGGAAAAATCACTGGATGGAGAAGCTGCATCGCCCCACAGACCTAAGCATTTCAAGCCAAGGTGGTAAAAGGGGATCTTCAACTCTGTGATCTCACTGCAGCCCAGTCCAGCCCCAGCCATAAGCTGGCCTGGTGTCTCAGAGACAAGATAGGCCGAGAATTCTGTGCCCAGAACTTAGTATTTATACGAGCCTGGAGATACTGGAATCACTTATCTATGGGCACAGCTACTGGCCTGTTAGGTAAGGTTCAGAATGACAGAGTGAGCGCTCTGACATCCCAGGATTCCCCTCTGACAAAGCAACCATGTGTTGATTTTGGATAGGCAAGGGGCCAACTGAGACCTCTCTCTTTCTGCTAAGCCTGGTCTATTTTGCTATCTTCTCTTGCTCACCCCACTAGTCTGTTTTGTCGCCCTGTCGCATCCTGTCTGATGCCTAGATTGGGCTGATCTCGGGCAAGTCCCTGTATCCCTCTGTGCCCGGATTCTCCATCTGTACAATGAGCATAACAGCCCTGCCTTACCCCACAGGGCATGGGAGGAGAAATAGATCCAAGATTGTGAAGCACTCAGATATTAAGGTAAGGGAGGCCAGATAAGCACCTAAGGTAGACAGTGAGTTATCCGCAACAGGAACTGTCTTCCTTGTGACTTTTCTATACAGAGCCCACGACAATGGAGCTCTTGTCTTTGACTGGTGTTCCTAGGTACTATCGCAGTGCAGACAACTAATGATGGGAATCCTCTCTACCTGCAGCTGGTCCTATTGCCATCCTTCCCCTAAAGGACTGCGTTTCTTGCAGCTAGGAAGTGGATGAGCAAGTGCAGGTCCAAGGCAAAGCTTGCAGGTTCCTATTGATCCAGCCTTCATTTTTGACCCCAGGCTAGATCTTTGATCCTTGCTGTCAGGTCATGTGGCCTGAAGAACATCTGTGTGGATCGTTCAGAAGTGCAGTTCTTCACGTGCCCATTGTGTTTGTGCACTTGTGCCCATATCAGAGGCAGCTGGGTTCATGTGCTGTCCCCAGCGGCTGCCGTTCGTGTGTGTGTGTGTGTGTGTGTGTGTGTGTGTGTGTGTGTGTGTAACTTCCACAATCTCTGCTCATGTTGTACTTCGGCTGGGGGCACTAGGGGGCTGGGGGCACTAGGGGACTCCATTCTCCAGAGGGCAATTTGGAAAGCAATTTGCCTCCTGGCCAGGTTATGGAGCAAGGGAGGCTAGAGCTCTCCTTACAGCCAGGCTGATGCTAAGCCAGACGCACTTGACGAGCAAACAGTCTTTGAGCTTTGTTTTTAGTAAACCTAAATAGGCAAGAGAGCAGCGGCGAGATTAGGCTTCTGGGGATTTGAGTCTCCTCAGAATTCATTCTCCAAGCGAGCACCGAGCTGAGGTTTCCCTGCTCTGAGTAACAAACACCTGGCATTTTCAGGCCCGTAAAAGGGCCAGAGAAGTTGGCGGGGCAGCGTTGCGGCCCAGATGTTCAAACCCAGTACCTAAAGTGAGGCTCCATAGTGCATATTCAGGCACCGGCTGTGAATAAATGGTATGACTCTTCAGAAGTGCTGAGCACCCGCAGACGTGTCAGGTACAGGGAGAGGCTTCCCAGGGATCTAGCAGACAAAAACCCAGCCACTTACATATTCAGAGGAAGGGAATTGAGCTTCAGAGCCAGTGTAGCGTCTTGCAGCTAGAACAGGAACCTGAGAGTCAGGACTCCTGGGTTCTTTTTCTACATTTGCCACAGACTTCCTGTGTGACCTTGGATAAATCATGTTGTCACTCTCTGCCTCAGTTTCCCCATGTATAGAGCAGGGATTATACCTGCTAGAGAAGTTGTAAGTCTTAATTAACCCTACTATTAACATACTTAGTGCCTGTTCTGCAGTGTTTTACACGAGAGGGTAAGTACCCCATCCCCATTTGTACAGATGGGTCAGTCAAGGCACAGAGAGAGGAAGTGACATATTCAAGGCTCCACAGTGTATTAGTGGCAGAGTCAGGAACAGAACCCAGGTGTCCTGTTTCCCAGCCCAGTGCCCTGGCCACTGAGAGATCCTGCCCCTCATGTAACCGCTATGTGCCTCAGTTTCCTCATTGATAATACTGAGATGACTTTCAGCCATTTATCTAAAGCACTGGCAGGTCCCGCTGCATGCTCCTATGGGAGTCCCTAGGGACTAGAGCACAGTGTGGTACTCTGGTGTACTAGTGCCATGCTGCAGGGGGGTTGTCCTTAGACAGAGAGTGAATGCACGGTGGTGATGGCGGTGAACGTTGCACTCATTCCCTCTCTCACTTGCCCTGGCAGATCTGGATGAGTGCTCGGAGGGGAACGGCGGTTGCCAACAGACCTGCGTCAATATGATGGGGAGCTACGAATGCCACTGCCGAGATGGCTTCTTCCTGAGTGACAACCAGCACACCTGTATCCAGCGCCCAGAAGGTTGGTCTTTAACGGCTCTCGCTCCCAGCCCAGTCACTGAGCACTTCCCCCTGCCTCCAGCATCTCCTTTACGGACTGGAGTGTGCAAGCAAGATGGGCAATCGCTTGGACAATGGTGGTGTCTCAGGCTAGAGAGGGGCCATGATCTATAGGCCTTGTCTACGCTTGGGAGTACAGCCTCCGGCATAGCTGCACCAGCGCAAAGCCCTGCTGTAGATGGGCAAAGCCACCCTTTGCCCCCTCTGGAGCTACCTCGGTGGCTGGCCATTGATTGGGAATTGGCCCTGATTCCAACAATGTAAACAAGTTCTTAGCCACGATGACTCTCGCTCATGTGCAAAGAGTTGAACTGTTCCCTAGTGCAGGGCTGGGACTGACCCCTCTGCACATCAGCTGGGATGATGGGGTCCAGTCACCGTCTTCTGAGGCCCACAATGCGAATCGGCTATTGGGACCAGGTGAGCATCTATCGCCTGTAATGACAGAGGCTGGATATTGGCGAGCCTTGGTCTTCCCATCTTGCTGGGTGTATCCTAGCCCTGGCAGAGAGTTCGTTACCCACATTGTGGCAAAAGGCATGTTGTGAGCAGCTCATGTCATTTTGCATTAGCGTACCAGATTGGGGAGACCCATCTCTCAGCATCACAGGGTTAAAGCACCATCAGCTATCCTTAAACACAGGACTTCTTGGCTATTTCCTCTGTCTAATCAGTGTTGCCAGAACAATTTTAATAGTAGGGGGGCTGTAGGCAGAAACCATGTATTTGGGCTGTTATTACTACTTCAAACCAGGGGGTGTGGCAGCACGCCTACTTCCAGCACCTGTGTCTAATTTACTTTATCTGGGGATTTATACCATGCCCATCACCATGGTACCTGGCATCATACCAAGGCATCCGCCTCCTTTATGGCTTGCATTCTTCCACCACTGGGAATGGTTGTCATGCCAGGTTGTCATGTCAAGTCAGCGGGTGGAACAGCTGTTGCAGCCTAGCATTCTAGACACTTACTAGAGCAAGACGCCTGTCGTGCTGTGCCACAGCAGATGTTGCGCATGACCAGTTCGGTTTTACACCAGTGGGGCAGTTGTTCCCAGCAGCTGCTTTGGTGGGCACATGGGCTGCTGTGTTTGGATGCTGGCTGTTGAGAAAGTTTTTGTGGAGAGTCTGGAGTCATTTGCAGACAAAACTAGACCAGCTCTTTGATCCATGTATCAAAGCCCCTGTAGGCCCTTTAATAAGGCATCTGAAACAATAATACCAAACAGAGGATGTTAATCCATATCCAGGATGTTTTATTAAAGGAAAAGGTACCAAAAAACTCTGCACGCCAATCCACAGGACTCATATTCGCTTGCCAGTACTGTATTGATCCTGCTGTCTCCTTGTCGGTTCTAATTCCCTCTTGTTCCAAGTAGCCTCTTAGGTATGCTGGAGAACGGGGGTTTTTGTTTCACTAGGTTTTGTCTTTTCTGCTTAGCAAGCATCCATTTGGGTTTGCTCTTTCTCTCCCAGCTTCCCTGGCTGCAAAAGCCCACGTAGCAGCTTTTATCCTTTGAGTTTCCATGTGAATTTCACCCACCTGGTGCCAGATTCCAAAGGAGTAATGTGGTTTAGTGGGTTGAGCCGGGACCTCCTGAGTTCTGATCCTGGTTCTGACTCAATGCGTGTCTGCGGGTTAGAGCGGAGCATTAGGAGTCGGGAGCTGCTTTTCTTTCTCCCACTGTGACTCATGGTGTGAACATGTGTGAGTCCCTTCCCTACTGTGACCAGTTGGCTGAGACGCTGTCTACCATGCTCGGCATTTCCCTTCTTCAACCTAGCAAGCCCCTTCCGGGCAGAGGCGACCTATGTGGGGAGGAAGTTTAGCGTCTGTGCGCTGGATCTGGCCACAGTGCCAGCCTCCTGTTGAAAGTGTCTGAGCCTGGCCAACTTCCTGCAGACCAAAGGCCTCCTTGTGCTGTGAGAGCTGTTGTGGGGGCTCCACGCCCTGGTGATACACATCATTGCTGAATATCAGGGGATAGCCATGTTAGTCTGTATCCACAAAAACGAGGAGTCCAGTGGCACCTTAAAGACTAACAGATTTATTTGGGCATAAGCTTTCATGGATTAAAAAACCACTTCTTCAGATGCAGGGAGTGAAAATCATAGACACAAGCATAAATATACTGGCACATGAAGAGAAGGGAGTTACCTTACAAGTGAAGAACCAGTGCTGACAAGGCCAATTCAGTCAGGGTGGCTGAGGTCCACTCCCAATAACTGATGAGGAGGTGTCAATACCAAGAGAGGGAAAATTGCTTTTGTAGTGAGCCAGCCACTCCCAGTCCCTATTCAGGCCCAATTAATGGTATTAAGTTTGCAAATGAATTGTAGTTCTGCAGCTTCTCTTTGAAGTCTGTTTCTGAAGTTTTTTTGTTGAAGGATGGCTACTTTAGAATCTGTTATTGGATGTTTCAGGGAGATTGAAGTGTTCTCCTACTGGCTTTTGTACTTTACCATTCCTGATGTCCGATTTGTGTCCATTTATCCTTTTACGTAGAGACTGTCCGGTTTGGCCAGTGTACGTGGCAGAGGGGCATTGCTGGCACATGATGGCATATATCACATTAGTAGATGTGCCGGTGAATGAGCCCCTAATGGGGGGTCCTATGATGGTGTCCCTAGAGTAGATATGGGGACAGAGTAGGCAACGGGGCTTGTTACAGGGATTGGTTCCTGGGTTGGTGTTTCTGTGGTGTGGTGTGTAGTTGCTGGTGAGTATTTGCTTCAAATTGGGGGGTTGTCTGTAACAGAGGACTGTCCTGCCACCCAGGGTCTGTGAGAGTGAAGGATTGTTTTCCAGGATAGGCTGTAGATCGCTGATGATGTGCTGGAGAGGTTTTAGCTGGGGGCTGTACACGATGGCCAGTGGTGTTCTGTTATTTTCCTTGTTGGGCCTGTCCTGTAGTAGGTGACTTCTGGGTACCCATCCCACTCTCTCAGTCTGTTTCCTCACTTCCCCAGGTGGGTATTGTAGTTTCAAGAATGCTCGATAAAGATCTTGTAGGTGTTTGTCTCTGTCTGAGGGATTGGAGCAAATGCGGTTTTATCTCAGGGCTTGGCTGTGGACAATGGATCTCGTGATGTGTCCTGGATGGAAGCTGGAGGCATGTAGGTAAGAATAGCGGTCCGTAGGTTTCCGGTATAGGGTGGTGTTTATGTGACCATCACTTATTTGCACTGTAGTGTCCAGAAAGTGGATCTCTTGTGTGGACTGGTCCAGGCTGAGGTTGATGGTGGGGTGGAAATTGTTGAAATCCAGGTGGAATTCTTCAAGGGCCTCCTTCCCGTTGGTCCATATGATGAAGATGTCATCAATGTAGCGCACGTAGAGGAGGGGCGTGGGGAGGAGGGTGAAGTGAACGTGCCCAGAATCCTCCGGCCCTGCGGGAACCTTTCCACTGGACTCGTTCCCTTCCCTCTGTTGTCTTCTCCATCTCTTCCTCTTTCTTCCTTCTCTGCTTCTCATTCTCTCCCTTCCGCTCCAGTATACTGCTCTCCACCCTCCTCTTGCTTGGGCTCACCTATCCTCACTGTTCCTGCTGCTCTTTCTGCCGGTCTCTCTCCCTCCTCGCTTGATAGCTGGACTCCCCGTGGCCAAGCTGGGTCCAGCATAGGAACCTGTTCATGGGAGTATCTTGTGTTCGGGCTCAGCCAGCACTGATTCGAAGAGGCCAGCTTGAGACGCCTGGGGCCTGATTAATTTTTTGTTTTAATTTTTTTAGCGGAGGTGCTGCGCGCTTGCTACTCCTATTGGCTTGAGTTAGAGCTGTGGGCACTCAGGGCTTCTGAAAGCCAGGTCCACAGTCTGCTTAATGCTGGGCAGCCCGTACATGGAGGTGCCTCAAATCATTGACCCCTTGGTTACAGTGCTGCGGGCTGCTGCACAAGAGCCCCTGGGTATGTCATTGGTGGAGCTTGGGTCGGTGGCACTGTTGACTTATTTGGGGAGACTGCAGCCTCCTGTCAAAGCATTGGTGTCCAGCATTGAAGACAGCTGGGGGCTCCCACCCACAGGCGGATGGAGATCACTGCAGTCAATCCCAGCCACCAGCAGAGGGGAAGATAAGGAAATGCCAAATTCTGGGGCTCCTGTGTGTCTCAGCTGGACTGAACCCCAGTGTGATAACCCAGAGGAGTAATGCAAGCCCCTGCCTTCTGCCTCAAACAAATCAGCCTTCAGACTGGGCCCCAAACCTCCTGCCTCCTGACTTATGTTGGTCTCTGATTTTCTTGGCATCTCTACACTTGCTCAGCTTCTTTTGAATGGGTGGAAAATACCCAGCAACAGCTCACAGTCTGAGTTAAATCATCATTAAAGCTGCCCTCCCCCCTTCCTTCTCCCATCTGCCTCTTTCAGCAGTGGATTTACCTTTATTATCAGCCGGAGTTGCGTGTCTATAGATAAATGGTTCAAGGGGCAGGAAACATTGGCTAAAAGAGTAGGGGATTACTCGGCTGGCAGGAAGCAGAAGGTAAGTGCAGGAACAGGCAGGTGTGAGGTTTCTGTGGCTGATCCAGAAGGAATCCTGCCTTCCTGGCAAAGCTGCGCTCCTCAGAACCCTAATCCCGCTCTGGCAACGGAGGTGCAGAAGGAATGATTAAGAAACCCTGGAAGGCGGTCTGTGCAGTACAGGATCAGAACTGGCCATTAAGTCTGCTCTCCTGCCTCCAAGTATTGGCAATACCAGGCGATTCAGTGAACAGAGAGGAAAAGCCCATAATGCACCTGGCCAGTTGGACAATGCAGATGGTGAGGAGGCGCAGGAAGAGACCATCCTGACCTTCTATGGGTGATCAACCAGTGTCCCTGCAGCATGAGGTTTAATTGTCCTCTTTTTATGAGTTGCTATTACCTCGGCACTAGAGACTGGTAGCGAGGGAAGCCATAAAGCTGTGGCTGTGGCCGAGGTGTTCTGCAGATTTAGGAGAACCAGAATCTAGACACAATAAATGCATCTTCTGCAGCGAGTGAGTTCTAGAGGTGGGGGGGCCTTCGCTGAGAGCGGAAAGTGCTTAGGGGAGGGAGAATGACGGTGAGGTGTGAGCTTCAAAGAATGGATAGAATCCAGTAAATTGGCAGTCTGCACAGGGCCCTGCTGGTTTACGTGACAGAAGAGCTGGGCCTGCTGCATTTCAGTATGGCACGCAGGATGCCAGGGGAGGGGCATGACTGTGAGCTCGCGGACAGATGGCGCAGTGCTGGTGTGACGGTGCCTTGTCTGTGTTCCCCATGGGCATGTCTTGCACAGCTGTGGACAAGGGGCCTGGTTCCAGCATGGCATGAAGGAGGGGTGCAAGTGGAGAAGGCACAAGCCAAGTGGGGCTCAACTGGGAGAGACTTGAGCAGAGAGAGTCTCTGGGAGAATCTCGGCAGGGGAGACTTTTACACAGCGGGGTGAGATTATGCTGTTCAAGAACGTGGTGCCTGCTGTGAGACCCAAGGCATTGACGGGTCAAAGGTGATGAATCGGGAGGTGAAGCAGGGCAGCTCATACTAGCTCTTCTAGTGTGAATGTGCAGCATGGCTCCCAGGAGGCACCTGTTGCCGAAGGAGATGCCAGTTGCCTGTCCTGACTTCTATTGTGGCTGCCGGAGTCTTCTGTTAATAACCCTCCACAGTAGTGTGTGTATAGTAACTTACGTTCTCTATAGTGCCAAGCATTTTATAGGCCAGATGCAGGGGAACTGCCGACTCCCCCCTGAACGCGCAGGCATCCCCGGGATGGAAGGCAGCTGCTATCTAACAGCTCAGCAGGACGCTTTAGGGGAGCGAGTGGAGAAGAATCCTACGCCCAGGTGAAATTGCCAGCTGCAGCTCTCCTAACCTGGAGCTGGGCCAGCATGCCAGAACAAAAATCCTCCTGCTCTTACATGAAATCCTAGGGCATATTTAATGACGGCACATGTCCTGAAGATGCACCATCCTTGGGCATTGCATCAGTACTGACTTGGAGGAGAGAGTCAGCAACGGGCCCTCTTGGCAGCCCTGGGGTTATTTTTGGAGGTCTCCCAACTGTGTATTAACCCAGCTTAGCTGGTGAGAGCTGCCAGGATCAGAACCCAAGGTGGTATGGCTGCAGGTTGCATAAACTATGGCTGGTAGTAAATTGAAGCAATAAAAAGCAAGACAAGCCACCGTTTGGATGAGAGGCAAAGGGCTGTGGCTGCTTTTCCCACCAACAAACAGCTCAGAAGTACTGCGTGTGCAGAGCAGATCTCAGAGGGCAGGGGCTGGCCAGGCAGGCCTGGTACTTGGTATTAAAGGAGAGATTGAGCAGTAAGACCAAAGAGCGGAATCTCACTCCAGGGACGGAATTAGGGTCATTGAAGAGAAGCTCGGTTCTCAGCACAGTGGGGGTTTTCAGAGCCAGCGCGGAGGCCAGGACTGATGTGGTTTGAACACAGGATGGTTGTAATTACGGAGAGCTTGCCTGCCACTGCAATTAGAGATGATCACCATTATCTAGAGCAGAGCTGCGCTGGATATGCCATGTAGGTGATGCAAGGACAGCATGTGTAAGGCAGACAGGGTCCAGACCTAGCTGCTTTAACCCCTTCTGCACGGACAGCCAGTGCAGCCTCTGGGGGATCCAAAGAAGTGAAACGAGAGCGCAGGGTCAAAAAACCCAAGCGACTGTACTGCAGCCAGAGCCCTGGCAGTGCAGAACCTGCCTCCCCTAAGGCTGGCAACAGGCAGCCCATCTTTCCAAAAAACAGTTTCAGTTCCCATGTCCCCCAGCCTCTCACTCAGCACCCACCTGCAACCCCAGCTAGGTTTGGAGGGGGAAGTCCCTGAGAGTGGAAGAGCATGGCACGGCAAGCTCTGGAACCCTCGGTTCATTGCCATTAATACACTGTGGGTACACTCCCGCCAGCCCCACCCGTGTCCCTGTCCCCAGCCACAGCCGGAACACTGCCCCGTGCTGTGCTCCTCCCACACAGACCTTGGTGATTTGGGACACAACCCGGGTGTGAAGCAATTGGAGTCTAGGCCCCATGGACGTTGGCACTAATATGAAAGTGACCGCACAAGCCCTTGTCAGCCATGGATTTGTAATGGGGAAATCCCAGGGGCTTCCCTGCTTGTTCTGTGACAGTGGAGAGGCCCGGGTGCGATGGCGGATGTGAACTGTCCCCGCTGCTGTACAGCCAGACCCCTGGAAGGCAGTCGCTCCATCCAGCACTGCAGCTTGTCCCATGCATGCTAGGCAGAATGCGCCTTTGGGTCTGCCCCTGCATACTCACCTCTTCTTGATGCTGGTTCTCCCACAGCCCTGCTTTGATCTACCTGGGAAAGAATTACCCTGCCCCTCCCGTTGCCCTGCTCCAGTGCATTGTACCTATCTCCGAGTGCCCACCAGTGGGAAAGACATGGGCTCAGGGCAAGAAGACGGGCTTCTGACCGTGTTACAGACCTACCCTGGCTCCCCGGAGTGACCCTGTGTTGTGCATGGGGTCCTGTTTGCCTCTGGGTGCTGGATCTGCTGGGACCTGGAAAGGAAACTGTGTAGCCCAAGTTTCTAAAGAGAGACAATTAAAATGTAGCAGTAAAAGACGAGAGAAGCAGGATGGGAGCAGGCACCGTGGCAGGGGCTTTGGCCTTTCCCTTTGAGGAGGGATGGTCAGAGCTGGCTTCGGAAAGGCCAGGACACATCTCCCTATTCTAACAAAGTCCTGGGGGTCAGAGAGGAATGCTGAGCCATTTCATAAAGGGCACAGCCTCCTGCAGCCCTGCTCTTAATGGGCAGCTGCTTAATACTGTGTGCTGCCAAGTATGTCACACCTCGGCACCTCCATGTGTGGCAAAGAAGCACCGGGCTGTTCTTGTTTGAAAAATAGGTTTAATGGAGACACCCAGAGGGCTGACACGTTGGATGAGTGGCAGAAGTGGGAATATAGCCCAGGAGCCCTGAATCCCAGCGCCCCCCTCTCCTCCTGGCTCTGATCACTAGGCATCACTCCCTCCTCAAATCAGGACTAGAACCCTGGAGTCCTGACTCCCAGCTCCCCCTGCTCTAACCGGTGGACATCACTCTCCTCCCCAGGCTAAGAACAGAACCCCAAGGCCTGACTCTACCCCACCTCCCCTCTGTGTTTTTCAGCAGGGTGCCTCTTAGCATGTGGGACATTTCACTGACCCTATTGAAGGTACTCCAACCCCCTGAGGTGCCTTCTCCCAACACCTTGCCCTTGGGATCCCCCATTTTCTTAGCTGCTGACTCATTTTCCAGCGAGTTCCCTTTGGAAAGGCTGCCGTTGCTGACACTTCTAAGCCAAGCCAGTCACCTGCCCTGCGGCACCCATAAAACGTTCACACGGTTAGTTCCCCTTTCCCCACCATAAAGCACCCCCAAAAGGCCCTGGGTTTGCAACTCTGCATTCCCCAGAGGGAGCCAGAGCCCTCCCCTTGAACTGGCCGCCTCTGTGCATCACACGGCAGGAAGACTCGTAGGGTCTGAGCACTCAGCATGGAATCTCTTCCTGGAACCGGGCTGTGCGTGTACCCACCCCAGGTCTCTGCGCTCCCCTCGGCTGGCTGTGGGTTTTGTTAAATGTTATATAAACTCCTGTCAATGCTCCATTCAGCACCCACTGGACCCAGCTTTTTGCGGCTGAGGTTACAGGTGACTTTTCCTTGTCTCCTGTCTGGCTCTAGCCGTCAGCAGCTCCTCAGCCGGGGGGGGAGGGGGGGAGCGGAGAGGAAAAGGAGACCATCCTGGGGGAAGTTGGGGGGGCAGGGGAGGGGGGGGCGCATGGCTAAGATAACAAGAGACATAACCCAGCAGCTCCCCAAAGCCTCCCCCCCCCACCCTTTCCCCTGCAGCTCCTCAGGGCAGCCAGGATGTAAATCCTGCCTTGGTTGTCAACACTTCATGCAGCTTATGGGCACAGACAGAAGTTACGTTGCCGCCCACGCCATGCTGCTGCCTTAGGAATCCCCTGGGGCACTCGTTGAAATGGGAATGCGAGCTGCCACTGCCTGGTTCCTGGCTCCTTTCTCTTCTCTCTGGGCGCTTTATTACCCAGCATAAACAATGCTCTGATTATATGTATGTGTGTGGATAGGCCTCTCATCACAACCATACCCACCGTGTTCCCATCTCTTCGCCTGTGCATGGGGCATGGCTCTGGGAAGCTTCCCTTGCAGGCAGCCCTTGCAGGGCATTCCTGCAACACTAGGGTGTCTGCCCTGGTAGGCCCAGGCCCCATATGGCCCACCCTGAGATGATGCGTTACAGTTCTATTGTCCCTTGGCCCGAGCGCTTAGGCAATATTCAAGGCCCTTGGCAGGTTGTTTCCAATAGGAGGAGAAATGGATCGTCTGAGTCAAGTATTTGTTCGGTGCAATCCTATTGCTTAAGGCACGCAAAGTCCTGGTTCCCTGAACCCAGAACGGACCAGCAACAGCAAGCAGTTTCCTTGCTTGCAATTCTCAAGCCTGCCTTGCCGGCCAGTCCTGTGCCCCAAGGAGTTCTGTGTCTGCTCCCTCTCAGGGCCATGCTCATGACTGCTTCTCAGGCTTTCTGCCTCACACACCCACACAAACAGCTGCAACCAATCAATGTCCTCACCTCCTGCATCTGTAATTGGTCCCCAGGGAACCCCCTCTTATGTTCTCCAAGTTAGTGCATGTTCTGACTTGCCCATGCAGCCCAGCGCCTTGGGCAATGGCTTCTAATATTTGTTACCTTCCTCCATAAAAGAGCTTAGTTGCTTCTTCCATTGAGCTGGAATGAAAGGTAGGTGGCAGCCCCATCAGCGTCAGTGAGGTCTGCGATGTGGATGGAAGACACGCTTGCTGGCAGCCATAAGCAACTTCCAGCATAGCAGTCCAACACGTGTTGATCACATTGGGCCAGGCCTAGTTAAGTCTGAGATGCTCCGTCTTGGCTCTGAACTGGCTGGATCTCTGCTCTCCTCAGGGGCCCAGCCTTGATGAGATTGGGGATGCATCTTGGTCAACCCCACCCTGAGTGGGGGTGGGATGGGATGAGCTGAGCTGGAAGTTGGAGCCACCTGAGGGAGAGGGACCGGGAGGTTGATTAGACCTGTTTGGTTGCTCTCGGCCTTCAGCACTGGGAGAGGCCAATGCACTAGCTCTCCGACCGGATGTAGGTTGTGTTGGAGTAAAATTTTCCTCCGGATGTTGCTTTCCCCTAGTGTGTCTCTCTCTCATGGCCAGTAAGAATCTTGCTATGGGCTAATTCCCACCAGTCACTTTACAAAGGGGACGGGGGCCAGCGTCCCTCTCCGCAGTTTTACAAATGGGGAAACTGAGGCATAGCAAAGGGAAAGGACTCCCTGTAGCCAATTCAATGAAGCATTGGCAGAGCTGGGAATAGAACCCAGAAGTTCTGGCGCCAACGCGTGTGGTTTAACAGCAGTCTTCCTCCGTGAGCTGCGGAATAAGCTGGGCTTCTGCCCTAAGGCTCCGCTGGCAAAGTCTCCAGATGGCATTTGTGCCTGGTCATTACAGAATGCCCTTTGTGGTCTCACGTGCGGCTCAAGGCTGATCTTGTACAGCCTCTCCAGGAGCCGAGGCTTCGCGAGGGGAAACCAGGCCAGGCCATGCACTGGCGCACCAGGGCCGCAGGTCAGTGGTGGCAGCCTGTGTGGAAGAGGCTATTGCATGCCACTATCTGGCAGGGACGGCTCTGCAGGTGCAGAGTCGAGCCCTCTCCCGCTCCCACTCACAGCGGCCTGCCAAGAAGAACAGCGACAGCAAAGAGCGGAAGGGACCCGCACTGCTGCCGGCAGCAGAAATCTGAACCGTGGGCCTGCAGAGGATGCTTCGTGGCTTGGCCTCTGGGGACTCTTTCCCCCATGGTGTTCCATGGCAGAGAAAGTTCCATGATGGGGACGAAGTGCTCTGTAGGTTGTGGAGAGGTGCTGTGGGCAGACAGGGTGCCATGCACACCCCACCCCTGGCCTGGCTGGGAAGTGCTGCCACCCCACATAACCTCCACCATGGCTGAATGCTGCCCTGGGGCTGGCTGCTGTTGTCAGGCTGAGGCCAGGCTGTTGGGTCAGCACTGTGACATCAGGTGCCTGCAGCTCCTCCCACTCCCTGGGGCGGCTGGAGCTGGGCTGGAGCCAACATCAAGGCACCATAGTAACCCCAGCAGCTGCCCCATACAATGTGACAGATCCACCCAGCCCTGGCAGCCCCGAGGCCGCTCCAAGTCCTACCAGCACTGTGTGTCCAGGAGGAAGTCTGGCTTCAGCTCCTGTTGATGGCAGGTGGCCAATACAGGGTGATGGATGCTGTCAGGCTGGGGACATTGCTCTACACTCAGCCTCCATGCACCAGAGCAAAAGTCAAAACAATCTAGGGTCGTGAGTCAGCAGTGCCCTGTTTAGTTTGCAGCCTGGATAGCCCAGACAGCATCAGCAGCAGCTAATGCAGCCTCTGGCACGTTGACTGCCCAGCCTTCCTAGAGCTGTCCAGCCTCTCCTAGGGAAACAGCCCTGGGCACCTTGGCACGGCTCCTTGCTGCTGAAGCCACTGGGGAGCAGAGCAGAGCAGGCAGACAGGCCAGATTCGGGGAGGATAATTGGAGGGGGGCTATGGATGGTGGCGAGCTGGCAGAGTGGGGGTAGGGAAGGGGAAGAGAGGAAGGACCCTGGGTGCAGAGGGGTGCAGTGGGGCTGTACGGTGGAGGCTGAGCATGGGGAGGAGGTTGAGGGTGGGCAAAGCGAGAATGGAGGGGAAATGGGTACTGAGGGCGGAGGGAGAGTGGGCAGTGCGGCAGGAGGAAGAAGTGATGGTCCTGTGGTTGATGGAGATGGGGAATGGGCATGCCAAGGATGGGTGGTGATGGATGGCATATGTGGGAGGGGGAAGGTGGGGCTGGGTTTCAAAAGTGGGGGAGGCACGTCCTGGCTGGATCTGTCCCAGGCTGGCAAGAGGGGTTTGAAGGGAGTCAAAGGCATTTTGGGGTGGGGATGAGATGCATGTGGGGCGAGGAGAGGGTTATAGAGGGGCTTGTGTTACTTGGCTATGTGGACAACTGTCCCCGGAGAGCCCTAGGCAGGGCTGTGGGATGCTTCCCCCAGGCACTCACAGGCAACAGAGGTTTCAGTGCAGGCGGGGCTTGGCTCTAGACTGTGCCCAGGTAATCTGGCCCCTCTGAGATAGTGACCATCTTGTATTCAATCCTAGCCAGCGTGAAGGAAACTCACCCTTCATCCCAGACCCTCCCTGGCCCTATGGCTCAAGCCCTGCAGGGGAGCGGTGGAGCTTTTATGTGTTTTCTTCTCTCTTTTAGAAGGAATGAACTGCATGAACAAGAACCACGGCTGTGCCCACATCTGCCGGGAGACCCCCAAAGGGGGCATCGCCTGCGAGTGCCGGCCGGGCTTCGAGCTCACCAAGAACCAGCGGGATTGCAAACGTAAGAGCCCGGTGCCTGGCTGCTCCTCTCCCCGCCTTTGCTTGTGGCTTCAGCCTGGGGGATACCAGCCCAGCCTTGTGTCATGAGACCCACCTTTCTCGGGGGGCTTCGGGCCTTGACGCAGCTCCATGGCAATCACCATTCCTTTGTGAAGCTAATACATGGCTCTCCAGACTGCCACCCCCTGCTCTAGGCCGCCCTCTCCACCTACCCAAGGAAATGAACCTCAGACCCCTAGTGCCCAAACTTCCCGCATTAAGCAGTAGACTCAGGAGTCCTGACACCATCTCTTCCTTCTCTGAGCACTAGACCACACTGCTCTCCCAAGTCTGGGAGCAAAACCCCAAATCCTTGACTCCCAGTCACCATGCGTTAATCTCTAGGCTTCCCAGATCCAGATAAAGAACCCAGAAGCCCTGATGCCCATTCCTCGCCTCCCGGCTCTAACCACTTAGACCACATCACCTTGCCTGCTCTGCACTTTCCTCCTACCATCTAGAAATCAAACCAGGGAGTCCTGACTCCTAATAAAAGCTTAATAACACCCAGTTCCCAAATGGGTTGATTCTCTGAGGTTTAAGGGCCGTGTTTCCAGCCAGCCTCCTTCACTGCTCTTGCAGCATCTGTTGCAGACGCCATCTGCCTGCCCAGCTTTCCAGTGGTTTGCCTATGCCATTGTGTCCGTGAGCGCAGGCCGCTCCCTGCCCAGGCTGAGGCAACCCCAGATAATGCAGAAGTAATTAAAATGGGGTCCTGACGGCTCAATATCCCCCAGTGAGATCTCTACAAAATCCCATTGCTCCCTCTTCACAGAGCTTCAGAGCTGACTCTTTTGCAGAGACAATGGGCCAGAGTCACCTCTGGTAGAACGCTGCATGGACTTCACCACTTTTCCTGGGCCGAGCCTGCTGTCTGATCAGCTTTAGTCTTAAAGTAGAAGATTATCTCACTCTAGTGATTGGCACCAGAGAACCACAAGAATCATTTGCCTGGGGACTCGCTGTTGTCAGCTCCTCTGATCTCAGGCCAGGAATTCACTGCTGCTGGCAAGATTTTAATTTTTTTTAAAAAACATTTTATTTATTTGATTGTTATTTTATTTGTTCTCAGCAGTGAGGATGAAATGGAGCTTGAATCCAGCAAACTGATTCTCACTCTGGGCTAAGTTAAAAGAGCAACTTGCCTGCTTAAGAACATCGGGTCGGATTTTCAAAGCACCTAAGTGACATAAGAGTTTTTGAAAATCCCATGCATCCCCAATAACAAATTTTTTATTACTGAATAAACATTACCATGCTGGACCAGATCAGTGGTCTTTCTAGCCCACTCTCTGACATTGGCAAGTAGTAGATGCCTATGAGAAAGAAGCAAGAAACCCCATGGCAGTCATCTGCTAAGATTTCTGCAGCGAAAGTCACAGACTTAGAAATGGCTGAGGAGGATTTTTTTTTAACCATTGTGACTGAGACTTTCCAAGTTGCCTGAGGGATTGGGAATTGGGAAGCTAAATCTACTAGGTAGAATTACATTCAGCTTAAAAATTTCTGCAAACCCTGGATTTTAAATCTTTTCATAAATTTTAAATTTAAACCATCCAAGGTCTCCCGGAGCAGTCTTGGAACTAAACCCTGTTGTTCTGTATATTTGGGACTGTCCTGTCAGTTTCTGTTCCTGTAGAGTTGAAGGCCAAATGGGACCATTGTGATTATCTAGTCTGACCTCTTGCATAACACAGGCCAGAGAATCCCACCTGCTCCAAGCTAATAATTATTATTATTTTCATTTCTGCTACTTGTGTTTCCTTGGGGTTTGCACTTGGTACCTCCAGCACTATAGGCAGGAAGCCCACCACTGGGCCATGATGCCAGCTCCCTACTTCCCCTTTGAATTGTGTAAGGTATTGTCCTCAAAGTAGTGATGAAATGGCAACAACTTTCAGTCACTACCAATTGGGGCCAAGATTTTCAAAACTGACTAGCAATTTTGAGGGCCCAACTTGAGGTACCTTAATGGGCCCTGATTTTCATGGGTGGATGTTCAGCACTTTCTGACTTTCAAGCCCCTTTAAAGTGTCTGAAGTCGAGCACCCAGAATCACTCGTCACTTCTGAAAATCTTGACCCTAGGCTGGATTTGAACTTGCAACCTAGGGTGACAGGATCTAGATCTGACTCACTCTAGAACCGCTCGTTCCTCTCACCTTACCTCGGCTGGTTTTCTCACGCGGCTCTCAGCCTTCCACCTCTAGGACACCAGTTTAAACGTGGCCCAGCTGGGTATTAACTGAAAGTTGCTACCATGGGATGGTGCATTGGCCAGTGTGAATCGAGCTGGGAAGATGAGTTCCCAGTAGGCAAGTGTCCCCATGACAAAAATTGGGAAGAAAGGCCAGAGACAGAAAGGGCCATAGGGCTAGAGCGTCTCTCTCACATCCCTAGAGATGATCTAAATAGCTTGAACATCAGATACTGGGTCAGATGGACCAGTGCCTTGCTCAGGATGCCTGACTAAATGGATCGTTTAACCTATTTCATTGTGGCAGGAGATGGGATGCTGGCATAAAGGGACTGTTTGATGTGACCGTTCCAATCTCCAGACAGCCTGCATTCCCCTGCTCGTGTGCATTCCAGATCAAGAGCGTAGGATGATGATGTTTGGAACCTGCTCCCTGCTCTAGGCTGTTGCTGACTTCTTGACTGTGGGTTCTTTGCCCCCTGCAGTGACCTGCAACTATGGAAACGGAGGATGCCAACACACGTGTGACGATACAGACCAAGGGCCCAAGTGTGGCTGCCATGTGAAGTTTGTGCTGCACGCTGATGGAAAAACGTGCATAGGTAGGTGAAAGCTGTAGCTTAGATCACACCTGTGTGTATCTGTGTGTGTGCTCTGGCTGGCCTGTGGATCTCAGTGCACTTGCACTAAGACTACTTGCTTACCAGGCTGCTGCCCCAGACTCCACTGAAGTTTACTGAATGCTCCCTCTCCTACCTGTGACACTCACCGGCCAGGGATCCAGAGCTGTACAGAGAGGGTCAACACTGCTGTGAAGATTTATTCTCTGATCTGTCTCTGTACAGCCAAACAATTGGCTCTGGATCCCACTGAAAGTACCAGCTCTTGAGGCTTCCAGACATTGTGGAGTTTTCCCCCACAAGAAATCTAGGTATTCTAAAAAGCAGCACAGGGTGTGTGTGTGTGTGTGTGTGTGTGATAGATCCAACTCAGCTGCACATCATAAGCCCTGTACTGTTGTCCAGTAATTGGAGAGTCTCCTTTAGTTCAAATGGACCAACAATAATTGGTTGATTAATAGAGCTGGACCAGAATTGGACTCACTATGTTTGAGGATGTTTCTAAGTAATTTAGCAAAGGTGGGGGAGCCTTTTGTACAGGCTTAATTAATGCACAGATCTATATATATTACATGACAGCATGTATTCTAATTGCAGACAGCTGTACGGGGTATATGTGCATTCATTCGTTTGCTCTTGTGAACATGGTCAGGTGGACAGTTGCACGTGCATGCCCAGTCCTGTTCTCACACTCACACACTTTTGAGCAGACACATGGGAAAGTTCTCTAGGAAAAGAATTAGAATGCCTTGAATAAGGAATCTGAAGCTTTGTTCTGGGCTAGCAGTTATCTTCCCTTGTATTGTTATCCTCTAGTCTTTGGGGAAGGATGAGTGGGGGAGTTAAGATTTGGACGTGAGTCTGTTCCCAGCAGAAACTTGGCACCATGAGGTCTCAGCCCACCAACAATTGTCTTGCAAAAATGAAAAAAACAGAACCCAACAACCCCCCAAATCAGCTTTTTTTTTCTCTGTGTGTTTTCAAATTGTAAAACATCAAACAGAGATAGAAGTTTTACTAGTTTCAGATGCTTGCGCAGCTTAACAGCTGATTTGATTTCAAAAAATGTTACATTTGGGAAGTGATTAAGTCCACAGATTGCTGTAAACATGTTAGCTCTTACTGAAAAATAAAAAAGGAATTAAAAGCAACTGAGAGATTTAGCTTTTCAAGCTCCTGCTGTGCAGGCACAGAAAATGCCCTGCACACGAGGCAGCTTCGTTCTACAAGCTAGCACTGGGAAATCCCATCTCATCCCTCTCCTTGGCCTGTGATTGTTCCCTGTTTCACACACGTGATCTGTCCAGTCTAACTTTACCCCTCCCAAGGAACAGGGCTCCCACCCTGCCTCCTGGGAGATAATTCCCCATCCTCAGAGATCTCACTGCCAGGAAAACTTTTCTGACATTCAGACCCCAAGTTTTCCCTTCCTTAATTTCATCACATTATGCCTAATTCTACCCCCTTTTGCCCTCCTAAATAATCTCACTCCTTCCTTGGTGTTTACAGATATGTATATCCTATTATCCTGTTCCCCCTTAGATTTCAGTGAGCCAATCTCTGTGTATTTACTTCTATTCATCTCTCCCTCTTACCCCCCACCCCCCGAACATCTGTGTTACTCTCCTGTGCACACCTGCAGTTTGTCAATATCTTTCTGGTACCAGGGTATTTACTCCCTGGTGCTCTTGCACCAGAGCCGTATAGATCCTGTTCTCACACCTGTTGAAATCAATGGCAAAGCTCCCATTAACTTCAGCGGGAGCAGGATTGACCCCATGGAGAGGAACTAGTGCCTCCCTGCTCTGGGATGTGATGCCTCTACCTAGGCAGCCCCATGCTGCTTCTGTCTTTTTGGGGGGCAATATTGAACTGCAAATGCCTGTCTAAATTATTGGCCACCATCATCACCCCTAGACGTCTTCCAGCCCTGCTGCTTCTCCAGTCTCCCCTTCCCATTGCATAGCTCTGCTTGGGAAGCCAGTGCCCCTAGGTGCGTTAGTGCTTACATTTCCTCTGAGTTGAACCTCATTGTGTTTGGGTTGTTTTCTGATCACGTTTCCAGTCACTCTGGTTCCGCTGGAATTTCTCTGTCCTCCCTGATGTTTTCAGCTCCTCCGATAGAGAATTATCTGTAAATGTAATGAATGGGCAGCTTCAGCCTTGGTTCTGCATCATTAACGAAGAGATTCAACTAGACGGATCCTAAGCTCTCTGAGACAGAGACTGGCTTTTCATTCTGTGCCTGTACAGTGCCTAGCATTATGGGCTCCTGGCCCAGCACTAGGGCTCTTAGGCACTACCACAGTACAAATGATAAATAATCATTAAGCACGCTAGTCTCTGTGGTACCTCCCCTTGCTTTGATGCTCTTTATTACCCTTTTTCCATGGCCCTTTAGCCACTTTTCGATCCTCCTACCTTCCACTTTCCAATCACAGTTGTGTTATTCTAAAAACAAAAAAAGTGCAACTGAGTGACCAGATCTAGTCTTTATAAACCATTTTTCATGTTTTCATTATCTTCCAGCAGTTGAGTGATTTTTTCCCCCACCCTCTTATTCATTGAATCATTAAACGAACGGCAGTCATGGCCAGGACCAGCCTCCTCGCCTTTCTTTGAAGTTCAGTACCGTATTTACATTTCTCCACTCTCATGGCAACATCTCAGATTTCTACCAAAAAAAACCCAAAAAAAACCAACAGTGGTATGGTAAATTGGGTTGCAGATTCCCTTGAGAGAATCTTTCTTCTACGACAGCAGTTTTTTTCTATGGTCTTAACAGGGAAAAAGACGAGGGGGCAGATTTTTCAAGGTATTTAGGTGCCTAAAGATGCAGAATGCCTAGCAGAATTAGATGTGTAATGAATGGCCACTGACTTCAATTGCACTTAGTCGCCTAACCTGCTTAGAGCTTTGTAATTCCCAGTCGGCCCCTGTTTGCATCTTTAGATGCTCAATTTCTTTGTAAATATGTTGGATTTTTCCAAATATTCCCTTGCATTCTCTGTGTACAAGTCGGTCAGGGCTCCTTCCATCCTCTAGCCTAACCATTCCTGCTGTGCCTGGGAAGTCTAGTGGTTAGAGTTGAGAACTGGGTGCTCTGGACACCTGGGTTCCACTCCTAGCTCTGCCACTGACTTACTCTGTAACCTTAGGCAAGTCATTTCAGTGATATGTGCTTCTGTTTACCCACTAGTAAAATAGGGATAATACCTACCTTCCAGGGCACCAGAGCTTTAATGTCTAGCTAGTGTTTTGAGGTCCTCATTTGAGGCTGTACAAGCCTTCAGGATAATGTTTTGATGGGGCTCAACAGTGTCTAGGGATTTAGGACATATAGCTCATGGGGCCTGATTTTTAGAGGTTTTCAGTGCTCAGACATTTAAGGTATCTCATCAAGTTGAGGCCCAAAATCACCAATCTCTTCCAAAAACCTTGGTCAAAGAATCTTCTTTCATGTTTTCCCAGCCCCTTAGAAAACATTTTCCTGTGTGATTCAGTACATGTAATTTATATTCCTGCTAACTCACCTCCATGCATGAAATTAAATACAGCCACGAAGTATTTTAGTAGTAACATTGGCCAATCCTGACTAGCCGCTGATGCTCCACTCTGGACTCATCCCAGGGGGTCTGTTCACTGCATCCACTCTGCCGCTCCTTCCTCCCGCAGCCATGTGAGTTACAGACATAGCATCCCTTTCAAACTGGGCCAGCTTCCAGCATTGCCCAGCCCTTTGTCTAATGAGCCACGCTCTGCCCTTGGCTACACCTGGCTGTGCTGATCAGTGTGAGTGAAGCCAGGATCCAGCTCGGCACGGTTGGTAGCATCGGAGTGCAGCTGAGTCCCCTAACTGCGCCCGCCTCAAACAGTGCAGGATTGTGCTGCCATCTGTGACTAACAGACAGCCAATCTTGCCTTCCCTGCAGGGATGCCCGGACGACAGATTTATAGTCAGGCAGGAGGCTTAGGTACCTGCTTGGATATTTATAACTGCTCTTTTTTGTTCTACGGCCGAGTCTCAGCAGACAGCTTCCCTTGCTCGCCCCTGCCCTCCCTCGCCCTTCTCCATTTCCTCTGAAATACTTCATAATTTCAAGGGGAATAAAGTTTCCAGGGAGGGGAGTGCAAACCTGCTCCCGAGGCCGAGAGCTTTGAAATTGAATGCGGTGTGTTTGAAGGGCCGCTGGGAGCAGGCTCCTCATGCAGGTCTCCTTCAGCTCACACCAGCCGGCAGGAAGCGGGGTGGCTTCATTTGAATGACAGTTTCATTAGGCCGCGGCTGGTGTTTTTCATTTTTCTGCTTTTTATTGCTGCTTTTAAAAATGCAGATAATGAATAACATGCCTCTGAGCAGAGCAGGGGCCAGCCCTCATGACTCCCACCCTGGCTCCAGCATCAGAGGAGGGGAGGCTGATGACCTTATGTATTCATGTTTATTCTCTAAAGCAGCCTTTTCAACAGCTCCAAAACCCACCCCGCCCTGTTGATTAAAGTGCTTTGCAGCTCTTTGGGTCAGGTCAGCCTCACACTATGGGAGGGGCTTGTTCTGTCCGCTGTTAGAGACGCCAGAGGAAAGCAGCAGGCCGCAGTTGTGCGCTCAGCCCTGGACTTGAGGCTTTGTGGTTCCATATGGAGAAAACATGTCTGTGAGATGCACTGTCACTGGTGGAGGTGTCAGTCACCCTGCTAAAGTGCTCCCCAAACAGGTGATTTATGCTCCCCAGAAATGGCAACACCGATTTATAGCACGCTCCCCAGACGCGCCAGCGCTGCCCCCGCATTGCAATATAGCATGCTCCCTAGACGCGCCAGCACTGCCTCCCCATTGCAATATAGCATGCTCCCCAGACGCGCCAGCACTGCCTCCCCATTGCGATATAGCATGCTCTCCAGACGCGCTAGCATTGCCGCCGCATTGCGATGTAGCACGCTCCCCAGACGCGTCAGCGCTGTCCCTGCATTGCGATATAGCATGCTCCCTAGACGCGCCAGTACTGCCTCCCCATTGCGATATAATGTGCTCCCCAGATGCGCCAGCATTGCCTCCCCATTGCGATATAGCATACTCCCCAGACGCGCTTGCATTGCCCCCGCATTGCGATGTATCACGCTCCCCA
This sequence comes from Gopherus evgoodei, assembly GCF_007399415.2. Lineage (NCBI taxonomy): Eukaryota > Metazoa > Chordata > Testudines > Testudinidae > Gopherus > Gopherus evgoodei. Next base: position 137,803,083 of record NC_044325.1, on the reverse strand, counting down.
GACGCGCCAGCACTGCCCCTATATTGCATTATAGCACGCTCCCCAGACGCCCCAGCGCTGCCCCCACTTTGCATTATAGCATGCTCCCCAGACGCCCCAGCGCTGCCTCCCCATTGCGATATAGCATGCTCCCCAGACATGCTAGCGTTGCCCCTGCATTGCGATGTAGCACACTCACCAGACGGCCAGCACTGCCCCGGAATTGTGACGTAGCACACTCCCCAGACACGCCGGCGCTGCCCCCGCATTGCATTATAGCACACTCCCCAGATGCCCCAGCGCTGCCTCCCCATTGCGATGTAGCACGTTCCCTAGACGCACCAGTGCTGCCCCTGCATTGCAATATAGCATGCTCCCCAGACGCGCCAGCGCTGCCCCCGTATTGCAATATAGCATGCTCCCCAGATGCGCCAGCACTGCCTCCCCATTGCAATATAGCATGCTCTCCAGACGCGCTAGCATTGCCACCGCATTGCGATGTAGCACGCTCCCCAGACGTGCCAGCGCTGTCCCCGCATTGCGATATACCATGCTCCCTAGACGCGCCAGTACTGCCTCCCCATTGCGATATAGCACGCTCCCCAGATGCGCTAGCATTGTCCCCGCATTGTGATGTAACACGCTCCCCAGATGCGTGAGCGCTGCGCCCGCATTGCATTATAGCATGCTCCCCAGACGCCCCAGCGCTGCCTCCCCATTGCGATATAGCATGCTCCCCAGACACACTAGCGTTGCCCTCGCATTGCGATGTAGCACACTCACCAGACAGCCAGCACTGCCCCCCGCATTGCATCATAGCACACTTCCCAGATGCCCCAGTGCTGCCTCCCCATTGTGATGTAGCACGTTCCCCAGACACACCAGTGCTGCCCCTGCATTGCAATATAGCATGCTCCCCAGACGCGCTAGCGCTACCTCTCCATTGCGATGTAGCACGCTCCCCAGATGCCCCAGTGCTGCCCCCGCTTTGCGATATAGCTTGCTCCCCAGACGCCCAGTGCTGCCTCCCATTGTGATGCAGCACGCTCCCCAGACGCGCCAGCACTGCCTCTCCATTGCGATATAGCACGCTCCCGAGACGCACCAGCGCTGCCCCTGCATTGCGATATAGCACGCTTCCCAGACGCGCCAGCACTGCTCCTGCATTGCAATATAGCACACGTGCCAGTGTTGCCCCTGCACTGCAATATAGCACTCTCCCCAGATGCACCAATGCTACCTCCCCATTGCGATAGTGCACGCTCCTCAGACACACCAACGCTGCCCCCGCATTGTGATATAGCACGCTGCCCAGACGCGCCAGCGTTGCCTCCCCATTGCGATAAAGCTCCCCCGGTGCCAGCGCTCCTTCCCCATTGCATCCTCTCTGTATTAGGCTGTTAGTGGATGCAGGGAAAGCGGGTTTGTGTCTAGGATGGAGCATAACTCAGCTGGCAGCTTGGAAGCCGGAGCCACGAGTTAGCAGGAAACATGACTGGAGAAGGAGAACGAAAAGTAGTTTGGCCTTTAGGGCAGCGGTTCTTGAGTTTTATCATATATTGAACCACACTCAGCCACCTGCAACGGGTCCTCCTCAGATGCTCCCAGAATCCTTTGCCTTGGTCCTGTGGGCTTATGGGGGCACTCCTGGCATCAGAGGTGGACCCAGATGGGCAGAAGGACAGGGACTAGGAAAGAAAAACATGCTCTGCCCCCTTCCCAGGCACCTTGAAGAGATGCTGAAAGATCCAGAGCTACTGAGCACGTGCGTTATCGAGGGCAATTGGTCTGCAGAATGAGCCATGCGTGGGGGATTTGGAGGTTGGGAGAAAAGATGGTCTGTGAAGGAATCTTGCTCTTGCAAAACATCTACAGAATGGAAGAGCCACTGATGTGGGGTGGATTTTTGCTTTTCTCTGAAGCATGGAGCAGAGATCCGATCAGGGGTGGCACACCCTGTGTTCTCGTGTCCTCAGCTTTGTGGCTTGTGGGCAGGGGTGGCTCCAGGCAGCAGCACGCCAAGCGCGTGCTTGGAATGGCAAGCCACGGGGGGCGCTCTGCTGGTCGCTGCGAGGGCGGCAGGCAGGTTGCCTTCGGCGGTATGCGTGCAGAGAGTTCGTTGGTCCTGCCGCTTTGGCGGACCTCCCGCAGGTGTACCACTGAATCCACGGGACCGGGGACCTCCCGCAGGCAAGCTGCCAAAGACAGCCTGACTGCTGTGCTTGGGGTGGCAAAATACCTAGAGCCGCCCCTGCTTGTGGGTCACCGGGAATCCCAATGAGCGTGAGTTCCAGTATGTATCAGTTTAGTAACTGGCTCCCCCTCTCTCTGGGGGAATGCCGATGGATTGCATGCTCTGGGGTCACTGGGTGAGTTGGCCCTTTAAGGCAGCTGGGGCTCAGTGGTTTGACTCCCGATGTGGAGAGGAGGAGGGACACAGAGTCAGGTGGGTAAGAGCAGGCCTGCTGGGAACTAAGAGCAGCCTGTGGGGCTGCTGACCCAGGGACTCCAGGGAGAGGAGACTGAGAAGTCAGGGCTCTTTAACGACCAGGAGGACCGGCACTGTAGGAAGAAGATGGGGCAACTTTGGAGCGCGGGGGTTAGATAGTCTGGCTGTATCGGGTCACCAAGCCTGAAAACCCATAGTGGAGGTGGGCCTGGGCTCCCACTGTGCTGCCGTCTAGAGACCTCTGCTGCTACCAAGGGGCTGATTAGATCCCAGGTGGGCTGGAAGATTGGTGGAAGAGGACAGACCTTCAGAGGGAGGAATGAGGCCCGGGCAAAAGATCTAGGTTTGTGTTGGTTTGGATTATTTGGGGTGAACTTTGGGACTTAGCCAGCAGGCTAAGTCGCTTCAGCAACTAATAGAGCCATCGGACACGAGGAGAAACTGAGGAAGGGTCTGACATTGGATATAGATCGTCCTTGCGTTTGGTTAGCTCTCTTTCCATCTTTAATAGCACGGATCCTGTGAGCCCCTCTACCAGGCTGCTCTACCCCTTCTGCTTCTCAGTGTGAGTAGAGGGGTGCACATCATCACACAGCTTTTCTGCCCCCTGTATTATCCATGGTGTGTGGGGTCGTGCCATGCAGGGCAGCATTAATAGGGAACTAATTCAGTCACTCCTTAGTCTGCCAGCCAGCAGGCCAATTGGTGCCAACTGTGACAGTGTGCTCTATGGCATGGACCTCTGTTCATGGGCTGAGACCCACCCAACTTATTTTCCATAGGATGGGGGCACTGACCAAACTTTGGATAGCAATAACTTTTGGTCGCTTCTGGGTTCAAGGCTCCTTATCCCATTATTGATTTCCCTGAGCCACTCCCAAAACTCATTGGGCAGCCCTGAACCAGGTTGCCAGTCCCCTGCAGCTGGATTCCCCCATCCTGCCTCACCTCCTGCCCATTCTGTTGGCCATAATGGGGTCAGCATATTACAGGCAGGTCTGCCTCCCTCAGAAGGCCCGTTCTTTCCCCAAGGCTCCAGTCTGTCCCCCCTTTACCCCAACATGGGGAGTGCAGACCTATGCCCAAGATAGATATATGACGTTTGCATCAGTGCAGTTGGCTTGAGCAGCTGTAAGATGTTACATGGTGTTCTAAGGTGGGAAGGGGCATGGTGGGGCTGGGGCAGCGTTTCCTGGTGCATCTACAAGATGTCATCTTCTGCTGAGTGCCCCCACAATCACAAGAGACTGACCGTACAGGAGATACTCCCTCTTTGTTGCTGCAGAGGAAGGGAGTGAAACCCCCTGCCCGTGTGCCCTGGGGGCATCCACCACCCCCCAACCGCTGGTTTGTCCAGCATGGACATTTGGGGCAAATCCTGGTGGCAGAGTAAGGTCCCAGGTGCCAGTTAGGATTTGCCCCGTACTGAGCACTGCAGAGAGCTGAGGACCTGAGGTGTCTGGGAGCAGATCGCACTCCTCTCTCTTTTCCTTCTCACCTTCCTCCTGTCTTCGACTCCGTCCTGGCCCCTCCGCGCAGTCTCACCTGCCTCTGGAGGTTATTTCTTGTTAAGCCCTTTGCTCAGACACTCTGATTGTCTCTCGTCGCCTCACCATCCCTGGGGAATAATCAGTTCCACATGGGCCGTGCATGTATGGGGGAAGCACTGCCCAAACGCTCACCTTCTCTGTGCTGCCAGGTTCCTGGTCCTTGGGTCCAGCCCATCTGCTTGGCTCTTCCTCTGTGGAGGGTTGAGGAATTGGCTCGGGAACCCCCAGGAGGCCCAGCGCGTGGAGAAATGACTCCCCCAGCTCCTTCGCCTGCTGCTGTGGATCCATCTTACTAGGCAGGGATCCACACAGTCATATAGCAAAGCCCAAGCCTGGCTCAGGCTCGATCCTGACCCTAGTGAAGGCCCTGGGACCTCTGCCATCGATTTTAATGGGAGCAGCAGCTGGCGCTTTGTTCCTCAGCCCCCCATCTCCCCTGAGTGCAGACGGCTCCAGACGGCTCATTGCCGGTGCTGCCTAGACCTGATCCGTTACGACCTGGCTGTGACTCCTCCCTTCACCTCCTTCATGCTGGCTCAGGCACCCGTGGGCCTTGCGACCACAGTGATCCCTCTGTGAGGGCAGGGCTGAAAGTGGAGGCAGGTTCTACGCAAAGGTCCTTGTTTCAACACTGCTTCCTCCCAGGCACAAGCTCCCCCTCTCACCCCCTCACTCCAGCTCTCAGGCTCCAGCCTCCTCATCTGGTCCCCCCACCCCCTGGCCAGGCCTCAGCTTTTCCAGAGCAGCCCCACCAGCACGTGTGACACATGCATGTACCCTGGAGCCCTCAGCATTGGGCCTTGGCTTCCCTGGAACTCTCTGTACCAGGCCTCAACCTCCCTGGAGCTGCCTGTCTCACACCCCCTCTCCCTGCCCCAGGTAGCAGCATACTGCCTGCTCCTGAAGCCTCTCCTCTAGGACCTCTCTTCCTCATACTTATCTTCACCTTCTGTGACATGTCTGTCCCCCCTGAGCCCCCAGCAGCCTGGCTCAGTGGGGCTGTGTGCCCCTTCCCTTTATCTCCCAGGAACTGCTCCAGCCCCTGCCAGGCTAGTTGGGTTCATTCCACGGGTGCTTTCCATGGGATTGCCCCAGGGGGGATATTTGCCATGCAGCTCATGGCAGAATACAGCCCCTGGCCCAGCTACTGACTTGAAGCTGGTGATACAAGGGCCAGATTCCCAGGTGATGGGCAGTTACACATCAGTAGGTGGGCCCTAGGGGTCTAAATTGCTATATGGTGAAGGAGCAGAAGAGGGTATATGTTAAAGTGTGCTGGGAGTTACTTGGGCTCACTCCTCCTTACACCTCCCTCCTGCTTGCGTTTCCTGCCACGCTCTTCTTTTGCACCCACGGAGCCTGATTCTTCTTTCACACCACTTTTACACCAGAGTCGCGTCTCATTTACATCAGGGTGACTGAGGGTGGAATTGGTCCCTTAGGGCTTGTCTACATCAGAAAGTTGCAGCGCTGGTGAGGGAGTTACAGCGCTGCAACTTAGGAGGTGTACACATCTGCAGGGCACCACCAGCGCTGCAACTCCCTGTTTGCAGCGCTGGCCTTACTCCCGTTTTGTCTCAGGTGTAGAGGATCCAGCGCTGGTGATCCAGCGCTGGTAATCAAATATAGACACTTACCAGCGCTTTTCTTGACCTCCGTGGAATAAGCAGGTATCCCAGCATACCTGAGGAAGCCTCTGGTAATCAAGCTGGTCTCCTTTCCCGGTTTGTTCTCGCGTTCCCCGAACCCCGAGCAAGCAGGTCTCCTTCCCTGAGGTTTGCTGGGTGGTTCCGGGAACGCGAGAGCAAACCGCGGCAAAGCTGGTCTCCTTCCCCGGTTTGCTATCGCGTTCCCCGAACAAGCAGGTCTCCTTCCCTACGGTTTGCAGGGTGGTTCGGGGAACGCGAGAGCAAACCGCGGCGAAGCTGGTCTCCTTCTCCAGCTTGCTCTCTCGTTCCCCGAGCAAGCAGGTCTCCTTCCCTACGGTTTGCAGGGTGGTTCGGGGAACGCGAGAGCAAACCGCGGCGAAGCTGGTCTCCTTTCCCGGTTTGCTCTCTCGTTCCCCGAACCCCCGAGCAAGCAGGTCTCCTTCCCTGCGGTTTGCAGGGTGGTTCAGGGAACGCGAGAGCAAACCGGGAAAGGAGACCAGCTTCGCCGCGGTTTGCTCTCGCGTTCCCCGAACCACCCTGCAAACCGCAGGGAAGGAGACCTGCTTGCTCGGGGGTTCGGGGAACGAGAGAGCAAACCGGGAAAGGAGACCAGCTTCGCCGCGGTTTGCTCTCGCGTTCCCCGAACAAGCAGGTCTCCTTCCCTGCGGTTTGCAGGGTGGTTCGGGGAACGCGAGAGCAAACTGCGGCGAAGCTGGTCTCCTTTCCCGGTTTGCTCTCGCGTTCCCCGAACCCCCCTTGAAGCCGCCCAACAGCGCTGCAGTGTGGCCACATCTAACACCACTTGCAGCGCTGGTTGCTGTAAGTGTGGCCACTCTGCAGCGCTGGCCCTATACAGCTGTACTAATACAGCTGTAACAACCAGCGCTGCAAAATTTTAGATGTAGACATGGCCTTAGTGTGTCCATAACACTGACTGCCTTAGCCCTTGCCTTTAGCCAGAAACCTGCAGTTAAATGGATTGGAAACTGATCTAGTTAAATGAGTGAACGACCTAACAAAGACATACTTAAGCCCATTTAACCCTTGCTGAAATTGGTTTAGTTTGGTACATCACTGGATTAAGCTAAACTGATTTAAGTGCCTCTCCATTAGGAGGTCTGCACCAGTTTAACTATGTGGATTTTTAAATCAGACCAGTGCACCTTTTCTCATACAGACAAGACCGTATGGTCCCAGATCCTCGTTGCCCTTACGCTTAGACTCCCTTGCACCCATCGCATATGCCTGCTGTAGCTCACAACCCCTTACATGTCCCCTGCTAAATTTGTGTGGGTGACACTCTGCTGCCCAGATAGTGAAGAGCTAGTCTGCAATAGCATCAAACCAAACGAGGGGAGACATTCAATACTAACCAACTAACGCTACTTCTCTTTGCAACTCTTGGTCTTTCATCCTCTCACCCCCAGCCTGTAGCATGAGAATTCTGCCTCTTTGTATCAGAGGATGTGGGAGGGGACCGCCCCAGCAGTCTGCTATGGGTTGTGATGGACCGGGTGACGGAGTGGTTTGCTGATACAAGCTCAGGCCTCTGTGCCAGGCTCATTGGGGTGGGGGAAAGGGAAGAAATCTTTGCAAATCGGAGAGGCAGAGAATAAGAAATAACTGAAATTTTTAAAAGGTAGGCTTCTTGCTGGACACTGTTTCTAAATCACTTTTTTATAATGTTAAACAGGGGAGAGGCACCTCCAGCAACACGTTACCCCCCAGACGTTTTCTAATGGTAAATATTTTTGTTCTCTCTCTATCTCTTCGAGGAGTTCTAACCGTAGATGCATCTTGTCTTGGGATAAAAACCGGGCATGGGGCCTGAGCCATCCACCTAACTGCATGCCACACTTCCCGCCCTAGCGCATGTGGCTCAGGGGTCATTAATGATGCACTTTTCATCTCTGATGCTTACTAACCTCCCCCGCCATTCCTACTTCTAAACCCGCTGCAGCAAGGCCAGCCTGGGATCTGGCCGTGAGTTGTCTCTGCTACTGGAGAAAGAGAGAGAGAGACAGGGCCATCCGACAAGGAGCAGACCTTGTGCAGGATGTGGGGCTCTGAACAGCTACCTGCTTTGCTTGTGCATATGGCCAGTGCTGCTGTCAGAAGACGTAACCGGCTTTCAAACTGAGAATTAGTGTCTGTAGGAGGGGCACTGAAACTTTGCCCATCTCAGCAACCTAAGGTCCTCTCTTCAATTTCCAGGCAATGGAGCAGATCATGGTTTCTCTTGTCTCTTAGTGCAGAGCTGCAGCTACCAGTTCCAGCATGCAATGTGCCTAGCTGCCCTGGTCAAAATGGAGCATTGTATTGTGGGAATTATGGTCTCCAACTGTTCAAAATAGATGTGGGCAAAATTTTTCACTCTAATAATTTGTTTGCCCAAAAATGCAGTTTCAGGGCAACTGAAACTATTTGCCAATTCAGGTCAAATTCAGCAAATAGATTTGGCTGAATAAGAAGTAAATGAAAAACAAAAAGTTTGAAAAATTCAAAATGACATTTGAGACTTTCAGAATGAAACCTTTTGACTTTTCATTTTGAAATGATGTTGTGTTTAGAAATGTAGCTAGATTTTGTTTTTGTTTTTTAATTAAAAGGGTAATAAACATAATGCAAAAAGCAAAGCAAACAAAAAAAATTGTTTTGTTTGATACCAAACAATTTATTTTTTATATTGGTATTTTGTTTTGGTGAGAACAACTGAAAAATGTCAGTTTCGACCCAAAATGAAATTTTTTTCTGATTTTTTTTGTTTTTTTGGCTCCCAGTCTGGAAAACCAGTGATTCCCTCCGCTCTAGTTGTGATCCCCACTGTAGGCCTGGCCTAGCCAGTGGGCAAGTGATGGACTCCAGCGTGGCTTTGATTTAAGTGTGGAAAGGTGATAGAGTGATCCTGTAGTTAACTGAGATGCCACGTACCTCCTTTATGAGGAGACTGTCCCAGCCCAGAGAAGAAAGGAGTTTGCTGCATGTGGAAGGTCAGTGCCAGGACCAAAATCCAAGTCTCCGGCTTTCTAGGCAATGATGTAACTTGAGCTGAAGGGTCAGTGGTAGCTAGGTCAAGTCCCCAGAGTGTCTCTTACTTTTGCCCATGATGCTGTTTTGCTGAACTGGCTGTGAGCTTGGATGTCAGTCAGGGAGAGTGATGCCGAGAGTCTGTCTGGAAAGAGCTTTCTCTGAAGCTGCCTTCCCCTCTACAGTGGGAATTGAGGGAATGGCTGGTGTCAGTTTGAGGCAGCCAATATACAAATAGGACTTTGCAGGAAGGAAGGAAGGAAGGAAACACAAAGCCGCTGGGGTCTCTCCCAGGGCCAGCATACTGGGCAGCTTCTGCAGTAGGTGAGGGTCCCCTCTGCATTCTAACTGGTCATGGGTTCCAAAGGGTTTAGCTGTTTGGAGGACAGGGCCAGATGTCTTTTCCCACTTGGTTTGCTGAAAGGGGATAGTGCATCAGTGATGGCCAGCTCCCTCTCCTCTTACAAACAGAGAGTTCCTCCAGCCAGGCGCAGCTTTGATCCCTGTCCAGATGTTAACTGGGAGCCTGGGGCGCCTGTTCTGTCCTATATTTCATCCTCCACTTGGTAAATGTTAATGCTCTTCTGTACATTGATTGGCTTTGCTTCTGGTTTTGACTCTGGGGAACATTCTCGCTATGTGCACTCCCCGTGGACCACTCTTCTTCCCCCATGCTCTGCTTCCTGGGCCAGTGACACCAAGCTGCAGGGTGTCCTCTTCCCACCATCCTTTTCCCATTTTCTCTCTCCCCCGCTCTCCCCTTACAACCGGGAAGGTGCGTTTGTTGCAGTGAGTTGTTGAGTTGTCAATGTCCAAACCTCCCAGTGTCTGTAAAAGGAGTTTGCTTCCAATCACAAAAGATCTGGTTGGCCCAGGATCGAGCAGATAAAAGTTCCCCTAACGGTTTGCCCACACTAGGTGTTTGCTGTGACACAAGCACCGCAAATGTGGCTAACAGTCACCAGGATTCAGTTCATTAACCACCTGTGAAATAAAGCAAAAGCTCAGATTTTTTTCCAGCCAGTCCCCTGAATTTCCCCCCGAAAACCATTGTTTCGCTTGTGCAAACTGGTGTTCATACACACAGTTTTCGCACGTGCAGACTCCCTGTCTGCTTGTGCACCAAAGCACAAGTTTGAAGCGTGCAAACCTAGACACATGTGCAAATACTGTGGGTACAATAGAGGTAGCTGTTTGAAAATTTGGCTGTGTGTGTTAGACAAGTCCTTGAAACTAAGGAAACAGCTCCCCAGACATAGGCACAAGGGGAAACACAATGTTATGGCAGCTTCTCATTGGGTTTGGCAGCTTTAATTGGCCCCTCCGAATTTTTACATAGGATATTTTTCACTTAGCACCTTTCATCTGAAGACCTCAAAACACATTAGAAAGGTATATAATAGCCCCACTTTACAGGTGGAGAAACCAAGGCACATTCCAGGTGAACTGACTCGCCCAAGGCTAGAACCCAGGAATCCCCAAGCCTTATTTTTCGAGGTGCTGAGCACCAGTAGAGTTGTGGGTGCTCAGCACCTCTGAAAATCATGCCCTTCCCTTGTTCTGAGCGCTAGAGAACACTGCCTGCTGGCCTTTCAAAGCGTGTCCCAGGGCCTTGGTGGTTTGGTTATGGAGATTTGTTGTTCATTTTGTAGGTTGTAATTTTGGCGTAATAGTTGCAGTTACACAAACTGCCGTCGTGAAGGTTTGTCTTTGGAGGGATGTGATTAGAACAGCAAATGCTGCTTTTGAGGGGAGGCTCTGCAGAGCATTACCCCAATTTTTTGACCACCTTGCATTGCATCACATATTTCCTTGCATCCCAGTGATCTGCCTTTACTCCCAGGCAGGCTTCAATAGGTCTGCCTGTAAATCCCATCAGCTCAGCACTACCCTTAGATCACCCAGAAAGATCCTTGTGATGTGAGGCAAAGGACTTTCTCTTGCTGTGGAACCTGCTGCCTCCGTGGCACCTCCTGGCTTGGTAGCCAGGGCAGCACCCTACCCTGATCCGACATTAAGAAGTTTTCAGTAACGTGATTCTCGCCTTAGACAGGCTGGATTAAACGCTCTCTGTGGTTACTGTATCTCAGCAGTACAGCAATAGCAATCGGTTCAGATTATCCAATGGCTCATTGGATGAAAGTCGCAGGATTAAATCCTTCAGCATCAGGTTTCAAGGCAGGTAACAGTCGGTTCATCTTGACTGGCCAAGGGCTTATCTACACTGGTACAGACTCATAGTATGGACAGGGAAGGCAGCCATAATAATAATAACACTACCTAGCTCTTATTTAGCCCTTTTCACCCACAGATCTTATAGTGCTTTAGAAAGGAGGTCAGTACCATTATTTCCATTTTACTGATAGGTAAACTGAGGCACGGGGAGGGTAAATGACTTGTCCAATGTTGCACAGCAGAGGAACTGGAAATAGAACCCAGGTCCCCTGAAATCTAGTCCATTGCACTCTCCACTAAGCTACACTGCCTCTCCGTAAGATGCACTTGTACAAAGTGTGGCTTATTCCAATTTCAAGCAGGGCTAACCTCCATCAGTGCCAATAGCAACTTTGCCTATCTGCACAGAGGGTTTGCACCAGTGCATCTAGTCTCTTCTGGCTGGAATCATCATGGATCTGCATAGACATGGCCAGGCCTAATATCCTTTCTTGCCCGCTCTTCCTTTTAAGGTTTTTGAAGAATTATTTTGTTCCTCCTTGGATGCTTTCATTTGGCAGAGTGCGGCTACTTCTCTCTTAGCCGCTGGGCCCAGCTCTGTGATATTTTAGTTGTGGTTGGTTTCACTTTTGTACAGTGCCCAGATACATTGTAATGGGCTCAGTAGGCATTAATTAAAACAGTCCCTGATAACGAGGGTATAAACACAAAACCCCTTGACCTCCATTTATTTAAGGCAGATGAGAAATCAAGGACAGCAGCGTGGCTTCTAAGATGGTGGCCCGATTCTGTTCTCACTCTCCCTGGTGCAAATCAAGTATAGTTCCTTTGAATTCAACGGAAACACCTCAATGTAAGTCTCAGAATCGGTCCCTTTTTTTTTTTTCCTGGTCCTCGGCGTGTGCTGCAGGGAATTAACCTTTCAGTTCCGTATGAGCCAAATTTATATGGCAACATTATTAGGAGTGTGCAGTAAAAATGCAGGCAGACACAAGATGCACGGAAAGCATGATACTGTGTTAAAAGGCTATAAACCAAGGACTTTAAAGGGACCAGCTGAGGTTAAAGACCATGGGCCCGATTTTCCATTGCTGTGAACTTTGTGTTGTTATTTACCTCTTTGCAGAGTAGGTGTGAAATGCTACCAGATCAGAATAGCAACACTTTACCCCACCTTGCACTCACGTTGCATGACGGTAAATGACTGTAAGATGCAAAGTAAAGAAAATCAAGCCCCACCTACTAAAAAATAATAATACCCAACAAGTAAAGTTCCTAACCTATTTTAGGCCTGGTCCACACTACACAGTTAAATCGATTTAAACAGTGTTAAATCGATTTAACTCTGTACCCGTCCACACTACAAGGCACTTTAAATCGATTTTAAGGGCTCTTAAAATCGATTTCTGTACTCCTCCCCAACGAGAGGAGGATATATTACTATATCGATTTAGGGTTAGTGTGGACGGAAATCGAAGTTATTGGTCTCATTCCTTTAATGTAGCTACCCAGAGTGCACCGCTCCGGAAATCGATGGTAGCCTAGGACCATGGACGCACATCACCGAATTAATGTGCCCTAGTGTGGACGCATAAAATCGATTTTATAATATCAGTTTTATAAAACCGGTTTTAGTAATTTCGATTTTATGCTGTAGTGTAGACGTAGCCTTACAGAAAACAATGCAGATGTTTAAAAGTGACAGAATTTTGAAAATCTCATGTACTCTGCGCCCCTCTTGTGGCTCACTTTAAGCATTTTCTTCAGCTCAGATTATGAAAACTGAGTAATTAGTTTAATTTGTGTTCATAACTGTTGGTCAATTTCACATGCCCTAGGGCAGATTCTGTTTTTCCTTACATGGGTGTAAATTAGAAGTCAGTGGAATTACACCAATATGAAAGGAGGATTGTGAGCAAACATTAGCACAAGGCTGAAAGGTATTGGTTGCCTACACAACAGAGGAGAGTTTGTGTTTGTTTTCTTTTTTGTTTTGTTTAAAAGCAACATCTTTTCAATTGCAAGGCACAGCGTATCATGACATGCTGGAGAATTTTCTCTTGGTCTTTGTTCTTGTCAAAGCTTATTTTTACAAAACTTAGCTCTGAAGACAAATTTGACTTGACGAGGCCTCTTTAATATTGGTAGTCTGGTTTTCTTTCAAAGAGTCTTTGATTTCGAACTGAAATCTCAACATAGTCCACTCAGAGGTCGAAGAGTAACTTCTGCTGGGGTATGAGTTTCTTGAAACCTTCCCTTCTGAAACAGACATATGTCCTGAAAGCAGGTTTGGAAACTGATTTCAGATGAGACATAAAAGCACTTGCAGTTAGTAAAGGTTTCATGGCACTTGAAGAGTATGGATGTTAACCCCATCATCCTCCCTAAACATCCACACTGCCTCAAAGTTTTATTTGGATACAACAGTCTTCTTCACTTCCCATCCTAAACTGTTGTGCAGTGTTGCTTTACACTGTTAACAAGATGCCATGTTCCACTCAGAGGTGGCCGCGTTGCAGTAGGGGGTAAATGATCCATATATGTTGATCACCATGGTCCCTTCTAGCTTTCAAATCTATGCATTTTTATAATCTAGATGTTTGTTTGTTGTTGTTTATCATTGAAAGAACACCCTTCTTAAAAAAAGACTCTTGGGATCCCTTGGGGGAAGCATGTCAAATGTACATGCTGGCCCAGGGAATGCAGGAAAAGAACCCAGGGTTATCATGGTTTCCTTGCCCCGATAGTTCCAAAGGTCAGTGCAATGGGGAGCAGGGGTGCAGCCGGGCGTAAGAAAAGAGGGTAAGGAGCAGTTGTTGGCTGCCTGGATCCCGTGGAGCAGAGGGGAAAGGTAATGTCGGGGCTGGTATCTGAGTTGTTGTTTTAATGCATAAGGCTCTTTTTGTTTGTTGGTGAGCTGTGCTGATTGCAGCCTGCTCCAGCTGCTGTGTCATGGTCAGGAAGTGAGACACCGGCTTTCTGGGGGGAGGCCGCTCTTGTGTCTTTCCTCCCCCAGTGATTCAGCCGGCACTTGCCAAAACCCTGTGTGGTTCGGGTGAGTCATGTTAACACACTCCAGGCCTGGAGAGCCACATTCTCTCAGCCACCCAGGTCTGATACCACCGCAGAACAGTGGATCCCACCCCACACTGCAAGCAAATTACTGTCTCCAGAGGCCTGAGACAGGCAGGGGTGAACCCAGGCTATAATTGGGCTTTGGGTGTTTTAGGAGCTGGAGTCTTGATTTCCAAGGCCATTTGAAAGTCAATGGGACTTTGGTTCGTAAATCACTTAAGCACCTTTGAAAATGTTGCCCTTTGTCTACCCAGGAGATTTTCCCTGATTACTGCCAGCTGCACCGGTGCTAAACCACAGATAGGCAAAGCTTCCCTTTGCACTGGTGGAACTTGACACCGGGAAAGTGGCACCAGTGCCAGTCCTGGTGTGTAGCAGCTTTGCCTGTCTCCACAAGGGTCCAGGCCCAGATCCTCAAAGGTATCTAGGCTCTTGTCTTTCAGTGATGGGCCCAGGTTCTTATCTGGTGTAAATAGGTGTAACTCCATTGAAATCCGTGGAGCTAGACCTGTTTACTCCAGCTGAAGGATCTATCTTCTTGCATGCACCACTGCAACTATCCCAATAGCTCAGTCTGGCTGACTAGGTTCTTGCCTTCCTCCGTGTTAACACAGAGCATCAAGGATTCAGATATGGACAATTACATGGAGAGTAATTGTCCATCTAGCCACTCGCTCTAGGGATGAGGACTTGGAATTATTCTGTGCAGGTCCCCTTGCTGCCAGTGTTTGTGCTGCCTCATAATAAGAGATGCTCTGGGTGGGTCTGGAGGCAGCATGCCCTAGTAGATTGGGTACTAGGCTGGAAATCAGGAGAGGTGTGTTCTAGTCCTCGTTTGACCATGGATTTGCTAGGTGAGCTTGTATTAATCTGTGCCTCAGTTTCCCTTCCAGCCATTTGTCTGTTTACGGCGTACGCTCTTTGGGGCTGTGATGGTGTCTGACTGTGTGCATGTACGGCACCTAGTACAATGGGGCTCTGACCTTGGTTGAGGCCTCTAGCTTCTACTGTAATGCAACCTGATGCTCTCGGTTCTGCACAGAAAGGTTCTAGGGAGGTTGACTAATCACTTTGATGAGGGGGATGGACCAAGAGCCCTGAGGCAGCCACTAGAGAGAGAAACGTCCTCCACCTCTATCAAATGTTGTCATGCAGTATGTTTTCTCTGCTCCTCTCAAGGACGGTCACCCTGATGTCTTAGTCCTTTACGGTCGCACTATTCCTCCGCTGAGCAAAAAGGCTTTGTGGGTCTAGAACCCAATAACCCCTACCTCCCTGCTCAGGAAACCGACTCAAAGCCAGCTCTGACCACTGTGACAATCATGGCATGAGACATGTCATTTGCTCACCTCCAGCTCTTGCATAGCTGCAGTTGTCCGTAATGGTCATAAAGTTATCCAGCCCT
Source organism: Gopherus evgoodei (assembly GCF_007399415.2). Classification (NCBI taxonomy): domain Eukaryota; kingdom Metazoa; phylum Chordata; order Testudines; family Testudinidae; genus Gopherus; species Gopherus evgoodei. The sequence continues at coordinate 137,787,774 of NC_044325.1, read as the reverse complement.
AGTATTAGGCTATCTGTTTTCCTGCAGAGGGGAGTTTCGGTGGTTGGCTGCATGCTATGTAAGCATCTGGTTACATAGATAGGTGAAGAAATATGTCCTTAGCATTACATTTTGTAATTCTACTGGCCATTAATTTCACAGAATGGTCCCTTTGTTCTCTTGTGATGAGAGCATAAAAATAGCAGCAGCAGGACATTCACAGAATAATAATCCCAAATCCCCAGCACAGCAGACAGGGGTTAGGCATTTCAGTCAATTACACTTCATGTGGTTCCCGCAAAGAGAGACAACCTGGAATTTGCTCTTTTCCAAAGACTTTCTTCAGCGGGTTAGCACATTAGGTTCCTTGAGCCCAAATGTCTCGGTCGTCCAAGTAGCTGATGTTCTGGAAGGGAAACTATTGGTCTTCATTAATGAATTCAAAGCAATGTTCTAGTGGTTAGTACAAAAAACAAAAGATTTGGTTTCACAGGGACATTGTGCAAGATGAAAATGTTGCATTTAAAATAATGCCTCTTCCTGTTGTAACAGCAATGGCTGAGTTTGATGACAGGAAGTAATTAACATTGTAAAAAATCGAATGTGCCCTTTGCCATTACTGCAGTGTGATTTTATTTTGCAAAGCTTCATTCAGCTTGGACAGTGCAAATAGATTTGCCATTTTCATTTCATGGAGCCAATCCCACTGTCCATACCTCTGTTTACTCTGCCAGGGAACTATTCATGAAGCAAGATGCTGCTGAGCATGGGTAAGGGTGGCCGAATCTATTCCAAATTTCAGAAGAGCCCAGCACACAGGTGATGGGCTTTTCTGAAAATCTGTGCAGCAGTGCCATGGTGGGAGCCTGAGGGCTTTTGAAAATCTGATGATGAATGCCAGGTAACATTTTCAAGTATGTCTACCTAATTGAGGAAGCTAAATCCCATTGATTTCAATGGGAGTTAGCATCTAAATACCTTTGAGGATTTAACTTCAAAGTCACGTTTGAAAATGGGGCTTAGGCATTTTTGATAATTATTCTCTGCTGAGCACTTGTAAATCTGACCCCATGTTTCTAGTTAGATTCACTTCTTGTTCCCCCCTCTAGCCCAGCGCTGTGATGTGTGGGTTGAAAACACTGACTCGGCATTGTGAAATCATCCCCAGAACTCTATTTTCCTTGAATTATAATTTTCTTTAAAGGGAAAAACCATTTCTACTAGCGTTAGGGTTTGCAAACATTTTATTTCACCACTCCCTGTGCCTAGCTTTAAGCACCTGAGGAGCCCCGTGGAACTTGTCACATGCTTAAAGACAGGCACATGCGTAAGTTCCTTGCTGGATGGGGACCAGAGCAGCCTGCTCCTTTGGGAAGCCAGAACCTCTTCCAGTCACAAACAAACTCCACTTTCCCAGTGCCTGGGAGTGAGAGGTGGCCTCCTACAGGGATTTAACTGGCTCACATATGCTCCCCTGAAACCTGCCAGCAAACTGCTGTGCCTCAATCTCATCTCAAGATCCATCTCCAAACATTCCTGAGCGGCCGCTCTGGCTTTTACCTGTGTTACTGCCTGACACGTTGTTTTAATAGAGAAATCGTCTCCTGATAGAACAGACCAGTTGCCCTTTCCTGTCTGCCACACTTCAACCAAGATATTCTGATGTTATTAATGAGCAGATTCTTTGAAGGAGAGAGGGTTATCTAGGGGGTAGAGTGGGGGACTGGGCACCTGGACTCCTGGTTCTTTTTCCTGCTCTGCCATCGACACACCAGAAGACCTGGGATTAGTTACTATAACCAGGATGATAATGCCAGTGCACCCCTCAGGATGTGGGGAAGGCTCTCGAATGTTGTCAAATGACTTGAAATCCTCTGAAGAAAGGCACGATAGAAATGCAAATCATTAGGAAGGCTGTGCTCAAGTGGGATGCTGCCAAGTAGATTTACACTCCACATTTGACCTGCCTTAAAATTTCTACAAGAGTGTTTTAATTTAAGCTAGTAGCAGTTGTCCTCCAGAACCTGAGCATCTATTAAACGATTCTGTTGCTGAGACATTAAAGACAACCAGTGGCAACAGCTGTTCAGTGTTTATGTAGGACCTACTCTAAAGTTTTGCAGTCTCCTGGTTCCTTTGTCGGCCCCTCAGCAGTAGGTCACTTAGCAGGCCCTGTGTGATCGACATGTGTGATGTTGGTGCACAAACAGATGTGTGTGTCTCTCCCACCATTCCCCGGCTTTCTTGAGAAACCCTCAGGCAAAGAATCAGTGCTTTCTAGATGAAAAAGCCAAACTCCATGTTTCCTTCCAAAGGGAGGTTAAAACTAATACAGAGAGAAAAGATCCTGCAAGTTCTGAATGTGTGTGTGTGTGTGTGTGTGTGTGTGTGTGTGTGTGTGTGTGTGTGTGTGTGTGTGTGTGTGTGTGTGTGTGTGTGTGTGAGATGGTGTCACTATTAATGATTGGTTGCTCTACTGGTGAGTCAGAGAAGATTTACTCTCTGCTCCCTAAGCACAGGTAGGCATCCTCTTCTCTTGTAGAAAGCCCTGCCCTGGGTTTTGTTGCTCTGTCATTACATTCAGACCGCCACTGAGCCATGTGACTAGACTTTCAAAAGGGATGCCCAAAAAAGGGGCTGGATTTGCAGAGGGCATTCAGCTCTTTCTGGAAATCTGGCCTGTTTGGGTATGTCTAACTGCAGCTGGGGGACCAGGCTGCCCAGCCCGAGTAGTGAGATTCATACTAGCCTGCTAAAGATAGCAGTGTAGATATTTCACTTGGGATCTCAAACATGAACCCAGCATGAAGCCACCTTAGCAGCATGTTTACACCTCACTTCTTGAGTGGACATCCTTTAAAAGCATTTATTGCTAACCTCTCTCTTTTCCCCCCCATGCAGAGACCTGTGCCGTGAACAACGGGGGTTGTGACAGCAAGTGCCACGACGCAGCCACGGGTGTGCACTGCAGCTGCCCAATGGGCTTCATGCTGCAGCCAGACAGGAAAACTTGCAAAGGTAAGAGACCAGCGAGCGAGGCCCTGGCAGCTTTGAGCCCATTTTACATGCGGGAGTGTGAAAGCAGCAGCTCTCCTGTTGGGGGATTATTCTCTGCTGGGAGCAACTTTTACTCCTGGGAGAATTCTGCGCCACTGCGCATGTGCAGAATTTATATCTCCCACAGATTTCTTTGCTTCCCTGCAGAAAAATGACTTTCTGATGGGGTAACAAAGGGAAGTCACAAAAGCGGTCATGTGACCCTCCCCAGCAGTATGTTTTGGGTGCCCAGGGCATAGGGTGACGAGACAGCAAGTGTGAAAAATCGGGATGGGGGTGGGGGTGGGGTAATAGGAGCTTATATAAGAAAAAGACCCCAAAATCGGGACTGTCCTTATAAAATCAGGACATCTGGTAACCCTACCAGGGCAGCCGGCAAAGAGGTAAATCACTGTGGGGCAGGAGGCAGAACTGGGGAAGACCCAGCTGGTGGCTCCTATCCTGCGCTGGGCTCAGCTGTTAGTTCCGTTCCCCACACACTTCCTGCACCCATCACTCCTCAGCTGCAACCCCCTCGTATCCAGATCCCCTCATACACAACCTCCTGCCGTGCACGGAGAAACGTTTCAGTGGCCGTGGAACGGATGAGACAGCTGCATATGTCTCCCTGGGGAGCTATGGTTCCTGCTTTTAGCGATAAGACCCCATCTTCCTCTCTGCCCCCCCCAGTCCCTCTCTCTCCCCCATCAGCCCCACCGCAATCTGATGTGCAATGGTTCAGTAAGGATTAAATCCCATGCAGAAGAGCATTGCTGTGCCATAAGAGAGCCTAGGTCTGTCCTCACTGCCATCTCGCTGGTGTCTCTGGAGGCTTCGTGGGCCAAGCAGAGCGCTGGTTTTTAAGAGCAGAATTCTTGGTGGATGTGGACCCTTGTACTAAGTCTTCCTCGTACGTGGGGATGGTGACCTCTGGGTGCTGCGTGCTAGACCCCGTGTTTGAGGTAGATCTATACTGAGGTCCTGTGGTGATGGGTGTTACACCGGAGATCTGTGCCTAGATACTATAGTGATGAGCACTGTGGTGTGCACATAGGTTGACAGGCTGGGGCTTGAGCATCTCAGGAGACTCCAAAGAGTTTGGGCAAGGTGTACAAAGGGATTTAGGTGCCTAACGATGCAGATGGGCGTTGAGTGGGATTTACAAAAGTGCCTAAGTGCATTAGACACTGAAGTCCCATCGACTTGTCTGGGAGTTAAGCACCTAACCTGCTTAGGCACTTTGTGGACAAAAGCACTTACCTGCATCATCTGGCGCCTAAGCACCTGGCCCCCTTGACAACATGAGGTGCTCTCCTCTCCTCCCCTGCCCTCCAACAGGCCAATGTGGTTAGGCCTGAGGATGAGGGCTGACTACCAACCAGCACAGAGGCCTCTACCCAGACTGTACATCAGACTATGGGAGATGAAACGCTCTTTTTCAGTCTCTAAGGTGCCACAAGTACTCCTCTTCTTTTTGCGGATACAGACTAACACACCTGCTGCTCTGAACCCTGTCGTTGGGAAACCAGTTCACCTACAAAGGAAGGGAGCTGTGTTTCCCAGCCGAACTGTCCCTGCTCCCTGAGCTTACCTGGGAAGGTGCACCGTACCTGGGATCGCTGGCGAGGCGGACTGCACCCTGTCCCCTGGGGTGCCTTTTGGAACTTCCGTCGTTCAGAGGCATTAAAATCCCACTTCCCAGATGCTCCCCCCCAGCTCTGCCTGGGAACAGCTTCCCTGTTGTTCCGATTCCTTTTGAGCCGGGAATTGTAGCTGCTTTGTGTCAACCCCGTTCCCTGTGAAATCCAGAGGCGGGGGAAAGTTCGGTCTGGCTTCAGTTATGCAGCCTGGCAGCACAAACACTGTGGTGGGCTAGCAGTTAGAGCAGGGTTCTCAGTGCCAGAACTTCTGTATGCCAACCCCAGTGACTCACTCCTTCACCTTCAGCACCTCCTGAACCTCTCTGCCTCGGCTCCCTTCCCTGTGAAATGGGGTTGAAACATCCAAGGGGGGACTGTGGGGAAGGCTGATCTTGTGATGAAACCAGAAGACTGGGAGCTGGGGAATCTGGATTCTGCTCCTAGCTCTGCTACAGACTTCCTGGGCAAGTCACACACTGTCTCCCTGTTTGATGTCTCATCTCTAAAACGGGATAACACGGCCCTGTGTCAGGGTGTTGAGAGGCTAACTTCACTCTTTGCAACGTTGAATCATATTCTTGCCAGTGGTCATGGTTGATTCATAATGTGTGGGTGCCAAGGAAATTGACCCGTTATCCCAAAGTCAGAGTGGACATAATGTTTGTGCAGTGTTTTGAGGTTCCTGGATGGCAGATCTAGAGGTATGTATGCTATTCGTGTGGTATTACTGAATAATAACCCGTGCACACCCTTAGTACAGCAGAGTTAACGTGCGGATGGCTGCCTTGCATGGGCTGTCTGGGTCTGTTTTCAGCTGTGTTTCTTGTTTCTTGACACAACTTTCACCTGTGAAATTTGGACCTACAAAATGAATTGTAGGAACAAATAGAAGTCTCCGTGCTTGCTGGGGCTGTACTTGAAGAGAAATGCTGGCCAAACGGCCATCAATGAATCATATTTTAAATTAGCAGCAAATTCCCTACGTTATTTTAAAGAAAAGGAGGAACATTTGGAAGAATTAGAGGTAACACCAACACATGTGCATAATGTTTGTGAGTGAAAGAGACAGATCCGGTCACACGCACACTCATGCACATACGAGCTTGGGGTTCCAGACACAACCGCACTGCATGCTGTCCCTTCAACGGGAGACCCTTGACTCGGCCAGCCTCCAGGAGAGAAGGTGAAGCTCCAGAAATGGAAGGTGCCTGCATTCTGTCTTTTGGCAGCTTGGGGTCCTTGACCGTAGTTGAAAGGAAAGAACCATCCTGCTGAAAGCCATCTACCTGCCTGACCGATTCCAGACCCCTCTGGGTTTCATTATTTTTGTTCAGAACACACCACCTTTCCCATTCTGCAGTTCCAGGAAAGCATCATAACCCAGAGCCGTATCCCCTGGGTCTGGGATTTTATTACGGTTGTGAGCTGTTTTATGGCTAGTTCACTCACCATAATAAAAGAAAAGCCACAACCCCAGAGAGCCGCAGCTGTTGTCGTGGAGCTGAAGGCAACACAGAAGTGGGGGAGGGATGCAAATGGAGCTTTGAGCAAGGTCTGCCCTGAGCATTTACCTGGGATTTGTCAGCCCAGCCTCCTTCTGTTTTACAGGTAATTTCCTAGCAGTAAATTTTCTGGCGAATACAAAACCAAACCCAACCGCTTAGCAGGTTATAGAAGCTCTTTGGAAGTGTGTGTGTGTGTGTGTGTGTGTGTGTGTGTGTGTGTGTGTGTGTGTGTGTGTGTGTGTGTTGTTTAGTGTCGCTTGTTGCCTAAAAGTCAGGAGGTTTTCGAAACCTGCGTGCTTATTTTGTCTAACTCCTGTTCTTCTGAGGGTGACTTTTCCCCTTCTTGTTTTCTGCCAGTCTCTCTATTTCTAACACATGCATTCCCCAAGAGCCCTCAGCCCCACTTGCCAGTGGTCTCTGTGCAGAATCTTTGTATCTGTGTCAGAACAGATGCTTTCCACCAAGGACATCCAAGCATTTTGCAGATATTCATTCATCCTCCTTCCACGCCAGTGATCTGGGCGCATAGTCTAATCCCCACTGGACAGCTGGGGAAACTGAGATGCAGCAATTCACCCGAGGACGCAGAGCTGGGAATACAGCCCAGGTGTCTTGAGTCCCTCCTGGCCTCTGACTGTAGCGTATCATCCTGTCCCATCACTGGTAGCCGTGCTCATCAAAGTCTCCAGTCCTTCTCCCGTTAAAATCAATAGCAAAACTCCCCTTGACTTTAATATCCATCTAGCTGAGGCACTTAGATGGACGCTCTTATAACTATAATATCAGAGCGTTTCTCAATCTATGCCACATTGAGCCTGCCAACACTCTGCACGAGAAGTCAGCGCTGTTCTCCCTAGTCTTCTAATGGGGAACCGAGGCACCAGGGATATCACACAGGGCGTCTGTGACGGAGTAGAGACTTGAACTCGGGTCTCCTGATTGTCGGGCTACTGCCCTAACTGCTGGGCAGTCCTTTCTTTACTTGGCAGCTGGTTCCTTCACCTCTAACCGCACCCCCCTTGCTTGTGTCACCGGATCCAGTCAGTCTGTGTAATGGGACGTTTTATGTCTCCCTGCCCCAGATATCGATGAGTGCCGGCTGAACAATGGTGGCTGTGACCACATCTGCAGGAACACAGTGGGCAGCTTTGAGTGCAGCTGTAAGAAAGGCTACAAGCTGCTGATCAACGAAAGGACCTGCCAAGGTGAGCACCGTGTGGGGCCTGCAGCGCAGCTGGGTTTCACGTCCTGTGGAGGGCCTCCAAGGCTGATAGCTGGTCCCAGTCCCCTGGACATGACGCAGTGTTGAATGGAGTCATGGAGGGGTGCTGTGTGCCTCCCAGTGAGGAGTTAGCCACGGGGGCACTTCTGATGGCTAACGCATGCTGTGCTGACAGCATCACCCCCGAGCGCTCTTGGCTTTTCAGGTACAAAGGACTTTGTCTTAGCATCAAAAACATCCCACATCTCCAAAGCAGAGGTGGCCAGGGTTGCTCAACCGCTCAGCATTGTTCTCAGTGGGAGCGTGAGGGGGAGGGGGGGCCCCCATTGTTCTCAGTATGTGTGTGCATGTGGGGGAAGGGGGTTCCTCATTGTTCTCAATGGGGGTGTGGGCATGGGGGAGGGGGTTTTCCATTGTTCTCAATGTGTGTGTGTGCATGGGGGGGTTCCCCATTGTTCTCAGTGCGTGTGTGCACATGAGGGAGGGGGTTCTCCATTGTTCTCAGTGCATGTGTGCACGTAGGGGAGGGGATTGTCCATTGTTCTCACCGGCTGTGCGGGCATGGGGGAGAGGGTTCTCCATTGTTCTCAAAGCGTTTGTGTGCATGGGCGAGGGGGTTCTCCATTGTTCTCGGTGTGGGTGTGAGCGTGTGGGGGAGGGAGTTCTCCTTTGTATTCAGTGTAGGTGTGAGCACGTGGGGGAGAGGGTTCTCCATTGTACTCAGTGTGGGTGTGAGCGCATGAGAGAAGGGGTTCTCCATTGTTCTCAATGTGGGTGTGAGCATGTGAGGGAGGGGGTCCTCCATTGCACTCGATGTGGGTGTGCATGGGGCGGGGGTCCTCCATTATTCTCAGTGGGAGCAGTCAGAGGTCACTTTTAAAAATCTGGCCCCAATTGTGGGTTCTGAGTACTTAAAAATCTGGCCCTGGGGGACTCCCTGAGTCTCAAAGTTCAGCTCCTAGACTTCTCCCAGGCCTGAGGCCATGAGGGAGACTCAGGGGCCCAGCAGTGAAAGCAGGTTCCTGATCCAAACCTCTTCACGCTTCAAAAGTGTTTGGATTTTGGGCTCTGGTCTGGGCCCGTCTCTTGAGTCTGCTCCAGGCATGGCTTTGTCCACAGTCAGCGGGGTTACTCGGATCGTCAAGCCACCGAGGGGATGGCTGCAGGAATCGCTGGGTGAGGTTTTTTGGCTGGTGCTACGTGGGGAGTCAGGCAAGATGATCATAATGATCTCTTCTGGCCTATGAATCAACTGACAACCTCACCGAGCGTGCCAGATAACATCTTAGAGACCACAGCTTACAACCAACACACGAAAGCCTGCGGGTGTTCAGTGTTATCACACCTTGGCATGTCTTTCTGCAGAATGTGCATATCTCTGTAACAGCGAGATGCATGGCCGCACGCACAGGCGTGCTAAACCCAAGGGATCTGACGACATGAGGCACGGGATGCCCTCTGAACCTAGGGGAATGCGTGCAAGCCTCATTTGCGCATTAACATACTCAGACATGTCACTGTTTTTACAGAGCACAGCAGTTGTTTATTGCACAAGACTTTTGCAGGGAATCCAGGGGATGAGTTGACATCTCATTGGCTACGGCACACATGTGCACATTCACACATGCGCGCACACACGTACACACCTGGGCACACACATGCCAGCCATTTCTTTTTCCGAGATCTGTTCTCTTCAGAGGCAGCCAGGACTCTCAGGAACCTTAACGGGAATAATAAACAGCCTGGCCCATCCCCTCCTGCCCTGTTCCCTGGGAATTCACCTTTGCCAAGTGGCCCAGCTGGTTGGAATGAACAGGGATGGAGTTATGGCATGTGCAGTCTGGGATTGTGCTGTGGTTTGTAATCAACCATATTTTGTGTTCACCGTGGACTATAGAGGTAAGGCAGGGACTGGCTGGGTGGGCACGAAGGGGTCAAACCCTCAGTCCCTAACAGAACACTTCTGTCCTGCTGCTGCTTTCAGCTTCCTCCATGCTCATGCGACTTGATCTGCCTGGAGCAGAGAAGGGAGGCAGTGTGTTGACTACTGGTTAGAGCAGGGGACAGGGAGCCAGGACTCCTGGGTTCTCTGTTCCCAGCTGTGCCATGGGCTCACCTCTCTCTGCTTCAGTAGATTCATCTGTAAAATGGAATAACCTTTACCTCTCTCCCTGGGTGAGAGTCATGGTTTGCAATCTTCTTATGAAAGGCCCCATGGGCATGCAAAGTATTATCCGTCTGAGGCAGACCAACTCATCTCGCTTGTGAACAAGACCAGCCTTGAGCTGAAGTATGCAGGGGGGCCGGTATCTGCGCCTCCCCTTCCCCCCAATGCCAACGTTCCCAGGCCTTCCCTGAATCAGCACTTGGGCCCTTCATCGCTGGGTGAGTGTCTGAAGCCATGAGTCGCTGGGGTATGACAGAGCACAGGTGTTACCTGCTGAGTGCATGGGGCCAGGCCCTGGGGAGGTCGGCAGGGGGGGTTGCTGTGCCTTTGGCTGGCACCTCTTTCATCTCCATCCAGGTTCTACATTCTTGGAAGTTTGAGCTGATCGTGGCAATTAAGTCAACAAAGCCAATGAAATAAAAACAAAGGTGGTGGGCCAGGTTCACCCCCGCAGACTGTGCCGCCCTCCCACAGCGAGGCCCCCCACAGGGCAGTGTGGGTGATGTTGGCACCTTCCTTGGAGGAGGCTCTGCCAGGAGATCGCAGCTTTGGTTTCCATTTGGGGTGGAGGAGGGGGGAGGATGTGCTGGATCAGAACATGTCCCATGACTCTTGGCATTGGGGAGCTTGCAGCTGCTTTCCCGCCCTGCACCCCACAAGGGACTTTCCATTCCAGGCTGGCACCTTGGGATTTAACCCTTTGTCGTGCAAAGCATCTCTGTGGCAGGGTAAAGGCTGGGCTTGGACAGGGGGAGGCGCTGAGAGGCATAATCCACCCGCTGTGGAGCTCTGTCGCCCTCTAGTGGTGGCTGGGCCACTGGTGGAGGTTGATGAGCCTGGTACATCCTTTGCTAACACAGACAGGTCGTTTAGCTCCAGCCATAGAGGCTCCTGCTGGGAGGTCCCAGATTCATTGCGCATAACCCGCCGAGGGGCACAGCGTTGCATAGGCCTAGGGAGGCTCAGCGTGGCAGTGGGCTGGGAAGGGGATGTGTTCTGGGGTGCCCCCATCCCCCGTCCTATGCAGGGTAAAGGAGCAGATGTTGGCATAGACCCCATTCCCGGCTGGCTGCCTCTCTGGAGGGCTTTGGTCTTGGACCACCCCTCTGGCACAGTGGGAGAGAGCTGTGCACGGACCTCACACGGCGGGAGTATTCATTTCAGTCTTTCTGGGTGACGCTGGAGGTGGGTGGGGAAGGAATTAAACCCTTGAGAAGTCAACCAAGCCCTGGGGCTCGAGACCCATGTGGAGCCCACCCCCTGGCTTGGCTGGGCCTCACGCTCTCTGCCTTTCCCTCTTCCTCCCAGATATTGACGAGTGCTCCTTCGACAGGACCTGTGACCACGTCTGTGTCAACACTCCAGGGACCTTCCAGTGCCTGTGTCACAAGGGCTACATGCTGTACGGGCTCACCCACTGTGGAGGTATGAGAGTTCCTGTCCCATTTTCCAGCTTCCTGGCTGTGGGATCTCTCTGGCAGGGGACTTGACTCCCCTGGGAAGGGCTGGGGGGCCCATCACTTGGGCTACCTAAGACTAAACTGGACCAGGCCCTGGAGAAGGATTGTATGGAACAGTCTTGCCTTGTTTCCTGGGGGGAGGAGAGGGGCTGGGCTAGATGGAGCCCAGTAGGGTTTTTCCAGCCTTAACAAGTACAATTCAGTAGAATGCATGGCTGGGCTGTGGAACTCATTGCCACAAGTTATCACTGAGGCCAAGAGCTGAGGATTCAGAGAAGGATATAGATAAGGGTTAAATGAACAAGTGGTCTAAAGCTTTCTGTGTCAGCAAGAAGCCAGTCTCGGACTATTGGGAGACAGGAAGAAACTATCCCAGGCAGATTTTCCTGGAACTGCTCACATCAGTGTTTCTTGCACTTTCTCTGGAGCGTCTCATACTTACTGCTGTCAGAGATGAGATCCTGTACTAGATAGATTGACGCATTCTGGCCATCTCTGTGCTTCTACCAGGGATACATTTCCTGCTACCCAGCAGGAGACAGGAACCGTGTGCGTGTGTTGGGGGGTTATGCGGGTAGCATACAGGTTTTCCAAAAGAGCTAGATGAGCCATGAAAGGGACTGCCGCCCGGGTGTCCCTTGAGGAGGAGTGGATGGCAGAGAGATCTTTGGGACGCAGACACTGGGATCACGGTTGTGGGGAAGTCCCATACTGCGCTCCTCTCCGGAGCAGTTGAGTCCCTAGTTTCCCAATCCGCTCTGGGACTTTGATTGCTTCTTTCCTGACTATTCCAATGGCTTCACCTCTTCGGATAGGAAAACTGGACCCCCGCTGCCACGTTTGCCTTCCCCTGTAAGCAGCTAGGGGGCTGCCAAGGGGGGAGGGGATTTCTCTCTTTCTGACGATTCCTCAGTAGCTGGAAATGGAGCTCCATAAGCCGAGTGGGTGCAGGGAGCCAGACAGTTGTGTCTGCAACTTCAAACAAAGCGACCAGAGCGATTTGCGACTTGTCCGCTCAGGGAGAGAGAAAAAATCCCCAGAGTTCTTGGCACAAAGCTGGGGGAGGGGACTTCAAAAAGGTTTTGAGTTGAGTTTCCCGAATCAGATAACTCCTGAGCGTGAGGGAAGGGGAAGCCTGTGCCCGAGGGAATAGCAGGGAAGATGAAAAGCACAGAGAGGTTTGTTCAGGCGTGTTATGGCAGTAGTGTGGTTTGCAGCGGTAGTTTTCAGTGCAAGTTACATATGTTGAGATATCCTGGATTACCTAGATTAAGGCTGGTGCACCACACAAAGAATCCCTCACACACACAATGTATGCACCCTACTGCATGACATCCCCACCCTTCCGTGCACACACAACATACACTTGCACAGACCAGTGCAAATGCCTCTACCTGGAAACCCGTTTGATTCTGTGATGGCCTGTGATAGCAGGGGACTGCACTCGATGACTCAGGAAGTCCCTTCCCATCCTGTGTAAACACAGTCCAGACTGAAAACTCGCCTCCCACATCCAGAAAACACGAGCGCCCATGATGGGGCATATTCTCTGCCGATGTAAAGTGGTGCAGCTCCATTGACTTCAGTGGAGTCAATGTAAATGCAGTTCATAGAATCACAGAATCAGGGTTGCAAGGGACCTCAGGAGGTCATCTAGTCCAACCCCCTGCTCAAAGCAGGACCAATCCCCAACTAAATCATCCCAGCCAAGGTTTTATCAAGCCAGGCCTTAAAAACCGCTAAAGAAGGAGATTCCACCACCTCCCTAGGTAATCCATTCCAGTGCTTCACCACCCTCCTGGTGAAATAGTGTTTCCTAATATCCAGCCTAAACCTCCTCCACTGCAACTTGAGACCATTACTCCTTGTTCTGTCATCTGCCGCCACTGAGAACAGTCTAGATTCATCCTCTTTGAAACCCTCTTTCAGGTAGTTGAAAGCAGCTATGAAATCCCTCCTCACTCTTGTCTTCTGCAGACTAAATAATCCCAGTTCAGTTCAGTTAGAGGTCATTGGCATGGCACGCTGGATTAGTGTTGTCAAACTCACATACCTAAATGTTCATGAACCCTGTACCCAGGAGCCCCCCTATTAGACATATAGTTCCTGCCTGCCCCCCCAAAAATCCTGGCCCTGCTGAAGTCAATGGGAGTTTTGCTATTCACTTCAATGAAGTCAGGATTTCACCCACCGAATGCAGCTCTGCTCCATCTTTCTTGCCAGGCTGCCTCTGTTTATATAGCCAGTGAGTCCTTGCTGTGATTTCATGCCCACTTGCATGCAGACACAAACACACAAGCGGGTGAACACAGACAGGCAGCCACACTTGTCCATGAGCGCTCGCTGTGCTAATCGCGCCAGACAGGGAAGTGCTGTCCCTCCCATTGGGAGCAGAAGAGTTCCTTGAGGTAGGAGGTTTATAAAAGCTCTCGTAAAGCCAGAGGCCAGCTTAAACCGCCTGCTGGCTGCGGTTTGCAGAGAGAGTGAGGCAGGATGTCGGGAAGGGCTCTTGGTTTGTGTCACACCGCTCAGGAGCACACATGTTACTGGGCGCAGTGCGGGACTCATGGTGTGAATTTCTCTGTCCTGGTGTATAGGAGGGTCGCCAACCCTCCAGGATTGTCCTGGCGTCTCCAGAATTAAAGATGAATCTTTAGCCAAATATTATGTCATGTGATGAAATCTCCAGGAACTCATCCAAAAAAAGTTGGCAACCCTAGGGTCAGACTAGGTGAGCTAATGGTCCCTTCTGGCCTGAAGCTTGATGAATCAATGAATGTGGGGTGGCTGAAATAGACGACAAACTGGGAAGCAGAATCCATTGGGGTTGCAAATTGAGCTTTGAGAGCAAAGCTGCTAAATGGAATCTAGTTTCTAAGTCCTCTGTCTGTCTGTCTCTATGTCTGGCTGGTCCCCCATCTAGCAGAGTGATTGGTTTGTCCACTGACGGAGAGATTTCACATTGAAAACAAAAAGAAGATTCTGTCGAGCACTTCAGCTGCCCCTGCGAGGCAATCTAGACAGAGGATCTAGTCCCTATGAGCCAAATGTTTGTCACCACCTGGCTGGGCTAGTTTATTTCCTTGTGTCTAGGGGTAAAGGTGGAGCCACACAGAAATTCCAGTTGGTGGAGAAAGCAGCCACTCCTTAGTGAGAAAAACCACCCAGAACACAAGGGTGGGACAAGGGTGGTGCTGGTGATTCTGAGTCAGTCCTGCATCCAGCACCCCAGCAAAGTTTGTGCAAAGGCTGCTGTCACAGAGGAGCTGCCGTGGTTTGGGATAAGAAATAAAACCCAGGCCCCGTCCTTTGGCTCATGACAAACTGCTCCACCAGTAGCACTTGGGTCAGGAGTCGGCGCGTTAGCCGTCGCATCCTGACCAATTTCAGTTGAGAAATTCCTTCCCACCTCCCTGTGGGTCGGTCGGCTACAGTATTTGTCTTCACTTCTTGAGATGCAGTGTTGCTGTGCATTGTAACATAGCTGTCACTTTCCACCCCAGAGACGGATGCAGTTCAGTGGTGAGCCCTAATAAGATCGGCCCATTTGGGTGATCGAAAGAGCTGTGAAGAAGGGAAGGCAGAGCAGCTCCCCTGCCAGTGCCATCCACTACGGAGCTTGTGAAGCAATTGACATGGTGGGATTGGGTCAGAAAGGCCAGGTTCACATTGGCAGTGCCTTCAGCCAGGACAGAATCCTCTCGCTGGCCTTGAGCCCGAGAGGGTGGGGTGGATGGTGAGAGCAGAGTCCCTTATCCCCATCTCTGGTCTGCCTCTCCCATCTAGCTGTTCAGTCTTAGATTGCTTCAGAGCACCCATCGTCATGGGCTCTTCACCCCTGAGGTTGCTCCTGGTCATTCACCATTCCCCTACTCTCTGCTCACGTTGGATCTCTGCCCAGCCCTGCATTCCCCCTCCCCTTCCCTTTCCCTCTTGCCCAGCTGGGAGACGCTGGGTCTGGCTCTGCTTGCAGACCTCCAAGGCCATGGTTGGAGTCCCAGTGAGGTGGGGGGATTGCTCAGCTCTGAATGGAGACCCATTCCTCTGGTTGCTTTCCCCAGCCAGTGGGCGCTCTGTTGGCTTGTGGGAGGAGTGATCAGAGGACGGCTCCTGATTAATAGAAATAGCTGTTTAAATTGCTGGTTGCAGGGAGCTCTTGGGGTGGGAATGAGGATGATTACGGGGCTGTGCTCACGCCCAGCCTGGCTGTCAGCAAGGGCACAAAGGTGAGAAGAAGCTTCAGGGAGCTGAGGAGCCTTAGGGTCATGAGGAGTTTGAGCAGGGAACATCATCTACATCCTACCAGAGAAGCTGCTGGCAGTTTTTCTCCTCTGACCCTGGCTCCAGGGAGAGGCTCTGAGAAGAGGGGTCTGGCTAGTGGTTAAAGCAGTTGCCTGGGTGCCGGGGCACCTGGGTTCTCTCTCTGGCTCTGCCCTGACTTGTCATGAGACTTTGAAAAAGTCTTTTTGCCCCTCTGTAGAGTGGGGTTGGGAGATGTAATGGGTTTCTGCTCACACAGGGCTTTGAGACCTTCACAGACAGTGCTGCTGGGTACGTGCCGGGTCTTGCTCCTGTTTGTTACCCTGGAGCAGCTTCATTTTCTGCCGTCCTGTGCGCCTTTCTCCAGAGTGTCCTTCCCTAGCTGCTATCTGGAACTGTGTGCCCTTACTTTCTCCCTATGGAGAGTGCCTGGGGCAGTGCTTTCCTGAGTCACAGCTGATATGCAGCAGGGTGCTGTGAAGAGGGGACTCATGTCCCTGCACGTGTTGGACTAAATTCTCCTCTTCTTTCACGTGACCTTCCCCACTGGTGCTAATTGGAGCTGTGGGAGCCCAGCTCCTCCGAAAACCTGGCCCGAGACATCTCAGGTTGGACACCCAGAATTACAGGCCACTTTGAAAATGAGGCTTTAAGAGATTTGGTCAGGACTGCGCAGTGAGTCAGTAGCAGAGCCAGGATTAGAACCCAGAAGTCCAGGCTGCCAACCTCTGCCCCACCAGCTCTAACCACTTTAACACTCCAAGAGCTAGAAATAGAATCCAGGAGTCCTGCCCCTGCTCAGCCTACTGTAACCTTTAACAGAGCTTGCTTTATGCAGCATGGCAATTCCAGTTTTCAGTAATCGTCTCGCTTTGCTCCCTGCAGACATCGATGAATGCAGCATCAACCGAGGAGGCTGCAAATTCGGCTGCATAAACACCCCTGGCAGCTATGAGTGTACCTGTCCGGCCAGCTGCAGACTGCACTGGAACAAAAAGGACTGCATAGGTGGGTAAAGAAAGCCCATGCTGCCATCTAGTGGGTGAGCATAGGTCAGCCGGCAAAGCCAGAACAGAGATCTGCATTTTTCTGTTCGGTCCTTGCCGGGACATGGTGAATAGTCTTGATCCAGGTGGATTTTGCTGTAAAGGTTTTGTAGTATGGGGAGATGGTGCAGCAGAAAGGGTGCTGCTTATGGGATGGATTTGGCCACTGGGTGCGCATTGACCACGCACCCTGGCATATAGTGTCCTCTCTTGGTCCTAGCGTCATGCCGGGTGGAAACCTTTTCAGTCTCGGCCTAGAGCTAGACCGTGTTTATTTTTGTGCGGATTCCCATGATCCCCATGCTGCCCCAGTGTTGTACCTTCTGGCAGACACAGGGAGTTCAGGCGCCATGCCCCAGTCTGCCTTTCACCACTCTGCTGAGACTGCTAGCACAGGAGACCAGATCATGCTGCCTGTGGAGCTGGTTTTCATGCTGTGGTCTCCTGATCTAAATACCTCTTTCCTCCCCCAAACCCATCTCTCCTGGGCCGATGGACTCAAGAAAAGAGAGAGTTTGGGAAGCGGTAGAGGAAATTCTGGCACCTCACCTAGAAAAGTGTGCATCAGAAAGTGTAGTCCTTCACTTGCCGAACTTCCCTTGGCTATTTCTGACCTGGTTCAAATTCTGTTTGTTCTTTACATTGTGCTCTTCTCCCCAAGGGATCCCAAAGCACTTTACTGATAGATATACCTATAAAAATCTCTTTACCTGCCCCGGACATGCAGCAACCTCTGGGGAAGGACACAGCAGCTGTTTTAAACAGCCCGCAGCAACACTGTGATGCCCAGTTGGTTCCCTTCCATTACCAGCCAAGAGAAGGGACGGGGATAGGCTGAGCAAAGCCTCCTCAGAATGAAGGAGTGAGTGAAACCCCAGCAAGTGCCTCTTACTCCTCAAGATGATCTGCTGACTCCTGGCCCCAGGTTGAGCATGTGAGTGTAAAGTTGTGCAGGAGAACCCAGAAGACCACACGCACCCCTGTCTTGCCAGGATGGCTCATGGCAGAAGCAGGTGGCTGAGGGAGGAGGATAAATGCTGTGGCGGGAATGGAGTTGGGAGCAAGGTTAGAGTCCCACTGTTGTATTAATTTGGATAGACTAAATGGGCTTTCAGCTGCCTCTTTCTGGTCACAGGCTTCCAGCAGTGTTGCAAAATAGGCAGTCTTGGCCAGCTAAGCCAGACTCTTCTTAGCCAGAAGGAAAAAGGAGAGAAAGAGAGGAAAGAGAAGAAAGACAGTGGGGAAGGAGAAGAACACGCCTGGGAGGAGAGAAAAAGTCTCTCATCCCAGTTGGTGGTCAGGATTCAGACAGTGGAGGTGGTGATGTCATGTGACTCCCTCTCTCTCTGGCCTAGTGTGCTCAGGACATCTCTCAGGGTCAGAATGATGAAGGCCCAGGGACACAGGAGATGGTGGGGGTGGCAGCCATGATGGTGAAACTCACTGCAGTCGCTAATTTGTCTCCCGAAGTCTCTTTCTGTAAGGACCCCAGAAGCAGTGATGGGCTGAGTAGCCCATCCCCTCACTGTTTTGCCCACCAATTAGGCCTAATTTCCAACCCACCAGTTTTGATTCATTGATGTTTCAGTCTCACAGTGCAGGAACGATCATTACGCCGTCCTTGAGCGATATCACAAGGTCTTTTTGTTTCTACTAATTCAGTCTCTCTGTCTCCCTGTTGCAACTTTCCTGATCACTATTGATGCTGATAGATTATCGTGAATGAAGTTTCACTCACTTTTTTCAGTTGCGCCCACAATTGCGATAAATTTGTAAGCCCAATTATGATAACTCCCCACTCCCAGTGCCTGGAGCAGCGCCTGCTTGGCTGGTTGGCCCTGAGTCGCCCTCTGCTTGTTGTCACCACTCAATGCTTGTTGTCCTTCAGAGCTGGTGAAATGCCTGACGGGCCCCATCTCTCACCGGGCCATGCTCACCTGCAACAAGAATGGCAAGAAGGACAGCTGCTCCCTCACCTGCATCTCCAAGGCCCGTTTCTTGCCAGGTACCAACCCTTGACCCCCACATCTCCCCTGAAACCTACCTGGGGCACTGGCCTTCTCCAGTTCCTTCCGTCCCAAAGGGCTTTACAAATATGGATCTCTCCCTGCCCGTTATATAGGTGGATGCTTAACGGTGCCCCCCATCGCCGTGCAGAACACCGTGTGTCGTTGAAAGCACAGAGGGGGCTTAGGGAAGCAGGATGTCTCTGCGCAGGCTAGATTTAGGCCTGGATAATGCTGAAGTCACCACACCGTAGGGTGCACCCCCCTCGGGGTGATTAGAGGACTTTTCGGGAGCCATGACTGGGGCCCGGGCCAGCCCCCACCAGGGCCAGGGAGAAAGCGCCACACAGCTCTGCTCCTGGCTCCGCGCCTGGGGCTCTACTCCTGGCCCCACACCCAGGGCCCTGGCTGCCAGTGTTGGCCCCTGGCTGGGTCTCCACTTCACTCCTGGCCCCATCCCCAGCTATGGCCCCAGCCTTGGGTCCCTTACCCCTGTCCGGAGCCCTCCCCACAGAGCCACAGCTCTGCTCCCGGCTGGGCAGAAAGGGGGCTTGGACAGAGAAGGGGAGGCACAACCCTGAAAAGTTTGTTGACCACTGGGATAATGACTAGATCTGCCCTTGGGATCATCTTCATACTTCAGAGCCACAGCTGGGACACTTAGCAGTCCCCATTCTCCTCCTAATGGGGCCCCCATCCATTATACCTCCTGCTTCCCCTAGCTCTGGACACTGTCCCCATTGCCCCTTTGCGGAACTGGACTCTCTTCACTGGAGCTAGGCTGGTGGGGATATCATGGAGTGGGAGTGGGGAGGAGGCTGTACACAGGATCTCAGGCTTTGCAGCTGAACGGCTGAGCAGGGCCCTGGCTTTGCCTGACTCTCGGGTTGTGCTAGCAATGAACCAGTCTCTAGAGCTTCAAAGGCTGGGGTCATATCAGCACACATGGGCTTCTTAGTGCCTGATTTCTTAGGGTGCCGAGCCCCCACTGACCTCCCTGGGCGATGCAGCGGAGCAACACTTCGGAAGCTAGCTGGGAGTGAGCGCCAGGCTCTGTCTGAATCCCTCCTTTCTCCTTCACAGAATCAGACAGCAGCTACACGGTGAGCTGTGGGACGCCCATCCTGCGCCAGGGGGCCCAGCAGAGGCCTGGCAACAGCAGCCATCACTGCGTGGGTAAGGTTGCTCTCCTGGGCTGGGCCGAGCCTCCCCTACTCCCAGCTGCCATGACGGGAGGCTCAGCTGGTGCCTCTGGTGTTTAACACCTGCCTTTTCTTTTAGAGACTGTCGCTGCTCCAATCAAACAAAAGGCTTCCTTCAAGATCAAGGATTCCAAGTGCCACCTGCACCCACGTGTGAAGGGGAAGCAGGACGAGTCGGGGAAGCACGGGGCGCCAGGTGAGATATACAGCCCCCTCCCCACTCCCCAACTAGCTGTGTAAGCTCCTCTATGGCTGTGTGGAGGGAAGTGGCCCCATTGACCACCTGGTTTTGGGTTTCCCAAGGGAGCTGTGGGGAGGATCCTGACTCTCTACCCTTCACCCTTCCAGGCGGGGCAGCCCCCTGCTCGGATTGCCAGGTGACCTTTGTGAACCTCAAGTGTGACTCATCAAGGAAAGGCAAAGGCCGCCGGGCCCGCAACTCCCCCAACAAGGAGGTGACGCGCATCACCCTGGAGTTTGAGGCAGAAATCAAACCGGAAGAGGTTACAGGTGAGGGACAGGGCTGGGAGGACCAGCTTTCCCAGAGTGCACTGGGCCTGAGGCAATCCCAAGTTGGGGGATATGGGACTGGGAGGACTGTTTCTCCCAGAGTGCATTGGGCCTGAGGAGAGAGGCCTGGCTGTCCCAGAATGCACTGGAACTGAGGTGAGCCCACGTAGCAGTAGAAGCCCTGGCTTTCCCAGTGTGCACTGGGCTGAACTCTCCAATAACATCTGCTTTGTGCTCTTGATTACCTTCACACCTTGCTAGGCAGCATGTTCCACGGCCTGTGTGAAATGAGCTTGGCCGTTCTCAGACCAGCTCCTTCTGGGCGGGCGTCTGTGTCATGAAAACCACTGTCCCGGCTTGTACTAACTAGCCCCCTTACCGGCGGTCTGGCCAGAGGCCAAGGACTCAGTAAGACCATGGAAACTGAACCCCTTCTGCACCTCTAGAAGGGGCTTGCCCAAGACGTAGATGAAGCAGGCTGATGGGGTAGAGTGAGGGAAATTTGCCCTGCCACTCCTTGCTGTGGTTCTAGTTCTCTGGCCAGTGATAATGTTGCACAGAGCCTCCTGCTGTCCACAGTACCGCTTTAACAGTTACATCCAGAGCCATCCCAGGCACTGAATGAGGCACTGAAAGAGGAGGGGGGTAGAATAGGCAGAGATGTATAGTCACCCCCAGCATGTGGAAATGCAGAGGTGGGCAGCAGCCCAGGCTCGGGCATGAGGAGATGGGATGAGTAGTAGGAGGAACCCTCTAATCCAGCTGAAGATACCCCTTTGCTGAGTGAGTCGTCCCCCCTCCCCCCCCGCCCGGTCCCTGCCACCCCACTCACACCTGATAGAAGATTGGTGAGGAATCACATTGCTAGCCCCTGCAGGGATGGGGAGGGGCAGTCTAGGAGGTCATCTGCTTTTCCTTTGCTCACCCTGATAGTCTACCCCCTCCCCCATCTCTGACCTCTAGCCAGCTGCAATATTAACTGCCTGCGGCAGAGGGTGGAGAAGAAGCTGAAGTCTGCAATCAAGGCCCTGAAGAAGTCCATAAACCAGGAGCGATTCCTGATCCGCTTCGCGGGCATGGATTACGAGGTGGCGCGGAAGCTGGGCATGTCCCCGGAGAGGCAGGAGAGCTGCGGGCCAGGGCAGCAAAGGCTAGGATCCAAGTGTGGTAAGGGAACAGCTGGGGGGCTAGGGCTGTAGGCCCTAGTGCTGAACTGCAACTCCCAAGCACCAGCGCTGCCAGCTCCATGTGCTGACTGGCAGTAGGTGAAGTTACCATGTGTTCTCCCTTTAGAGGTACTGACTTGTCAATATTAGGAGCTGGGGATCCTGAGGGCCTCTCACCTGCAGCCAGAATAAGGCATGTTAGGGGATAGCTTGATGAGGGTTCTCGCTACATGTGTCCCTAACGGCTCTGCCTTTCTCTTAGTTAGCTGCCTGCAGGGAACATATTACCACGGTCAGATGGAGCAGTGTGTCCCTTGCCCCTCTGGGACTTACCAGGAGAAAGAAGGCCAGCTGTCTTGTGACCTTTGCCCTGGAAGTGATGCGTACGGCCCAGCCGGAGCAACAAACATAACAACCTGTGCAGGTACGGTGCTGGGTCAATCGGTTGCTGTTTGTGACCTCAGAGAGGCTGGCGGAGGAACCAAGAGGCACCTTACAGCTACAACGTTCTTGATCATCTCTCCTATAGGGCCCGACAAGGGCCTTTGGGTGGGCTCGGCATTGTGGGATGGGGCTAGGAGCACCCACAGAATCAGTGCAGCGTGCAGCTTCCATTCTGCGCTGCAGAGAAACCATTGTAGACCTCATCCCCGTCTTGTTCAAGGCCCGGGCGTCAGGCATGAAACAGCTCCAGGGGTTCCACACCAGCGCTCCTTGCATTGCCTGGCCGCAGACAGGCCCTTGGAGCTGCCCCCTTACTCTCCATTCAAAACAGGATGGGAGAGAAACACAAGAGGGAAGCACAAGTGCCCAGTTAGGATGCAGGTGTGGCGGCGTGACTGCAGGGGACTGCCGCTTTTGGCTGTTCTTCCTGCAGGGTAAACCTGGATGCATCCCAATCATGAGCCAAAGGGGGTGGGAGGTTGTAAGAGCAGAACCATGGGGCAATCGGAACCAGTCCATTTTATCAGAGCCCCCAGAGTTCAGGGGAGAAGGGGACAGAGACCATTTCTTTGTCCTTTTTTGTACAGCACCTAGCAAAATGGAGTCCATTGTGGGGCTCCTCGGGCTGCTGCAGTAAATAATAAAGATCTGGCTGAATGGTTCTGATCCACCTGCAGCTGTCACCAGGAGGTCACACGGCAACAAGGTGGTAATTTCCAGGCTGCTGCAAGGTCCCTGCAACCAGTGGGGCTGCCCCACGGATCTGATGAGGAGCCACAGCTGCCTGTGGCTCCCCCTGTCTGGGGTTCAGCGCCAGTGACACGCAGTGGAGCTCAGGGCACCAGGAGGCTGCGTTATTGCACGACTGACCCACATCTCTCTTTGATTTCCGAATGGCCTTAGGTCAGTGTCCCCCCGGCCATCACTCAGTGGACGGCTTCATACCCTGCCAGCCCTGTCCCCGGGGTGCCTACCAGCCCGAAGCTGGGCGAGCTCTGTGCTTCCCTTGCGGTGGGGGGCTGACCACCAAACACGAGGGAGCGTTCTCCTTCCAGGACTGCGATACCAAAGGTACGTCCAAGCCAGCAGCTCCGTCGGCATCTGGGAGGGGAACAGCCATGGGAGATCAAAGCGGCGGGGCAGCTCCAGGGAGTGTTGGGGGCTGAGTTCCCAGGACTTAGCCTGCTTCATTATTGTTACATCCCCCAAACCCACCTCTGCCTCTTCGGCTCCCCAGGCCCCGTCACAACAGCGATATGGGCAGCGAGGCGGGAAGCTTTCATTTTGCCAAGTGCCTGGTGGGGCCCTTGCGTCACTGCTTCCTTTTGGCCTGCACATCCTTCCCCAAGACTCTTGGTTTCGATCTACGCCCCGACCTTTCCCGCCCTGTCCCATGTGTCCCGCTCTCCCGTTAGACTGCAATCTCCTTGGAAGATACATGCTTGTTGAGCTGCTTTGCACCATGGCTGTACGAATCCACCAGCCCAGGCACAAAATCCGCCTGCCCACCCTTTAAATAACGCTGCCAAAACGAACGAGAATTGGTGGCATGTTTGCAGGGCTGTTCTAATGCTGCACAGATGCATTTAGTACCCCAGAAATACTCTTGCAAAAGGAACACTCCAGCGTTGTCCAGTAATGGAGTCCGACTCTGCAGGGTTGCTGTTACGAAGCTGTGTGCGGTCTTGATGTTTGTTAGGGTTAATAATAACAGTGTAATAATTGGGTGCTTATTTTTAGGCTTAGCTTTACAAGGAAATCTGGTCTGCCAAGTTTTGCAGTTAGCAGTGCAGTAATGATGTGGATGCAATTTCTCCTCTTATTAAAGGGCTGTAAAGTGTGGGGATCGTTGAAGTTAATGCAAAATCCAGAGTTCAGCATGTTGCTGCCCCGGGGGGGGAGAGAGAGAATAGCCATTCTAAACAGGAAGGTGGTGCAGCCTTAATTAACACCTTAAAGGAGCCTTGAATGTGCTTTCCCCAAATTTCGCATGGGAATACTTGTGTCACTTAAAAAAAAAAAAAGAAAAATAGTCTCTTTGCACATAGCTTCCAGGGAGTGTGAGTGGGAGCTGGGAATCGGAACTCCTGGGTTCTACTCCCAGCTCTGCCACTGACTTTCTGCTTGATCCTGGGCAGGTCACCTAACTTCTCTGTGACCATGTTTCCCCAGCTGTAAAGCAAGGAAAATACTCGCCTCTCCCCAAGGAGTAGCAGAGCTGGGAATGGGAACCAGGAGCCGGCTGCTCTGATCCCTCATGTCTGCTTAATAAAACGTCTGATCGGCTGAGCTAGGAGAGCTATGGCCCCTAGACAGCTGGGATGACTCAGTGAGCTGATACCTCCTTGCCTGATCACTGACCGTATGTTTTCCTCTCCCCTCTCACCATAGTTCAGTGCTCTCCAGGTCATTACTACAATACCAGTGTCCACCGCTGCATCCGCTGTGCCGTGGGCACCTACCAGCCAGACTTCCGCCAGAATTACTGCATCACCTGCCCCGGCAACACCACCACGGACTTCGACGGCTCCACGTCCGTGTCCCAGTGTAAAAGTACGCGCTTCAGGCAGCCCGGGTGCTGTGTCCATATGTCGCATGTGCAACACAATCTCTGCTAGTCACTGTGTTTTCCTGTTAGTGTGATGTCCAGCCAGAGGGCCCTGGCAGAAGGCCACCTCCTCTTGCTGTTTCCCTTTATGCACACCCAATCGTGCACAGACAGCTGCATCTAACCATGCACGCAGTCACATGCACACATGAATAGATGTGACCATAGGTGCATCTGTAGGCACAGATAGCCCGGTGCATAGAGGATTGGAACATCCAGGATAGCCTGATCCAATTCTTCTGCCCGCTGATCATTGCCTAGTGCCCCCATGTCAGAGAAGCATATTCTCTAAGGGGACTAATTCCCAGTGACCACTGGTCCTTGTTGCCTTACAGACCGCCAGTGCGGAGGGGAGCTGGGTGAATACACTGGCTACATCGAGTCTCCCAACTACCCCGGCAACTACCCCGCCAACATTGAGTGCACCTGGAACATCAACCCCCCCCCAAAGCGCAAGATCCTCATCGTGGTCCCAGAGATCTTCCTGCCATCCGAGGACGAGTGCGGGGACGTCTTGGTCATGCGGAAAAACTGTAGGTAACCGATTGCTGTGGTGTGGCCATGCTGTGCAATGAGGGTCCTGGGTAATCCCATGAGAGCCCGCCTCCGCCACCTCCCAGGCTATCTGGTCTGTGGACACCTCTGGGAGGAGCGGAGTCCAGTACATGATGGAGCAGGCATGTGTGGAGGAGAGGGTGACAGTGCTGCAGGTGAACTCGATGCATCCCTAAAGAGCTGCCTTCACCCCTGGCTTGGTCCCAAGTAAGCACTTAGCCTAACGGGGAAGTCTGCATCCTTGGGCTGTGCGTGGGTAACTACTACGGAGAGTGGGGTCTGCAGGGAGTGGATCCACCCCACATACCTCACTACCTGGGGCTGGCTTCCTTGCTGCAGAGCTGGGTGAATGCCCATCAGTAAAGGCTCCTGGTGGTACATCACTCATGGCACCTGGCCCCAGGCAAGGAGATGAAACCACTCTCCCAGCTGCAGATTTGTCTCCATCCAGATGTCTTCCCAAGTGTTGCCCTGGTTATAGTGAAGCCATCCTGTGGCATGCGGGAACGGTTCCTGGGGTGCTATGAGGCCTGGAAGCAGTTCCTGAGGCTTTGCCAACCTAGTCCCCAGAAGCAGTGTTTCCATATGACACTGTTGTGCTGCATCACCCAGTGCTGACGCCACATCAGAATCTCATCACTCAGTCCCGTTGGGTGAAGGGGCCCCTGCTTCATGTTTGCGAAGGTAGCCATAGAATTAATTGAACTCCATGGTGCTCAACACCTCTGAACATTGGGCCCCTGGGTGACCGATGCTGGGCATCCACAATCTGTGCCCACCTCTGAAATTTTGCACTCAGGTGCCTCAGTACCCCTACTGAATGGTGGAGGAGGAAGGTGGCCCTGGAGTAAGGAGTAGAACCAGAGCCCTACAGTCAGCTCCTGTGTTCTCGTAACACAGCCCTTCGGCAAGGAGACCCCCGCCCGCAATATTGAAACAAAAAGATGTCTGGACCTGGGTGTTTGTGTGGCTGAATGATTCCAGGCAACACCTGGTCCTGTGGTGTCCCCCTTCACAGCTTCCCCCTCCTCCATCACAACCTATGAGACGTGCCAGACGTACGAGAGGCCCATAGCCTTCACCGCCAGGTCCCGCAAGCTGTGGATCAACTTCAAAACCAGCGAGGCTAACAGCGCCAGGGGCTTCCAGATCCCCTACGTCACCTACGATGGTAAGTGGGGGCGTGCAGGACAGATGGGCATAGCAAGAGCAAGTGAGGGCATAGCAAGAGCAGGGGTAGGACTGCAGTGTACATGCTTGGCCTGCAGGACTCAGACACCTGGGTTAACGTGGTCTTGGAAATCTCCAAGTGAGCATTGTAAAGAGATTGGAATTCTATAGATGATATTACACACACAAAAGGCCAGTGTTAAGGTTGCATAGTCAAGCACTCACAAGTTAGGAAATGCCAGAATTAAGTTTGTGTGTGCAATCTTAACCCAGCCCCTTGTGCCTATGTATTACGATACAGTTTTTAAAAACAATGAGGAGTCCGGTAGCACCTTAAAAACTAACAGATTTATTTGGGCATAAGCTTTCGTGGGTGCTTGTGCCCAAATAAATCTGTTAGTCTTTAAGGTGCCACCAGACTCTGCGTTGTTTTTGTGGATACAGACTAACACGGCTACCCCCAGATATTTGATAGTCTTTAATTACATGATCATCTGCTATTTTTTCCACAAGTACCTGGGCCCAGCAGGGGTTCATTGAAAGCTCAGAAGCGACAGTCTCCCTGCAGTCTGTTCAGGTGCCCGGCCCCAGACTCAGGAGAGTCTGCAGCAGTCCAGAGCGGCATTGTAGGGCAAGTCCTGCTCAACCCCAGGGTGGAGCATGCTCAGTGTGCCCGGGATCTTTGGGAAATTTAGCTACTAGAAATAAAGAAGTCTGCACGAAGTATGTGCAAGCTGCCAGGTGTAATTTGGCCAAATTTGGGATGACGAAAGGTGACAGTGCCATCCTCCTGCCAAATTTCAAGTCCCTGCTCCAAAGCACCAGGGCACTAGAGCTTTTCAAATAAAAGGTTGCCAGATTTTTTTTAAATGGGCAAAACAATATGTTTTCCCTAATTTTGTTCTCGCACGGCGGTGGCTGAACTTGTTGGGCTAAAAATTTTCCCAAAACAATTCAGCCTGAGACAAACATCTGGCATGGGAAATTTCAGTCCAGATGCTTAGCATGGCAAAGTTATCAGCAATTGAAAACAGGGTCTTACAATGGGAAGTCTCAGGCAGTCTTAATAGGCAGGGCTACCACCCCAGCTTAGAAAGGAATAAGGTACACACATCAGGAAGTTTGCTGCCAGTGTACAGTACTCGTTGAGATGCAGTGAAAGGAACTAAGGGGTTAGAAATGAGACTTAAGAAGTGACCAGTGAGTAGATGATCATTAATACCATAAATATTTGTAAAGTGCCAAATAAATCTGCCCCTTCTCTCCCAATCCGGGTGGGCTTTCCCTCCTCTCTCCCAGGTGGTTTTGTACCTTGCTGGATGATTAACTGCCTCACCCTGGTCCCACCTGCACTCCACCCTCCTGCATCTGCCCTGTGCTCAGTTCTACTGCTAGTCCCTGGGCCTCAGGCTGAACTCATGACCTAATGTCCTGCCTCATAAGGCTTTCTTGGCCTCAGAGTTTCCTCAACACTGCCATGCACCTGTCTGGGGCATTCTAAACTAACCCAAGTGTAAAGTGTCTTGCCTTGAAACATCTGAGTATACATGATTGGTAACATCTGTGTTTTGCGAGGGGCGGGGGGAATCACTCCAGCTTTTGGGGCTCCAGCTCCAGATATGTGGGAGACAAACAATAAGTTGTGGAGTGAAGCTTTTCGGCTCATGGCGGAGTACAGTTTAGCTGCTTTCTGAAGCCCAGAATTCCATCCTTACAATAGCATCCTGTCGCTGAATTAGCTGAGCGCGTGTGCCACCTGCTTCCCCCCTGACTGCCTTTCTCGCTTGGCATTGCAGAGGATTATGAACAGCTGGTGGAGGATATTGTCCGGGATGGCAGACTGTACGCCTCTGAAAACCATCAGGAAATATTAAAGGTGAGACCATCCGTGAGCGGGCCTGGGAATCGGGACTCCTGGGTTCTGTTCCCAGCTCTGCAACTATCCAGGCGAGTCACTTCCCCTTTGTGTTACCTATCTGTACAATGGGTACTCCTCCTAGTACTGCACCGTTCTGAAGGCCTTAATGCACTCCCAGTATTCATAGGTGTGTCCTGGGAGCCACAATAAGGAGCTCAGGATTAGAATTCACCTACTGAAATACAATGGCTTATCTTGTGGTCCTGTAACTCATCGCGTGCCCAGCCCTCTATCTAGTTCTCCCACATACACTCCTTGGAGTTTCTCTGTTGCTTGTTGTTTTAAAATTGACTGACTGAGACAGCCTTGTCTAGTAGCTACAGCAGGGGTCGGCAACCTTTCAGAAGTGGTGTGCCGAGTCTTCATTTATTCACTCTAGTTTAAGGTTTCGCATGCCAGTAATACATTTTAACATTTTTAGACGGAATCTTTCTATAAGTCTATAATATATAACTAAACTATCGTTGTATGTAAAGTAAATAAGGTTTTTAAAATGTTTAAGAAGATTCATTTAAAATTAAATTAAAATGCAGAGCCCTCTGGACTGGTAGGCAAGACCCAGGCAGTTCGAGTGCCACTGAAAATCAGCTCATGTGCCACCTTTGCCACGAGTCCCATAGGTTGCCTACCCCTGAGCTAGAGCAAGGGACTTTGAGTCAGGAGATCTGGGTTCCATTCCCAACCCTGCCACTGATACCCCTTGAGGCAAGGCTTTTAGATGCTTTGTTCCTCAGTTTCCCCATCTGTAAATTAAAGCATTTGAGCTTGTTGAATCCATGCAATAAGAACACAAAGTATGATCTTTTAGACCAATCATCAGTCAGACCACCTCCATTGTGCTTTCTTTAATTGTGAGTACTAGCTTTTACCTGGAGGTGATATGACTTTGCTTTGTTCCCCTTGAAGGACAAGAAGCTGATGAAGGCTTTCTTTGACGTGCTGGCTCATCCACAGAACTACTTCAAGTACACGGAGAAACACAAGGAGATGTTACCGCGCTCTTTCATCAAACTCCTCCGCTCCAAAGTCTCCAGCTTCCTCAGGCCTTACAAATAGCCCCCAGGCATTTCCACCCGCCCCATGGGCCTCCCTCCAGCCAAGGAAACTTTCTTTTGCTCTTATTTGATGGTTTTGGGTTTTTTTTCCCTAAACAGCTTTTTAAACAAACAGAATCCCCATCTGTCACTATGCAAACGACTCTAAACAATTTCTCCTTGGCTTTCTTCAAACTCATCTCAGCGCTGACTTTGTCTCCAGCAGGGGCCGGTCTGTAATCTCAAGGCATCCCATGCTCTGTTCTTTTACTACGGAGTTGCAACCCATAACGATTACCAGTCCCAGACGGGGATGCTCTTTCTCAGCCCAAGTGGCCTCTACATGCCGAGGCAGCTGCGACCTGCTCTGTTGTATGCAACTTAAGTGTAGCCACTCTGGTTGCCTTTGTGGCCCTTTGGATAGCCCTTGATTACTACACATCTGCGTACAAATCTGTCTCTGTTCCTAGGCGCCATAAACACACCTACAGTCGCCTGCACTCCTGGGATATAGTTTGGTATTTTTGTTCCTGCTGTGGGGCTTTCTCCAGCTGCCAAAGCAAAGGAAAGTTGCTGCAGCCAGAAGGGGCTGTTCCTCAAAGAACTGAGTGCAAAGGAAGCCCTGAATGTGGAAGGTAATGCCTTATTTATCGCAGTGTTGTGGTTTAAAAAATATATATATATCAACACAGCTTTGCAGGGGGGATCGGGAAAAAAATATACTTTTTTGTTAAAAAAGAATACTTAAAAGAAAAAAAAAAGACAACGCTGAAAAGCATCACAGCAAATGGCAGTTCCAGTGGGCAGAAGGGAGATCTGCATCTCTCCAGGGAGCTGGGTTGGTCTCTCTGCACTTGAAGAAAGCATGGCCAAGCCACGTTCTTATAGAACAATGGATGAATGGGAGAAAAAAGGTAATGAACAAGAAGCCTTTCAGATGGATTTTTTTCCCCCATGGACACTTGTGCCAAGAGACCAGACTCTCTTACAAGCTCTGCCAAAGAGTAACTCGTTGACAGAAAAGCAGGCGATGTGAAGAGCAGGAGTAAATGTTTGTGCACTAGGATATCGTCCTTTCTACCTTTTTCATATGTATTAAGTGCAATCATTTGAGTCTTCTTTATATTATTTAGAGGGAAGTTTTTTCTACTAGAAACTACAATATTTATACCTGCCTGAGAAATGAGAATGTGTGTTTGTAACAAAAAACAAAAACAAAAAACAAACCAAGGCTTCAATTAACAATGACCCAAACATGATGACGTTTTCAGACTTTGGAATCTTTTCTTCTGATATTGGTCCCTGATAAGGCAAATCCACTTGATGTTCCTTTTTATCATTAATGCTTTTATTCCCTCCTCCCCCTTAAATCAGTTGAATTTTTCCCTGATGACTGGAAAGCACAAGATCTTTTCCCATCCACACGTGTCTCCAGTGTGTCAGTTTGTGCTAGATCTCCGCTATTGAATGCAGAGTTACCAGTTTACACTCGGTTGCTGGTTACACTCCTTCGCTCTGCAGCATGAATTCTAGAATCTGGAATGCTACTCAAAAGATTCTCAAAATTCTGTCATTTGGGCTAACAGATCATCTCTGTTAGCTGCAGTAGTACGGAGGCTTATCTTGTCGTCGGTAGGTCTCCAGGCATTAACAGCCTGATTCTCCTCTCATTCACCGTAGTGTAAATCAGGAGTAACTCCACTGAAGTTAATGGAGTTACATCAACATAAAAACAGCATGAGGGGAAGAATGAGGCTCCAGACATAGATCGCAACACTGGAATAGAGCAGATTCTGTCCAGTAGAGAACAGGGACGAAATATAAGACGTGGAAGCTAGTTTGTTCCAGTGGAGATTCCCTTCACACTCATCTCCTGCGTCTCAGTGAACTTCAGTTTGGTTTGTAAGCAGCCCCTGAGGCTGATCTCACCAGCTTTAGCTGTTGCCTGTTTTATACAAGTGCTTGTTTATATTTTCATGAAGAAATTGGCTAATCTGTTTCCATTTCCCAAAGAGTTGGAAGAAGCAGGACTGGATATTGAGCCTGATCCTGGAGGCATAATTCCCATTGACTTTTGTGGGAGTTCTGTGTGAATTAGGAATCGACGAATGAGGTGCAAAGAAATTCAGTGTCCCCCCCCAAACATGTTCTCATGACTGCCCATTTTGCTGGGACATTCTTGTATTAAATCGCTTGGGAACCTAATGGCCAAAGCTGCACCAGACCCTTAGTTAATTCAACCTTGAAAAGTCACCATGTCTTTGTGGGAGATGTACAAGTGCCATTGGCATCCAATGAAATGTGCTTCTAAATCCCTTAGGTGCTTTTGAAAATCTGCTGCTTCCTGCAGGGGTTCTCAAACTTAGTCACAGTGCAGGCCACATCTCACTAGGGAGATTGTCTTGTGGCCAGCTCCCCTTCCATGTGCAATCACAGAGCTTCCCAGGGCCAACTCCAGCAGTTGCTGCCATGAAAAATACTAATGTTTAAGCCAGCATTTTCAAAAGTGGCCACTGATCTTGGGAGCCTCCATTTGGAAGCCCAACATGAGACATCTTAGGCCAGCTGAGCTCCTGCTGCTCCTTTTGATCTCAATTGGGCTTTAATGGTTGCAAGTATCACCTGTCTGTTGATGTCTTGCCAATCTCCATCTCTGCCATAGCCCCACATCTCATCTGATGTCTCATCAGCCAAAACTGAATGTAGCCAAAACTTCTCTCCCATTAGCACTTCTCCTTTCCCCGTCACTCAGAGTTGCAACCTTGAGATGCTATCTGGCTCCTCACTCTCTCTTGCCCCAGGCACCCAGACCATTTCCAAATCCTGCCACTCCTTCCTTGTGAATCTCAGAGTTGTTCTTTACTTGCCATCTCCGCAGCCAGATCTGTCAGGCCCTTATTAGACATTTCCTCTGGCCTCCCGTGTCCATGCACATCACCGTGCAAAATGCGGCCACTTAACTCTTCCATGCAGATTGTACCACTTTGCTGGATCTCCATCCGCAATCATATCACCTCTTTGTCCGAGGTGCTACCTAACTCTGCCTCTTCCTTCTTATCCTCTCTTGTCTGGCTTCATGTCGCCCCCCCAACCTCCACTATTCCTGCCCCATTGTTAGCCTCTAGCATGGTCACCTTTGTGCCTTCTTCTGGGCAGCCCCCTATGCCTGGTGCAATCTCAGTGTCCACATCCTGTCCACATTTAAGTCTCTCTTTACAGACCCACTTCTACTGTGTGGTGAATTTAGTTGACTTGTGTACAGGTTTCCTATTTGTTGCTCCACTTCCCGCAGTCTCTGTCTCCTTGTGTCCTTTGACTGTGAGCAACTTGGGGCAGGGACAGTTCCTTTTTGAACATCCAGAAAACACATAGCCCACTGGAGGCACCACCACCAGCTGATTGATTATTATGCAATACACTCTCATGGCTATTAGCAGATAGAAGGGACAGGGAGCTGGGTTCTGTCTTGAGCAGATAGCAGCTGATATCCCATATTTTCTTTTCTCCCAATGTCTGACTATACAGCTTTGTTCTACTGCTGCCCCCCCGAGTTCATTTGCTGTATTGTATCATCCCACCACGCTGCTGAGGGATACTCAGTTCTGTCCCCTTCATCCTGACTGCATCTCTCATGAGGGGTTGTGCTTTTTCGTATATTTGCCCCATGTCCTCAGATAAGATGAACACCTGTGCACTGAGATGCCTGTCACATCACTGGGTCTGCAGCAGACTCCCTAGGGGAAAAGGCACACGATTTATTTTTGGGGTTCAGAATGCATGCAGCAGTGCCTAGAGTATGTAGATGTTTAAAGGGACATGATCAAATCTAAAGGCCAAATTTCAGGTATGGTTTAAATAAAGCAATCCCCAAACCTGATGTACACAGAAGTGTTTCTAGGGCTATTTAAAACCATAGAGCCTCTTACATTTCAAAATGAGACTGCAGCATTCTGACCCCAAACACCACAGCGTGTAACCACTGTGAAACCAATGGCTCTGGCTTCACTGGCCCCCAGGGGACACATTATTTAGGTTCATCAGACAAGATTTTGATAAGTGATGTGTGATCTTGGGTGATTCCTGGGACACTTTAAAAGTGCCCTGTTTTTCACACAGGGCTGTGTACCCTCCCTCTGAAAATCAGACCTCAAGCTGATGGAAGATGAGCCCTCATTGGAAGTTCTTGGCCTTTTAAAATTTTTGTTTGTATAATGTGAGGGCCTGATCTTGCAGCCTTAGTGCTATGAACAGTCCTTTGACAGCAGACCTGTTGAGGTCTACAGCCCTGATCCTGTAAAAATCATATGTGCTTCGGTAACTAGCCCTTAATGGCTTCATTGGGTCTGTTCACTAATAAGCATTTGTAGGCATGGCACTACTCCCTTGAAGGAATTGCAGGTTCAGACCATCTAGCTGTGACTTACTCCACAGGTAAATAATTATGTCTTCCATAAGCTAGAGAGTGCTATGTTAACTAGTCACTTAAACACATTTATTGCATTGGGAAATCTTGATTGTATTATGCAGCCAGCTGTTAGGCCTCAAACTGTTTGTCCATCCTAATTCCTAGAACATGCCACTGACTGATGCCCCCTTTTGGGGACTATGAGGATGATCTTACCAGATGTTCTATACACCATCAAACCCTGTGTCAGTTCCTGCCCCAAGGCAAGAAAATAGAAAAGGTTTGAAAGGCTGAAAACTGTTACCCACTTTCTGATGTACTGAATGTTTCAACGTAGTAAACAAAGGGTTGGTTTAAAAAAAAAAGGCAAAAAAAGTTGGAATATTTATATCTGTCTTTTGCAGTGGGCCACAATTTAGCATCTCCCACAGAATGATGATTAAGTGATGAAAAAAGATGTAGTTCATAAAGTTATTTGCACTTGATTAAAAAAATTGTATCTGAACTTTGTAAAAAGAAATGTTTGCATTTTGTATTGTCTTTTTAATTATTAAACTGAATTTCTTGGTGTTGTGTTGATCTTTTAGAAATTGGTTCTACTTATTTTGAAGATTTTTAACGGGGACATGAGTGTTTTCTTTCAGAGATTAGAGAAGTTTCAAAAGCACCTAAATCCCCTTGACTTTGTCAGACTAAAGCACCAATACTGCAAACACACCTAAAGTAACTTTACCACGATGAGGAGCGCCTTTGAAATCTAGTCCTATCCCCAACGCTAGCACAGGATTCTTCTTCAAGGCTTAGGGTATATCTACACTACGGGATTATTCCGATTTTACATAAACTGGTTTTATAAAACAGATGGTATAAAGTCAACTGCACACGGCCACACTAAGCACATTAATTTGGCGGTGTGCGTCCATGGTCCAAGGCTAGCGTCGATTTCTGGAGCGTTGCACTGTGGGTAGCTATTCTGTAGCTATCCCATAGTTCCTGCATATCTCCCCCACCCCTTAGAATTCTGGGTTGAGAGCCCAGTGGCTGATGGGGCAAAAATCATTGTTGCGGTTCTGGGTAAATGTCGTCAGTCATTCCTTCCTCCGGGAAAGCAACGGCAGACAATCATTTCGCGCCCTTTTTCCCTGGATTGCCCTGGCAGACGCCATAGCACGGCAACCATGGAGCCCGTTCAGCTTTTTTTTTTACAGTCACCATATGTGTACTGGATGCCGCGGACAGAGGCGATACTCCAGCACTACACAGCAGCATTCATTTGATTTTGCATGATAGCAGAGATGGTTACTAGTCGTTCTGTACCATCTGCTGCCAGTGTAATTTGGTAATGAGATGATGGTTATCTGTCCTTCTGTGCTGTCTGCTGCTATCATGGGTGCCCTTGGTTGAGATCAGCCAGGGGCGCAAAAGCAAAACTGGGAATGACTCCCTGAGTCAATCCCTCCTTTATGGTTTCTAAAAATAGTGTATCAGAGAGTACAGCTGCTTTGTGTCAGATCCCGCAGAAATGATGAGCTACATGCCATTCACAGGGGGTGCCCCTGCAACAACCCCACCCGTTGCTTCCCTCCTCCCCCAACCTTCCTGGGCTACTGTGGCAGTGTCCCCCTTTGTGTCATGAAGTAATAAAAAATGCAGGAATAAGAAACACTTGAGGTTTCAGTGACATAAAATGAGGAGAAGGTAGCCTCCCGGTGCTATGATAGTCCAGGCAGTACAGAATCTTTTCTTTTCACATGAAAGGGAGGGGGCTGATTGAAGCTCAGCACCCAGTTGCTATGATGAGGACGGTTACCAGCCGGTCTGTACCATCTATTGGGAATGACCAGGAGTCATTCCTATTTTCACCCAGGCGCCCCCCAGCCAGCCTCACCTAAAGCCAGCCAGGAGCACTCACAGCTTGATAAGGACGACGGTTACCAGTCCTACTGCACCATCTGCCACGGGGGAGGGGAGAGGAGCAGATACTTCTCTTCACTGCTGCAGCATCGCATCTACCAGCAGCATTCAGTAGACATAGGGTTACATTGAAAGAAGTCAAATTATTTCTTTCCCTTTTCTTTCACTTGGGGGGGGGGGGTGTAAATTGACAAGCTATTCCCTGAACCACGCCAGACAATGTGTTTGAACCTACAGGCATTGGGAGCTCAGCCAAGAATGCAAATACTTTTCGGATACTGCTGTGGACTGTGGGATAGCTGGAGTCCTCAGTACCCCCTTCCTCCCTCCATGAGCGTCCATTTGAGTCTCTGTCTTCCCGTTACGCTCGTCACACAGCACTGTGTAGCCTGTAGATTTTTTTTTCCAAACTCTTTGGCATTTAGTCTTCTGTAACGGAGCTTTGATAGAACAGATTTGTCTCCCCATACAGCGATCAGATTCAGTATCTCCCGTATGGTCCATGCTGGAGCTCTTTTTGGATTTGGGACTGCATTGCCACCCAATCTGATCAGAGCTCCACGCTGGGCAAACAGGAAATGAAAATCAAAATTTAGCGGGGCTTTTCCTGTTTACCTGGCCCTGCATCCGAGCTGAGACTGCTGTTCAGAGCGGTCACAGTGGTGCACTGTGGGATACCACCCGGAGGCCAATACCGTCTATTTGCGGCCACACTAACCCTAATCCGATATGGTAATACCGATTTTAGCTCTACTCCTCTCAAGGAGTAGTACAGAAACAGATTTAAAGAGCCCTTTATATCGATATAAAGGGCCTCGTAGTGTGGACGGGTACAGCGTTAAATCGGTTTAAACGCATAGTGTAGACCAGGCCTTAGATTTTGTCCATCTGCTTCCATAGCAGCTGGGAGTTCTCTGCTGCCTATGAGGTATTAGTGACTGGTATGTGCATAGGGCAGTTCATGTTGGTGCTCCAACCTCCTCCACTCCAACTCTTAATCCTCTCCAGCACTGCACTACCCCATCCTGCTGCTGCTACTGCTTAATGTGTCTAGCTCCCCTCACTCTCCATTTCCTATCCCTCATTCCTCAACCCCCCCCCATCTCATTTCCCATTGCTGATCCATCCTCACTATCCTCAAAGCCCTAGTCTTAGCCATGATCCAGTGTGACAGTATAAACTACCACAAAGTCAGTCCTCCAAGCAACAGCTGTAAATAGTAGCTACACCCAGCATGTTAGAACAAGAGGGTGGCCCAGCGGGCTCGAACTAAACATTAATGGTTGCAGAGCCTGCTGGGAGAAATCAGGGGCTATATAAATCAGGCCCAGCTCAGCACAAGGGTAGAGTTCATTTCAGGAAGGGGATGCTGTTGCTGAAGGAGCTGGTGAAAAAGCTGGAACTGCCAAGCCCAGCAGCAGGGCAGAACTGACTACTGAAAAAACAGACCAGACCCTCAGAAAGGAAGGTACTGATTAGGGAGTCTGGGTACAGGCAGGCCAGGTTCCCCTTCATTTGAATTCCCCCCTCCCACCCCAAAGGGGAAGATTTTAATTGTACTTGTGTACTGAACATGCTTAGATTTAAAAGCTTCCCCCACCATGCACCACATTTAGCTGTTCTGGGGACAGACCTAGATATCCATTTAAGGGCTGTTTGAAATCTAGTGACCATTTTAAAAATGGTTTAAATAGTTAATGTTACCTGTACCCCTGTCATCAGTTGTAGAGAAAATAAGCCAATTCCCCCTTCTTTGTGGGTCTCTCAGTAAAAGACAAACTAATTGAATTTTCCACTCAACTCAGCAGATAAGACAGACAACAACTGGATACTCAAACCATTTATTACTGCCAGTTTAGTAGAGGCGCTGTGGCTTGCCCATGGTGCTTTTAATGTACAATGCACGCACATTCTGCCAGTTCTTCTTCAGCAAGGACACCAGGAAGTTGATGGCCAGGTGAATGTTGTAGACTAGCTCATCCTCTGTCATTTTCACATGGCCAACAGCCACAGCCAGACAGAGCACCTGGGGACATAGAAAGCAGTGTCACTAGACTAATGGTGTAGACTTTGCAAGGAACTGCCTTGACTGGAAAGGAATGTGTATTAAACAAGGACAGCAGGAACAAAACTTAACCAGCAGGGTTAAAGTCTAACCGGCAGGCAATTAACGTTAAGGGCCTGGCTTCTCTTTGGAATCTCTCTCGGACTGGGTTTAAGTCACAGCATAACTTTTCTTTTTCAAAGTGATAAATCAAAGGTATGTGGTTTAAAATTCCTCTGTTTTTCTGTGACCTGTAAATGCTGCTGTATACATTCCAAGCATTTTAAAAAGCGACTGACCCAGTAAATAAAAGATCTGTAAATTCAGACATTCCAGAGCTGAATAATGATGTTTAACAGCTCAAAACCTACTCTTCCAGTTTGCATAGCAGGAGCTAAAAGGCTTAAGAGCGCATGTTAAGTTTGCCAACTGGCTTCCACACACATTAACATGCACACTCAACATCTAACTGCAATGTACATAGGTGTTTCATCTTCTGTTCAAAGTGCTCTACAAAGACAGTAAATGTCATTCCCTATTTATAAAATGAGGCTAATCTAAGGCATACAGAACCAAAGGCACACCAAGGAACAGAATCCAAGTCTAACACCTAATCACAGGCCTGATTTATCACTATAATGTCTTATACACCCTTGCCTCCACAAATACTGCCCAGCATTAACCCATGCTGCACAGATTAGCTCAACCACCCTTACCAACTGCTTAATTTTTTCATATTGTAAAATACAGAGCTGACTTGTTTTGCCCCTAATCAACGAGTCTTTCTAGTCACCAAATAAAGAACATGCATCCAGACCAAGTCTTTGATGCCAAATTTGCTGAGCTGAAGTATACAGCCAAACTACAGACTGAAGAAAAAAGGACTTATAAAAAACATGACTTAGTTTCCTTTCAAATTGTTTTAAAGCAGGTGCCCTGTTAAGGTCGATCAGGAATAGTTCTCTTCAGATGGGCTGGAGTTGATTTAGCAGAGTACTTAAATGTGTGCTTAAGCCTTAGAAACAGACTTGTTAACTGAACTGAGTCAGGTTTACACCACCATAGTGCCCAACAGATAATGAATATGCATTTGAATTAGGGCTGCTTTGATTTAAAATACGATTCTGCTCCCTATAGTGACCTTTCTTCAAAGTCAAGACAGGACAACAGTCTAGAAAGTCAAAATTCTGCACTGCAGCTGCTGTGAAATTCCCCTACACGGCCTCCGGCCCAAAGCGTACACTACCCCCAAGTACTGACTATACAGTTCAAGCCTGCTCTAATTCCTGGCTAACAAACTGAACCACATCCTCACAGTGTTAGGAGCTCATCACACAGGGTGCCCATCTCTTCCTGCAAGATGCTAAATGCCCTCAACTCCCACCCACTTACTTCAGTGAGCATTTAGGGTCCCCAGCATTCTGCAATATCAAGCTCTCCTCCACTTTCTCTTTTCAAGAAAAAGAAACAAACACACACACACACTACTGACAAGTTACATTCTCCCCTCAGGTCAGCAGCTGAATGCTCTAGTTGTGTTCCCTAAATGCACAGAACGGGACTGACCAGATATTGATCACTAGCTTTATCATTATCTTAAGAAAGAAGCTGAAGGATAGCTGCAGTTCAGCCCTGAGAATAGAAATCCACACATCATGGCAGGCAGCTAGTTGCTTCATTAAATCCCACCCCGCACAGGCCACATAACTGACTTCAGAGGTTGGAGTTTGCTTTTTTTTTTTTTTTACCTTCTTCATTTGAAATTTGATAGTAGACTTGACCTCGTCAATCTTGGCCACCATGTTCTCATTGTGGGTGAGGAGAGAGGGGAACTTGCCAGCTTTGTTCAGCCCTGGACCCAGGATACGAGGAATCTGTTTGATCAGAGACTCAGAAGCCAGGAAGGCATCATACTTCTTAGCTATGGGAGAAAAAAATGTAATGCATGTGTGATTGCAGTTTTTGCTTATTTTAATTCTGGGCTTGATTTCCTCCTCACCTAGCAGCAGTCTGCAAGTTTCTCTAAGAGCAACTAATTAAAGCAGGGGATAGGCAACCTATGGCTCACGTGCCGCAGGCGGCAGACGAGCTGATTTTCAGTGGCACTCACACTGCCCAGGTCCTGGCCACCTATCCGGAGGGCTCTGCATTTTAATTTAATTTTAAATGAAGCTTTTTAAACATTTTAAAAACCTTATTTACTTGACATCCAACAATAGTTTAGTTATGTATTATAGACTCATAGAAAGAGACCTTCTAAAAACGTTAAATTGTATTACTGGCACGTAAAACTTTAGAGTGAATAAATGAAAACTTGGCACACCACTTCTGAAAGGCTGCTGACCCCCGAATCAAAGCGTTCACACCAAAGGCTCGTTGTGTATTTACAGTCTCTTCAGAGACTCTAGAAGTCAGTCACAAGGTAGGCCAAGTCTACACTAGGGCTTTTGCCAGTATATCTGTTAGGAATGTGATTTTATGATTTGATAGAAAATGACCTAGTGTAGGTGCAGTTATACCAGAAAAGATAAGACCAGACAATATGAGTAGATGGCTCAAGCAAGCAACCATACTTCAGATCTAGTAGCCAACTTCCCCCTAACAAGACAGCGAGCAGGAGTCTGGCTGCTGGGGGAACTCCACACTGGTCACATCTGGCACTGCAGGAGTGTTAACTATCTGTGACATCCTTCCCCCCTGGAGATGTTACAGGTATACTAGCCCTTCAGAATTCTACTCACCCAGCTTTTTCACTAGCTTCTTGTTCTTGTTGAGTTTCTTCAGAGCCTCGATGTCCATGTGAGGGATATCAACCGCTTTGGCCTCATCACAGTGTTGCTGGTCCCCCAGCACGCAGACTGAAAATTTAGGGCGTGGGGTGGACTTGAGCCTGTCAGGAAGGGAAGAGGACACCACATATTGTCACTATGCACTGCCAGCACCACACACCTTGAAGGGAGCAAAGAGCCACAGCAGAGAAACCTTACCACAGTCACCTGCAATTCTTCATCCACCAGCCTTTAATCTGGCTTCTCCAATTGGTCGGTGGGATCAGCACAGAAGCCTCACCACACCTCCCCTCATGTTTTAAGACCCAGGGTAGGGGTCCGTCCAGCCACACCCATGTAGAGATCTGGGGGGTCTGAACTACCCGGGCAATTCAGCACTGCACCCTCCTGCCATTGTATCAAGCAGTCAATGTGCTGCTCACAACACGTACATTTAAAGTGCCTGGAGGGAGTGGGATGCAGGCTGAAGGCTGGGTGGGATCAGAAAATGCCGAACCTGACTGTGCCAGAGAAACGCTTGTCCTTCTGTGGATCATAGTTTTTCAGACTGATCTGCAACTCCACAGTTTCCGTAAACCTAACAAACAGAAAAAAAGAAACAGGCCAGGTCAGAATTTAAGAATCCAGTAAAACAAGATGAATAGCAATAAACATGGGAAAAAACTGTAGTAACATCTAGAAGAGCACAGAGACACTGCCACGAACCCTTCCCCCTCCCTCTCTCTTCACCACAGATTTCCAGTCATGGAGTTGGCATTTGGGGAAGCAGAGTTCTTACTTGCGTGGTTTCACTTGAGTCCCTTGCAGGACCTCCTTCACTGCTTCGTACAAGGTGTCACGGGAAACTTTGCTGCTGTAGATGTGAAAGGCACAAAGAGCAGGTCAGGCACTTGAAAGAATCAACTGAATGAATCACTCTGGACAGGTTGAAAATGTAGGTACATTAGCATCTAAAACCACCTTTAATCCTGACAACCAGGGGAGCTGTTGAGCCCACAGCATTCTGGGGGAATGAAATGAACCATTGCCCTGTAATGATGTGAACTCAAATGCAACAGTCTGGGGCCAGTGCAGCACATATAAAGATGAAACTGACATGCCCAGGTTCACTGTGCAGGCCCAAAACAGTGCAAAAATAACTGAACAGCAACAATGGTGAACTGGAAGTTAGATCCATTGTTCTTTCAGCTTCACCCTCAGGCACTCACAGCAGGGTGGCTCCATTTTTAAATACAATAACCATTTCTCTTGTCAGCCCATTTCATTCCACAGCCCCAGAGATGCTGAAGCCAGAAACGCAGCCACAGTGAAGGTTTCTTCCTTAGTGAGCCTTAACCCCACCGTGGAGGGGCCCATTCTAGGAGCAAGAGTATAAAGAGTTGATAAAACATAGCTGGGTTCAAAGAATGAGCTGAGTTCACGGACAGCAAGTCCCTCACCAGCTATTAGCCAAGATGGTCAGGGACTCAAGCCCCTGCTCCGCGTGTCCCTAACCCTCTGCCAGGAGCCGGGACTGGACAAGGGGACACCCCGCTGCGTTCTCCCTCCGCAGCAGCCCGCCCCGCTTGATCCGACCAGCCCAGCGCTGCTCATGGCCGGATGGCTGCGCGCGGGGGCGCGGCGGCTCTTCGCCCCGGGGGACCGACCCGGGATGCACCTGCAGAGGGGCCCCCAAGCCGCCCCCGGCCTGGCGGGAACAGCTGAGCACGGGCCTGGCCGGTGCAGACGGTACCCGGTGGCGCTCCCCGCTCCCCCGTGTCTTGGCCCAGCCCGCCTGGCCAAGGGGCCCCACAGGAGGCGACCCTCCCAGGGAAGGGCCCAGGCAGGTTCCCGCCCCCCACATCGCCTCCCTGACCCCCCGCCAGCCGCAGCGCGGAGGGAGCAGAGACCCTCCGGGCCCACCCGCGCCTCGCACCCCGGCTCAGCCCCTCAGCGGAGTCAGTTCCCGCGGGAGGGCCGCACCGGGCCCCCCTCTGTCTAACGCGGGAGCCGGGCCCGCCGCCGGGGTCAGATGGGGGCGGATGGCACCGGATTGAGCCCCCCGGACACGCACCTCATCTTGGCACAGGCCCTCCCCGATTCCGGGAACCGCGGGTGCCGCCGGGCAGAAAAGGGCGGGACCGGTCAAATCACGCTATAAATAGTGCATGGTCTCGCGAGAGGTAGGGGCTGTGTGGGCGCCATTTTGAGAGAGGCTGGCTGTAGGGGAGGGGGCAGCCCAGCGTCAGGGGGAGAGCTAGGTGCTGTGGTAGCGGGATGCAGTTGTGAGCAGAGCGGCCTGTGCATCTTCAGAGCGCCTTTAATTTCCTTTAGGTGCAAACCGTAGCTTGACCGTTTATTGCACACTTTTTGCATCTTTCCTAGGAGCCAGTGGCTGATTACTGAGCAGATGGGGAGGAGCTCCAGTTTAGAGCCCGGGGTTGGCGTGGTGATGGAGGGATTCAACCTGTGTGTCTGCTCTGAGCCTGTAGAGTCCTTGCTAAACTCTGGAGTGGGCTGGATGCAGATGCTTCTGCACTAGAAGGTGGGTTAGGAGCTCTGGGCAGTCTCCCATGCTAGCTGCTTCACACCAGTGTGTGCCTGGGGTCAGATTTATTCCTTGTTACGTATCAGAGGGGTAGCTGTGTTAGTCTAGATCTGTAAAAGCAGCAGAGTCCTGTGGCGCCTTATAGACTAACAAACATAGTGGAGCATGAGCTTTCATGATTGAATACCCACTTCATTGGTGCTCCAATATGTCTGTTAGTCTATAAGGTGCCATAGGACTCGCTGCTTTTCCTTATTACGTTGGTAACATAAGTGTGTACACTCCCAGTGGGGGGAGTGGCTGTAATCAGTATCTCGATGGCATCTCATGGCTTTTAAGCTCTTATTTTGGTTTCAGGTGGAGTTGAGGGTGTTTGGCACTTTGCAGAATCAGGAAGGGGCATGTGACCAGCTGTGAGTCTTTTGTGGCGTGGAGCCCTGGGGGTTCCAGTACAATTTGCCACAGGTTTGCTTTTTAAACAAATAGTTCCCAAGATTACAATTGGCAGTGCCTTCACCCACAACTAAAGATTCCCATCAAACAAAATCTAACATAAAATTGCAGTTTAGGGCATGCCTACACTGCAATAAAAGACATGTAGCTGGCCCAGGCTTCTGGACTTAGGCGCTAAGATCCTGTGAGGAGGGTGGGTCCTAGATCCTGGGCTCCAGCCCAGGCTCTAACATCTACACTGCAATTTTATAACCCTACAGCGAGAGCCCTGCAAGCCCATGTCTACTCACCCTGCTGCCAGTCTCTTAGTTCAGTGTGGACATACCCCTAGAGTCTGTGGCATCAGACCTTGTGGTGGGAAGTACATATTTATGGCTACTGAGGTATTCTCCTTCATGCCAGTCAGCGGGAGAAGCAATAAAATGTATGTTCTCTGTCCCCCACCCTAATCCCACTGTTAGCTGTATTTTGTCAAACAGTGAGTGCCACTGGATTCAGTGTTTGCTAATCTGATGGCACAGCAACAGCGTTCTTCAGCAAGTTTGTCTCCTCCCCTCTGGATCTGAGGGTCATTGACAGTCCTGGGCCCCCTCGCTGGAATCAGAGGCCTGCAGCCGTCCCCACCCTGGCTTCACACTGAGTTGCACCTTCAAGACACTATTAGCTTCCCTGGCAAAGGCTGAGGGCAGAGGCCTCACTGCTGTTAGTGCGCATGCTCTTGATTTTCGTACATGCGCATTGGTGGCACAGTTGAGTGCGTTCCGAAGGCGCTCTCGCCGTTCCTGTTCCGGGGGCGGAGTTAGCAGGCCCCGGAACGTGGATGGGCGGCGGCGAGTGGTTGGAGCCCCAGGGCAGAGGCCGGGCCATGCAGGTTGCGGGGCGGGGCTCTAGGAGCTGGGCCCGGTGCATGGCGGTCAGGCGGCGGACTCGGCCCGCTAGGGCATCCTCAGGTGGGTGGCTATAGTGGGGGCGGCCCGAGGGGGTGGAGGAGCCGGGACTAGGCGGCTGCGCCCCCCGCCCGGGCTCGGTCCTGTGGTATAGAGACCCCATTTCCCGGCACCTTACCCGCCGCCCCCGGTACATCCCCAGGCCCTGT
Organism: Gopherus evgoodei; assembly: GCF_007399415.2. Lineage (NCBI taxonomy): Eukaryota > Metazoa > Chordata > Testudines > Testudinidae > Gopherus > Gopherus evgoodei. The sequence continues at coordinate 137,743,618 of NC_044325.1, read as the reverse complement.
CAACCCCCCTGCCCCACGCCAACCCACCGGGCCTTGCCACCCCCATGGCCCCCCGCTAGCCCCCCCGGCCCCTCACTACTTCCCCCCGGACCCTGCCACCCCCTGTTAACCTCCCCCCGGCCCTGTCCTAACGCCTCCTCGGGCCCTGTCCTAACACCCCCCGCTAACACCCCCGGGCCCTGTCCTAACACCCCCCGCTAACACCCCCCCGGGCCCTGTCACCCCCATGCCCCCCCGCTAGCCCCCCCGGCCCCACACTACCTCCCCCCGGACCCTGCCACCCCCCGCTAACCCCTCCCAACCCTGTCCTAACGCCTCCTCGGGCCCTGTCCTAACACCCCCCGCTAATACCCCCCCCGGCCTTGCCACCCCCATGCCCCCCCGCTAACCCCCCTGGCCCCTCACTACCTCCCCCCGGACCCTGCCACCCCCTGCTAACCCCCCCCCGGCCCTGTCCTAATGCCTCCTCGGGCCCTGTCCTAACACCCCCCGCTAACACCCCCCCGAGCCCTGTCACCCCCATGGCCCCCCGCTAACCCTCCCCGGCCCCCCACTACCTCCCCCCGGGCCCTGCCACCCCCCGCTAACCCCCCCCTGGCCCTGTCCTAACGCCTCCTCGGGCCCTGTCCTAACACCCCCCACTAACACCCCCCCGGGCCCTGTCACCCCCATGGCCCCCCGCTAACCCTCCCCGGCCCCCCACTACCTCCCCCTGGGCCCTGCCACCCCCCGCTAACTCCCCCCCGGGCCCTGTCACCCCCATGGCCCCCCGCTAACCCTCCCCGGCCCCCCACTACCTCCCCCCAGGCCCTGCCACCCCCCCGCTAACCCTCCTCGGGCCCTGTCCTAATGTCCCCCTGCTACCACCCCCCCGGGCCCTGTCACCCCCACAGCCCCCTGCTGACCCCCCCCAGGCCCTGTCCTCCCAATAGTCCCCTGCCAACTCCCCCTGGCCTCGACCCCCTGCGGTGCCCCACTACCCTCCCAGCCCTGTCACCCCCATGGCCCAACCCTCGCTGCGTCCCCCTGGCCCTGTCTCCCCCATGACCCCCGCTAACCTCCCCGGGCCCTGCCATCCCCACAGCCCCCTACTAACCCCCACAGCCATGTCACCCCCATGGCCCCCGCTAACCCCACCAGGCCCTGTCCTCCCAGCGGCCCCAGCCCCACTGAGCCCCCCGGGCCCTGTCACCCCCACGGCCCACTGCTAACCCCTGCCCCCAGGCTCTGTCCTCACCACGGCCCCCTGCCAACACCTCACCCCCCCACACACACAGCCCCCTGCTACCCCCCCCCCAGCTCCTCCACCACCATGGCCCCCTGCTACACACACACACACACACACACACACAGAGCCCGGGTCCTCTTTTTTTTTTTTTCCCTTAGCCCACCCTAATCCTTTCAGTAACCAGACCCCAATATCTCCTTCTGGAAGTCTCAGCCCCTGTACTCAATTCCTCTGTCATCCCAAATTCCTAGCTCCCTCAACACCCCGTCACTGCCAGTTCTTAACACCCTCTTGTGCCCCAAATTCTGTCATTTCCATTTCCGATCCTCTCTAGTATCCCATTACCTTGCACCCTGATTCTTCATTCCCTTAATATCCCTAAACCCCAGAATCTTGTTGCCTTATCCTTAATCCCCACAACACCATCCCTATCTTTAATAACACCCAAACTCCCTGTCTCACCAGTCCTTCTTTTTAACATTCCCAGACATCCTCAACACTCCCACACCTTACCCCTGCCATGATCCAATTCCTAGTCCATTCACACACTGTTTGCTCTTTCTGATCCCCTTCAACATCCTCTAACTCTCTATAACCTTGTTGCTAATTCCCTTAACTCCAACTCCGCCACATAATAGCCCATTCCGAATCCTCATTTGAATTCCCCCAACTATTGCATTAAACTTCTTCTTAACTGACTTTAGGCACCTTAAATGTTGTTTTTGTCCTTGTTCATCAAGGGCTTGTTTTTACTAGAACACATGTCAACAAACACATTGTCAAACACAAGTTGACACAGTGACAAGGACGGTCACATTAACCACAACCAGCTGCTAAAATAGTCAACCATAGGATTACCCATGAATGGTTGGCACAGTGTTAAATGCATTGTGGCCTTCCTGTGCTTGAAAGATCTGTCTAGATGATAAACTAACTTAATTTCAAAGACCATCTTCTTTCAACATAGTTGGAAATCCCCATTAATGACTCTTTCCCGGTATCCCTTTTCACTCTGTCCTGCACACATAGGTGCCGGAGAGAGAGGACATGAAGTACTGGGGTGGTTGGGGGTTGGATGAGACTTAAAACTGAGATCCTGACTGCTTTTGATCATTAAAAGTCTAATGGCACTTTACTCAGTTTGGGGGGGGTTAATATTCCCATTCAAGCAATTACATTCTGCCTTCTGAGATTTCCTCATATCAGCTGTGTGTAGTATTCTTCACTGTCTTTCTGAACAGTCATGTAGTGTTCTGCACTATCAAACAGTTGCTCTGCTCCAGCACAGAGGTTGTTGCACTTTGGGGGTGGATGAAATAATGTTGAGGGTGTCTGTACATTATTAATATGCTTTATAGTGGTAAGAAAGGATTATTTAATTTGATAGCACCCACAGGTTCCAATCCTATTCAGGGGTCCACTGCAGTTACGGCTGCACAAGCATAAGAAAAGACAATCCCTGCTCCTAAAAGCTTACAGGAATGTTAGAAAAGATGATATATAAACATAAGATTCTATTATTAGAGACAGACTGTGGCTTAGTGGATATAGCACTGAACTATGAATCTGGAGACCTGGGTTCTATTCCCAGCCTTGCTACTGACCTGCTGGGAAACCCTGGGCAAATCACTTTTAGTTTTCCTTGGAGATAATGATATTGACCTCACTTGTAAACCTTTGAGATCTATGTATTATAAAAGCTACAGATAAGAGGAAAGTGGTGGTAATATTGTGGTATTAGTATTAATTATTATTATTGTATTATTCTTTCAACAAAAGTTACATTCTCAAGTAGAGTTAGTGTTTTGCCCCCAGAGATCTGATAATTCACAGGTAAAATGCTAAAGTTTTAAACCTATGTGCTAAATTTTAAGTAATTTCTAATTGCACTTCCCACAAGTTTCCTCTGCCGCCCATCATCATCAGCTGCTATCTTGGCTAATGCCACATTGGAACTCTTGGCGGTTGGAAACTGCAACACAATGATGCACAGTGGCAATACAGAGCGTGCTGCCCCTCCCATTGCTGCTGATCTGTGCATCAAGGTTTGATTTACGTTGGACATACTTAGATACTACAATGAGATGCCATTGAAAACCCTAAGACATGTGATCAGTCCCTCTCATGGTAATAAAGAGCATAAACTGCCAGGCTGCCCCAGAAATAACTTTTTTTTTTTAATCGCATAAATCTAGGGTTTAAAATAATTTATTGATAGAATGTTTCCTAAAACATCATTGCAGGGGATGGACAGCTTAGGGAACTGATCCTGGGATATGGAAGACTTTTTCCTCTAGGTCGCTGGTTCATATCCAGGCCAAGTTGTTAGTGACCCAAAATTGTTAGCATTTGAAGGCTATTTGTTGGCCTTCGTATGAGATTAGGTGGGTTTCATACCATTTGCTAGCTGGTATTTTGCCCGTATCACAAAAACTACCACATACCTTGATCTTATTTGGCCCTTTTGGAGATGATCTCAGAAGATAAGTCAGCAACTGCACAGACCTTTTGCTTCTATAAGGGCTTGTCTATGCAAGAAAGTTCTTCTGGAATAAGGTAGGGTGTGAATTGAAAGCACATTTCTGCAGTAGTTCCTTCCTCATGTGGGCGCACTAGTTCTAAATTTTAAAATGAACTGTTTAATTTTTCTCTATGGGTACACTGTAATCTGCCAATTCACTTGACAGCTGAGCTTTGTTCTCCCCATTTTTGGCCACAGAACTGGGCTTTGACCCACATGTTAGCAATCCACATGACAGACACTGGAAGGATTATGCACATTATCCGATAATAACTTTTCCCCAAACTGTAGTTTGACATCCACCCATTTTTATGTGCAAGCACAAGTGTGTTTTGGGGGAAAATATAGTTTGAAATGTTCTTTTTATCTAAGATTTGTAACAAAGAAGAAAACTCCTTGCCTGTTCCAAAAAGCTACTGCTTCCAACACTCTCCAAGTGTATGCTGATTACAGTGAAATTCATGTCTGAGGAGCAGTCATCAGGACACTATGGAGAGTTTGGGCCTGCAGGCAGTGACCCTTACTGATGGGACAACAGCCTACATTCAGCAGGCCATCAAAGGTAAGAGACCCTTTGGACTACTGAGCCTGACCTCTCTGATATGTTGAGTGACACTGCAGAAAATCACACCTGTTGGCATCATACACATAATACTTACTGTTTCCCTCGTTGACTTGGGCAAGGAGCTTATGGTTGTCTGTTAGGTTTCACTGACTCATATCGAAGAGGAAACATACCACTGATCTGGAAAATAACACACAGGAGCTAAGAGAGCTACTGAAACATAAACAGAAGATAGGTTCAGAATACAGTGATTGGCTTTCTCTCTGCAGGTTAATTATAGGCTGCAACTCCTGACTCCTGTTGGAGCCAAGCTAGGTGCTTCGTCTGACTAAGGAGCATAGAATTTGGTTTATGCCAGGAGTAGGCAACCTATGGCACACGTGCCGAAGGCGGCACACGAGCTGATTTTCAGTGGCACTCACACTGCCCCGGTCTGGACCACCGGTCCGGAGGGCTCTGCATTTTAATTTAATTTTAAATGAAGCTTCTTAAACATTTTAAAAACCTTATTTACTTTACATACAATAGTTTAGTTATATATTATAGACTTATAGAAAGAAACCTTCTAAAAATGTTAAAATGTATTACTGGCACGTGAAACCTTAAATTAGAGTGACTAAATGAAGACTCGGCACAGCACTTCTGAAAGGTTGCCAACCCCTGGTTTATGCTAACACCTTTCTCACTGAAATGAGTAATGCGTTAAGTGTTGGTTAGTGAAATAAAGCTGACACGAAATGCAATGCCTATTATTTTAGTTTGGGAGTTATAAAATGCAGTCCTCATGCAGTCTCTAGGAACTTACACAAAATACACACTCCATGCAGTATTGGATCATAGAATATCAGGGAAGGGACCTCAGGAGGTCATCTAGTCCAACCCCATAGTCAAATTCATAGTCAAACCCATCCATTAGATGCTTTGTGTGTCCCATAATCTCTTCATCTTGGGCAAAAGCCTGAGGGAAAAGATGGGCCTTGTGTTGGACCCTGAATGTCAGCAGGTGTGAACTGTATCCAACCAGGGGGTAGGTAGTGGGAACCTGAGCACAGAGTTCTCCACCTGGGACACCCAGCCCCAGGCATTCATTGCTATATTGTTAGCAGGAGCACCTAGGCTCCTCTCAACTGTAGCAAGAGAGTGCAGGGAGGTAAATGGTGTGTTCATTCAGTTTGATTTGCAGCATTAGAACCTATTTTATTAATGTACTTTGTTGGCCAGGACATTAGGATTATCCACACTTTTTTCAGAAATAGCTGCAGGATGTGTGTCTTCTCCCAAAGAGCCACAAAGGATGAGTACAAGAGACCTCCGCTTAACTCTCTGATGAAACATGGCGTCTCTTTATAATATACATCATACCTGCTGCTCTGCAATGTCAGCATTGGGTTTGAATCAGATCTTTGGCCCAGAGGTAAAGGTGCTGCCCCAGATGTACACCCAGGCACCGCAATGATTATTGCAGAAAACCTTCTCTTCTCTAAAGCTATGAATAACTGTATTTTTTAGTTAGAGCAGGCACTCTGAATCAGGACTCCTGGATTCTCTTCCACTGATCTGCTGTGTGACCCCAAGCAAGTTTCCTATCTTTCTGTCCCTCGGTTCTGCCATCTGTAAATGGGGATGATAATACCTCAACCACTGGCATGTTCTGAAGCTTAACTAATTGAAATCCTCACATGAGAAGAGCTGAATGAATCCAAAGTACGATTATTTTCATTATTGCTCATGTCCTCTGACAGGCTTCCAAGGGAGGTAGTGGAATCCCCATCACTAGATTTTAAAGAACAGTTTGGATAAAGTCTGTCGGGGTGGTTTAGGTTTACTTGATCCTTCCTCAGTGCAGGGGGCTGGACTGGATGACTTCTCGGGGTCACTTCCAGCCCTACATTTCTATGATTGCATAATTTCTCTACTTATTTGAATGACAGCAGTTTATTTGAAATAATTAATATACCACCCAGCATTTCTACATTCCTGGGGAATGACTTCTGGCAGAGCATAACATTTCCTTATAGAGAAAAATTTCCTTAGTGATCCTTTGATCAGTAGGAGAAGGCAAGCCCAGTTCACATAGTCCTCCATTTCTGATTTTCCTTCATTATTAATGTGCTGCCTGGAGAACCTCATTCTGTATGTTAACTGGTCAACAAGTGTGTAGGCAGAACACAATTGGTTTCTGCTTTGATCAAATCTATAATCTAAAAACCCTATTAATAAAGAAGTAAACAAATAAGAAATATTACTTAACAGCAGGCATACATTTCTTGGTCCAAATATATAATGGCCTACAACTGGGTATGTCATTTCCACATACTTTTATAGTTCTGTTTACAGTGAACCTTCTTAAATGCAGATAGGATTAGTTCTTGTGGCAGTTTCTTTCCCTGGTCATATACTGGAGCCTGGCAATAGTCAGAAATTATTGATTGATTTAAGGTGGTTTGAGGTTCGAACGAGATACAACCCCCACCTCCCTGGTTTTTTTTAAATGCTAGAGTAATAGTTCCAAACACTATTTCTTACTGTTGTGGTACTGCAGTGTTCTGAGTGATTTTCATAGGGATTGTGTCTATATCTGTGTTTGGAGTGCTCATGTGCTAGGAGCTGTACAATCCTGACTGGGCCCTGCTTCTGGGCCCTACCTACTTTCCCCTATTAATGCCAACTGATACTTATAGCAACTTTTCTAAGGAGTTGCCTCAGTTCTGATGGAAGATTAAGAGCATTTAGTAGCTCCGTGTCATCTGTATAAATATCCCAGGCATCCAGGTGTACATCTGGGGGCCCTGAGCTACATTTTAAAAAGTCTAGGGGCCCTGACCTTTCTGCTATCTGCTAGCTTTGTGCTGAGTCAAGGTCATTGATAAAGTTTAGTTTCTCCTGTCTGAAAACATAGAAATAAGTTGTAGGAGTATTGAAGCAGAGATCTGGTATTTGCTCTTTAGACCTGCAATACAGAGGGAGTAAGGACAGCTTTAAGGTCAGAAATCTCACAATTCACAAACCAAAATTGTGAGAGAGGAATGTTCCATCGCATGGATGTGTGTCATCCTGTGGCATACAATACATGCTTATAGCTCTGGTAAACCTGGCAAATCATGTTTTCTGGTTACCATCTTGTTTTCTTTTCCACTTGGATTCATCAAGTTTCTTTCTTTATTAGATTTCAATAAATGCTAAAAAGGGGGTGCTTATCCATATACTCTAGACACCTGTGACATAACTTAAAAATACACAGGTTAGCAGTCCGTAGCTTGAGATCCCCTAGGGCTCTAGACCCAAATGCTTTGCACCCTCTGAAAGTAGCATGGGCTTCCATAGTTTACTAAAATGTCACAACTGGAAATGTATTTCAGAAGCAAGATGGTAATCCTAATTATACGATTGTAAGATTCCATTTCTCACAACCTGCCAGAGATAGACACAATTAGTGCTTCAGGACCTGTAAAGGTTTACAGGAATTGGTCCTTGACCAAGTGAAGAAAAATAAGCATTCAGTCCCTCATTTACGCCATTAAGAGGCCCCATCGGTTGCTGGTTTAAGCCCTACTGGTATTTGCTAGAGCATTTTTGTTCCCTTTACTTCTCTTTGTTCACATGGCAGAGAGCTGGCAAAAGAATCCTGTACCCTGTAAATAAGTGATGGTTGAGATTGCCTTAGACTGTTTCCTCCATTCAGACAACATAGGAAAGGGAGATTTAAACTTCTCTATGGTATTCATAAGTGTAACCATTACTATGGTTCTGAATGCAAATAGGGGTTGATAAAATAATGGCCTCATTTGGTGACTGTGATCCCATGAGATTATTTCCCATTGGGGGAAATAGCAAAGGGTTAGGAACAAAGGGGAACAGTTCTGTGTGCTGGCAGGTTCATCAGTCTTGCAGTCAGCTGTGATGATTTTCTTTTCACACTGTTGCAGGAGAGAAGATGCTTGAAGGGCAAGTGATTGAGCTTGAGGATGGGACGACAGCTTACATCCATCAAGTGACAGTCCAGAAAGGTGAGGATGAGTTGAGCTCAGGTGACATTTGGAATGTGTCCCTATTTTGGGATGTTACTGGTGTGACTCAAGGCTGACCTCCTTGACAATTAGATCCCACCTCTAAATTTCTAGCCTCAAGGATTCCATCTGTGTGTGATTTATTCCCCCTACCTATTGTTTTAGTGCTGAATGAAAATACAGTATAGATGTTTTTTCAGTAATATGTGACTTCCTGTGAAATGTGCAGTAAACTCATCTGAGGCCAAATTTGCTGTTGATGTAAACAGATGCAGGTTAAAATAGTGTTGGCCTGTGCTCTCTGTCACAGTGTGTATCTGTCTGATCACAAATCTGATAAGTTCAGTTCACTATGTGTCTTTATACATAGCCTCTATCACGGAGTGTGGGGGAGTCAGGGCCCTGCAACCCCTCACTTCCTGCAATTCACCGTGACTCTCAGCCAGCCAGTAAAACAGAAGGTTTATTAGACAACAGGAACACAGTCTAAAACAGAGCTTGTAGGTACAGAAAACAGGACCCCTCAGTCAGGTTCATCTTGAGGGATGGGGAGCCCAGACCCAGGTTCTGGGCCCATCTTCCTAGCCAGCTCCAAACTGAGACTCCTTCCAGCCCCTCCTCTACCCTTTGGTCTCTTTGTTCTCCAACACCTTCAGTTGCCACCTTTCAGGGGAGGGGGCCCAAACCATTAGTTGCCAGGAGACAAGGTGTCAGCCATTCTCTGTGCAGACAGCCCTCTAGGGCTCTGCAACAATCACGCACCCTTATCCCACCACCTAGATACTTAAGAAATGCATAGGGGAAACTGAGGCACCCACACAGTATTCAGAGAAAGCATTAAGAACATTCCTACTTTGTCACAGCCTCTGTGTCCATGTGGTTTAAAAACAACATTAGGGCACTACACGTTTATCCGTGAACAGTCAGACATGAACTCTTTGTAAACTATTAGTTATATTAGACTCTGGAATAGTCTCCCAAGAAAAGTGATAGAAACCCCATAGCTTGGGTCATCAATAGATATGTTTTCCTCTCAGATTTGAAATGGGATGGTGTTAACACAGCTGAGAGGGGAAGGGAATGGAGCTACAGAGGATAAGAACCTTGCACCAACCATGATAAGGTATTGTAAAGGAACAGAGAGAAGTTAGCTGCTAAATAAATAAACCCATCCTCTGTCTCTAATTCCCTTTATGACTGGAATGGGACTCAGGATACTGGGGCTCTATTATCTGACCTAAAACTTGTTGTATGACCTTGGGCAAGTCAGTTAATCGTGTACTTCAGTTCCCCGTTCGTAAAATGGAGATAGTTTCATTTCCCCATCTCACAGGGATTTTGGGAGAATAAATTAACTAATGGTTGAGAAGCTCATTTCCTGCAGTGATGAGTGTTGTAGAAAAGCCAGTAAAGTAGGGGGCAGCTCAGGCAAGTCCATGGCAGGTTATAAAAATGAGCAGGACATTTTTGAACTAAGCCTTATATGTGCTCTGCTGTATGGGGAATTGAGCAAATTGACTCTGAGATCCAGACATGAAATTCTTCACTCTGTTATTTATGGGTTGCGTTGATTTACAGAGTCTATAGCTTTTGAAGATGGGCAGCAAGTGGTGTTGGAAGATGGCAGCATGGCTTATATACACAGCACACCTAAAGGTAATTATTTATTTTTCCATCCTTTCCCTCAGTCAAACATCTAATGGATTAAACAAAATGTTGCAGGTTTCTAAGGGAATGTCTACACTAAGAAATTAGGTCGATTTTATAGAAGTCGATTTTTTAGAAATCGATTTTATACATTCAATTTGTTTCCCCACTGAGCGCATTAAGTCGGCGGAGTGCGTCCACAGTACCGAGGCTAGCGTCAACTTTTGAGCGTTGTACTGTGGGTAGCTATCCCACAGTTCCCACAGTCTCTGCCACCCATTGGAATTCTGGGTTTAGCTCCCAATGCCTGATGGGGCAAAAACATTGTCGCAGCTGGTTTGGGGTACATGTCGTCAGGCTTCCCTCCCTCCATGAAAGCAACGGCAAACAATCATTTCTCACCTTTTTTCCTGGGTTACCCGTGCAGACGATATACCACGGCAAGCATGGAACCTGCTCAGCTCACCATCACCATACGTCTCCTGGGTACTGCTGGCAGACGCGGTACTGCACTACTACGTAGCAGCAGCTCCTTGCCTTCGTGGCAGCAGACAGTGCAGTATGGCTGCTAGCCGTCGTCGTCGTCTCCTGGGTGCTCCTGGCCGACCTCGGTAGACATGGGTGCTCCTGGCAGACCTCAGTGAGGTCGATCAGGAGCGCCTGGACATAAATGGGAGTGACTCCAGGTGATTCTCTTCTATAAGTTTCATCTCATGGAGATGGAGTCCTGCCTGGAATATCATGCAAGCTGGAGGCTTCTGCCTCAGGCTGCTCTCCCAGCTGGCAGCACCACACAGTCACACCTACCCCAGCCTACCCCTTGCTCCCATGGCTCATGAAGTCTGGACAGTACTAAGGGGCAGTTCAACTGTAGGCTGAGCAAGTGCAGAATGGTGGTAGAATGTGCATTTGGATGTTTAAAAGCATACTGGCGCAGTTTACTGACTTGATTAGACCTGTGTGAAACCAATATTCCCATCGTTATTACTGCTTGCTGTGTTCTCCACAATATCTGTGAGAGTAAGGGGGAGACGTTAATGACAGGGTGGGAGGTTGAGGCAAATCGCTTGGCCGCTGATTACACACAGCCAGACACCAGGGCGGTTAGAAGAGCACAGCAGGGCGTGCTGCGCATCAGAGAAACTTTGAAAACCAGTTTCATGACTGGCCAGGCTATGGTGTGAAAGTTCTGTTTGTTTCTCCTTGATGAAAACCCACCCCCTTGGTTCACTCTACTTCCCGGTAAACCAACCACCCTCCTCTCCCCCCTTTGATCACCGCTTGCAGAGGCAATAAAGTCATTGTTGTTTCAAATTCATGCATTCTTTATTAATTTGTCACACAAATAGGGAGATAACTGCCAAGATAGCCCGGGAGGGATGGGTGAGGAGGGAAGCACCGGGTGGGGTGTGGTGATAGAGGAGGAGAAGAGGGAAGGACAAGGCCACACTGCACTTCAAAACTTATTGAATGCGTGCTTTCTGTTGCTTGGGCAGTCCTCTGGGATGGAGTGGTTGGATGCCCGGAGGCCTCTCCCACTGCATTCTTGGCCATCTGGGTGAGGAGGCTATGGCATTTGAGGAGGAGGGCGGTTGGTTACACGGCTGCAGCAGTGGTTTGGAGACTTTTTCAAATATTTGGGCATTTCGTCTTTTAGAACGGAGTTCTGATAGCACGAATTCCTCTCCCCATACAGCAATCAGATCCAGTACCTCCCGTTCGGTCCATGCTGGAGCTCTTTTGCAGTTCTGGGACTCCATGGTCACTCTGCTGATGAGATCTGCACAGTCACCTCTGAGCTCGCCACGCTGGCCAAACAGGAAATTCAAAAGTTTGCAGGACATTTCCTGTCTACCTGGCCAGTGCGTCTGAGTTGAGAGCGCTGTCCAGCATCGTCACAGTGGAGCACTCTGGGATAGCTCCCAGAGGCCAATACCGTCGAATCGCATCCACACTACCCTAAATTCAACCCAGCAAGGTCGATTTCAGTGCTAATCCTCTCATCGGGGAGGAGTACAGAAATCGATTTTAAGAGCCCTTTAAGTCAATAAAAATGGCTTAGTTGGGTGGATGGATGCCGATCTAATGCCGTTAAATTCAACCTAAATTCGTAGTGTAGACCAGGGCTAAGAATATAGCTCGGGTGATGTAAAGTGTAGGAAATCCAGATGTGACCGTACTAGGGTGACCAGATAGCAAGTGTGAAAAATCGGGGTGGGGGTGGGGGATAATTGGCAACTATATAAGAAAAGGCCCCAAATATCAGGACGGTCCCTATAAAATCGGGACATCTGGTCACCCTAGACCATACCATCAACAGAAACACAGCGTGAAAGCCACATTCTGGCCCCTGTTGCTACTAATAAAAATCTGTCAGGTTCACTTGGATTAACCTTCAACCAAGGATTCTTAAAACTTTCTCTGCTAACTCTGCATCTTTTTTATACATTGAGATTATTGGCTCCTGTCATCATCTCTAGCTCTGATGTGGGTTATAGTCTAACAGAAAGAAGAGCGAAGAACTGGCTCAAGACGCTTACCTTCTAGCAGAGCTTACAACACAGGGAATCGTTGGTACATGAAATAAAAAAGATCATTCTTACTATTGTGAATGACTAAATATTAATAGCAGCAGATTGATAATGGGTACTGACTGGGTAATCATGTGCCTTTTTAAGAGTGCTTGCTTTTCCTGTACAGAATAATTACACACACAAAAATTAAGCTAAAAGAGCATTAAATTTGGAAAGTCAAGCTCTCAAAGGTTAGGGAATGTCAGGATTATGTTTTCCTGTGCCAATAGGTACATAGCAATTGCTAATAAGCATTCATAGGCTTGACTACAGCGTTTGATTTTTGTGGTCCCCTCCAGAGGGTTATGATGCCAATGCCCTGGAAGAGGTCCAACTGGAGGATGGCTCCACTGCCTACATACATCGTCCTGATGTCATGCCAGCTGGCAGCACCATCCTGGCCGTGCAGGCGGAAACAGGGCTGGAGGAATTGGCTGGGGAGGAGGAAGATGAAGCCATTGATGCTGATACCATTAATGCTCTCAAGCAGTATGCCAGCAAGGTAAGGATGCAGCACTCATTTTACAGTCTGGCATCATGGCTGATTGGCGGGCAGGGAGGAGCTGATTCCCAGACCAGATTAGGACAGGGGATTAAATAGCCACAACTGCCCGTCTCTTCTGTATACCAGCTTCTCAGTGAAAGTGTGGACTTTTAGAAGAGAAATTGCAGAGTACTCTTGTGGGAATGTAGCAACTGATATTAAGATGGGTGTTTAATGGTCCCATAATACTGTTAATGAACATTTAAAGGCTCCCATTAGTATTGCAGAATACCGTTCCCCAACCTCTCTGTTAGGTGACACATGGAGGGAGGTACCTAGCTAGAGGTGTGCTGCTGCTCCTGGGTTTCCCCTGTGTGTTGAGCTATTTACATACAATTGGCTGCAAATGCAGCACCGACCAATGAAAAGCCAGATTAGGAAAAAGCTGCTTTTTATGATCTGTTACAGGATGTGTTAACCAGGGTCCCAAAACGTGAAATCATAGCAACTTGATGCAAAGGGTGGAAGTAGCAGTGAGGGTCAGACAATGATGGGATAGCTCAGTGGTTTGAGCATTGGCCTGCTAAACCCAAGGTTGTGAGCTCAATCCTTGAGGGAGATGTTTAGGGAACTGGGGTAAAGATCTGTCTGGGGATTGGTCTTGCTTGAGCAGGAGGTTGGACTAGATGACCTCCTGAGGTCCTTTCCACCCCGATATTCTGTGAAAGTTATAGGCAAGTGTGGCGGGGATTTGGACATGAACCAGAATGGTGAATGATTAGTAGAAATTTGCAGCATGAACAACCTGGTGGTAGGTGTGAATAGACAATGTTTCCTCATGAAGAAATTCATAAAGTGGCCTGAAACTCCCCAGATGGTACTACAGAAACCAGATAGATCACCTCTGCATGACAAGAACGTTTTGCAGCTCATTGACAGATAGACATGTGTGCAGGGGAGCAGATGTGAGCAGTGATCATAACCTTTGTATCGCTAAATTGAAGATCAAAGTAAAGAGGGTGGTGCAGGTTAAAAGAAGACCCAAACACAAAAAATGCCTTTTAGCTTGAACTGAAGAGCAGGTTCAGTGTTCTGATGGCATGAACTGAAGAAAACTCAGACTGATGCTCTGTGAAAACATCAGTGTGTGCTATCTAGAAAGTGCAAAGAGCTCTAATAAGGAAAGCTGAAGAGGAAGAATGTATTTGTAATGCTACTTGGGCAGCAGTGAAAAGGAGAAGTGCAAAGCAATTTGAATCATGAGATGCAGGGCCAGCTCTAGGTTTTTTGCTGCCTCAAGCAAAAAACAATTTTGGCTGCTCCCCACCCCAGCCCTGGGCTCCCCCCCGCAATCCCCTGCTGCCCAAGTGCTGGGCTCCCCTTTTCCCCCCAAGCAGTGCCTTCCCCCCACCCTCTGCTCTCCCAGCCCTGGGTCACTGGTAACTTGCTCCCAGGGCAGGTCATTCAGCAGGAATTTTGGATATGCACAGAACACAGACAGGATTGGTTCCCATATGGTTACAGAGCTGCAGTAAAGTGGGACAATTTTCGGCTTGTGTGATTGGAGGATATCTGGATGCATATTGTAAGACTGTCTTCCATAAATGAGGAAAAGTTGAGGTACCTTTATTGTTCTTTTGTTCCACTCTTTCTTTCTATGAGGAATTTGCTAATGCAATATCACTGTCTTCCTTTTAAACAAATAAAACTTAAAAACAAACAAACAAACAAACAAACAAAAAAAGGTGGCCCATGTAAATCTCCTGCCCCAAGCACCTGCTTGTTTTGCTGGTGCCTAGAGCCGGCCCTGATGAGATGTGAATAGACAAGCAAGTTGCAAGAAGACTTCAGAGCACTAGCCGGAGGGTAAAAAGGAGTGCTAAGAAGAAATAAAAGGGCAACTTGATAGAAAATGTCAAGAGTCTGAAGATGCCAACCTCATATAAGACAATAAATCAAACAACTAACCAGGAACTTGAGCAGTATTGGAAACCCTATTAAAAATGCAGACGGAAAGACTCTAAACACCGAATAACAAAGAAAAAGATAGGCTGAACATTTTCTGGCTGTTTGAAATAGACTGAAGACCTACCACTAAAGCTTGTTATTGATGTAGTGTCTATACAATGGGAAAGGTTAGAAAAGCCATCAGTAAACTCAAAAATGGGAAAGCAGCTGGAGAAGATGACATTACTGGAAAGATACTTAAAGCAAATGATGAAACAGTCCTCCAGGATCTCCTTATGTTTTTTAATAGAAGATGGAATGAAGAAAAGAACCCAACCTGTAGAAGAGAGAGAGGCTCATTGTAATATTGCCAAAGAAGGATGACCTTACATACTGCCATAACTGGAGAGGGATCACATTGCTTTCAGTGGCTGGGAAAATCATGTGCAAGATTGTCCTGGAACTTGCCAAGAACAAATGGACCTTCAATTCAGAGAGGAACAAGCAGGTTTTAGTCCGTTGTTGTTAAGTGCAGACCATATTGTTCTCAGATAGAATGGCAAGCACCTCTTGTGATTAACAAATGTTGATTTCAAGAACGTTTTTGACAACGGACACAGAAACCATCTTTAGTATATTATGGAGTATCAGCAACAAGAATTAGAATAATCCAAGCTCTATGTGATAATACCAAATGTGCAGTCAGAGGTGGTGACACCATCAGCCAACAGTTTGCAGTGACAATTGGAGTAAGTCAAGGGTGTGTTATGCCCCCACTATTGTTTGCACTGGTCATGGTATCATGACGAAAGTGACTCCAGAAGGCAACCGAGGAATTTTTGTGGACAAATGATAAAGCACAATTAGGTGACCTCATTTTTGCTTTTGAGACTGTCTTGCTTAGCTCAACACATTGTTTAATGGAAAAAAAGACCCAGCTTTTGGCAGAGAGTGAAACAAGTTGGTTTGTTCATCAACAAGGAAGGGGAAATATATTGCTATCAATTTCCTAATAATAACCTTTAGAGTAGACGAAGAAACACTGGAAAAAGTCAGTCATTTTATCTGTCTAGGACGTGAGATGTGCAGTGATGGTGACATGCTAGATTTCAAGCAACAAATATCAAAAGCAGCAAATAACTTTCAGAAACTTTTGGATAAAGATTTGTAAAAGTATCATGATAGGCACTGACACATCAGTATGAATTTTTAACACTGGCATCGTGTCTGTCATTCTTTATGGAGTTGGGTCATGGAAATCTACAACAGAAATTGATATGAAATTGATTCCAAAATCAGATTCTATTGGGAAGAGTTTCTTAGAACATCAGAAATTCTAAGTAGAGCAAACCAACCTAAAGCATTGCATCTGGTAAGAAAAAGATGGACTTAGAGAAACATTACACAGAACAATAGAGAGAGAAGCCAAATCGATCAATATGACGCTTAGAAGCCTTAACGGACTAGCACAAGACCAAGCGAGAGAGTCCACCAGTTTTCTATTTATGGACCTGAGGATGCGGAAACATAAAGATAAAGAAAAGAAATGCAGCTGCAGAGGGAGCAATGAAATGCAGTGATCTCTATACAACTTGGATTTTGTTTCATTGCTTTTGTTCTTTTCCTCTGGCCACTTGTATGTAATTTCATTCTGTCTTATCTAAATTCCTTTTATAGTTTCAATTGGATACAATATCCTTCACTTCTTGGCTGAAAATGTTGTGAGGTGTTGCTGTGTGCTGTTAAACAAATGCCATCCTCCACACTAGAAATGGCTGCATTATAGTGGCAAATGAAATGTATCGTTATAAAGCATATGTGATTCTTCTGGATGGAAAATGTTATAGAAGTATAGGATACTGCGAGAATATGTTTCTAGGACCTATGAACCTGCTTTATACTCCTGATGAGCTGCAAATTTCACCAGCAACTTAAAGCAGCTCACAGGCTCTCCAGGTCCCAGCCTTTGTTTCTGTGGTAGAATCCTGCACTCATAAGCAGACATTTAAGTTCACTGTTAACTTTTCTCTCTCCCTTCCACAAACTATAGACTTTCCTGCTTTAATTACATCAGGTGATTGAGCAATACACACTCTTAATGTTTGCCAATAGAAGTAATCAATGATGCATGTTTCTCTTCATAAAGGGATTGTTGGTTGATATGACCAACGTAGCACACCAAGATCTTTAATATGGCCGTGAGACCCGTAACATTGCTAAGTCCCAAATGTGTCTGCTTGATCCAAGTGGTTGTGGAGATTACCAGTCCCAGCATGCAGTGCTCCATCTTAATTTGTGTGGCCTTAATATGGAGCATTGAGTGAAGGGACCTGTAGTCTTCATACAGTTCACTTTTATATTAAAGATGTGAACAGCTGCAGTCAACTCCATTTTATTTTTGGGAACGGTCTTCAGGCTCCCAGCAATTTACCAAGGCAGCCTTCAGGTAGGCAAAGATTGGCTCCCCTACTGCAGACTGTGCCAATGTGCCAAGAAATTCTAGCACCAGTAACAGCAGCTGTGGTGTCTAAAAAATAGCAGCCCGGGTGCACTCTGCTGGTGTGAATGTCTCATTGCTTTGTTATGGCTCACCTGTTCTGTGCTCTGCAAACGTGCATGAGCAAATGCTACAGTCTCTCTGCTTGCAGGTCTCTGAGGAGGAAGAGAGAGTGAATAGCAGCAGCTACTTGAAGAGTGAAGTTTCTAACAATGCCCCTTCCCAGGTTTGTACTTGTCAATGAGATGTTCCTTTGAATCAGCTCAGGCTAACTTGCCAGCTCACCACTTCTCAGGTGTGGGTTGGAGAGGGAGCCCTGAGTGTGCCTTGTTTGACTTCACCAGTTACATGGCTAATCTTTTTACTAGTATGGCTATTTTTGTTGATATCACCTTCTTATAGAGCTGTTTTCTTCTGGGCTTTTTCAACATATGAATGTTGTGGATCATACATCTTGTAGACTTGCAGTTTCATCCTAAAAATATACTAGCCCAGGCACAAAATCTACTGGTCCACCCTGGGCCATGAGGGCACTGGGAGAGCTAAAGATACTAATTCCCCTTGTCAGTGAATGGCTTATGGTGGGCAAAGAGGCCAGTAGAATTTTTCAAGGCTTAAAATTAGGATTATAAACCTGACATTTTTTTTTAGTTTGAGATATGGTGGATAATCATCAGAGTAATCCTTAGCTCTCCTGTAGCATGTTTCATCTGAGATTTTCAAAGTGCTTTGCAAACTCTGGTGTAAGGCTGGTAAATATTGTGAGCCATATTTTACGTATGAGTAAACTGAGGCACAGAGCAGTGAAGGGGCCTGCTGAAGATCACCCAGTGAGCTGGGAAATGGAGCCCAGAAATCATGACTCCTGCTCCCCTTGACTGTCCTGTTTATGCGCCACTGTACAGTTGTATCCACCTGAGACATATTTTCCAATGGTATCACTGTAGAAAATGAGGGTGCAGGGGTAAATTCGTGTTGGCCTTACACGGTCTCTTGTGGTGATTCTTTAGGTTTAGCCTCGCTGTGTTTCTTGGCAGGATCTGCGGGAAGAGGAGATGTGCAGCAGCAGGAAGGGGCAGCAGGTTGGTGACAGAGCCTTCCGTTGCGGTTACAAAGGTTGCGGCCGCCTCTACACCACCGCCCACCATTTAAAGGTAAGCCAGCTGATGCACTGACACCAAAAGCTCCAGCCAGAGGATCACCCCTTGCAATAATAGCAGCTCACAGGGCTCCCACGCAGGGGATTGAGAGACTCAGACTTGGCTCCATGAGGAAAAGGCCAGGATCCCTGGAGCATAGCACTCTGCAGTGACTTACTATGGCTATTTTGTGAGGTGCATCCAACTGTGAAGAGCCAGAGGGATGGGGCTTGTCACCTGGAGGAAGGGTGGTGTCTTGAGAATATGCACATGAGAAGAGATGAGGAACCTTGAGGGGTTTAGAGGAAGGGAGACTTCATCCTGATAGTTGACTCTTGTATCTTTGGCTGCTGAGCTGCAGTGTTTTCAGAGCAGAGCTGATGGCAGTCAGTGTGTCCTTTGCAGCAATGAGAGGGATCTAGATCTATCTAAGTATTAGAAACACTTGTCCCGCTATTCAGTGTGTAGCTTGAAGTAGAACCCAGCAACTGTATAAGGTTTTATCTGGGCTAGGATAAAAGATCTTTTATTGGACCAACTTCTCTTCTTGGGATGTACAGGCTTTTGAGCAACACAGAGCTCTTCAGGCCTGAGCAAGGAAGCAGAGTGTTTGAGCTAAATATAAGCTTGGTCACATTGTTAAGAAGGATTAATGCATGTTGGAGGCAGTCACTTAAAATGAAATTACCTCGCCTACCTTGTCTCTCTCACATCCTGGGACCAACATGGCTACAACAATACTGCAAACAACGTAGGGTCAAAAGTGTATTGTAAAAACGTGTTAGCTTGTGAGTTGTATTTTTACCACGAGTTAGTTGTTTGAAGTGAACCCTAGCAGGAAGCCTAGGATTCACCCCAGCTGGCTAACGTATCTTAAAACCCAATTTATTTTGTTACCTAGGGGTTTAAAATGTCTTCACTAATCCTAGCCTAGACCAGGCCTAACAGCACACTGCTGGTACATGGCAGCTTAGCACAGGAAGAGAACCCGTGTCTAACTGATGTGAGGATGGGTGGGTTGGAATGTAGGTGGCAAAGCGGCTGGAGAGTCCCAAGTGTGCTCCTTCCCCCAGATCTCCACATCCTGCTACCTCATCTAGTCTTGGCTTCACATTCTGTCCCTTCTCCTTCTCCAGGTGCATGAGCGAGCTCACACGGGTGATCGGCCGTACAGGTGTGACTTCCCAAGCTGTGGGAAAGCATTTGCTACAGGTAATGGTTGTAGATCGTGAGCCGAAAAACTCTGTCTTGTGCACATGAATCTCACTTCTGAGGCTGCCAGTTCTGTTGTTCTGAGGAAGCTCAGTTTTTAAGGCCTCATTCCTAAGACACTCTTTCTCTCCCCTTCCTCCCCATTGTAAACTGTTTGGAACTCAGTTTATCTAACTTGGAAGGGTGAAGGACTAAATGACCCCTGCTGGGATTTGAACCTGTGTTTCCAGGCAGTCCAGGTGTTCCATCCCTTGACCTTCCAGGACACAGGATAGAGCTTGGACGATCCATGGAGTGAGACGTTGCCCATCTATTCCCATTCTACGTGCAGCAGATGGCAACACATATTTCCTGTGACCTCTTCCCTTGCAGGGTACGGGCTGAAGAGCCACGTGAGAACACACACTGGTGAGAAGCCATACAAATGCCCCGAGGACATGTGCAGCAAAGCCTTCAAAACCTCAGGGGACCTGCAGAAACACATCCGCACACACACAGGTGGGCTGCATTGCCACATAGTAAGAGGTCTGAGCTCAGTCCTTCCCAGTCTGAAGGTCTTGATGACAAGGAAGCACGTGTCCATCTTGATTATTGTTCATTAGGTGTGTTATGATAGTTCCAGGAGCTCCCGTCCTGGACCAGGACCCCATTGTGCTAGGCGCTGCACGAATAGAAAGACGGTCCCTGCCCCGGAGAGCTTACAATCTAAGTATAAGATATGAGACAGCAAGTGGATATAGACGGGCGTAAAAGGAAACAATGAGACAATACTGTCTAAGCTGGTGGTTTTCAACCTTTTTGCATTTGTATTTGCAAAAAATTGTAAATGGAGGCAAGGACCCCTTTGGAAATTTTAGACATAGGCTGCAGACCTCAGGTTGAAAACCACTGTCTAAACAGACTGGACAGACATAGGTCATGGAAAGAAGATACAAGCAATGTGAACCATGTGACACTACCAAACAGCGTGTCAGTTCACTTATTTTGTTGTTTTTCTGATTTGCGTTGCTATATGCTTACATGTGGACAAAACTTCTGTATCCTTAGATCCTTCCCTGTAGTGCTGCATTGGTGCCAAACTGAGACAGACAAAAGTACCATGAACCTCAGCTTTGCGGTCTGACGTATGATAACAAAAAACAGTGGAAGGCACTTGGGGTGTTAGCTTGTTTCCTACAGAACATGTCTGCAATTGGCAGCCTTGTCAGGGAGAACTGAATTGGCCATGGAGATTTTGCTTCCTTTCTGTGCTAAGGAGTCCCCACCTGTGCTGTCTTCTTAGCACTAAACTCACCTAGTAGAAAGAGCTTTTTGGGGCACAGACATTGTCAAGCATTGGGTTGGGGGGAATATGAAGAAGACATGTCAAAAGCATGAAGCCATTGTGTATGCCTTGCATGCAGCCCATCCTTTCTGCTTATTCTTGTGCACAGTGCAGCCTGGATTCTCTGACTGCCCTAAGGCCTTGGAATTGAGGGACTCTTCAGCGTAACAGACATGGTGGCGGGGATGTGATTGATCTCTGTTTCAAACTTCGGGGCGTTGTGGGGAGCGAAGGTCGGTCTGACTCCATACCCTGCCATTCTTCTTTTTGTTGATGAAGGTGAGCGTCCCTTCAAATGCCCGTTTGAAGGCTGTGGCCGCTCATTCACCACCTCCAACATCCGTAAGGTCCACATCCGGACACACACAGGGGAGCGCCCGTACATGTGCCCGGAGCCCAGCTGCGGGAGAGGTTTCACGAGCGCCACCAACTACAAGAACCATATGAGAATTCACACAGGTAAACTGAGGGAGAGGGTATAATTTCCCCTGTAGGAAAGACAACTGAATCCATAGCCAAGTGACAACATTGCCTGTACCTGGCTGTGCAGTTCCATAGATTTCTATCACCTGGCCAAATTTTTCCTTTCCAGATTTTGAGGGTAGGTAAGGCAGTGAAGGTCATAGGACTCGCCTTATTGGGCCAGTTTATCGTTCCATCAACTCCAGTATCCTGCTTCCCGCTGTGGTGAGCAGAGGAAGGCAAAACAACCCTCTGTGATGGACCTGCATGGTTGTACTGCAGGCGAAAAGCTCCCTTCCTGACACTGACCTGTCAATTTATGCCCGGAAGCATGGCAGCTGATCACTCTTACCTTTTAAACTCTAGTTGTTAACTGCAGCGGGGCTGAGGTTCTGTAGCCCACTGCTCCCCTGTAAAATAGACAAATAAAATGCTCCATAAAGGTAGCAAAGGCTCTACAGATTGGTGTGTCTACGAGAGAGACACACCAGGCTGTGCAGAGTGGAGGGAGATCTGCGTGGAAAATACTTCACAGAGCCCAGGACTGGGAGGCAGAACTAATGGAGTCTGTTCTTGGCTCTGCCATTGACTCACGGAGTGACCTTGGCCAAATCCTCTGGCTTCTCTGTGCTTTGGTTTCCCATATGAAAGGGGATGAATCCCTATGCCACCCCTTGGCAGGGTGAAGCTGAATGTAATGCTTATGGCGACTCCAATGTTGACAGCATGTCTAGTGCTGTTGTGGCCCCACCCGGTTGCGTGACCGCCTCTCTCCCTGTCCTAGGCGAGAAGCCGTACATGTGCACTGTGCCGAGCTGCGGGAAACGCTTTACTGAGTACTCCAGTCTGTACAAACACCACGTGGTCCACACCCACTGCAAGCCCTACACCTGCAACAACTGTGGGAAGACCTACCGCCAGACCTCCACGCTGGCCATGCACAAGCGCAGTGCCCATGGAGAGCTGGAGGCCACGGAGGAGAGTGAGCAGGCTCTCTACGAGCAGCAGCAGCTGGAAGGTGTGGGCCACGTCCTCCTGCAGCCCAGGCAGGGCTCGGATTAGACAGTGCAGCAAAGGGAGAGACTGAGCCCCCCCAGCCTGGGCCTCCAGCCCTTCCCCTCGCTCACACCCACCTCTGCAGGAAGGAGCCCCCATCCTAGGCTCGCAGCCACTCAGACTGAGCCCCACCTTCCAGACCCACCTTGTGTCATTGTCATTACGATCCCATGCTCTTATCTGTTGTGCTGTCCTATCCAGTCAGAGAGCAGGCAGATCCTAGGGTCATAGAGATAGTGCCACATCCAGATGCTGCCCGTCTCACTGGCGCTTCCTTTCTCTTTTGCCCAGCTGCCGCAGCTGCAGAACAGGCCCCCCCGCTGAAGCGCCAGCAGATTGCTTTCCTTTCGGAGGAGGAGGAGGAGGAGGATGGCATACCTACCCAGGTTTCACTTATCTCTCAGGATGGAACACAGCAGGTACCGAGACCAGGGAGAATTCGAGGTGCAGCTAACAGAGCTGGTCACTGCCTCTAACAGCCACATATTCTCCATCCTCCTGGACAGCTGTCAGGTCCTTTCCTTTACTGTTAGGTAGACATGGTCGGTCGCTCGCATTGGGGTGTGCGATGTGGGCTGGGCTTCATCTTAGCTTTGACTTTAGGGTTCATTTTTGTCTGAGTGCCATGCTGCTGAAAGATGCTGGAGAGCAGCGGGCTGTAACCATCAGTCTGGTGCAGCCTGGGCAGAACCAGTTGAAGCTTCCTCAACGCGTCCCTGTCCTCATGCGTCAGTTTTGGCATGGAGGGCAAAGGAGGTTTCAGTTTCCTTGACCTCTACTGAGAGTGCCGCTAAGAAGGTGCTTTATTTGTCCTGTAGGAGCTGCCTGAGGCTCACCAAACACATTTGCCATTGTCCACTGAGCGTTCATCTGGTGGTAGCAGCTTTCAGTCTCTGTTGGCGTTAGCTAGATTTGGATTGTATTTTGCTTGTTATTTAAATTACATTCCTGTAACCCGGGGGTTGGCAACCGACGGCATGCATGCCAAAGGTGGCATGCAAGCCGATTTTTGATGGCACATAGGGTGGGCTGAGCCGCTCAGCCCGCTGCTGCTCTGGGGTTCCCACTGCAGGCCCCTTGCCAGCCGGGTTCCCACCGCTGGCAATGGGCTGAGACCCCGGTTGGCAGGAGCTGGTGGCTGAAACCCCAGAGGGGGGCTGGCAGAGACACTCAGCCCACCCTTGAAACCCCAGAGCTGGGTGGGCTGACTCGCTCAACCTTCTGCCACTCTGGGTTCCGGCTGCTGGCCCCTTATCAGCCAGGGTCCTAATCGCAGCCCCACTCACCTTGCTTCCAGTGCAGGCCCCCTGCCAGACAAGGTCCACGCTTCTGGCCCTACTCAGCCCTACCAGCCACCAGCTTCACTCACCTCAGCTGCCAGTCTGGCGTTCCAGCCACTGACCTCCTGCCAGCCGGTTATCAGCTTATAACTCAGAAGCCTGTGTGCAGCTTAAAGTATCTAAATAGGTGCCACCTGACATTGGAAAACTCAGCAAGGATAAGGATCACACTAAACTAATAAAATCTGCATTTTAATTTAATTTTAAATAAAGCTTCTGAAACATTTTGAAAACCTTGTTTACTTTACATATAACAGTAGTTTGGTTATATATTCTAGACTTATCGAGAGATCTTCTAAAAAATGTTAAAATGTATTACTGGCATGCGAAGCCTTAAATTAGAGTGTATACATGAAGACTCGGCACAGCACTGCTGAAAGGTTGCCGATCCCTGCTGTAACCACTGGCCATGTCCCCCTCGCTGATCAAACGCAGCCTTCTGCAGCAGGGCTTGAGGGCTAAATGTGGAAGCCTGTTTCTGCAGCACAGGGCTCAGGAAGTAGCTGCTGAGAATAGCGCCTCAATTTGCTTACGAGGCTGCCGCAGAAAATTGACTAACTGCCCCTCATGAGCATGGCAGAAGATGCTTAAAGTGGGAAGGAGATGAGGTCAGATGATGAGAGCTGAGGACTGGGAGAAGGACTCTTGGGTTCTAGTTCCGATTCTGCCACTGACTATATGTCACCTTGGGCAAGTCACGTCACCTCTCTATGCATTGGGTCATGCATCTGTAACATGGAGTCATGGTCCTTCCCTTCTTCATGGGAGTTGTGCTGCCAAGCTCAGGAATTGTTTAAGGTCTTGAATGGGAAGCACTGGAGAAAAGCAAAGTGGAATACAGAAGAGGGGCAGGCAGAGAGGCAGCTGGTACCCCCTCAGTGTCTCTTTGTCCAGCAGGACAGCCCCCTTGGAAACCCACCTGGGTGCAAACTGTGCCTTGTTATCCCTTCAATGGCTGACCATTTGTTTTCTCGCCACAGGTCAGTCTGTCCCACGAGGACTTACAGGCACTGGGCAGTGCCATCAGCATGGTAACGCAGAGTGGCACCATCACAATGCCACAGGAAGACCTTGCAGCTTCTGGCACGCACACCGTCACCATGGTCAGTGCGGATGGGACTGAGACGCAGCCGGTACGGGTTTCTTTCTGCTTACTCACTCAGGACTGTTCTGGGCATGAAGAGGCCTTTTGGGCATGAACTTTATTTGGTTGTCTGTTTTCCAGGTTACAATAGTCACCGCTGGGGCAGTGATGTCTGAAGGGTCAGCCATCGCATCTCTCCATCACCAGCAAGTGGCATTGCTCGCAACTGCCTGCGGCACTCATATTGCAGTGCAGGTACCATGTGACACCTTGTCCAGGGCTGAGCTTTGCTCCTGTGCAGTCACTCTGCTCAGATTCCCTCCCCACTTACATCTATTTCAGACCTGCTCAAGGTGCTTACTTCAGCACCTTGATTTCATGACGGCCTCTGTGTCCCTCTCCTCAGTGTTCTTTCCTTTTAACTCCCAGCTGTTTTCTGTGTCCACCTGTGTACTCAGCTCCCACATGCCTTGTCCTGGTAATGCCTTTCCTTGTAATGTTTCAGTAACATCTATTGCTATTTGTTATCTGCCTTTCCCCATCACCCATTATCTTCTCCCTTTCGAGGTATTGATAGTGCGTGCCTCACTCAGCAGTCTCCTGAGCACACAGCGCTCCATTACACCCCACTGTACCCCCTTTTTCTGTGTTCCTCCTACTCTGCACCCATTGCCCACTGATTGTATTCCTCTCACCTATATATGTCTGTCCTTTCACAGCACCTGTATTCCTTCCCCTCTGCTTTGCCCCAACACTTGGTATTCCTCTATCCTCTGCACCCATGTTCCTCACTCCTTCTCTTCTACCTCACCCAGCCCTCTTGCATCTCTGCCCCTGGGCTGTCCTGGTAAAATACAGATTAACTCAGTCTGTGCGTTTGGGAGAATGATACTATTCGTTCATGTGTCTCCTCTTGTAGCTGGAAGAGCAGCAGAGCCTGGAGGAAGCCATCAGCATGGCAACAGCAGCAATTCAGCAGGAGTCTGTAACGCTCCATGCATCCGTGTCTGAGAACGGGTGCTGAGGCACTGCGCAACCCGTGGACAGGGAGGCTTGAGTAGAACAGGGATGGCAATCAAACGGCCCCTTGTGTTCAGTTGGGGGTTTCAGGTTCTGAAACAGCCCCCCCGGCTGCTGCACAGAAGACAAACTGTAATGCGTGGTACAACCCGTGAATGCAGAAGGGGAGTCCCTGATAACTGTTACGTGCATCCAGCTTGTGTGTTAGGCAGGCAGCGAGAGCAGATACAGGAGCTCTCTGGCCTGCCAGAGTGACCCTGTTTAAAGGGCTCTCCTATCGCTTACAGTGACATCTTTCTAAGAAACCTGGCTGGAGGCTTTAAAGCTTTCCTGGATCCCGGGCAGTCACTTTGCTGCCATCCAGGACTATCCTGCTCATTTTCCAGGGACACTGACTTCCCCTGAGTCTGGAGCAGGGCAGAAGCTCTTGTGTTCCTTTGTGGCCAAGAGTTGGAATTCCAAGGCAAGATGATCTGCTACACCCCGCATGGAACTGCAGAGACCGTAGCTTCATGGCACCACCGGGAGGCAGCGATCATTTTGGAGAGGCAGTTCCTGCTCTCTCACACTAGGTGCTCCAGGGATGAACACAGATGGTCTGACATCCATACACACCCTGGAAACACATACACAAGTGGCACAGAAGCAGCATATGCACAGAAGCAATAAAGCCCCATCAAAGCAACCCCAGGCTGTCCTGGTCTCGGTGTTTTGGACAACGATCACTTCTTGACGCTGGAAGTCAGAGATTATCACCGGCACAAGCTGAGGGCGGCAGGATCCACGTTAGGCTGGATGTGACAGCACTTCTCCCTTTCTCCTTACCCCCCTTCCTTTTGACTCAACAGCCAAGTTCATTTCCAGACTCAGCTGCTGTGGGGAGGGTAGAGTACTCCACCTGGGCAGGCCAGCACTTGTTGGGGCACAAGCTAGAGTTAGATGTAAATAGTGAGTTTAAATAAAACTAATTAAAGTTTGGGTTTTTTTAATATCCTTTCCTCTCTTTCAATCCCTGCAGCCCCGGGGAGGGGAGGGGAAGAAAGAGAGGGGTTGACGTGTACTTAATAAAGCTTCTGAGTTTAAATTCTTTTTCTCTTCCCTGCCCCGTCTTAGGGGCTTGGTCGCCAAACCAGTAAGGACCTAAGCAGCATCCCCTGTGCCTCAGCAATAGGCGATTGTGCCAATCAGCTGAACAGCGTCTCCCAGACGTCCCAGGAGCTTATTTCTCTTACAGGCTAATGTTAGCATTTGAATCAAGTCAGATCCTCTAGTAGACATAAAGAATCTCTCCCTAGGGGGCTGTCTCCCCTTTTCTGAGCCTGGGCTCAGCTGAAGGTGTTACAATTTGTGTGCTCACTGGTCAGTTACTAGACACCTTCCCCACTCCCATTCATTTTCTGTTTATCTAGAAACTTACATGGACCTTGTTGGTAGTGTCTGAGCACCTCATTGGTCGATTTATCCACCCCACACCCCTGTGAGGTAGATCTGGATAATTATTATTTTACAGCTGGGTGGAGTTGAGGTTTAAGGAGATGAATTGACTTGTCCAAGATCACACAGGAAACCACCCAAAAGTAAGGAGTAGTGAATGAACAAAGGCACATGTGCCGCTGGCTTCGAAATCTTCACCATGGGTATTCCCAGGAGTAGAACCCAGATCTCCTCAGTTCCTGTCCAGTGTCTTGCCATTAAACCATTTTTCTTCCCCTAGGACTTGCGTAGTCCTGTTTGTCAGTAGGTCCTCTCTATCTCTGCGGAGGTTGTAAAAGGATTAAGATCTTGCGGGGGGCAGAGCCAGGGACACAGCCTCCTCTGAGACATGCCAATAACTCCACTCATCAGACGTAGATGCCTATGCCCTTCTCTGTCACCTCCCGTGTGCGTGTGTGTGTGAGAGAGAGAGAGAGAGAGAGAGAGAGAGCGTGAGCGTGCTTGATGGGAGTTAACAGAAGTTCCTATTGGGTTGAGTTCTGCTGGACTGCACCAGGCTGTGCTGGTGCTGGGGTGACCTGTCCCCTGTATTTAAACCTGCAAATGGGAAGCTACTTCTTGAAGTAGCCGGGGAGGGATTTCTTCCTCTGCCATGGATAAAAGGTTTTGGGGTAACCCTTAGGTCTCGTGGCTGAGTTGCTGCAGAGCTGGGACACTTTGCCAACCCCTCGGCAATTCCCACTAACTGGGATTCTCGGGCCTATTTCCAAACTGAGCCAAAAGCAAAATTTGTCTGCCCTTCGAATGACATTGAAGCAGAGGTTGTCGGCAGAATACATGCAGCAGACGTATGGGTGCTGGGAATCTGGGGAGCACATGCTGAGGCTGACGGTCGGAGTCCCACTGTGAGATCATTACAATGTAACTTACCAACCAGGCTGGCTTTAGGGAGCCAGCTAGCAGATCAATGTGTTTTACAGTGCTTTGAGTATGTGCAGGCTAAGTGCTAAGTATTATCCAGTCCCAAGTCCTGTGTTGTGCCTAAAATCTGGAGGCAGGAGGCTCACGAGGAAAGGGAATGCAGAGGTGAGCACGGTGGACTAATGCCCGCTGTCGAGGGCAGAAAGGTGAGTGTTGTCATCTAGGCAGGAAGATGGAGCATCGTGGGGCCTATCCGAGGTATAGTCAAGTAGGTGGCGCTGCTGCTCCTCTATTCTAATTGCAGGTTTCTGTGGACTGTTGGAGTGAGAGAGTCAGTTTCCTGAAACCGGATCCTCCTCGCTGACAGAGCAGGCTCTGTCATCTACGCCTCTAGCCATGGACCTGAGAGCAGAG
This sequence comes from Gopherus evgoodei, assembly GCF_007399415.2. Lineage (NCBI taxonomy): Eukaryota > Metazoa > Chordata > Testudines > Testudinidae > Gopherus > Gopherus evgoodei. The sequence continues at coordinate 137,714,743 of NC_044325.1, read as the reverse complement.
CTTTTAAAATCCATCTGGTACGCCTTCACCGCCCTGGATGTGGAGAAAAGTGGCAAAGTCTCCAAATCCCAGCTGAAAGTGAGTACAAAATGAGACCCCCGAGCAAAGGGAGGGGTTTTGGGGTTTCTGAGTCTGGATCTGCTCTCTGTTTTGCCCTTGGGTGTCACAGACATGTTGAGAGGCACGAGGCAGGGCTGGATGCTGCTTTGCAGCTCAATGGACTGCAACAGAAATAAAAAACACCCACTGCGCACTCCGGTATAGCCAGTCCCGTGGCTTATCAACAGGCTCGGGCTTTGATTCGCATTCTTCTAAGCAAGGGTCGAGCAATGGGGTCTTCACAAAAAGATTAGTTTGAAAGTAACCCTTTTTGGGGGGTGGAAATCTTCGAATTCTAGCTGCTCCACAGTGTTTCTCACCCACCTTATCCCCAGGTAAGGAAACCAAACTCTTTATTTTTCTTTCTCCTTTTGATACGCACTTGTCTGCTTCCTGTTGCATTTCACCTCCTCTCTTGAAAGGAAGAGCATTTTTAAAAAAACCGCTTCTTTAGGGTTTTGACAAAAAACATTTTTGGTTTTTTTTTTTGGTTTTATCCTGATCACCCATAAGCTTCACAAAAGGCTCCTGAGTTATAGAGAATCCAAAACCCAGCTTGCCTCATTTTAAAAAATGTTTTTTCTACCTACAGTAGAAACAATTGTCTCGTACTCTGACGAGAATTGCGGGATTTCTTCCCCAAGCGGACACCCCGTTTTGTTTTAAAAGTTACAGCTAATTTAGACTGGCCCTGGAATTTGGGTTGGAAGAACTGGTTTGTTCAGAGGTTTTGTAATCTGGAACACAACCTGCGATGTGAGCACCCAAAGGAATGTGAAATATTGCACCTGAAGGAGAAGCCCTGCTTGGCAGTGGCTGCATGTTTGTGTGATGAATTTTGACATTTCCACAGACTCGTGCATGGAAAGTAACAAATCTTGAGACTCCCTCCTTTCACCTTTTTCTCTTCCATGTTAGGGCCGATTCACCCAACAAGTGAACAGCAGGGAAATTACCTCGTTCTTTCGGGGTCAGATTCTGCCAAACTCAATGGGAATTCTGCCTGGGGACAGGCTGAGAAACAAATGAGGGTTTGGGCTCTTCATGCTGTGATGCTGCCTTTGCAGAGGAATAGTCCAGGCCCAGAATAGCCCTATTCCACATGCTTCAAAGAAACGGATCTGACACTTGGTTAGGTGTGAATTTCGCTGATGTGTGTCCACCTTTGGCCTTTGTGAAATCAGTTAAAAGAATATCCAAAAGGAATGTCTGTCTAAGGAAATTGTGGGCCAAGCGATGTTTACCTGGGACTGCTAGCTTTGTTGGGTATTGCAATCGGGTGAAGAGTAAAACGTACAGTGACGTGCGATGATGACCGCTGCATTGTGATTTCCTTGCGTTACTGTGTTGAGAGCTGTCAGTGTGCCCAGACCCTGTATACGAAGAGAGATCCAGTCCTCTCCTGGGAGAGCAAATGACATAGTAGGGGCAGATCTCTGAAAGTGACTGTTACAAAAGCCCCTTATTACCCCACAGATCTGCTCCCTGCATGTCCAGAGATTTCTCTCTTTGCTTTAGTGTCAACAATACACTGGTGTTCCTTTGTTACTCCAGTTAGCAGGGCCCAGCTGACATAAGTCAGAAAGCAGGAGCTGAGTTCTCTTCAGCCTGATGCATCGTCTAGAGAATTGTTAACCAAGACCTGGGTCTTTGTGGCAAGCACAAGGCAGAAAAAGCCCAGCTTGACTCTCAGAGCCCCAAATGAATATGCAGGGCTGGGCACTGGAAGGGGAGGAAGAGGCAAAATACCATCTTGTAAACTGGGCTGAGCTGATCTTTGAGAGACAATCATGGAACCCTCATGGTTCCATTTTTCCAGATTTCCTTGTCAGAGCAGAATCCAGGCTTCCCTCCCCCAGCCGTTGCATCTCAAGCCATTATTCCCGCAAGCTTCAGTAACAGGGTGAGAACATTTGCTGGCCAGCGAGAGCAACAGCCGATTTGCGCTTGCCATAGTATGCCTGTGTTGCCATGTGCTATAAAAGGATGTTTTCATTTTGTCCCATGCTAGATCTTGCCACTCTGAGACTTTCAACCTGACTGTAGATGGGGAAGATCAAGTCTCCCTTGGTACAAGGTATCCACTCCTTTAGGCCTAGATTTGTTTCCATCCCACACAAGCCTGCTGCTGTATTGCTGCCGGTTCCTATATGCTATTTATATCAGAAATGCAAAGCCATTAAAGCTGAGGTTAGAGGAGACTGCATCAGAGCAGAGATTCCCCGTTATCATGAACTTCCCCTGTTGTTCTGGTGTTGTCGTAGAGCGAAGTGCCATGGGGAGGTGTATGCCGTTCCTTCAGCCTCGTATGCTGCTGAAAAAAGGCTCTCGTTCCAGGGAAGAAAAGCACCCAACAGGCTTTAAAACGACTGAAGTGACTAACGGCCCTGATTCAGCCCAGGCGCACTCTCTATGGTATGGGTGGATTAGATGAAAGCTAGTGGGAGCCAGGCACCTAACTCCTTTGCCACTCCCAGCCATTGTTTTTAAGCAATTGGACAGTGAAATGTAGTAGTCTCTTACGCTGCTCTCCTCCGCCCCAAGGCCTGGCAGCTGGGGATGTGGTAAACTGTTTGGTTGAGCATAGCTCTCTTAACACAGGGGCATGTTCATGTATCTGTGCAGGAAGGAAGGGTAGTCTTGCGGTTAAGAACTGAGAGTCAAGAGATCTGGGTTCTGTTCCCAGCGCTGTCATGGAGCAGGCATGATCTTTGGACAAGGCAGTGAAACTCCCTGAGCCTCAATCTCCAGATCTGTACAAGTGGGGGTATAATTTCCTGTCTCTTTGGGTGGAGACTAAGTGAATGTTTGCAAAATGCTCTGAGATCCTCAGCCAGACTGGTGGTGTGGGTGTGGGGTAAGAACCTAGACAAGATGGATGGCACCCTGCAGGTGCAATGTGTTATATGTTCCTGTTGCCTTCATGCATGTGATTCTGCTAACATTTTCTTGCCTCCTAAACCCAATGGCCCAGGGAGAGGAGAGGAGAAAAGAAATGTGTTGCCTGGGAATTTAAATAGTTCAGGTTTATAAAGGGGCTTCCGGCTATTATGAAACCCTTGTAGACCACAGGAAAGGAGCTGAGAGATTGCAAAGGTAGCCCGGGTTTATAAAATGGGAAGGCAGAGAGACCGTGGGGATTAAAGGCTAGTTCATAATACCTACCTCTTACAACAGTGGATCTCAAAGCACTTTACAACGATGGGTTGATGGGGAAACTGAGGCACAGAGCAGGGAAGTTAACTGCCCAAGGTCACCCAACACAGGCCAATGGCAGAGCCAGGAATAGAGCCTAGGTCTCTCTAGTCCCAGTCCAGTGCTCTGTCCACTCGGCTGCAGTGGGATGATAGGGGCCTTCTTTTCAGAAGTTCTGAGCACCAATAGCTCCCGTAAGCTTTGGCTGGAGTTCTGGGGCTGCAGCGCTTCTGAAAATCAGGCCCCAAGTCAGTGGCTCCATGAGGCATTTGAAGAAAATTTGCTACTGTGCACTAAGCCAGGTCAGGTCCATAAGCTGACTTGTTGTGATTTTTGTATTAAAAGACTCACTGACACCTCCTGGAAAAGGAAACGAATGCAGGACAATTCTGCTTTGATTCAGTCAGCTTCCTCTATTGCACTCCTCCAAAGTACTGGCTTGGAAATGGGGTCTTCCTGGCTTTGGGGTTCATTTCCTCCATATGGCCAGGTTTCTATGTCCAATCCTAGGACTCTGGTCATATCCTTTTGGGCTTGCTCCTAAGAGATGCTGGACACCTTCAACCCGCATCAACTTCAGCTGTGCCATGAATTGGTAGTTTAGAGTTGGGGAAACTGAGCCACAGGGGCTGGGATTTTCAAAGCAGCCTTAGGAGGTTGGGTGACAATTCCTTTCAGCTCCTTTGATAAGCCCAGCCAGAGAGTTTAAAGCCTGACCCACAACCACACGGTCAGTCTTCACTGCACAGGTGAAGCGATGGCTCTTTAATTGGGCGTTGCCCCTAATCCCCCACTCACTGGTAGCGCCAGTGAGGACATGGTAACTCAGGTGAGATTTGCAGTTGGTAGTTCACACCCAGGTGAGGCTAGCTGAGGTGCTTAGAGCCCAGCGCAGATCAGCTGCACTAACTCTGCAGTGAAGACAGAGTTGCACCAGTTTAGCTAAAGGTGTGGGGTTGTTGGTTTTTTTAATTGATTTAGTTAAACCAGTACAAAAATCTGTGGGGGGGGCAGGGACTTGATTCAAAACACCTGGCTTTTTCCAGTTGAGTGTGCATTGGTCAACTTACAGGTACAAGCTAAACCTACACGAGGAGGTTTAGCCCTGTATGGCTCCATGGGGGGGCAGAAAAAGGGGAAGGTTGCTCCAATTTAACTCAGACCTGATCTCTACCCCATTTTTATACCAGCTGTGTCAGTTAGGGGCATGCAGTTTTACTGATATGCCTCTATAACCTTTGTGTGGGTGTAGTTATATGGGTATAAAGGTGCCTAATCCCAGTATACTCCATTCCCCTTCCAAACAGGTATCAGCTATACACATTTATACCAATATACCTGCATCTGTCCCACTTTAACTGTACCAGTAGAGCTAGAGCAGTACAATTTTTGTATGTAGACAAGACCTCAGTTGGATTATCCACTCTTTGGAGCAGAGACTCTTTGTTTTGTGTTTGTACAGCGCCTAGCGTGATGGGGTCCTGGTCTATAACTGGGGTTCTTTGGCATTCCCGTAATAGAAATAAGAAATAATTTTAGCTTAACTGGTACAACTTGTGTGTGTAGCCAAGAGTTTTTAAAAAAAAAAAAAATTAAAAAGGTCCTGTAGTGAATCAGTGACAGAACCAGGAAGAGAAATCATTTTTCCTGACTTTCTAAGCTTTGGCCAGCACTCTATAAGGACTAGGGAGGAGGGAAAGCCAAGAATAGGGGATACAGCCCGAGCTTTGTTTCTCAACAGGCTGCTCTGCAGAGTTTTTCAAGAGGCTCATTAATATCGCTCTTTGTCAAGATTATAAGCTTGGGGGAGGACAATAGACGATTCTTGATGTTGGCAAAGGCGTTCAGTACAGCTCCCCATTCCGGAGTGGTAGAGAAATGTGGTCTAGCTGCAACTCCTACAAGAAGGATGGAAAAAATGTTGCCTAAGGCCCGTGTGTCATTGCTGATCATGTGGTGTTGAGGTGGCAAAAGGTTAGCAGACTTCCACAAAAATCTGCGCCAAGAGCTTGAAATGGGAAGTGCAACAGTTGGCTTGGCTGGCAGTACGGAACCGGTAAAGAGCAGCAAGCCTTCTGAGAGATGGAATGAACACATCTCAGAAAAGCACAGAAGACTGAAATGTAAATGATTGCAGGGCAGATTGGCCCATGGAGGGAAGAAGGAATGTGATGCAGAAGTGCGGAGTGGGCTGTGTGTGTGGGGGGGTGAATTACTAGTGTAGGTTTCTCTGTTGCTTTTCAGCCTGAGAGATCAAAGCACTTGACAAAGTGACACACGCAGGGATCACAAATGCAGCCATCTCTGGGGCGAGATCCGCCGGTCTTCTGGGACAAAGCCCATGTCAGTTTCATGGGGTGGGGGATCAGTCTGCCCACAGCAGAATGAGCGAGAGGCAACTCTAAGGGGAACTTTGACATGTTTTCTGCCTTCTGTGTGGTGTTTTCCTGGATAGGGAACAATCTTGCATGTAGTTCCTTTTACATTTGCTTCTCTGCTGGGGACTTAGATTGCACTGTGGGCAGATATGGTGCCTGGCTGCTTTGTGAAGGGGGCACCGTTATAATAGATCGTGAAGCAGCAGCAGGAGGAAGCTGTGTGTCGTAGGTAGGTGCTGGTTTGGCAGCGTATGGGCTTGGCCTGCTTTTGAGAAGGATGGAGACAGGTCAGTAAATGTGATTCTCAGACAGGCGATGGGAAAGGCCCAGCCCTTGGAAGAGGGGGGTTCATTCCATGTTGGGGAGAAAATAGAAATGGACAGGGCTTGAGAGAGCATCCTGGCAGCTCTCCGGAGAGCTGCTGGCCCATCTGATCACACTGCAACAGTTAGCCCCTTCCGAGAGTTTTGTTCCTACGGCAGGCAGAGTGCGTCCATTGCGGGCTTGCTGCTGGTGTTGCCTGGGGAGCCATCTTCATCCTGTGGCACAGGAGATACAGCAGTCCCAACCAGCCACATGGAGGAGGAGGATCGCATAGTTCCTTTCCCTTGATGATCTCAAGATGCTTTGCAAACATGCACTCACTGAGCCTGACCTCATTTTGCTGGTGGGAAACCCAGGCACAGAGCAGTGAAATGATTTTTCCCAGGATCACACACTAAGTCAGTGGCAAAGTCAGGAATAAAACTCAGAACCCCTGGCTCAGGCTTTATAACCATTAGGAAACACTCCCTCCCTCTGGGCTACACTGCTTGAATCTCCCAGTCCCAGTCCTGCCACTTTGGCAACATTGTCACCTTTTAACATGCAAGACCAGTCTCCGGCTTGGAGGATCCATTCCAAAACCTAGGATTGCCCCAGGCACAGCCAACAAGGGAGAGGAAAAGGAGCTGCCATTCTCTGTTGGCATTAACTATTCCACCCCCGGCTCACACTGGCGCCTGTTGCAGCATGTGCATTTCAAGCCACCCACAGACGCTGATTGTAATTCCACATTCAACTTGGTGAAAGGAGGCCAGCCTGCTGCAGATAAAGGATGTGGTTACGCTGGCACGTAGTCTGCATTTCTATTGCCTGTGCATCAGAACGCCCATCCTGAGTCAGATCAATGGTCCTTCTAGCCCAGTATCCCATCTTCTGACAGTGACCAATGTCAAGTGCTTCAGAGGGAATGAACAGAACAGGTAATCATCAAGTGATCCATCCCCTGTCGTCCACTCCCAGCTTCTGGCAAACAGAAGCTAGGGAGACCTGGAGCATGGGGTTGCATCCCAGCCCATCTTGGCTAATAGCCGTTGATGGACCGAACCTCCAAGAACTTACCTAGTTCTTTTTTGAACCCTGTTATAGTTTTGGCCTTCACAACATCCCCTGGCAAGGAGTTCCACAGGTTGACAGTGCGTTGTGTGAAGAAGAACTGTGCAGAGGTGGATGAGCAGGGCAGTGGTGTCAGAGGATCCTCTTTCCATAACCAGGACCTGAATAAAGGGCTGTGCGAAGGCAGGGGCAGAGGATGGGAAAATCTTGGACAGAGACCTTGGGAGGCTGGACTGGATGTAGCGCCCGTCCTATGAAAACGGCTGTAGGGGGAGAGATGACAGAGATTGCTGGTTACTGCATCTCATGCAAAGGCTGCGAGCACCGGTAGAGCAGTAGGTGGTGTCAAGGTTATAAAGAGGGAAGCTAGCTCTGATACTGCTGTGCCGCTGCTCTGAATCCCACCTGGCTGGGTGGCAGCCCATCTGATGACTGTTGAGGGGCTGAGGTCAAATGAGGTTAACAAGTCTTGGTGCGTTTCACTGTGTCTACGTCACACGATTCTGGCCTACGTGGGCAGCCTCTGTGCAGGTATTGACAGACCTCCAGCCCTCCAGGTGCCAGAGGTGGTCCTGCAGTGTTAGTGCCAGTCCTGTATGGTCGAGGAGGCACCTGTGGAACAGGAAGGGGAGCTGGCTTGTTCCCCTGGGGGAAGATTTTCCAAAGCAGAGCAGTGTAGAATATTGATGGATTTAGGGCCTGATCCTCCACTGGCCACTTTGCTTTACAGTGTCACTTTGCTTTACACAGCTTTAAAGTGAGGATAAGTGTGATTTGTGCCAGAGTGGTGTCAAGTGGCCTTGGTGTGAATGAGTATCAGGCCTTTATCTCTCTGGGATAACAGAGGCGGGATTTGTTTGTTAAAACAATCCTAAACTAGCACCTGTATGTCAGTGGGAACACAGAGCAGGGGTCTGGGGTAGTGACTAGAGCAGTGAGCAGGGAATCAGGAGGGATTCTATCCCCAGCTTTGCCACTGACTCGCCCTGGGACCTTGGGCTAGTCTCTTTGCCTCTCTGTTGTGACTTACCCCTGTGTGTAAGTGGGGTTAGTGATACTGACCCACTTGGCAGGAGTATGAGAGGTGTCATGAATTAATGATTGTGAAGCATTTTTGTGATCTATCCAGATAAACAGGCGGGCATTAAAGTCAGTCTTAACCAGTTGGGAATTAGCATGTGTCTTAAGGGTGGAAGTGGGCACCGCCGTGTCCCAAGACAGAGTGAGCTCCGTGAATGAAGGCACTGAGATTTAATAGCCAGGTCTCTGATTACGATCTGTATCAATCCTGTCTGCGCTACAGAAGTAGCCACATGTCACTCCCAAACTCCTGTACATGCCTGTCCTGGGCTGGATTCTGTGGAGGCTGGTCAGGAATTTGGAGGGGCTGTTCCTAGAACAGTACTACACGTGTTTGGACCGGAAACAAAAGAGGAATGAACCCCCTGGGATGTCTGTAGTTGCTAAGCTAGTCCAGTGAGCAGCATGTCTTCTAGGGGACTGGGTGAGCAGACCTGCTGCCATGTGCAGGACTGAATGATTTTGTTCGTCCCAGCTCATCACGTAGTGCCATAGGGGGCAGATGTCCTGACAGCCCTATTCCCAAAGGGAGGTGTGCTTTCAGGAATGCCACGGCCTGATGAAAGCATCAGACGCTGAGTTGCTGACCTGTGTAAACATCTAGGAGGGAGAGGGTGTGACTGACTGGGATGAAATGGAGCGATGGAAGATTATAGGCTGAATACGGATGATAGAAGGAGGGTATGACTCCCTAACTGCGAGCAGGGCCAGCTCCAGGCACCAGCTAAAGAAGCAGGTGCTTGGGGCGGCCAATACAAAGGGGCGACAGTCCGTCTGGTATTGGGGCGGCACGTCTGGGTCTTCGGCGGGAATTCGGTGGCGGGTCCCTTAGTCCCTCTCTTCCTCTTTGAGCTGCCGCTGAAGAGGAAGGAAGGGAGTGAAGGATCTGCTGCCGAACTTCCACCGAAGAACAGAGTGGCGCGATTGAACTGCCGCTGAAGAGCCGCTGATTGGCATTTTTCTTTTTTCTTTTTTTTTTTTTTGCTGCGTGGGGCGGCAGAAACCCTGGAGCCGGCCCTGACTGCGAGACCCTTGAGTTGGTGGAAGTTCCCAAGGGAAATGATGGAAGCTCCATCGCTTGAGTCTTTTCAAATTCCCTAGTGAGATCCTGCACTGGCTCCCAGACGATGGCCTAGATGCATGCAAATATCTGCAGTTCCTAAACGTCCCTCGTTAGGTGAGACGTCCCTAATACCGGACCCACATTTACCTTTGCCCCACACAGACCTGTTGTCACTTTTCTGGATATCGCAAACTATTGATGTTCGAAATACTGAGTCATGAAACCACCACTCCAGCCAAGGTGGCTGGGCGTGTACCACACTGGTCCTGTGTTGCTCAGAGCCCGCTCTGCTGGTGCTGGTTTTCTTGTATGCATTTTGGGGGCTTGGAAGTTTCTCCTTTCAGTAGCTGCCATTGCATGCTGGGCCTGGGTACCACAGTAGGGAATGTTGTCCAGTAATGAGAACTCAGGCCTGGGATCAAGGACATTCTGGGTCTTATTTCTCATAGGCAAGTAATTTTTTCATAGCAAATATCTTGCTCTGGCAGCCATTCCAGTAGTGAGGACACTGATCTAATGCATAGAGCAGGGGAACAGGGAGTGAGGACTTCTGGGTTCTCTTTCTGGCTCGACCTCTGAGTGTCACGTGACCTGGGACAAGTCACTTGCCCCTTCTGGAAATCAATCTGGCCAGTCATACCAGGGGATGACGACAGCTTGCAATGGGGTGGAGTGGATGGGACTTTAATGTTTTTGAATGTGCTTTGAGATCTGCAGATGAAAGGTGTTGTTAACATTCCTCTTGTTCCTTCCTGCCCTCGAAGCTAGGGTCACCAGTTTTGGTTGAACATATTCCCGGAGGTTCATCACATGACATAATCTTTAATTATAGACTAATTCCTGGAGGGTTGGCAATCCTACTAGGAGCACAGGTCACTATCACTCCAATCCCCACTGCCTCTCGCTCCTACTCAGCACTAGACCTGCTTTGTCCCTCCTTTTTAGTGAACTGTGACTTGTTAGAACAGTTCTGCTCTCTGATTGACGTCTGTCCTGGCCAGTGGCTTGCTAGTATGGCATCTCCAGAGGACATATTATGCACTTAGGTAAATCCTAAGAGTTTGGAGAAGCAACCAAGCTTTGGAGGGCTAATTCTCCCCTTTCACACTGTGCTCAGGTCTCTGTCACCCCATTTTCTGTATCCCAAAAGGGGCAGCACACATTGCTACAGGAGTGAACATGGTTACTCACCTCTTCTCGTCCCCATTCTCTCTATCACTACCCACCTTCCTGATGGATGCTGCGGGTTGATGGAGAAGGAGCCAGGTGTGCTTCAGGGGATGATGTCTCAGCACCTGACCAGTGCTTTTGCCCTTGCTGTGTTGCTGTTCCAGGAAGCAGCGTCTCTAGGAGTCAGCAGCAAAGAGTCCTGTGACACCTTATAGATTAACAGACGTATTGGAGCATGAGCTTTCCTGGGTGAATACCCACTTCGTCAGATGCATGTCTAGGAATGAGTGTTTCAGGGCTGGTGGGAAGTTGAGTGGTTAGGATTGTATTAGCATTCCAGAAAGTCACAGCATCAACGAGGTTTTGTGAAGTAAGAAGATGAAAAGGCAGATAAAATGTGGAGAGAGGGTATATGAGGGTCTATGGAATAGGTGAATAAAGAGAATTGGTTGGAAAATTGTCTTTGTTCTACAGAAAATTTGGATGAAAACAAAAAATCATTGTCAAAATTTTCTGTGGATTGCAGGCACTTTTCATGAAGAGTTTTTATAATACGTTTTCAGGGACTATAATACTGTTACGGCAGGTGTCAGGAGATGGTGCTGTTACACATAGCCTTGCAAGTTTTTCTTAGTGTGCAGGCGGTGTTCAGTCTTGGAAGAAAAGCTGTATTGTTGTTTTATGATACAGTTCTTTGGAGATGCTTTTGCAAACAGCTGGAGTGTTTTCTGGATGCCTTGATCTACTAAATTCTTATGGCAGAGTAGCTTCCTGATTTGGTATTTGGGCTGAGATGTCAGAAAGAGAGGACTGCCCGTATGCTGTTTGTGACCACTTCTGTTCCAGGACTGGTGTATAGAGTGTAAATAAAAGAAACTACCCAGACTAAGCATGAATAATTTTCTTTTCCAAGGGGAAACTGACCTTCACGGCCCTGACATCCACTATAGCAGAGGGGCTATAGGGAAATATAATTGGTGATTGATAGGTCTTCAATCGGTAAGTCTATTTATAGGTTCTGTGATTCTATAACTTGAACAAATTGTCTTGCACATTAACCAGTCCTGGGTTAGATAGAGAGCAGGAAGGGGAACGATTTATATCCAAAGGGTTTATGTCCCACCTACAGGGCCTAGTTTCCTGTCCCTGCTAGTGTTTTCCTACCCCCTTGCAAGGGGAGGGGTGTACATGGAGCAATTCCTTGGGCATGCTGATGCTGAACTGCAAAAGACTTGAGTAACTGGTGACTGCACAGTTGGGGTTAGGACTCTCCTCTGGGTGCGAGTCCAGCTACAAACATCCATGACTGTCACAGAGGCTCTTGGCTCTTTGGGTTGGACATGACTTTTTGCATCAGCATACAGACGGGGACAAGACTTGGTTAGAAACGTAGGAGCCTTGCTCAGGGAGGGGGGAGGAAGCTCCTAGGGCTTGTCACGTGCTGCTTGTGGTTTGATGGAGGGTTCTGATAAATGACTTAAACGCAGCGGGGGGGAAAGAAACATGGGGAACTGAGTGAGCTGCTCTTGGAGGTAGATTTGAGCCTTCAGATACTGCAGCTTGCACATCCCAGTGAAGGACAACAGAGACCAGGATCTGTGGAGCTGTGACGCCCCAGACTCTGCCCTTGGTTCTGTACTGCCATTGCAACCTCCATCTTGTTAGTTATCAAATCGCCCTTCCCACAAACAACCAGAGATACTATATGGGCCTAGGTGCACAGACACCATATGGAGCACATGCAAGCAGAGGCATCCGTGCTCAGTAACCCAGGTACATGTGCACTCTACCGCACTCTTGTCCTATCTCTCCAGGTTCTTATCTCTTAGGCTTGGCACCTGTCATGGCAGTTTCCCAGCTCTAATACTGACAATCGGTGAGGATTCCTTGCCTTCCTCCAGCTCCTTTCATCTGCAGGCTTCACAGTACTTTCTGGGCATTAGTGAATTTAGGCTCCTAACACACCTAGGGTAGGTAAGAGGTTTTGCTTCCACCACCACCCGCAAAATGCAGCTAGCTCTAGGGTGGAGGTGGCAGCCATGTAACAGCACACAGCAACACAACCAGGTAGTTTAGAACAGGCGGGAGAAGGGTGGATCTTTAGGAAGCCAGGATCTCATTATCCAAACTAGGAGTTAGTTAGGACACTGAGGCTAATGAAGTTTTTTTTCCATTCCTGATCTGAGCCGAGTGCTGTGGCAGGTACTTGTAATATATAATCCTAGGCATCAGCATAATACTTGTAGCTGTCGCACATATACTGTGCTTAAAAGCTGGATGGAGTCAATGTGTTACTGAGAATTTGATTGGTCAAGAGAGGCTCCAAATGCTGAGCTCCCCATATAACCTCAGACTGATAATTTATTAAACAAAGCCAATTTGAAAGTGAAACTCCATCCACTGTGCCCAGCCAGCTGCGCTTTCACAGAGTGAGCAGTGCTCCTGTGAGTAGAAGGGGGGACTGTATGGCTCAGGGGACCGGTAAATGGGAAAGCATGTTCAAATTTAGTGGACAGGGCACCAGGCTGGGAGTCTGGAGGCCTGGATCTCTGCCATTGACCTTGCTCTGTGACCTTGGGAAAGTCGCTTCCCTGCTCTGTGCTTCAGTTTCCCTTCACCCTTTGTCTTGTCTGTTTTCATTGTAAACTCTTTGGGATGGTCTCTTTCTAGGTGTGTGTACAGGACCTAGTACAGTGGGGCCCTGCTCTCAGTCAGGGTCTCTGAGGGCTAGTGTACTGTGAAACGAGGTCACTGCTTCTGCCTCCATGTTGCCTATGGTGTATCCACCAGCCTTGGTGCTCTTTAATGTCTCTGGTGGCCATCTCAGCAGACAGGCCAGGGATGTCTGGATCACAGAGGTGAATGCCCACGTTTGCAGATGGGCAAGCAGCTGTCCCATCCTTGCCAAAAGGGCCAGGTGCCGTGTTGGTGGGACGCCCTTCCACAGCATGCTCACCCAGCTGTCTCAGATGGCTGTGAGGTCTCAGACCAGTCTGCATTAAGCATGTGCTTTGCTCTCTCCTGGCTGCTTTCTCTAACTCTTTTCCCCTGCCTGCTCAGCCTTTAAAGGCATATTTGAATATTAGTAATGGCTTATAAATATTACTATTGCATGTATTCCTACCCACCCCCAGTGTCTATCCGTATCTCCCTCCCCTAGGACCTTCCACATGAGGAACTCAAAGCACTTCCCACACAGCCATTAATTTAGCCTCAAGAGCTTCCTAGGAGGCAGGCAAATAAATACAATCCCGTTGCATGGATGGGGAAATTGAGGCAAAATGGTGAAGGGATTTTCCCAAGATCCCGCAATGTGAGTCACTGGTGGACCTGGGAATCAGTTCTCCTCACTCCAGGGTCTTCAGTTTCCTTCCTTGGTGAAATGATGGGCGGAGTTGTTCTGCCAGCATCTCAACCTGCAGCTCCAGGGCCTGATTTGTAAAGGTACTTAGGCACCGAGTGGGATTTCCAAAAGTATTCAAACCAATGGGGATTAGGTGCCCAGGCCCTTCGGAAACCCCTAGAGTCACCTAAATACCTTTTAAAATCTGGCCTTAAGTAACTAAGCCAGCCCCTCTCAGTACATCAATGTCTGACACCACCCCAAGGTCTGGAAATGTCCCCTCCCACCCCAGCAGTGCTCTGCAGACTGAGTCACCTTATGGTCTGGGCTCTTCTGCAGCACTTTAATCTCAGCTCTTCTGCCTTCTAGGCAGGGCTGCTGGCACCTGAGCAGTACTGACCAACGTTTCTGTGCATCCACTTTGCAAACCGTTTGGCAAACAAACCCACCCGTCCTCTGCTCACTGACTGCAGGAGCACTGGGGAGCTAGACCAGTGGGGAGACTCGCACAGGAAACTGAGTACCATGGAGTTAATTTACTCTCCAAGGGTGGGGCACTCACTGAGGCCCCAGTGGGGAACTGTGCATCAAAGGTCTGTGTTTAGGAGTCATCTGTCCCTTTTTCTTACTCTCTGCCCCATCCCTGTTGCCAGGCTGGCTAACAACCTCGGTTAATATCCAAAGCTCTTAGCCCTTCCATGAGGCCCCCCACATACTGCACACCCTGTGCATGTCCCACAACATCAGGCAAAGATATCTGGGAGTTGTCTGTAGGTGGCATGTGATTATCTAAAATGCCTCTGTTCCCCACAAAAGAGCCTGTGACTGACGCTCATCCTATAGCTCAGTTGAGTATGGTTCTTTTTTAAGGTTTGAAATTCGGAATCTGAGCTGCTTTGGTTAGTTTTGACTGGAGGCCTAAGTCACCTGGTACGTTTCCGTACCCTGATTGGTTGAGTACAATTTTTTTTGCATCAGAATATGACTTGTGGTGCAAATAGTGTCGGTTGTGAATTGGAAATTCTCCAGTTCACCGTTTCTGCATGTATTCCTGCCGGTAAATGTGATTGTTGGAACACTCACAGAAAACAAACAGATGCAAACGGACCCAAAGCCATTGAAGTGTTTTATGTCAGTTAACATCCACAGAATATATTTTGAGGCATTCACCTATGTCTGCTGCAAAGTCTGTCTACCTGGGTGTTGCTAACATGCCCATCACCATAGCATCTAGGCAGCATATACCAAATTAAGAGTAGCAGCATTATGATTCAGCCTTTCCCATCCCTCTGATATTTATTTGTATTATTATAGCACCAAGAGGGTCTCAGTGATAGACCAGGATCTCACTTTGCTAGGCAAGCGCATAACCTCATCAAAGTATCTCTGAAGAGCATACTCCCCCCCGTCCTTCGGAATGGCCAAAACCAAATTTCAAAATAAAAACTCTCAAGGGAGGAACTCCGGGTCCCCCATTTCAAATGACACCCATCAAACATCACTATCAATATGCTCAGTGTATCTTCAGGGACACGTTCTAAGCCACTCCAGCCAAGTGCTGCTCAATGTCAGTTTATTTGCTCTATGGTTCTGCGCCTCCATCCTTCACTATAGTTATGAAAATGTGATTCGCTTTACATGGGGAAATAAACTATGAGATGCCCCGGATCTTTCCTCTGCTCCTTGCAGCCTATACCTACCTTTGGAAAGTGGGAGTTTATCCCAGGCTAAACTGGGATACTTTTGGGGACTCTGTTGTTAAACAATTAGCATATCACTGACTTATTGTTAGGACATCAGGATGCCTAGATAAAATAGAGACACTTGTATTCACAGCAGATAAACAGAGAAGTTAGATAAAATTATCAATATTTGTGTTGGAAAGTTGCAACGTAACATGACTTTATCTCTTACCATTCAGAACAAAAGCACACAAGGACTAAAAACAGAGAGAGAGAAAGTGGGCTGCTCCCTAAGGCAGCGATGTCCAATACTGCTTTGTTCTAGGCTGGTTCTTACCAGGCTGTCTGTGATTGCACACATCTCTAGAGCCCCTTAGCCTGCAAACCAGGAAACGCCCTACTCTTAAAATGATAACTTGCAGTTCCAACACATTCCCCAATACACCACAGCACTCAGTCACACCTGGATAGCTAGGTCGGTGTCTGCATGTCACTGTTCATATGTGTCTATGGAGTGCTGTAGGCTCGTTGTTGACGAGTGCTGTGCCTGGAAGCTGTAGAGTGCATCTGTTTTTTCTTCCTCTGCCAGGTGCTCTCTCATAACCTGTACACGGTGCTTCATATCCCCCATGACCCAGTGGCGCTGGAGGAGCATTTCCGGGATGATGACGATGGGCCAGTATCGAGCCAGGGCTACATGCCTTACCTCAACAAATACATCCTGGATAAGGTAAGCTCCTTCACTTTCTCCTTGCCCCTTCTGTTTGGTTGCTGGTGGAATGTCATTCTCCTTTCCCTACACCAAGGCCAGTCATCCCTTTAGAGCACCCCCATCTGTGGACTTAAATGTCTTTTCCTTAAGAAAGGACCATTTGGCTGGGATTTAGGAGTCGGTGTGTCTGATGGCCACCATCTTGGCCAACACACCAGGACCTGAAATAGGCACCTCCAGAGCTAAAAGCACGAGCTGTTACAGCCTGAGTTAAAGAGGCTGTAACGGATTCATATCCTCAGAGGAGCGGACACAGAAGGGGACCTGTAACACACACTCACCATTGGGTTACACTGAGAGAGAGGACAACCAGACGCCTTAATTCACCCTGCGTTGCATCTTGTCATCACTGACACCTGGGTAAGATAAAATGCTACCCAGTCAGAACGCTCCGCTTGCCCTGCTGGTGGCATTCTGTAACCGCTTTGCACAGGCGTGAGTGCCCACCCTGTGCTAGGCCTTTGTGTCCCATTGCCTGGGGGAGGGAGAGTTCAAAAGGCAGATAAGCGCTGAACGTTAGTAGTTGCATTGGCAGCTCTTTGCAAACAAAGTCACCCCTTCCACTCTGCCAGCCCTCCCTGCATACTGTGACTCAATGTTTCCAGAAGGGGCAGTGTAGCTCTGATAGACAAGACACCCAGCGGTGGAAAACCTGACAGGAAAGCTCAGGCTTTTCTCCTTTAGTAGGAATTTTTTTCACCCCATTTGGTGGTTTATCAGGGAGGACGAAAATAGAAGTTGGCACCGCAAGGGACAGGTATTTGGGGTTTTCTTGTATCTCAAAGGCATCTTTGTTTCTTAAACTGAAACGTGGCTTGTTGCTCTCTGGGCTGCTTCCTCTGGGCATGTGGGAAAAGGAAAGGTTACTAGCAACTTTCTTCCACTGTGCCCTTTAAAGAAGGGGGCCCCATGTCTAGTGCTGGAACACGTCCCCTTCTTGTCCCCCAATTTCCGAATAGCCAGACTGCCCTGCCCTAGATTGTGCCACCAGCTGGTGGAGTAGGTTACTGCTCACGGTGGATCAGAGCAGAATGGGGGCCACAGGGGTTCCGTGTGCCAAGATGAGGTGGTTGGACTGCCCCGTGACCGCGTGCACCCTGTCTCGCCTTTCATAGGAGGTGCCTCCCGATTGCCCTAGGTTGTGCCTTGGCCCATTCAGGGCTGCAGCTAGTAAAAGAAGCCACGGTGCTTGTTTGTGCAATGCATAGCCCCATGTGTCAACATCTCACCCTAGGTAATCAATGCAGCGAAGCGTGTTGCTGGAGCTTGGTGGGTGGCATAGCGGTCAAAGCCTCTGATATTAAACGCCCCTGCTCTGCAATGTAGTCAGCTGTCCATCTGGAGAGTTCTTAGCCCAAGACTTGGGGATCTTCTGGGTAGTAACTCTAAGCAGCACAGGCTGTTAGTCCGTCAGGGAGCCAGAGAGAGCCGCAGGCTCTGGCTATGTCCAGCAGCCCCAGTGAAGGACCTTGTTTATATTCATTACAGCTAAACCTTGTTCCTTGCCTCTGCCCTGCCATAGACTCCAGGGAATCACAGGTTGGAATCCTGACTAGGCCAGCCCAGCCCATCAGAAGTAGATAAATTGAGTTTCTTGTGGGTGGGTCTTTCAGAGGAGACATTTCAAAGCCCAGGTCTTGTCTGCATGGCCATGAAAGATCCGAGAGGGCATTTTGATAAGAGTAAGTGGTTTACCCTGGTATTTACGGCCAAAAAGTTTCCCTCCCACCCTGCCCCTGGGCAGTGTGCTGTTTGGATGCTGCCCCACACCCCAGCAGTGGCTGCATTTCACTGGGGGTGGCTGCGTGCAGCTTGTAAAGTACCTTCTGGATGAAAAATACTGTAGAGCTGTGAGATCTGACTGAGCCATTATAGTCACTGTTGTGATATCCCCTGTGTGTCACGGAGTTCTGAAATAATCACTGACACACTAAACCGACCAGCTGGGAAATCTCCTGGATACGGTCATGTCCAGGTCCATGTGCTCGAGGGTTAGGCCAGCGGTTGTAGTGCCTGGCAGCTGTTGAAACATCACACATCTTGGCTGGGGTTCGGGACTGGACATAGGAGAGCTAGGCTCTATTCGTGGCTCAGCTACCGCCCGGCTGGGTGACCTGGGATGAATCACTTCCCCGCTCCATGCCTCAGTTTCCCCATCTGTAAAAGGGAGATGCTGATACCAACCCTACTGCATAAAGAGCTTTGAGACTCAGAAATGGAAATGACTCTGTAAATGCCAGGTATTGTTTATTATCTATCTTATGCTGCCTTCTGTTACTTGGATGCAATGGCAGAATTGCCAGGTCTGTCTGAGAGGGGGAGGATCATGCCTCGCTGACTTACGAGGTAGGTGTCATAACATGATGCCCTAGGTACTCCAGTGCTGGGTGCGTTAATAAGAGACCGACAGGCAGCAATTCTATATCAGAGTCCCTACAGCTCTGGGTTCATGTTAGAGTGCTCTGGGAGTAGAGCAGGGGCCTGGGAACTGGGACTCCTGGCTTCTAGCCCCAGCTCTGCTGGTGATATACTGGGTGATCTTGGGCATATCATGTGCCCTCTCTGTGCCTCAATTTCCCCAAGTGTAAAATGGGGGTGACAAGCAGTTTGGGTTTGTGGAGCTCTTTGCACTCTTGAGATGACAGGCGCTATAGCAGGCTGTTGTGTTATTCCCAGTGCTTTGTAATGCCATGGCATCACCTTCACGGGCTCCCGGGCTGTGTTTGCAGGTGGAGGAAGGGGCTTTTGTCAAGGAGGATTTTGATGAGCTCTGCTGGACGTTGACGGCAAAGAAGAATTACAAGCCCGACCGGAATGGGAACAGTGTTGTGTCCCATAAGGACGCCTTCAAGCTCTGGTGTCTCTTTAACTTCCTCTCTGAAGACAAATACCCTCTTGTCATGGTCCCAGATGAGGTAGGAGCTCCTTGTCTTGTCATTTACAGTCAGTTCCCCAGCTTCCCCCTCTCTGAGGAAAACTCTGGCCAAGTGCAAGAGACTTTTATTGGACTGACAAATAACACAGTGATCCAATACAATCTAGTGACGTATCTACCTTGTAACGTTACAGCAAGGGATAGTGCTATAGGTTGGTATGGGAAAGCGTGAACTTTTCCCCCACAGCATCGCCAGTTCAATTCCAGCCTAGATCAGTGCTAACAAAGTTGTTTGCCGGCCTGTGTGGAATTAGTTTATTTCACCTCAGACCAGTCTCAGTGGGGCCAGAGATCACATCTCAAACTCCTGCCCCCACACTATAATTGAGACTAAGTGCCAGCTTTGTTGGCAGTCCCAGTGATGAGACCAAGGGTCGAATGGGTCATGGAGACTGAATTCCCTTCTTGGGCTTAGAGGAGGGTCCCTCCAGGACGAGGCTTCTGCACCTGGGCAGGCTGGGGTGAAGGACTGTGCTCTGCTTGTCCTGTGGCTAAACAGAGGGCTGTGGTGCAGGTTTAACTAAGCCCACGCAGCCGCTCTAGTCAGGAGGGGTGACGAGGTGATGGCCGAAGGGAAGGAAGAGGAGTGAAGCTGTTACTAGCAGCGGTATGGGAAACGCTCTCTAGGCTAGGCTGTTTCCTTGCGTGGCCACCATCCCCCTCAGATCTGAGAACTGGCTGTAACTGCTTGCAGAGCCGGAAGAGGGGTGGGTCAGAACTGTGTGCCCAAGAGGAAGGGAAGTAGCCGAGGCAGAGGCAGGAGACCAGACCGTTCTGCCAGTACAGCCGTGGAACCAGCTTGCGGGAGCCAGCCGTCGTTCCCCAGGGGACTGCTCCGTAGCGAAGGTCCTTGCCCGTGGCACAGATAGCCTGATGGTGTGGAAAGAGTGCAAGGAGACAATGTGTTCTGTCGGCTGGCTTGGATAGTTTGCAGCCCTGGGTGTTGAGCTCAGCTGGCCCTACCTCCATCACGGGGGCCATGCATTTTCAATCCCTCTTTACCAAGCCATGTCTGATGCTTGCTCTCCACTCCAGCTGGCTTTCGTGGTGCGGATGCAGCTATAGCAGAGAGGGTGGGGGTACAGGGCCAGCACGCTCGCATTGCACCTGCCTGATCAGCCAGCGCCATGTGCTGGAGCTGCATGAGCAGCAAAAGCTGTCAGTTGAAAACACGGAAGCCCAAAGCCTGCTATCGCAGGTAGCTTCAAGCCCCCAGGTTTGTAACGGGGATGGAAATGGAGCTGAGACCTCAACTATGCCAGGGACTCCCAACTGCGATTGCCATTATATCCGCTCAGGGGCTGGCTGAGTGGGAGCCAGCTGCCTGTGTGGACATGCACTCTCACCCTGCAAGGCCCTCCCTAAGTTTGCCCCCCTTTTCCAAAACGAACATGGAACAATAAGCCTCTCACAACACATTTAAAGCCACACAACCCCATAAGGTCAGAGTGCTGTCGGGGGAATGTTGCTGATCATTTAGCATCCCTAATGAGCAACTTTATGGGGGTGGTTTTGTCAATAGATTCTCCTGCATCACATGAAATAGTTGGATCCAGATGGATCATTGTGTGCTGGGATATAGTCTCCATGGGTGGCTGTGGAGTGACGGAGTCCGTGTTTTAGCCAGCAGGAAAGACTCTGACCACCCCGGATATGTGTGTGCATGCCGCAGGGTTAATTAAAAGAGAGGAATCCTGGCCGCTCAGCCAAAGCGGCTAATCATAATCTCTAAATTCCACGAGGCATGTGGGAAGAAAGGGAGGTTTCTATGGTCTCCCAATGCAGAACTAAAGTTCCCATCAGGTGGTTTGCAAATCCACAGACTCATGCGGGGAAAACAAACCCATTGCCGCTGGCTCCAAAGCTAATAGCGGCCTGGCCGGCAATAAGGGGATGGTCTGGGCCTGGCCTTGCCCCTCTGACTGATGGACTGGTGAGGATGGCCTCTGTCATGCCACCATGGCTGGGTGCTCTCTGCTCCCACCAGGCAGCTGCTGCTCTTGCTCCATCTCCCCTTTAGATCAGCAAAAACCAGGGCTGTGCGGTTGCTGCATATGCACACGCACTTCCTGTTCCCCAAGAGAGGTATTTCCTGTTCCACAGACCTTGACGCACTGAATCATCTTTCTGTTTGAGTGGCGATGCCTGGGGGCTGGGCGTTCGCCTGCTTTTTATAAAGGGGGCAGGGTATTGGGGCTTTTTCCTTCTGCTTTGCACTAGGCTGTTGGGAGCGGGGGAAGGACATCCAATCCAGGGGACAGAGTCGGTACTATCCCTTGCCCTGGGTCACACCACAATTGAACCACAGTGACTTCAGCAGGGTTGCATGGATGTCAAACTCGACCCTTCATGTCTGGGCTCTGGCTCAGCTCTTGGGAGATGAAAGGTGGCCAAAACCCTCAGTTAAAATAACCAAACAAAAACCAAAACTTTCTGATGGGTTTTTTTCACTTTTTTTTTTTTTTTTTTTTTTTAAATTTCAAGGTAATTTCCTGACATTGTGACCCACTTTCTGGGAGACTGTCTCTCTCCCTTCTTACAGTAACTTGCTCTGATCTCAACAGCAGCCAGAAATCCACAGCTAACACTGCGATTATGGCACTGGTATGCGACACCTGCCTCATGCCCTAGCTCTAGCACATGTGAGGTAGTTATCCAGCCCCTGTGACAGATTCTGCAAAATCTAAACTTTTTTTAAAAGAAGTTTATAGTCTTTACTGTTGCAAAAAAAAACCTCCCAAATGCAAACTGACTGTAGACAATGCAACTCTATCTTCCTGAGGCCTGGTCTAAACTACGAGTTTATGTCGAATTTAGCAGCGTTAAATCGAATTAAACCCTGCACCCGTCCACACAATGAAGCCATTTTTGTCGACATAAAGGGCTCTTAAAATTGATTTCTGTACTCCTCCCCGACGAGGAGAGTAGCGCTGAAATCGACATTGCCATTTCGAATTAGGGTGTGGCCACATTCGACAGTATTGGCTTCTGGGAGCTATCCCACAGTGCACCATTGTGACCGCTCTGGACAGCAATCTGAACTCGGATGCACTGGCCAGGTAGACAGGAAAAGCCCCATGAACTTTTGAATTTTATTTCTTGTTTGCCCAGTGTGGAGCGCTGATCAGCACAGGTGACCATGCAGTCCCAGAATCAAAAATGAGCTCCAGCATGGACCGTACGGGAGATACTGAATCTGATCTCTGTATGGGGAGATGAATCTGTTCTATCAGAACTCTGTTCCAAAAGACGAAATGCCAAAACATTTGAAAAAATCTCCAAGGCCGTGATGGACAGAGGCCACAACAGGGACTCAACACAGTGCTGCGTGAAACTTAAGGAGCTGAGACAAGCGTACCAGAAAGCCAAAGAATGAAATGGATGCTCATGGTGGGAGGGGCGACTGATAACCGTAGCTATTCCACAGTTCCCGCACTCTCAGAAAACCATTTGAATTCTGGGCTGAGCTCCCAAAGCCTGAAGGGTCAAAAACATTGTCGCGGGTGGTTCAGGGTATATGTCGTCAGCCCCCTCCAGCCCCCTGTGAAAGCAAAGGGAAAAACACCATTTCTTGCCTTTTTTCAATGTCACCGTATGTCTCCTGGATGCTGCGGGCAGATGCGGTGTTGCAGCGCTAAACAGCAGCATCCCCTTGCCTTGCCTTGCCTTGTGGACGGCAGACGGTACAGTAGGACTGGTATCCGTCATCATCGTCCCGTGGGTGCTCCTGGCTGGCCTCGGTGAGGTCGGTTGGGGGCACCTGGGCAAAAATGGGAATGACTCCAGGTCATTCTCTTCTTTAAGTTTTGTGTAATGGAGATTTCAGTCCTGCCTGGAATATCATGCCAGCTGGAGGCTTCTGCCTCAGGCTGCTCTCCCAGTCAGCAGCACCGCACGCCTACTCCAGCCTACCCCTTGCTACCAGGATTCACAATCAGATACTTAGACCTCTACATTTGGCTGCAAATAAAAAAAATTAAGCTGCTGTTTAGAACTGTCCCCCAACATACATATCCTGGGACATTTTGTATTTTACCAGTGTCAGCCAAAGGCCCACACACACATGGAGATTCAGTCCTGCCTGTGCTTCTATCCTAGTGCTTATTACAGATTCCCATTTTCAGCTATAGGCTGAGCAAGTGCAGAATGGTGGTTCACTCTACTTCGCTGTAAGCCAACCGCCCTCCCCTACCCCCTTTGACCTCTGCTTGCAGAGGCAATAAAGTCAGTGTTGTTTCTTATTCATGCATTCTTTATTACTACATGGGAGGATAACTGCCACGGTAGCCCAGGAGGGAAGCAACAGGTGGAGTTGTTGCAGGGGCACCCCCTAGAATGGCATGCAGCTCATCATTTCTGCAAGATGTCTGGGGCTCTGACCCGGAGCGGCCTTTTGCCTCTTTGGTTCTTTAGTAGGTTTGTCTGATATTCTACACAGGACTGACTCTCCATTAGACAAAACTTAAAGAAGAGAATGACCTGGAAGCCATTCACATTTTTGTCCAGGTGCCCCCGACCGACCTCACCGAGGTCGGCCAGGAGCACCCATGACAGCAGCAGACAGTACAGTATGACTGGTAACCGTCTTTGTCAACTTGCAAAGCAGCAGACGGTACAGTATGGCTGGTAATCGTCTTTGCTAACTTGCAAAGGCAAGTGGATGCTGCTGTGTAGCACTACAGCACCGCATCTGTCAGCAGCATCCAGTGGACATACGGTGACAGTGCAAAAAGGCTGAACGTGCTCCATGGTTGCCGTGCTATGGCATCTGCCCAGTCAATCTAGGGAGAAGGGTACGAAATGATTGTCTGATGTTGCTTTCACAGAGGGAGGATTGACTAATGACATTTACCCATAATCACCCGTGACAAATTTTTGGCCCCATCAGACTTTGGGATCTCAACCCAGAATTCCAATGGGCGGGAGAGACTGCGGGAACTATGGGATAGCTACCCACAGTGCAATGCTCCAGAAGTCGATGCTAGCCTCGGTACATGGACGCACACTGCCGAATTAATGTGTTTAGTGTGGCTGTGTGCATACAACTTTATAAAATCTGTTTCCAAAAATCGATTTCTGTAAAATCGGAATAATCCCATAGTGTAGACATACCCTGAGTCTGAATGCAGCCTGAAACAGCCAGATCTGAGCACTGTGAGCTTCACCCAGTCATCTGAAATTGTGTGTTTACCCTAAAACCTAATGATGGTGCTTCACAAGACAGAATTTAAAATACGTTAAGTGTATCACTGTGATTGTCAGCAGTTGTGTGTGCGTGTTGGGTCATTGCTATGTGAGTGAGGGATTGAAATAGCAACTTCATTCTTTCCCACTAAGCAAAACTGAGTGCAACAGTAACTGTGTTAAGTAAAATCATAGGCCAACACTTTCAAAACTGCTCACTGATTTTTGGTTGCTTTGAGTTTTGGGGTGGGCTACTAATGTCTGGGGGGGAGTCTCAGGTGGAAAGGAGGGTTCCCCTACTTCTTTTCAGTGAACACGGAGGTTCCCCCAGGTCCCTGGGGTGGAGGTGGGGGTGCCCCCAGCTCTCTGGAAGTTTGGGGGTGAAAGTAGTGTCTGTGGGGTGAAATAGGGTTGCTTCCAAGTCTCTGGGTGTTCTGGGGTGGAAAGGGGGCTCCCTTGGGTCCACTGGGTGGAGTGGCAGTGGCCTGAAGTCTCTGGGGTGGAAATGGCGGGTGGCTCCAGGTCTCCAGGGATCCCCAGGTTAGAAATGGGGATGGCGTAGGTCTCTGGGGGTCCCCAGGTGGAAATGGCTCTTGCTTTGCCCCCACCCCACCCCCGCCTGCAGGTGGAGTACCTGCTGAAGAAGGTCTGCACTGCCATGAACGTGGAGCTGAACTGCTGCGAGCTGGACGACTACCTCTCGCAGGATCCCCAGCACCAGAGCGGTATGACGGTCTGGCAGTTCCTGGACCTGGTGAACTCGGGAAAGCTCCTGCGGGGGATCGAGCGGGAGGCCGTCAGCATGGCCGTTGAAGAGGTGTACCAGGAGGTCATTGAGGACATGCTCAAACAGGCAAGGAGCTAGCAGGGACTCTGGGAGACAAGCTACTGGGAGAGGGGCTCAGGCTTGGTTTTGATCCCCATCAGAAATGGACTGTACCACATAATCTTGTCACTAAGCCCAGTGCTGTGGGGGCCTGCCCATCTCGGGGCAAAGCCGGGCCCTTCCCACTCACCCCAGGGACAGTGTGCCATCCCTCCTCAGTTCCATATGGACGAAGTCATAGGGCTATTACGAGATAACCCTACCTGCTGAGTTCATGGGGAGGGGTGAGGTTAGAGCTCTGGACAGGGGGGCTGACCCTCCCTCCTGCCAGAATCCTTCCTGGAAAGCTCGTGAGAATTGCATGTGCAAAGGAATTTCAAGCAGCCACCCCTAGACAACCAGGTGATGAGTCTGCCAGGCGCATCTGGCCACGAGGCAGGCTCTCAGCCCTTCTTATTAGCTACCAGGCCAGTTTTTGGACCTAAAATACTTCACTTAAGAGAACACAGACCCTCACTGGCAGCCAGCATCTCTGATTGTTTGTCTATAGTGACAGCGGCTCTAGCCGTGGCTTGTGGCCATGCCCGCCACGGCTGATGTGCAGTTGGTAACGTGGCAGTGCTGTTGGCTGACACCGTGTTTGGCACGCTGTGGATAGGGCCCCCGGCCTGTGCTTGTCGAACTGGTTTGGCAGGTCCTTCTTGCTCCCAGCAAGCTGTGTGCAGTATGACACCTTGGGGCACATTGCTCCATGCATGTCTGCTGGGCACTCCGTCCTTTCTGAGGCAATACGGGACGGGGGCCCAGCAGCTTTCCCAGCATGCACCAATACGTGCACAAGTAGGAAGCACGGTAGGTGCGGATGCACCGAGATGGTTCTGTTGCCTGGGCACAAACTGAGACAACCCGGGTGGGAGCCAGGTGCAAAACCCGCCTTGGACTCATAGCGCAGGGGCTCTCTGGCACAGCCCCTGGATTGAGACACCCGCTTCTGTCTGGGCGCAGGGCTACCTCTGGAAGAAGGGCCAGCTGAGGCGAAACTGGTCCGAGCGATGGTTCACACTAAAGCCCAGCGCCCTGTCCTACTACATGAGCGAGGAGCGGAAGGAGAAGAAAGGCAGCATTGCCTTGGACAAACACTGCTGCGTGGAGGTAACTGTGCCAGGCTCCAGCAGAGAGGGGCTGTGCTGGGCCATCGGCGTAATAACAGCTCCTCCCTTTCTCCCCAGGGGGTGTGCGCACCCCAAGTGCTACTGTTCCAGTGGGTGATAGACCCCAGGCAGTGCCTGTGGAAAGAGAGTAGGGGACATACAGTCAGACCGATTTCACCTTCGTTAACACAGGAGCCCCATGGCAACTCGAGGCTAGAAAAGCTCCCCAGATGCCATGGTGACGGGCGCTGTTCGAGAACCAGAACCAACCAGATTTTCACAAGCTAGGGCACAAGGGTGGCTTCTGGGTTGTCTCCACTCAGCATGCTGCAAAAAACTGATGTGTTCTTAGCTCGGGTTAAACCAGCAGGGCAGATGCAGCACTTGGCTTTTAACTTGGGTCAGCAGTGCAAGCTCCAGCCCATAGGGCAGCCTTGAACTGCTAACCCGAGTTCAAGGCCTCGTTGCTGTCTCTTAGTTGCTATTTTAACCCGAGTTCGCTAACACGTGCTAAGAAAACCCCTTTTGCAGTGCACTTACCCCTATGTGACATGAGCTTGCTCGTTCTCAGCCCAGCTTCCAGCCAGCCGGCCTCCCCGACCGAAAAATCACTGCTACAATTGGCGCTAATTAGCAGTCTGCAGAATGGGCCCTAGAGAGTGAGCTCTCTTGATCAGATCAGATGCCTATTGGGCAGGGGCGTGTTTGGGGGAAGTTTGTCCTGTCAAGCCCTGTACGTGGGATGGATGGAGGACTTGGCTCTCCCGGGCTGTCAGTCCAGCACCTTTCACCAGCGCTAAATCCACACCAGGTTTCAGTCAGTTTTACTGCTGGCTTCTCCACTCCAGCATTGCTGGCTGCTGCAGGGTCCCCCAGGGGGGTGCAGTGACATCACTGACACACAGGGCTATGCTCGAGGGTCATCTGATGTGACAGCCCTGGCGTATGAAGCAGCAGGAGACCTGTTAACCAGCTGTGTGCTGCCTGACATTCCACCTGCCGCATGCCTTTGTCAGTGTGGGTGGGGACTCACATCCATTGCTGGTACCTGGCCTAGCAATATCAGCTGGGTACCAGGCTGCCCTTCATCAGCATGCCGCCCCAAAGGCTTCCGTCCAGCAAAGGAGGAGTTAATACCAGGCCCCGATTTGTACAGGGACAGGGAGAGGCTGAACATAGGCGGGGAAGGAAAGAAACGTTTCTTTTCCTTGTAATTCCTGCCCCTTTATATCCAGAAGGAAAGGCCCTAGGGGAAGGGCACAGTGGGGTTTGGTGGGGAGTTGCCTGGGCCAAAGGAGGGAGGCTGGCAGGCTCGAAGTTGTGCTGTGGGAGGCTGTCCCAGACTGTATGGTAAGGGGGTGGGGGAGGGATTTGCTCCATTCCAGGAATGGGTTTGTGGGCGCAGGGGGCGATTTGTACTATTCCAGGTACAGGAGCGGTAACGCCTTCCCCTCTCCCCGTAGGTCCTGCCTGACCGGGACGGGAAAAGATGCATGTTCTGTGTGAAAACCTCTTCCCGCACGTATGAGATGAGTGCCTCGGACACCAAACAGCGGCAGGAGTGGACACTAGGTTTGTGCTGCAGCACCCACGCCAGGTTCTCATCCCGCCCACCCTCCCTGTCCGTCCTGCCTTTCTCTTGCTCCTGGGTCGCTTCAGTGGAAGGAAAAGATGAAACCCTGAGGTGGCAAAGGCAGCTTCTGCCCTTAAGCTCTGTGTACACCTCTGCATGCTCTTTCTCTGCACGCTCAGCACCCCTGGCAGGGCTGCCCCAGGCCCATAAAACAGAGACCCAGTTTCTTCCCACAGGGCAATAGCAATTCCCATTAACTTCAGTGGAGCTGGCTGCTTGTGCCCAATGCTGGGAGGAGGGGAATGCCAAGTCTGCTTCTTGGCATTCTCTCTCTCTCTTACATGTGAGGGGGTAGGACATTCCCTTGGTGTCCTTTGGAGTTCCCCTTTCCCTTGCTTGTGAGCTATGTGTCAATCAGCAGGCTCACTCCACCCCAGAGGTGGCCACATTTTGTGTTAGGTGCTGAGTGTATCTCATTGGTGAAGCACTTTGGGATGAAACTGTGAGAGATTCTTATTAACTAACCACTTAGAGCAAACTAAGTGAGGCACTACAGCCTAGTGGCTAGAGCATTGAACAGGGTCTCAGGAGACCTGGGCTCCTGGCTTGGTCACTGGCTGCTGGTTGACCTTGGGCAAGTCACTTCCCCTTGCTGGGCCTCAGTTTCCCCATCTGTAAAATGGGGATAATGTAAAGAGCTGAGCGATCTACCGATGGAAAGAGCTAGGGTTTTAGAATTAACCAGCTTTTCTTGTAAACCTCTCCCAAGATTCTGCTAGTGCCTGATCAGCTGGTACAGGTGCCCATTTCACAGAATTCAGGCCCAAACACTTTTTAAAAAATGTTTCAAGTTGTTTGGAGTTAGCATCTGGACTTTCCAAACATTGTGCTGCTGCAAACCAGGTCACTTTAATCAGCCTGACTCAGAATCTGTGGCGAACAGCCGCTCCCTCAAGAGGGCTATGTGTATAGCTGCCTTTCTTAGCACTGTACAACTGTGAAGTAATTAGCACCCTTGCAACACAGGTGAAGATTGTTGCACAGATTGAGAAACTGAGGCACAGGTTGGTCAAAGGCCTGATCCTGTTAAGTGCTAAGTGGCCACAGCTCCCATTGAAGTCAAATGGGTCTCAGCACCCTGCAGGACTGGGTCCAGAGGTCACAGTCAGTGGCATGGCCATATTAACCCTTCGGATGCTGTGGATGTATTTGACATACACATGCATCAAGAGGGGTCAAAATGCAGAACGTCGAACCCAGGAGTCCTGTCTTCCGGGCCCCCAGTCTCGTTCTCATAGGAGGCCATGCTCTAGCCATGTGGGTTGTGGCACGTTGCAGCAGCTGGATCTATGGCCCAGCCGGGTGTGGCCCTGCTGAGTTTCCTTTCCTTCCTTCCCAGCCATTCAGACAGCGATCCGGTTGCAAGCGGAGGGGAAGAAGTCCCTGCACAAGGACCTGAAGCAGAAGCGACGGGAGCAGAGAGAGCAGCGGGAGAGGCGGAAGGCCGCCAAGGAGGAGGAGATGCAGCGCCTCAAGCAGCTGCAGGAGGAGAAGGAGCGGAAGCTGCAGGAGTTGGAGCTGCTCAAGGAGGCCCAGCGGCAGGCAGAGCTGCTGCTGCAGGAGGAAGAGCAGCGGCGCCGGCTGCAGCACGAGGAGATGCAGAAGACCTTGGAGATCCAGCTGAAGGAGGCTGAGCAGGTTGGCGGGGAGGAAGGGGAGGTGGTGTCCATGCTAGGAGGTTTCCATTAGAGCAGGACACAGTTTCTCTCTTGGTCTCCCTTGTAACTCACCGGAGACCCCGAAGTTAGTAGCAATCTGTGTCGCTACTGTTGCAGCCTCCTGGGTCTTTCAGCTGGCAAACTCCAGACCTCTGTGCGCATCAGCTCCTGGTTTCTGACACAGACGGTCCCAGGCAAAGGCCCCTCAGCAGCACTGCATCCTGTTGAGGCTGCACTGGGGCTCTTCCTGCTTTTCAAGTCCAGCACAATACTTCCTCCCTTGCTTGGCTAGTGTTTTCCTAGCCCCAGACTGCTGAGCAGTTCTCAGACCCAGGGCTACAGGGCACCCCTTCATTTTTCCCATCGGAAGGGGCTCAGTTTGCAGTTTCACCGTGCATCTTCACATTGGCTGATTGAAATTCAAGCGCCTCAAAAGCCAGCTGGCTGGGGAAACACAGGGCTTCGATTTCACAGTCCCGTGCAGTCCGGGGCGCTATCGTGGCGTAGCTGGGACATCCAAGTGGCAACGGGGACAGTCTCCTGCAGCCCAGTTTATTCCCAATTCAGCAGGAAGACCTGCTCGGCGGCAGTGTCACATCTTTGGGGAGCAGGCTGAGGTCCCTGTTGCCTATTCCTGCATTTGCTGGTTAGCTGCTGCAGAGGGTTCAGGTGTATAGGCACCCCCCCCACACAAGCAGCTAGGGACAGGGCCAGTGAATGCGTCTCTCAGCGCCCCGTAGAACCGCAAGCCAGCTGCTAAGGGACGTCCATGACGGGGAATACGTTCAGCTGCATCTTCCTGGCAGTACAGAGAGGAGAGGCTGGATTCGGGTGGGGGCTGGGGACCCAGCACTTGGCTGTGTGCTGCCCATGCTGATCACCGTCTCCTCCCCGCCCCACGGCTCCAGGCTCGCGCCTCCATGCAGGCTGAGATGGTGCTGAAGGAGGCGGAGGCCGAGCGGCAGCGGAAGCGGATCGTGGAGCTGGAGGAGATGCAGGAGCGGCTCCAGGAGGCCCTGCATCAGGAGGTGAAGGCACGGCAGGACGAGGAGTCTGTGAGATACGCCCAGGCCAGGTATAACCAGGAAATACCATTCTTCCTACTGACTCCTCAGTGGACAATGCTCTAAAAACTGGCTACAGCTCAGCTGGGACTAGAACAGCTGGGAGCTCCCTCACAGCCACTCACTGGGATGCTTTTCCTTGCCTAGTGGTGGCTGGGTCACATAGAGAGGTTGATGTGCCTGCTACAGCCTTGGCTAACAGAGCTGGGTCCCTTAGGTCCAACAGTCGAGGCTCCTGCTTTTAGATCCAGAGGTCGCAGGTTTAATTCCCACTGCTGCTGACCCACTGGGGTGTGGTGTTACTCCAGCACTCCTCCACTATTCCCCACCGTGCCCCTCGCTGGAAGAGACGGCGACAGGGGAAACTGAGCACTTCTTTCAGGACCAGTGTTCCTACACCGTTCCTCATAGTGCCCAGCCTTCCCAGCCGGGACCCTTTCCCAGCCAGTGCGTTTACGCCATTCCGTACAGCAGTTCCCACTGGAGGAGATCAGAAGTGGAGCCCATCCCCCGGCATTCTTGCTGGGTCTGGAATAGCTCCAAGCCCCGCCACAGCAAGGTTGGGCGTGTTGGTCACTTGGAGGGTGGGGTGTAGCCGCCTCTCGCTCTTTCTCGGCAGGTTGCTGGCTGAGGAGGAGGAGAAGCTGAAGGAGCTAATGAAGCTGAAGGAGGAGCAGGAGGAATACATCATCCAAACCCAGCGGGAGAAGCAGGTCCTTAAGCAGGAGATGGAAAACAAGAGCAAATATTTGGAAGAGGCCCAAAAGCAGCTGGAAGAAGTGAGAGAGAACAGGCAGAGGGTAGACCAGGATGTCATGGTGAGCATCGTATCAGCCCTACTTCCCAGTCTGCCCCCCACCCCCACCCCGCCCAAGAGAGATTTACCAAGCCCATCTCCTGGAAAGAAATAGGATGGCTTTACTATCCTGGAGATCGGGGTTTCCTCTCAGGAAAGATCACGTAATTTACTTTTAGCATGTGATTCTCCTTAATACTAGAGGAGTGGGGCCCGATCCTGTTCTCACATGCCCTGCTGTAAATGTGGCGTAGCTGCATTGAAGTAGACGGCATTACACCTGTGTAAACACTGGTAAATCAAGGACATCGGGCCGATGGATTTCAACGGAAAAGAACTCCCCTATCTAAGCATGTAGAAATATACCCATCGCCATAGCCTCTAGGTGCTCACATTTCTTGCTAAAGGCACTGTTGGTGAATGACTGGCAGCTGCTCTGATGGGCAGAGTTGCATACTCTTCCGCAGGAGTGCTATGTTCTCCTCTGTATACGAGGGAGCAGTTTACTTTAGCTTTACGGTAGCTTTGTTTGCAGCAGCAGTAGTAGCCTCTGGGTGGCAGACCAGCCAGTAGAGTGGGAGATCACGGGGGTGGGCTCTCTGTGCTAACAGCTATTGGCAAGTCTTTCTTCTCCCTGCCAGCCAGGTAATTTGCATCAACACAAACACCAGCTTTTAACTTCTTAGCTGCTGCCCATTCCAATGCTGGACTCTGTTTTAAAGAGAGACCACACAAATCCAAAGGGTCTGAGGGTGAGAGTTTGCTTGCTTTCCCCTGCATCCTCAAGCATTCGGCCATAAAACTGTTTTGCTCTCTAGTAACCAAATCTGTCCTTAGACCCTGAAGCACAGACTGCTCACTCACAGAATCAGCATGGAGACATTCCTGTTCCAACACCATTGTCTTTCCAACAAGCTGGCCACACACAGCCTTTTGGTTATAGGGCTGCTCAACTTTCTTAACAGCTTTTACTTCATCTGAGACCTTCACTGAATGTTTTCTTCCATATGTTAAGAACAGGTTCCCAGAGAATATTGGTGGGAGGGGAGGAAGTGGTGGTTTGAGTGATGAGCAGTGGTTGTAAGTTTCAAGTCCACCGGGCTCGGCTGGCAAACTCTATTGTGGGAAATCTGCTGGAATGGCATCCCTAAGGGTGGGTCGCCAAACCACTGAGATGGGATTCCCTCGCTACCATGTTGTATATTGATTCATTTATTATCTGTCCGGCAGCATGTGCATAGGTGGGGCACTTTGTGGTGGTCATTTGAGGCCAGACTCCTGCCTTGAGGGTGACAATGGAACGTTTGCGGGTAGCAAAGGCATCAAGGCGTGGGGATGGAGGGATTAGGGCCGTGAGAAAGCAGAGCCGGGGTGGCAAAGAGCAGTCTGATTAGGAAGATGTTGGTAGCTGAGCACTGTTCTGGCTGTAGCAGACCCCATGCAAAATTCAGGACTGTCACACAAATCAAAGTGCCCCTCTGGCCCATGGGGCTTGGAGTCCCCAAAGCTGGCTCTGGTTTCCAGGCTGGTGCTGGTTCAAAGCCCTGCCAGAGCAGAGCCCAGGATAGGTCCGATCAATCTCCATTCTTCAAGGCAACATAAGGGCGAGGCCCAGTTTCTGTGCTGAGGAGATGGGAACTTTCTGCAGTTGGTCCAGGGCATGTGGCTCTGCACTAGGTGGATTGGCCGGCTGTGTGCATGTTACCTGCCTGTTCCTGTTCATTTCAGGCAGCCCAGAGGAAACTCCGACAGGCCAGCACCAATGTCAAGCACTGGAACGTCCAGATGAATCGACTGATGCACCCCATTGGGCCAGGAGGTGAGAGGTGGGGCTAGGACTTCGGGGCAAAAATATTCCTTAATGTGAGAGCTCATTATTTTGCAGCCATTCTGCCTTGGGATCCTTTCATATCTCACAAGCTAAACAAAGTTGGGCCTGGTCTTTACTTGGATGGGAGACTTCCAAGGAATATACATGATACTTGGAAACACTGGGCAGTTGGAGGCGCTCTCTTCCACACCAAATGTAAATACAAGATCCTAACCACTTGTGGTTATTAAATATTCCATTGTGTCCCTTTTCGCTGGGTTAGGGGGTGTTAAACCAAGTCTCCTAGCCAAACAACAGGGAGAGCAACTGCATCCTGACTCTTCTTTCACTTCCTGTCTTCAGTTGCCTAGTGTTGCTCTGTGCTGTTTAACAGCTGCCAGGCTGCACTCCAGAAGTAGCTGCATTTCAGGAGCAGGTGAAGTGAGAATATACAGCCAAGTTGGTGAAGTGCTTTGGGATGAATGGCCATTACATGACACTGAGAGGCTTATGACTGTGCTGCTTCTGTCTGAAACTGCACGTGCAATGGGAAATAATCCTCTGTTTACATCTGTTCCCAGAGAAGCGTATGACAGCGTGTGGAGGATTCCCCAGCATCCCGCCTGTGCTCCTCACTAGAAGGGAGTCGTCCCTCAAGCTCAGGCAGAGATTAGAAGATAAGAACTATGATCTTGAGAGGGAAGACAGCAAGAAGAACGTGAACAACAGCGAGACCAGGAGGCTGTCGCTATCTCCTGATATGGACACCACGGCCACAGAACCCTCCAACTAGCCTCAGCAGCATGGCAGAGCCCAGTGCAGAACTGTGTGCACCTCGGGAGTTCAGACTAGCAAGAGTAGTCAATGTGGTGATCTCTTTAGGGAGACAAGCTGTATGTAGACACATGCCAGAGAGAAGTACAGATTCTATAGGAGATGTATATAATTCATCTAGGGCAGCGGTGCTTCCACTTTATGCAACTAAAGTTTGGTTGCCCCAAGAGTCACACCTGCCTTGCGGAGATACTGCAGCTTCTACCATCTGAGTTGCATAGGTGCAGCCCTTGAAAACTACAACTCCCAGCATGCTGTGCTCCGTTTTGACCTGAGCACCCTGCCGCCTTCCATAGTAAAGCTGAGAGTGGCTGTGAATTGCCTTGTAGAATCCTGCAGACTGTTTGGCCCATGGACCCTGGTCTGGCTACCTCCTCGTGTTAGGATTTCCCAGTTGCTATTGCAACCACAGCTGTCTCGCACGCCGAGATGTAAAGTGCATGGCTCATGTCAAGGTGACATCCAAAAGAGACTTCAAAAATTGAGCTGTGCCCTATTTTGCTTATTTTATAAAGATGGCCAAGAAGGTGTTTGGGATTTTTTACCTTAAATATCGGCAATGTCAAATCTTCCCTACTTTTCCAGAAGGAGCCCTGGGTATGGTGTGCCTTTGCACCTTTATAGAGGGAGTGGGGAGGGGCTCGTTAACAAAGATGTGCTTTCTCTAAGGCAGGGGTTCTCAAACTGGGGATTGGGACCCCTCAGGGTTGTGATGGTATTACATGGGGGATCGCAAGCTGTCGGCCTCCACCCCAAACCCCGCTTTGCCTCCAGCATTTATAATGGTGTTAAATATATTAAAAAGTGTTTTTAATGCGTAAGGGGGGTCGCTCTCAGAGGCTTGCTGTGTGAAAGGGGTCACCACTAAAAAAGTCTAAGAACCTCTGCTCTTAAGGTCTTCATTAGTCACTGGAGTCAAATAGATGCTAACAAAAAGGAACCAGAAATAAAGCTTTTTAAAACAATGCGACTGTAAATCTCCTTCCCATCGGAACTGCTGCACTTCCTCTCTCCTCTTGACCCGTGCGATGTCCTACTTTCACTAGTTCTCCTTTCTCTGTAGAGTCTTCCTGAGCAGGCAAGTCTGAACTTCTAATGCAGGGAACAATCCATTTTAAAATAAATCCTCAGGTTTCTTTATCCATCGTCAAGACCTGAGAAATGGCATGAGCTGGTCATCTGTTCCTTTTGCGCGGGCCCTGTATCGAGGGCAAGAGTTCATAGAAAATCAGGGTTGGAAGGGACCTCAGGAGTCATCTAATCCAACCCCCTGCTCAAAGCAGGACCAATTCTCATCTAAATCAACCAATCCCCAACTAAATCAGTTGAGTGGGGATGCCATGGAAGAGTTCAGAGGTGAAGTCACCAGTGGAAACTTTGCTCTTGGCCCTGATGGGAGATGAATTACGTACATTTCAGGATGTTCTTCTGGCTGGAGCTGCATGTGAAAGACACATTCTAGTGTGGATCTTGCTGCTGCTGCATGGGATTGCTTCAGCAGGCGAATGGTTTCAGGTCTTCACAGGCAGACGTATGCAAACACCAGCCTGTCACCACAACAGGTGCCTAGGCCAGAAAGAACATGCAAGCCCATCATAGTATTGGCCAAGACCTCTTGATTACTAGTGTGTAATTCAGAAGATGCTGTCTGTCCTTTATGCAAACAGCATCAGGGCATCCAGAGTTGTCTGGTTTTATTTGGGAGCTGAGCAGAGGGAGCTAATGCTAGGACATGCTGGGAAAGGTGTAAAGATGATCAAAGGAAGATGCTGGGGCATAATTTCCCTGGAGAGAACCTTTAGTGTTGAACAAGATTCCACGTTCCACTCTGCTCTGCAGCGTCTCAAGCTGAATAAAGTGGGGGAGTGATAAGAGATTGTCTGTCTGGGAGGAGGCTGGGACATGCACCAGGGAACAGATGAACAAGCCGCAGCAAGGTGCTGGATGTTCGGCAGCCATCCCCCACCGCCTCTGAAGAATCCCGCTTGCCATTCCCAGACTATGTGGGTCAGCCCAGGGACTCCTGCTCTGGAAGTGCTGCCTGCAGTGACAAAAGAGTGGCTGATTTCATCCTCTGACTGCTGTGGGGAAGATTTGGGTTTGCCCCTTGAGTCCCCCAGTGATTTTTGTCCCTCTGGGTTTCATTCTGAGACATGGTTCATAGCCAGGGTAGCTAAGCTGGGCCTCCTAAAACGCATCTGCTTCAGGGCAGCTTTTAGAAATAAACCCCCTTTAAAATGAATATTAAATAGAAAAGTTCTGCCTGTTTAAGAAAAGTCTTGTTATTGGGAATTCCTGGGCATCTGCAGTGTATTGGTCGGTCTTCTGCCTCTTGCATACAGCCCTGGCTTCTCCTGGTGTGATCCTTTCCGGGGTGTCTTCCTTCCACAAGGGCCTTAACTGTGCTCAGAACAGAGTCAAGAAACTGTAACCAGCCCACATTGCCTCTGGCATTCCCAGCCATCAGCTACTTGGCATATCATGGCTTGTGATACTGACCTCCTTTTGTAAAGCGCTTGAAGATGTAAAGCTATATAAGAGCAGGGTATCATTATTCCACAACCACTGTGCTTTGAAAATACCGACCTCTCTCTTTTGAGCTCAAGGAGAACCCCCGTTCACTGCAGCAGGAGCAGCAGAAGGGCTTATGGCCTCTCTAGACAAGAAGCCCTTGGAGCGTGCAGAGAGAGACGCGCAAGTCTAACAGTCCATCTGGAGCAGGGTAGCAGCCACGTGTAATGAATGGGTCATGGGGGCTGAATTCCCCTCTCTGCCCTGTGGGGGAATTCCCCTCTGGGTTTGGATGGCGGGCATGGTGGTGGGCCCCGCTCAGGGAAGCCTGACCTGCCACTGCCTGTGGTGTACCTAATTTAAAGATAGAGGCGGGAAGGATGGCTCAGTGGTTAGGATGTTAGCCAGAGACCTGGCTTCGAGCCCCTATCGTGCCCCGCACTGTATGACCATGGTGGGTAAGTCTCTTGGTCCCAGATCCAATTAGGCTCTTGACTGAAAACAATGGAATTTAGGAGCCGAAATACTTTTGTGGATCTGGGCCTTAGCTTCTCTGTGCTTTAGTGCCCTATCTGTACCATGGGACTAACTGCCCTGCCTGCATCTCAGGAGTGCCGCGCGAATAAACACATTAATGATTGAGGTGCTCAGATACTACAGTAATGGAGGCATCTACATAGCTTCAGTATCTGCCTAGCTTTATAGGTCCTCTGTCTCCAGGACTGTCCAGGCATCCTCATTTCAGGGCCGGGCTCTGTCTACTTAGGGGGCGAGCCAATGCTCACTGAAGGCAAAGAAAAGCCTCCCATTGACTTCAGTGGGTGTCTGTGTTGCAAGCTCAGGAGCAGGTGCACCTGCTGAGACTTTAAAAGCTTTTGCCCGCATGTTGTCTATATCATCTCATTTCCTCCCTGGAAGATTAAGAACACGAGCCAAGGTCATGAAAGTGCCAACGCCAGCATCACTTTTTCCAAGCACCTCTGTTTAAATATAGTTCTACTAGCCTGTGGTTTGGGGCGCTTTATTACATTGGGCACAGGGCGTCCCCTCCAATAAAGAACATTTTGAAAGCTGGTGCGGATAGAAAATCATGCTGTAAAAGGCTAGGTCAGAGTGAGCGCCGAGGAGCTCTGCACAGCTTGGCAATAAAACTCCAATCTCTTTCCTACCTTGAGCTGCTCTGGGCAGCTCCCCACAGAACTCTGTATTTTAACGCCGTT
Organism: Gopherus evgoodei; assembly: GCF_007399415.2. Taxonomy (NCBI): domain Eukaryota; kingdom Metazoa; phylum Chordata; order Testudines; family Testudinidae; genus Gopherus; species Gopherus evgoodei. Next base: position 137,676,962 of record NC_044325.1, on the reverse strand, counting down.
CCTTTACTATGATGTTTTAATTAAACCGAGCGCGAGGGAAGCCATTGGCTGCGGCAGGTTTGTTTATGCTGGTTTGGGGCCACACAGATGTTCTTGAATAAAGAGACTGTGTGTGTCAGTGTCAGTGCTGATTTTTGCTGAGTGGCCCCTCTGTAAAAACACCACAGACCCACACTCGATACAAAAGCACCTCAGATGGAAGAGGATTTGTCTGCCCTGCATTTCTCCTGACCGCACAAAATAACCACGCTCATGTGATGTCAAGGGGCTGTCCACCTTTTCCAAACCTGGAGTCCTCTCCCATCCAGCAGCCCAGAGCCCACCTGCTCCTGTTTAGAAAGGACAGGGTGGTCATGACACATCCCCTGGCTCATGACTACCAGCTTGAGAACCCCAAAGAGGATGAGAACTGACCACCAAGGGATTGTGGAGTAGTGGATGTGGATCAGCTGGTAAGCCAGAGACACTGAAGCAAGGCATGCTGAATCCCTTGAGTCTTTCACACAGAAGGTGCTGGGGAGAGAAGAATGCTCTGATTAGTGGGTAAAGAAACATCCCTGTCACAGAGGAGCACTGGGGCCTGGTGATTGGACTCAGCTCGCTGACAGAGACTGGATTTTGTTCAAACGCCTCCTGGAGACAAGGGGCAACCGCTCTTTGTAGTGGCTGGTCTCTTGCAAAGGGAAATGCGCAGCAGTGCCGTAATGGGAGGTTACTTTTTCTGACCTGGCCGATGACGTGATGGCCTCAGTTGGGAGGCCAGTGGGAGTGAATGGTTCTCAAGCAGGGACTTATCTTTGCACCCAGAGAGGGTCTCCTCTGTTGGAGGATGGGTTTCTTAACCCTGGAAAGTGACAGGCCATTGACTCTGGGAAATCTTTACACTAGGGGCTTTCCTGGATAAGTCGCACTCTGCCTGAAAACAACAGGGAAGGGGACAAGCTTCAACCTCCACTGGAAATTCAGGGACTGGAGCCACAAGTCGTCTCCATCAGCCGCATTACGTGCTATCTATGCACTGATCTGCATTTTCCAGGCCTCCGTCATCGGGGTAAGTAGGGGCCGTACCCCACCACACCCGTGCTCTAAATTCCTGAGAGTCCTCCCCAGTGCAGGAGGAAAAGGTAGCTGTCAGCCCACATAGGGATTCACCTCCCCATTAGTTGGGAGCAGTAGCCATGATGCAACTGACTAGCTCGTGATTTACATCCTACAAAAGCGAGCCCTAAAAACCCAGATGGAATATCTGCCTCAAACCCCTTTTCTTTCCCCAGCAGAGGGGCTGCCCCCTGGATTATTTTTTTAAAATAGGTGTCATTTTTCACTTAATTCCTCTCCCATGCAGCACAAGAGGTTGGCATGTTAATTTCTTCAAGTGAGAACAGGCATTGAGTAAATAGACAGCTCTTGTGTCAGCACTTTCCTTTGATCAGTGGCTGACTTCAGATGCGTCTTGGTTGTGCTGCCTCCAACACAGAGCGGAAAGAACTTTGACTGCTGGCCGAGTCAGCAATTTTGGAGCCCTGATCAGCTACTGCAGAGACTTGAACTAAGAATAGTGTAGAACGCAAGGATCACAAGTGAGAAATCAGGTGAAAAACCATGGGTCTTCTGCATTTAAACATACCCTGCTGTTTCAACACACACAGACATCAGTTATTTTGCTGGGTCTCATCTTGTCTTAGTTGGATCCATGTCCCAAGCTGTGATCCTTAGTCCACTTTCCAGTGGGTTGCAGAATGCTGGCGGCCAGCCACGTGGGTGCTGGCCCTACTCCTTGCTTCTACCTGCTTGGATTGCATCACTGATAGTATTGTCCTAATGTTACTTTGCCAGGTCAGCAGTTACTGTTGCTGCTATGAGGCAGAGCATCCTGCTGTCCCCGCTGGGAGAGGCAGCGTTCAGAGGCTCATCGCTGTATGGGGACATGGGCCATGCTATGGGAAAATACAAGAGCTGCTGAAGTCGGCCCTGATCCTGGAAGCTCTTAGGCATCTGAGTAACTTTATGCCCATGTGGGCTCCTGTGTGAAACACCCTTTGTGTTCAAAGGAGGGGAAGTTGCTTCTGTGCATAAAGGTTTGCAGACTCAGAGCCTTGGCATGGAAACTCCTTAGGACAGTGGTGGTGGTCCTGATTCTGCCTCTGTTTTACTGGTGTAAATCAGAAAGACTGAAGCCAGTGGAGTTAGAACGAGCCCTTTGTGTTTTGCATCATGCTACCTGAATTGCTGCCTGGAATGCACCCTCTTCTGTTCTAGTTGCCCCCACACACACCTTTTTGGGCCAGGTTCTGAACTTGGTTACACCAATGTAAATCACGAGTGACTCCTCTTCATTTACACTGGGGTAGCCGACAGCAGGATCAGGCCCGACGTTTGTCATTTTTCCATCCACGACCTCACATCTCTGATCAGCAATCATTAGTACGTCCAGGAGGCCACAGAGGTAGGTAACGTGGCACTGTACAGCTGTTAATCTAGATCAGTCCAAGAGCAGAAATCAAAGCCTGAAGGAGGTCAGAATTTAGTTCAGCGCAAGGATGGGGCAGCTTGTGGCCATTCAGGGAATGGAAATGTGAGTTAGGAGACTGCTGGAGGCTGAGAATGGTAGCTGGGAATCAGTTCCAGAGCCTCCATGGTGGCCCTGCAGCTCCTGTTGAAGTTTAAATCTGTGGGAGGGGTGAGCGCACAGCTGAGTAGCTTCTAGGATCCATTCCAGAGTCAGGAATGGGCCTAGGAGTCAATGGGGCGTGCTCAGGAGAGGAGGAGTGTCAGGAGAGAGAGGGAGGCATGGGGTGACAGAGGTAGAGGCAGGAGCAATGCAGAGGCTCTGGAGTGGAGGCAGAGAAGCTGGTATTGCAGAAGCAGGGAAATGAATACAGTGATCCAAGACCACACCGAGGTGAGGACAGAAGAGACATCTGCATTGCATGCTAAGGCTCCATCTTTCGTTGTCTTGGGCAGGTAATTGTCTCACTATTAAGTATCTTCCAAGTGCCAGTACAGAGGGGCACGGAGCATGTATCTGATTGGTCAGAGCAGGGACTTGGTAACCAGGACTCCCAGCTTCTATTTCTTCTTCTGGTGGGAATGTGGTCCAGGGATTAGAGCAGGAGATGGGATGCCAGGACCCCTGGCTTCAATTCCTGGTTCTGCCACTGATGCACTGCATGACCTTCAACAAGTCACTTTCCTTTCTCCCTCGTTAGAGGGGGGAAATACCTGTCTTATGGGGCTTATATAGACACTGGCTGAAAAGTGGTTTGAGATCCTCCACTGCAAGCTGCTGTCCAGGCACAGAGTCCTAGTTTTAACAATACAATCAGCACAGCCCAAAAGCAAATTCACAAAGCAGGAGTCCTGCTGCAGGATCCTATAAAGATAGATAAGAAGCAGTACACTGCAGGGTCAGTTCAGAAGCAAGGGGCTACCCTTAGAACTAAGCAATTCAGGAGCCTTTGTAACACTTATCAGGGTTAGTGCTGATTGTTGAGCCTGTAAATTTCTTGAGACAAGGTCTGTTTATCCTTTTTGTTCTGCCTAATCTACAGCGTATTTACAGGGCTCCCAGCACCACAGTCCATCAGCACTAAACCTTCCAGTGCCCAGAATGCTGCTACTGCTCAGTAAATAATTTGTCACCATTAATAATTTCATGGCCTAAGATCAGCAGCAGCAGCTTGTATCATTTGGTCATATTCTTATTCTCATTCTCATACCAGTGCTGGTTGTGAGTGTGACCAACTCGCCCAGTAACCCCACTGGCCGGTCTCCAGTCTGTTGTGAGTGGAACCAGTAGCGCCAGAATTTCTTAATCACAGTGACTTTACTGATCAAATGCTCACCCGTTACAGATCTCGGAACAAACAGCAAAAGTCCAGATCTGCCCCATGCTCTCATCTGAGCTCGCCTTGTCTGGAGGCCGCGGTTTGTCAGCATTTCAGGCTGGGCCGAGTCCCTCCTGCCCCCTCTGCCCTGCACATCCTCCTTATATGTCTGAGGGCTGGCTCCCCTCCATGCAGCAATTCCTGACTCTGAGGGGCTTTAGCCCTTACCGGTCTTGTGGGTCCCCCCCTGTGTAGAGACTAGGTTCAGGTGGCTGGGCCAGCAGCTGAGGCAATATCAAAGTGGCTGGCCCCAGATCACTCTGTGAGGGCATAGGGACTGTCCATTGCTGAACTGCCTGCAATGCTCTTGGGCAGGTCCAGGCTTGTGCATCACAGCACCCTGTATTTCCCCATCTAGTATAAGAACAAGACAGCGTTCGGAGCTTGACACAGCCCCATCCCATGCTGTCACCGAGGGCTCAGGCCCTGATCCTCCATTGCTCACTGTCCCACAACCTGCTCAGCCAGCACTCCCTGCAGAAGCAGGGGCATAGACTTCCCTCAGAGAACCCACAGTGCACACGCTCTCTTTAGTCACTCACACTAGCCCTTTTAAAGAGCCAGTCTGCCCATGTGCGGCTGGCTCAGGCAAGAAATTCACAGGTTAACACACAATGGACTAGATCCCTCACTTGAGCCACTGCTGCAGACTCAGGTTTGCCAGACATCCGGGGGCGGTGCTGTCATCTGCTTAAAAGCATCGAAAGCTCATGCTCCAATATGTTTGTTAGTCTATAAGGTGCCATGGGACTCTTTGCCACTTTGACTTTCTCATGTTTCCCATATAATTATAAAATAAATCGACTGGAATATAAGTATTGTACTTACATATCAGTGTGTGGTATAAAGAGCAGTATAAACAAGTCATTGTCTGTATGACGTTAGTCTGTACTGACTTGGTTAGTGCTTTTTCTGTAGCCTGTTGTAAAACTAGGTAACTATCTCAATGAGCTGAGGTCCCCCCTGGGAGACCTCTGCGCAGGACCAGCGCTAGGGGTTTGAGCGCCCGAGGCGCACGACAATTTTGCCGCCCCGTGCGCTGGTCCCGCGGCTCCAGTGGAGCTGCCGCAGTGGTGCCTGCAGGAGGTCCACCGGAGCCGCGTGAGCAGCCGACCGTCCGCAGGCACCACTGCAGCAGCTCCACCGGAGCCACGGACCAGCGGACCCTCCGCAGGCACCACTGCGGCAGCTCCACCGGAGCCGCCTGCCGCCCCCTCCAGCAAAACGGCGCCCACCATTTATTCTGGCGCCCTAGGTGATTGCCTAGGCGGCCTGAATGGTAGCGCCAGCCCTGCCTCTGCGCACCCCAGGGGTACACGTACTCTGGCTGAGAGTGAGAACTGCTGCTCTAACAGACTCATTGCACACCCACTCCAGCAGGCCTTCCCTACCCAGCAGGCTTTGCTAACAGCCTACAAGTCCCATGAACCTCCTGGCAGAGTTTCCCCGCCCTCTCCCTCCCGCCGGCTTTTCCGGCTTCGCATTGTCCTGAGCGCCCGCCAGGGGGCGCCGGGCCCTGCTGAGGGCCGTGCCTCGTCCTGCGAGGGAAGGGAGTGAGGGAATGGGCTTGGGCCGTTGCTGTGGCGATATTCTAATATAGCCCAGGCGCTGCTGATTGGCGAGTTGGGGATGGGCACGCGGTGGCGTCAGGGCGGATGCGTGTGACGTTTTCGCGGGGGGGCGTGGTTAGGGGGAAAAGTTCTGGGCTGAGCTGGAGCGTGAGGGGGGGTCGGAGCCTCCGCGTCCGGCAGCAGGTGAGGGGGGGGAGAAGGGCCCCCAGCCCCCCCCGGGACCTCTCTGTCCTGAGCCCCACTTCGGGGAGGGGGATCCCTCTGCCCGGCACCCCAAGCCCCTCTCCGCATCCCCCAGCCCCTTCCGGGGGGACCCCTCTGCCCAAACCCCCAGCCCTGTCTGCGTGGGGGGGCTCTTCCGGGCGGGGGATCCCTCTGCCTGACACCCCCAAACCCTCCTCCGCATCCCCTAGCTCCTCTGCCCAACCCCCCAGCCCTGTCTGCGGGGGGGCCCTTCCCGGCGGGGGATCCCTCTGCCTGACACCCCCAAACACCCCCTCTGCATCCCCCAGCCCCTTCCCGGGGGGGACCCTTCTGCCAGCTGCCCCCAGTCTTCTCTCCTGGGGGGACCCTTCTGCCCCTAGCCCTCTGGGGGATCTCTCAGCTCAAACCCCCCAACCCTGTCTGTGGGGGGATCCCTCTGTCACCAGCCTCTACCGAGGGGGACCCCTCTGCTTGACACCTGCAGCTCTCTCCGGGGGGGACCCCTCTGCCTCCAGCCCTCTCTGCAATCTCTAGCTCTCTTTCCAGGGAGGATCCTTCTGCCTGACACCCTCTGTCCTCTCTGCCGCGGAACCCATCTGCCAGCCGCCCGCAGTCCTCTCTCCCGGGGGGACCCTTCTGCCCCTAGCCCTCTCTCTGGGGGATCTCTCAGCCCAAGCCCCTCTGCCCCCAGCCCTCTATGTGGGGGGACCCCTCTGCCCCCAGCCCCTTCCTGGGGGGACCCCTCTATCCTCAGCCCTCTGGGGGGGGCTGCTGTGCCAGCAGCCCCCAGTTTCCTCTGGGGGGAACCCCTGTGCCTGCAGCCGTCCCCCCTGGAGTAGTGGGAAAGGGGGAACACCTCTGCCTGCAGCTGACCTCCCCCTGTGATTAAGGGGGAGGGGGAACCCTTCTGCCTGCAGCTGCCGACCCCAGAGTAGGGAGGAGGGGGAGCCTCTCTGCCCACAGCTCCCAGCATTCTCCTCCTGCTCTATCTGAAGGAGGAGTGTGAGGGAAGTGGGACTGGCTCCGGTAATGGGGTGTTGAAAGGCAAGTGGAGGGTCTGAAGCGAGTGTCATCAGGTACAAGATTCTAGGGGGAGAGGTGTAACCATGGAGGGATTAGTGGTCAGAGCAGGGCATGGGAGAGAGAGGATGCCTGAGTTCTATCCCAGCTCTGGGGCAAGGGTGTGATCTTGTGGCTTGAGCAGTCGACTGTGGACATAGTGCAACCTACCAGTCCTATCTGTCTTAGTGACCTACCACAAATCTCATTTCCTCTCTGTGCCTTGGTTTTCCTGTCTATAATATGACGGTGACTCTTCCTTGTCTCTCTAGTGTAGTCTCAACACCCTTTAGAACTATATAGAGAGATCACACGGCCCACCTAGGAAATACAGCCATGTCTGGAGCGGGATCCAGTAGAAATATAACAACTGTGCATCAGTGCTGCACAGATGTTTAGGACAGCAAGTAAAGAAACTGGTATCTAGACAAAACTGCTTGTAGGTGAGGGCAGAAAAACAGCCCTTGCTTACTTCACAGTTAGGCTGCAAGTTTTAATTAATTGATTAATTATATGTTAAGTGCTTGGAGATTCTTGCATTGAAGGCAAAGGAATGTAAAGACACAAGACAGCCACCCAGCGTCCTAGGTTAGAGACTAGTTTCTTTCACCCCTCACCTCCTTACTCATGTATTGACTTAGTCTTGTTGCATCTTTTTTATTCCACACTGATCAGCTCCCAACTCTTTGCTGCAACAGCTGACTCCTTTGTATTACAGTGGTTGGCTCTACCTCGGAACTAGGGAGCTTTCCCCATCCAAGTGTACTGTAACAGCTGCTTTCCCTAGCAGGATTCCTCCTGCCTGTCTGCAGTGGAAAGGGATGGTCAATCTGCCGTCCTGAGCTTGCTGCTCTTTCGACAGCTGGTGCTGGGTGATTGCCCCTCAGATCATACAAAACTGCCCTCCTCATTTTCAATGTGAGGATCTCAAAGCACTTCAGACAGTAGAGAATTAAGCCTTGTAACCTTGATGTAGGTGTGTAGTACTGTCTATTTTATAGATGGAGGAACTGGGACATAGAGAGGTGAAACGGCCGGCGTCACCGTTAGTAGTAGAGCAGGGGCTAGAACCTGCATCTCTTGATTCCAATCCTGTGCTTTGTGCACAACTGTTTTTCCTCATTCTTATTATTAATAAATCCTGTCTTATTATTTTGTACGACTGTAGTTTAGTAGCTGAATTGCCTGCATTGACTTAGTCTACCATGGTAGACTAAAACAATGTAGAGTGACCCTTTAACAGCCCATCTTGTCTGATCAGACAGGCACATATCTTCCCCTCCAACTGCCGTGTCATGGGCAGAGCCCTTGTGAAAGGGGCTAGCTAGATAGCCATGGATGCTGAAGAGCTCTACTGTACCATAGAGCAGGTACAAGAGGGGCAGTGGCACAGCAGACTCTCCCCCACTCTCAGGTTACCATCAACGTACATCAGCGCTGATCTGGAGGGATCGTCTTAGCATGGAAAGGGAATTCAAGTATCTCTTAGTCCCTTGTTGGTAGGGAGGCCACTGGTGATTGTTCTTGTCACCAGACCCCTGTCCTTTAGAGGCTGGTCTGAGACCAACCAGTTTCATTTCCCATTGGCCTCTGGACGACTGTCAGATAGTAATGATTTCTGGCCGTTCCCCACCTGGATTTTGAATAGGTGACCCTGATGCGACCCTCCATATCCTGTTTCCAATTGCTGGAACCGACTCAAACTCATCCTCCTCTCAACACCCGGTTGAAGGCCTCCAGATCCAGATGTACTGAAAGCTAGGTGAGTTTCTTCCTTAACAGAGCCTGTCAACCTGGAAGAATAGAGGAAGCTTTGGGGAGGAGCTGGGATGTTTGTTGGGCTTTCTTTCATGCTCTGTTGAGTTGGTGCAAGTATCGCCTTGCACCAAGTGCCGACGGGGCATGTCCTGACATTTGGCTGAGAGCAGAGCAAGGTGAACTAATGACTTAATATTGGTTTTCAAATTTGTCTGTCTCTGTTGGCAGTCGGAGCTTGGACGGTGACATAAGGTGTGTGCAGTCAGGGTGTGACTTGCATTCTGATTGGCACTGTCTGTGCTGGGTCTCCTGCAGAGCTTTGTGTTACAGGGTCTGGGAAGGTTTTTACTGGTAGCGGAGATGAAGGAAGTGTGCTTGGGTTCAAGGCACCTGGGTGTGTGTTTATTTTACTACCCAGGAATAATAAAATGTGCAGACTTGGACTTACAGTACAATTGCTTTCCCTTTTAGGAGAAAGCGGGAGGAATATTCTGCAACCCTAATGTCTTGTTTACAAAGGCAATTCATTTTACTTAATTTTTAGAATAGTTGCTACAGCAGAGGATTGAGAATCAAGAATCCTGGATTCTCTTCATTGTTCTGCCACTGACTCACTCAGCCACCAAAGAGCAAATTATAAGACTACAGAAATGTAGATCTGGCAGGGACCTTGAGGTCACCTTGAAAAGTGAAATGATTCACAGAGAGAACGTTCATTTCACCTCTCTGTGCCTCAGTTTCCCCACCTGTAAGATGGGGATAATACTTACAGGGAGACTTTGAGTCTTAATAACTTAGAGTGAAGTACATTGAGATCCTTGCCTGGAGTCAGAACTACTGAGCTGCCTATTTAATGCCCTGTGCTGCTAATAGTTGATGGTGATTCTCCTTTAGGGGTCTATACTTTAGGAAGACCTGAGGATTGTCCCTGCTGTTGTTATGCAGTTCCAAGTGGTCATAAACTGCAGCATAGTGACAGCCATGAAGCTGTAGGTGGCTACAGATTTGTGACCGTATTAGGTATCATTCAAAGGTCTTTCAGACCTGACCAAGCAATTGCTAGTTTTCCTCTTTAAGCCAGCTCTCTCTAGTGCCTAGTCTACCCTGGGGTGGGGTATCGATCTAAGATATGCAACTTCAGCTATGATAATAGCATAGCTGCAGTTGACATCTTAGATCGACTTACCTCCCGTCCTCAAGGCGCGGGATCAACAGCCACAGCTCCTCCGTCGACTCTGCTTCCGCCTCTCGCCCTGGTGGAGTTCCAGAGTCAACTGGGAGCGCGTTTGGGGATCGATTTATCACGTCTAGACAAGACACGATAAATCGATCCCTGGTAGATCGATCATTACCCACCAATTCGGTGGGTAGTGTGGACCTACCCTTGATAACTGAACTGGTTTATTTGCAGGTACTCAGCTAGCTTGCGACACTTCTAATACTGAAAGATGTATTACTCTGAAATGGGGGCTTTCTTATTGGCGCGAAGGAGCAGCTGAGCCCATATAATACTGGGAAGGGAACAAAGGTTCAAGACGCATCTGTGTTCTCAACATCTTTGTTTAATCTCAGTGTTGGTTATGAAACCCAGTTATTCTGATGTGTTTAAAAATACGCCCTATTTTCTCTAAGTTCCCTAGTTGTGAATTGTTTGTTAGCTGTTTTCTCCAGAACCTGGTAGCTTGTTGCTCCACTCTTCTATGCTTGGAGTGGTTTCCCTGTGTTACGATACTATTTTCCAGGTCATCAGAGAAGCCCCTAGGTGCCGTTTCTCTATTGAATCTGTGAGTTTAAAGTTTAGTTTAACTTGGTTGCTCTAAATAGTCACCTGAAGAGTAAGATTAAGTATCGTTCTAATGCATACATCTTCTCACATCCAGTACTGAGAGGACACTCCTCAGCACCTGGGCTAAGGGACGGACGGACGGACACACGCACCCCTCTTCATGCCTAACATTTCTAAGAAGCATCAGTATCTTTAATACCAACTCTCTATGTTATCGTCAAGGTCCAATGTGTTCAGCCTGTAGTTTCTTATGGTGTAAGTCAGTGATGAGGATCTTCTAACATTACACCTGATCTTGGACCAATGACCAGTTGATATTTCAGCTATGATCTTATGACTTCCGTTGATGGCAGCTATAGTACAGTCCATAAAAACCATGAAAAAGTCTTTAATAAACATCTGCAACTGCTGAACAGTTCTGTTCGTCTCAGGCTTTTGCCTTCCGCAAGACCGGGGGCATTATCCTAGAGTACAGTCTGAGCATGCAATAAGGGTCAATATAAACTTCAGAGTCGTAGTTCGTTCTGCTCCTGTTTTTCCTGTAGCACAGAAATAGCTGGACTTCATGCACATCAGTGGTGATTTTGTGTTGTGTTCTCTTGCAGTTTTCTTCAATTTGCAGCTCTTTGTGCTGGTATAGTAACTACATGGTAGCTTTCACCAACAGGCAAACAGGGACAGCTGTTCCAAAGAGGTAACCCTTCCCTTTGTGTGCATGTGGTTTACAAAAACTTCTGCTCTATCGTGTTTTTAAGAAAACTCAGTGTGGGGTAAGTGTGTGAATTATCTTTAAGATCTGTTCCATGCTTTTTGGAGGTGGTCTTAGTGTCCGCAGAATTTAAGCTTTCCCTATTTCTTGAAGTCAGCTTCCATCCTTATGTTTATATAATTTTCTGACTGTTAACTTTATGGAGCTGCATAGACAGAATGACGTGCTCTGAGTGACATAGCCTGTTCCCACTCATCTCTGATGTATAATGAAGACAGGCTAAAAATGATTGTTAGCTGTTTCCAGTGACTGGAAGTTGAAACTAGACAAATTCAGACTGGAAATGAGATGTACATTTTAAACATGAGCGTAATTAACCATTGGAACAGTTTGCCTAGGCTTGTGGTAAGTTCTCCATCACTTGCCATTTTTAAATAAAGCTTGGATGCTTTTCTAAAAGATGTGCTCTAGTTAAGCAGTAATTATTTAGAGGAAGTTCTCTGGCCTGTATTATGCAGAAGAGTAGACTGGCTAATCACAATGGGCCTGTTTGTCCTTAGAATCTATGAATTTCACTGCATTTTAACAGAAACATCAGCTGTTCGGAGATTGTGGGTCGGACCTGGGGTTGTAGAAAGAGCTTAGATAAACTGCTATGACTATTTTTCCATCACTCTGCCTACTGCATCTGCAGCATGTGTTCTTATGTAACTGCCTCCTTTACATGAGACAAAAACAACTGAGTTAACTGCGGAGATGAAATGAGGTTTGTTAGGACATCATGGGACATGTGCTTTGAGAACTGTTGTTTTTTTTCCCCCTAGGCTTTTGAGTTGGCTCACAAAGTACAATGCAGTCACATGGCAACCAAAACATTGTGTGTAGGCTTGATTTCTTTCTGCCACAGCACACATCATGGTAACTTAGCTGAACGGGCTGCAGTTTGCTCGTGTAAAACAAAATGTGAGTTTTCCTAAAGCGTGTGCATCTGTTTCTGCTGGGTATTTTTAAGTATTCAAGACATGAGCCTCTAAAAATGTTTATGGCACGTGGAAAGGATTTTGTAATGATCCTGTATGAGGCTTTGATCATAAAGCCATTGTTATACAAAATAGCTTACCGCTGTTCACTGGTATCCTTTTTCTAGGATGCTGCTTGGGATTTCTTGTTGACAAAGCTGTGTTTATACAGTACAGCTGTTGTGCTATGGGCTTTTGAATTATGGATTGGAAATCTGCTTTCTTAGAAACCAAGTGACTAGCAGTAAAGGAGATAAGTGGAGGCCTTTACTCAGTAGATCCAACTGCAGTTAGCTTCTCTGTGAAATCCTTTAAATTAGGAAGGAGGAGGTCCCCACATTCAGGACTGAGAGATCATTCTGCTGCCAGTAAAACTCTGCCTTGCTCTGAATGCAGAGCTGTGAGGGGCTTGGTTTGATTTGTGATTTGGATTGTTGTCTACCCAGGTCACAGCAGAGACAAGCTTGCTAAAGTTCATGCCGCAGGTGGGAGGGATTCTTGGCTAGGTATGCAGCCAATTCATTGTAATGTACTTAGCAGCAGTGTGCTTTTCTACAAATTAAATGTTCAAAAATTACTTGCCCTTCTTGCAATAAGCTGTTTAAATCTTTTAAGTCATGGAAGAGTAGTAACGACTTCCAGAGTTAAGGATTAGCAAAGATGTCTGTTTAAGAGCTGATTTTTTTATTTATTTATCCCCCCCCCCCCAAAAAAAAAAAAAAGTTCTAAAATGCACTGGTAGATTACTTTGAAAATCCCTGTGCCACATCAGGATTCTGGGTAGAGTTAGTGGTGCAAATTTGGGGCCTTTGGGTCAAGGGACTATGAAATACACCTCCCTCAATGACTTGATTGTAATGTGGGTCTGTGCAGCACTGCTGAGAGCACGAAACAGATTGTGAGGCAGAGATGGGGGAGGCTAGAAGAGCATGTCAGTTTCAAGACCACTTTTCAAAATGCCGTAAAACTTACAGGTGCATGAAAAGTGGCTGGGAATGTGGTATGCCACTTGAGGGCCTGTAGAACAGTTTGTGGGATGAACTTGAGGCTGGTTTGGTCAGGCATGTTCTTGAGGTACAGCATCTCCCAACCCCCTCCAAATCGTTTTGTCAGTAAGATACTGAACCACATGCTGTACCAGTAACAGATGTCTGGAAGTTAATTGCTGGTGGCACAGTAAGGGAAGGGCAAGAGGCCTGCCGTGTATCATAATGTGTCTCTAGATACCGTGTTATGCCCGTGTGTCACGTTTCCTGAGTAGTGATAACTGAGTGGGGTGGCTGTATTATGTGGAAAGTATCACCTTAGTTCTGCGTGTTCTCGCTTGCCAATGTTTGTGTTTTGGCAACTCTCACGTTCTTGAGGAGACCAGGGCAATGCTGGAACTCCAAGTTAACAAAGCTTTTTCTAGGTGTGATGGGGATGGTTTGTGGAGATTTTCGCCTCTTGTCTGTTGTGTGCATTTGGCTCAGGTTGTGAGAGCATGAAAGCTGTTACCACCTGGTGACCGACATGTGATGCAAGTCAAATGAGTATGTGGATTTACTGTCCTTCTAGTAGATGCCGACAGAACAGTTGGCATTAATTGATATCCTTGTTGGCATTAGCGTCTTTGAGGGAGATTTATTGTCTGATGGCTTGAACTCTGAGCCATGCCACTGAATCACTATATGACCTTGGGCAGGGCACTTAACAGCTCTGTGCCTCCATTTCCCCATCTCCAGAATGGGGATAATACCTAAGTTGCAGAGATGTTGTGTGAGGTTTTACCAAGTGCTCTGTGCTTCTGGAAGGTATCATAGAAATGCAAACTGTCAGGAATGTACACAGCTGTGAGAATGATGTTATGTGACTGTTCTGATTGCCAAAGCTGCTTTTGCAGGAACAAGTTAACAGAAGAGTCTGAAACTGGTCAAACGAAACCTACTTCCCTGTTTAAAAATAGGGGAAGATCCCACTCCCCCAGACAGTGTTTGGAGAGAGACAGCAAGAAAACTGCCTTACCTTCAAGCTCCCTGAGAGAGGTTTTACACTAGTGCATATAACAAAGTAGTTAAAAACCCTCTCAGGAAATTTTTCTAATTGACTATATCCATATCCTTATGGCAAACATTAATGTGCTTTTTCTCTCCTGTGGTTTGAATGGAGACTAAATGAACACTGTGGTTTTGTTCTAACAATTTCAGTCTGTACATTCCCTAGCCCCACTAAATCATCTTTCTTTGAGTACAGGCATAATCAATCTCTGGGCTTGTCTACATCAGAAAGTTGCAGCGCTGGTGAGGGAGTTACAGCGCTGCAACTTTGAAGGTGTACACATCTGCAGGGCATCACCAGCGCTGCAACTCCCTGTTTGCAGCGCTGGCCATACTCCCGTTTTGTCTCGGGTGTAGAGGATCCAGCGCTGGTGATCCAGCGCTGGTAATCCAATGTAGACACTTACCAGCGCTTTTCTTGACCTCCGTGGAAGGAGGAAGCCTCTGGTAATCAAGCTGGTCTCCTTCCCCGGCTTGCTCTCGCGTTCCCGGAACCCCGAGCAAGCAGGTCTCCTTCCCTGCGGTTTGCAGGGCGGTTTGGGGAACGCGAGAGCAAACCGCGGCGAAGCTGGTCTCCTTTCCCGGTTTGCTCTCTCGTTCCCGGAACCCCGAGCAAGCAGGTCTCCTTCCCTGCGGTTTGCAGGGTGGTTCGGGGAACGCGAGAGCAAACCGCGGCGAAGCTGGTCTCCTTTCCCGGTTTGCTCTCTCGTTCCCGGAACCCCGAGCAAGCAGGTCTCCTTCCCTGCGGTTTGCAGGGTGGTTCGGGGAACGCGAGAGCAAACCGCGGCGAAGCTGGTCTCCTTTCCCGGTTTGCTCTCGCGTTCCCGGAACCCCGAGCAAGCAGGTCTCCTTCCCTGCGGTTTGCAGGGTGGTTCGGGGAACGCAAGAGCAAACCGCGGCGAAGCTGGTCTCCTTTCCCGGTTGCTCTCGCGTTCCCGGAACCCCCCTTGAAGCCGCCCAACAGCGCTGCAGTGTGGCCACATCTAACACCACTTGCAGTGCTGGTTGCTGTAAGTGTGGCCACTCTGCAGCGCTGGCCCTATACAGCTGTACTAATACAGCTGTAACAACCAGCGCTGCAAAATTTTAGATGTAGACATGGCCTCTGTCAGCAAAACCCTGAGAATGGGGTTTAACTGCTGCTGCACAGAATATTTTGGTAGTATCTACAAAATCAGCAGCCTTTTTTTGGTGAGATGTGTAATCTCAATAAAATCTACAGTCTGATTTCCTCATTTGTTAATGAGTGCCTAGGACCTAAAATGGGGACTGTTAGGTTAGCTGCTGCAGCAGAGGCCATGAGGGAGGGGCATATATGGAGGAAGAGAAAAGAAGTCGCCTTACCTTACAGGATTTTGTTGGGCCACACAACAATCGTGACTGTTAGGGCAAATGCCTTTGGGACTTGCTGGCGAGTGGATAAAATTGCCTGGTTTGCTCATGTAACTAATGGAACCAGTTCAGCAAGGTCAAAAATATACAGTCTCAAAGCTCTTAAAATGGTGACTGTCTTGGGCTTTGTGAACTAGTTTTTAGCTGTTACGGGGCCTGATCCTGAGAGTCGCTGTCCATCTACAGGCCTAGGGAAATGCCGGTACTCAACCCCCTCAGGATGACGCATGTGTTTAGAGAGGAAGAATGGGAGTCAGGACTCCTCGTGTGTTCTATTCTCAGCTCTGCTGCTTTGGCTTAGTCTCTTGTCTGCAGCTCAGTTACCCCCATCTGCAAAATGGGGATAATGTGGAGCTAAGACTTAAGAGGCTCTTTGAGATCCTTGGATGAGAGGGTTCGGAAATGCAGTGTGTGATTGCTATTGCCCAGCACTTGCTGTGGATGAGTTAGCGAGGGCAGTGCTCTAAGTCTGACCCTAACTGTGGTACCTCGCATTGCAATCTTTCACTCCTCACTCCCCAGCTTTTCCATTCAACTTCCTGCGCTCGTCATGCTCTGAATCCCCTGTTTGCCTCAAGAAATGTTGCGGCTTTGCTTACTAATGCCTCTCTGTCTTGTTCTATAATTACTGGTCTTGAAACCAGATCCTTCCGTGGGGTCCATTCAGATCTGTGAGGACAAGAGGATTGTAAGCATGCCAGTGCCTCGGATTAACACATGAGGAGCCTGCAGGAACTTCAGAAAGTTTGTTTGGTTCAAAATACCAGTTTTGTTGTATTCCTGGAGCCCCTTAGCACCCCCTCTTCCTTTCACCTCTCTAAGACTTTAGGAAGAGGCACGCATATGGTCCTCAACAGGTCTCATTGTTGCCCTCTCAAAGAGGACTATATCTTAAAGTATGGCTGCTAAAATTTGTAAAGCACTTTAAATATGTAAAAAACACCATAAATGTGAAATATCATTATAATTGGGGCTGGGGGGTTATGTGGATAGGTGAAGGAGAGGCAGAGGCTTGCCTTTGTCTAGTGGTCTAAGCAGAGGGCTGGGAACCAGGAACCCGTGAATTCTAATCCCATTGCTCTCACTAACACCTTCTGTAGCCTCTAGAGGCAAATCACTGAAGGTTTCTGTATCATGCTCCACTTTCCCCCTTCTTAGGAGTGAGGGGAGGGCTCATTGACATTTGCAAAGTGCTACATATAAAGTTGTGAATGTCTTATTCTTGAGGGTGTTGTAAAACTGCTGTCACTGGGAGCTCTGTGGGATGCTAGCCCTGTGACAGTGAGCTCAGTTCCATATTGCCTAAGTCGTCATCGAGTCCAGTGGGGAGGGCATGTTGCTTTTTTTGACTCGCTGACTAACACTGTTGGTCATACGCAGTGTGGGGTGTACGTCAGTTTGTCAGCAGAGGCTGTAGAGAAGTTCTCTGCCTCGCTGCTAGCGCTGTAGTTGGTTGAACGAATAGGAAGCACTGGAGAGACTGTGCAACCGGCTGGATCACTTGGCTGCCTGTGCGTTCCAGCACCTCTGACTAGACAGGAGCTGCCTGACCATGCCATGGAATTACTAGGGGACTGTGCCATCAGCACAGTTAATTAAGATCTTCTACAACATTGATATTTCTCTTTTATTTTCAAACACTGTTAAGAACCTTTGGTGCCGCTAGTCCAGGGGTTCTCAACCCTTTTCTCTCTGAGGCCCCCCTCAACATGCTGTAAAAACTCCAGGGCCCAGTGGGGCCTCGGGTAGGGGCCTTGGACATAGGCGTAGTTTGACTTCTATTGGTGTGGGGGGGTGAGGACAGGGGCCAGTGGGTGGCGGGGTCCAGGGAGGGAGTGCCACCTCCACCCCGGCTCACCTCAGCAGGCCACCCAGTCTCTGTGTTGGGGCGGGGAGGAGAGGAGGCGCGCAACCAAAAACTATAACTCAAAGGTGCTTAGCTCAGAGAGTTTGAAAACAGCTTAGGGCGCAGGGAGGGGGTAGTTAGGGGCTGTGTGCAGTCACGGGGGTAGCTCAGAGTGTAGGGAGAGGGTTATTAAGGGCTGTGCGCTGGGAGGATTCCCCTGCGGTCCCTGTTCCCAGAGGGGCCTGCCAGCCACAGAGCTGGATCTCCCAACCCAAAGGGATTCTTACCGGTTGCCTCTGCGGGAGCACAGGGGGCCGGGAGCTGAGGAGCAGCTTTAACCTTAGGCACTAGCAGGAGAAGAGGGCACACTGCTGCTGTCTGCTCCATGACACCAGCCAGAGCAACAGCTTCCCCGTGCTGCCCAGTTCCTGCTTCAACCTCCGATCTGGCCAGGGGACGGGAGAGGAGATGGCGGGGTGGAACTGTCCCTGGGACTGCCATGATCTTGCGCTGGCATTTTGATGATGAGACAGGAGGGGAGGGATGCCCTCCATGTCCCCGACACTGCCCATGGGCTCAGGACTTCTGCCCCACAAGGCATACCAGGTCTTGGGGCTTCAGCCCTGTGGGGGGCGCCGGAGATTAAGATTTCAGTCGCGGGGCCCTGTGGCCCCCTTGAATGGGCCGTGGGTCCCCAGTTGAGAACCGCTGTTCTAGTCAAATGCCTCTCCTTGGCAATGCCTCTCTTATTCTGGATATTCATTCTCTATTCCACCAAGACAGAACTGCCCAAACTTTCCCTCCCACCCCTTTCGCGCTGACTGCTCATGTGGTCACGCTCCTCATTGTGAGCAATGTTGTCAAGCACAAATACAAGAAGCAGCGAGGCTACTATTGAAACTGTATAACTGCTAACAGTGGCCCAAGAAACACTACTCTGTGTTTATAAAGAGGGAGGAGACTGTGTTGCTGGCGTTGCTGTCTACAACGATTTGGATATGATTTACCCCCTTGCACTTTCAAAACTGTGCCACTATTAACTAACCCTCACCTCTCTGCAGCGGAGCAGCGTTATCCTCACTCTTCACACACACACAAGTGAAGTGAAGTGACTTGCTTTTGAGCCCTGCACCAAGAAGTTGGATAAGGATTTGGAAGTGCTGGATTTCTCACTTTTTGCTTGCTTCATTCGCCCACAATGCCCCTCTGATACCACTCTTTGTAACAGGGGTGTTGTGAAGCTCGGTTTGTTATTGACTGGAAAGTGTTTAGAGATGGACGAGGGGAAATATTAGACTTTTCTAGTAACCGCCGTCTCAGGTTCTCACAGTACTTTATACTCCTACATTACCCCTCCCTAGGGTTAATTTATTATGATTTCACAATTGCAGTGGGGACTTCTAGCCTTGGCTGTACCGAGGGAATGCTTGGACTGCCAAGGCTCTTCTAACCACAAGGCAAAAAAGTAATTTCTGGCAAGCAGTGCAGTGGAATGTGTTTCTCGTGTCTGGGATCGTGGGTCCAAGAAGTCTTCTCTCTCCTCCTGCCAGCCCAGAAAACTCATTCAAGGGCAGAGAGCCCTTTCAGGAAGCTGTCCACTAGCTTCTCTCAGCCTAGAGGGAAATGCAGTGTCAGGGCCTTGGTGCCCATGTCAGTACCACTGTGAAGGAGGAGAGGGTCCAGTGTGTTTCACAACTTTTCAAAGTCTTTCAGGAAGTGGGTGAAATTTAAATAAAATAAAGCAAAACATACATCAGGTCTGTGACTCATTCTGGGGAGTATCTGCTCTGAATGAGTGAGGAAAGCTTCCCATGCCCCATCATCAAATGTGTCTTAACAATTGACAGTAACATGATCATTGCAATGTAGGCAGCTTCCTGCTTCTTCCTGTCTGGGCTCGTGCTTCACGACAACCAATATAAACATATCATAAAGCTGTACTGGGGAGAAGGTCAAAGAACTTGAGTGCACTTGTGGATGGAGAAGTGACTTTGCAGTTTCTTTGACCCCTCCCCAGTCTGTATGCGCTCTTGGCAGATTGCACTGGTGTTCGCCGTCTGCAGAGGAACAGATTCGAACACAAACTCTCGTGCTCTTCTGAAACCCCTTCGACATCTGGGCATAAATGTAGCGAGTTACGGGCAGAGTGAGAGCTCTGCTACTGATTCTCTTCATTAGCTGAGCATGTGACAAATGCTGCATGTTTTTGGGATTTGTTTTTTTTTTTTTTCCTTTTTACAGTAACATTAAAGGGAGACGAGTGTGGAGATTTCTGGCACAAATCTCTCTTGTGCACATAGTTGGATTTCTGCAGAGACGGTGTTGTCTGGAAATTGGAACAGGTGACTGAGCGTTGCGGGCTGGGGCTCAAATATCAGCTGTTAGTGCATGGTGTAAACTCCAGAAAGAGCTTGGAGCAGGGAGTTGGGAATTTCCTGAGTTCTAACTCTGCCAACTTACTCAGACTTGCGCAAGTCACGTGCAGGGATTTCTTTGGAAAGGCACTGAGCCCCCGTGGTGCTCATTGAAAGCAGTGAGAGTTATCCATGCTTGGGGCCTCTGAACAATAGACCATTAACCCTCCTGTGCACCGATCTGCCCATCTATCAGATGGGATAACGCTGACCTACTTCCCAGAGGTCTGGTGAAACTCACCTCCGTAATGTTTGTAAATTGCTTTGAGATTCCCTCAAGAAAAAACACCATATGAATGTAAAGAATTATTTTTCTTGATGGGCTACATTTGGATGGGGGGAGACGCCAGCAACCTCCTAGTATGTTATGCTGCCATTGGTAGGGTGGAGATGTCAGCAGTTTACAATGTTTGTGCTTGATGTACAACAAAGTTCACTGCAGATTTTCAGCCACTTGTCATGTCCAGTCCGTCTTTTTAAATATCAGTGGTGTTATGAGCAAGAGAAAACACCCAAAACTAGAATAACTTGGCTCTTACAACTTAAAATGTCCCAACAGATTCTTTTAAAGACTGAAAACTTGACATGCCAAGTAAGCTTCGTCTCTAGAGAGGGCTGTATAATAGAAATGCTGATGGAAGGAACAGTTCTAGTGACTGCTACTTAAGTGCCCTCTGTTGCAATGTGCAGCTTGCATGCCAGTGACTTCCAAGCAGGTGAAAGGGGTGACACATGCTAGACTCTGTTGAGAATTCATTAGATAATGAAGGTGGTGTTCTGGGCTTTCAGGACTGAAAGCCAACATACAGCAGTTTTGTGTTTGCACCTTAGTTACGTGTCCTGAGTCACCCTGTTAGCTTAAGGGAGTTTGTTTATTTGGATTTTACAACTCTGTGTGCAGAGAGGCAGGACATGTTAGCATGGTGTAAAGGTTTTATCAGCCTGGGATAGGCACCTTATTCAGTGGACTTCAAATCATCATTAACGAGTGCCAGCCAAACCCTTTTTATTCCACCACACGCCATTATGGACTCAGTACGTGCCATGTGTTGCAGAAACAGCTGTCTTATAGACGTTTCAGAAAAACCAAATGGCACACACTACGTGTGTCGTTATTGTCTTATCCTAGCACCTCAAAGCCCCAGTCCTGGACCAAGGCCCCACTGTGCTTGGTTGTGTGCAGACAGAGGTGGCCTCTGCCCCCAGAGAGCTTACATCTAAGTACACATGAGCTCTTTATGACTCTGTGTGGGATCTTGCTAATGGGTTTTGTTTGATTCAGATAAACAAAAGTGCCCAGCACTGGTTGGCTTCCATTTTAAACATGGATTCATCATATAACTCCTGGGTTGCTCCTTAGTGTCATGGAAGGAAATCTCTGCTGGAGAAGGGGAGCTTTCCTGCTGGCTCTGCTACCCTGCAGGAGGAGGTTGGGGTCTGACGTTGTCACCGGGCTGTGACTGGAGCCCCACATCTGTGGGGAATGGGGATAAGGAGGGACTTGGCTCTGACATGAAAAGCAGTAACAGGGTGACTTGCCAGGCATTGCATCTAACTTAGGTATGCATTCTGTAAATGTCTGAATTTAAAATAAATGCACACACCTTTAGGCTTACCCTCCTGGATGGAAACTTGTTTGTGTTGGGGTCTGCCTCAGTGAGTGCAGAGAAATTGCCCGTTGGTCGAGTTCATCAGCAACAAAACGGTATTGGGAGGACCTGAGTCATTAATTGTCTTTTAAATTTTCAGATGACGTTGTCATTATTAGTAGCCCTTCCTTGCCCCCATTGCTATGTCCGTCGACCCTCTGGCTTCCAACACTTTATATGTACGTGCCTGTATGCATGTACCTTTCTCATGATGACTTGCAGCTTATTTATTGGTTTACTGTTGGAAAGAAACTTGGACGTCACTCAATTCTTCCTCCTACGCTAGGACACAAGTGACATGGGCACTTCCTCATTGAACTTCCAGCTCCTGTGAACCTAGCCACAAGATCTGGATGCTAGTGAACTGGGACTAGCCTTAAGCCCACGTTTGTGAGCTGCAATTACTAACTACCGAGGTGAGAGCTTAATCCAGTTTCAAGTCAATGACAGTTTTGCCATTCACTACAGCAGGGTCAGGATTTCACTCTGGGTATTGGAAACTGCTTCCTCTACGTTGGAGCCCCCTCAGACCTTTCTGAATAGCTTATTACTCTTTGGAGGTGGAGCCCCCCTTTGATGGGTGGCCAGCTGTGCATCAGCGTCTGCGTTCCATGCCGTGGGCACAGCTGCATCAGGCTGTCTTTCTGCACATTTACTCTCCCGTTACCTGGCTCTGTTCCCTGTTCCTATGTTTGTTTGTTTCCTCGGTTTGCCCCCTGGTTTACCCTTTTGTCTTGTGCCTCCCTCTCCGTGCCCTGTACTGTTTGCAGTGTCATAGGGGGGTCCATGGGTGAGTTTGCATGCGCTGTTGCAGCTTAGTTGAGAGCAGCAAGAGCTCAGGAGAGACCCGTGGATCAGCAGGCTTGTACTTGAGCCCGCAGCCTTGTACAAATAGGAGGTGCTCCTGTAGCTGACTGCTTCAGGGGCTGCTGTGAAAACAGGAGAGAGGGTGGGTGGCTTTTGAGAATCCACGTGCTGCTTCAACTACAGCTACAGGAGCATATTTGAATTTGTGGGGTGGGGGGGGAAGAGGCGTGGCAGATCAGGAGTCATGTGACTTTTTCACCCTTTGCTATTTTAACTGTGGGTTTGTGCCCCCCCCAACTCATCCCACAGGCTAAGAAACAGCTTTAAGAGGAGTCTGATTTCCCAGAGAGGCTCAGGGAAGATTAAGAAGGAGTCTGTGACCTTCTCATAACCCCCGCCCCCCATTTTAGTACCGTGCCCTTGTTTAGTTGTTTATGTAAAATGGGTTTGTTCTCATGGAGGGGGATCTTCCCCCGACTGTGCCATACCCACCTCCCAGGCCTAGAATCCCCATCTGCTGGTCGTGATACTGCAATGGGAGCATATTAGGGCCCCGCCCTTGTTACCTCTTGTTGTCCCACAAACATACACAGGATCGTTTTAGGGGTTAAGACAAAGATGCCACATTTATTATTAATTCATAACTATTAGCAAATACCTTAATGCTTATACACATACACTCACACACACACACACACCAAAATGTTGTGCAGCTGCTGGATAGTTACCAGTCCTGATTGCAGTTTGAGTTCGCAGCTTGGGATCGGAGCTCGTGGCAGCTAACTGGCCAGGAAAGCTGAGCACGAGGAGGAGCCGGGTCTCTGTCGGGCGCGCACCGATGCTCCTTGACGTTGATAGCAGAACGTTACCCAAAGTCTCTCATCTCACCCTTCCTTTTTTATAGGAGTTTAGTTTGGATTCAAAGTTCCTAGGTCTCTCTGTGTCACGCCGCCTCTGGTTGATCACCCGTCAATTGCAGGCGTGACTGTCAGCCTGGGACCTGGCTTTGATCTTCCTTCTGTTGTTTCTTTTTAGGGTGGATGCTTCTTGCTTGAGTTAGGGCTGTTGTCTAGTTCTTCAGCCGCTGGTATTTGAACTTTATCTCATCAGGACGGGCTGGTGCTGGAGGTTGATTCTATCACCCATGCATACCTCATTCACACATCTTAACTAGACTAATAAAATTACAGTATGGCTTGCAAAAATGGGGGCTGCAGCACAAGCCTTCTACAAAATGGAGTCAGCATTTTAAAATGGGTTTTGAGTTACAATATTGCACAGAAGTTACAATGTAGGCAAAATGGCAAGTGTAATGAAATGGTGAACAGAAGTTACAATGGTACAGTGACTAACTAAAAACAATTTCATTCACATTGGTTCTACACTCTCACCCCCAAGTTCTTTCCGGTTGTGCTCTGCGTGCTCAGAAGCTAGACAGACACTAGCTTGACTGGGTGTCCCTTGTATGTAACTTTCTCCCTGGCTTTAATCCTTCCCCCTGGGAATAAACAAACTCAAGGGATCTGGTCAGGGGATGACCAGCCTGTTACAGGTTCCCTACTTAGCCTGGGCGGTGAAAAGCATGATAAAGTATCAGTGTTGCAGAAGTGAGCTGTTGATGTGGCACTCGTCTCTATCCAGGCAGGGAAGCGGAAGAGAGGTCCGGTTTCTGTGTTGCACTGAAGCCAGGTAAAACTTCCTCAAAGCCTGAACCTAAACTGCAGTTCTTGGAGAGAGTAACTTGTGCTGGAAAGAATCTGGAAGATGTGGGGGAGTAACTAGATTTTATTTGTTTATAATCTTTGTAATCCTAAACCAACAGTCCTATCAGCCAATACCATCCTTTGTGCTTTGAAGGGATTGTGGATTAGGACTTCATTCTGATTGTCCTACTGCCATGGGACCGTCTACAGAAAACATCTTTGGGGATGGAAACAATTGTCATCAGCTTGCTGGGTATTAAGGCTGCAAATTAACTTTCGGTGTGCGGTGGAAGATTCCAGTGCTCTGAGAAATCGAGAAGCTTGCTACTTTTCTCAATTAATTTAAGCAGACTTTGGCATTTTTTGCATGGAACTTCAAACCTTGTGTCTGAACCTTTCAAACTTGAGTGCCTAAAGTTAGGCATCTAAATCTGTATGTAGGTACCTAAATAAAAGTGACCTGAGTCTTCAGAGATGCCAAGCACCTGCACTGGGACTCATGGCTGCTCAGCATCTCTGAAAACCAGGTGACTTATTTGGGTGTTCTACGTAAGGTACCTGCATCTAGGAAAAAATTGGGCTGTGATTCTTTAAAGCTGGATGGAGAGGCAATTGAAAGGAGATTTGTGGTTTGTGTAGTAGTGCTTAGGGACCTTGATTGGGATTGGGGCCCCATTATGTTA
Organism: Gopherus evgoodei; assembly: GCF_007399415.2. NCBI lineage: Eukaryota > Metazoa > Chordata > Testudines > Testudinidae > Gopherus > Gopherus evgoodei. The sequence goes on along the minus strand of NC_044325.1, from coordinate 137,652,439 downwards.
GGGGCTGTACAAACGTAGAAAATGACTGTCCCTGCTCCAAAGAATTTACCTCAAGTTTTCCGTTGCTCAAATAAGTGAAACTCTGTGGATTTTACCCCCTCCCTTGAGAGGTTATTCCATGGAAGGAGTAAAAGATTATTAAGATTAGGCCCTGTGTAATCAACAACACATACCGAATGTGAATCGTCTGAGCAGGGCAAGCTCTGGGCACCTGTGCAGTGTAGAGGCAGCTTTTGAAGCATCGTCACGTTTGTTTCTTAAGTCACTTGTGACGAACACGCTTAAATATTTTAATGAAGCAACCTCTTCCTTAACGGATTGGATGCTGTGGCTTCTACTTAGTGGGAATGTATCCCACTGATGGCACTCTGACCATGGGACAGGTACAGTATAGGCAGCGGCACAGCAAGCTGCCCACGCTAACACATGACCTCTGGTTTTTGTTGCACCATCTCTAGAGATGAAAGGGGACCTCAGCATCTTGATGGTTAGTTAGCCATCTAAGCTGTGTGATGTCGACACAATCCCCTGGGAACTATGTAATCCAAGTCTTTCTTTATCCTCATCACACCCCTGTGAGGCAGGGCAGTGCTATTATCCCTGTTGTACAGATGGGGAACTGAGGCACAAAGACACTCAGGGTATGTCTACACTGCAGCAAAACACCCAGGGCTGGCCAATGTCAGCTGACTTGGACTCCGGCTGCAGAGGTATAAAATTGCAGCGTAGATGTTTAGGTTGGAGCTTGAGCCCTGGAACCCCACCATGGGGGAGGGTCAGCCTGAGTCAGCTGACATTGGCGAGCCACAGGTGTGTTGTTGCAGTGTAGATGTATACCCTAAGAGGGACTTGCCCAAGGTCACAAAGAGAGTCTGTGGTGGAGCAGAGAATTAAACCAGGGTTCCCGGAGTCCCCGGGTAGCATCCCAACCAGTAGGCCAACCACTATCACTAGCCTGAGCCTCACCAGTTCATTTCGTAGAGGCCACCAAACAGCCAGTCCCCCACTAACCGCACAGCGATGTAGAAGTCGGTTTTTCTATGTTGTTGTGCTCTGTGCGCCGATCATTCAAAACGTTTCACAGCTCTCTCTATCTTTGTGCCCCTGCTCCCCTCCACGTCCGTCACTCTGTATTGATTGCTTCTCTGTTAACAGCTGCTTTCCTACTTACCGCGTTAGCTTTCCTTTGGATGCTGTTTGGCTTTACTTTCAGCCAGTGAAATTGCTGAGGTTCATAAGTGCATCCTCCTTCCAGTAAGAAATTAATCTCTATTTTTATCTCCCTCGGTAATTGTTTAGAATGCAGGGAAAGGATGACGAGAAAATACAGGAGTATAAATAATTCTGGGGCACTTCCATTGATTAGGTTAAAGAGCTCCTGGCTTTTGCTGATGGGCTATAATAATACCATAATATTACATAACACTCATATAGGCATTTTCAGTCTATATGAATGTCAAAGCACTCTTCAGGGGGTGGGGCAGGAACGTTGGACCCATTTTACAGATTGAGGACATGAGGCATAGAGAAGAGAAGTGACATCCCAAGGTCACACAGCAGGTTATTGGCAGAGCGGGGCCTAGAAACCAGGTTGTCTTAGATCACTAAGCACATTACTGGGAATAATTTACAACTTCCCCATACGTTTCACCTCTACACTGGGCGTTCATATCCAGCCCTGACTGATAATGACCAAAAATTATTCTCAGCTCATCCGTGGCCTTTATGAAAATGGTTTCATGGGTCTCAGGGGCTGGGTCCATCTTACAAAAGCTGCCATTGCAACTGGCATTAATTGGCGGCAGAGAGACCAAGAACAGCATGGGCTGTGGAGACTGATCTATCTTCAAACCTAAAGAGATGGTGTCCCTCCCAGATGCAAAGTCCTGTAGAGAAGCAATGTGGGGTGAAGCTTGTAATATCGTTCTCTCTGCGTTTCCTGTGCTGTGGTTAAATAGTGGACTTCAGGCTTGTCAGTTCAACCCCTTTCACTATCCTAACATTCACCCCCCGAAACCTCCAGAAAATGAGCCTGGCCTATGTTGCTCTAGGCAAAACTGGCCCACTTAAAGCAATGGGTGAAGACGATGCTGTCCCTGATTCAGAGTCTAGGCAATGCCTACCCAGAGCAGCCAGCTGTCAGTCACGTACAATATTATTTTACAGCCTGCCAGAAGGTGTGAATTACTGCACGCCTAAAATCCATCTGGAGGAATGTGGCAGTGTTATTCCAATGGCAGCGTACTGTGAAGATGATGAAGCTAATGGGAACTACATAGACACTCGGTTTAAAATAAGTCCTCTATGCTTGCCCTCCCATATGGATCCCAGAGACAAAAGGTAGCTAATCAGAGGCTGAACAATGTGCTTGGGTGGGGGTTCCACTGTAGACTATTTGCTTCTCCTACACAGACTTTTCCTCCCAGTCCCTCACCAGATGTTCCAGGCAACAGGATTTTCCTGAAGCTTGTGCATTCATTTATTGAATAGATTTTGGGGGGAGGGGTGTGTGTGTGTGTGTGTGTGTGTATATATATATAATATATATATATATATATATATATATATGATACACACACACACACACACACATATATAATGCGTGTGGAGAGAGAGAGAGATAGGTATTAAAAAAAACAACAACAATTCAGCTCCTTACACACACACACTACAGTGAATAGTTTTCCCTCCGCGTGTACCACATCCTACCAGGCGGGTGTGCCAACAATAACACCGCATGTGAATGATCCCTCAGTATTCTTGAGGAGGCACTGAAAGGGAGCTCTCTGCACTTGTTTAAGACTGTACAGTATTCTGCCTCTCTGCCTGGCTCCACTGGAAACGAAAACAGGGTAGTTATGCTCACCAGGAGCCTGGAATGTACCTTGCCCAGACGCTTGAAATGTGTCAGTGCATAGTACTAAATCCCTGGGGAGGGAGAGTTCAGACTTTGCAATCAAAGCTCTCCTGCCTTCAGTGTCTTGCAATTCATAGATATGGGGAACTCTCACTGAACAGGCTCTGTGGGGTCTGGGACTTGTGCTCCAAGTGCTGGCTCTCTACGTGATTCGGACATAGAGCTTGATGTGCATTTGCCTTCATGCTCTAGTTTGACTTGTGATCTCTCAACACCATTTTGGGCTTTCTCTGTCTCGCAGAACTTTCTCCTTGCACGTGAGCTGTGACCTGCCCTGTGCTGCAAGCTCCCATGTAAATAAAAGGACTGGGATGCAATCTAAGTGCTCCAGCAGTGGAAGAAGGGTAGTGTTCATGGACATAGGCACATCTCCCAGGCATGTGGGATGCGGTGAGCTAAGAGGACTAGCAGAAGGAGGGTGAGGACAGGACTGTCTTGTTTCCTTCCTCTAAATGAATAATATGCCCAAGGCAATGACAGCATGGACCATATACAGCATAGGCAGTGTCAGGGCAAGTTTTGCTTCTACTGCCCTGCCAGTGTGTCTAATTCTGCTCTGGGAGGGTCACCGCTGCAGGGAAGGGGAGGTTCAGGCTCAATGGTCTGTCTAGGCTTCTCTGCCAAAGCTCTCGGCAAGGGGGGCTGATTAGTGCCAATTCCAGTGATGGGCCTTTGTGGTATGGCCGTCTAGGACCTGGGCTGAGATCCACCAGCTCACTTCCTGGAGGCCACCCTGCTGCCAGCAGATGACAGCCCACTTTCAGGGCTTGTCTGTGCACCAGAGTAGCACTGGTTTAACTTGAATGGGTTTAAAAACCAATGTAGTTCAAGTGATGCGAAGCACTCTGGGGACACTTTAAGGGATGTAAATGGTTCTATGGTTTAACTTATGCATGTAAAGTTACCCATTCAGGCCAATCTGAGGTAAGGTTTTGATTGACTTGGGAGAGCCTACATCCTGAGTCGCACCAGTGTAACACAGGCGGTTTGAAAAGGACACCTTAGTTGAACGGTGCAACTTTTCAGGTAGACCAGGCCTCTGTGGGTGCGCCTATGCTGCAATAAGAAACCGGTGATGCTGAGTCTCTGAATGTGGGTCCATTTACTCACTGTGTAGCCGCTCAGGCTAGAGCCCGGGCTCTGGGACCCTGCCCCCTCATTGGGTCTCCAAGCCCGAGCTCCAGCCCCACAGCCCAAGTCAGTTGTCCCTGGCTAGCCATGGCCCTTGCATGAAGCTTTGATTGCAACGTAGACATACCCTGTCAATGCTGACCTGGGCTGGAGGGTGAATGCGTTTGGGATATGGAGCCTATGTCCTGAACCGTCAGGGCTCAAGTCGGTTTTGACTTTGAAATCTAGCACTTGACAAGAGATGGGGAGTGGTGTTTGTGCACAGCTGTTAAAAACCTGCCTAGCCAAGGGGGCAAAGTATCCACACCTTAGCTACTGGGCTGGTGATGGAAGAGGTACCTGACTTACTCTTTGTATAACTTTTGTGACTGAGATTCATGTGACTAAAGGAAATCTTAGCCCTTTCCCCAGAGTGTCTTGGGGAGGAGATGGTGGCGTCAGAGGGAAGGGGAGGCAAGAGGCTAGTTTGCTAATCCTCCCAAAGGAAGACCGCGATTAAGACACTAGCTGGACTGTACAGCAGATTTTGTCGCTATTAGACTTTGTGGTGGAGTGCGGCTCGGCAGCTGCATGGAGCAATAGGAAACTATTTAAATGACTGATTTTTGGCAGAGCAAGGGGGGCTAGTTACAACATAAAGGAATAAAAAGAAACATGCAGCCATAGCAATGCTGTAACTTCTTGCAGCATGATTGAAACCAGTGTGATCCCAGAGGCCCACAGGAGGCTGTCACCCTAGCAAGTAGTCAGCAGAGAGACCTGCAGTATCTAGCCAGCCACTAGGTTTAGTGCTATTGCATTCAGCCTTTGTCTGGCAGTGTCTGTTGCATGGGACGCAACATTTGTTTCCCTGTTCCTCTCCTAGTAACATCATTAAAGCTGTCAGTTTAGTGGGTGTGGAAGGATCAGGCCTAATGAGTGGAATATAATATGTTCAGACAGACCTTGTGGTTCAGTGGACAGGGCATGGAATTCCCAGCCCTGCCATAAGCTCCCTGGGCAAGTCGCTGCATTTCTCCATGCCTCAGTTTCAGTCTCTGTTAAATGGGATTTGTGAGCCTGGCCTTCCCCTGTGAAGTGTTTTGAGAGCCTTGGAAGGAAAGTGCAATATAATCCAGAGTAGTGGTGACCTATTGTACGCCTTCCTATTTTCCTCCGGCCTCATCTGTGTTTGCACCTGCCTGTAAATATTAACAAACTAGGCAGTAGCTCCGGTGTAATTCCTCCATCTTGGCTGCTCTCTGTCCCCGGCTTCCACAATGTTGTTCTGGAAAGACCCAACGTGATGATATGCCCAGCTTCTGCCCTCCAGCTTTGGATAGGATTCTGCAGAAACGTGGATTGCTCTGGCCTATTCTCGTGCCTGATTTGGACAGATGTACAGACCAACAAATGTATAATTACCCTGAAGGATTCTGGTTTACTTTCCCCTTTCTTCTTTCACCCTCATCACACTATCGTTTTTCCAATGGAAAGTGATTAGCTACAGCTCCTTAGCCACCAACAGTGGTAGCTTCCTTGTGACATCAGACCCTCCGACTCTGAATTATAGTGGGACATTCCTTGTACCTGCAGTTCTGCAAATGGAGGGACGGGGCCAGCATCTTGGACTCCGGTCCCCTCTGCTGTGTTGCAGTGTGAGTTACCTCTGGGTCAGCATGCAGTCTGGATCCTTGCATCTATTGGGCTCTAAATGGGGACTGACCTAGATGACTTTGTGTGGATTTTAGAGTGGAAAAAATCAGCGCTTTCTGAATGAACTACATGAAAATGGACTGTTTGTACTGGAAGCTGGTAAAAATCAGGGTATGGAGAAAGAGAGAGAAGCATCTTTCGAAGGAGGAAGTAGGTGTCTTGGCCACAGCAATAACCTGCCAAAAGCCTTGCTTCCTTTTCTGGATAGACATAGAAGCCAGAGTGGGACTAGCAGGGTTATTGTCCCTCTCTCTCCTTCTCAGCTGCTGTGTGATAAAGTGGCAGTGGTGTACAAGCCCAGTACAAAAGCTGCTGATAACCTCTATTTCCCCATCTTTCCCATAGGCTAGCAGGAACAGCCTGGTAGGGGTCCATCTCCGGACAGACGCGGATGATGCCAGAGCTATGACAGGGGCTGCAGTCTTGGCACTGAGGGGTGATCAGTTATGGAACAGCTACAGAAGGAAGTACTTGAAGTCAAGACGGAGGAAAAGGAAGAGGCAGTGATAGCAGCAGGTGAAACCTCAGATCCAAGTGGAGGACCAGATTGTTCGCTGCCTTCTAGCAGCTATACAGGTAAGTGGGAAGGGTGCAGCTGGGCATCAAGCAGGTGTATCCAATGAACAATGGATGCTGGCTTAACAGGATGGAAACCATTTTTCCAAAGGAAAATGCCTGCATAAAGAAACCAATCTTGCAGCGTGCAGGGGAGCCAGAGTGGTACAGCCCTGTCAGGAGTAAGTTCCATAGCTCCAGGCTTTCAGCCGAGAGCGCTCAAAGAGGCAGAAAGTGACTAGATGTTTGTATAACTAAGAATAGAATTTTTAGCTTAGTGAGAGGAATCTTGCCCTGTGCCACAGCTTGTCTCAAGTAAGAAAGGAATTTTCTGCCCCATGGACAGTGATGTGAATGAAGTGCTGCAGGAAGCTTGCCTCCCTCTGAAGCAGCAGCTGTTGGCTCCTGCCAGATGTTCCGGACACTGGTCTGTTCCTATGTGCTGAGCTGCACAGGGACTTGCGTGTGAATGGAGTCTGGCTTGTTTTAATCTTTTCTTCTGAACTGATTCATTGGCAGCCAAGCTCCTGAAAGCCTTAATCATTTCACTAAAAGGAAGGTGATTCGCTCTGCTCAGCCATTCACTGAGAGTCAGAAGACAAAAATTAAAGGGACACTCAAGTAATTTTAGGCCCAGAATTTAGTATGTGGGTTTTAGTGGCAGGAGGGAAAGCTTGCTGTGAAGCAAATATTTTGTTGTTGCTTAAATCTTTCCCCTGCAGTCCTGAGGAGCCCAGCACAACAGCATTGGGCTACTGCCTAAGAACTGGGAATATGGAATTTACCCATTGGGGTTCATTGTCCAGCCTGAATCCAAATGCCAAAATGAAGAAAACAATGTAAATAAATGAAATTGTTACAATATGAAAACTCTTGTTTCCCATCAATAATGTGCAGAAGCCAGTAGCTTGACCCGTAGAGTGCTTCTGTCCTGGCTTCTGATGACCTGGAGAAGAGGTGCGATCTTCTCTGTTCGATCACTCTTCTGTAGGACTGTTAAATGCCCACATGCAACCTGCTTCAGCCTAGAAACACCTTTTTCCGTTTCCTCTTTGTATCCCTTTAGACCTCTCCCAGAGCTCTTCTCCATCCCTGTCAGACCAACTCCAGATGGGCTGCGAGGAGACATCTGCTGCAAGTCTAAATGTGGAATGCAGGGTCTGTGGGGATATAGCATCAGGATTTCATTACGGAGTGCATGCATGCGAGGGCTGCAAGGTACGGAGTGCATGCAATAGACACTGTCCATTGCAAAGGCATCAGAGCCAGGCTTTGGGCCCTTCTCTGATACCCTGGAGAACTAAAACTGAAACTCACTGAGTTCCTGATAGCCTGGGCATCTGATCTTGGCTTAACTCTGTGGGTCTGTGGTGTTAATGGATCATGATTGTGGGGAAGTGGAACGACAGACAGTAACAGAAAGGGCAGAGGCTCTGTCCTGGGAGAGGCAGGAGCTGCCGGGGGGGGGGGGGGGGGGAGGTGTCCTACGTCATGCAGGAGTTGAGCTCCGCAGGGCAAGTGCCTTTCCCAGCTGCACAGCAACATAGCTCTGTTCTTCTCCCTCACTGCGTTTCACATAGCAAAACTCCGGGACCACCGGCCTTGCTTCTGAAGAGGCTCCTTGGCTGATCTCTGCTGCAAGCCAGCAGTGGACCTGTGTTCTTATCGCCCTGTGAGCATGTGGCCCTTGCTTTAATGAGGCTATAAAATTCCTTCCCCCACAGCAGATGCTGGAGGGGCTGCGTTAGCAAGCTCCTGGGTCCTGCCAAACATTCCTCAGGGCTAGCAAATGCTGGAGTTGACAGCGAGGGAGTTGGGAAGTTAGAACTTGTTTTTTGGTCTCTCCCTGCTGGCTCCGTGTGGTATTGCAACCGCCTGGTTTCTCAGCTTGTGTACATAACAGCAAGGCCTTCCCTGGCCCTTGGCCAGGGCTGGTGCAAGGATGTTTCGCGCCCTAGGCAAAACTTCCACCTTGCGCCCTCCCCCGCCCCCCACTTCCCTGCTCTGAAGTGTTCCCCCCACGGCAGCTCCCCCCCTCTGCCCTGAGGTGCCCCCCTTGTGGCAGCTCCCCACCCTCTCCCCTGAGGCACCCCCCCTGCCCCAGCTCACCCCTGCTCTGCGCATGTGCACCCCGAGCACGCCGTGGCTGCTTCACTTCTCCTGCCTTCCAGGCTGGCGGCGCGTAAGCTGATTGGCGCTGCCAGCCTGGAGGTGGGAGAAGTGAAGCAGTTCACCCCTGCCCCGCCTCCTCCCCGAGCACACTGTGGCTGCTTCACTTCTCTCGCCTCCTAGGCTTGCGGCGCCTAAGCTGAATGGAGCCGCAAGCCTGGGAGGCAGGAGAAGTGAAGCCAAGGTGTGCTTGGGGAGAAGGTGGGGCAGGGTGAGCTGGGGCGAGGAGTTCCCCTGCGCACCGCTCCCACCTCTCACTTGCTGCAGGTGGCCCTCCCCACGCTCCCCTGCCCCAGCTTTCTCTGCCTAAATGCCAGCGACCACCGGGGCAGCCAAAGAGCCGGCCGCCGCAGTCACTGCCGAACAAAATGGCGCCCTCCAAATCCTAGTGCGGTCGCCTAAATGGTTGCACCGGCCCTGCCCTCAGCAATGCCTTCTGCATCGTCCCCCTTGTGATAGAGGCTCTGCTCGTTCCAAGAGGAATGAGTGGAAAGTTGTCTCTTTGTTTGGCAGCTTTTCTGCTTGCTACTGGTACCTCCTTTCCACCCCGAGTGAACCTTTAAGAGGGTCAGAGCAGCACGAAGCCTGGAGCACTGCAGGCAGTTTTTTGCAGGCATCAGCTGATGCTGTTCTGAGGCACTGTTAGTAAAGCTGTTTTTTTTTTCTCTCCTGGCTCCCTCTGCCACACACTTCCCCACCCACCGGCCACAGGGTTTCTTCCGTCGGACGATCCGCATGAAGCTGGAGTATGAGAAGTGTGACCGGAACTGTAAAATCCAGAGGAAGAACCGGAACAAGTGCCAGTATTGTCGCTTCCAGAAATGCCTCTCGCTGGGCATGTCGCACAATGGTGAGGGACGTGGGTGGCACTGGGAAGCCTGGTGATTGTGCATGCGGTACCCCATGTTATCAGAAAGGATTGGGGGCACCCAATTGTGACACCGCAGGGGGGCCTGGTTTCAAGAGGCCAGGTGCCTGGCACATTCTGACAATTGGTGCCCCTTTAAAACGTCTCAAGCTGAGCACTCAAAATCACTAGACCCTTGTGCAAATAGAAATTGTCCTGCCTGGCCAGACCTCAGCCAGGTCTGTACAGTGGTGCAGACAGAGGCAGTCTCATTCCTGAATGAAGCCACGCAACTGCGATGGTGCCTTCAAGTGACAACAAAGCAAAAGGGCATCCAGAGGAAAAATAGCAAACAGTATTTTACCTTCCTGAAGCGCCTTTCACCACAAAGGCTGTGTATGCACAGTGCTGCAGTGCAGCATCTTCTGGGGGGGAGTGGCAGCTGGGTGCACAGAATGCTGCACGGGGGGGTGGCGTGTGAGGTAGAGGGAGTCAGGAAAACTTTGAAAGGGGAAAAAACCACCAGAGTAAATCCTCTGCTCTCTCAAAGTTCCCTGGGACACAAAGGGCCAGATCCTTGTTTGCCTCAGCGACGTTGGATGTACTGGGAAGGGGCATGAGTGGGTGTAAGTGCTTTTCTGCCATATTTCTATCCTGAGAGGGGCTGGAGGCCAGTTCAAACCCAGAAGCAAATCAGAGCAGCTTCAAGGTTGCCTCAACCACACCCCTAGCATGTCCACCATGTCAGAGGGGACCAGGAGTGGGGGGCAAAGAACTGTCTCTGCCCCCTTTACACCACTCAGGGTTCTCCTGTGCATAGGGCCTCTTCACATCTCTGGAGCAGCACAAAGGGAATGGTGCGGAGGCCAGCATGTGGTTCAGAGTTGACTCACAGCAGAGAGGACCCACACAGTGTGCTGTATGCGACTCACTTTATCCTAAGGGCTGAATTGTCTCTGGATTCAGGCCTGTAGCTCTGGGCATCTAGTTTGTTCCAAACTCAGTGCTTGGTCTCAACTTTCCCCTTGGTCTCATTTGTCCATAGCAGCACAGGCTGTGGGCTGAGTGCCAAGCAACTACCTCTTATTGCTGTGTGTTCCTGGAATGTGTAGTGTGCATAGGAACGGACAGTGCACAGCTCTTGTGCTTTTATCCAAAACACAGTAGTTTAAAGCCTAACAATCCTCTGATTGAACAAAGAGCGGTGCCTGTCTGAGGAGTGGGTCTCTGTCTCTTGAAGGCCCAAATTACCACAGTGGAGAACTCGCACTGGAGACCTAAACTGAATCTTCATTGGAACATGAGGTTATAATGACCTCACACTGATGCACTAGGGCCGTGCTTAGCCCGGAGGAGCTCTGCACCATGGTGCCTTGGTGGTTCTGTCTCACTGAAGGCTTTAAACCAGAGGTTCCCATGGGAGCCAGGGTCCTGTACGCACAGAGTGCTTACTGTCAGGAGCTGGTTATTGATGCCAGTGCAGATGTGTGTGTCCTCTCAGGAGCATCCCTAGCCTCTTGTGGTTTCTCCCAGGACTTGTTGATCATGCCCGCTTTGTTATGTAACAGCAATTCGTTTTGGCCGCATGCCAGAAGCAGAGAAGAGGAAGTTGGTAGCGGGTCTGACGGCGAGCGAGATCAGCTGCCAGAACCCACAGGTGGCTGACCTGAAAGCTTTCTCCAAGCACATCTACGATGCCTACCTGAAAAACTTCAACATGACCAAAAAGAAGGCAAGAGGCATCCTCACTGGGAAGACCGGCAGCACTCCGGTGAGTGCTCCTCGCAGATGGGCAGACCAGAGGGCTAATAACAGCGCTGAGTACTAGCGTTTATTTCCAGGGCAGGGCATTTTGCTAGGGAAAGAACAGGTTAAAGAATATTTGGATAAGTTACATGTATTCATGTCAGCAGGATCTGAACTTCACACTACGGTACTTGAAGCAATCTCAGAACCATTAGCAATTGTCTTTGAACTCATGAAGGATGGGTGTGGACTGCAGGTGGGCAAATATAATATCGTTAAAAAGGGGAACAAAGAGGACCTGGGAAACTATAGAGCAGTCAGCCTAACTTTGATATTTGGAACAAATTATGAAACAATCAGTTTGTAAGCACCTAGTAATTATAGGGTTATAAGTAATAGCCAGCAAAGATTTGTCAAGAACGAATCATGCGAAATCAGCTCATTTTCTTCTTTGACGGGGTTTTTGGTCTAGTAGATGGGGGAAATCTGTAAACTTGATATCTTGATTTTTAGTAAGGCTTATGATGCAGTCCTGTGTCATTCTCATAAAGGAACAAGAGAAACCTGGTCTAGATCAGTGGTTCTCAACCAAGGGTATGCAGAGGTCTTCCGGAGGGTATGTGTAGCCCAGTGAGCCAGCTTACCTGTATTATATTCATTGCTTTATCCTGCTTTATTATATTTAGTAGTAATGCAAGGAACCTACAGGCTTTTATCCTGTAAGATTTGGCTTTAGTAGACAGTAGGAGGCTTGAGGCCTATAACCTTTGGCATAGATGAACTTAAGTAACTCATATGTTATAGGGAACTGAAAGTGGTATGCCAGAGGGGAGATTTTGTCCAGAATCCTGACATCAGCCACCCACAGAACATTGCTGACCCCAGCATCCGGAAGGTTCTACACACAACCTCCAATCACAAAGGTGCCATGACAACAAATACATATACTAACCTATAGAAAACAGACACCTTAAGGGGAGGAAATACAAATAAGGACCTCTGTTGAATAGGCATTGGTCATGGCAGCGTCAGCATAACTGACTATAAAAGTAACATCCCAGGGGCTGCAGATGGGTTGGAGAGATGTAGACCTTGGGAGGGGCCAGAATGATGGTCCCAGGGATGATGACGGTGATGAGAAAGAGATAAGGGTGTAAGTATGGACGTCCAAATGTACTTTCTGTATTATCTCTATTTGCCTTGTTGCGTTTGTGTGTGTATTTGCTAAATTATTAATAAATATATATTTGTGTGTGTGTAGCGAGAGGGAGAGTTCCTATGGTGTGAGTGTTGCACCTGTGCACACCGGGGGTTCCCAAATTGTATGATGATTTTACAATAATCTTACTGGGCTAGATCTTGGGACAAGAACCTGTTAATCCTCAATTTACAATTATATATACCTAGGCTGCATATGTCAACTCATCTAGATATTTGCCTAGTCTTACAACAGGCTACATGAAAAGCACTAGCAAGTCAGTACAGACTAAAATTTCATACAGACAATGACTTGTTTATACTGCTTTATATACCATATCAGTGTTTCTCAACCAGGGGTTGCGATTTGTTTTATAATTATATGGTTAAAAATGAGAAAGTCAGCAATTTTTCAGTACTAGTAGCTGTGACACTTTCTTGTGTTTGTCTGACTTTGTAAGCTGGTAGTTTTTAAGTGAGGTGAAGCTTGGGGATCCACAAGGCAAATTAGCCTCTTGAAAGGGGGACAGGAGTCTGGAAAGGTTGAGAGCCACTGGTCTAGATGAAATTGCTAAAAGGGGTCCACACCTGGTTGAAAGACTACTCAGAGTAGTTATCAGTGGTTTGTTGACAAAGTGGGATGACCTACTTAGACTGATAAGTCTTCAGATATGTTAAGGGGTGTTATAAAGAGAATGGGGATCAGTTGTTCCCTGTCCACTGAAGGACAAGCAGTAATCTGCAGCAGTGGAATTTCAGGTTATGTGGTAGGAAAAACTCACTAACAATATGAGTAGTTAAGCTCTGGGACAGGCTTCCAAGGGAGGTTGTGGAATCCCTGTCACTGGGGGGTTTTTAAGAACAGGTTAACCAGTGGTAAATTAATAACACTGACTATCAAGTGCATTCACACTAGTGATTTCTAGCACGTCCATTGCTGGCAATTGACGTCTTTCGGAGAATCTGAATCCTGATGCCAAGGAGTTAATGGTTTGCATATGCCCAAAAGGAATGTCTTTCTGAAATAGACAGTAACTATCGGGAATCATCTCGCTATACTTCTTCCTGCCTCAGTGCAGGGGCCTGGACTAGGTGACCTCTCCAGGTCCCTTCCCAGCGCCACATTTCTACTATCCTATCAAGTATTTGACATTGTTGATGAATTTCTTCATTACTTTTTCTTTTTGCAGGGTGGGGGGTAGGGGGGTTGTATTGGGGAAACGTCTTTCTAAGATAGATCCCCCAGCCTTGTTCATTGGGATGCAGTGGGGTTCCCTGTGGGGAAGCCCCCAGTTTAGAAGTGCTTTGCCATTCAGAGATGTTGTTATATCCCTGCACCAACACTCTATCTTCTGTTGCGAAGAACTGCAGCAGTTCCATTTGAAACCAGCTGGGGAATTCACTCTCTTCTCCTCCTTTCCCTGCTGACTTGACTCATGTACAGCACCATGCTCCCACCGTTCAAGGTTCCTGACACGCTGCAAAGGTTTCTCCAACAGCCAGGGCTAAAAGTAACTTAGACAGAGGAGTGATAGTTGCACTCAGCTTCCTGACGTGCTGCAGACCTCCTCTCGCTGTTGCAGTTCAACAGGCTTCTGGTGGCAGCAGCCCAGTGCAGCATAAAATGCAAACTCGCCAGGTGGAAGCTTGCCACAGCAGACAACTGATGTGCTGTTAATGTCTCTGATCTGGTGACTGTCTGGTGAGCTTTACTGCACTCAGCCTTGCTGCTGATGAAATAGGAGTGGAGGTGGCTTCAGGATCAGAAATGGAGGCCTTGATGCTTCCAGGCTTCCCCTGACCTGCTAGTAAGCACACAACCTTGGTTGCTCTCCAGTGCTTGCTGCTGGATTTCCAGGGCATAGTTACAGACTTCTTGCAGTTGGGAGGCCCAGAGCTGCATCTGCCACAAAATGGAAGGGAAGGTTGGGGACACATGGAGGGTTTTGAATGATCTTCTTCCACACCAGGGACAGGTAAAAGCGCAGTTGCTCAGTACAGCCGGCAGGTCGAGTCCCCATTGCAGAGATCCTAACTGTTCTCTTCTCTTCTATGCAGCCGTTCGTGATCCATGACATGGACACCCTGTGGCAGGCAGAAAAGGGGCTGGTCTGGAAGCAGCTTGTGAACGGGATCCCTCCATACAAGGAGATTGGGGTCCACGTCTTCTACCGCTGTCAGTGCACCACGGTGGAGACAGTGCGGGAGCTCACCGAGTTCGCCAAGAGCATTCCCAGCTTCCTCGGCCTCTACCTGAATGACCAGGTGACTCTGCTGAAGTACGGGGTTCATGAAGCCATCTTCGCCATGCTGGCCTCTATCATGAACAAGGACGGGCTTCTGGTGGCCAACGGGAACGGGTTTGTCACACGTGAGTTTCTGCGCAGCCTGCGCAAGCCCTTCAGCGAGATCATGGAGCCTAAGTTTGAGTTTGCCATAAAGTTCAATGCCCTGGAGCTGGACGACAGCGACCTCTCTCTCTTCGTGGCTGCCATTATCCTGTGTGGGGGTGAGTTGGGGCCCACCAATCATACGCACATTAAGAAGGTTGGGCGTAGGGTGTGGGTTGGGGAGAGTTGGTCTGAGGTCATTCCTGCTGGGGAACAGGGGCAGTGCACTCCAGAGTGGGTGCCCTGCTTCCTGGGGCTAGCAACCAGTGGATTAATAGGGGGAAGAATAGCGTACATCTGAAACCAAAGCCTTCTAGTGACTCCCAAGATCTGTGTGTTCCCTGGCATCACTGTGTGGTTGGGCCATAACAAACAAAGACAACAGACAGGGAAGGTGGAGGTGGAACCTCCCCCCCACCAAAAAAAAATGCCCAGTGAAGGGAGTTACCTGAACGCAGGGCTAGGGACCATGAACTTCTGATTCACTGCATGGCCTGGGGCAAGTTGCTCAGAAGCAGTGGTCTGTTTCCCTCCGGGTAGCACACAACAAGGAAGTGGTGTGGATAGTACTCTGACTCGTGTTAATCCTCTCCCTGTAGACCGCCCTGGCCTGATGGACGTGAAGCAGGTGGAGGGGATACAGGACAACATCCTCCAGGCCCTGGAGTTCCACCTGCAGGCCAACCACCCGGATGCTCAGTACCTCTTCCCCAAGCTGCTCCAGAAGATGGCTGACCTGCGGCAGCTGGTGACCGAGCACGCGCAGCTGGTGCAGAAGATTAAAAAGACAGAGACAGAGACCTCATTGCACCCACTCCTGCAGGAAATCTACAAGGACATGTACTGAGGAGCTTTAAAGCCATGGATCCTGAGCAAAACACTTTGTATGATGACCGAGAAGCCTCCCCCGCCCTCCCTCCACAACGTCTTCCATTTCTTCTACTTGGAACGATTTTCTAGATGACCTCTACCTATGGTACATAGGCCTATCTGCCATGAGATTTCGTGGCTACTGTGTGCTAAGCCCGGGCTTCCGTTAACGGACACTTATCAACCTCAAAGGCAAAACAAGCGAAGCTTCTGTTGCCACAGCCCAGCTGTCACGCCGCTCCCTTCTGCCTTCCAAGCTACCCACGTGTTTACGTGCATTGCAGAGAAGGTGGGATTACGGCACCAGCAGAGTAACAAGGGTATGGTCTGATGTAACGAGACCATTCAGTACCTTGATTATCCGACAGGTCCAGGAACAGCACTTAATCACTTGTTCATTGTGCATTGGTTTTGTATTGCACTTGGAAGACTCTTAGGCCTGCACTGTAAAGCCTAGGACATTGGAACAAAAGGAAGTGTATCTCTCTCTCGATGGATGGATGTGTCTCCCAAAGAAAGGCCTGACTGTGTGATGAAGGGTACTGATGCTTCATTGGGAGAGAGACCATGAGTTAGTCCCCTGGATTCACAAGACAGGCATGCCTTCCTCGAGAGATGTGCATTCTCCTCTGCCTTATGAAACACTCCTGTGGGTTGTAACATGGAATCCTATGTCTGACCCCCTGCCGGGGTGGAGCTGGTCCTTCTTAGCCCCTAGATTTCAAAGGGGAAGGCTACTTTTCCTCTCCCTCCTATATTTGCTTAAAAAATGGAGTGGGGAGATGGGCAGCAGTGGGCAGTAACTCTCTTTAAAAACCAGCTTAGTCTTCAGAGCAGATGCTAAAACCACAGTTGCTCGCAGTCTTTGATCCAGGGTGTCCAGAGGAGACTTGAAGTGTCGGAATGACAAGTTGCTGCTGATCTAGGAGGATGAAGGGTTGGCTGTGCTGTGAAGGGGACAGTAGTGAGCAGAGCAGGGTGAGGCAAGGGTGTCACAGAAACCAGTAATAGTAATTTCTCTGTCTTGCTGTTTCCTTTCCCACCCCATTGGTCAACCCGCTGCAGCTTGTGGCATAGCCAGAGGAGGCCTCTCAGTGTGAGGCCAACAATGGTGCCTTCCCCATCAACACACAGTATAATACACTGGTGTCCTCCGATCCCTGGGGTCCCTCCTCTTTCTCCTGTGGCTGGTTGCATCTGCACAGTTGGCGTCGGCAATGGCCAGAGCCATCACTAAGCTACACTGCAACATCTCTCCATCGAACTCTCCTGGCATGGGCTGCTGGGGTGACCCGGAGCCAAGTGTGACCCATGACTTACTCGTTTTGGGGGCTTAATTCATCAGACTGAGGCCATCCAGATCAGCCCAGCTGAGGGGCTGCTTTGGTAATTTGCCGAGAGCCTAAGGTCCACTGCTGCAGGTCCCACTATGCCACACTCCAGCTTGGTCAGAGCAGCTGTTGAAGGATGGGTAAGTGGCCTTTGGCCCCCAGGTCAGCTGCTCAGATCCAGCCCCGGTCTGTAGCGAGCAGGAAATCCGAAGGCTTTTGAGTGGCCTATATGCAATGAGTTGGTGATTCTCAATCCAGTTCCTAGCGGACAAGTGTCCACCTCACTACTCTCCCTGGCACTAATTGGCACTTTCGTCAGCAGTCTCAGCAGGGATGCCACGGCTTGACTGAGCTGTGGAGACAGAACTCACCTAGTGGGACGAAGGGCATGACCCCTCCCTGCTCAGAGCTGAGGCATGTTAATGAAACAGTACAGGGGAAGTTTACCCAGCCACCACCTGGGCTGTCCCTGCTCTGTGAACACGACTTCAGTCTCTGGTGCAGCCTAGACTCTAGCCAGCACTAAATTCACTTTGACTCTAGCTTCAGGTGCTGGTGGCGTGTGTAAAGCTCTCCACTTGCACCAGTCTGCTGAGATGGGATGGGTGTGCGCAGGGGCGGATCTCTCTTGGCAGGTGAGACCTTTGGAGGGATTAGGGCAGGTGGGTCATGAGGAGATCCTTTGCTTGCCAAGTGGTCTGCAGAATGAAACTGCTGGGGAGTCATTGGCATAGGGCAAAATGTAGCACCCTGCAGCTGTGCCATTCACTGAGCTCCGGTGGGGGCTGCAAGGCCTGTTCTCTTTGCAAAGTAAAGGGCAGCTGGGGAATGGGAAAAGCCTTAGTGAATGCACAGCTTGAAGCATGACTCCTGCTCTGCAGATCATAGAGTGCCTCCAGCCTGTGGGAAGGGACTAGAGCAGCATGGGGAGAGTCTCGTGGCAGCCAGGCCGATGCACAAGATGTGTGACCTGTTAGGTCTCTTCCATGTCGGATTTCTAGGAGAGCGGCAGGCACTGAAGCTGCAGTGTTAGGGAAACCTGCTGCTGGAGAGTGACTAGTGCTGGTCTGAGATGCCTGAACTCTTTGATCCTAATCCTGGCTATGCCGCGGTCTCTGTTTGGCCTTAGGGGAGTCAAACCGCTCTGCCTCAATTTCCCCATCTGTAAAATGGGACTAATAGTTGACTCTCCCTTGCAGGGGGGCTGTGAAGGTTAACTAGTTAGCATTTGTAAAAAGCATTCAAGCTGTAAAGTGTGATATAAATATCAAGTATTATTTATTTTGGGAGATGGGGAGCAAAAACGCTGCATTTATCATGGTGACAAACGGGTTTATGATGGGGTGGAGAGAGAAGCCTGTTCGAAGAGCCCAAGCAAGGCACAAAGCAGCTGGACCCAACCTAATGCTGCCTAGCGGTTCTCTGTTCATTGATGCCACGTTGGCAACTGCGAGTACCAGTTTAGCTTTCAGGCTTTGTGGTCTGACAGAAAAGGCCGGGCACCCTAATGAGCGATCTCACATCATGACTTTCTCGCAGCCTGGGGTTCCGCCTGCCTCTCCACAATGGAAGTCTCGTGTTCCCTCACTTCGTGTCCCCAGCGGATCGGGGCTGAGTCAGGTTTTCTGGCTGGGACGGTAGCAGCTGACCCAAGGTCCCGTCTGCATGCAGCACTTAACACTCCATCTGTGGCTTTTGGAGTCTGTCTGGTCTCAACATGAGACAGTTGGACCAAAGCCACCGAGCTCCAACTCAGGAACAGTAAAGGGAAGGATGAAAGGAAGAACGCTGCCTGCCCAGCAGTGGGGGAGGAGATTGTCCTGGTGTTTATAGAGCTCCCATCTGACCATGGCACTGAGGCCGCCTTGTGGCGGTGCTATTAGCACAACAGTTCTTAAGTCTTTGGTGCTCCTCTCCAGCTTTCTCTGTGTATCGGGGGCAGAGGGAGGCCTGGAAGCTCAGATGGCAGCCTGGATCTCTATCTTTGTGTCTCACGGATCCCAGAAAAAATGGGCTCAGCTTGACAAGTGAAGACCAGGTGGCTATGAAAGGACTGGACAGGGCACATCTGGTGTCCTGAGCAGGCTCGCTAACGGACCTGGATTACACTCCTTCCCTGCCCCTTTGGGGTAATGGGTTACCCTGGTGCAATAATGTCTTACAAATCTGAGGCAGAGGAATAATCTGCTTCCCTTCCATAACTGCTTGGTAATCCCACTGCTTCTGTCCTCCCTAGTAAGCACCCATATCAGAAGTTGGGACTGGTATAGATCCCCACCCGTCATTACACCAAAACTGCAGCCTATCCCACCCTTATGCTTGTTGTCTTCCCCCCCACGCGCACACTCCCCACAGGGGCGATACCCCTCCTAGGTATGGTTCATGGCTGCACATACTAGTACTGAGCAATGTACATTTAATTGAAGGAGGGTTGTGTAGTGCAGCAGTTCCCAAACTTCACTGGTTCCCTTAGCACCACCTGTAAAGATCATGGTGAAGTGAACAAATAGTCCATCAAGCTCACAATCTGCTGTTTGAAAACCCCTGGTCTAGTGGCTAATGCATGAAGAGGCTCCAGGTTGAGACCTTTGTGGCCTGTTCCCAGCTCTTTGCCAGCTTGCTGCGCTCCTTTGGCAAGTCACGCCTCCCCTCTTGCCTCAGTTTCCCCATCTGTCTCATCTGCCTAGTCTTTTTCCTTCCCTATGTCACAGGGGTGTCGAGGCCCATTTGTAAAGCACTTTGAAGTCCTCTTGTGAAAGGAGCCAGAGAAGTGTGAATGACGGACTGATGGGTTTGTGATTGGTACCTTTCCAAAGTATCTATACTGACCCTGTGGCCCCTGCTCTGGAGCGCTCCGAGGCTGTGAACGGAGAGGCTGCTGTGACTCCCGGCCAGCCCTGGCCCCCAGGAGATGCTAGGCTCATGTTCTCTTCATCGCTTGAGGAACTTTTGCTTGTTGTCAATGTAACAAGCCTCAAACTGAAATGTATATTTTTGCTAGAAGTACAAACCTCCAAGTGTTTTTAATATAAACAGTGTCGCAGACTGACTTACCTTTAAAATAAATCTGACCTAAATATTTAAGAATTTTTTAGCGCATTGCCATGCTTTCTTCAACGCTTTGTAGTATCTCCCAGCCCTGCCTGGGGGCAAAGTTTAAACAGCTCTTTCATTAGATGAGTCACAGGGACTTGCCGTTTTTGGGGGAGCTTTGCGGGGGTCTCTCAGAGCTGGATCCTTCCATTTGCAATGCATGGAGGGGTCCTTGCACCCACATCAGTAGGAACTCTGTGCAGGGGCAGTAGTCATCCACGCAAAGCTTGTCGCAGGACTGGGGCTTTGGGCGCCTATTATGTGAACACTTACTTGCTCAAGTAACTTTACTCCCACAGCTAGTCCCATTTCAGTAGGACTGTTTGCATGTATAAAGTTCAGCAGCTGGCTTGAGTTTGTGTTTCATAGAATCATAGACTATCAGGGTTGGAAGGGACCTCAGGAGGTCACCTAGTCCAACCCCCTGCTCAAAGCAGGACCAGTCTCCAACTAAATCATCCCAGCCAGGGCTTTGTCAAGCCAGGCCTTAAAAACCTCTAAGGATGGAGAGTCCACTACCTCCCTAGGTAACCCATTCCAGTGCTTCTCCACCCTCCTAGTGAAATAGTTTTCCCTAATATCCAACCTAGACCTTCCCCACTGCAACTTGAGACCATTGCTCCTTGTTCTGTCATCTGCCACCGCTGAGAACAGCCTAGATCCATCCTCTTTGGAACCCCCCTTCAGGTAGTTGAAGGCTGCTATCAAAACCTCCTCACTCTTCTCTTCTGCAAACTAAAGCCCAATTCCCTCAGCCTCTCCTCTGGAGGAGCAGGGATCTGATTTATTTTACCGTAGCATGTAGGAGCCCAAGTCATGGACTAGGCCCCCTTTGTGCTAGCAGCTGTAGGGAATTACTTCGTAATCAATTTTTTTCAAGCCTGTCCCTTGGTAGTTGCGGGACCCCAGTTGTGCTGAGGACAGTGCTCAGGAAAACCGACCACCTGCCGAAGAACTGTGTTCAAACTGTGTGCAAATAATATCTATCTCCACCCTGGGGATGTTGGGTAGGAGCAAATTTGCTGTGTTAGTGTAAATTGTGCCAACATGAGAGGCTTCCTGTGCTACTCTCCTTCTTCCAACTGTGCACAAATACAGGGTTGTGATGTTCCATTTTGTGTTGGGTTTTGATGGTTTAGTGACCAGGTATTTTGTGGAATTTTTTTAAAACCCTCTTTTTAAGAGAGAACTTGGAGCATCACCACGCACTCTACCCTAGGCGTTCCCTGAAAGAGCTGTGCCAATCTAAAATAACCTTAACTCATCTTGCCGGTGTAGCACCTCCGTCTGTTCGGTTCACAGGCTCCTTGAAGAAGAAAGTTCCTGAGCAAAAGGAAAATCCTCTGCTGTGTTTTCTCCTCACGGGCAGAAACCTCACGTGAGAAATGTTCATCCGCTTTCAAAAATATTTCTTATGGCAAGAATTCTTTCCATTCTGCACATACAAGAGGCCCTTAAAACTAACTCTGCAGGAGTCCCAAACACTCCCCTTTGCACAAAAGCTCCTGTTGACTTACGAGCCTGATCCTGAGCCTGTTGTGAGTGATCCCGTCTCCCACTGAGGTAATGGGAATGAAGGGTGCACAGCAGCTTGCAGAACTTGGCCCTTTACTACGCAGCTGGAAGAGCCCATGGGGAAATGCCCATTCAAACAAAGGGTGCTAATGGCCAGAGCTGTTGTAATAAACCAACAAGAGTGTCTGTCTGTCTCTTTTGAATGGAATTAGAGCTGGCTGCTCTGCTGTGTTACACGCCCCTGTGCTGCTGCTATCAGCGATTCTTTGTTACAGTGGTTACAGAGGCCTCTCTTTTGGAGCAAGAAGAACTGCGTTCCGTGTGTGGCCCTGGTACGTACGTACAGTGATGGCTAGGAAGGCCAAGGGCACCATGGGTTTGTTACTGTGCTGTGTAAACTTCTCACTTTAAGCAAGAGCATGGCAAAAACCCTCCCACTTTCCACGTTTGCTCTTCCACTCAGCACAACCAGACCCATTGCTAGTTGTGCTGTAACGAGCAGGGCACTTGCACAGCTCACAAGGCTTTTAGCCAAAGGGGGGGGAGTGGGTGTAAGCAACCCCATAAATCTTCAGCCAGGGCCCAATCCTGCTCCTGTCAATAATTCCTCTCTCTCTGGGCTCAGCTGTGCCCTATGGACGTTTTACTGTTGATTAAACTAGGAACAGGGGCAGGTTCATGTTTGGAGCAGATCCTCTGATTTCACTAAATAGTTTTGTCATTGAAACCAAGGAGGGAGAGAACGAGGAGTCCTTGTGGCACCTTAGAGACTAACAGATTTATCCGAGCATAAGCATCTGTGGGCTAGAACCCACTTCATTGGAAGCATGCAGTGGAAAATACAGCAGGAAGAGAGAGAGATGCAGAGAACATGAAAAAATGGGTGTTGCCATACCAACTCTAACGAGACTAATCAATTAAGGTGGGCTGTTATCAGCAGGAGAAAAAATAAACTTTTGTAGTGATAATCAAGTTTTCCAACAGTTGACAAGAAGGTGTGAGTAACAATAGGGGAAAAATTAGCATAGGGAAATAGTTTTTTGTGCTGCAGGCTTGAGCCTGACCTATGCAGATATCTGCCTGAGGCTGCAAAGAGCCTGAAACAATAGTTCTGTGTGAACTGCCCCATTCGTTCCAGTGGGTGCTAATGCCAATGTTAACCAGGAGTCTGAATGGCAACCTTTTTTCACTGCTCATCAGGGCATGTGGGAAAGGGGAGGAAGTGTCATACTGTATCTCGATGATCTGAAAATACAGGTAAGCCTCTAGGGGCTAAAAAGGGCACAATTGGCTTCATTTCCCTGAAGTTGAATTTTACATAGCACAGTAACAAACCTGTGGCGCCCTTGGCCTAAATGAAAGTCAGGGCTCGTCTACAGCGTGAGTTATTGCAGGGTAAGCCAAGGGCTGAAAACTACAGCATACTGGTATGCCATGCAGTAACGTCCCGCGTGGTCGCTGCTACAGCTAGTGAAAGTCCAACATGTGAAAATCCACAGAGACAGGTACTGTGCACTATGAAGAGGAGCTCTCGGCTTTGAAAAGTTTGGGAAGTGCTAACTGAAGGGATCTGTCTGTGTCTCTTCTATGGTGTTCCAGGGGAATGGGCTCTCTGTGGGGTACATGAGCTGATGGCAACAGCACCACCCCATCTGCAAAAAAAAAAAAAAAAGCCCTGAGCAGTGTTTTATGTTGCTAAAGGTAACTTAGGTAACTTTCAATCATTATGTAGCACTTGGCATTCGTATAGGTTTTGCAAATGCAAACTAATGAATCCTCCCAACAACCCTGTGCACTGGGGAACTTCTTAGACCCATTATAGAGTCTGGGAAAACTCAGGTAAAAGAGGTGAAATGACTTGCCCAAAGTCACCCTGGGAGAGTCAGTGGCAGGGGTGTTACACCTCCAGGCTCATTTCACTAGCTCGTGATGCCTCACTGAAGTTTTAGAAACCAGCACAACACTGTCAAAAGACAAGCCTGGGAACTTAAATTCACAGCTTTGCTAGGCACTAAAAATCAAGGACTGAATAAAGACACTGGATTTATGGCCTAGTGTAACAATCTGTAATCCACTAAAAACACGCATCACTATTTTTTCTTTTCTTCCATTTCTTCCTCTCCCCATGACTGGAGAGGTGTTAACAGGCCACTCCGCTTCCCCCTGCACCATTCCTTGAAAGGTGCTAACTACGTATGTTAATCTATTTCACCTTGTATTTAGCTAAGATCTGAAGAAGGGCTCTGTGTAAGCTCAAAAGCTCGTCTCATCCCTGCAGAAGTTGGTCCAACAAATGGTATTTATTCCCTTGTCTCCCTAAAGTTTTTAGAACTCAGTTTTTAGAACCTAGATCCTCAAAGTTATTTCTATTAATTTTGATGGACATTTGGTACCTAAATCCCTTTCAGGATCTAGGGTGCTGTGAATGGTTTAATGTATGGCCCTACTGGAGGTTGAGTGCCAGTTAACTTGGGGTATGGCTACACTTGAAATTTCAGAGCGCTGCCGCGGCAGCGCTTTGAAGTGTGAGTGTAGTCGGAGCGCCAGCGCTGGGAGAGAGCTCTCCCAGCGCTGCACGTAAACCACATCCCTTACAGGTGTAGCTTGCAGCGCTGGGAGCTGTGCTCCCAGCGCTGCAGCACTGATTACGCTGAGGCTTTACAGCCCTGAGCATGATAGTTGCAGCGCTGTAAAGTGCCAGTGTAGCCATGGCATTTAGCTAGGACGCGGTACGTTCAAAGTGCTTACAATCAAGGCCCTGCTTTTGCAAACACTTCCGGGGCATGCTTCAGTGCAAGCAGATGACTAGTACCATCAAAGTCAGTGGAGGGGGCTTGTAATTCCCTTAGGCCCTTTGGCACTACTTATGTGATAAGGTTAAGCAAACGTCTAAGGCCCGGATCCTCAAGGTATTTAAGGGCCTAACGCTCACTGAAATCAATGGGCGTTAGGCACCTAACGACCTTGGAGGATCTGGGCCTAAGGGTTTGCTGAACTAGGGCCTGGCTAATTTTCAGTAGTAGCAAACAGGCAGGAATAAAGTGCATGGGTCCTACCAGGCTGCAGCTTCAGGGATACACATACAATGTGCCTAGCTTCATTTTAATACACACAGTCATGCCTGTGATACGATGCAAGAATCTGAGGGCATTGCTGAGAATGCACAGATTGTAATGCAAGGTGTTGTGTCATGTTTTGCTTTGTGCCAGACCTGGGCTATTCCCTTCACAGACTAGTAGCCATCCTCTTACCCCCCGCCCCTCAAGCCACAGGGTTTTATGCCTACATAAATAAATGGGGACAAATAGCAAGTCTGATCTGAAAGGGTTTGGGGAGATAGAACTATAATGGTCAGGACAGCTGGGGCCCAAGGGCAGCTGCTAACAGATTACAGAACGGAGCAGAGAAAAGGACAGAGCCGAGTGTTCTTCACTGGTCTGTCCCTGGAAGCCATTATCCCATTTCCTTGCATTTACTCTGCTTTGTGTGCAGAAAAGGTGTGAAGCAGGAAGTGGCAGGGGCTAGAACTCTGCTCTATGTAGCCCCTTCCTTTGTGCTGTTGAAAATTCCAGGTTTCAGAGTGGTGACCGTGTTAGTCTGTATCAGCAAAAAGACCGAGGAGTACTTGTGGCACCTTAGAGACTAACACATTTATTTGGGCATAAGCTTTCGTGGATTAAAACCCACTTCATTGGATGCATGCAGTGGAAAATACTCCAACAAAAAAACTTCAGAAACACGCTCCAATGAGAAACTGCTGAATTGGAATTAATTTGCAAACCGGACACCATTAAATTAGGCTTGAATAAAGACTGGGAGTGGATGGGTCTTTACACAAAGTAAAACTATTTCCCCATGCTAATTTTTCCCTTATTGTTACTAGGGTGACCAGACAGCAAATGTGAAAAATCGGGGGGGGGGGGGGTAATAGGAGCCTATATAAGAAAAAGACCCAAAAATCAGGACTGTCTCTATAAAATCGGGACAGCTGGTCACCCTATTACTCACACCTTCTTGTCAACTGTTGGAAATGAGCCATCCTGATTATCACTCTGTTAGGTAAATAAAGCAAGTCCTCACTCACCTCTCCAGCACCCAAGTTCGTGCGGAGTTGGTATGGGGCACACAGTTCTGTCAGAGACCAGACACCAATGCGTTGATCAACGGGCTCACACTATCCTTAGCTCTAAAAGCTTTAGATTAAGTGTGGCCCCTTTATTAGGGGTGAGCATCAATATTTATACACAGAAGTAAACAAAGTGATTAACAAAAGATAATGGTCATGCATAATCAAGATTTTACAGGAAAAGCAAGTTAACAAGTAAATGCATAGAGATAAAGGCTAATGGCTACTTGAGAAAGGGGGTGTCATGAGTAGTTTGCAGGTCAGTGTTTTGTTCAAAAGGGTTCAGGAAGGATTATCCAGAGACAGCCAGTCTGGGTGTGTTTTGGCTCTCCAAAGTTCACCAAAAGTTTAGACCCAACAACTCCAAAGGTTTTTTTTCTTCTGCTGATAATAGCCCACTTTCATTGATTTGTCTCATAGCTGGTATTGCAACAACCATTTTTTTCATGTTCTCTGTGTATATATATTTTTCTACTGTATTTTCCATTGCATGCATCCCATGAAGTGGGTTTTAGCCCACGAAAGCTTATGCCCAAATAAATTTGTTAGTCTCTAAGGTGCCACAAGTACTCCTCAGTCTTTTTGAAAATTCCAGGGCTTCATATCAGTGAAACTGAAACTCAGGCTCTGTCTACATGTGAAAAAGCCTCCCTGAATGACGCAAGTTACACTGACCTAAGCGAAGCGCCGGTGTGAACAGTGCTGTGTTGGCAGGAGAGCTTCTGGGGCTGGAGTAGTTAAGCCAACGGGAGAGCTCTTTCCCGGTTTACAGTGATTACGTTAGAGAGCGTACAGTGGTGCAGCTGCAGCTCCTCTGCTGTAAACTTTCTTCTGTAGCCGTAGCCCCATTGAAATGCTTTCAGTTTATTTCAGTCCAACCTGCCTCTCTCCCCACCCAATAGACACTGTCACGGAGTCCCTGCCCAGATTAGGCAGCAAAGACTTGCAGGCTAGTCTGAGAACAGCATCCAGCCAAAACTGGGGGGAGGGATAGCTCAGTGGTTTGAGCACTGGCCTGTTAAACCTAGGGTTGTGAGTTCAGCCCTTGAGGGGGCCATTTAGAGAACTGGGGTAAAAATCTGGGGATTGGTCCTGCTTTGAGCAGCGGGTTGGACTAGGTGACCTCCTGAGGTCTCTTCCAGCCTTGATATTCTGTATTCTATGAAACCATTGTAAGACACTTGGAGTATGCACCACCTCACTCCTACCCAGCCCTGGGGTTTTATTACTGTATAGAGGCCAAGAGTGCTAGGTGCTGTACATACAGGGTGTTCCTGCCCCAAAGAGCTTACTGCCTAAACAGACAAAAGAAATATGAGAGATTAAGACCCAGCTCCTCAAATATATTTAGGCTCCCACTGATGGATTTCACTGGAAGTTAGGAACCTAAATTCCTTTGAGGAGCTGGGCCCAAGTGATTTGCCCTCAGTCAGAGTAAGGTATCTGTGGTCAAGGCAGAAATGGAACTTAGAGCTCCTGACTCCCAGCCCAGTGCTTTAGCCACAAGACCACCCTGTGATGATGCCTCAGGATCAGCATCCCCTGCCAGGATGGGGACACCCATGGTTGCTCAGCAGAAGATTCTGTCTTCGTTCCATTCTGTCCAACTTTTTGGTTGGATGCTGTTCTTGGACCGGCCCGGGCTCCTCAGTCTGTTTATGTCTATTTCACACACGTCCGCTGGGACATCAATTATTTTTTCAGTCCTTTTTTGTCTCCCTTTAATGCCAGTGTCAAGAGGGCTAGACATCCATGGCCCTGGTCTCGGTGTCAGTTGCAGTTTGAGGTACTAATAGACTCTGCAGGCTTTGGTTTTACAAGGATCTATTTTTACAGGGACATCAATAACATGTTGGATGGGGCCGCGGGGAGACCATCCTGCTTTCTGCAAGCATTGATTGTATGTACCAGCTGTCTGCAATGCCTGAGATGAGGCGGTCTTTCCCTCTGGGCTGGCTCTGGCTGCACTAGTTTGAATCAACATAAACCAAGTTCCAACCTCTCCAAGCACAGCAACGAAGGGGTTAAGCCTTGCGCGCTCGCCCATTGGCTCCGTCCTGTGCACCTACCGCAGGTAGCTGATCAGTGGAGGGGTAGGTGGGTGGGGAACATTCTTTACTCCAAACTAGTGGGCAGCTGGGTGTGTCCTAACCTCTCTGTCTTGCCAGTGGGCTAGGCCTTGGGGAAGGCTGGTTTAAACCCCTCCCCTTCCATAAAGAGCTCTGGAGGGGGGTGTGGGGGAGGGGAAGAGGCACTTTGATTCTGTGTTTGGGCGAGGATGGAGCCTGGCTCGCTGGTTGCAGCTGGAGGGGGTCAGCCAAACAGGGGCCCCTGCTCCAGGGTCCTGTGCAGGTAGGGTTTGGGGAAGGGGGTGGCCGCAGGTCAGCTCTGCAGGGGCAGAGAGCGATCCCTGAGCTGGGTCTTAGGGCCCAGGAAGGTTTGCGGTACTGCCCCTGCAGCCCCACCCAGACAAACGCCCGGGTGTGGAGGGAGGGCTGCAAACTGCTCTCCCCGATCCCCTTTTTGTGCTATGGGGCGGGAGTGGGCAGCAGGCGATTCTCCTGGATGGCTGCTCTGAAATGGCCCCCATACAGGCTCTGAAGGTAACACCTCGTGGGGAGAGATGAAAGGGGCCTGTGGGCAGAGCCACCATTGTCTGGCTGGGGCAGGCTCTTTGCAGCCCTGGAGGGATCCTCTGGTTGCCTGGAGTGGCAAAGGCCAGGACCCTGGATCTTACAAGCTGATTCTGCAGAGGCAGCAAAACCTACAGCAACTGCTGCGTCTGCTTTTCCTCCCCTTTGGGTTTCCCCACTGACCTGACTTCCCTTTGTAGTGAAACTTCTTGTGCTAATTTCAGGCACAACCTAGCTTTGCATCAGGCTCTCTGGATGGTGTCGTAAATAGCTCCATCTTCAAGCCAATCACGGGTAAAAAAAAAAAGAAAAAACAACCACCACCTTGTTTCCTGAACTTGTTTAACAGCCAAACTTCCTGGAGTGCTTCTCTGAAACTTCGGCGTTCCTTGCTCCCCACCTGAGAGGGGCTCATCCCTGGGGGAGGTCTGACCGGCTGCTGATTTTTTAAAATGATCAAAGCTCCATGTTACACCTTCCCCAAATGCTTATCATGTGCATTCCCAGCTCTCCTGATACCTTAATGCTCTTGTTACTGGAGTAAGCATGTGTGAGACTGGGACTCTCCATGGGAAAATGCTCTTGTGGGGTTCCCCTGCTGCCTCACCCAGCCTTAGGGTGACCAGATGTACCGATTTCATAGGGACAGTTCTGATTTTGGGGTCTTTTTCTTATATTGGATCTGATTACTCCCCCGACCTGATTTTTCACACTTGCTGTCTGGTCGCCCTACCCAGCCTGGCCATGCTTCTGCTCCCTGAATCAGATCTGCTGGGCAGTGGCCTTTCTCCAGCGCCCCTGCAGGTTTCCACCTGTCCCCTGCTCTTCCTCTGGGGGCTCTCTGACTCCCTAGCCGTCTTCCTCTACCCAGGTTTGGTTGGCAGTGGGTTCTCAGCACACACAGTGCTCTCTGTGTGCGTTGAGATGGGCTGTAGGCTGGGGAATGCCTCTGCTTGCTGTCAGTCATGGCATGTAACCGCACACCCAGATCAGTCAGGCTGCTGTACCATAGCTCTTTTCCCCAGGCTATGTGATGTCCCTATGGGACATGTCCACCCTCTGGGTTTCCAGTGCTCCTGAGCTGAGCTGCTGTCCCAGCCTTCTGCATCTCACTAGTGGTGGCTGCTGGCCCTGTTCTCTCACCCCTGCTGGGCCCTCACCCATGGGCTTCTCCTCAATGCACCCCAGACTGTGCAGCAGGCTCCAAGGCTGGGCGTCTCATGGGAGCCCAGGGGAGTTAAGTGCTCAAATTCTACTGAATTACAATGGGAATTGGGTGCCCAGTCCCTGTCGGCTCCCTTACAAATCCCAGCACCATGTTCGAGCTTCGCTGATGTGTGCAGAACGGCAGAACGGGGGAGCCGCTCCGCTCCCCCATGGCATGAGAGCCTGGCATTTGCTGCCCAACACTAGGGCATCTCACAAGGCTGAAATGAAGACCAACAGAGTCAATCTTGCTGCCAGTGTGGCCTCCGCTGAGCAATCATTTCTCCCCCCCCCAGGAAACGACCTATAGTTTGAGCAGCCTCCCTGGTTAGTGGGCTGAGCTGGGGGAAGGTGCTGAACTCCTGGGAAGTAAGGGAGTGTCAGGATGAGCAGGTGGACTAGTGGGAACTGTATCCATTGAGGTCCATAGGAAGCTGGTGTGCAGCCGGAGAGATGGTGGAGAGGTGGCAGCCTGTGAGTCCGTATGGATTCTGTTCTTCCTGCAGGAACTTTGCCCGTGGAGCCTGCAGATGGGGTCAGAATTGCCGGTTCTCACATGACCGGAAGTCAGCTCAGATCTGCAGGTATTTCCAGAATGGGTTCTGCGGCTATGGAGACCGTTGTAGGTAAGGACGTTGCCTGGGATGCTGCAGATCTGGGCTAGAGACCAAGGTGATGGACCCCTTAGAAATACCCTAGACCGGGGCAGTCAATTACTATTTATTTTTTTTGTCATGGTCCAGACTCTACGGCCCGTGGGCTGCATCAGGCCCCAGTTTGCCCAGCCCTGGTCTAAAGCAGTGGGGTGGGAGGTAGGGATGGAATCTCTAGAGCCTAGTCTAAAATGGAAACCATAATTCTCCGATAGGCTGGAGATTTGGTTAGGTAAGATGGGCGGGAAAACGCCTGAGCCCTGTTTCCCCAGGGGAGCTGCATGGGCAGAGGAATACAGGGTCCACTTCTGCTGCTGTAGATGTAGAAACATTCGCAGCCAAGAGGTGCAAGACCACTGTAGTGAGCCAGAGCTTGGAGATTGTAGCTTGTCAACTGCTGGAAGGCCTAGGTTGAGGTGCTTAGCCGTGCCAGTCTAGGTCTTTGTCGAGTGGGGACATGGGGGAAACAAACACTTCCTGGTGCTGAAGCTATGCTGATAAAACCCCCAGAAAAGTGCTAATGTGGTTCGGGGAGACGGTGTGCCTACACAGACAAAAAAATCTGCTGGCATATGTGGCGTGTACACTAAGGTTGTGCGAGCATAGGCTTTGTAGGGTAGATGTAGCCGGAGACTTCCAAAGCAGTGGAGGGGCTTTAGACACCGCTGCCATGAACTTTAATGGAAGAGATGTCTAAATCCTTTAGACTTGTTCTGAAAATCTCCGTTGTCATGGCTACAGCTGAGATGAGCTGTTCCCTGGTGTGTCTCTGTCTTGGCAAAGCTTCGGACACTGCAGTGGCATGAGATTCTGAGCGGAAAGGGGTGATCCAGTGACCTAACCGTTAGGAATGTTTCTCATCCCTGGGCCTCCCTGTGTAGCCTGTAACCTTTGACTCCTCCAGCTACCAGCACATCCAAGACCCTCCAGCCCCTGCTTGGAGCAGATGCGGCTCACAGCCTGCCTTATCGCTGAGCCGTCGGGGCTCGGAGCCAGCTGTCCGGCCAGAAGCAGCAGCTGGGAGCTGGGGAGGAGCCAGGCGTGGGTCAGAGCCCTCTGTCCCTAGTATGACACAGCTGCAACTGAACTTCAGACAGCTGAGCACAGAGTTCGAGGAGGAAGAGGAAGATAAAGAGACGGTCCCTATCCCCACGTATCCCCCAAACGGGGCCGTCGGCAGAGAGTTTGTCCCCAGGCAGGTCCAGCGTGGTAAGTGCTGCTGGCATGTTAACAGTGTTGAGAGGGAGGCTGGGACTGGCTGGGTGGGCGTGCCGTACGGCGCTCTAGCGTGGGTGGGGAGTGCTTCTGTCCAATGCACCTTACGTTTCTTCCAGCTGACTAGTCCTCCTGCTTGGAGAAGGTTGCATTTGCTCAGGCAGCTCTTGATGGGTCCCATTGGGGAGATGATATATGGAGCCAGGATCCTGCCCCAAGGGGCAGATTGGCTGTGCTTTTGTGGAAGGCCCTTTGCCCTGTGAAAATGCATCTCATACTAACTGTTGTGTTGCTGGTCAGGGTCCCGACCATGGGATCTGAGATTGCAGAGAACTTCCTTGGCACCAGAGGCTGCATCTAACAAGGCGATTGTCCCGGCACCTCAAACCCTAGAGGTGGGTGAGACTCTCGGGGTGGGGGAGAATATATTGCTATTCAGACATTCTCAACGGGATGCTCTTACAGTGTCTGTCTATTGTGCTTACCTGGCCCCCGTCACCATGGCATCTGAGCACCTCTCCATCCTTAATGCATTTATCCTCCCAATCCCTGTCAGGCCGGGCACTGCTATTGTCCCCATTTCACAGATGGAGAACTGAGGCACCGAGAGGCTAAGTGTCTTGCCCCAAAGTCACCCGGGGAGTCTGTGGCAAAGCAGGGAATTGATCCCAGGTCTCTTGAATAGGCTAATACACTAGGACCATCCTTCCTGTGAGTCCTCCCCCAGACACCCTACAGTAGATGGCTGCGAGCAGTTGTTTCTGTAAAGCAAAGCCGGTGCGATCCTCCCCCTCCTCTGTCTATGGGCCTGTTTGTTGCCTGGCAGGGGTCTGCAGAACACCGGCTCTTCCCATGTCCAGAGCTGAGATGCTGGCCCTCTGCAAAGCAGGGTGGCTATTCAGCCAGCCCAGAGCTGAGCACCGGGTTTTACTGAGGAGCCCAGCCTGGGGAAGATGAGGCAGCACAGCTCTGTGGAAGGAAGAGGGCTCTGTCTCTGAGTGCTCACTGACTATATTGCTCCATGCAGGCAGCTGGTGGGCTGGGAGCAGCTGCTGCTTCGGTGGGGGAGCTGCGGAGCGAGGACGTGGTGTGCGGCATCTGTATGGACAAGGTCTATGAGAAGGCCTTGCCTGAGGAGCGCATATTCGGCATCCTCCCCAACTGCAGCCACGCCTACTGCGTCGGCTGCATCCGCAAGTGGCGCAAGAGCCGAGAGTTCCAGAACGCGGTGATCAAGTACGATTACGGTATTTTTATTACATTGTGAAAATGGCAACGCTCTTCCAAGATCTTCGTAGCTTGTATCGCTTAGAATAAGCCTGTTAGAAGACAAGGCTCCTGTGTTTCATCAAGGAGTATCAGATGTGAAACCGCAGGAAGGGATTTAAGAAGCCAACTAAAAGAGTTCCTCCTACACAAGCATTCGGGTCTTGAGCAGTCCAAGCAAACAACACACGTTACAACAAAGCTTAAACTTGTTCTTCATAATTTAAAAACAGCAAAACAAAATCCACCTCCCTTTCCATTTCTTATAAGGAGTCTTGACATTTCCATCTCCTCAGTGTGATAGATATTCTTGCTTTGATCTGCTTAGCTCTTGGAAGTCCAGGGGCTCCAGGCCCTGCGCAGCCCAGGGTCCCTAGGGACAGCTCTGTCCACCATTAGGGACTCTTTTTCCCAAGTCCCCCTGTAACATTTCACGAATCCCAGTTTGGGAACCACTGGTCTAGAAGGAGGTAGCAGTGTTAACTGCTGAGGGGTTGGCCTGGAGTCGCTGATCCCTGGAGCTGGTGCTCTGCCAGACTGGCGGAACCCCCTCCTCTGCCCCACCCTCTCATTCACTCCTGTTGGCCGCAAATGGCCCATGCACACCGTGTCTTTGCCCACAGGGCCTGCCCCGAGTGTCGGGTCACGTCCAGCTACTTCATCCCCCACAAATACTGGATCTCTGACACGGACGAGAAGGAGAAGCTGATAGAAACCTTCAAGGCGCGGACAGGGTAGGTGGCTGGCTCTTCCGCTTGCTAGGATGGGGTTTGTGTGATGGGCTTTGCTGTTCAAAGTGCTCCCTTACAGGGATGGCCCTTGCTAGAAGGGTGAGAGGCTGGCTCTCTGGGTCTAGTGTTGGCAGGTACGTGCAGGAAGAATTCACCCCTGAATTTCCATCTGAGTTTAACATAACTCTAACTCTCCTAGGAAAATAAGATGCAAGTTCTTTGCCCGCGGCCGTGGCCGCTGTCCCTTTAAATCGGAGTGCATCTACCTTCATGAGGTCCCGGCCAGGGTGCGGCCCCCTCGACAGAGACGTCCACGTGGGACAGGCCCGGTGGTAAGCAAAAGCAGCTTGAATCTCTCCTAAGTTGACAGCTGTTGGCACTCGCCAGCGTGGGGTCGGGGGGAGACGCTGAATCCCGCCAGGCTAGCATTATGTTCTAGTTAAAACATAAACCAATGGTGCTACCGAGGTTTTGCTCTGGGGCCCTGATTCAGCAAGATCCTTAGGCATGTGCCCAACTTCCAGCACCCGCTCACTTCCACTGAAGTCAATGCGACTCAGTACTTAGCTGGATCCCCTGATCCAGCCGTGACTGTCCAGCCACTGAGCGCTTGGAGGCCAGTCCTGCGTGCAGCAAAGCAACTGCTGCACGTGCCCTGAGGAAGCGGCAGCCTCCTTACCAGGGGGATGGGTGGGTGAGCAGCTCTTGGCTGTTGCTCCTTACGGTTAATCTTTCCTGGCTGGTCCTCCCTCAACACCACGATGTCTGTCTCCTGCTAGTGGCTGTCAGGAAACCCTAGTTCCCCAGGGCAGATCTGTGGGAGATAAAACCTCCGTCCAAGTCCTGGCTGGTGAATAGGAAATACCACACGTGTGGCCATACCTTGCAGGGGGTGGAGTCGGTTCTCATCTTCCCCAGCTGGGCTAAGGGATAAGCATGTTGTTGTTGTTGTCCTGTTGCAGGCATTCAATCCCTCTCCCTCTGAGAGCTCTGAGGAGGACGACGATGACGTGTGCTTGTTCCAATGGGCTCTCACCTTTGCGCTGCTGCGGGGGGATATCGACGATCCAGACTACTGCCATGAGATTTTCCTCTTGGATTCCAGTGACTCGGACTAGAAATTCCACTGGTCCGGGCTTGACTCAATGGAATCGGGGTCACTCCATGGCTTGTGAACCTATGTCTTTTGGGGGAGGGGGGTGGGGGAAAACAATTGACTTTTTAAAATTTGTCTAGTTGTGTGTCTGGCAGGACTTCTAGTGACCAAAACCACTCTGCACAAGCTGGGAGAATGAAGCGCCGACAGTGGGAAGCTCTCCCATTCCACATGGTGGTGGGATGCAGTTACCATTGCCATGCTGCTCTTTCATCCATTCTGGGGCTGATGGGACTGACAGCTGACACATCGCGTCACTTTTCCACTTCCCTCCCTCCCCTCCGAAACGGCACCTCTCTCTATCTCCACGGGTTCCTCACCACCATGGCTTCCCAGCCTGGGATCTGGTGGTGTCCCCAGTCCTATGGTCTCTCAGCTGTCTTGTTGTAGGAGTAGGCTGTACGCCAGGTTTCGTGGTGGTCCTGCAGTCTCGGTGTTGTGGTCAGAGGCAGAGCGTGCTTGCTGCTGAGGCTGCTCTGTCGTGAAGGAGAGTCGGTTGAGCAGTGCTATTGGCCACAGCAGCAGGCAGTGTCTGCGTCTTGGCAGGTTGCTCTAGTATTGATTGCAGTGCTGCCAGGCATCCATAGCAGGCTTAAAAGGGGGAGCAGTCTGGGATTAGTGGGTGGGGGTGTTTGGCTTTTTTTATTGATACAGGCATCTGTCTCGGAGGTTTCATGGTGTAAGCAGGGAGCCCCGGCTCCGTGGGAGCTGGAAGTGTTGCTGCCTGGTTGTGAAGCTGCCTGTGCACATACTTACCAAACCTTTTAACTCTTTCAGAAGATGGAGACCATGAAATAAAAATCAGCTTTAAAAACTAATAGGCCAAGTCTCTTCTTCACAAACCGACAATGCTGGCTCTTCATTCCCTCCTCTGTCTCCTTCCTACCAAGAACCAGGCTGTTGCTAGCACCCATGGCAAGTAATGAGCTAGGGTAAGTGGCCCCTAACTACCCTGGAGCCCAGCACTTGAGCAGAGTGGCAGGGCTGCTGTCAAAGGGGGATGTAAGGCGGGGAGGTGGGGGCAGGGAGGAGTCTCTGCTTTCCCTTCTGCTTTACCCACCTTCCAAAGTAATACACATTGGAAAACATAATCCCAGGGATACACATAAAACAATGGGGTCTAATATTAGTTGTTACCACTCAAGAAAGGTCTTGGAGGTGTTGTGTATAGTTCTCTGCTCAATGTGCAGCGGCAGTCAAAAAAGAATGTTGGGAATCATTAGGAATGGGATAGAGAGAGAGAGAGAGAGTGTGTGTGTGTGTGTACACACACAATCCATGGTGTGCTCACATCTGGAACACTGTGTACAAATGTGGATGCCCCATCTCAAAAAAGATATATTGGAAAAGGTTCAGAGAAGGGCAACAAAAATTCTGAGGGGTATAGAACAGCTTCCATATAAGGAGAGATTAATAAAAGGGGGATTTCTCAGCTTGGAAAAGAGTTGACTAAGGGAGGATCTGATGGTCTATACAGTCATGACTGTTCTGGAGAAAGTAAATAAGGAAGTGTTATTTATTCCTCAGACCACAAGAAGCAGGAGTCACCAAAGGAAATTAATAGGCCGGAGGTTTAAAACAAACAAAAGGAAGTGTTTCTTCACACAATGGGCCGTCAACCTGTGGAATTCTTTGCCACGGATGTTGTGAAGACCAAGACACCTAAGGGTTCAAAAAAGAACTAGATACATTCCTGGGGGATAGGTCTATCAATGGCTATTAGCCAGGATGAGAGGGAGGGTGTCTCTAGCCTCTGTTTGCCAGAGGCTGGGAGTGGATGACGGGGGATGGATCACTTGAGGATTCCCTGTTATGTTCATTCCTTCTAGGGCACCTGGCATTGGCCACTGTTGGAAGACAGGATACTGGGCTAGATGGACCTTTGGTCTGACCCAATATGGCCGTTCTTATGTATGTTCACACTTCACATGGGAGCGTGGTTCCCAGGCTCAGGAGACATGGGCTAGTTCTGCTTGTGCAAGTGCACTAAACACCTGCCTGAATGTACGCAGGGGGCCTGGCTGGGTTTGTGCTGGGGGGCTTGGCCAAGCTGCCGACTGTGTGACTGCTGGTTACACTGCTAGATTTAGCATGCTAGCTTGAGCAGAACTAGCTCTTGTCTTATAAAGCTGGGAAGCTCTCTCCCCTCAGCCTCCACCTGGAAGGCCTGTGTATGTCCAGACAGTCCAGGCATCACTCCACTCACATATACTTAAGGAGCCCAGCCTGGCCTGTATTTCTGATGGTGGGACATCTAAGGCTAGTGTCTCACCACTGAAAGTTACTGGGATCCAGGACAGACTCTCCTGTCCCTCTCATGCCATGAGAAAAAGGTTATTAAAACAACCCCTGCTCTTGCCAGGGGGTCTGATGAGAAGTCTGTGCACAAGGCAATTGATTGTGAGCATGAACTGAGTTTGCTTGTCCCGTGCAGTCCATTTCATCCCCTAGGGGACAGGATCAACAGTGGCTGTGTCCCAGCCTTCAATAAAGTATGAAATGATCCGCCTTGCCCGTCTTCGCTGGAGCAGTTGGCAGAGCCATAAACACGTATCTATATGGCACAGAGTCCAGGTCCAGAGCCTCTGTAAAGGCAAAGGGAGTGGAAAGATAATGCTCCAAATCGCAAGTTTTGTGTGTGTGTGTGTGTGTGTGTGTGTGAGAGAGAGAGAGAGAAAGAAGTGGTAAATTACCTCCTATCCCCTTTAAACTGAGTGTGCTGAAGTAAGGCATGTTTCATTACGGTACCTCATGGGTTGGGCCATTGTATCCTACCAGGGCTGCTGTACCTATAAATACTAACTGCAGGGGTGAGCTACTCACTCATGACTAGAAAATGCACACACTTCATCTACAGCTGGCTTTGAAATGCTAAAGGGGAGCCATTCTTCCTTCAGGGCGTGGGCCTGTGCTCTTCTCTCCTGTTTGAACTGCAAACATGCCTCTCCCAGCACGGCTTGCAGGGAGCACTGGGCCAAGCTTACAGCTGCTCTACGAAGATGTAGCAGACGCTGCCCTAGCAGCTCTGAACCCAGCGAGAGCAGACAAAGTAAAAACCATCTGCCCCCTAACCACTACACAGACCAGGCCCTTCAAAGTTAAGGTTAAATATAAAAGCGATCAAAAGCTGGCACCAAATCATTGTAACTTCCTCATGGTGCTGTTATACGGGTGTTTTGGGCCCTGCTTACATAAAACCAATTTCTGAGGTGTGTCACTACAGGCTGGCGTTACAGTATTTCGCTGGGGAGGCCCATGTAGCCTTTGGAGGGAGGCATTCAGGGGATGGATCTTTCCTCCCTGCTGTGGGGGAACCAGAGTCTTTGGTATATTTGGAGGTTACAGGGATGGGATGGATCCCACTGATTCGTGTGTGGGTTGAGGGGAGGCTGCTGAGTCTAATGTTTGTGGCACTTCAGTGGAGAGAGAGAGAGAGCGAGCGTGTGTGTGTGTGTAGAAATTATCATGAAAAATGGGCTGAAACACACCACCTTTAAAATAAGGTCTCCCCCGTGCCAAGCAGTACCAGATGTCAGGCCAACTTCCTACTGGAGGACAAATTGGTGAGGTAGAACCTGAGTATATTTTAAGTGCAATTTATTTACCCTCTATACTCCAGCCTTAGCCCAGAGGTGCCCACAAACAGCACCCCAGCAATCCTCTCTGCCAGAACTCTCAGCCAGCCTCCCAAGACCTGTTAGCAGGCCCCTACTCCATTCTGGGAGATGATGTCAGAGCGCAAGCGTTCTTGTTGCTTGCCACAGCTCCTGCTGAAAAAATAAGTCCACCTCTACACCCCCAAACAAACTACACCACAGCACTATCTTCCAAACCGAAATCCTTCTCCTGCAAAGAAAAAGAACTGAGTGCATGTAACAGTGCCACCTGGTGACTTCTGTTCTATCAGTCGTCACGTTCAGCGCATCTGTTAAGTAACACAGCAGAGAAAGCAAGCCTGTCATTTAGATCAGTGGGTCTCAAAACTTTTTTACTGGTGACCCCTTTCACATCGCAAGCCTCTGAGTGCGACCCCCCCCCCCAAATAAGTTAAACATACTGTTTAATATAATTAACACCATTATAAATGCTGGAGGCAAGCAGGGTTTGAGGTGGAGGTTGACAGCTCCTGACCCCCCATGTAATGACCTTGCAACCCCCTGAGGGGTCCCAACCCCCCGTTTGAGAACCCCTGATTTAGACGGTAAGCTCTTGGTGGGTAAGGATTGTCTTTTTGTTCGGTTTGTACAGCACCCAGCGCAACGGGGTATAGTCCATGACAGGGGCAGTGATGTGCAGTGTGATACAAGTGCTGAATTTGTAACTGCTGGAATAAGGGCGATTTCAGACAATTGTGGGTGAGCTTGGAAATGTTTCATTGAAGTGCCGGGGGCCAAATCCTCCCCCCCAAGAGCCTTAAAGTCAAAGGTACTTAAACTCATGCACTGTGCAGATTACTAGCAGGGCCTGCGATTGCTGGAAGGGAAATATTTCTAAACGTCACCTTTCCTTTTTGGCGCCTTTGCTGCCCTGCAGTCAGCTTGGCCAATTCATGGTTATTCATTTTGCAGCAATGCCCCGAGCCGCCAGTCGAGATCAGTGCTCCAATGGGCTGGGCGCTGTACACGTATTAAAACAAGGCTCTGGCCCTAGATAAAGTGTTTCACAGCTACTCCCCTCTCTTTTCCTGCAACACCACACCTAGGGAGTGGGAGAAGAGGACCTGGCTGCTCCCCCAAGCCCTGGGAGCAGGGAGGTGAATAACCTCTGGAGCGGGAAAAAGGAGCAGGGGTGGAGCTGGGGCAGTGGGAATCGATGCAGAGGCTGGGATATAAAAAAAATTGGACATCCAGGAAGAGCCTGAGCCCAGAACGCTAGGCAGCTGGGCATGTGCACTGATCATCCTTACGGATTTCCCAGGCCAGCGGCCTCAACAAAGGGACGATTCTGAGAAAATCTGAACAGGTGGCAATGGGGGAGAGAGGGGATAAATAATTGCTGCATGGGGAGGGAGACTGATGTGGAGTTAGGCGGGCCATGGACTGAACGAATTATAATATGGGGGTTGGAGAGAGGCTGGAAGCGCCGACCCATCAGGAGGCAGCTGGGGCCAGACTGGCGTCACTATAAATTTGGGTGAATTCAAGCTGGCAAAGTCCGTGTGTGTTGCAGATGCGATTTTCAGAAATCAAGCAACCCTCCAACAAACACAATAGCAGTGCCAAACAGGTCTCAAGATTTGGGGGAGGGAAGGAAAGATCAGATTGTGGGCTCTGATTCTGGGTGGGCCATATGGCCCCTTTCCTGCTTGCCCCTGAAACCCCTTGATCTAAGGATGTAACGCTGGCAAGCAAGCAAAGGTTTCGTGTCCTCCCCTGGCATTTCAGCAAATGACGGTGAGTGATTGTGGGTGGGCAGGGGAGCAGGGACAGGGGTCTGCGTGTTGGGGGCATGGGATGTTTTGGGGTGTGCGGCAGAGGGTCACTGCTCCTTTAAGGGTGGAAGGAAAAGAGAGGGTTTGTGAACCAGGAAGTGGAACACGCCGTCCCAGTGGGAGCTGGGCCCTGGCAGAGATGGGGGCTGTGCAGAGCGGATGCTGAAGCTGACTTCGCTTCCAGGGCCCCGCTAGGGGGGAAATCAGCCCTCTGGCAGCTACCCCCCGCTGGCTGCAGCTTCTCTCTGGGGCCTCCCTGGCGTGCTGAGCGGGATTCACACAGCAGGCTGCTAAATCCGGAGTCAGTGGCCTGAGGGTCAGCGCTATGATGGAGGCTAATAGGAGCCGCAGGTACTCAGTGTCTTAGGGCAGCGGTGGGGCTCAACCTTTCCAGGCTCCTGTCCCCCTTTCAGGAGGCTGATTTGTCTTGTGCACCCCCAGTTTCACCTCACTTAAAAACTACTTGCTTTCAGAATCAGACCTAATCAGCCACTAGTTCTGAGAAATGGCCGATTTCCTCATGTTTACCGTATAATTATAAAATAAATTGATCAGAATATAAATCTTGTACTTACATTTCAGTGTATGGTATACAGAGGAGTATAAACAAGTCATTGTCTGTATGAAATGTTAGTCTGTATTGACTTCGCTAGTGCTTTCCATGTAGCCCGTTGTAAAACTAGGCAAATATCTAGATGTGTTGATGTACCCCCTGGAAGACCTGTGTGTACCCCTGGTTGAGAACCGCTGCCTTACAGAATCAGGCCTCTTCTGTGGTGGAGCCTAGCTATGGATTTAGACCTGCAGACTCTCTGGATTGAACATTTTGGTTTGAGATTTCCCCCTTGGGCACAGTCCGGGCTAGGATTTGGAAGGTGCTGGCAAATATGTGTACAAGGGACTGTGCCTTTAGCATGCATAATCCAGGTTGAGATGGCAATTCTTAGCTGCTAACACATTAGCCCACGCCTTTGAAATCCTAGTCTAGACAAAGCCTGGGGTCCCCTGTGTCTGCCCCCAGTTCCATTTTGCAATTGTGGGGGCCGGGATAAAAATTGACATTGTGTGGTCTGAAATCGTGACTAATCTCTCCCAGGCATACTGGGCCGTGCCTCATCCCGCTGGTCTCTTTGGAGTTATGCTGGGTGAATTTTGATGGCCGTGCGGCTGGAGAGCTGACATCTCATTCGTGGGCTGTCAGGACAGCACCTATCTCCCTGTTTCATTTGTGGGTTTAGTCTCCGGGGCTAGGGGCTCTGTGGTATCCACAGCTATGGCACCTGCACTGCCCAAGAGTCCTGAGATTTTAGAGGCTTCCTTGGGGGCCTAGGAGCTCCCCTAGAAGCCATTCCCAGCACAAAACCTGCTTAGGGCCACATTTTTCCTCCTGTACTCTGTGCGCACCACAGCAGCATGGTCTAGTGGGTGGAACAGAGCGGACTTGGATTTTAGTGACCTGGTTTCTATGTATTACTAAAACCCTGCAAACAAGGCCTCTGCAGATTCTGTGGGTGCATTTCTGGGTTCTTATTTGTAAAGCAAATAAACCACTTGGCCCCAAATGTGGCCCCACAGGTGGAATATTTTTGTTATGCATTAGATCAAGGGTTCTCAAATTGGGGATCGGGACCCCTCGGGGTCGTGAGGTTATTACATGGGGGGTCGCAAGTTGTCAGCCTTCACCCCAAACCCTGCTTTGCCTCCAGCATTTATAATGGTGTTAAATATATAAAAAAGGGTTTTTAATATATAAGGGGGGTTGCACTCAGAGGCTTGCTGTGTGAAAGGGGTCACCAGTACAAAAGTCTGCGAACCCCTGCATTAGATGTTCCGTGAACCATGTTTGCAATGTGAAGGTTGCCTCTAGGCTCCAGTAACTGCCCTGCTTGACCATGGGTGCCATGCTCAGCAGCTCCCTGCTCCTACCTCCAAGCCAGTGTGGAAAACAGCCGTCCAGGGCTTTGTGGAGTTCACTGTCTGCTAAAGTGTTGTGTGCCAGGCACCTGGTAGGGCATATCTCTTCAGCCCTGTCTTGGGGGTAGCTGAGGGGTGCTGTGCGTGACAAGGGCTGTCTACACAAAATGAATTTGCTTTTCATCTTTTGTGTTAGCTCGTGAGCTGCTGCTGCTCCTCTCCCTTGTGTCACAGCTACAGGAAGTCACTGAGGCAAATGCAGTAGCTTGATTTTAAAAGGGGCTGCATGATTTAATGACCAATAATAATTAGGGGACCTAGGAAAAGGCTAATCCAATAAGTGCTCCAGGGCAGACGCCAACTGCAGCAGGTCAGGAAGGAATTTCTGCCCTTCCCCAGGCAGCGTTCTGCAATAGGCTAAGTCCGTCATGGGATGTTTTCACCTTGCTCTGAAGCTTTTCTGGGAGATGGGAGATCTTACTAGGCAGACCAGTGGTCTCATCTGTCTCCTGGGGTATCTTACTATCTCAGCTGGTACATGGAAGGAGACAAGGTGATTGGATCCACTATGGCAGGAGATGGGGTACCGGGCTAGACAACCCAGTGGTCTGATCTGGATGCTGGGTACCATACTAGATATACTAATTGTCTCCTATGCACCCCTTTTATGGCCTGAGCCAATATATGGCAAATTCTATTTTTCCCTCACCTCTCCTGGCTGCTCTTGGGGTTTTATTGCATCGCCGGGGGGCCTTGGAATGTGCCCCATCAACACTGGATGTGTCCCTTGCAGGGCTGATGAGATGGAAGCTCCCCCAGCTCCCTGGCTGCAGAGGTTTGACAAGCCTTCCCGTCTCCTCCTCCACACGCTGACGTCCAGGCCATGCGGGGCGCTGGCTGCCTTCCGAGCCCTCCAGCGCATCCGGGCCTGCAACGCGCCGGGGCAGGCGTTCCATTGGCAGATCTTCACCGAGACCTTGTGTGCTGAAGAGCCTGTGCTGCGAGGGCCCGAGAGGACCCTAACCCTGTGAGTCGCATACGTTGTCTATTTAGCAAACCCACAATAACTTCTCCTTCCAGCAGTTGCTTTGGCCCGTTAAGGGCCCAATCCTTCACAGTGCTGATTGCCCTTAATTCCCATTCAAGCCCATGGGACATGAGGCAGCTCAGTATCATTCAGGACCAGCCCTGGAGTGCCAAACCTCTTGCTCATGTACTGCACTGGGAGTGTGGGTTGAGTAAAGAGGGCAGGCTTGGCCCTGAGTGTGGAGTAGAAGCAACGTGCTGGTCTGTATATTAATAATGCTTTGCACACACTTGTCTGC
The DNA here is from genome assembly GCF_007399415.2 of Gopherus evgoodei. NCBI lineage: Eukaryota > Metazoa > Chordata > Testudines > Testudinidae > Gopherus > Gopherus evgoodei. Next base: position 137,609,327 of record NC_044325.1, on the reverse strand, counting down.
ATAACTAACTGCTGCAGTGCCCATGGGAGGCAGGGGGGTTCCCTGTGTCACGCAGGGGAAGGTGAGGCAGGCAGACAGACAGAAAGTGCCCAGTTCCAGAGCGGGGCCGTCTTGTGGTCAGCACGTTGGGGATCCTTCAGGTCAAGAGGGGGCCGAGACCAGATCTTTTTTTCTATAAATGCTCTATCTGACCCTGTCAGACTCCCGGGCGGCCCATCTCTGCTCCTCTGCCTGCTCCTTTTCCCCGCAGCGGACGGTGAGTTAGGACTTCTGGAGGTAGCACCCGGCACCTGACCCTTTCCCTGGAGCAAATCTACAAGCGAATTTCATTCATTCTTTTTTTTTTCTCCTCCCCCTCCTTCTGCCCCCTGCTCAGGAGACCAATACTGCTGCTACTTCCCGTGCTGTGCCAGAGAAATCTCTTCTCCTTGCTACACATGGTGCAGGGCAGTGTGCCAAAGGCCTGCCTCAGCCAGCTGCTTCAGGCTACCAGGAAAGATCCCAGCCCAGACCTTTGGGTGCAGGCCCTGCGGGATCTACTTCAGAGGGGGCTGAGAGAAGAGAGGAGCTGTTGGACACCAGTTCCGCTGACAGACACGTGCCGGCAGCAGCTTAAAACTCTGTGCCATAAGATTGTGGGTGGCACTCAAAGCAAACTGGACTTGGAAAGGAAATGGAGCTGGTTCATTCAGGAGCATCCAAGCCCTGAACTCTGGCTGGCTGGGGATGCCACCAGCTCAGCATCTCAGCTTAGGAAGCGCAAGCAAGTAGCTGAGGAAAGTCTGGACCCCGAGCGGGAGAGGCAGAGGAAAAGGTCCCGGTTGGCAGAGGAGGAGTTAGACCCGGAACCTCTGGCAGGAGGCGCCTTTGTGAAAGGAGTTGGTGCTAGGGAGAATGAGATTGGTATAGAGGCATCTGGACATGGGTCCATTCACAGTCAAACCAGGGGGGCCAATGAAAATACCCAGCCGGACGCCATCACGGAGACAAGAGAGGCCAGTCAGGGTTCCCAGCAGGATGCAGCAGCAAAAGTCCCTGATTTTATGCAGGTACCAGCTAGTGTTTGAATTCCTTCTAAGTGAGTTATCTCACTGCAAGTGCAGAACGCAGAACCCAGCCTTTCCGATATCCAAAGCAGTCTGGCCGGGAGAGCTCCCTTTTCTCTCCTCTCTGCGCCTCGCCTGGTGACGCTGTATCCCCTGTCCGATGAACTGCAGCACTGAACAGCTGACACTTGTCCTGTTCCATAAAGGCTACCAAAATTGGGCTTTGTGGAGCGACATGGGCAGGAGTGGGGCCTAGAGCCGAGGGCCTGGTCTTTGGGAATAAACAGTGTAGGTGTGAAAGGGATATTCTTGTAACTCCAGTTTCTCAGCCATTTTTCAGCAGCTGACTCTCTTTCCAGAGGTGGCTGCTACTAATGGCTGCCTTTAAGTGGAATAATGGCTACCATTGATATACCTCCTCCCACCCACAGATCCCAAAGGGCTCTGCTGACTGATTGCAAACTACTTGTGGCATTTTAGGGGTCCTGCCGCCCGCTACTGAAATGCAGCTGCTTCTGGGATGAAGCATAGCAGCCCTTTAACAGCACACAGCAACTTAACAGCACAATTCAGAACAGGAGAATGAAGGAAATGGCCCAGAGCACTGAGATTTGATTCTCTGCCTTCCCTTGTCCCATCCCAGAAACCAAAGGGGAAGTAAAATGGGCTGGGGAATTATCTGGCTGGCTTTGAGAATTTTGCCTCCTTCCTGGGGGTTTTGTTCTTTCTAGGTTTTAACTGTTTTTAAAATGTTTTTCCCAGATGCACCTGCCTAAGCTGAAGATGCTGCTAGAGATGGAGTCAAATGTAAGTATTCGCATCTGCCTTCCCACTAGGAGCACTTGGTCTAAACCAGCTTGCACCAGGGGCTCCAGAAAGGGAATGCGTTTGATCCAAGGAGACAGGCTTTTCAGGAAGAGGTGGAGGGAGTGACCTGTACTGGGAAAAGGGCAGCCCTGCTGCTACATCAGGGGTGGGCAAACGTTTTAGCCCGAGGGCCACATTGGGGTTACAAAACTGTATGGAGGGCTGGGTAAGGAAGGCTGTGCCTCCCCAATCAGCCTCGTCCCTGCCCCCTATCCGTCCCCTCCCACTTCCCGCCCCCTGATTGCCCCCCTAAGAACTGCCAACCCATCCAATCCCCCCTGCTCCTCCAGCAGTTACCTGATTAACCCCTGACACCTGAGAATTGATTCCCTTTCTAAGTTTTCATCTGAGCTGATGTTACTGCAGATGCTGCTCTTCTTCCTATGTGTGAAGTTGAACATCTTGTGGCTTTGCTGTGCTCTGAACCTGGGTCTGTCCAAACTTCTGTGTTAAGCAGCAGAGAATGGTTTCTTTTGAAACCAACTGGGGGAATGGGGATAGAACCTGTTATTCGAATGGCCTGTTTGATCTCCTGTTTCTCTTTAGCAAACAGATGGGACTGCCCCTCCTGAACTGCAGATCCTGAACGAATGCACCCCTGGCCAGGTGAGCTGGCAATGGTAACACGGGAAGGGATGCTGATTGCAGCCCGTATAAAAATCATCCCAAGGGAACCAGCCTCTAATCCCTCTCCCTGTTCTTCGGTGCTTGGGAAATGTCCCGCTGCCATCTGTAATGCTTGTATGGCCTCTCTTCCAGCTGGAGGGTCTGTGCTCATTACTCCAGCTCTCGGAGCATCCGGAACACGTCCTCGTACATTTCTGCACCTGGCTGCTGGCTCTCACGCCCAAGCTCAGCTACACTAATGCCGCGGTGCTGACGGAGCAGCTCTTCCTCCAGCGGGTAGGTACCGATGGCCCCCAGAGACAGCGTCCTCCAGGATCCATTCTCCTGATTGATAGGGGAGAGAAGGGGTTGTATGTTGTGTTTCATGCTGGTGAATCCCTGGAGACTGAAGTCCTGCCTGTACAGAACAGGTGCAGCACTGTGCAGTGATAGGGTAAACTTTCTCCCCCTGGTTCTGTCAATATGGGCGGGAGAGAAGCTCAGGCTCCGTAACCTGTTCAATGCTTGACCTCTCTAAGCCTTGAGCCAGCTCCCAAGGCCAGTGCTATGGATTTGGTACCATTGGCACCTGCTTACTAGGAACCGCGCTAAGACACCAGCTCACTGCTTGTGGGGTTACAGATAACAACTCCTTTTTGTGACTGCTGCCTTGGGCTGGAACCAACAACTTTCTGGTGAGCAGTGCTAGCGCTCATCCCCAATCTCCTGAGCCACCCAGGCCCACAGTTACAAAGGTATTGACGGCTGTAACTTGGGGGTCTGTGCTGAGCTGTGTTCCTGCTGTTGACAGAACCATCCCCTAGGAACCATTCTTATAAACCAATTATTGAATGCTGCAAATTTACACAGCCCTTTGCTAAATCTTTTAAAACGTTACGGGCCCTGCCCCAGGGGCTTATAGCCTGAGATAGAGCCAAGAGCTGGAACCGGTGCTGAGCCCAGGGCAAGCGTGGGCACAGAAGGGATTCACAGCAGAAGTGGATTAGAAGGAGGAGGCAGTGAGACCATCCTTGGTGGATAAGAAGAGGGTAAAGGTTTACAGACATGCGCCACAATCCTGCAAAGAAGCATGTACATGCTAAACACATGCATCAGACTTTGCTGACTCAGTGCCATCGGGAGCAACCTGATAGGCTCTGGGTGAAGAATGGGAAGGAGAGAGAAAGGGACAGAGAGAGCTGAAGAAGTCAAGAAGCCAAGACGATGGGTTGGAGCGTAAGGAGTAAGAGGAAGTGAGTGGAGATGGGGACGAAGTCATGTGCGGCCTTTGACATGAACCAAAGAGCATGAATATGTTCCAGTAAGAGCCAGAAAGCCAGTGAAAGGAATCACAAAAAACCCAGCCATACTGGGTCAGACCAATGGTCCATCTAGCCCAGTATCGTGTCTTCCAACAGTGGCTGGTGCCAGATGCTGGAGTGAATGGAAGGAACAGGGCAATTAGCGAGTGATCCATCCCCTGTCATCCAGTCCCAGCTTCTGGCACTGAGAGGCTTAGGGACACCCAGAGCATGGGGGTTGCGTCCCTGACCACCTTAGCTAATAGCCATCGAAGGATCTATCCTCCATGAACTTATCTAGTTCTGTTTTGGAACCCAGTTGTACTTTTGGCCATCGCAATGTCCCCTGGCAACGAGTTCCACAGGTTGACTCTGCGCTGTGTGAAGAAATACTTCCTTTTGTTTGTTTTAAACCTGCTGCCTATTCACTTCATTGGGTAACCCCTAGTTCTTGTGTTCTGTGAAGGGGTAAATAACACTTCCCTAGTCACCTTCTCCACACCAGTCATGATTTTATAGCCCTGTATCATATCGTCTGCCTCAGTTGTCTCTTTTCCAAGCTGAACGGTCCGTCTTTTTAATATCTCCTTATACAGAAATTATTCCATTCCCCTAATAATTTTTGTTTCCCTTCTATGTACTTTTTCCAGTTCTAATATACACTTCTACCCTGATATAATGTGACCCGATGTAACATGAATCGGATATAATGCAGTAAAGCAGTGCTCCAGGGGTGGGGGGCTGCGTGCTCTGGCAGATCACAGCAAGTTCGATATAATGCAGTTTCACCTATAATGTGGTAAGATTTTTGGGCTCCCGAGGACAGCGTTATATCGGGGTAGAGGTGTATCTTTTTTGAGAAGCAGCCACCAGAACAGCACTCGGGTATTCAAAGTGTGGGCAAACCATGGGTCTATATATTGTGGCATTATGATATTTACTGTCGTCTTATCTATCCCTTTCCTAATGATTCCCAACATTTGGCTAGTTTTTTTCTTTTTTTTCCTGCTGCTGCATATTGAGTGGATGTTTTCAGAGGACTATCTGCAATGACTCCAAGATCTCTTTTCTGAGTGGTAACAGCTAATTTAGACCCCATCACTTTTTCTGTATAGTTGGGATTATGTTTTCCAATGTGCATTACTTTGCACTTATCAGCACTCAACTTCTTTTGCCATATTGTTGCCCAGTCACCCAGTTTTGTGAGATCCTTTTATAACTCTTTGCAGTCACTCAGATGATGTGGTCGGAGGAGTGCATGGGGTCTCCAGTAGGGGTGTCAAGCCTGGATCTGAGATCATTGCCCATGGCACTGGCTGGGTGTTGCTCTGTGAGCTCACTGGTTGCCAACAGTACCAAAGGGCCTGAGCAGCAGAGAAAGGGACCTCGGCCTGGCTGGAGAAGAGTCTGTGCCCTGTGCCCAAGACATCCCCTAACTTTAGAGAATAGAGCAAAACGCCACGGAACGGGTGCTGGTTCCTTTTATCTCCCTTCCCCTTCAGCAGGGGAGACTATGCCCTTTCTAAATGGTATGCGCTAGACTTGGTAACATTCCCCCCCATAGGCCCCTTAAACACCCGGGCTTCACTGACCGGCCCAGGGATGGAAAGGGTCCAGGCGACAGGGCCTGCATTTCCATGCTAAGCTGTATTTGTTCTGCATCTTCTTCCATGCCCCAGGTTCTCTCGCTGGCCCAGCCGGCCTCCCGTCATCTCATGGCTGCGCTGACCTCATTCTGTTCCAAGTACGCTCGCCCAGTCTGCTGTGCCTTGCTCACTCCAGCCCTGCGGACCTTGGGGGCAGGTGAGTTCACAGCTCGTCCTACAGGGAGAAGGGCCCCTCTGCGGCCGGATGTATGTGGCATGCGGCCAACTTGCTCTCACTGCACCGGAGAGCTGCGTTACCTGATCTGTGGGTCACCAGTCATTGTCTTTTATGGTCAGAGACCACAGATCTGCTCCTGTTCGCTATCTCTAATGCAACCAGCCTGCTAAGTCACCTAAGAGTTAGGACTCCTCAGTGCCCAGGAAAGCCCTGTCAAGCATTGACTAGCATCTCCTTCCAAATTGCCCATGCAACAGGCACTGTGTATTCCAGAGTGAACAAAGCAGTCTGGTTGTGAGTGGTTGTTGGCGGCCCAGGGCGTGCGAATGCCTGAGAACTCCTGATCCAGACTGAGTGGGAGAAGGAGCCCCTGCCCCAGAACACCGGTTCCAAGGGATGAGCTCTGCCCTGGTGTAAGGTGGCACTACTCCAACCTGAGAGGAACAGTGCCCTCTGACACCAGGCCCTGAGTGGCATGTCTGGAGTGAGACACAACAGCCCCTACCTGGACTCTTTGGATGTGAGACTCTCTCTGACTGGGACTGGTATCAGTTATTCTATCCATGTGGCCAGGGGGAAGCTAGACTCTCTCCAGCATGGCAGACAAGGCCTTTGCGCTGCAGCAGGTCAAGGAGCCAGGGCTGTGAGGACATGCCCAGTGTGCGGTGGTGGAGCTGACTGTGGGGGAGGGCGGAAGGGGATGGAATGTGATTGCTTGTGGCCAACGCTGCCATCTTGTCGTTGCAGGCCCTGAGCGGACAAAGCTAGTGTGCGAGCTGATAGAGGACAGCCTGGAGCCAGAGTACGTGAGGCTGGTACTCAGGTAAATGCTTATAGAAGGGGAGGAATTTCTACCCACTGTGTCCCCTCGCACAGGAATGACTAGGATATGATATCGCCCACTGGTTCAGACAGGCAGTCCTCGCTCACCCCAGACTGAGGGCCAGGTACTGTCCTGGATGCACACAATCCACTCCATTGCACACATGGGAACTGTGGGGCCAGCATGAGGGCCATATACTCTGGAGAATTCTGTGCGAGCAGAGGCAGGCAGTTAGCACTGATCTATTCCAAACAGTGCTCACAGTTCAGCCATGTCGCCTTCTGAGGCATAGACGACACTAGAAAGGGTTTGCTGGTCTAGCTAGTCCAGCAAACTGCCCCTAGTGCAGACATAGCTTCTACTGGCAAAAGAATTCCCTTATCGGCATAGCTTATACCAGGTCCTCTAACAAAGTAAGAGGTAAAACTCTGTCTGCACTGGTATAAACATGTCACCATTATTCACACCCCTACCCAACGTTATTATACCGGCCAGAGTTTCTCTTGTAGCCCTGGCTTTATTCTCCTCTCCAGCCAGGTTCTTGAGATGCCATGGTCAGAGGAGCTTATCACTGTTGTGCAGACATTGCTGGGAAGGCAGGTGAGCAAACACATTCTCTCCTGATTTATTTAAATGACTCTTTTGAAAAACCTGTGTGTGAATTTAGTAGTGACGAAAGGTGCCGACTTGATGTCCTGGAGTCCTCTCTCCCCCCAGAGCAGGACTCCACTTTGACCCAAGCTACCACAGTTATTATCCACTGCCCATGCTACCATGTCTAGGCTGTGCAGCTTGAGATGGAGCATTGCATGCTGCGACCAGTAGTCTTCATGGGCAGTTCCTCCATATTACAGATGAGGGCAGCTGCAGTCTGTGTCCCTCCCATGCCGCCTTCAGGCACCTGGCAATTTCCCAGGGTATTTGGGTGCCCTTGCTGTTGGTGGGTGCTGACTGCTCTTTAGTTCAATTAATCCAGAACCTGCAGTGAGCCAGTCTAGGACATTTGGTGTCTGAGATGGCCCTTATTCCTTATATTCTCCTTGCTCCATGTCCACATCTCTCTTTCAGGTGGAGCTGGCCCCTGAGCTCTTTAACCTCCTGGTCCTGAAACTATGCCGGCTGGCCCAGGAATTTGCCAAGTCAATGAATTACACCAAGCTGATGATGGCTGTGCTGACCATATACAGCAGCAACGTGAGTCCAGACTGAGGGCTTGTCTACATCAGAAAGTTGCAGCGCTGGTGAGGGAGTTACAGCGCTGCAACTTAGGAGGTGTACACATCTGCAGGGCACCACCAGCGCTGCAACTCCCTGTTTGCAGCGCTGGCCGTACTCCCGTTTTGTCTCGGGTGTAGAGGATCCAGCGCTGGTGATCCAGCGCTGGTAATCAAGTATAGACACTTACCAGCGCTTTTCTTGACCTCCGTGGAATAAGCAGGTATCCCAGCATACCTGAGGAAGCCTCTGGTCTCCTTCCCCAGCTTGCTCTCGCGTTCCCCGAACCCCGAGCAAGCAGGTCTCCTTCCCTACGGTTTGCAGGGTGGTTCGGGGAACGCGAGAGCAAACCGCGGCGAAGCTGGTCTCCTTTCCCGGTTTGCTCTCTCGTTCCCCGAACCCCCGAGCAAGCAGGTCTCCTTCCCTGCGGTTTGCAGGGTGGTTCGGGGAACGCGAGAGCAAACCGGGAAAGGAGACCAGCTTCGCCGCGGTTTGCTCTCGCGTTCCCCGAACCACCCTGCAAACCGCAGGGAAGGAGACCTGCTTGCTCGGGGGTTCGGGGAACGAGAGAGCAAACCGGGAAAGGAGACCAGCTTCGCCGCGGTTTGCTCTCGCGTTCCCCGAACAAGCAGGTCTCCTTCCCTGCGGTTTGCAGGGTGGTTCGGGGAACGCGAGAGCAAACCGCGGCGAAGCTGGTCTCCTTTCCCGGTTTGCTCTCGCGTTCCCCAAACCCCCCTTGAAGCCGCCCAACAGCGCTGCAGTGTGGCCACATCTAACACCACTTGCAGCGCTGGTTGCTGTAAGTGTGGCCACTCTGCAGCGCTGGCCCTATACAGCTGTACTAATACAGCTGTAACAACCAGCGCTGCAAAATTTTAGATGTAGACATGGCCTGAGAGCTGAGAGTCCCGGGGGAAGGGTGAGTGGTGGGTGTCTTGCTTTTATGTGCACAGGGCCAAGAGGAAATTGCACAAACATGAGCTCCGCTTAGGGTGTCCATTGCGCCATCTCGTTGGTGAAAGGGATCTCAGTGTAAATACCTTTCAGTTGGATGGGATTTTCTTCTTCACTTTCTGTCTTAATTGACTGTACACCATGCATCTGGAATTCCTGAGTTCTGATCCACCTGGAACTTGGAAAGAGTCACTTAAATCCTGATTTTTCAAAGGAGCTGAGCACCCACAATTCAGCACCTCTGGAAAACCAGGCCCAAGGCCCAAAATGAGTCACCCCTTCTGGACAATGGACTCAGTGGTTTAAGCACCAGGTTTAGAACTGCTGGAATGCCTGGAACCTCAGCAAGTAGATGCATTGAGTTCTATGCAGTGTATTCAGGCTGGGCCTTTTGGCTGAGACCTTTCTGAGGTCCTGCCTGCTGGAGGGGCATGGAAAGGACATTTTGAAAAGTGGCCCCTGCTTTTGAATGTTGCCATTTTGGGGAGCTCTGCGTCAGACACCAAGGGCCTCATTTTTCAGAGGCATTGAGTATTTCTTGGATGGAAGGTGCTGCAGAACAACACCCTCCACAGCTCCAATGGAAATCAGTGGGTGCTGCAGTTGCTCAGCCCCTCTGAAAATCAGGCCCAGTGCGTCTCGAGTTGGGCTCCCAATTCAGGCTATTAACACAGGGTAACGTAGCTCAGTGAAACTCGGTTGTTGATGAGAAAGAAACTAACTCTTACCAGCTACCGTTCCTTTGAATCAAAGCCAGAGAGGCCTAAACAGCTTCTTTTCCCTCTTCCTTCACAGATCACTCCTGCCCATCGGAGGCATTTGTCTGGTGCTCTGGATCTCAACCACACAGCTCTCCGGAAATCTCTGCAGGTTGCCCTGGAACAAATGGCTCCCAGGTGAAATAACAAGTCCGTCCCCTAAGTTCCATGGGAATGGGAGAGCTTCATGGTCACCTGCCCCAGCCAGGAACACCACAGGCTGCCCGGGAGGGCATGTGAGAAGACAGTTCTGAGCTCTTGCATTCCTAGTGTCGGTGTGATGGAAATGGGTGGAGATACCCTGAGATGCTGACATACGCGGGAGTGGAAACTGCACTGACGTCTTGCTTTAGCTATTACTCCATGTGTAAGTTTCCCTGTCCCTCAGCGTTTTTGAGTCCTTCTTTCTCTCTTTCTTCCTCCCAGGTGAAGTAGCCCATCCTAATGGAACAGAGTAGTATAAATGTCTGTCTGCCTTCTCAGACTCCAGCCACCAAGGGTCTGTGTATGGCCCTTCATACCACCAGTGACTGTGATGAGCCCCCTCTGGCACAGGAGAAGGACGGCTTCCAGAGCTAGAATTAGAGCCAGCGTAACGGAGCCTTGGAGAACAGGTCGTGCCAAGTAACGTCAGACTGGTGCCTGCAGAATACTCCTGAAACAGACATCTGTTGAATGACTGTAACGGCGAAACCTGGATGCCCCTTCAACTAAAGATTCTGTGTATGGAAAATCCCACAGCTGAGGAAGATCTAAAATTCTAGGAGAATTCCCAGTGTAACTCTCCTTATTAATACCCCACCTGCTCCAGGTACCCCTGCGTTCCCACTTGGGCTGTTTTCTTGCATAAAAACCCTTCAGACATGAGGGCTCACTCTGTATTTTTGGATCTCCCAACGTGGAGGATTTTCCTGGCTAAGCTAGCTCAGAGTTGAGCGAACATCCTCTCTTTAGACCTAGTGAAACTAGTTTGGATTAAATAACTTCCTCTCCCTCAGAATGTGAACTGGACCTTCCTTGAGGTTCAAAGATGACTCGGCCTTTTCACTTTCCTTCCTGCGGCTGCCTCCACATTCTCCTTGGAAGTGCCAAAATATCTGATGAGACCGGACTACAAGCAAGTGGCACTAAGTCTCTTCTCATGAAACTTGCAGCCCAGTTTTGAAGGCAGATGGTTTTGGTAAGCTTGTGATCTCCGGGGTGTTTGTGACCTGGAGATGTTATTAGTTATCCCATAAGTACAGTTTATAAAGTGAGGAATTAAATGCTTGGGGCTGGTGTTCTGAAGTGTCCGTTCCCCCACTGCCCTCCGGAAAGGACTTTAACCTGTGTTATCTCGGTAAAGGAGACACCTTGCCTCTGCGTGTCTTCGGGATTCCATCTTGTCCCATGTGCTCACCTTTGGGTTCATTAAACATCCCAAGTGCTATTAATTGCTCACAAAAGCATTTGTACCTGGTGTGTCTGTCTAAAACCTGAAGGAAAATACATTTGTATTCTTTCTACTTGGGTGTATTGTCTTTTTTCCTTTGTCAGAGCAGTACAATAAAACAGATCATTTCATAACCCACCCGTATTCCTGATGCTGTTCTCTCTGTGTTATACCTCTGGGCCTGAGCCTGCCTAAGCCTGATGAGTCCTCCCTGAGCCGGCCTGCAGAGACAATTACCATTCCACCAGGGTTCAGCCATTCCGCAGGTGGGGACCCACCCAGGTGATCCCAAGGCAGGTATATAGGTTGCTAAGGGAAGCAGTCTCTGCGCGGTGTCACTTCCTGGCTCGGAGCATTCCCCTTCCAAGTAGTTTTAACAAGCTGCCCTTGTTCCTGCTCTAGCCAGTGTCTCTTTCCACGCTAGCCGGCCTCAGCTGGCTGCCTAGTGATTGATGGGGAGAGGACCTGAAGAACTCTTGTGCGTTGCTCAAAAGCTTGTCTCACTTGGCAGAGAAGTGGGTCCAATAAAAGCTATTACCTCACCTGTCTTGCCTCTAATATCCTGGGCCCAATATGGCTACACTAACACTGCCCGACTCTGTCACTTTGTCCATCCCCTGACTCCCTATTCTGCCAGAGGCTGGGGCAGGGCTGAGTTAATAAATGTAGTCTTGAGACCCTGGTCACAGTTCAGTGTGGTATGATCTCAATGGACTGATGCACATCACATAGCAATAGCGATGGGAGTGCAAAATCATGGAGCTGCTCAGTCCCTCTCTACAGAGGACGTGATGGGAAATGGGCCTGTGGGTCTTAAGTGTCGGTAAGCATTTTCTCCCAAAGCACAGACTTCAGATCTATTTTGACTTGATGCTGTCCCTTTAATGCTGCAATTAATGTAGGTAGAGACAGTGTGTTTAAATCAGAGGTCCCCAAACTGTGGGGGGCGGCAGGGCCTGAGGTAGCCCATGTTGGGAGTGGCACCTGCTCTGACCCTGGCCCTCACCCCAGCTCCAGTCTTGGCCACGGCTTCTACTCCTGGTTCCACTCCTAGCCCCTGCTCCAGTCCTGCCCCTCCTGCCTTGGCCCCAGCTGCAGCTCTGTTCCGGGTCCAGACCTGGCCCCCTTACTAGGGTTGCCAACCCTCCAGTATTGGCCTGGAGTCTCCAGGAATTAAAGATTAATCTTTAATTAAAGATTATCATGTGATTTAAATCTCCAGGAATACATCCAACCAAAATTGGCAATGCTACCTCTTAGCCCCCCTGTCCATGTTTCTTCCCCACTAAGGAGCCAGGGCCCCGCTCCCAGCTCTGGGGCATAGGGGATGGGCATGGACAGGGTTAGGCAAGGGGGCATGATTGAAAGTTTGGGGACCACTGGTTTAAACGCAGCAGTTCACACACGGCTCATTGTACAGATGGCCTCTTCCCAGAATTTGCCATTGCTGCTGTTAATACATTCGCTCCAAACCCATTTCATCCTTAGCTGTTTTTAGTTTTATGTAGCTGCTACCAATGCTGGGGAGAGTTCACACACGACGCATAGCTCGCCATGCTGGGCAGAAAAGGAGGCGCTGCAGAAGCAGGGTGGATTTATTTTCAGGGCTAAGAATCTTGGGGGCTCTTTGGGTCAGGGTGTCCCTCTTTCTCCTTGTCCCAGCTGCAGATATCTGTATAGTGGCTGAACTTCTAGGGCATCACTTCCTGAAGTGGATCATCAAGGCAAATATACTTGTGTCACGGATCCACAAGATTGGTGCTATGCCCCCAGCTTTGGAACAGTCTCTAGGAGGCCTTCACCTGTGCCCAACCCTCCTAGGATCCCATTCTTCCTCCAGGGTAACCCATGTTTCTTCTCCACTCCCTTAGACTGGACCTCTAGGCCTTCAGCATGCCTGCTTCACACCACAAGCTCTGTTTGGCGAGTCCACCAGAGAGAGAGAGACTCCTGATGGAGATTTGTACACTCTTCAGGGATTAATGCATCTCAGTAAGCATTTGCAGTGACGCTCGGACAGCATTGTCAAAAGTCAGGTTTATTAGTCAACTGGGACACAGCACAGGAAGGCCTTAGGTTAGCACAGAGACATGACGGTCAAAGCATCACCCATTCTGCTTAGCCCAGCGTCCAGCCAAGCTGCAGTGAGCCCCGTGATCAAGCTCTATGTGTCTCTTAGTCCAACGTCCTTGGTCAGACTCCAGGTGAGAGTCCCAATCCGTTCAGCAGCCAATTCTTTTGTTCTGGTGCTGGGGAATGTTGCCCAGCTTCCCTACTGAGAGGTGGGTGTGACATTCCCCTCTGGTGTTATCTGGACCGGTGATCTGCTAGGCCACACTAATCCTTGACTCTGGGAGCCAGCCTTACCCTGCTCTGCTGTGAGAGCCCCCACCCCTGGGCCATTCATGCACAGCCTCTGGCATGTCAGCTGCTCCCAGCTACTTGCAAGCGAATGACACTAGCCAATATCTCCGGTCCCAGACACAACCCTAGGAACCTCCGTCTTGCAGTGTCCAGTTATGCCCACTGGATGCTGCAGCTTATATAAATTCATTGATTTAACAAAGACATTGATATGTACCAGGGTTATTATTCCAAGGGGAGCCTCTGACACTCTGCATACCAAACACACTGCTTCAGGTCGACTTAACAAACAGATTTATTAACTATAAAGATAGATTTTAAATGATTATGCGTCAAAGCACAAGTCAGATTTGGTCAAATTAAATAAAAACAAAACACATTCTAAGCTGATCTAAACACTTTCAATGGCCTTAAAAACATAGATGTGTCTCACCACAGACTGGCTACACTACCTATGCCAAAGGGAGGGCGTCCCTCATCAGCCTCTGCCTCCCCAGCAGGCGGTTGCTGGCTTGACAGAAAAGGTTTTCTGTAAACCTAGCGCTGCCTTTGTGGGGGCTGAGATTGGCTGAACTATGCCGCTCAGGGTATGAGTGGATTTTTCACACCCTGAGAGATGTAGTTATGTCGACCTAATTTTCTACTGTAGACCTGGCCTCAGAAAGCCAGGTGCCATTAATACCTGTATCTCTTAGCCAGCCTCGAGCACAAACAGGCCTTTTCCACCTGCTGAATAACAATGCAGCGTATAGTGGAACTGAGGATCACATAGGATTCATACACATATTACAGAAAATTTCCACTTCATCACAACTGGATCTTATTAGTTAAGCTTGTACAAGTCACATAATCATGTGTCCATCTGATGGCCCCATGGAGTTGGTGGTTAGCAATTAGCTTTCAGGGAGGAGAGTTCTGATCATGAACCCATATCCCATCTATGCTTTAAAACCAAGCCTGTTGGGTTGTGGGGGCAGACGGTGGCACTGTCCATGTGGATTTAATCAGCTGTTGTGCGTAATATATTTAGGGAAATCCACTGCTGGGGCTTTCCTCCTTAATCCTCTTAAGCCCAGGAATGCCCCAAAATTTAGTTTATACTTAAAGTGAAAATAACTGACCAAGGAAATGCCTGCTGGGTCATAAGTGTAAAACCCTTTAGCACTAAGTGATCAAAGCTGCTCATCTGTTCCCCACTGGCTGGCGTTGAGGGGCAAGGCTGAGGAAGGCGCAAAACATTTACCACTCACATGCAGTGTCATGGATGAGAATTTGATCCTTTTACTAAGTTTTTAGGCAGTTCTGATGTTCCTCTAGTCTAACGTGCCTTGTTGCAGCTAGTTTTGCATCTGAGTAACTTGTCAAATATACATGCGGAAGGACCTACTTTGCTTGTGACTCCTGAGCACATAAGATAGTTTTGGCCTTTAAATTATACTGCAGTGCTTCTAACGCCGACCATTTGAAATCTCAAGCATGAAAAGAGTGGGACTATTTAAAAAACAAGACACATTTGAAACTCTGTCTGTACTCCCTTGAAAAGTCCCAACTTCAGGATTCCCTGCTGGCAATATCCTAGAACAGTTTTCCTGCCCTGTTTCAGGTAGGTGTGCCATCACAACCGCTGGTAGGGGAAATGTAGAATCCTATATTAATGTAGGCTATTAACCCATATTTAAAACTTGTTTACAACTTGTTGCCATTCACCTTAACTCACTATTATCGGGATTTAGTGTTGTATGAACACGTAATCCTCTAGCATTAGCACACAAAGTGATAGCTTGGAAATACATCCCATTACTGAACATAGCTCCTAATGTTTAGGCTGCATGTCTTCAGGCGTGATAGAAGCTGTTGGTGTCTGACAGATGGGAACCAGGTTACCTGTCACAAGTCACTCGGTAACACTCATCACACTGTTGTGGTTCAACCTGAAAACTAACACTCTCCCCCCAGTGCTGCTGCTGTTTGCCTTTATGAGAGTTGTTGGGCTGTTTTGACTAAGGCAACATGCCTCTGATTAGAGCATTTTAATAATTTGTTGAAATAAGGAAGCGCTTAAGTGAGATGTAAAGTCTTGCTTGTCATGTCTCATCTGGGCGATGTCTCTGTATGTGCTTAGCACCACTCTGGCTTTATGGTCTATGGGCTCTCTTCCCTCAGAGATCTCAGGCAGTTAATAAGCCTCCCTGTCCTCCTCTAGCACCATTACTTCAGCGAGGACATTGCCACAAGGCAACGCCATGCCAGGCTCTGGGTATTCACAGTGCGGGGTGAGTTTGGGCAGTCAGGGTGGACCCCACACCCCATGTATTCTGGGAAATCCCAGCAGGCTGTGTACCCTGGCCCACACATGTTTTTTTTTTTGCTGGCTCTGACAAAGCAGCCTGGGCTTCAAAGCCAAGCATCGAGCCAACTTCCCAACTTGCTAAATCCCCAGCCAGTATGAAAGCGCGGGGCAGAGCCGCACACGCACTGCTCTGCTTCTGCTGAGCTTGGCCTGTCGCTGGAACCAGGGGTGCTAGTTTGGTCCAATGGATCTCAGCACCCTGCTCTGGCCCCCACCCCCCGGGCGCGTGGCACGTGGCCTCCCGGCTCTCCCGCTATCAGAACATCCAGCAGCGCGTACACAAGGAAATCACTGCGCGCAGGCTGCCCTGCGCACCAATCTGCCTCTCCCAAGATGGCGCCCACACAAAGCCATTTTCCATTTCCCTCCGCCTCTACCAAAATGGCGTCCCGTTGGCGCCAACGCCCAACTCTCGCGAGAGCAGGCCCTTCTTCATCAGGAGCAACTGGCAAAGCTCGCGCCCCCACGGCTGTCTCAGGCTGGCGGCCCGACAGGGCGGTGCGTGTCGGGGGGGCTGAAGGTTGATTAGGTGCCGCCCGGCGGCGGGTCCGGCTCCTGCACTGGGCGCGGCCCTCCCGGGGAATTGGCTCTGCCTTGGGCTGGGCCGGCCACCAGCAGGGCCGGGCCTCCCCTGGGATCTGTTGTGGGGCCGCTTCGCTTCAGTATCAGTGATGTGGAGACTGGTGTAGCCAGCACGTACCATGTTTGCGGAAGATACTAAGCGGGGCGGGGGGCGTGCAAGTGCTTGGCGGATGGGATTAAAATTCAAGCCACACACACACGTCTCTGTTTAGGAAGGAACAGCGAGTTTTGCGCGCACCCACGCACGCGCACACACACACACACCCCCCCTCTGTCTAAAGGGACCCGGGCGTCAGGGGGGACCACAAGCTAAATGAGTCAACAGTGTAGCACTGTTGCAACAAAAGCAAACATCCTTCTGGGATGTATTAGAAGCAGTGTTGTAAGCAAGACACAAGAAGTAATTCTTCCCGAATACTCTGCACTGATTAGGCCTCAAATGGAGTATTGTGTCCAGTTCTGGGTGCTACAGTTCAGAAAAGATGTGGACCAATTGGAGACAGTCCAGGGCAATGCAATAAAAAGGGCTAGAAAAAATGACCTAGGAGGGAAGATTGAAAAAATTGGGTTTGTTTAGTTTGCAAAAGAGATGACTGAGAGGGATCATAAGTTTTCAAGTATGTAAAAGGTTGTTAGGAGGAGGAAGAAAAATTGCTCTTAACCTCTGAGGATAGGACAAGAAGCAATGGGCTTAAATTGCAGGAAGGACGCTTTACGTTCGATATTAGGAGAAACTTCTTAACTGTCAGGGTGGTTAAGCACTGGAACAAATTGCTTTGGGAGGTTGTGGAATCTCCATCATTGGAGATTTTTAAGAGCAGGTTAGACAAATGCTTGTCAGGAATGGTCTAGATAACTAATCCTGCCATGAGTGCAGGAGACTGGATTAGATGACTTCTCAAGGTCCCTTCCAGTCCAATGACTCTAGTCCCAGCTCCTGACAGAGGCTTAGTGACATGCAGAATATGGGGTTGTGTACCTGACTGTTTTGGCTAATAGCCATTGCTGGACCTGCCCTCCATGACTTTAGCTAGTTCTTTTGTGAATCCAGCTATATTTTATAAACTCTTTGAGGAAGAAACCATCACTGTGGCTGCTTTTCTCATTTGGGTTTTGTGGCTTCAGCATCACTGGGGCTGTGGAATGAAATGGGCTGAAAAGAGAAATTGTTACTATATTGAAAAACAGGGATTCCCTGTGCTCTGAGCCCCTGAGATTATTGAAGATAAAAGAACAAAGGATCTCATTTACAATTCACCATTGTCGCTGTCACTTCCATTTTTATTACTGCTGCACTAGCCCCTGTTGTATTCTTTAATGTTTAATTCCCCCAGAATGCTGCAGGCTAACCGACTACCCTGGTTGGTGGGATAAAAGGTGGTTTTAGGTGCTAGTGTACCTGCAGTTGCATCCTGTCCAGAGTGATTAATTCAGCTGATCCCTTCAAGTTTCTGATCTGCTCTGTCTTTCAAATCCCCAGCAGTAAGTTTCATGTTTCACCCTGTATGATGCAGTGCTGTAGAGCCTTTTTTTTTTTTTTTTAGGTTTCCTTTTACTTTATTATTTGTGATGACAACCTCACAATTGCATGTATATAACATGATTTGGGCAAAGATCACAAATTATTTTACAACAATGGATATGCATTATTCATATTTTTTTAAACAGATGAGGAAACTGAGGCACACACAAGCTGAACGAAAGAGGTTGCACAACACGTCAGTGAGTGTAATTCTGACTCTCACTCCTGTGTTGTATCTTAGACCACTGCAAGGGATTCAAGTGAAACCACGCAAGAAAGAACTCTCCTCTGTGTTGTGGGTAGTGCCTTTCTCTAAATGCCAACTCCATAACTGGAAATCTCTGGTGAAGAGAGAATAGGATTTGTGGCAGAGTATCCATGCTCTAACTATCATCACAGCTTTTTCTATGCATATTGATATTCATCTTGTTTTACTGGGTTCTTAAATTCTAACTTTGGGTGAATCTGCAGTTACTTGAAGCTTCTTTTGTTTATTCTGTCTTCAGGTTTGCGGAAACTGTGGAGCTGCTGATCAGCCTGAAAAACTATGACCCACAGAAGGACAGACATTTCTGGCACAGTCAGGCTTGGCGCCTCTCTGATTCCACCCAGCCTTTGGCCTGCAACCTTCTCCCTCCAGGCACTTTGAATGTACATGTGGTTGGCAACACATTGACTGCTTGATATAATGGCAGGAGGGTGCAGTGCTGAATTGCCTGGGTAGTTCATACACATACACACCCAGTCTGCAAGTGGTATGGCTGGACAGACCCCTATCCTGGGTCTTAAAATGTGAGAGGAGATGTGGTGAGGCTCCTGTGCTGATCCCTCTGACCAGCTGGAGAAGCCAGATTAGAGGCAGGTGGATAAAGATTCACAGGTGATTGTTGTAAGGTTTCTGGGCTGTAGCACTGTCTACTCCCTCAGGGTGTGTGGTACTGACAGTGCAGAAGGACAGTGTGGTGGTGTCATCTTCCCTTCCTGACAGGCTCAAGTCCTTCCTGTGCCCTAAATTCTCACTCTGCATGTTGGAGGTCCAGTGACACTGATGAAGCCAAAGCAGTCAAATATCCCTCATGTGGACATCAAGGCTCTGAAGAAACTCAAGAACAAGAAGCTAGTGAAAAAGGTGAGTAGAACTATGCTACCAATAGTCCTGTAATTTGTGTGGATAGAGGTTACCTGGAAATACCAGGTAATGTAATGCAGACAGTGGCTGGTATAAACTCCAAGAGATGGAGGAGAAATGCTACTGCTAAAATGTGATAGAAACTTGCCATAAGGGAAGATTATGTCTCCTGAAGGTGTCAGACTTTACATAGATCTTAATTAATTAGCCTCTTAGCATCTGAGGAATGCATCTGAGGAAGTGGGTATTCACCCACGAAAGCTCATGCTCCAAAACCTCTGTTAGTCTATAAGGTGCCACAGGATTCTTTGCTAGCCTCTTAGAGTTGGTTGGGCAACTCCCACCTTTTCATGTTCTCTGTATGTGTATATATCTCCTCACTATATGTTCCATTCTATGCGTCCGATGAAGTGGGCTGTAGTCCACGAAAGCTAGTCTCTAAGGTGCCACAAGTACGCCTGTTCTTTTTGCGGATACAGACTAACACAGCTGCTACTTTGAAACCTGTAAATATACAAAGAGCCTTTGTTGCTAAGAACCATTAAGTGCTCACAACAGTTTGCAGGTTTCTGTAAGTGAGGTGTAAATCAAGCCCTGTATTAAAATAGGTGTGAGCAGAACTGCAGTGTTCTATGCATTAATCTCTTTTGTTTTTTCCATAGCTAAGAAGTACAGTGCCTGTCTGGCTTCAGAGTCCCTCCCTTCAGAATCCTGATCAGATCGTCTCACCTTGGGTCAGGGTCTGAACAAAGCTGCCAAGTTCCCCTCCCTCTTCGCTCACAATGAAAACATGGTGGCCAAGGTCAATGAAATCCAGTCTATCATCAAATTTCAAATGAAAAAGGTAAACAATAAATGCAGAACACTAGACCTCAGAAGTCAGTTACACAGCATGTGACGGGAGTCAGGACTATAATGAAGCTATTGGCTGCCTGCCATTATACGTGGATTTGCACTGTCAGGGCTGGACTGCAGTTTTCCTCCAGTGTTGTTAAGGCAGCTGCTAGTGGAAAATATCTTGTCAATCTCAGTTTGTGTGTTTAGGGAACACAGAGCATTCAGATGCTAACCTGAGGATGGAGGGAATTTACAATTTGTTTTAAACTACAGATGCACGTTAAGGGGCCTGAACTTGGAAAATGCTGAGGGCTCTTGACCCTCACTGAAGTCAGTGGGAATTAAGGACGTACACAGCACCTGGCATGACTGGCTCCTGCAGTTAGCCAGGAATTAGCATAATAGGTTTGTATTATATAGATGTATGTAGTAGCTGAAGCTTTATACTTAATACTGTGTAAATGAACTTCAGTCTTACAGGTGAAACAGTGAGTTTCGAGTAGTGTTTTCTTGTATTTGCTTTAAAAGTTTAACTTTCAAGAAAGTTAATATAGAGGACGGAACCAGAGTTTTAAATGAACACAGCCCTAATTCAAATGCTTAATCTTCATGTCTGGCATCATGATGGCTGAAACATGACTCAGCAAATATTGCTTGACTGAGTGTCACGGAGTGTGGGGGAGTCCAGCCCTGCACCCCTCTTCCTGGGACCCACAGTGACTCTTGGCCAGCCAGTAAAACAGAAGGTTTATTGGACAACAGGAACACAGGTTACAGCAGAGCTTGCAGGCACAGTCAGGACCCCTCCACCGAGTCCTTCTGGGCTTTCAGGGTGCTTGGATCCTAGCTAGGATACCCTGAATTCCGCCCATCCAGCCCCAAGCCCAAACTCAAACTGCTTCCCTCTTGCCACTCCCTTCCTTTGTCCCCTTCCCGGGCAAAGGTGTTGACCTTTTCCCCTCCCTTACCTAGCTCAGGTTACAGGCTCTGGCATCATCCATCCCCTAAAGTCCTCCTCTGCTCTCCCACTCCCCACACAGACAGTCCCTACTGCATCACACTGAGTATTCCCCATCAAGCTTAATTGGCCACTTGATTTAAAAACAACTTGAATGAACCAAGAGCAAAAGTGGTGGTCTTTGAACATAGCAATCTTTCACTAAACAACTTGAGCTACTGAATTCCTGGCACTGCAGCACTGATCTATTGTTTCCATTTTAAACTTTTCAGTCTGTAATCTGGCTATATATCATAGATTTGAGCACATTTAGTACCTGGGGGTGGTGTTTACAGAAGGAAGAGCAAAGCTTGGTGGTTGAAATGCAAAAAAGCAGAAATAATATGATCCTAATGATTTTTCTAATATGAAATATAAACAACAGATTATTGTAAAACAAATATTCTGTGCAGCATGGATTAGTGATTTTGTGAAACCTGTTGATTGGGGAGGGGAGATTTATCTTTGAAAATTTTTACTGCATAGCGTAGGGGGGAGAGTGTATTGGACTGAGTATTGATAAATTTCAGTTCTCTTCCCTAGTATGTCATTGATCTTGTGGTCTAGAGCAAGTCACTTAACTTCTGCCTCAAGTTTCTGATCTACAAAACAAGAAGAATCGTACTTACAACCTCTTTTAAAGCACTTTGAGATCTTCTAATAAAAGTACTGTATAATTAGCTGACTAGTTTAATCATCAGCAAAGATTGCACCCAGTTTTTTAGCATACATGTTTAGTTACAGCATGTGGAAGCCAGTGGCAAAGTTATGTCTGGTTTTTTGATAAAGGAACTGAAAAAATTAGGTTGAGCGTGGTCGAATGTAAAGCTGTTCAGATCTAAATTTCACAAATGGTGCATTTAATGGAGTCTTCAAATATCAAACTCTGGAAACTTTGGAATTCCATAAAGCATTTCCAGGCTGTGGAGGAATTGTTGTAATTGGGGAATTGTAAACCCTGTAGTACAACATTTTATCTTTTAAAAAAAGATTTATGGGAAGACTTAATTGCAGCCTACACGTAAATTCCACAGATTTAAATCAGCCCCTTAATCTAATTATGTACATATTTTGATGACTGAATCTACTTAACCTATTTTATGGTTACTTTTAAACTGACTGTACTATAAAGTCTGTATCACTGGAGCTGAACGATGACATTGTCCTTCTCCCTGCCCCAGGTGCTTTGTCTGGCAGTGGCCGTTGGCATGTGAAAATGACTGAAGATGAGCTAGTCTACAACTTTCACCTGGCCATTGACTTTCTGGTGTTCTTGCTGAAGAACTATCAGAATGTGCATGTTGTACATCAAGAGCACCATGGGGAAACCACAGCGCCTCTACTAAACTGGCAGTAATAAATGTTTCAGAGCACCCAGTCTCCTCTGCGTCTCTCTCCTCAGAGTTTTCACTCACGTGAGGACTCTTGCTCCCAATCATTTTGGGTAGCTGTCTCATTCTGTCAGACTGAGACCTGTGCTGTACCTTGCCATTGTCAGTCACCTCCTGCGTACTTGTTTGTAACTTAACCTATATTGGAGCTGCTTGTGATTCAGCATTTTAGAGCAGTGATTCTCACCCCAGGGATGCACATACCCCCTCTAGCTATTTGCTTAGTGTTACGACAGGTTACATGAAATGCACTAGCCAAGTCAATACAAACTAAACTTTCATACAGACAATGACTTGTTTATATTGCTCTATGTACTTACATTTCAGTGTATAGTACAATATTTATATTCCAATTGATTTATTTTATAATTATATGGTAAAAATCAGAGTAAGCAATTTTTCAATTGTACTAGTCTGCTGTGACACTTTTCTGTTTTTGTCTGACTTTGTAACAAGTAGTTTAAGTGAGGTGAAACTTGGGGGTACGCAAGACAAATCAGCCTCCTGAAAGGGGGACAGTCTCAAAAGGTTGAGAACCACTGTTAGAGCAGCCCTTATGCCACTGAGGCCACGTCCAGACTACGCGCTGTATCGGCGGGTTAAAATCGATCCCCGAGCGCGCTTATATCGATTCCGGAACTCCATCAACCCCAATGGAGTTCCAGAATCGACATGGAGAGCTGCGAACATCGATCCCGCACCGTCTGGAGTTGCATATCTAAGATCGATTCCCCCCCCAGTCTGGACCAGCCCAGAGAGTACCTAAAGTTAAATGAGGAGCAGCCACAGTTAAACAGCAGGCAGGCTTGCTCATAAAGATGAGCTGCAAAGCCAGATGAGTTGAGCAGATTCCCATCCTGAAGGCTCTCACCAGCTAGTCAGGAAACCTTTTCTTTGAAACCTTTTTTTAAGCCCTTCTTAGAATATGATGTCTTCACAGAATTTTATAAACCCTGCACCCCCCCTCCCCGCCACCCAGTCAGTTTTAAAATCCAACCAGGAGTGTGTGCTTTTTAAAAAAACAACAACAAACAACAAAACTCCAAAGAAGAGGAGTATTTTATAGCTCAGCAAAGCCTTAGCATGAATAGACCCTTAACTAGCCTTTATCTTGAATACTGAGAAGTAGGCACGTGTTTGAATTAATGGTATGGTTCATAGAGACACCATGAAGAGAAATATTAAATCTGCGTGAATTTTGTTGTCTTCCGATAACATTTAGGACAAAACTCTAAGATATTAGAAGGGAAAATATTTCTTTCAGTTGGTTTACTTCCTATATTTGACAACGTGTATAGTCAGTTACCTCTTGTGGGTCTAAGTCACAGGGCTTGTCTACATCACAAAGTTGCAGCGCTGGTGAGGGGGTTACAGCGCTGCAACTTAGGAGGTGTACACATCTGCAGGGCATCACCAGCGCTGCAACTCCCTGTTTGCAGCGCTGGCCGTACTCCTGTTTTGTCTCGGGTGTAGAGGTTCCAGCGCTGGTGATCCAGCGCTGGTAATCAAGTGTAGACACTTACCAGCGCTTTTCTTGACCTCCGTGGAATAAGCAGGTATCCCAGCATACCTGAGGAAGCCTCTGGTAATCAAGCTGGTCTCCTTCCCCGGTTTGCTCTCGCGTTCCCCGAACCCCGAGCAAGCAGGTCTCCTTCCCTGCGGTTTGCAGAGTGGTTCGGGGAACGCGAGAGCAAACCGCGGCAAAGCTGGTCTCCTTCCCCGGTTTGCTCTCGCGTTCCCCGAACCCCCCTTGAAGCCGCCCAACAGCGTTGCAGTGTGGCCACATCTAACACCACTTGCAGCGCTGGTTGCTGTAAGTGTGGCCACTCTGCAGCGCTGGCCCTATACAGCTGTACTAATACAGCTGTAACAACCAGCGCTGCAAAATTTTAGATGTAGACATACCCACAGTAAGATTGACAGAAACATCCTAAAAGAGTGTAATTGTAAAATCTCAAATTTGTTAAGGGTCTGAAACTACTTCTAACTAACATCTTGGAAAAGACATGCATTTGACTGTCCCTCTAATGGAAATATACATAGCAGGTTATATTTCTTTGCCAGTGAAAACTCAGTGGGAGCGGCAAACTTGTCAGTCTGCCTGTGTGAAATGGGGAGGTACCTCATTGTTATAGAAGAAAGAAAAATGCTTGGAAAGCTGTTTTACTGTACTTCCTTCTAAAAGGATAGAAAAATGAGGTTTAAATACAGTAACATCAATGCTTGCTGTTAGTGGAGTTTCAAACCACACTGACTAGTCTTGGCAGACATTTTCTGATTCATTGAAATCCTCCCATGGTGTCATTGCTCTTTAAATGCTTTTTAGCAGGTTTCTGGGTTACTAGGGATCACTGGATATATTTGAATTCAAAACTGCACCTCCAATTTCACTGGCCTGTCACCTGCTTTGTTCCAAGGAAAAAGGGTGCAGAGAATCCCTGTCTGTGGATGATTTGAAACAATGTTACCTTTCTAATGAGCTCAGTAGGAGAGAGATGGCAGCTAGCCCTACACTGTATATCCACAGAGAACAGGACCAGAAGGGCTAGTCAAAGAAGATTCCCTTTAGCTGGCTCTGCCAGTTAGTTTGAACTTTGGAGGAGACCTCATGTACAGATGGTAAAAGTCAGTTGGACTCACTCTTTCACCTTGGCTGAGACTGCTAACAAGGGGGTTAATTACTCCAGACTTTCATTGGCTTTTATAATGGTACTTGTTTACTTAAAACTTGACTTAGCACAGTTCTGCAGGCTACTGAGCAACAGTTAGTTTTTGAGAACCTGATCCCTACTGTCATAAACAGATAGTTAAGGGTTAATCAGTGCACCTAGCCTAGCTGACACCTGACCAGAGGAACCAATGGGGGAACAAGATGTTCCAAAGGGAAGGAGGGAAGTTTTCCTTTGTTTAGAGTTTCAGTTTCAGCCTGAGTAAAAAAGATCAAGGAACCGGCCTCTTATCAGAGTAGTAAGTTTTAGAAAGGGATAAATAGGTTTGTGTTTATTTTCTTTGTAACTTGTCTTGGTACCATTAAGGGAATTATCAAATTTGGGTATTGTGTGTATTAAGATTTTTACCCAGGAGAACGTCCTCTGTGTTTTGAATCTGTTGTCTGTGAGAGTAGCTGGTATGCTAATCTCTCCCAGAGGGTTTTCTTTTACCTTTCTTTTCTTTAATTAAAAGCCTTTTTAAATACCCGATTGATTTTTTCCGTGTTTTTAGATCCAAGGGGGTTGGATCTGGATCCACCAGGAGTTGGTGGGAGAAAGGAGGGGGGATGGTTAATTTCTCCTTGTTTTAAGATCCAAGGAGTTTGGATCTGTGTTCACCAGGAAATTAGTGAAGTCTCTCAAGACTACCCAGGGAAGAAAAGTAGTGCTTGGGGGTGGTGGCAGCAGTACCAGATCTAAGCTGGTAATTAAGCTTAGAAGTGTCCATGCAGGTCCCCACATCTGTACCCTAAAGTTCAGAGTGAGGAAGGAACCTTGACATGGTGAGCAGTGGTGAGGGATTTTTCAGGAACCAAAAGCCAGATTTTTTTTCTCTCCTCCTTTGAGATGCTGGGGAAGCAGTGAAGGAGAGATACCCTGAAGGCAAACAGATAAGAGATTCTAACAGAGGGCTTTTTGTTAGAAGGGAAGCTCCAGCTGTGATCACTGGAGTGTCATTAACATATTGCCAAGGCAAGTAACAACCTGTTTTACTTCTTTTTTTTTTTTTCCTGAAGAGTCACATTACAGTAACCAAAGATTCCAAGCTGTTTCCCCACCCTCCCCTCAGATAGCTAAGGTGGACCAGGGGGAAAATGTCAGGCAAAGAAAAAAAAACAAAAAACACACCATCCAACAGCAGCTGCAATTAGCCAAACTCCAGGCTGAGGAGAGCCAAAAGGAACATGAGAGACAGATGGCCAGGGCTGAGGCTGCCCACAAAAAAAGCTATGGAGGAGAAACAAAAAGAGAGAGAGGCGAGGGAAAGAGAGAGAAAGCATGAACTGGAATTAGCAAGGGCTAAGTAGGATGTACCAGCCAACCCTAACAACCCTTCTCCAGGTACTGTTTCCCATCCCAGAAAATTCCCCACCTACAAGGCAGGTGATGATACTGAGGCCTTCTTGGAAAATTTTGAGAGGGCCTGCCTTGGGTACAGCATCTCTACAGACCAATACATGATAGAGCTGAGGCCACAGCTCAGTGGACCCTTAGCAGAGGTGGCAGCTGAAATGCCTAAGGAATGCATGAACAATTATAAACTTTTTCAAACCAAGGCCAGAATCAGAATGGGGCTAACACCTGAGCATGCCCATCGGCAGTTCAGAGCCCTAAGCTGGAAACCAGATGTGTCATTTACCCGACACGCCTACCACATTGGAAAGAATTGGGATACCTGGATATCAGGAGAAAGTGCTGAATCTCTGTCCTTTCTAATGCAAATGGAGCAGTTCTTAGAGGGTGTTCCTGAGAAAATAGAAAGGTACATCCTAGATGGGAAGCCCAAAACTGTAACCGAGGTGGGGGAGATTGGAGCCAAATGGGTGGAAGTGGCAGAGAAGAAAAAAACTACTAGCAATTAGAATGAATATCAGAGGGGGCAAACTGAAACCAAACCTTATCACCGGGGGCAACCCAAGGACCCACCTACAACCCAAGGAAAGCCCCAGACACCTTATTGTCCCACCTCACCAGTCTCCAGCAACCCACCTTGGCCCAGTGACCAGTCAGATGGGCGATGTTTTAAATGTAATGAACTGGGACATATAAAGGCCCACTGCCCCAAGAACCCCAACCGATTACAGTTCATTACACCACAATCACACCAAAGATCCCCAGGCCCAGATGCCTCTCAAATACCCTCGGAGCGAAGGAAAACCTTGAGAGTGGGTGGAAAAAAGGTTATCGCGTGGAGAGATACCGGGGCACAAGTTTCAGCTATCCACTAATCCTTAGTGAACCCCAAATTCATCAACCCAGAGGCCCAAGTGACAATTCACCCATTCATGTCAAAATCTTTACACTTGCCTACAGCTGAGTTGCCTGTCCAGTACAAGGGCTGGTCAGGAATGTGGACTTTTGCAGTCTATGACAATTATCCCATCCCCATGCTACTGGGGGAAGACCTGGCCAAGAGGGTGGGAACGGTCACACACAGCCAGGGCAAGCAAGCTTCCACACCCATCCCTGTTCCTGAGCCGTCCACCAGGGCCCCGTCTGTGTTACCAGAGACCCAGACAGAGGTGGTAGAACAGGATCTTCTACTCATGAATGCTACAGCCGTAGTGAATCCAGTCCCAGAACCGGAACTGGCAAAGCAACCAGCACCAGAACCGTTGCCAGCCCTTGCAAACCCATCTACAACTCCAAACACCAGAGGACCTGAACTGGCAGAAGCAGCAGACAAACCTACCCCAGAGGCTCAGCCAGAGCCTGAAATATCACATAGTGCACCAGCGGAGAGTGGTTCACAATCAGCGAAAACAACCCCATCACCTACATTGCTTCCACAGGGACCAAGCCCAAGTCCACAGTCTAAGGAGGAACTGATGTCTCCAGCATCAAGGGAACAGTTCCAGACTGAGCAGGAAGCAGATGACAGCCTTCAGAAAGCTTGGGGTGGTGGCACGGAGCACCCCACTGCCTCTCAGCTCTTCTAACCGATCCCGGTTTGTTGTAGAACAAGGACTTTTATACAAGGAGACTCTTTCTGGTGGACACCAGGAAGACTGGCGTCCTCAAAGACAGTTGGTAGTTCCAACTAAGTACTGGGTAAAGTGCTTAAGCTTAGCCCATGATCATCCCAGTGGCCATTCTGGGGTGAACAGAACCAAAGACAGGTTGGGGAAGTCCTTCCACTGGGAGGGAATGGGCAAGGATGTTGCTAATTATGTCCGGTCTTGTGAGGTGTGCCAACGAGTGAGAAAGCCCCAAGACCAGGTCAAAGCCCCTCTCCAGCCACTCCCCATAATTGAGGTCCCATTTCAGCAAGTAGCTGTGGATAGTCTGGGTCCTTTCCCAAAGAAGACCCCCAGAGGAAAGCAATACATACTGACTTTCATGGATTTTGCTACCCGATGGCTGGAAGCAGTAGCTCTAAGCAACACCAGGGCTAAAAGTGTGTGCCAGGCCTTAGCAGACATTTTTGCCAGGGTAGGTTGGCCCTCCAACATCCTTACAGATTCGGGAACTAACTTCCTGGCAGGGTCAATAAAAAAACCTGTGGGAAGCTCATGGAGTGAATCACTTGGTTGCCACCCCTTACCACCATCAAGCCAATGGCCTGGTGGAGAGGTTTAATGGAACTTTGGGGGCCATGATACATAAATTTGTAAATGAACACTCCAATGATTGGGACCTAGTGTTGCAGCAGTTGCTTTTTGCCTACAGGGCTGTACCACATCCCAGTTCAGGGTTTTCACCATTTGAACTTGTGTATGGCTGTGAGGTTAAGGGACCATTACAGTTGGTGAAGCAGCAATGGGAGGGGTTTACGCCTTCTCCAGGCACTAACATTCTAGACTTTGTAAGCAACCTACAAAGTACCCTCCGAGACTCTTTAGCCCTTGCTAAAGAAAACCTAAAGGACGCTCAGGAAAAGCAAAAGGCCTGGTATGATAAACATACCAGAGAGCGTTCCTTCAAAGTAGGGGCCAGGTTATGGTCTTAAAGGCGCTACAGACCCACAAGATGGAAGCGTCATGGGAAGGGCTATTCACGGAAGAGCGCCTGGGAGCTCTCAACTATCTCATAGCATTCCCCACCTCAACCCTAAAGTGTACCATGTTAATTCTCTAAAGCCCTTTTATTCCAGAGACTTAAAGGTTTGTCAGTTTACAGCCCAGGGAGGAGATGACACTGAGTGGCCTGAAGGTGTCTACTACGAAGGAAAAAGTGACAGTGGCGTGGAAGAGGTGAACCTCTCCGCGACCCTTGGACGTCTGCAGCGACAGCAGATCAAGGAGCTGTGCACTAGTTTTGCGCCAATGTTCTCAGCCACCCCAGGATGGACCGAACGGGCATACCACTCCATTGACACAGGTAATGCTCACCCAATTAGAACCCCGCCCTACTGGGTGTCTCCTCATGCCCAAGCTGCCCAAACTAAAAATGGGAGAGCCAAAGCATGCTACAGATGGGTATAATCCGCCCCTCTAACAGTGCATGGGCATCTCCAGTGGTTCTAGTTCCTAAACCAGATGGGGAAATACACTTTTGCGTGGACTACCGTAAGCTAAATGCTGTAACTTGTCCCAACAACTGTCCAATGCCACGCACCGATGAATTATTGGAAAAATTGTGATGTGCCCAGTTCATCTCTACATTAGACTTAACCAGGGGGTATTGGCAAGTACCGCTAGATGAACCCATCAAGGAAAGGTCAGCCTTCATCACCTATGCAGGGGTGTATGAATTTAATGTGCTTCCTTTCAGGCTGCAAAATGCACTCGCCACCTTCCAAAGACTTGTAGATGGTCTTCTAGCAGGATTGGGAGAATCTGCAGTTGCCTGCCTTGATGATGTGGCCATTTTTTCCAATTCATGGGCAGAACATCTGGAGCACCTGGAGAAAGTCTTCAAGCGCATCTGGCAGGCAGGACTAACTATTAAGGCTAAAAAGTGTCAAATAGGCCAAAACAGAGTGATTTACCTGGGGCACCAGGTGGGTCAAGGAACAATAAATCCCCTACAGGCCAAGGTAGATGCTATCCAAAAGTGGCCTGTCCCAAAGTCAAAGAAACAGGTCCAATCCTTCTTAGGCTTGGCCGGATATTACAGGTGATTTGTACCACACTACAGCCAAATCGCTGCCCCACTGACAGACCTGACCAGAAAGACACAGCCAAATGCAGTTAAGTGGACTGATGAGTGTCAGAAGGCCTTTAACTAGCTTAAGGCGACACTCATGTCTGACCCTGTGCTAAGGGCCCCAGACTTTGACAAACCATTCCTAGTAACTACAGATGCATCTGAGCGTGGTGTAGGAGCAGTTTTAATGCAGGAAGGACTGGATCAAGAATTCCATCCTGTCGTGTTTCTCAGCAAGAAACTGTCTGAGAGGGAAAGCCACTGGTCAATCAGTGAAAAAGAATGCTATGCCCTGGAAAAGCTATGCCCATATGTTTGGGGGCAGTGTTTCCAGCTACAAACCAACCATGCTGCGCTAAAGTGGCTTCATACTGCCAAGGGAAACAACAAAAAACTTCTTCGATGGAGTTTAGCTCTCCAAAATTTTGATTTAAGTTCAACACATTTCAGGAGCTTCTAATAAAGTAGCTGATGCCGTGAAAGTTTCCCAGAGTTAACTGGTTAAAATTGTCCTTAAAATTAGTAGTATATGTAAAGGTGCATGCATTTTATTAATCTGTTTATTCTAAAGTTCTAGGAAGAAATCACCGCCAGTGTGGTTCAACACTGTCTGAGATTTGGGGAGCGTGTCATAAATATATAGTTAAGGGTTAATGCCTCTTTTACCTGTAAAGGGTTAATCACTTCACCTAGCCTAGCTGACACCTGACCAGAGGAACCAATGGGGGAACAAGAGGTTTCAAAAGGAAGGAGGGAAGTTTTCCTTTGTTTAGAGTTTCAGTTTCAGCCAGAGTAAAAAAGATCAAGGAACCAGCCTCTTATCAGAGTAGTAAGTTTTAGAAAGGGATAAATAGGTTTGTGTTTATTTTCTTTGTAACTTGTCTTGGTACCATTAAGGGAATTATCAAATTTGGGTATTTTGTGTGTATTAAGATTTTTTTACCCAGGGGAACATCCTCTGTGTTTTGAATCTGTTGTCTGAGAGAGTAGCTGGTATGCTAATCTCTCCCAGAGGGTTTTCTTTTACCTTTCCTTTCTTTAATTAAAAGCCTTCTTTTTAAATACCTGCTGGATTTTTTCCATGTTTTTAGATCCAAGGGGGTTGGATCTGGATCCACCAGGAGTTGGTGGGAGAAAGGAGGGGGCATGGTTAATTTCTCCTTGTTTTAAGATCCAAGGAGTTTGGATCTGTGTTCACCAGGAAATTAGTGAAGTCTCTCAAGACTACCCAGGGAAGAAAAGTAGTGCTTGGGGGTGGTGGCAGTGATACCTGATCTAAGCTAGTAATTAAGCTTAGAAAGTGTCCGTGCAGGTCCCCACATCTGTACCCTAAAGTTCAGAGTGGGGAAGGAACCTTGACACTTACCAACCTGTACTTTGGAAAAAGGTGAGTAGAAACCCACAAGTGAAGTCTTCATGTTCTATCACCAAGTCCCTGAGCAATCCCCTTTCCTGGGATCTGTACTCTGCTTTCTCTGTTCAGCAGGTCAGTAATAAACCTTCACCTTCATTTCCAGAATGTACTGAGGCACCATCAAGGGAACAAAATGCCTTATTCACTGTTTGAGTTTCAGGGGGAGAATCACTGTTTGCCAAACATGCAAAAAAGAGAGATTGAGCTTTCCAGGTGGTATGGTAACATTCTCAGGAGTGTGTCTCTAACTTTAGAAGAGTTAGTGAGCAGGATGTACAGCATCATGCTGACAGAGGGAAGAGGTACCCATTCTCCAGCTCTCTATTGCTGATATATAGGTAATTCCTTTATTTTAAAAGGACAGACATCAGATCCTGCTTAGTAATATTTACTCCAATCTCCTGGAGCCAACACAATATGCCTTCTAGTAAGAGCTATGTGATAGCTTCAGAAATCCTTTAGTGGCTTCAGTGGGGCAGCTAGTGGCCTGAACTGAGCCACTAACATCCTATGAGCTTTTCATGCTCAAAGAAAACATGGCGATAGCCACGGTGAGCTGTCTCCCATGGCGATTTGGGATTATCCTTAGGCAAGGTAACAGGCTGGCATCACCTTGACACAGTTAATGTAGTGTGCCACTGCCTATTGTTCCTGTAGGGCTTTTTAGTTGTAGCCTAGAAAAAGGATATAGGACTACAGCTGTGTCACTGTGGCTGGTGATCCTGTCTTCGCACCAAAGGGTTAAAAGTTTTAGCTCCATTATACTGGCCAAGCTTGAATTTGGGTGTTCATTCTGTCTACCTCAATTCCCCCTTCATTTTAGACAGTATTGGTCACTTCTTGCTCCAAAATGTTAAAACAGCTGCCCTATTCCTACCTGGCAGGGGCTGCTTTTCAGTGGCAAGTAGTCACTCAGGTATGCTTTATGCTCCTGTCATGGTCTATTTCCCCAGTCTGAACCTTAGAGTCCAAAAAAAATGGGTACCAGTATGAATTCCTCTAAGCTTAATTGCCAGCTTAGATTTGATAAGCTGCCACCACCCAAAAAATATATGTAGTGTTTTGGGGCACTCTGGTCCCCCCAAAAGCCTTCCCTGTGGATCCCAAGGCCCAAATTCCTTGAGTCTTACAACAAAGGGGAATAAACCATCCCCCCCCCTTTTCCTTTCTTCCTCCCAGATCTTTCCCACCCTGGCTACACTAGGAGATTACTGTGATTCAAACTCCTTGAATCACAACACAGAGAAATCAGTTCCCCCCCCACTTCTCTCCCCCTCCCAGGCATTCCCTCCCTGGGCTATCCTGGAGACATAGACAGATTCAAGCTCTGTGAATTTAAACAAAGGGATTCTACCCTTTTCCCCCTCCCAGTCTCTCACCAATTTCCTGGTAAGTACAGACTCAATTCCCTTGAGCCTCAACAAGGGAAGAAAAAAAAAACGAAAACAGGTCCTAAAAAGCTAAACTTTTAAAGAAAAAGAAAGAAAAAAAGTAAAAGTTGTCTCTAATTTAAATGGTAAAAGTTACAGGGTCTTTCAGCTTATAGACACTAGAGAGAAGCCTCCCCCCAGCAAAATACAATTTAAAGTACTCCCAGCAAACTACACATTTGCAAATACAGAAAACAAACAAAAGACTAAACTAGCCTTTTCCTAGTACTTACTAAAATTAGAACAGAAGAGATTTTTTTCAGAAAGATTGGAGGAATCTGCTTACATGTCTGGTTCTTCTCAGAATCCAGAGAGAACAAAGCCAAACCCAAAAAACACAAACAAAGGCTTCCCTCCACCTAGATTTTAAAGTATCTTGTTTCCTGATTGGTCCTCTGGTCAGGTGTTTTTGGTTTACTGTTTGTTAACCCTTTACAGCTAAAAGAGACATTAACCCTTAACTATCTGTTTATGACAGCTCCTGTAACTCAGGTTCAGGTTTTGTGTCAGAATTGTGTAGCATCTGCAGTCGTGTGAAATCAGGTAGAGCTTAGATGTTTTGATGAATTTTTGAGCTGAGATTTTGTTCAGGCCTGAAATTCCAAGCAAGAGCAAAGAGAATGGGTACATTTCCTATGGCTTTGCTAGGAGCCTTCTTAATCCTAAAATTCTCTCTCGTCCTGGCACCTTGTTTTATGGGTGCTGTTGCTGAAGGTCTGATGGCTAATAGATAGTTGCCAGCTGGGGAAGTTGGGGCCACAGTAAGGTGCATTGGCTTGTTTCTTGCTTGTTGCTGAGCCTTGCCCTACACACAGACATAACCAATCATGCCTGCAGCATCAGCAGCCACTATCATCTGAGCAACTTGCTTTGCAAGCAAAGGACTGGATAATCCCCCATCATCACAGTTGTTCCTGTTTGAAAGCAGGTTAAGGAAGCTTTGAAGGGAGCCTGGGAAGATGTGGCTGTAGTAGGCTGCATCAGTTAAGGGGGTGGTAGATCTCACAGCAGAGCACAAGGCGTGTAAGCCCAGAATCCAGAAAAAGCAGCTGCTGCTCGCATCTGAAGAAGCCTGTGGAAATCTTCTATCAGGTTATTACTTTGTCTCTCAGTTAATGATGCTTAGCTGGAATGTGTCTCTGCATGGGGTGCTTTAATGCTTTCACTTTGTGCAGGCTACGTTATGTTTAGATTTAAAGCAAGGTTTAAAGGGAAATCTTTATTACCAGACCAAAGAACAGAGTACAGAGAGAACAGAGTACAGAGGCTTGTGAGAACAGAGTACAGAGGCTTGGTCTATAAGGTCTCAATCAGCCAGCAGAGCTGGTACTGATCAAGCAGGAACATCTCTTGTTAATTTCAATGCTGGGCTTTGTAAATCCTCAGAGGCAGCTAGAGCAAATGCCTCCCTTCATGCCCACGCCACACTGATTACTAGGCTGTAAGCTTGGGGGCAGCGTTTGTGTCTGATGCATCTTCTAGGTGATGGAAAAAATAACATTTGACTCTTCCAGCAGGGCAAGCAACTCAGCTCATGGATGGAGCATAGTATTGGAGAGTTCATGGTCTGCTTTAGATCTGCTTTAACAGGCATATAATTAAAACAGCAGCTGATGTGCATTAACTCGGATTCTCCCCTTTTGGCTTCTTGCTCACAGCTAGGGGCCCCTTACACAAACAGTTTGGGTAAGGCCTGATCCAACAACCTTAATAGCAAAGGTGCTGTCTCTGGGGGATGGACTGCATGGAACAGAACCCTCTTCCCCCCCAGCTCCCCCCATAAGTTTGCTCAGGAATCAATAGGTTAAGGTATGTGGATGTTTGGCCTCTTGTCCTCCAGTATGGGGGTGTGTCTGCACCTCTGTGGCATTGGGGTGTGTGGGGTAGCAGGCTCTTGTGCCAGGTCCCTGTGCTGCTCTGAGCCCTGTGGAAGCAACAGCTGGAGGCAGCAGTGCCACTGTGGGGTGGGTGGCGGAGAGAGGATGGAAGGGAGGTTGTCTCTATTATCAGCTGGAGGAGAGAAGCTCTGAACCACTTCAGTGGGTATCCTATCTTGTGTTTGTGGCAGTTATCCATGCAAATTTCTGATCTGCCCAAAGTGGTTAACAGTAGCAATGAGTTCCACAACACTATACATTGAAGAAAAAGCCACAATCTATAGGAGGGTGTCCTATTTACTTTCCCCAAACCATCTATTTTATATATTTTGGTCATGTCCCCTCTTTGAAAAGCCTGACCTTTCAGTTTAATCTCGCCATGCTGGTGTATCTGTCATTGTTACCCTTAGCTGACCTCCTATTTCTGTCTAATTCTTTAAGATTATCTATTTACTTGTTGCTCTTCCTCCACGTTGGATCATGAAAACAAGCCCTTCCCTAGTATGTACTGTTTTGGTTGCAACTTCTAAGGGAAAGAATATTTAAGTTTTTTATGTAAATAAAATTGTACTACACCCTTTTTTGGCTAAATCTTACCTTTTGTGTCTAACCTATCTCACTGTGTTGCTAATGGATTAGAGAAGACAGAATTCAGCAGAGAAGGAGCCAGATGGGTGGTCTGGACTCCTGGGTTCTGTTCTCTAGTTTTGTTACTGACTTCTCAGTAATTGACTTGATCTCTCTGTACTGCCATTTCTCCATTTTAAAATGGGGATAATGATATTGACCAATCTTTGGAAAGAGCTTTAAAACAGCCAGACATTAGATTTTAAAGATGGATGTTTAATGCCCATTGCATAGAAGCCAACTGGAAAATGCTGAGAGCTACAGGTAGAACTCACTACACAGGTGTGAAAGTATTTCTCAAGAGTGACGCTGCTCCATTTTATTGCTTATTAATTGCACCTGTGACTTAGCTTCTGCCTTTTGCAGATCTTGGGACTCTAACTGAGGTACTTGGTTCCTCTCACTCTAATGTCTGAGTATCTTTCTTGTATTTGTCCTTGAAACATGCCTGTGAGGGAAGGCTGGGCTATTTCCATTGTACATGGTGGGAGCTGAGGCACGCAGAGGCTAAGTGACTTGCCTACGGTTGCCAGGAGTTGGTTGCAAGGCAGGGACTTGAACTGAGGACTTCCAAATCACTAGGCCACCTTTTCTCTCACCCACTAGTCTAACGCAGCTCAGTCCTGAACTGCAGACCCTTCCCCTGCTTGCTATTGTGTGCCCACGCTAGTGCCCTAACCCCTGGATGATCTGGCATCTGTCAGATGTTTCCTGCCTTTGCCTCCAGTTTCTCCAAAAGCTTGATGATGACCAAGGAATGCTGTATTAAAAGGGCTTATTTTCTTTCTTGGGGCTGGCTTGCTCTCTGAACTGTACAGTGGACTAGTGCAGAGATGGCGTGACCCTAAGGCACCAAAATCGAAAGAAATGAGAGAGAGAGAACAGGGAGGGGGTTGGGGAGAAATCTTGCTCTCAATAAAGACTTTAGAGTATGAAAAGAAGGGGGTGAAACTTGACAGTTATGCCTTGCAAAATGTCCAGGCAAGATCTCAGTCCACCCACAGTAATTATACTTAGCTCTCATATAGCTCTGCTCAGCTCTCAAACATCTAAAAAATGTTTACTTAGTTCTAATTGTGATGATCCCTTATTATTGATCCTAAGCTTTTATTACTAATTACTAGTATTAATGTGGCCCCCAACAATGACCAGTGCCCAGGTGTGCTAGGGGCTGTACAGACAATCCAATCCTGGAAGGGTTAACAGGCCTTTTGAAGGCCATGATCTTGCAGATAAGTTAGTGGGCCTATTCCCAGTGCATAAAAGTAGGTCTTTTTATGAGTAGAGCCTTAAACATTTCTGGGGTTACTGCCTCTAAGAGAACTCAGTATGTTCTGGCAGTTCTACTTTTCAAGGTGGGGGTGTGTGGAGTTTAAGCAGTAACCACCTCACCCCAAAACTTTGGGGATGTTGTGAAACATCAATACAGGTCTGAGCATTGAGGTTGTTTTGGAAGCCTGATCCAAATTTCAGGTAGCTTCTGGGGCATGGAGAGCACGTGGAAAGTGAGTAGGTAGAAGATACAGGTACAGGAAATTGTGGAATAGGCGTTGGAGGACTGTGTAAATGGGAGCCCAGCTACCTGTGCTTTTCCTGCCTCCCCATTGCAAAATGGTCAGGTAGGGATGTGGGCACAGCTCAACAAGCTCTCTGCCCCAAACCCCGCTGCCGAGCACGCCAGCGTGGGTTCAGTGCATGTGTGGGTTCTGCATGCGGATGTCTGGCAGTAACACACCAAGCCTACGGTACTATTTGCAGCACTGGGACAGGTGGGTCTAGGTGTGTCCAAAACGAAAGGCCCGGCCCCTCTAAAGAGAGAGGAACTGCCCAGTCCAGGCTGCAACTGAGTACTGGGGACAACAAAGGAGAAAACAGGAATGAGTGAGGCCCAAAGGTTAAAACTCAGGGAACCAGAAGGGGACACTGAGCAGGGAACCCCAGGCAGTGCCCACTGCTGCTCAAAGGCACTTAGGGACTTGGTGGATGCCACCCAGAGGACCTCAGCTTGGAGGCATGATACGAGGGAGCAGACACAGGCCCCACAGCTGCAGAGCACCCCCTGTCCAGCTTCCTCCTCCTGCAGTGCTGGATGGATGTCTTGGCCAGCTGAGAAGGTGCCACAACATTGCGAGGCCGTGGCTGGGGCGTGCCTAGATCAGGAGGTGCAGCCAGAACTTGTGAGCGTTTCCAGAGGAGCCAGAAGAGGGGGCTGAGCCTGCCATGCGGACACACTGCCAAACAGCCTGATCTTTCTGCGTACTTCTTGGCTGCTCATCCAGGGAGCCTTTGGCTGTTTCTTCCCCTGCAGCAGCACCAGGAGGGTTGAGTGTTACCACTTTAGGATTTCAGTAGCAAGCCTCAAAAAAGGCAGAGTCACTACTTCCTTGGGCCTGGAGGCTTGGGTGACTGTGTGTTCTAGAGCTGTATCTGCTCTGAGACTGCATGGGTCTCTCTCCTGCCTGGGGGTAGCTGCTCATCTTTAGCTCCTAAGGCCATCGCCCGACTGCAGCTTTAATCTTATTAAGGGAACAAGCTGCTTTATGGGCTGCAATGCGATTTGATCAGTAGGGGCAGCTGCATTATGCTGTTGGCAAGAGAGCGGGGGTCACAGGGAGGGTGATGCAGTGCTGGGGGAAAGGAAATCAGGGGCCTGTTGTGGCAGGGAATAGGGGAAAATGGGGTGGGAGGGTGGGCTAGGCCTGTACATTGGGGGCAGTGGTCGTGCAATACTGGGGGGAAGATAGCTGCCGTATAAACATCTTGACTTATGCTAATGAAATCCTTGAGAGATAAACATCAAGTTTTCTGGAGACAGCAGGGGGCTTCCTTCACCATTTCCATGCTGGGTCAGTACCACGTCTCCCCCCGACCTGGCAGCAGTGCCTCACCTTCCCAGGTGTGGAGCTTTACCCACTCTCCCCTTCCACGTACCAGGGGTAGCTCTTTCCTGAAGGGCTTTGAGCTCTGCTGGCAACGGGCTGGAAGGAGCCGAAAGCATTGCAAGCGCGCAGTGTTTACAAGGCGGCAACGCAGCTTATAAACAAGGGGCTTCTTTAACGGCTGGGAGCAGGGAAAGCACATTCCAGGGAGAGCGCGCCTGCTGGGAGATCAGCTTCCTGGAGCAGCCTGGCCTGACTAGAAGACAAGACACAGCATCTTCACGAATGCTTAATCCTTGACCTCAAAGCACGCTCCAAGCACGAATGCATCCTCGGGGCTCCTGGGAGGTAGGTGCGTCTCGTTAGCCAGATGGGGGAGGTGAGGTGCAGAGATGAAGGGATTCGCCCAAGGCCAGAGACAATCGCTGGCAGAGCCACTGGGCCATCATACTTGGTAGCAAGCAGAACAGCACTGAGAGTCTATTGGGTGTGGTGGGAGGAGAGCCCAAGGAGGTAGAGGAGGAGCCCTGTTGACATTTCCCTGCCTGAGCTCCCCCCACCTGCTTGCTGCCTGGAGCCCCCTCATCTTGATACAGTGCCACAGAATGGCATTGCACCAAACGCTTGGCCACGGAAAAGGATGATACCTTGGCCTTCTCCAGCGTCTTCTGTGGGAAGACTGGAAAGGGCCTCAGTGAATGAAGATTCATGTCAGTCCTGTGAGGCTGGGCCATTGTATATTTTACATTGTAAGTTCCTTGGGGCAGGGGCTGGCACTGACTATACTGCACCTATCATAACGGTACCCTGATTTTGCCTCCAGTAGAAATTTGTTGGTAAGTTTTACATCTGGGGAAACAGGCCCAGAGAGGGAAAGGGACTTGCCCAGGTCTCCTGGGTCCCAGTCGAGCACTTGATCCCCTAGCTCACCCTCCCCTGTAATGAACAATAGCCAGGATGAGAGACGTTAGAGGCAAGGGTGTAAGGTGGAGTTTTCAGTTGAGCTTTGAAACCAGATGGACCGCTGAGGCGAAAGAGGGAAACAGGGAGGTCACAGGCTGCATGGCAGGAGCTGCAGGGGAGAGTCTCGCCCTGGTGGTGGAGAGGAGCGAGCTGGGATCAGATGAGGCCAAGGTCCATGAGACTCTCTCATATACCCCAAGAGAGACCCAATGGTGCAGGGGAATAGGGTTACTTGGGAGCGTGTGTGTGTGACAATATTGTATTTCTCTCGATGCCTGAGACTCAGAGGAGTTTGATTCCTTGTGGTGGGAGCAAAGGGCTAACAGCAAAGCTGGGTTTGATTCCCGTCTCTGCCACTGACTTAGAATGGAAGTGACTTGTCCAGGGTCATGTAGTGTGCCTCAGTTTCCCCAGTTGTCAGAAATGGATCAGTTGGCTCACTCCCGGGGGTGGGAGAAGGGAGTGTTGTCAGGCTTAGTTCATTAGTTTGCCAAGTGATTGGAGATCAGTGGATGGAAGGGGCTAGGGGGATATTAGCCTGCCTAGCGCCCTGCCTGCCTCCTGCCTTGGGCTTGTGGGCTTGGCAGGGGAGGGGGCAGCGTGGCAGTGAGCTTTGTGTATATAACTGAGAAAAAGTCAGGCTGTGGGAAGGGAGCTGCCGTAAACAGATGCTCCGACAGCAGAAGAATGTCCCACTGGGCACAGCGCTGCCGCAGCACGGAGCTCTCTCTGGGCCCACCCTCTCCATTGCCTGCTTCTCCAAAGCCGCGTCCTAGGGGAGGGTCTCTCCTCCCAGAGCCAAAGACTTGTCGAAGGTAGGCGAGGAGGAGAGGCTGGGGGCAGGGCTCTGTGGGGAGGGCTACTTGGAGGCAGGGAGTTATCTGCCCTGCACACCCAGGGCCTGCCTTGCAGCTCCAGGCTTCCAGGGAGTCTCTGGCAGGGCAGCTCACAGGGGCACCCCAAAGCTCAGGACTTCTCCGGCCTCTGCTGGAAACAAGGGGCAGGGCTGGGCTTGGGTCCCTTCAGAGTGCCAGCTCTGTCTCAGGCTGGTCTCCCCTCCCCTGCAGGGTTTATCCATTGCGGAGGGTAGAGTGGCTCATTGTGCCCAGCCTTGTCATGCAGCCCTGGAGGACTCTGCCCTGGGTGTGCCAGCACTCTGGCAGGGGAATGGCGGGGCCAGGGATGGCCTTAGAAGAGACCCTGACAGGCCACGTCAGGGTACAGACAGCTCTGGACAGGAGCAAGGGGGCTCAGAGGAACGTGCTTGTTCTCCAGTGCTGGGAAGGGATGGTGAATTGGCATCCTCACCCAGGCTGCCCTGTATGTCTTCCTGGCAACAGAGACCACAGGGAGCAGGTGTAATGAGCATGGACAGAGAACTGGTCACTCCCCAGCTGGTCCAGAGAGGATCAGTAGGGCGCAAACCACAAAAGGGGGGCTGTGGAGAGGCCCAGAGTGGGCATGGGGTCTGGGTTAGCACAAGGAGGGCAGAGTTCCAGGTGTGGTGTGAAATGGGGTGTCTGTCACAGGATCCCAGGGCCACAGAGATTCAGGAAATGCTACAGATCACAGTGCATCGCCCCACAGTTTCATGGGATGCCCCCCTGAAACGATGCGTGAGGCCTTTGTCCATAGCCCCATCAGCCTTGATGGAGGTGGGAGTGCCTGTGTGTTTGACTGGGTTGTAGTGGAGGCTGCTCAGAGGGGCCCTGTGTAACCCTTATTTGGGGAGCATGAGTCCTTACCTCGCCGCTGCTTGCAGCTGATGGATGTAGTTCTCTAGCTCCAGCAGGAGGAACCATTTGGAGGTGACTCCTGACTCGTCCCTTCCCTCCATTAGC
Source organism: Gopherus evgoodei (assembly GCF_007399415.2). Taxonomy (NCBI): domain Eukaryota; kingdom Metazoa; phylum Chordata; order Testudines; family Testudinidae; genus Gopherus; species Gopherus evgoodei. The sequence goes on along the minus strand of NC_044325.1, from coordinate 137,568,499 downwards.
TGCCCACTCCAAGGCTGGCTGGGGCTGAATTGAGTTCTTGGTCTGGCCCTGAGATCCCACTGGGGTTCTGCAGTGAGGGAACGGCATGACAAACCCAGAATCTCTGCCTCTCTGGGACAAGGGGGAACCCCTCCTAAAGGAACCCCCAGATCAGCACATTCCCTGCCTGTTCTGTTTCAAATGCTGACTTCTTCTGAAGTGAAGAATTCTGCTGCCTGTCCGTGGTGGTGTTGCCCCTCTGACTGTTTCTCTCACCCGCAGGGCCGCTCAGCATACCCCATGAGCTCCAGAGAGTGTTGCCATCCCTCTGCAGCATTCCTTCTCTTTCTTTGTCTTCAGCTTCCCACCTCACTCCACTGACAGATCCCCGGCAGTCTGGAGTTCAGAGATCAAAGTGGGGTCACCCCACAAAATCTACGTATTGATCCTTCCAGCAGGCTCACACAGGTAAGTACCCAGGGAGATATTTGCTAGTCACTGAACTGATAGATATCTGGAGGAGAGATTTAGGTCTTACAGATGTATTACTCTCTGCCTCAGTTTCCCCATCTGTAAAATGTGGATAATGATACTGCTCTTCGTAAAGCACTTTGAGATCTACTAATGAAAAGCACTAGATAGGAGCTGGGTATTATTTATTAGGTTGTAAGCTCTTTGGGGCAGGACCATCTATCTGTTCTGTGTCTGTATAGCACCTTGCACCGTAAGATCCTGGGCCATGACTGGGGCTCCTGGGTGCTACCACAATGAAAATAGTAAGAATAGGCGATTGGCACATTTCTGATCATACTCTATTGTACCAGCTTTGCATATGGGCATATGACTTGTATGCAGGTCATGGTGTAACATACCATTACGTTGTTCTGCATTGACTGTTAGATTTACATGGGCTTTTTTATTTCCTTTTTCACTGTGTTTAAACCAGCATGAAACAAATTTCCTTAACTCACATGCCCAAGCTATACCTTATAAAGAGGCTTGGCGGAGTTCAATTTTTTATATAATTTCAATTGATAAGGTCTATTTTAAAACATTTTTCTGTTTTTTTTGTTTTTTGTTTTTTTTTAACCTTCACAATTGTGGGAAACTATGGGGTTGAGTGGATCAGGCAATTATTTAATGACAGTAGATGCTGCAATTCAATAAGTGAAAGCTTTATAACTGTTAAAACAAATTGTCAACATCACATGTCAAAATATACAAGTTCAATATCCTTAAACTCCAAGTTCTCAAGCATCATTTTTTCCTATCCGTAAACTTTTGATTTTTTTCATGGAAATATTTTGTAGCTGGTTGTGTGTGTATGGTGAAATTGATGGTTACTGACAATTACTGATAGATCTAATCCTTCCAAGCCCACTTATAAAACGTACACCAGAAATCTCACTTATCTATTCTAACAGTGGCAGAATGCTCAGCAATGCACAATATTCACAGATCACATCTTTCCAGAATATACAACAATCATACACACAAACCATTCCGCTCTGCGCCAGGCACCCTTCTCCCCCACCCCGTGGATCTAGTTGCAGGATTGGGGCCTTAACTTGAGTCCTGTTTCACATCAGTAGGACGATTCATGTTTATAAAGTTTAAAGTGGGGCCCTAGTGGAGAATAACGATACTTGGCACTTGCCAAGCATCATTCCTCTGGAAAGGAAACTTTACAAAGCAGGTTAGGGTCATTATCCCCCTTTTATGGATGGAGAAACCGAGGCACAGAAGTATCACATATTCGTTCATTATTAAACTTTAGTATCTTCCATCCATAGTTCCCAAAGTTCTTTCCAAAGATGATTAAATGGCTTCATATAAAGAGCCATAGCCCTATAATGAAAGCAATAACCTGGTTACAAAGGAAACAATATCAACCGTAATCTGATAAATACGGGGTCTGTATCTTCTTACAAGTCCCTGGGTGTCCTCCTGTGCCAATGCTTCCTTCCTTTAATCCTCTCTAATATTGAAGTGGCAGAGTCCTTTATCCAACTCTTGTTGCGTAAGTCCTGGCTGCTGACAACTGTGATTCCCATACATCTGCTCTGCGGTATTGGGTGCATGATTTAAACCCAACCATTGGGATTAAATTAACCCCAAAGCTCCCAGGTGTTCTTGCATCAACGCAATATTGTTTGAGCAAACTGCTGCAGTGGTTTCCTGTGGGATTTTCAGTCCTGCTCAATGAGTGCTGGATGCCTGGAGCTGGCCAGCGCAGTACTGTTAACTCTGCCTGCCACACCTGGGATGAGCTGTGAGGTTTAATCAGATTTCAGAACCAGCTGGGTACGGAGGAGAGGGGTTCCCCTGTAAAGGGCAGCAGGAAGCTGCAGAGGGAGGGGGAAGCTTGGGAGGCTGTGGGGAGACTGCAAAGCGAGAGAGGTCCTGCAGGGAAGACCCTGAAACTAGGGGAGTTGCTGGGAGTAGCCTGCTCAGGCAGAAAGAACCCGACAGGGGAGTTTGGGACGATGCACAGCTTATGGCTGGAGGGGAGATTTTTCTGCTTAATTTAGAGCTGTAAGTTACTAAACAAGACCCTAAGAAGGGCTGTTGTGGCTGGATTTGTAAAAGCCTCTTTTGCGTTTGAGGAGCCAAGAGGGGAAACTGAGTCAAGGGACTGCATTCAGGGCTGCCCTGAGGGGGCACCTGGGAGGAGGCCACTCCTTCGCAACCTCCCTTGCCAGATCATGAATAGACATATTAAACACCACAGGGCCTAGTGTGGATCCTTGAGGCCCCCGCAGATAGCCGTTCACCATGATAAAGATCAACCACTTAATCCTACTCTTGGCCCCCTGTCTCTTGTCCTGGGGTTGTTCCACCCCAATACTTGCCCAGTGTTCCCATGACTAAATGTCCCTAATAGCCTTTGAAAGCCTAAGGGTGCGTCTACACTGCAGTTCCAGGGTGACTGCGGCTTGTGGTATAGATGTACTTGAGCTGGTTTTAATTTAGTGATCTCTGGTGCCAGGGCAGCGAAGCAGTGGTAGGACAGGCTTCAGGGTGGGCTGTCCAAACCCTCCCAGAACTGTGGGTCGTTACTAGGGTGGCTAGCCACACTGATGCCCATGCTGCCCTGGCTTACTCTGCTCTGTAACCTCGCTAGCTCAGGTACAAGGTCTACATGAGCTGCAACCACACCCCATGATTGCAGTGTAGACATAGTCTTAAGAAATACATGGCTGGAAGGGGCCTCGAGACGTCATCTAGTTCATCTTGCTGTGCCAAAGCAGGACCAAGTATGTAAATGTATCCTTTGTAAGCTACGTCAGCTCATTCTCCTGTATCTGCTAGGTTAGGGACACCTCCAAAGAGCCCTAATAGCTTAGCGAGACACGATTTTCGTTTGCAGGAGCCTTGTTGGGTAGATCCTAGGTCAGGCTCTTCCAGATGTTTTCTTAGTCTATTTTTAATGATCATTTTGGCCAATTATTCCCCTTTGACTGCGTTCCCCCTTGATACTGTAGTCCTCCAGGTGTACCATGTTCCTCTCCCTAACAATTCTATGCCCATCACACTGGCTTATTTATCTCTGTGACCCTTTAACAAAGCAGAGGGCTGATGTAAACCCTCAGCCGCTTCAGTGGGATGATGAAATAGCTGCAGGGAATGCTATTAACGATAATAATGCTAATAAAACACCATGAAGACCTTTGGCTCCCTTCTGTACAATACAGATTAACTCTTTCCTCACTGTCAAGTCTTACTACCTGTTTATACCTACCCATTTACCTCCATATATACACTTATCTATCTCCGTCTTTTTCTCTTTCGCCATTGGTCTAGCCAACCATCCACGGATTCTCTCTATTGGTTCATCAGTATATCTAGCCACCCGTCTTCATACATACTTATCTAATGTATCTACCCTGTGCCCATCCCTGGGGTATCTGGGCTCCTGCTGCATTCTCACCTCACTGCAGAATGTGACCCTTTTTTTTCCCAGTGCCAGGAAATGCGTCTGTCAGTGAGACCCACTTAGGGGTAAACAGCTTCACTTTCCCCTTTGCCAAGGCAAAAGGGAGGGTGCAAAGTCACCAGCTGTAGTGGCTGCTTGGAAAACACACGTGCTGGGTTCAGACGCTGCTGTAGGCACTGTTCCTTTTGGAGCTGGATCCTTGAGAGTGGCTGGCAAGGGGATGCGGCACCTGTTCCCTCTGCAGTGGCAGTATGAATCCAGCCCAGGTTAGCGCAGAGAAAGTTGTTCCTGTGTGATGGGGGCTCGGTGTAATGAGTCAGGTGGGTCTCAGCTCCCAGTAGACGGGTTCATGCTGCCATACCCACCACCACAGGGGCACTGATACCTCCCCTTGTTGGCAGTCTCAGCTGATGGGGTGGGGGCTGTCCCAGAGACTGAGCTCCCTTCCTGTCTCAAGGGAGAGGGTCTCTCCTAGCCCTGATTAAGGCACAGGGCAGAGGTGCATTAGGAGCTTGCCTGGTCACAGGCCAGGCTGTCCGTGTTGTGGACAGACAGAGGAAGCAGGGCTGTCAGTCTGCCACCTTTCTGTCAGCACCAGATCTGTTGATTTGAAAAAAAAAATCCTCCAATAATTAAAGCTTTATGATTAAGCTGGAGCCATAAAGTAGACAGGACAGTAGGTAGCTGGGACACACACAAGTATCTTCTATTAGATGACTCAAAGCCATTAATCCTCTCAACCTCTCTGTAAGAGAAGTATCATTACCCCACCCCCAGGGGAAACTGAGGCACACAGAGGGTGAGCAGCTGAAGAAGGCCACAATTTAAAGGAGCCCAAATTATCCATGGTTGGTGGGGTCTCTGGGATCTTTTTTGGGTAGAGTCTCTGAGGCAGGCGGCTGGCTGGTGATTTCAGTAGGGGAATTAAACAGCAGGATGGTGAGAATGGGGCCACTGAGGGGAAACTGGCATCAGAGCGGTGCAGAAATCTCCCTCATCTTTTTTCCTGGCCGTGTCAGTAATGAATTCCTCCCTGAGTACCAGTGTGAAGCCAAACAGCAAAGCAACAGCATCCTGAATCCAAACATCCCTCACTGCCTCCTTCTCCACTGACGCCTCCGTGCTAAGCAGAGAAGCAGGGAGTCATTGCTGGGTGAGACACCGCTTTAAAAATATCACATTTGAGAGGCATTCTCCCTTCTGCATACAGCAGAGATGTCGCTTTTGTGTAGGCGCCATTTGTCCATAGATCTCAAGAGTCCCCTTTGTAAAGAGGGAAACTGAGGCACAGAGAGGACTGTGGCTTGCCCCAGGTCATGCACTAGTTGGTAGGATGCAACCCAGGAGCCTTGCTTTGCAGACCTATATTTAAATGATTCACTCTCCCCCTCCCCCCCACAGATGGACATGGAGCTGCTCTGTTGACCAAGTTATTGGGAAGTTACTGTCTGAATAGGTTCATTCCATTTATAGGGGTCTGTCTGGAAAAACAAGCAGGCAGGAAAAAGCCACCCCTCAGCAAATGGCTGAGGATTTTTAAAGGGACAAGGGCAGAGCCACTGGCTCTGGGGACTCAGGCTTGATCGTGTGTGCGTGTGTGTGTGCGTGTGTGTGTGTGTGTGTGTGTGTGTGTGTGTGTGTGTGTGTGTGTCCAGATGTGTCAAAGCCCAGGAATAGTAGGGTGGGGAATGACACTATAGCAGGGCTTAAAAGGGGCATGTGCTCTCAAGAGTGGTGTGGGGGGGGGGCGGGGGAGAAAGTTGTTGAACCAAACTGAGCCACAGGCACCTGCTGCGGGTTTCTGAAGATGTCAGGCCTGCCCCAGTTGCCATCGGGGACAGTAAGCCGTTGGCTAAGACAGACCTGCATTAGCCTGTTGTTCTAAAATCCTCTAACTGCTTTGTTTCTACTGCTAGGATAAGCAATACGTGGGTTTGAGGAGTCTGCCTGGTTGCTCTGCTCTCCGCTGATCCCAGACTCCTGAAGAGAAGAACTGCAGGTGCTTGAATCCATTTGGACCGGCTGGGTATGTGTAGTTGATATGCAGGGTGCTGTAGTCTGTAGCCCCAGGACCTAGCCTCAGAGTGGGAAAACTCGGGAGAGGTAAAGGCACGAGGGGTACACTCAGGATGGGGTCACCCACTTCTTCCCTGAGCCAGGAATAAAACCCAGGAGATCCTGGCTCTCCTTGCTAGGCATCACCTCTGCCATGGCCAGTTCTCGAACCCGTGGCTTGATAAGACCCTGCACTGGGGTCTGAACATGCCCATGCGAGAGCCTCCTTTGAGCAAACGCCTTTCGGTACCTTTGTCCTTCTCTCACTGGTGACGAGGGATGGGTGGGTAAGGCAAGGCAGCGAGGTATGTGTATGACTTCCCTCCGGGGCCTAGAGATTGTCTATTATACCAGGTTGGCAGCCTTGCAATGGCAGGTATGCTGAGCAGTACCTGTGCGAGAGAGAGAGAGAAACTCTCTCCTGTATGTTTGAACATCAGTCTGCACAGTTTATCAACTCCTTTGGGCTCTTCGCCTCCTTGCCCCAAGGCAGTGAGCAGGAGCGGTGCCAGGGTTTCTGACGCCCTAGGCGGATGGCCATTTCGCCGCCCCCTGCGGGTCCGGTGCACTACCGCAGTTATGCCGGCGTACGGTCCGCTGCTGGAAAGGCTCCGGTGGAGCTGCTGCAGTGATGCCGGCAGGCGGTCCGCTGGTCTAAAGGCTCCGGTGGACCTGCCGCAGGTCCACCGGAGCCTTTAGACCAGCACACCGTCCGCTGAAATGACTGTGGCAGCTCCACCGGAGCCTTTCCAGCAGCGGACCGTCCGCCGGCATAACTGCGGTAGTCCACCAGACCTGTGTGCTGCCCCCCCCCGCAAAATAGCGCCCCCCCAAAATTCTGGCGCCCTAGGCCATTGCCTAGGTCGCCTAAATGGTAGTGCCGGCCCTGGCACTGAGGCCTCTGTCTAGGAAGCAAGAACATACCTGGGGGGAGATGCCGGCAGTGTGGCAGCTTTCCCATTAGATGGCGCTCTTGCTCTATCAGCAGCTGGGTTGTTTTCATGCCTCCTGGAAGGGCACTGGCTCTTAAGTAGCCAGGGGATGCTAGGTCCCTTTGGCAGCTGGGTGAAAAGCGATGAATGTGAACGCCGCCCCGGGCCGGTGACTCATTCCTTTTTGGAAATGGCTTTGGAGAGTGTCTCTGTGCCCAGCTTAGTGGGGTCATAAGCAAGGAGTCCACGGCACCTGCTGCAGCGGGTGTGAAACGGTGACATTGAAAGGGTAAGGACTGCAAAGCACATGCCAGGCGAATGGTGTCAGCGGAGTGGGCTGGAGAGGGGTTAGCCTCAGGCTTGCTGAGAGGTGGAGGATCTAGGACTGTCTCTCCCCGCCACCACCCCCATGGCATAGTGCTGCAGAACTAGGTTCACGATGGGGATGCCTTCTGCCTGGCTCCGGGCATAGGTCTGTGCTGTGAGTTGGGCTCACGGAAGGGCAGCTGTGGAGAGAATCTATCACTGGGCCTTAAGGGCTTATCGCTGCTGGTGGAGTGTCTTGCTCGTTAACCTGAACACCCCCTTCCTTTCAGCAAAGAGCAACTGAGGCAGCTGCGGCAGAGCCAGCCAGACTTGCGCAACCTTCTCATGCAGGTAACAGGTTGGCAGCAGGGGTCTGCAGCCTGTGCTGGGGAGAAGCAGAGAGCTGTTACACTTTTCCAGGGCAACTCCTGCCATACCCCGCTGGTTGTGCCAAGCATGAGCTGCTCCCGCATTCTGGGTGCCCCCAGGCTCAGTAGGAGGCTGATTGGCGCAGATCCAGTGACCTGCCATACCCTTGGTTTTGGCAGGCTGGGTGTTTAACCCAGAAGGACGTTTGGGCCTCTCTGTGCTCCCCAGAAGTGCCCTAAGCCGCTCCCATTGGCCCCATCAACTGTTTTCAGTGACTCTGCCCTTGTTAGCAGTAGTTCACAGCTCCCCTCCCCAATAGGGGGCACTGTGGTACATCAACTTTCCTGTGCCAACAATGGGTATCTCTGCTTTCGCCAGCAGGGGGCAGTATAGTTGGCTTGTTCACCAGAGATTTTGTTTATTCCAGTGGCATCTGAGGGTGAGGGGTTTAGTCTCCTTCCCTCCTGCCTTGGTCAGGTTGGACACCTGGTGCAACTTGAAATGAGTGCCACCCAGCCAGCATGATGAGCTGGGTTAACTCCCATCGCTCACTCTGTCTCATAACACCAGTCAATACATTTTAATAATGCACCAACTCTGGATTTCTCCAGCCACCTTCACCTCAAAGGATCCCAAAGCACAGGAGTGTTTATTTCTGTCCGGGGATCGCTCTCCCCTGGCAACGTGAGGCCTGTGCATTACTGAGGGCTCTTCATTGCCTTGCTGGTTTCTGGGGTTGGGTTTAGTAGGAAACGCGCTGCACGAGTTTCTCTGTTCCACCCCGGGATAGAGGTGAACTCCTTCATGTTCTCATGGGCCTGGCTTCTGCCTTCTCTCTAGGAACAAATGAGCCATTCCCAGGAAGGCTCTGGAAGGTTTTTGGCTGCGAAAAGGCAGAGCACAGAGCATACAGATGAGGTGAGAGAGGTGGTGGTGGGATATGAATCCCCCCCTTGGAAGGGATTTCACTTACCTACCCAATGTATGCTTACCTGCCTCCTTTGAATTTAGGGCCAAATCCTGCTCCCTGCTAAAACAGATGCATAATGGAATTCCTCCCTTATGTGGAAAGGTGCAAGTGCTCTGCTCGCCAGTAGCCCTGCCCATTTCTCTGCTGCCCTTTCTTTTGGCAGAGCATGGTGCTGGAATAACCAGGAGCTCTGCTGCCCTGCTCCCTCCAGCACCATCTCTGGACTACTCCACTCTGAGACCATGCATCTGCCACGCTCCCTCCAGGGCTGCCTCCTGGGAGTAGCTGGCAGCCTCCTCAACTGTGCCCCTCTTGTGGCCTCCTGAGATGTGGCCTCGCTGCCCCAGCTTGTTCACTTACAGCCTCCCCTGCGGGTGTGGGGCAGGAGGCCAGGTTACTCCTTGGCCCATGATGTTAATGGGTGTTTTCCTGCTCCCCAGGAGCGAGGCCAGGTGGCTGGTTCTAGAAGAAGGGAGCTGAGCGCGCAGTTTGGGGACAGTGGCGAGAGTGATGAAGGTTGGTGAGTGAGTCTCAGTCTTTGCTGCTGCCATTCCCCTCCCCTCGCAGAGCCCTGTCTTTCTGTCCTTTCGTCTCCCTCCTTGATCCTTTTTCCCTGTCTTCTGATCTCTCTCCTCCTTTCCCTCTTCACTCTTTTCTCTTTCCTTTCTCTCTCTGTTCCCCTCCTCCTTTCCTGGGCCACTGGGTCCCATTCCTTTCCGTGCCCTGCAGAGCTTGGGGTGCCAATGGGGCAGGTGCCCATGTGCTGCAGGCTGCTGGGAACATCCATTGCACTGGGCTGTGGCGTGAAGGGTCTGAACTTGGTTACATTCCTTTCTAGCCAGCGTGGAACCTGGTCTGGACCCTCTGTCCGACACTCCCCCTCTTTAAGGCAGTGGGTGGATTAATCCACAGCTCCCACCCAATGAAGGACCACGCTCTTCCCAATAACTCTCCCCTTTGCCCACCACGTTATCTGTGCTTGGAGCAGATGCAGGTGTTTAAAGGTGTCTCTTGGGGCATGGACTGAACCCCTTCGAGCCAGAAGAATGGGTTGACTTTCCAAGATGTCCCAAACCACACCATTCTGGCCCCACCCCGGCATTCATGGGGCTTTTGACCAAGCTACCTGCCTGGATTCTTGAATTCCTTCCTTGGGGGTCAATCCTGCCAGGCCTTTGTTGCTTTCTCCCTGCGTCCCCTCTGGGTCCTGCGTACATACGCATGTGAAGGAAAATCATCTCATGCGGCATTTCCAAGTGTGGTGGGACCCGAGGCTGCATCATCAGAGGCTCTCCGCTCCCTAGTCCAGAGCGAGGCCTCTGCACACAGTGCCTGATATAGCATGATTCTAACTGGATTAGGATTAGCACCGGTTGTTGGGTGGGATAATCTTTGGGTAAGAAGAGATCAGATGTGAGAGGGGTCACACAGGGGGATCTCAGAGTTCAGATAAAGCTTGGGAAAGGAGTCTCACACTTAGGGATAGTTTCAGTGAGGAGGACGGGCTATGCCCCCAACTACCAGCACCCCTTCTCCCTCCCCAACAATGGGGCCATCCACCAGGTCCAGAAAGCCCCCTGGACTCAGAGGGAGGGAGGGAGGGAGGTGGGAACGGTTGCCTGGAGGATCCTGTCGCCTTGAGAAGAAGGGGAATGGGCTATGTAAGAGAGTCAGAGGAGAGGAGCCTCAACAAGCTTTGGAGGGGGTATTACTTGTCTGAACGGGGCTTCCTGGGCTTGGGTCCCGCCCTTGTGTGGGAGCCAGTGTGCACCATGGTCCTTGGAGCTCTTGGCTGTGACATCTCACCAGCTGTTAGCCAGTGGCCAGGCCATTGAGGGGTGGAAGCCTAGAGTGACCCTCAACAAGGAAGGGTGGGATCTATCCCAGTGATGCAAATGGATGGGCCCTTCTCCATCCGCTGCTGGGTAATTTGCTACCTGGGGCTGCTTTGCAGTCTAGGATACTTCTGCGGCCTCCGTTACCATAGCATCCCCTCTGAGGCAGGGCTTTTATCCCATTGTTACCACAGCATCAGAGCACCTCCGTCTTTATCCCCGTGGTGGGGCATGTTATCCCATGGTACAGATGGGGGAACTGATGCACCAAGAGGCTAAAGGACAAATCCAGGGCCAGACGGGGAGTTGGTGGTAGAGCAGGGAACTGAACCTGGGTCTCCTGAGTCCCAGGCCAGTGTCCAAACTACTGTGGTCCTTAGGGTCTGTCTATGCTGCAATGGGGGGTGTGGGGAAATAAGTGCAGCCTGTGCAGACATGCTACAGCAAGCACTACTCTAGCCGGCGTGAATACCAGTAGCAGTGAGGCTGTGATAGTATGAGCTTCGATGCAGGCTGGCTGCCCCTGGAATTACCCAGCATCCAGGGTAGGCTAGTCCATCCTGCGCTGAAGCCCTGGCTGCCGCGGTCTCACTACTCCGGCACCCAAGCTCTGGTCACGTCCCCTGATTGCAGTGTGCAGACGCTGAGTGACATGGCCCCGTAGACACCGCCAGGGAGTTAGTGTTTCTCCTCCCTCCAGCTCCTCCTGTCATGCTCTCTGGGTTAACTGTGGCCCTTTTCCTTCCCAGATCCTGACCCTCCCGAAGACCCACTGCTGAACTCTCTGCCTGAGCTCTCGGTGCTGGAGCGGCTGGGCCTGCACAGGTAGGACTCCTACCCTTCCTCCTCCTATGGGGTTAAATTCTGCTGCGTGCCCAAGACACTGGAAGGTTTCAAGCTGTAGGTGAAGTGACAGTGAGCTGGTGGCCGTAAGAATAGCCAAGGTGGCTATGGGGTATACATCCTTTTACCTATGGGTTGCTGGTTCAAATCCAGCGCAGGGGCCCCCTTCTCCTCCCGCAGCAGATGGGAGTTGCTTATATCCTGCAGGAGGCAGAATCAGGCAGTCCCCATTTCAGGGCAGTTCGGCCCTGGGGCGGGATGTTCCCAGCAGACAGGTTGCCATGATGGGGCATGAATTGCAGGAGGTGGCTGGCTGGCTGGTCTATTTCATGGCCACTTCAGAGGGTTTTCAACTTGGTTCTAGTTGGAATGAAATCCAAACCTTTGGAGCCCTCTTGTGGAGACAGGACTGTGCCATGGGTGAGGTGTGTCCGCATCAGTCACTTTATAGCCTGCTGGATACGGCCCTGGCCAGGGATGAGGTGAACCCAGGTTCAGGTCCCTGCTGTGCCTGATTGAATTCTTCCCAGATGACTCCAAATCAGGCAGAGTTGGCATGTGAACATGATCTTGCAGGCAGGGCCGGCTCCAGGCACTTGCCCAGTAAGCAGGTGCTCGGGTGGCCATGGGGAAGGGGTGACATGTCGGGCTCTTCGGCGGCAATTCGGCGCCAGGTCCCTCGGTCCCTCTCGGAGCGAAGGACCAGCTGCCGAATTGCCGCCGAAGACTGAAGCGGCGGCGGTAGAGCTCCCGCAGATTGCGATCACGGCTTTTTTTTTCTGCTTGGGGCGGCAAAAACCCTGGAACCGGCCCTGCTTGCAGGCTGGGGCCCTAACCACACAGCTATAATGTCAACCACTCTCTCTTCCTCTTTCCCAGTCCCCAAAAACCTTTCTGAGGAGAGACAACTGATGCATCTCTGCGATATGACACTGAGGTGCAAATGTCTCAGCCAGATCTGCTCCTGCCCTGACACTCAGCAGAGAGGCTAAGGAAAGACTCCTCCCTCAGCCCTAGAAGGGGTCCCTCCAGGGCAAGTCTGGCCCCCCACTGGTGGGCCTGGGGAAGCTTTCCTGACTGGCGCCTGCTGTGTTTGTAAACACAGGACTTCTGTCAAGCCAGCCCGACCCGTGTATCCTGAACCATGCCAAGCTCCCCTGAGTACGCCTGGATCTACTCACTCCTAGGCTGTGCTAGACTCTCTGGGGACACAGGGTGCACAGGGCTCATTGGCAAACCATGCCCCAGAAGAAAAGGGCACTTCTGGGAACTGCCCTCCACCTGCTGGGCACTGCCAGGCCATGGGCGCTGACTGGGTGTTAGGATGTAAATGCTGGGTGTTACGGTTCACTGAGTCACCTGCGTCACTGACGGCCATATGTGCTCTTCCTTTGCAGAGTGGCTTTAACTGAGCAGGACGTGGAGGTAAGCTCTGCCCTTCAGCCGATCAGCCATGGCAATGAGAGACCGATGCACCCGAGAACTGTCCCCTCTAGCTGCGTCTAGGGGCTTTCATCACCTGGGCTGCCTCGTGCATCTCCCCCTCCAACCCAGACTGTGTGGTGCAATCTCATGAGGCCAATGGCGACAGTGAATGGGTTAAAACCAGGGTCCCCACGTGCTGCGTGAAATAGGGTTACAGCTTGGAACAGCCCCCCATGGTCAGTGCCAGCATTTGGGACATCAAGCCAGTATAGGAGGCCACTGGCCAGAGTGGTGCTGAAGTTTAGCAATGCTCACCTCTAGGTCACACGTCAAATCCAGCAGTGACCAGAATTGGTTTTTATGGCCATTTGAAGGTGGTTGGAGTTGCGCTGACCCAGGAAACCCCTTTTTTGCAGACTCGCCAATTCACAATCTCAGTAGAGACACCAAGGATTGGGTGGTCTATATTTTACAGATGAGGAAAGTGAGGCACGAGAGGGGAAGCAACCTGCCCAGGGTCCCAGAGCCAGGAACAGAACCTAGAGTTCCTGACTCACTGTCCTGGCCCAAACCCACAAGTTCATTCTTTCTCCTTTCGTTCTTACCTGAATTCCCCTAGCCGTTCAACCACAGACGGAAATGCTTCACTTCCCTTCCTCCAAACAGTGGCCTTGACGCATGCATTTAAACTACTGCTGAGTTCCAGCCTCGAGCTGGCTGCATTTTAGTCCTAAATGAAGTGATCCTTCTGTGCACATCGACAGTACTTGGTAATGCTATCAAGTGCTCTGAGCCTTGCAAAAGGCACCACTAAATCAGTAGACGAGGAAGATCCCTGTCTCCTGAGTGCCAGGGCAGTCTGGGGCTTTGCTTCCCAGTTGGCAGCTGCTCAGGTCTCGGTTAATGAGGATGAGTGTGTCTCTGGCTTGTGCTCTCTGCAGGGGAGGAGCTGCCAGCCTCCAGCAGGGCTTCCAGTGCTCAGCTGCTAGCTCAGCAGAAGACCACCTACCCCCCGTTAGAACTTAGAAAACCACCCTTCCAGCAATGTACACACGGTCCAGGATCCCAGCTGTGTGAGCAGTCCTAGTGGCACTGATGCTGGTTAAAGGGCCCCATTCCCCCCTCCCTTTACGCCAGTGTAAACCCACCAGTGTGAGACGATAGTCGGGCACATGCAGAACAGAGCGGGCTGCACAAACTGCTCCCAGTGCTTCCCGTTGCCTGCTGGAGCAGAGCAGGAGGGGTAAGCGCTGAGGGGTGGAGCTGTCCAGGAGGAGTCGGTGGGATTGAGGGACGCACCTGGAAATGGGCTGGGGTGAAAGGAGAGGAGCGGCTTCCCCTGGCTCTACGAAAGGAATCAAACCAAACCTATTCTTTTCCCTGTGCCCAGAATCACCTGCCCAGCTCTGCCCCGCTCCTGGTCACGGACGATGTCCCTGTCCTTTATGGACGTGGATCAGAGATGACCTCTGACCCCTGCCCTGTTCTCCCCTCTGTAGGCAGCGTTCACGCACTTAGCACTGGCCTTCCGCTGTGACATGTTCACTCTGCGGCGGCGGGTGCAGGTGGAGGAGCGGGCACGGGATGTGGCAGAGGAGAACATTCAGCAGGAGCTGGAGGAGTGCCGGGCAGCACTGCAGGTCAGTGGGGCTGGGTTCTGGGCATCTTGCTGGGCAGGGTGATCCTGGCTGCGTGTGCCCTATGGACAGCCCGGTGCTCGATTCTGATCTGATCCCAGCTCTGTTGCCCAGTCTCCCAAGTGGGGAGCAGGCGAGGTCACTCGTTGCCCCACAGGTGCTGATGACGCAGATTCTCTTGGCAGTTTTAAGGCTCCCCCTGGGGGGTGTTTCTTTCACTGGGAGAGGTGCTGACTCCTGCATGGCCGTCACTGTCTCGTCCTGCACTCCGGATCTCCCCGGCTTTGGATGTGACCGCCAGTGCGTTCCAGGGCAGAGGGAGTCATCTCCGGCCTGGGGAGTTGGCTGGCTCATGCCACTGGCAATGGGATCCCAAGCCTTTTGCTTCAAGGCTTTTGGTTCGAATCCCGCCCCGCCAAGCGCAGCTCACTGGGTCTTTGGTGGCCGGTGTGCGATGTAGCCTGTGGATCCCAGCTCAGTTCCTACTGGCGAGTTGTCCACATCCTAGCACCTTCCTTCAACATTGGCAACTTCAGCAGAGAGGCTTGAACGCTTCCACCCGAGGACATCCCACTGGGGCAGGTTCTCAGCTGCTGTGAATTGTTGAGCTTCCATTGCAGCTGTGGTGACTCCCGCTGGCCTCAGCAGTGATCTGGCTCAGTGGCGGGAGCTGGTTCTGCTGCTGCCCGGGCTGTCCTGTTCCATGGATAGGGGACATGAGGCTCTCCTCTGGCCACATTCACCAGCACTGGATCAACAGCTGGGTTGTTGGTGTGGAACTGGCTGGACGTGGTGTCCTAGCCTGGCTGGGGCATCTCCTGGGCTGCTGCTATTCTAGTCCAGTGAGGAAGGGGCCTGGTTCCTGTGCAGATCATGCAGAGAGGCTGCTGGTTCCACCCTACAGAGGCTGGGCCTGTCCTGCGTCGACCCCAAGCGCAAGGAGCTGGTCAGGCAGTTGCAGCAAAGCCTGACGGTGCTGGCAGGGTCTGTTGAGCGGGCGATGAACGCGGCAGAGAAGCTGGGGGCCGTCCATCAGGTGGGTCCAGCAGCTCCAAGAGCCCAGGGTGGGAGGGTGTCCAGGCAGCTCCCCCAGCCCAGTAGTGAAAGCCCCATCAATGGAGAGCATGGTACAGGGGACCAATGCTGCACCGATCCACGGGAGCAGGGAGATTCAGCACCACGAGGCCAACCCAGAGCACTCACATGCTGAGCTCTCCAGAACCTGCTCTTGGACTGGCTCCACGGACCCTGGTCCCCACCCTCCTCAGCTAGCCAGCAGATCCACCCCTGGGCTAGCCGGCATTAATGACAGCTCCTCTCCTAGACTGGCCAGCCTGGGGGCAGATGCTAACCAGGTACCAACTGGTCTGTTACCTTGCATCCTCCTGGCTCCTGCCCCAGCTCCCACCTCGCTTTGTCTTCTTGCTGCTCGCTCCTGGGTCCCAGATCCTCCTCCTTGTGCCTGAATCCAGCTGCCCAGAGCAATGGAATCCTGCCTTCCTCTGCCCCTGGCTGTTGGGGAAGCAGGAAGGGGCTAATCTGAACATCAGCTGGCCCACGGGAAGCACTTGGGAGTCCTCAAGATGACGATGCAGCGGTGGATGTTCATGTTCAAGGAGCCGGTGATGGGGAATGCCAAGGGGGAGGAAGCCCCTGGGAAGCCTTTGGGCTGTTTGAACAGCACTGCTTTGGGCTCTGTTGGTTGGCTAACAGGTCTGCTCCCATTAAAGTCCGTGCCCTCATCAGAGCTCTGCGTGAGCTCTGACGCTGTGGTGATGGGCATGGTCTAAGAATCTGAATAGAACCACAAAGGGTGGCAGCTGCCCCAGTCTCCCCGGGGAGTGGCTCAGGCTTTGTAGCACTGGCTGTGCCTGGCGGCCTGATCCCGCTCCCCACTCTCTGCTCCAGGAGGCACGGATGAGCCGGGCGGCAGAGGTGATGGTGCAGCACGTGGAGAACCTGAAGAGGCATCACTTGCGGGAACACACGGAGCTGGAGGAAATGAAGCGGCTGATCCAGCAGAACTCCCGCAACCGGCAGCTGGCTGAGAACAGGGGTGCAGTGGGCATGGGTGCTGGGGAGGGAGCATGGCCTAATGGTTAAAGCGCAAGGCTGGGCATCTGGACTCTTGGGTTCTGTTCCTGGTGCTGCCACTGACTCCTTGGGTGGGTCACTTGGTCTCCAACGGTCTGAGTCCATTTCAGCCAAGGGAGGCACACGCTAGAGTCATTTGCCCCCCCTTGCACCAGGAGTCCACCTGGTCCCTGGTATCCACGTGCCGCTGGTGACAGCTGTTGGCAGTGGTCACAGGACCACATGCAAAAATCAAAGAAGGGCCCTATCGGGGGGGCCTACCTTTGACCTCCAGCTCTGAGTGCCTGCGAGTCCCCAGTCCTGGCCGCAGAAGGCACGCAGGTAGCAAAGCTGGGAATGCAGCAGCGTGTGGAGTCAGTGCTACAGGCCTCATGGCCCAGAGGCAGGGGGTGCAATGCATCCGCTGTCTCCTCCTCCGCTTCCACTCCCCAGGCCCTTGTGTGGGAGGCTCTCAGATTCCCTGGATGAGCAGCTCTCTGCCTTGTGAGTTACTGGGGCTGCAACCATCCAACCAAACGGACCTTTCGGACAACAGCCCGATGTCTGTCCCTGCTCCATCAGCACTGAGCTTCTCTGCTGGGCAAATTCCCGCATAAGCCACTGGGGAGACACAAGTCTACAGAGCTCAGGAGGAGAGCGGGGCACTGGGCAGGCCTGGGTGGTTGGTATGTGGGTGGGAGAATGGAGCTAGTTGCCCAAGGTGTAAGAAGCTATCAGGCCACCTCTGGAGCCACCCCCTCCCCTTTGTCTCCATAGATGACAGTGAGCAGAGACTGAAACTGCCCCTGATGCGAACGTTCCAGCAGGTAACGAGTGCCCCTGCCCATGGCTTTATGGCCCCGTCTCAGGCAGGGCTATCCAGCTCCAGTATCCAGAGTGAGAGGCAGAGATTTGGCTAGAAGGAGGTGGTTCTCTGGCAATAGTTTGAACATAATAGCGATATCCCCTGCAGCTCAAGGTTGGGTGTGTGTGTGACAGGCACTGGGCCAGCCCAGGCTGGATGGCAGCCTCCACAGGTTAGTGTAGGGAGGTAGAGTGGGGCAGTTACAAAGCCTTTCCTGAGGTTATAGGTGTGGGGGATGGTCATGGGCTTCTGCCTGGCCTTTGATCTTCTCTTAGGGGTAGGGCAAGCTTTGCCCTTGCAGCTGAAAATCCAAGGCCCATTAGTGGCCCCACAGTGAGCCCAGAGGAGGGTTGGCCTGGACCGACTCTTGCACCCACAGCATCAGGGATGGTACGGGTGACATCCCCCCTCCCATAATGCAGTGCCACTCCCGCTGGCAAGCAGGGTGGAGTTAAGGAGAAGGTGGCAGGGAGACGAGGGTGGCAGGACCCTTGAGTGGGAGCTGTGCCCTATGGGGGAGTTAGCGCCCATGGTCCATTTGGCTGCCTGGAGCAGAACAGGGGGGACTCGGCACTAACTGAGCTTCCCCTCCCTCCATCCCAGGTGTCGTCACGTCGGAGAGTCAGCATCGCTGTCATTCCCAAACAGCTCACGGTAAGGAATCCCCCTGCACGCCAACCGGGGCAGAGCCGTGCATGGGATCGCGCCTGCTCAACTTGTACCTCCGGGCACTGTCACATTACGTGCCAGAGACACGTCCTGTACCATCAGCCCACTGCATGCATGTTCATGAACGCTCAGACTGGACAAGCTCGCAGGCTCACTGCCACGTACTGTCACGCAGCCATGTGCTCCTCCCTGACATTCTCACGCGTGCACACAGACACCAGCTGTATTGGCATGTTACACAGCCATGCGTTCCTGCCTGACCACTTCCACCCGCCCCTCCTTGACACCTTGTGCATGCACAGCTCTGGGCTCCTCTCCTGTTCTGGTTTGCTCATGCTGTACCTTGGGTTTTGTCTGCAGCTGTTTCCCAGCCCCGAAAGTGGGCGAGCACCGGAGGGGGAGGCAGCCAAGGCGGCATGGGAGAGCAGTCCTAGCACCGAGAGGTAATGTGTGATCATTAACAATAGATGTAGGGACATGTGGGGAGTCCAGAGCCCTCCACTCTCACACACTGGCAGAGGCTGGTCAGCCCAGGGCGTCACTGGATCCCCTCTCCTCCCCAGGGAAACCTTCTGCCTCCAGGAGGACTCCACCGATGGATACTTCATCCTGCGCTCAGACTCCTCCAACTCCTTGCACCAAAGCCATCCACAGGCAGACAGAACTGAGTGTGAGGGGGACAGAGGCTGCTACGCAGACGGGTAAGGGTGTGTCAAGTGCTCCGTCAGACCAGATCCCTCCTGAGGTCAGGAGGGAGCTCTTGCCCTGATGGGGCTGTGCCACACACCTCAATGTGCTCTGGGCTTCAGTTTTCCTCTGAAGTTTTCCACCTGATGTCAGTGGAGGCCAGAGAGGGGATCCTGCACTGGATGGACCACTGGCCTCTGAGGCTTGGGGAGGGGCAGGGACACTCGTGGTAACACATCCCTGCTGCGTTTCCTCCCCAGGAACGAGCAGGAGCTGTGGAGAAGGGGAAGCACCAGCAAGCCCATGAAGGAGGAACCTGATGGGGCATCAGACAGCAGCGGGCTGACAGAGGAGCTGCAGCAGCTTAGACTGAGGTGAGCTAATGCCATCTCAGACCCACATAGGGCCAAGCCCCTCTCCTTGGACTCCAAAGCCCTTCCCCCATGATGTACTGTATACAGAGAAACTCCTGCATGTGCATCTCTGACCTCAGGAGACCCTTTGCATTTCAAACATTTGAGAGAGAGAAAGAAAAGAAGAAATTAAAGGGATGCAGATGACAGCCGGCAATCTAGTCAGTTTCAAAAACAGAATTAAAAGCAGTGTCAGGTCCTATCCTAGTCCCTCTATCCTTTTGACAATTGGGCCGTTGTACAGTTGCCTTGTCTTATTCCTTAAAATCTTGTTCTCCTGGTGCTGTGAGACCCTCACCAACTGCTAATGGAAACAGCACAACTGACTTCACAGCAGGTCATGTACAGGTCAGAAGAAAAGAAATTCCTCTAATATCTTTCATATACTGTAAGCTTAGGTGTTACTGCTACAGGAGTAGCAAGACGGGCGTGTGGTCTATTTAAATACCAGCTGGAAGTAAGCCCCACTTTTGTACTCTGTGGCCAGCTGCTTGGTGTTCCGGGGTGGGGTGGGGTGGGAAGTCTGTCCATCTGGTCTGCACCTTGGGATGATAAATGTCCTAATCTCATTCCTGGCAGCTCCCCAGCACCCGAGAAAGAGATCCCCTGGCTGTGGGTTTTCCTGCCCCAGCACTACTGGCTTTTCCTGTGGCTGCTTTTCCTGGGCCTCACTTGCCTGGGTCTGATGTGGATTCTGGAACTGCAGAAACAGCAGCCAGCACCACCCCCCAACTCCTAGCATGAAAGAGGAAGAGGACTCAGCCTGAGATACAACATGCCACCCAGCGCTTACTTTTAAAAATAAAATAATAAAAATTGGACGGGGAAAAAGGGGTTTAGATGTTTGGGGAAACACAAAATCTCCCTCCTAGAAGCCCAAGGGTGCCTGCAGGAGACTTAGTGCTGTGAAAGGAGCTGTGGGTGCCCTGAGGTGTGATGGGGCCATTGCCCTAACTTGTACCTATGCGAGTGGGGCTCAGCAGTACCAGATTGTCCCTTGTCAGTCTAATCTTGGTCTGGTGCAAGGATCCCTTGTACTAGGATGGGGAAAGGGCATGTGTGATAGTGGAGGGGTGGGAAGCTGGGGGTGCCTCCACCAACTCCTTTCCTCCTCTCCTTGCCCTTCTTGCGTAGCTGCGGGCACTGCTGCCTCCTCCATTGCATCTCCTCCTGGGCAAGGAGCCAGGGGCCCAAGTACCACTTTTACTTACACACTCTAGGTGAGGGGGATTCTTGCTTCCTCTTAATTGGGGTGGGGAGGAGGAAGAAGGAAAAGAGAGACAGCTGCCAAGGAGATGCTTTAACATATAGACTCCTCTAAACAAACTGCTGTGCTGCCTTGAGTGCTCTTTGGAGCTATTGTTTGGTTGCTATTAAAATGCTCAGGTGGATTTGCACAAGGGTCCCATACTTGTAACTAAGCAGATGTAAGGTTTATGCACATCAGCTGCATGTTTGGGGTACGCTCTGCCTCCTATGTCTGTCCAGGAGCTTCCCCACTACCATGCTTGACTCCAGGGCTCAGCTGCTGGAAGGAACAATGTTATTTTGGCAGCACCCAGGAAGGTACTGGGTGCACTGCCCAGAGACAGATGCTCTCCCTCCCCTACCGCTTACACTTGAGTAAACAGTGGAGTGGGCATTTTCTCTAGCTGCTTGTGGAATTAAGAAAACCCCAGCGAGGAAACGAATGAGTTGCCCAGGCTTTGTCTGGCTCAGCACAACCCAGGCCCCTGCGCTCTGCTCTCTGCCTTTGATATGGTCATAAGGAGGAGATCTCGGATCACCTGATTTGCCAGCCAGCCTCAGCTCTGTGTTTCGACTCCCCGGTGATTGCCCCCACCTGCGGGAGGTCATCCGCTGCCGGGGGGCTAGCAGCAGCTCCGGGGCCGAGGGAGGTTCTCCCTGCTGGGGTGGAAGGGCTAATGGAGCTCAGAAGAGGATTTCAGGGACAGATTTATCTACAAGCTGTAAGTCTATTTCCTGGCCGTGCATTCTGCATCTCTGGGAAGCACGTGGCGGGATCTCCCCCGGGGAGGGGCGGGGCGCGGTCAGACATTCAGAAACACACACAGCCGAGTTCTACACAAATATAACACACCTCCCCCACCCCACCCCGTAACCTATGCAAATAAGCAGACAAAGGAAGAGTCCCTGCCTCCTTCCCTCCCCTCCCACCCCGGCTCTGTAAACAACCGCCTTAAAGTGTGTGCACAGTGTACATATAAAAACGTAGAGGCGCTGCTGGAGACAGGGCTAGGAGCCCAGGGAATAGGGGACCCCCCCCTGCTTTTTTGCAGCTTCGTTTCTGTAATGAAACCCTAATGAGCACCGTGTGTGGGGCTCCCTCTGGGGGCCAGGGAGGGGCCCACAGGACTTGGTGATTCTTGTTAAATTGTGTGTGTGTGAGACAGAGACATAAATGTGTCTGTGTTTTACAACTAGATGGGCCATCTCCCTTCTGCCAAAGCGTATAACCCGGTAGCTCTGAGCCTTTCCAGACAACTGTACCCCCTTCAGGAGCCTCATTTGTCTTGTGTACCCCCAAGTTTCACCTCGCTGAAAAATGACTTGCTTACAAAGCTGGACATAAAAATACAAGTGTCACAGCCACTAGTTCTGAGAAATGGCTGACTTCCTCATGTTTACCATCTAATTATAAAATACATGGATTAGACTATAAATCTTGTACTTACATTTCAGTGTATGGTATACAGAGCAGTATAAACACATCATTGTCTGTATGAGATTGTTTGTACTGACTTCACTAGTGCTTTTCATGTAGCCTGTTGTAAAACGAGGCAACTATTGAGATGAGTTGAGGTGCCCCCTGGAAGATCTCTGCACACCCCTGGGGTACATGTACTGGTGATTTAGAACCACTGGTCTAAACTAGTCAGATGAACACAAGCCAGGAGCAGGGAGGGCTGTGGTAGAGTGGGGCAGACAGCGCTGCTCAATGGACAGAACACTGGGCTGGGAGTCAGTAAGGCTGTTTTGTGTGAGCTGTTGGGCACGCAGCTGCCCCTTCCCGTGCCTCTGTTTCCCCGCCCAGCTTTTGACCCCGTTTATCCATTTGGAACAGAAGCTCTATGGGGAAGGGTTGTCCGATCCCAGTTGGAGCCCTCTGGTGCTACTGTAATATAACCAATAATAAAGGAGAGGCAGGCTTTAAGGAGGGATGTGAAAGGGGGGTGCATGGCAAGGGAGAGGTCAGGAATCAGGCTAGGCAGAGCAGGGAGGCTAGAGTAAGAGAGATGAAGGATGGGGCTGGGAGGAGGTAGGTGGGGGATGCTAGCGGGTCTCTGTTCCCTAGGAAATACCATGCTCCAAAGCTGTGTTTGCTGGTTCACCCTTGGCCTCACCCACGAGGAGGCATGTGGGGTACCACATTGGATGGTGCCCTGCACCCTGCCCAGAATCACCCCCTTTCTGTGGTCTGCCTGACTGGTGGGTGCCTCATTTCATGTGGCATATGGCTGCCCTCTTCTTAGCTACTGCTTGATCCCACAACATGCAATAGAGGGGGTGCCTATGGGCCTCAGCCGGACTGCTCCCAGCCTCCCATTGAGTTCAATGGGGCCAGTCCTGGCCCCACAGCAGGGGGAGAGGGCTTGAGAGCACCACAACAAAGGGGCCTCTATGAAGTCTCAAATGGATAAAACCCCGTGGATCCAAAGAGGGGCTCTGAGCACAAGGGGAGGGTTAAATATGGCACACAGCTAGTCAGGGAGCAAAGGACGAGGGGGTCCTGCTGTAGGAGGCTTCCAGATTTCTGCATGTTCTGCTCACTTTGCCTGAGGGATAGGCTGGGGAGCAGCTCTCCCATGCAAGGGGGTGTCTGCCCTGGTGTGTGAATGGGGGCAATGGCGCCAGCAGCAGACTCTCCCTGAAGTCAGAGGGGCTGTAACTAGGGGTGGTGCTGCACCTCCTGGCTTGATGTGGTGTCCATCACAGATGGGGTTGACAGTTTGGTTCAATGGCTCTCAGCATCCCCACTCTACACATGGTTCCTGCATCCCTGCCGGAAGCCCGGAGACTAGAAGGGAGGGGCAGATAAAGGATCAGCCCCAAGCAGCAGCATCCTGGGCCCTGGGCTTTGCATGGTCTCATTTGCCTCCTACAGGTGGGGCACCCTATTCCTCCAGGGGACCCTGTTCTCTTCATCCTGGGACCCTCACCACTCCCAGGGCCGATGGAGCTGTGGTATTGACACCAGCTGAGGAGCTCACCCCCACAGTGAACACTTGAGGAGGGTTATCCTTAGAGCCTTGTAAAAAGTACAGGCTGAGTAACAGTGACAGGGGCTAACTTAAAGGGCAGAAGGCTAGAGCAGGAGTCTGGGAGTCAGGACTCCTGGGTTCTATGCCCAGCTCTGGGAGGAAGTGGTGGCTAATAGAGCAGTCTGAGTGCCCAGCTGGGACTAGAACTAGCCAGATAGTTTCAAACACATTTTTCTCCCCCACCCCAAACAATTGCCAAAAAAAATGCAGAAATCTGTTGTCTCTGGGGGTCGGTTGGGGTGGGGGGGAAGAACTGTGATATTGTTTGGAACATTGTGTGACCAAATGATTAGAGAAACAGTTCTCAAAAGTTTTTGTGTGTTGAAAGCTGAGTTATCTGCAAGCCAAGAATAGGTTCAGTAACAATTCTGGTTTGTTTTTTTTTAAATGGGAGTCGGTCCATTCTGAACGCTGCAGAGCAGACACGCTTTTGGAAAAATGTTGGCAACTCTTAAATAACTTTTTCCAGCCAGTTCTAGCCCCAAACCTTGGGTTTCACCCCCAGCTCTGGGCAGGGAATGAGGTCTCATAGTCCAGAAGGGGATAGGGACTCAGGACGCCTGGGTTCTACGCCCAGCTCTGGGCAGCGAGTAACAGCCCCTTGGAGGCAGGCTGGGCTAATCCTGCAGCTTTTCCATCCTGCATCGCAAGGATGCTCCTGGCAGTGGCTTCGCTGTCTCAGCTCCTCCCCACCTCCCTGGGGGCCGGGTCTCTGAGCAGCTGGCTTCTCCTCCCGCCCCCCATTAGCCCTGGGGGCTCTCAGCAGGAGCAGCTGCACAGCTCGCTGCCGCATCGAGCAGGAAACGGAGAGCGGTTTTAATTTCAATTTCCTGCTTTCTCATCGGGACTCCTGCACATTCACACTCAGCTGCCTGCTACGCAGCGCTGCCCTGTCCAGCCGCTGCAGGCAGGAAGCGAGCTCAGGGCTGACCCTGGGGGCCGGGATCTCCAAGCCAACCCATGCGCCTCCTCTGCCCCACAGGCGGGCCAGTGGCAGACCGGGGCTTCCAGCTCTCCAGCCACCGCTGCATGTAAGTCGACTTTGTGGTTTGGGCTTTAAGGTGGGGCCCGCCCCTGCCGGCGTCTCCCCCGGCCACCTGCAGTGGGGAGAGATCCTGGCAGCTCCTGGCACTACAGGAGCCTCGTGGGTGGCTGCAGGGTCGGGGTGGGGGGTGGTGGTGTGGCTACTGGCCAAGTGATACTGAGAAGAGCTGGAGCAGGGTTCTCCGAAACCATTTGTACGGGGGGGCGCTGAGAGCCATTGAACTAAACTGTATATGATGGAAACCATGTCAGGCCGGGGGCGGCAGCACTCCTCCTTCCAGCAGCTCTGTGCTGAGTGCCTGCAGCCCCTGGGGAGTCCTGGGCCTGATTCTGCCCTGCACCTTGCGGGGCCCTGCAAAAGGCTAGCGGGTCCGCGCAGCAGCAGTCAAGGCCGACGGGGCTCCTAGCGCTGACTGCGCTTGGAGGAGTCAGGAGTGCGCCGCGCCTCCCTGGTCCAGATCTGGCCCCGCGTTTGTCGCTGCAGTAAAGTCTGACACTTCCCTGGAGGCGCCGCTGTGTGGCTAGAGCCTGGAGGAATGTGGCAAGGTGGCTCAGGGACTCCTCGCTGTCCCCCGGGGACATGGCCTAGCAGCCTGGGCAATGACTGATGGGGCTTTGGAGGCTGAGGCTGCCAGCCCAGGGCCTTTAAGAGGCACTCGGCCCAGCTCTTTGCAGCAGTAAGGACTGAGATGCGGGGAGGCCAAGAGCTCCCAAAGACACTGGGCTGGGACCAGGGGGAGCCTTTCTTGTCACCTCACCTGAACCTCCAGCTCCGGCCTGTTTCCCCTGCTCTGGAGAATGACTGGCTGGTTTGTCGGACTCCCTAGAACCCCGCCTGGCTGGGGCCAGGAGCCCCAGGGTGTGTGTCAAGGCACGGACACACTCTGCCATCACCCCCTCGTGGGGAAGGGCGGGTGGGGGAGGAACATCAGGGCCGGGCTGATGAATCTTTTGGAAAGCTGATGTTCAGCTGTTCATCTGCCTGGACTCTGCCCACGGGCTGACACCCACATGATCTGGGGGAGCCTTTCCCCAGCCAGGCTGCCCTTTGTCTCTGCCTGTCTTTGGAGGGTAACCCTGTGGGGTCCCGGCTTCCACAGGGCAGTGCTCCCTTCCCTTTGCCAGGAACCAGCCTTGCTCTCCTATGGGCACTTGGGGGAGAATAGCTTCAAGGTCCCACACACATACTCTGTGGCCCCACCCCCTGTGAGGTGGATCCTCCCTCTCTCAGGGAACTAAACCTGTCCTTGGTGGAGTAGGACCCACAGCATCACCCTTCACTTTGCCCCCTGAACGGGCCACGATCCTCTCCCCACTCTTGTTCCATGCTGTATGTGTGGGGGAGGGGTTCTTGCCAGCCTCACCCCACCTGCCTCCCCTCTTCTGCCAGCTGAAGGGGCATTTGCCCCCCTTCTCACGTGCTGCCTGTCTCAGCTCCCTTGGGAAAAAGGGGATATTCTCCCCATGGAGAGGACGAGCCCCTTGCCTCCACTTCTCAGGACTGAAAGGTCGTTTCCCCTCCCCCACAAACGCACCCAGCGCTGAGGTGGGGGGGCTATTCCTCCCTTCCCTCCCCCCCTCTCCTTGGAGCTCATTCCAGGGGCCTGTTCCTAGGAGGCCGCTCCTCTCCCATTGGCTTTAATGGGCTGAGGGAGCAGGTGCGGGCTGGGGTCGGGGCTCCTGTCTCTCTCTAGCCCAGGTGAGGAGCTGTGTTCGCCACTTTCGCTTCGCCCAGCCCCAGAGGCTGCGGGCTGGACTTTGCCCTGCCACACTGATAACGCTGCCTCCTTCCTGGCACGTAGCTGGGCTGGGGTCGCCAGGGGCCAGGCAGACCGTCCCCGGTATCATGCGCACCCAGTGATTCGGCGCCCTGACCCGCTGGGATTGCTGTGGGCCGTGGTAAGGATTCCTCTGTTGCCATAAAGCGCGGGTCCACCTGCTGCTGTTTCACCAGCTAGAGCGAGCCCTGGGAGGGCGCGCCTGCCGTGGCTCCAACCGAGAAATGGGTCAGAGGGCTGAGCCGGCTCCTGCCTGGGTCTGACAGTGAGGGATGGAGGGACAGGTTCTGGGAAAGGGGGATACGGGACTGGCCTTTGCTGCACATCACATTCCTCCGGGAGCTCGTGGGGGGAAAAGGAAATAGGTGCGAGAAAGCACCGGTTTTGTGGCGTTCAAGGTAGTGCAGCCGCCCGGAGCTGCTGAGTGTATGCAGGTATGAAATATTAATGTGGGCTGCAAGCCACAGGGTATCTCCAGCTCCCAGCAGCCTGGAGGCGGCCCATGAGGCAGACAGGCCCCCACATTTTTACGTCCATGTGACGAGTGTCTTGTGATTAAAACGCCATTGGGAACAATTGATCGAGGGAGAACTGCAGGTCTCCCTGCTCCAGGCCCACGTCACTTGTGTCCCTGCTGCTCAATGGGGGTGGATGGGGGGCACCTCTCATGCGACCTGTTGGTTTCTCTGGGGCTCTCCAGTCCTTGAGGTTCTGGTGGGTGCGTGCGGTGGGGCAGGAGGCATATAGACTTTGTGAGTTGTTGCCACTTGGGACTGGATTGGGAAAGGGTCATGGCTGCATTGACTCGAGGCTGCCTGTTTCATTAGCAAAGTGCTGTGGCAGGCAGGCAGAGCTGTAGGAAAGAGATCTATACTGAGCGTGCAGAGAGGCCAGGGTTACCAATAGCCACCAGCTTGCACTCCTGAGCTGCAGGTGTCACCTCAAACTAGATCCCTCCTGAAACTTCTGGCTTCTCTTCTCCAGTCCCATACACCCACGTGAGCTCAGTCAAGTTCCCAGGGCGCCCACTTCCTCCCAGGCCACCAGCCCAGTTGCTACAGTCTCAGCAGGAAGACTTAGAATTAAATGGGTCATGGAAACTGAACTCCTCTGTCATCCCCTGAAAGTGTGATCGCTCCAGAGCCGGATAAGAGGCCCCATTGATGATGCAGGATGGTGCTTGCAGTGTTCTGGGCATATATTGGGAGATGCCATTAGAGACAAGCATGAGCCTCAGAGCCTGGATTCAGATGGAAAGATCTGGGCGTCCAGAGCCAGGTGTTTGGGTCAGCCCATTGAGACAGCTGCTGAATTAGGCTTTGGACCTTACCTTCCCCAAAGATCAGAGGGAGTTTGGACAAGGAGTTTGTTGGAGCCCGTACCTCTCTCTAGCTATAGCTACTTCACAAGGGTAACGGGCATCTCTAGCCGCATCACAAGAGCTAACTTATCTTGTCCTGATGCTCAATGGTGGCTGGTTGCACAGAGCAGGAAAGAAAGCAGCTAGTTTCTGGCTGCCTGGTTAGTGCCCACAGGAGGAAATACTGAAGGGGAAGAAGAACCAGCGGGGGAGGAAATGAGGAAAATATCACAAAGCTCAGTCACGCTGAGTTCCCCTAAAATTTTGTAATATGTAGAAACTCCTACGTGGTCCCTTTTGTAGTCTCTTCTTCTTAGACCATCCTCAATGTCCTCTAGTTCCAGAGCCAGGTGCTGGTCAGTCGCATCATATATAATTCACATACAAGCTATGTTAAAATAACTTTATTAAGGTTGCAAAGTCAAGCACTCAAAAATTTTCTTGGCCAGCTAGTCTCAGCTTCCCTCTCTTACCCTGTGCCCTTTCCAGTCCCCGGGCCAGCTCCAGTCTCAGACACCCCCCATCCCCCGCCCCAATTCTTGCCCCAATCTACGGCTGTCCTTTGCCCCCCACTTTCCCAGAGTAAGCACTTGTTCCCTATGCATTCGTGTCAGGCACGCCTCCTCCACACTGCAGGACAGACAGGCTCCTTGCTTGCAGTTTAAGTGTCCAGATACAAACCTGACCTGGCTCACCAAAACCCAGAACTGCAATTGCTGAGAAAGTCCTTTTCAGTCCAGGGTTGGAGCATGCTCAGTTTGTGCAGAATCTTCAGGGAATTAAGCTACTAAAATCTAAGAAGTCTGTACTGAGCATGTGTGAACTGATTTTTCAAAAGCTTATAACTGGGTCAAATTTGGGCAGATTTTCACATGGCCAGCAAAAGGTAATCCCTGGCACGCAGGCCACCCCTCTGCCAAATTGCAAGACCCTGTGCCAAAGTATCAAGAAGAAAAGGTCACCAGAATTTTTTAACATGAGCAAAACAATGTATTTGTCCTTAGCCTTGTTCTTGGATATGGCCACACTGATTTGACTGAGATTTTCCGAAAAGATTCAGCTGAAGCAGATACCTGGCATAGAAAATTTCTGTCCAAATGGTTGAAGTTTGGCATGGGGATATGCAACTGAAAACAGGGTCTTATAATGGGAGGCGTTGGGCAACCTTGATTGTAGGCGGTCCTACCAGCCCTGCTTATCACATAGAACTTCCGAATTCATAACTTAGGTATATCTTCACTACCCGCCGGATGGGCGGCTAGCGATTGGTTTATCGGGGATCGATATATCGATCCTCGAATGCACTCCTGTTGTCTCCGGAACTCCACCAGAGTGAGCGGCGGTAGTGGAGTCGACGGGGGAGCCACGGCTGTCGATCCCGGTCTGTGAGGACGGGAGGTAAGTCGAAATAAGATACTTTGACTTCAGCTACGCTATTCACATAGCTGAAGTTGCGTATCTTACATCGTCCCCGCCCCCTAGTGTAGACCAGGCCTTGGTGGGAGAGTCAATGTGTCATGTGGGAGACAACGCCATCTAGTGGTTAATGCACAGGCCTGTCAAGTCAGGACTCCTGGGTTCCATTACTGGCACCTGCTCTGTGGATTTGGGCAAGGCCTGTCTCTCTCACTTTTCCCATCTGTGAAATGGAGATAGAAAGATGGAGGGACAGTGCCTTGAAGCCCCTGCATTCTGTTCCTGACTCTGATAGTCCTGAGGATCCACTCCCCTTTTCTCCTCCAAGACTCAGCGTTAAACCGATTCTTTCTTTTTTTCCAAGCTGAACGGAGAGGAACCACAGGGAGTTCTCTGCTGAACTTCAGCGTGGTGTTATTGTGGACTCCAACCCAGACTGAGGGTTTCCGTACAAACCTAGAGGAATGACAGTGGTTTTGCTCTGAACTGCTTGTAAACTCAATAGATTAGACAGACATAGGGTATGTCTACATTGGAGCTGGGGGTGTATTTCCTGCTTGGGTAGATGTACGTCTGCCAGCTTTGATCGGGCTAAGACGATAAAAGGAGAAGTGTAGCTGCAGTGGGATGGGCTAGCTATCCAAGTCAGTGCCTAGGTTCCCTGGGCAGGACTGTATTCAGGCAGCCAGCACTCACACTGCCGTAGAGACACGTCTGTTCTCAGCGCGTTAGCGTGCAGCTGCCCGTGCTGGAAATTATGCCTCCGGCCAGCATGCAAATGTGCCCAAGGAGTCGGGGGAAGGCGTGCCCACATCCTGGCAAAACGCTGGGTTGTCAGAAATGCCCCCTGGTTTTAAGTAACCTCATGTGGAATGACAGGGAAACGCCCCCATGAGCACTGCCCTGGGAAGGAGAGTGATGTCTTTTTGTCCAGTTTTACACAGCAGAGCTGTAGATTTGAACGCACTTTTCTGCCTGGGTCACTCAGAGCCCACGTCCTCAGTATGGGGTTTCCTGGCCTCTTCCACCATCAAATTATCGTTTCTGCCTCTCATCAGTTATTTATTGCTCCCTGGGCCGGTCTGACAAACCACGATGCTTTCGCCATCAGATCCCAGCTGAAGACTCGGGGCCTGGTGTTCAGAGGTGTGGATTGTTACAGACGGCAGTGTTTCCCAACCTTTTCGATCCCAGGGACCGGCTTGCTGCCTTCCTAGACTGTGTCAGGGAGATCTCAGGGACCAGCGCTGGTCCACGGACTGGTCTTTGAGAAACACAGACTTTGAGGGCCCCAGCCAAGGTCAGAGTCCCGTGGTGCTAGGTGTTGTACAAACACCCAGGACAGGACACGCCCTGCTCTACATAGACAAGATAGATGAAGGGCAGGACAAGGTAATTGGCAGGGCTGGGATTAGAAGATGTCTTTCTTGGGTCCTGCTGCAGTGCCCTCCCCCCTGGACCACACTGCCTTTCATCCTGAGCCTCTGAAAGTCTAAGGGCCTGATCCAAAGGCCAGCGAAAACAGTGAATGCTGTGTGTGTCCAGCATCTCTGAAAAACCTTTCACAATTTCTTCCATCAGGCCTAAGAGAAATGAGTCAAGGCTGGTGGTAAAAATCCGAGTCATTCCCTATTTGAGGCTTGCCAGAACGGTCCGTTCTCTGTGTTTATTGTCATAACCACAGCAAAACCAGAGGGTGATAGACACCCAACACGGCCTTGAATCACAGCTCTGTCTGACGGCGACTCACGCCGTTGAGGGGGCGGAAAGGGAAAAGCAAAGCAGTGGCAAATGAAAGGAACTGTTGCCCTGTGTAACCCAGCTTGCTTTCCATTGGGGTGGGGAGTTTGAGGCTGGTGACTTCGATCCAGTGCTGTTCGCTGTTCACACTGGGCTTCGCAGCACACTCACCGAACTCGTTTAAAATTCCGTCTCCACACGGTTCAGGCCTGTCCACAGTATGTGGTAAACCTGTTTGGAAACTATTAGAAGGATTTTGGTCTCAGTAGCGGTGGTGTGAATCTGGAGTAACTGAGCAGAGTTGTTGAGACCAGAATCTGACTCAAACCTTACACGCTCAGGGCCAGATGTTCAGCAGTTCGGTTGCCCCCGCAGTGGGGGGGCCAGATTTTCACAAGAGCTCACCACCCTCTTGAAAAATCTGGACCGTTATTGGGGTGCTGAACTCTTGGGACAGTGTGGCCCAGGGGTAGGTCTTGAGATCATATGAAATGGTGGCCCTACGATTCTAAAATGCTTTATACTGACCCTGACCCTCCTTGGGAAAACTCCTTGAGATCGACAAGTGAAATTCGCTGTCTCAGCACGAGGTTGTATGAGAATGCGATTTGGCCCCATTTGTATTTCCCAGCCAAATCCGTGCTCCATACTGGGTTCGCTGCTGGAGAAGAGTTTAAAGCCAGTTCCAGTGTAGACAGAGGCCCAGATCCACTTGCAATGCTTGGTGTCATGGCACTTTACTTTTAGGCGCCTAACAAATCACAGGAACACTGAGATCCACAAAGCGGAGCTGGGCACCGAGGCCCCCTGTACAATGAGCTAGGGCGAGTGAGGTGCATCCGAATGCAGTCCACAAGGGCCAGCACACTAAGCGGCGGGTGGAGTGTATGTGTATGTTGAAGCTGGCCAGTGGGAGATGCCGACCAGAGGGAGACCCTATTCCAAGTACCTAGCTCTGCTGGGGGAGAAAGGATTTGAACAGGGGTCTCTCCAGTGTGCCCTGAGCTTAGGGTGACCAGACAGCAAGTGTGAAAAATCAGGACGGGGGTGGGGGGTAATAGGAGCCTATATAAGAAAAAGTCCCCAAAATTGGGACTGTCCCTATAAAATTGAGACATCTGGTCATCCTACCTGAGCTAGGGAATGGTCTGATGTGGTGATCCTCAGGGTACGTCCAGACTACCCGCCGTATCAGCGGGTAGCGATCGTTTTATCGGGGATCAATATATTGTGACTCATCTAGCCGTGATATATCGATCCCCGAACACGCTCCCCGTTGACTCCGGAACTCCACCGGAGCGAGCGGCCGTAGCGGAGTTGACAGGGGAGCCCCGGACGTTGATCCCGCGCCGTGAGGACGGGAGGTAAGTTGGAATAAGATACGTCGACTTCAGCTACGGTATTCCCATAGCTGAAGTTGCGTATCTTACATCGACACCCCCCCATCCCGAGTGTAGACCAGGCCTTAGTCTCGCTTGCTGAAGCTGTTCCACTGTGGCTAAATAATGAAATGATTTGGCGTGGACCAGACTGGGAGGGAATTAACCCTGACTCTCTTACTTCCCTGGTGAGTGCTCTAGCCACCAGGGATAAGACTTAGAAGGTGGGTGGCCCCACCAGGTCGTCCCTGGCTGGATTTTGAATGGGACCCAACCCAATCTGGGATGCAGCCTCTGAGCACACCTTTTGGATCAGGCTGCACACGCAACGTAGATTAACCGAACACCTGTCTTCCCCTGGTTTGTGAATCGCTCTGGGGCTTAGGTGGGAGCTAGGTCCCAGGTGCCTAAGGGAGGCAGCAGTGCCCATGCCCAAAGGCTGAACCTTAGGCATCTACAGGGTTTGGTGGGTGTTATGTGGATCGCAGCGGAGCCAAACCTGGGACCTCTGTGGATCTGGGCCAGAGGCCATAATGTCCAACTGACCTTTTCCATTGTGCTTTTCTTATATATTGTATTGTCCCATTGTATTGTTCAGCATTCACAGCCGCTCATTTCCTGACTCTTACTGTCTGGTTGAGCGGAGCGGATGGGCAGAGACATGGATGGGAACTAGCTAGCCCCAAATAGCCCTTAATCTCCAGAAAATGCCGTGTGCTGTTTGTTCCAAGCTGAAGAGAAGGAGGAATAGCACCATTGCCTGACTATTGAATGGTTGATGCAGTGGTGCTGGAATTAGGGGTGCTTCCACACCCCCTGGCTTGAACTGGGAATAACAAACACCAAATACATGATTTCCATCATCAGCAGCCCCATTACAAAAATTGTTCCAGCCCGCCTGGGTTGATGTGGTTTTAATTGGGCTGTAGATGGCCCTGAGTGATTCAGGTATCCCCAGTCACCTCTCAGTGGCGAATTTGTTCTATTTTTGTGTGTGCTGTAAATTACATTTCATAACAGCATGAACCACAGCAGGAAGTGTGTCTCAAGGCAATTACTGAGCATGTTGGCTAGCTGCTCACTCTGCCTTTGGCCCCGTGACACCGTGCCCCCGGGGAGAGGATATAATTGCTCAAGTATGTGCTGCCTGACGCTACAGAGGCTAGAGGGCATGCTCCTTGGGGCAAGACTTTCTCTGTACAGCGCTGAACACACTGCTCGGTCCCAGTTTATGGTAATGTTCTATTGCTTAAAAGCCCTATTGCATGGGGGAGGGGGGATGATGCTGGGGCACTGGGCTAGGAACCCAGTGAGAACCAGGGTTCAATTCCTAGCTCTGCCACAGGCTTCCTGCACAATCTTAATTTCTCTGTGCCTCAGTTTCCCCATTGGTAAAATGTTTCCTGACCTCACAGAGCACAGCACCTTGGGCAGAACGCCGATTCTGTGGCCCTGATATTTCAGAGATCAGGGACACACACCACTCCAGTTGAGAAACAAGTCCGAAGCTTAATAGGCATCTAGGTGGTGCTCATTCTGGCAACAGATTGATTGGGGATGTGGGAGACAAGCCAGGGCAAAGATCTGCCCCAAATGCGTATATTACACTGAGACAGTGGTAATGCTAAGGGAT
The DNA here is from genome assembly GCF_007399415.2 of Gopherus evgoodei. Lineage (NCBI taxonomy): Eukaryota > Metazoa > Chordata > Testudines > Testudinidae > Gopherus > Gopherus evgoodei. The sequence goes on along the minus strand of NC_044325.1, from coordinate 137,534,871 downwards.
GATTGTGCCTCCCTGGTATGTTTCCTCCATCTTTGGCCGCAATCGCTTGGATACTCTGTGGAAGGCTTTGGCATCTTGACATTTCCTTCTGCAACTTGCTGTGGGCCTTTCACCAGACACTTCTGTGCTGAGGGGGACCCTGGACAGGTATCTGACATGCTGTAGGGCTTTACAGCCAGGAGCACCCTTGACCTACCTGCTTCTTCATTGGGAGTGGCTTAATGTAGAGACTTAGAGGAAACTGATCTCCCTCCAGGGAAGAAGCTGTGAACATTCGTAGCTCTCCCATGGGTTACTCTCCATTCTGGAGGCAGGTGAGACTCAACCTCACAGCTGCATTGCTCAACCCAAGTACTGCTGCAGTGTTGGTCTCTAAGGTGCCACAAGGACTCCTCGTTGTACATGCTAACCAATTACCCCATTGCCTCTGGAGGCTGATTGCCTTGCAAAACTGTTGCTGATGCAAGGAAAACATGGAAAACTGCATTGTATTTTTTCGGTGCCTTTCCTCAAGAGCTCCCAGTGCTCTACAAATAGCAATTAATTACATTGCATGAGATCCTGGGCTCAAAAAAATGAATAGAGAGCACCTCATTACTGTTGGCGTTTGATAACCTCCATAATGACTTAAAAGCTCCCCTGTAAACATGGTACCTTCACTGGATCCTGAATTCTGTCCCTCCTCCAAAGTTTTGTGCCATGTTGCATTGCGCTGTTAAGCAATTGCTGTGTTTCACCCCTGAGACACTTGCATTTTACACTGTAAGTTCTTTGGAGTAGGGACTATCACTTATTATTTGTACAGGACCTAGCACAATGGAGGCTGTAGGCATTACTGCGAAATAAGTGTTTAAATAATAATAATTTAAAGAGATGAGACCTTTTACTCCCTAAACTCAATGGAGAGGAGTGAGGACAGTGGAAGGGTCTTGAGGCAATCCCTGCTAAGCCTCTTCCTTTGAGGAGTCCCCAAATTTGTATCCTATCCCTTGTCAGTTCCATTCCAGTCTGTGTAATTTGCAAATCAAATACAGGCATTCCCTGTCTGGAACCCTAGCAGGAGAGCAGGGAACACTGCTGTGTGCTTTGTGCTTCTTGTCTCACCTGCGATAAAGATCCTGGAATTGGAGCTTGCCTGGCAGTGATTTGGTGTCCGAGGTAGGAGAGAACACGAAACGGGCTGGGGTTTGCAGCTCTACCCAGTGTTGTCTATTGAGGACTGTGTTGGAATTGCAAGCTATCATTTTAAGAGCGGGGAGGGGTGTTCCATTAGCTTGTAGGCTAGAGGCCGGGGCTCAGTGGCAAAGAGCATGGGATCAGAGTCAGACATTGGAGTCAGTTTGCAGCCAGCCAAGTGAGGTGAGTTGTGCCTTGATGTTTAGGGAGCAGCCTACTTTGTTTCTCTCTGTTTGGGGTTCTTGTGTGTTCTGGATCAGTGGCTCTCAACTTTTCCAGACTACTGTACCCCTTTCATGAGTCTGATTTGTTTTGAGTACCCCCAAGTTTCAACCCACTTAAAAACTACTTGCTTACAAAATCAGACACAAAAATACGAAAGTGACCCAGTCACTATTACTGAATTGCTGAGTTTCTTATTTTTACCATATAATTATAAAATAAATCCACTGGAATATAAATATTGTACTTACATTTCAGTGCATGGTATATAGAGCAGTATACATTTATGTATCTAGGAAATTTTAGTTTGTACTGACTTCGCTAGTGCTTTTTCTGTAGCCTGTTGTAAAACTGGGCAAATATCTAGATGAGTCAATGTGTTCCCTGGAAGACCTCTGCGTACCCCCAGGGGCATGCGTACCCCCAGGGGCATGTGTACCTCTGGTTGAGAACCACTGTTCTGGATTCTGAGAAATAAAGCAGTGTTACGTTGCAAGCTCCTAGCAGGAGTGTGAAATGTTTTTTATCCAGATAAGACCCAGAGCAGCAATTAATTCTAAACAAAGGCCTTGGGGGCTTGCTGAGGTTCCTGCACAAATGCAGTCAGGCAAAGGTGCTATTCATGCCAGCAGAGTTCCGCCCCTGCTTGAAACCAGGGGAAGCTGCACCATTGCAAACTGCGACTCAGAGCCCGTCTACTCTGGGGATTTGCACCAGTGCAGCTAAACTGGTGGTGGACTCTCACATATGGACACGGGCTAAACAGAAGGTGCTGGAGGAGCGGGTAAGATTCCTGATCCCATTGAAGTCAATGACCAAACTCCCACTGATGCCAGGGGAGAGGGGGTGCAGAGGAGTTGGGCTGTACTGGTTAGATGTGGGCCGCGCAAAAAGGCAAGTTATACAAAGTCATTTACTCTAACCACCAGCTGCCACCCACTTCAGGTAGATTCCAGACACCTCTGCTGCTTTCTGGGGAGCTTTTGCAAGGCTGCTGAATTCTGGGGCTGCGGCTGGTCCCAGCTCACATCTGGCCCGCTTACGGTAGCCCTGGCTCCCTCTCTGGTAGGGAAACCTCCTGCCCTCCCGAAACTGGATGGGTGATAAAGAGGAAGGAAGAATGGTCTCTGCTGATGCCACAGGAAAAGACACTGAAACTCCACAGCACAGTGCACATAGGAAATTGCCCAGCAGTGAAGCTGACTTCTGGCCTGCCTGCCTGATGTCACACTTGCACAAGGGTACAATTGCTACAATTATTGGGCCAGGCCACACTTGGCTCCTAAATCCCAGAGGGGATATCCAGATGTGCTGAGCATCTGCAGCTGCTAAGGAGGTTGGTGGGGTTTTTGGGTCGCTTGGATTCAGGTGCCTAAATGTGGCCATGGGAGCCTTGCTCTGTGCACCAGATCTGAACACTCTGCCTAGAGCTCTTTAGCCCACACGCTCTCTGCTCCTACTTTAGCTGGTGCTAGCACAGGATAATAAACCTGGTACATATCAATGTCTTGGTTAAGTTGATGAACTCATTTAAGCTTGCAGTGTCCAGTGGGCATAACTGGACAGTGCAAGATGGAGATTCCTAGGGTTGTGTCTGGGACCGGCGCTATTGGCTAGGGTCATTCGGTTGCACAGTCCAAGCCCCAGCTGGCCAAAAGTGCTCACTCACGTAGCTGGGAGCAGCTGACATGCCAGAGGCTGTGTGTGAACAGCCCAGGAGTGGGGGTTCTCACAGCGGAGCAGGGTAAGGCTGGCTCCCAGAGACGAGGGCTGGAGCGACCTAGCAGATCGCCGGTCCAGATAACACCAGGGGAACCTCGCAGTGTTATCTTTGCGGATCCTAAGAATAAAAACAGAGTTGTGTCGCAGTCTCCCAGCAGAGTATTTCATGTTTCTAGCCAGCATCTTTGCGTGTAAGCTGTGAAGTGTAACATATCTGAAGGCTGTCTTGGGTCTTAATCTATTGGCGCAAGCAGTAGACGCTCATACTTTTAACTCTGAAGCTCTTGGGTTCAAATCCTGCTGTTGCTCTAAGTGGGCTCTGTTTTAATTGGACAATTAGCTTGACACATGGTGGGTTTTGGTGTGTGTATGTGTATGTGTCCTCCTCTGCAGCATTGGGTGTTGGCCAGCTAGTGGCAGGAGACTGGGCTACGTGGTCCGATCTGCTAGAGTGATCTCACGGGTCTGGTTTCCCTTCCCCTGTGTCATGCCTTGGGGTAACATCCATGAAATGGGGGTTATTTGAGGAGTGGCTTCTCTGCAGTGCCTCCTCCGCTCAGTCTGTGGTTCGCTCCCTCTTTTCCAGACTCCCTTCTTGACCCCGAGTGCCCAGGATGAACACTCAGGATGGGAAGCAGGGTAACCCGGCTCACTCCCTTTTCGAAACCTTCCTCCGTGCCAACCACTGCGAGGAGGTGCTGGGCAGCTTCCAGGCCTTGTGCGGGCAGCTGGCTCTGGAGCACAAGGGCCAACTGCAGTTCTACCACAAGCTCAAGTTCTGCCTTAATTACTGGAGTGCCAAGGCCCTGTGGGGCAAGCTGGATAAGAAGGCTGGACACACAGACTATGACCAGGGAAAGGCATGTGCCAACACCAAGGTAAGAAGGGAGGGCATGACTGGTATAATCAGGGAAGGGCCTATGCTGAGAGCAAGGGGGAGGCATTACACATGTTGACTGTGTCATTTGCCTCCTCCTAGTGGCTGGTCCAAGTAACTGTAACAATCTACTGCTAAGTTATAGCTAATGGAGCTGCTCTTTTACCTCAGGTGGTGGGGGCTTGTGCTTCCAGTAAGGGGAGTCGTGGGTTCGAATCCTCACCGTCAGCTGTGGTTTTTGTCTGTAGGCAGCAGTGGTTTGTTGCACTGAGACTGGGAGTGGGGTGGGGTGCATTGCAGGTGCGGGGTGAGCCCAGAGCTAGCTAATGACAACGCTCTCTTCAGGGATGAATGATTTGTTTTCTCCAGGCAGGGCTGAGTGGATCAGAGAGAGTATCTGAGCGCCCTGTGTCACTCCTGTTAGGATGTGCAGTGGCTTGTGGTGTTGACACTGTGAATAAACAGGTCTTGGCAGTTCAACAACCCCACCTGTGATGCAAATTGAGCCCCTTGCTGGAAGGGCAGGCGCGGTGCAGCTTCCTGATGAGCTCTGCCTGTGCTAGTATGTTTCGGGAAATTTACTTGGGCCCTGTCTCCACTAGTGCTCCAGGCGGGAGTGTTCCCGAAACCATGCTGGTCAGGCTGGGGGACCTACTGCGTGTCTGCTCTGTCCAAGAGGCACTTACAGGCCCCAGGGCATGCAGGAGGGGTGGGGGGCAAGGAGCCAGGAACTCTCACGCGCCAACACCGCTGGGCCGGTCACTTTAGCTCTCTGCTTGTGTCCCCTTGTGGAGAACGGGGAGTTAATGGCTTCCTAGCAGACAGTGTCAGTGCTGGGGGAGAGTCGGGGGCGGTGCTGTTCACTCTAACTCGGCTTGGGAGAGAGATTAGATCCCTCATTATCTATCCTTGGATGAGAACAACTGGGACCGACACTAAAACACATTGTTTTGAAAGGTGTAACAGTTCAGCTTGCTGAATTCACCACAGAGGGAAAGTGGGGCATTCTTGTGTACTCTGAGGAATTCAGCCATCAGTGTGTGGTATTGGCAGAGCTGTGCCTTCAAGGGCTGAGCTTCCCAGGCAGAGTCTGCAAAGGGCACTGAGTGTTCATTGAACACCCCCAGCATAGCTGCACTTATGCAAACCCACAGGACTGACACACCAAGCGGCTGCTTGTGCTGGGGACAGCTCACTCCTGCTCGAATCTGGGGCTAGCTGCACAGGTGCAAATCATGGCAGCTAGAGGCTTTGCCGATCCCCAGTGCAAGGGCTGTAACCAGGACAAATCCCCAGTGCAGCCAAGGCCTGAGTTTTCAGCAGATCACCCTGATTCTGGCCCAGTGAAAATGAGGTGGAGTTGGATCCGATATGGGAAGAGGAGGAGACCAGAGCTGGAGGCCTTTCTGGCCTGGGGCTTGTATGCGCTCCCCTCCCAGTGGTGTGACTCATGCCCTGTGTCAAAGGGGGTTGGATTGATTTCCTGACTCCATCAACTCGGCCACAGTCACCTGGCTGCTGCGGTGTAGACCCCCTGCTCCCTCCTGTCTGCAATCCGCTCACATCACCTCAGTTCTCAGCCCTGCCAGGCCTTGAGATCCCAGCCAGGCCTAGTCTCCCCTCCCTCAGCTAGTCAGGCCCTTCTGCCCCCCAGGGGGACAGACGCGCCCGTCTCAAGAGATCAGCACTGGGGTATCTGGTGGTCTTATTCCCAGCCATAAACAAGGAGCCTCCTGCGTTCTGCACTCAGGGCACTCAGCTCTGTCACTGCTCCTTCCAGTGCCTGGTCATCGGGGCCGGCCCCTGCGGGCTCCGCACCGCCATCGAGCTGGCCTTCCTGGGAGCCCGCGTCGTGCTGGTGGAGAAGAGAGACTCCTTCTCCCGCAACAACGTGCTGCACCTCTGGCCTTTCACCATCCACGACCTGCGGGCGCTGGGTGCCAAGAAGTTCTACGGGCGCTTCTGCACTGGGGCCTTGGACCACATCAGTGAGTGGGGCCGGGGAAGCAGGGCAGGCACAGCTCTGGGGTCAGAGCAAAATGTGGCTAGAGGGGGTTGGGAGACAGGACAGTGCCCGGCGCGCTGTGGCTGGGGTTGATTGTGTGTGGGAGTGGACAGGGCTGGGCCAGAGGCATGTTGCGGCTTATCGGGATTGTGGCAGTGACCAATGTGCCCTGCCACTGTGGCTGGGCAGGTGAGGGGCGGGGGGGCAATGCATGGGGCACTGCAGCTGGGATTGTCGGGGAGGCTGGTGCAATGGCCAAGGTACCCTGTGGTTGTGGCTGGGTGAGTTGGGGTCAGAGGCCCTGCTGTCCCGAAAGGAGCCCCATTCCAGCATGCCCCTGGAGGATTTCAGCTCCCCCCACACTCCATTTTGCACCTAAGGCAGCTTTGCTCCCAGCCTGCACAATAAACACAGATGGCACCTGCCTTCTGGGGCTGAGACCCACCTCCCATGCTCTTCGAGCTGGGTCTGCACATTGGAGGGGTCCCCCCACCACAGCGCCGTTTCACGGGATTCTGCAGTACCAGCTGCCCTCCCTGCTAAAGCAGCCTGCGCCCATGGCGGGGAGAGGTCCAGACCCCAAGTCTGTAGCTGGCAGGCAAGTAGCTAGGGAGCTGCCTTGGGTCAGATAGCAGGGAGCTGTCAGAGTCTGTGACTCACAAGGCAGGGGTGCAGGGTAGGAGATGGACTCAAATGGGCTTTGTCTGCGACTGATCTCCGGGGAGCTTTGATTTCTGCTCCATCACTCTGTCTGTCTCTCTCCAGGTATCCGTCAGTTACAGCTGATCCTCCTGAAGGTCGCCTTGCTCCTGGGGGTTGAAATTCACGTCAACGTGCAGTTTAAGGGGCTCATCCCCCCAGCAGCGAAGGGGAGTGGACGGGGTAGGGAAGCTGGAGCCTTGTGGCCCGGACTCATTCCAGCCGTCGCTGGCTGAAATCCAGTCTGTGCCGTGTCGACGGTGCTGGCCCCCTCGCCTAGGGCCAGTTTGTTCCCTGGAGAAAGTTCAAGGAGGGGTTGGGGAATTCATCCCCTTTTCCTACTAACTGCTGCTGACCAAGACTGAAGTCTCTGCAGAGGACTAACACACTCGTGACATAGTTTTGAGCTGTGGGTCTGCCCCTGAGGTTTTTGTTTTATTTTAAATAACAGTACCGGTGCCTCCATAAATGCTAATCCAGATTCACAAACTCCTCCCCTCTTTAGGGGATGGGCCAGTACCATTATCCCCATTGTTCAGATGGGGAAACTGAGGCACAGACCAGGAATGAGACTCACCCAAAGTCATGCAGTGAATTATTGGTAGAGCTAGGTTTAGAATCCAGAACTCCTGACGCCAAGCCACAAGCTCAAACCACTAGACCACCCCCCCCTTATGTATAAACGTTCCTGACAGGGGGATGGGAGAGTTTTCGTATTGGAGTGTCGATCAGGCCCCCTCTGACACCCCCTTCTCCGTTGTCTTTCTCTGCAGGTGGTGGCTGGAAGGCTGCACTCCAGCCCAGCTCCTCTCCCGTGGGGCAGTATGAATTTGACGTCCTCATCTCAGCCGGAGGAGGCAAATTTGTGCCTGAAGGTGAGGGCTCACTTGTGAGCTACAGCTCATGTGTCCCCCTCCCCTCCCAGCCTAGGGTGGGAGGGTGCATGAGGCTGCTGAGCGTAGCCTGGCTAGCGGGGCTGGGAGCGCTCCATCTCCTCTGTAGCTTGATGTTCCTTCTCCTCTACCATGGGGGCACGTACAGTCCCTACAGGGCTCGGGGACTGACGGGGACCCTTCTCAGGCCGGACGCACCCCCATTACCCAGAGGCTGGCCAGCAGCATTGGCCTAGGAGGGGCCAGTGCTCTCCACCCTTCTCAGGGTGGCCAGGCTAAGGGGAGGCAGTGGTGCTTCTGGTTGCGTCAGCTGGGCCGATGGGTCCCGGGACCCTGATCAAGTCTCTTCTCGCGGGTGAGGATAGCAGAGAGAGAGGCTGAAGGGCTGGCGTAGGAGTGGGTGGGGGTCGTTCTCTTTCTGCTCAGTTCTTGTGGGTCCCCACCCAGTGGGGCTGGAGTCTGTCGGCAGGATATGGAGTCCTGGTCTGAGGCGGGGTGGGGGCGGGGGGGGACGACGAGATGCAGTGTTCTCTGGAGCAGGGCATTTGCGTGAGCCAGGCAGCTTGGCGCTGTGGCTTGTACTGTGAAGGGCCTGGGGCGGGAGACTGCGGAGTGGGAGAAGAGGCCTTGAGACAGCTCGGCTCCTGATAGCCGGCGCCGGTCACGCCACCTGCTGAGGCTTGCCCCGAACATCTGCAGGGCCGCAGGGGTGGCCAGCTGCTACCTTAACATGCATGTAGTGTCATGCAGCGGGGTGTTCCCAGTGCTTATGCAGGGGCCTCTACAGCCCAGAACCGCCCGGCCTCCAGGCCCGCCTCCTCCCTGTGAAAACCAAACAGTGGGGACCTCCCTTCCTGGGCCACTGTTTCCCCAGGCCGCTAATGGTGCTTCCCTCTCTCCCCAGCGTCTGTGCTGGGCTGGGACCACCTGGGGGCAGGGAGCGATTCCCCCTCAGTGCTCAGTAATCGGTACGTGGTCCTGCCTTCTGGCTGTGTACTGCCAGCTTGGCGCTGGTCCACAATGGTTGAAGGGTTCAGAGCTGGGGCTTGGTCCAGGCCCTTCTCAAACCCCGCTCCTACCACCACTGACACCTTGGTACTTGCTGCAGACAGAGCACCCTGCAAGTCAGGCGGTGTAGTTCTTGGAGCTGCTGAATAGCAGACAAGGACGCTGCACCCCTGAGGGTATGTTCTGGCCCTCGCCAGTCTGATTCGGTCTGCACCCCTCTTCTTTGCCTCCACTGCCTACCCCCAAACAGGCTTTTCCCTGCACTGCCAATGCCCCCTTTCCTGTGGGCTAGGAAGGGCCCCGGCAGGCATGACCGACGTGGTGTCTGTGTGTCTGTCCCCAGGGTTCAGGCGGAAGGAGATGCGTGGGAAGCTGGCCATCGGCATCACTACCAACTTCATCAACCGCCATAGCCGGGCCGAGGTGGAGGTGGCTGAGATCAGCGGTGTGGCCCGCATCTACAACCAGCAGTTCTTCCAGAACCTCTACAACAAAACGGGTCTGCAGGGCCTTCCCCCGTCAGCTAACCCCTTCCCCTGTGCATCCCTCGTCTTCCAGGGCTCCATCAACCCACCCCTGTTGTGCGATGGGGCCGGGGGGCGGGGGTGGGGGCATTCAACAGGCAGCAGGGGTCGCTCCTCAGCAGAGGATGTGCTCGGAGAAGGGGACTTCAGCACTGAGATCAGGGGCTGCTGATGTTGGTTATTTGATTTGTGGTAGCACATGGGAGCCCCAGTCATGGCCCAGCCTCCCACAGTGCCAGGTAATGTACAAACACAGAACAAAGAGACGGTCCCTCCCTCCCCCCGCCATGGGCTTCAGACAATTGGGGCCATTTGCCGTCAGCCTAAGCTGGGAAGATGGAAGGCTACCAGAGGGGAAGTATATAACCTAGCCAACTGCAGAGAGGACATTAATGGGACACCTCTGTTGACCCTGTGTCATACCACAAGAACAAGGGACCCTCAGTGAAATTAAAAATGAACCTACTTAAAACTGAGAAAAGGAAGTTCTCTTTCATGTGATGCTTCATTCGCCTGTGGGACTCACTGCCACTAGATAGCACTGAAACCAGAGGGTTATATGGAGCCTGGACTGGGCCAGAAGTTTATATGGAGGATGGATTAGATGACTTCTTGAGGTCCCTTCGAGCTGCACATTTTTGTGATATACACAGTAAGAGCATCAAAAGTGATGTTACATTTGGATACTTATGTTCTTATATACATATAAAACAGATATAAACTCTCATGCATCAGGGCACATGCCAACTACTAACAGCCTGGGGTCAGGAAGAAACTTCCCTATGGCATGTGTCTGTTGTGGGGGTTTTATCTCCTTCTGTGAAGTAGCTGGTACTGGCCACTGTTGGAGACCCCTACCCAGAGAGTAGATAGTTCCCTGGCCTCAGCTGGGATGGTGGTTGCTGCGTTCCTTCTGGCCCTTGTGCCTGTCTGTCTGTCGATGGAGCAGGTTGTGGGGCAGCTGCCTATCCTCGGATGGCATTCTCACGCCAGCTGTCTTGGCCCAGCTCCAGCTCAACCTTTTCTTTGTGCCTTTGCCCCATGCCAGGTATCGACTTGGAGAACATTGTCTACTACAAAGACGACACCCACTATTTTGTCATGACAGCCAAAAAACAGAGCCTGCTCAAAAAGGGGGTCATTGTGCAGGTGAGAGGGCTCGTGGAGCCCAGTGCAGGCGTGGGAAGGAGACTGGCAGTCGTGGGCAGGGCTGTGGGTAGTTAGTTTGTTGCGGACTGAGCTCTGGGAATCTGAATTCCAGTCACTTCCCTTCTTCTAGTCGTAATAGCAGGGTGGGAGAGATGGGACCAAACAGCTGAGTTCACCAGGGCATGGGCCTGGGTTGCATGCTCCCAGTATATTGGAACATGTACATGGAGGCGTGGGGCATTGTGCTACCATCCTGGCAGCATTTGCAAGGGCTGGGGTCAGTGTCTGACTGGGCGGCCTTCAGAGGACACAGAAATGGTGCCGGGGATTCGCTGAGAGGCACTTCTCTCTCTCTAGGGTACGTCTAGCCCACGAGCACTGGGTGTGGCTGCCGTTCCGGCTGGCGTACCCAAGCTAGCGTTAATGTGGGTCGCTCAGGTCCTGGCTGGCGGAGCTGCTTCAGTGTGTGAAGGTCCAGGTGGGTTTGGGCAGCTCGTACTGCCATGGCTTCATGGCTCCAGTACCTAGATTAAAGCTAGCATGGCTACTACTGCAGCTCAAGGTGCAGTCACACTCGAGGGCTGCAGTGTAGACGTACCCTGGGCCAATGCACCAGTCTGGCGCTAGGAGCAAAGTGCTGTTGGAAAGACCATTTTCTGGATGAGACTTAAAATGGAAGGGGCCAACCACTAAAGCTCTGTGGCGCTCCTTGCCAGAGTGCATGTGTCATGGCAAATTTCCAGACGAGTGTTACATCCTGCTGACCTGCATCGCTCCTTGTGGTTTCGGTGGGATATATTCTAACTTTATATTTCCTGCCCATGCCTGTTGCTGTGTACTCTTATTCAGGTGCCGTGTTCCACCTCAGAGGTGGCTGCATCTTGATAGGTGGTGGCGTGATCCCTTTGCTTTACAAACAAATACGCTTTCGGGCACATGTGCCAGGAATCCCCCTTTGAGTAAACCCTCACCCTATTCCTGCAGGACAAAGCGGACATAGAGAGCCTGCTGTCTGCTGAGAACGTCAATCAAGAGGCCCTCCTCAGCTATGCCAAGGAAGCCGCCAACTTCTCCACCAACTACCAGCTGCCTGACTTGCAGTTCGCTCTGAACCACCGGAACCGCCCGGATGTCGACATGTTTGACTTCACCTGCATGAACCGCTCGGAGAACGCGGCCCTGGTGCGCGAGTGCCATGGGACCCGGCTGCTCATTGGTCTGGTGGGAGACTGTCTGGTGGAGGTCAGTGCCCCACTAATGAGAGACGAACAAGTGTGGGGGCAGGGGGATTGAGCTCTGGCCGGGATCCCTTTGCAGCCTTAGCTTGCAAGGCTGGAGGGCTCTCCTTCCGTGCAAGTGTCCCCTTGGCAGCACGGCCAGCCCAGGGGCAGACTTTATGCAAACCCTAATTCTCCCCGTTGGGCAGCAGACTGACCAGCCGCACTCCTCACTCCCGTTCAGGGCAATGCCCATGTTTCCCAGCTGTGGTGATTCTTCCTCTAACCCAAGACAGCATCTTTAAACACGTGCTGTAGCAATTGGGGCAGTTTTGGTGTCATGCCAGGAGCCCAAGAGCAGCTCCTGGTACACGTCTACACCACGAGCTAGCGGTGGGATTCCCCTGCATGTGTCCAAGTACTGGTGCTAGCTTTTGTCGAGCTAGTGCCAGCATAAAGAGCAGTGCAGCCGCAGTAGCAGGGGTAGCGGCAGGGGAGGTGTGGCTTAGCCGGGCCCAGTATGTAGTCACCGGTTTCACACAGGTTTATGCTGGGCCTGTGCTCTGCTGCTGCTACCCACGCTATCGTGACTGTGCTGTGATTAATACTCACGCTAGCTCGATGAAAGCTAGTGTGAGTGTGTGCACACGGAAGGGGGACTCCCACCCCTCGCTCGTAGTGAAGATGGAGCCTTATATAGCATGGAGCCAGCTAGTAGTTTGAGCAAGGGCTGAGCGTCAGCACTTTTGGTTCCATTCCTGACACCGACTCACTATGGAACATTCACCCCTGTGTGCCTCGGTTTCCCTCTCTGTTGAACTGGGATAACGACCACCCTGTGAGGCTGAGCAGGTTCATTAACGTGTGCGGGGCTGAGAGATCCCTAGCAAAAAGCACTGTCCATGTGCAAAAGATGACAGGCAGTGGGCACCAAAGTGCTGAGACTACCGGTCCCAGTGCCGGGCAGGGTTCTGTGTTGCCCAGCCACTCGAATCAAGTGCACACTGGAGCCTGGGTTCCCTGCAAGCTGCATCTGAGCCACGTGGCAGAGCCAGCACAGGGTTTGGAAATTGTCCAGGCCTCATTTAACGAGGCAGCTTCACACAGAGCTGTGTGCCTGTGTCTCCAGTAAGCTTTCCTTCTCTGAGCCGTGCCCCGCCCAGAGCTCCAGGCTCCTCTGAGTCTCTGGGCTGAATGCTGTCTCTGGCTTGTGTGGGCCGAGGGTCATCCTTCCAGCCAACCAGGGAGAGAGCTGACTCTCCTCTAATCTCTCCCCTTTGTTTATTTTATAGCCCGGGGTCTCATGGCTCTGTCTCGAGCACACCCTCCACTAGCAGCCTTTTGTTTGGGAGAGCTCAGCTTCCCAGCTGACACCGAGGCTCTGGTTTTTCAGAGGTCAGGGGTGGAAGTAAGGAGGGGAGAGGCTTGAAGCAGGAGCTCCCCAGATGAGTGCTCCCCTCTGCTGACATGCAGCTCTGACTTCTTCCACTGGCAGCTACCCAGGAGGGCAGCAGCTGTGTAAGTGCAGAGCACTGTGTGAGAACCAGCCTGGGGTGGCTCCCAGTCACAGCACCCGCCTTCCAGACCTCAAGAGCAGGTTGCTTTTTGTGCGTGCAATTGCACTTGAAGCCAGAGGCTGTTGTGTTCCAGGGACCTCAGCCAAGACTCTGAAAATCCTCCCCTAGGGTTACTGAACACATGTGCAGATCCCACCCCCTCTGCTCTCTCTGTCTCTTGTTTTATAGCCATTCTGGCCGTTGGGCACCGGCGTGGCGCGGGGTTTTTTGGCTGCCTTTGATGCTGCCTGGATGGTGAAAAGATGGGCGGCAGGAACCTCCCCGCTGGACCTTCTGGCTGAGAGGTGAGGACTCTACTCCTGCAAAGGTGGATGTGTGTGTCTGTGGGTTCCCGGTTGTGTGTGTTTGCTTGGTGAAGTACAAGAGCTATCAACCCTCATGCATCAGGGCACAAGCCAATCTCTAACGATAGAGGGTCAGGAGGAAGCTTCCCCTGGGGGCAGATAATCCCATAACTTCAGGGTGCTTGCACCTTCCTCTGAAGCAGCAGATGCTGGCCACTGTTGGAGCCAGGATACCAGTCTAGATGAACCCCTAATCTGAGCCAGTCTGGCAATCCCCTGTTCCTAAATGTAAGGACAATCCCTCCTGTGGAGAACTTGATGCCTTTGTACAGCAGGTAGGATACAGCACATCAGGTGCTCAGAGCACGAGGCGTCCTTAGATCCATGTGCATCAGATCTTTTCAGGCCCCTGCAAGGGAGAGGCTTAGGTAGCATGGCTGCTGCGAGGGGCTCTGCTGAGAACCAAGTGGTGCATGGCTTGTTTGGATTGGCAGTGGTGCCAAGTTGCTGTCTGACTCTGCCTCCCCAGCTGACTTTGCTGCCATGGCTCACCGCAGCAGGGCGTCCCCTCCCCGAGGGCATGGCTCAGAGCTGCTTTGGCAACCTTGTGGGCACGTGGGGGACTGGCTGGCTCAGGGCAATGTGGAGCCTTTCACTTCCAGTTCATCCCCTGGAATCCAGCCCAGGGCAGTAATGGTGGCTCTCTGGTGCCCTGTCTGAATTGAGTTTGGGTCTCAGTCTAGTTCCTAGTGGACAAGTGTCTGTTGCACAACCAGCCATCACATGCACAACTGGGAGTCTCAGCAGAGAGGGCAAGGAATGACTGAGCTCCCTTCTGGCTCCTCAAGGGGTCCCTGCATGGTAGGGCTCAGGTGTGGGGGAAGTCTGCACTGTCAAGCTGGCACCTTTGCTTAGCACTAAATTCAGCCCTTCTCAAGATTATTGACTGCCAGGAAGCGCCTGATTGCAGGCTGCGTTGTTATAGCTGTGGTGTCTGCCTAGATCACTCGCACTCTGAGCTCTTAAGGACGGCCAGAATGGGTCAGACCAATGGTCCATCTAGCCAGTATCCTGTCGTCTCACAGTGGCCAGTTCCAGGTGCGTCAGAGGGAATGAACAGAATAGGACAATTTTGATTGATCCATACCCTGTTATCCACTCCCAGCTTCTGAGAGCTGCAGGTTTAGGGACACCCTGACCATCTTGGCTAACAGCCATTGATGGACCGATCCTCCATGAACTTATCTAATTCTGTTTTGAGCCCAGTTATACTTTTGGTCTTCACACCATCCCCTGGCAATGAGTTCCACAGGTTGACTGTGCATTGGGTGAAGAAATACTTCATTATATTTGTTTTAATCTCACTGCCTATTCATTTCATCGGGAGACCATAGTTCTTCTGTTATGTGAAGGAATAAACAACACTTTCCTCTTCACTTTCTCCACACCATCCATGATTTTATAGACCTCTATCATATCCCGCCCCCCCCCCAGTTATCTTTTTTCTAAGATGAACTGTCCCAGTCTTTTTAATTTCTCCTTGTATGGAGCTATTCCATTCCCTTATTCATTTTTGTTGCCCTTCTTTGTACCTTTTCCAATTCTAATACATCTTTTCTGAGATGGAGTGACCAGAACTGCAGGCAGTATTCCAGGTGTGGGTGTACCATTGCTTTGTATAGTGGCCTTATGATATTTTCTGTTTTATTACCTATCCCTTTCGTTATAGCTCCTAACATTCTGTTCTCTTGTTTGACTGCCGCTGCCTGTTGAGCAAATGTTTTCAGAGAACTACCCGCAATGACTCCGAGATCTCTTTCTTGAGTGGTAACAGCTAATTTAGACCCCATCATTTTATGTGTATAGTTGGGATTATGTTTTCCACTGTGCATTACTTGGTATTTATCAACATTGAATTTCATCTGCTATTTTGTTGCCCAGTCACCCAGTTTAGTGAAATCCCTTTGTAACTCTTCACAGTTAGCTTTGGACTAGCTTGAGTAATTTTATATTGTCTGCAAATTTTGCCACCTCACTGTTTACCCGCTTTTCCAGAGCATTTATGAATATGTTGAACAGCACAGGTCCCAGTACAGATCCTTGTGGGACATCGCTATTTACTTTGTTCCATTGTGAAAAGTAACCATTTATTCCTACCGTTTGTTTTCTGTCTTTTAACCAGTTACTGGTCCATGATAGGACCTTCCCTCTAACCCCATGACTGCTTAATTTGTTTAAGAGCCTTTGGTGAGGGACTTTGTCAAAGGCTTTCTGAAAGTCCAGGTACACTATATCCACTGGATCACCCCGTCCATATGTTTGTTGACCCCCTCAAAGAATTCTAATAGATTGGTGAGGCATGATTTCCCTTTACAAAAAGCGGTCTTCACTCTTCCCCAGACATCTTTTTGGGATGTATTATCAGAAGTAAGTAAGCAAGACACAAGAAGTAATTCTTCTGCTCTACTCCACACTTATTAGGCCTCAGCTGGAGTATTGTGTCCAGTTCTAGGTGCCACATTTCAGGAAAGATGTGGACAAATTGGAGAAAGTCCAGAGAAGAGCAACAAAAGTGATTAAAGGTCTAGAAAACATGGCCTATGAGGGAAAATTGAAAAAATTAGGTTTGTTTTAGTGTGAAGAAGAGAAGACTGAGAGGGGACATAATAGTCTTCAAGTACATAAAGTTTGTTACAAGGAGGAGGAAGGTAAATTGTTCTCCTAACCCTCTGAGGATAGGACAAGAAGCAATGGGTTTAAATTGCAGCAAGGACGATTTAGGTTGGACATTAGGAAAAACTTCCTAACTGTCAGGGTAGTTAAGCACTGGAATAAATTGTCTAGGGAGGTTGTGGAATCTCCGTCATTGGAGATTTTTAAGAGCAGCTTAGACAAACACCTGTCAGTGATGGTGTAGATAGTACTCAGTCCTGCCATGAGTGCAGGGAACTGGACTCGATCCCTCTTGAGGTCTGTTCCAGTCTTATGATTCTGTATAGTGTTCATCTGTGTGTCTGATAATTGTGTTCTTTACTATAGTTTCAGCCAATTTGCCTGGTACTGAAGTTATGCTTACTGGCTGTAGTTCCTGGGATTGCCCCTGGAGCATTTTGAAAAAATTGGCTTTACATGAGCTATCCTGCAGTCATCTGATGCAGAGGCTGATTTAAGCGAGAGGCTACATACCACAGGCAGTAGTTCTGCCATCAGATTTGAATTGCTTCAGAAGTCTTGAGTGAATCCCAACTGGTCCTGTGCATTTATTACTGATTAATGTATCAGTTTATTCCAAAACCTGCTTAATCTGCAACAGTTCTTCAGATTTGTCTCCTAAAAGGAATGGCTCAGGTGTGGGAATCTCACCCACATCCTCTGCGGTGAAGGCTGGTGCAAAGAATTCATTTCACTTGTGTACAACGGCCTTGTCTTCCTCGAGTGCTTCTTTAGCACCTGGACCGTCCAGTGGCCCCACTGACTGTTTGGCAGGCTTCCTGCTTTTGATGTACTTAAAAAAAATGTGCTGTTGATTTTTGTGTCTTTAGCTACTTGCCCTTCAAACCCTCTCCTGGCCTGCCTAACTACGCCTTTACACTTGACTTGCCAAAGTTTATGCTTCTTTCTATTTTCCTCCCTATTTTCCTCTTCTGAACCCTTGGTTCTTTATCTTCCTCACTTTTGAGATCAGCTGCGCAGGAACAGCCGTGTAACCTGGCTCATTTCCTCTGCACAGGGAGAGCATCTACCAGCAGCTGTCTCAAACATCCCCTGACAACACCAATAAAAACATCAGCCAGTACAGCATTGACCCTACCACTCGCTACCGCAACATCAACCTCCAAGCCATAAAGCCCAACCAGGTAACTCCTCCAGGCCACGCGGCGATCTTGCCCTGCCGGGGCTCCTTGTGGCGGGTGTCACAAGCACCAGCCCCAGGTCCTAAAGCCATTTCTCTCTCCCTGCCTGGTTTGTTACTTCCAGCAAGGGATAATTGCATCCACTTGACGCTGCCTTTGCATTCCTGGGAGCTGAGTACCGAGCGAGGTCTCTGCCCTGTTTTCGTAGGAGTGATGGGATAGTCCAAATTGTAACCGCCCACCCATACTGATTCCACCTGGCTGCTGCCCTTTGCCCCAGGGACGGGTGTACATCTGCACAGCTTGAGAGCCAGTGGGTAATACAGGAATGAACCGCAAATTCACGATGCAGCTGACTGTGCACAGGCTCAGTAAGCAAGCGAATGCAGCCAGCTCTGGGGAAGAGCCAGGGGTGAGCTGCACAGGTTGCTAGCCAGCTTGGTCTCAGAAGGAGAGAGGGCATGGCTGGGTACTCTGTCAGAGGGCCGCACGCTCCTTGTGTTCCCTCTCCTGGGGTTTTGGCTCTTAGGGTGAGTAGAGTTCTCGGGGTGTCTCTCTCTGCAGGTCCGTGACCTGTATGTAGTGGGGACGATTGAGATCGACCGTAAGAAGAGAGACAGTCGCAACAGCAGAGGCAAGTCTGGGGGCCCACCCTGGGTGTCCAGCTGCACGGATCCCCCCGCAGACCTGCCTTCCACCCTGTGCATGTGCCACCCTCCTCACCCTGTAGAAGCAGCGGCTGGTGGAAGCTTCCCCCCCTCACCCAGCATCATTGCTGGGTGCCTGCCTGATTTTGCTCCCATCAGAGCCCCTTTCTCTCTGGCTTTGCACCCCTCTCGCTACCTTCCCAGTGCCTTTTCTCCATGTGCCCGCTTACACCTAAGCAGTGTGCGTTTGGCTGAGAGCAGTGGAGCTCGGTGCCCTTGGGGTGGGACCCTCTGGCTCCTCTTTTAGATCCTCTCCCATCTTCTCCTCCCCAGGGCTCTTCCTCCTGCCCCACTTCCGCTCACCCCAGGAGCGTCCCAGGAGCCTTCGGGGGCCAGAGTGTCCGAGTGCTGCAGAGGGGTGGGGAGTTGGGCCTGGGGATTGTGGCTCCCTCCCTGGAGGGGGCATGAGCAGTTCTTCCCTCGGTTTTTGGAAGGTGGTCTTGGGAGCCACTTGTTCCCTGATGGCTGGCATGTCACCATGGGAACCTGTCCTAGGCTGGGCTGGCAGGCTGCGTCTGGAGGTGCTGTCACCTTAGAGGCAGCTAACAGGAGACATGGTCTCCCCGTCTTCTCCGTGAGCCGCATGCTGTTGCTCCCATGGTCTGCAGCCCAAGGAAGCGACCCACCTGCTGGACAGAAATGTGGCTGCCCAGAGGCCCAGGCCGGGCCTGCCCCCTGTACCCGAAGGCCCTCGATGGAGATGATTGTAGGTTTCCCAGTACTGATCCCCTGGCTGCTCCCTTTTACAGCCGTGCCCCTGCAGTCCCAAACTGGTCCCTGCATCCAGCCTCATGCCTTGTGCTCTCTCCTCTAGACGTCGGCAGGGCCTACGAGGAGCTCCTGAGCTGGTGCCAGACCCACACGGCGGGTTACCGCGGTGTCATGGTGACGGATTTCACGCACTCCTGGAAAAGCGGCCTGGCCCTGTGCGCCCTCATCCACCGCTTCCGGCCCAACCTCCTGTAAGTCTCCACCCTGCCCCAATGGCTTGGGGACAGGAGGACAACCCCGGCTGGGCTGCCGTAAAAGACTTGGCCCCAGGCTGGGAATGTGTGTTTGCCCCGGCGGTGCAGGCAGGGTGACTGCTGCTGGGAATTCCTAGGTGCTGGTTTGCAGGGGAGTGATCTGTGTTTCGTGGTGACTGGATGGTGCCTCCTACTACCCCACCCTGCACCCCCAAGGCTCTAGTTCCCCCCAACCTGACCTTTGCTCCCCCACCTTTGCTGAATGTTGCAGTATTTGATCCAATGGATGATCCCCCGTGTGCTGCCCAGTGCTGAGGGGTGCTTCTTCCACGGAGGCTGCTTCCTGCATCGCCAGCGTGGGGGGCATGGGGCAGGCATGCAGCTGCCTGACTCATGTGCTTAGTTTCGTCCTTCACTGGACGAGGAGGGGAGATCTAAGCCGGGTTAGCCAGGTGCTCATGCTCCTGAGCAGAGTCTGATGCAACAGCACCAGCTTTCCTGTCCCCTAAGCCTGATGCCCTTTTTCTGTCCCTAGAGATTTCAACTCCCTGGACCAGCACAGTCCCATCAAGAACAACCAGATGGCCTTGGACATAGCCGAGCAGGAGCTAGGCATCCCGCCGGTCCTCTCCAGCACCGAAATGGCTGCTGGGGCAGAGCCCAACCAGCTCGGACTCATCACCTACCTGAGCCAATTCTATGAAGCCTTCAAGCCTTCTGCAGGTGAGGACCCTCCGGGGCAGGGCTGGATCTCGGGAGGTATCAGCTCCCAGCCCTGCATTTGCTCTCCCTCAGCCATGGTTTGGATAGTCAGGGTGGGAAGGACTGGGGGACGCCAGGTCAGACTCTGGAGTTGGCTGCTGAGCAGTTCCCTTTGCAGGGGACTCTCTGGTTTAAAATGGACAGTGGGGATCATGGAGTTAGTTTTCCCCATCTCGATTTGAGTTTCACCCCTACCCCGATGACTTATGTGACCTGTGGGGCAGGCTGTGCACCCTGCCCTACGCAGATAAGGAGGAGCCATTGGGGACTGGGTGGAGGGGTCCTTCTGCCTTGCTCTGGCAACCTAGTCCAGGCCCTGTGAGGTGCAAGTCTCTTGTGGCTGGAGCGGGCTGTGAGCCAGCCAGGCACGTCCCGGTATCCTGCAGATTTAGCTCCCTGGGGCAGGTGTGCCTGCCATCCTCAGGAGTTAGAGCCGGATTTGAGCCCTGGTCTCCCATGTGCTGGCAGGGAGCCCAGCTGTCAAACACAGAACACGCAGCTCCCACATCTGGATGCTGAAATTCACAACCCTAGGGAGGCCTGAAGGTTGCCCCACTCCTCTGCTGGCTGGAGGGATTGCGGCTGAGATGGCACATGCTCCCTTTCCACAGCATCCTGCCGAGGAATGCAGCTGGCCTGTGCACTAGCTGCCAGGCTGGGCCTGGACCCCGTCACGAGCCTGTTTTCTCTCCCTTGCAGAACCAGAGGAGAGAACGAGGAAGCTGCTGGCTCCTCCCGGCACCCGGGGAGCTGTCCTGTTCCTCAGCAAGCTCCAGAAGACTCTGAGTCTAACTCGCAAGCGCAACCAGGTAAATGGTCTGAGTGTCTCCCACTGTGCAACGGGTGCTGGGAGCCAGGAATGTGCCCTGTCTATGGCCCAGGTGCTCATGAGGACCTGGACAACGTGTCTGGCACCCTGAGCCAACCCGCTCCCTGGTAACACAAATGCCTGCTGCTGGCTCTGGTGAGCTGGCGCCGTTCCCTCCCTGAGCTGCTCTGGGTGTGCTGGCAGACCCTACTGGTGTGCAGGGAGCGGAGGAATGTACGCGGCTCTACCATAGGCCCAGACCGTCCTGCTGCCGCAGCTTCTCGCTCAGGGAGCCCTGTCTGTGATTTCAGGACAGTGCCCAGAAGGATGCTGAGACCAAGAGGACGAGGAGAGAAGCAGGGGTGAGTTTCCCTGTTCTCTTAAGTATATGTGGCCTGGGCCAGTTTAGGAGCTAGGACACGGGGGATGTCTGCAGGACCTGGGCCCCTGGCCTTGTCACGCTGTTAGGGCAGCAGGCTGCGTCTCAGGGAAGGGAACACTTTGTGTTGCTCAGCAGCGACCTCTCTGGTTGCCTTGAGTGATGGGAACCAGTGCTGGAGGGAATTTTATTATGGAGAGAGTGGAGAGGGTGATGGGGGGTGCCATGGGAGCCTTGCCCCGTGTCCAAGCACTGGCCCGTGATCTGACATCTAGACACTGAAATCTGCGTCCGTTAATCTCTTCGCCCTCTCTGGAGCCATTGTCCCATATTCCAGAAGGGCACGTGGATGTCTGTTGCAGTGTGTGGGTGAGCATGAGGCTCTGAGGCCCGTGGCTGTGCAAGGAACACGTGTGCAATGTGGAGACCACAAGCCCCTTCTGGCCCAAGGCCACGCATGTATGGGTGCGGGCTCCTGTAACAGTCACTGCAGAAGCTGCTGGCCTGCTCGCTGGCCACAGTCATGTGTTTCGATTTCCCCTGTTGGGTTGCTGTATAGCTGGAATCAGGGGTGGAAGGCGACATGTTCATCGCTGACCTTGGCTGGGGGACTAATCACCAGGAGCAACCTCAACCCACGGGAGTCAACCCTTCCAATTCCATGATGGGCAGGCGGCAGGTTAGTCTCTGCTTCCCGGGAACCGTCTCTATCACACCAGCCGGGGTGGCTGGGCGGCCGGCCAGACGTCTCCTGCGTTTGCTGTGACGGGGCGGGGGCCTTGTGAGGGAAATCTCAGCTCAGTTTAAAGAGCTCCCAGGGTGGGTATTGAGGCAAGGACCCATCTCCCTGTGCCACCGGTTTAAATCCAGGCCAGACTGGTGGTGGTTGGAGTATTTAGAGGAGCGGAGCCTAGTGGCTTTAGCATTGCTGTGTGCGAGGGGACATCTACGCTGAAGATGTGAATTCCAGGTCGAGGAGATGTACCCGCTCCAGCTGTGGTCGAGCTCGCATGCTATAAATAGAGTACAGGTGCATACGCAGCAGGAGAGGCTGGCCGCATGAGGCTGTGCCGAGAGGCTCAGAGGGGAACGTACCTGGGGAGGGGGAGCCTGTTGGCCCAGCGGGGCTATGTTCTAGTATTAGCGCTAGCCTGAGTATGTCTCCTCGAGCTGGAATTTACACCTGCCGCCCCAGTGCCGATGGACCCTTAGTGCTAGGCCCTGGGGACTATACTAGGTAGGGTTGGGGGGATGGGGCTGTGCAAAGCAATGCTTGTAGGGACCCCTCTAAGCTCCTCCCCATCAGTGACTAGTCATTTCCATCCCCCGGCCTGTGTTCCTAGGCCGGGTTCTGCTATCCCCACTCGGGAGCTATCACAACCCCCCTCGAGGTTCTGGCAAGCAGGGGCTGGAGCCCGACTCCAAGCTCAAGAACAGGGAGCACAGCACAGTTAGGGCCTCGCGGGTGGCTGGCAGTCGGGTGGGCCAATCAGGGTTACGCGTGAGTATTGCAGGGCAGCTGTGTAGGTGGCCCGGCCCCAAGGCTGTCTGGCTTCCTCCGCAGAGCTCGCTCGCCTCCCCCACGGAGAGCAGCGACGCCTGTTACTTCTGCGGCAAGCGGGTGTACATCCTGGAGCGGGTCAGCGCCGAGGGGCACTTCTTCCACCGAGGCTGCTTCCAGTGTCATCAATGTGGAACCACACTGCGTCTGGGAGACTTCGCCTTGGACGAGGATGACGGTGGGTCCCAGGAACGGGGCTGGGTTCAGAGAGAAGCCCTGAGAAACTACAGGCCAGGGGCAGTCTGGGCTTTGTAATCCAGCCAGGCAGCTCCCAGAGCTGCCTCGTATCAGGCCCTGCCAGTCTTGAGTCGGCCGAGTCCACTGATCCCAACGGAAAGGCTCCTCATCTGAGCTCCATGCGGCTGAGTACGTGAGAGCCACAAACTAAGGCCCTTTGTGCTCTGCGCAAGGGTCTGTGCCAGTGTCTTGACTGGGATTTCCCACCCTCTCTCCATTGTGTGCCCTGTGCCAGCCGGCTGCTGGGATGTAGGTAGGGTTATTTTTGAGACGGGCAGGGTCATAGAAACAGTAGATTGTTATTCAGTGCCCTGTTTGCCTGGATTTTTCTCTTTATCTCTTTCAACACCCTCCCATTCAAATGGAGAGGTCTAGCTCTGTGTGTGTGTGTGTGTGCGGGTGCGTGCGTGCGTGCGCACTGACCAGGAGCCAGCCCCCACCCTCCACACTGTTGTGATGCAGCAGTGAAGGATGCTCACAACCCCCACAGGCGGAGCTGTATTCATGGGAGGCAGAGGAGGGAAGGTGTTGTTTTTAAATAAAACGATACCTCTTCCCTCTAATTTGCTGCCTACTTTAAAATTCCAGGGAATAGGTCTAGTACTCACTGAGTTTTATAAACTCACTAAATTATTCATCATGGCAGAGCACCAGCAGTTCCATGTAGGATATTCTGTATGGCACCTCCTCTAATGCAAAATGCCCTAATGCATCAGAGCAAAAATACCCGTGACTGGCAGTGATCAGCTGTAGGGAGGAAGGTCTGAGTTAAAGACCCGGGTAGCGACCAGTAAGAAATGCAGGACTTCAGTCTCCCGGTTCCATTAAGTTTACAACCTGCTTTAAAGGAACAGTGTCAACTTAAAATCATGTGATTAACCAACGTTAATCTTCACCCACATTACTGAGAAGAGAACTGTAAAATCCAGTCTGCCCAGAGCCGGTGCAACCACTTAGGCAAACGAGGCGGCTGCCTAGGGCGCCTAAAAGCCCGCTCAGGCGAGGAGGTGGAGTGGAGGTGAACTGGGGCAGAGGGGACTACGGAGGGGGGGGCATGGGGAGGGCCACCCGCAGTAACGGTGGGGGAGGCGCACAGGGGAACTGCTCCCCGCCCCAGATCACCTCTGCTCTGCCTCCTCCGCTGAGCACACAGCCCCTGCTCTAAGTCTCCTCCAATCCGTGCCGCAAGCCTGGGAGGGGAGGAGAATTAGAGCAACACTGGTGTGCTCAGTGGAGGAGGCGGAGCTGAGGTGAGCTGGGGCAGGCTACTCAGGCGGGGTTAGCTGCTGCGGGGGGGTGGGTGGGGTGCGTCTCCCCAGGCGGGGTTGGCTGCTGCGGAGGGGTGGGTGGGGTGCGTCTCCCCAGGCGGGGTTGGCTGCTGCGGGGGGGGGGGTGGGGTGCGTCTCCCCAGGCGGGGTTGGCTGCTGCGGGGGGGTGGGTGGGGTGCGTCTCCCCAGGCGGGGTTGGCTGCTGCGGGGGGGTGGGTGGGGTGCGTCTCCCCAGGCGGGGTTGGCTGCTGCGGGGGGGCGGGTGGGGTGCGTCTCCCCAGGCGGGGTTGGCTGCTGCGGGGGGCGGGTGGGGTGCGTCTCCCAGGCGGGGTTGGCTGCTGCGGGGGGGCGGGTGGGGTGCGTCTCCCCAGGCGGGGTTGGCTGCTGCGGGGGGGCGGGTGGGGTGCGTCTCCCCAGGCGGGGTTGGCTGCTGCGGAGGGGCGGGTGGGGGTGCGTCTCCCCAGGCGGGGTTGGCTGCTGCGGAGGGGCGGGTGGGGTGCGTCTCCCCAGGCGGGGTTGGCTGCTGCGGAGGGGCGGGTGGGGTGCGTCCCCCCAGGCGGGGTTGGCTGCTGCGGAGGGGCGGGTGGGGTGCGTCCCCCCAGGCGGGGTTGGCTGCTGCGGAGGGGCGGGTGGGGTGCGTCCCCCCAGGCGGGGTTGGCTGCTGCGGAGGGGCGGGTGGGGTGCGTCCCCCCAGGCGGGGTTGGCTGCTGCGGAGGGGCGGGTGGGGTGTCTCCCCCCAGGCGGGGTTGGCTGCTGCGGAGGGGCGGGTGGGGTGTCTCCCCCCAGGCGGGGTTGGCTGCTGCGGAGGGGCGGGTGGGGTGCGTCTCCCCAGGCGGGGTTGGCTGCTGCGGAGGGGCGGGTGGGGTGCGTCTCCCCAGGCGGGGTTGGCTGCTGCGGAGGGGCGGGTGGGGTGCGTCTCCCCAGGCGGGGTTGGCTGCTGCGGAGGGGCGGGTGGGGTGCGTCTCCCCAGGCGGGGTTGGCTGCTGCGGAGGGGCGGGTGGGGTGCGTCTCCCCAGGCGGGGTTGGCTGCTGCGGAGGGGCGGGTGGGGTGCGTCTCCCCAGGCGGGGTTGGCTGCCGCAGAGCAGGGGGTCCCCGGCTGGGGTTAGCTTCCGTGTGGGGGGGAGTCTCCACGGGCGGGGTTAGTGCTGTGGAGGGGAGCTCCACGGGCGGGGTTAGTTGCAGAGGGGGGTAGCTGCTGCGGAGGGGCTCCCTGGGCGGGGGGCGACGGGCTCCCCGGGAGGGGGGCTGGGTTAGCTGCCTTGGGGGGGGGCATCCTCTGGTTGGGGAGAGCGGGGGGGCGTGGTTAGCTGGGTGTGGAGGTGGCACAAGGTGGAAGTTTTGCCTAGGGCGCGAAACTTCCTTGCACCGGCCCTGAGTCTACCTGTCACTATTCCTCCTGTTTGCTTTCCTCTTGGCATTTCTTCCAGCCTGGCCAAGGAAAACCAGCCAATGTCAGTTTCCTTTTTGGTTTAGGGTAGGTCTGTATTAAACAAAAGGGGTGTGCTTTAATTTGGGCTAAAATAGCAGTGAAGACGCAGCAGCTTGGCTGCTCACTCGGGTTAGCAGCTCAGGGTAAAGCCCATAGGGCCGCCTGGCATTGGACTCAAGCTGCGTAGACAAACCATTCGTCAGTTTCCTCCCCAGGTTTTTAGCCCTGGGGGACGTTTGCTTAAAAACCACTGTTTTCAGTAGACAATAGTTTAAGAACCAGCCACATGGGAACATTTCTGCTGGCTGTAGGGTTTGTAAAAGCTGCTTTTGTGTGTTTAATGTTACTGTTGGGATAATCAGAATCGCTGAAAGGACACATTGTTTTCTTCCCTAAAGATTGAGACAGTAACAAAGATAGAGGAATACAGCAGAGCTGATGCAGTGTAGGAGGGGAGCTGCTGTAAGCAGATGAACCCCGATTAGAAAAGCTGTGTGACTGATGCATAATATTTATATATTTAATCCATTTCAACCCATTTTTGCCACCTTCGCTCAGGTTCTTCTGTTAATCTAATACAGGCAGGAGGTTGCTCCATTTCCCTTAATTCTTTTATTCTGATCCACTCCAGGAAGAGTTATTACTGCAACCTAGATCTGGACCCTACCCTACCCTTACCCCTCAGCTTTGATTATTTCTTATTTGCATGGCCGTAGTGCCCAGGAGCAGTCATGCCTCGTTGTGCTAGGGGCTGTATAAACACAGAGCAGAGAGACAGATTGTAAGCTCCTTGGGGCAGGGGCTCAGTATAAGACAAGACAGGGACATCAGACGGGGGAGTACAAGGGAACAATGAGACGCTGTTGGCCATTGTGGACGGCGATGGTATCTGACCACTAAGTCGGCCCGTTGAAATCAGTGTTGCTGCTACCTGTGGTAAAGGCGAGGGAGGGTATTGGAGGAATCTGATCCATAGTGATGAGAGCGTGGGACTGAATATGAGTTGGCAGCATCCCCACGAGTCCTTCTATGACGCTGTCTGGTTTCCCTCCCCAGGACACTTCTACTGCATGCTGCACTATTCCAGCCCCTGCAGCGTGGAGGTACCGGACAGTGTGTCCCACGCCGCACCACAGGAGGTAGGTGGAGATGTGTCCAGCACTGGCCAGCTGGGCCTGTTCGTGCAGATTTAGCCCTGTCCAGTAGCAAAGCAGTAAATGGACTCTGGGCTGATCTGGTAACCAGCTAGCAAATGTAGTTCCCCATGGCTGCTTCCCAGCTGCAGTTCTAACCCTCTGCATTTGGCCCCTGCTAGGATCCCTCCAAGGGCACCCGATTCTGCTCTCCCTCCGACGCCAGTAGCCTGGGCTTGGCCACTGGGGCGGCGAAGCTGAGAGTGGATTCTGATGGGCAGGGCCCGCCTGGGAGCCCGTCCTCCTTCCCGAAACAGCTGGCAGCGGCTCAGCCGTCAGAGCCGTGGGAGGGAGCTGGGGAGGGTGCCGTTCCAGCCAGAGAGGACAGAGGCTCTGGCACGGCAGACATGCAGCAACCTGCAGCTCAGCCCCGCACTGTGCTGGAGGAGAACGTGGGAAGGCCCATCTCCTCCTATGTGGCAGGCAGGGCCCAGCCTCAGGAGCCTGGTGCTGGCCTAGGATATCGGGCCAACGGCTGGTCTCAGCAGGAGGAACAGAGTCTCCGGGAACGCGGTCACTTGGGCACAGCGCTGCGGCAACCCAGCCCAGAGCCTCGGCCTCCAGAAAAGGGGCCCACAGTCCCCGACTTCAGGCAGGCCGAGGAGGAGGGGGAAGACACCAGGAAGAGGAAGAAAATTCAGCTGTCGCCCTTGGAAAAGCTCAAGCTGTCCACGCTCAGCCTGGACTCTGAGACAGAGAGCCAGGGAGGTTCTGGGAAGCACCAGACAGGCTGGGAGCCGTTCCGAAGCGCCGCCTCGGCGAAGGGCCAGGGTGCTCTGGAGAGAGGGCAGGTCTCCTGGGTCGAGCCTGGATTCAGCAAGGAGGCCGAAGGTAATTGCAGTCTCTGAGTCTCTGGTGCAGCTGAGTGCTCAGTTACCTAGCCAGGCTGTGAACTCCCCTCCTGCCTTTCCTCCAGCACCATGTATTTAGATGCTTTCTCCCTCCCCCCCAAAGCACCCGTGGGTGCCCCCGTGACTTACAGGGCAGAAAGCTGCCGTGGTGGTGGCTGATCTCCCTGTGCCTGCAACAATACTGCCCAAGGCTGTAACTGAGGCCCAGGAATTTTGGTGGTCCCAGAGTGGACTGTGAAGGCTTCTTCCCCTGCTGCCACTGTCCAAGCTGCTGTGTGAGACGAGGGATGTGGGTCACAACCCAGTTCATAGTGGACAGGTGCCCAGCTCACAAAACCCACCATCACGCTTTGGTTCCAGCTGGCTCCCCAGCCAGCAGACCCGGGCCCTGAATGAGCCATGGAGAAGCCTGGCCAAATGAGACCGAACGTGCTGTTCCCATTGCCAGCCAGTTCCCTCCCTCTGAGCCCTGGAGCTCTGGATATCTCATAGCTGGGTCCACCAGAGATTTACAGCTGTGAAGGCGAGTTGTACCACTGATTGCCAGAGGACCTGCCCAGGGCTAGTCCTAAATCAACTGCTCTTCTCTGCACAGACGTAGAGGAGACTGACAGTGATGACGAAGAGGAGGAGAAAGATGAGGAGAGCCAAGACCTTGGGTACTTAACAGAGAACGTGAGTGTGATGAGTCTGAAGTCCACAGAGGTGTTAATGCAACAGACTAATACTAATGTAGCTACGTGGGTGTGACTGTGGGGCTAAGAGGACTTGCACAGGGGCCCTGTCTACACCCCAAGGTTTAGCTTGCAGTAAATGGGTCCCAGATTCTCTCTCGCCCTCCTGCGTTGATCACTTTTCATTCTGCCCTAAACTTCACCTGGTCTAACTAGATTGTAGGCTCCCTGGGGCAGAACCCTGCCTCATGCTCATTAGTAAAGGGCTGGCCAGTGGGTGGTGCTTCAGGACAATAAAGAATAATCAAGGCTTATTCAATCAGCCCCAGGCCAAGGCCAACCCTAGTTTCTCAGGGCGTTGTGACTGCTCTGTTGAGCCCTATGAGAGGCATGCCCCCTTCTGACCCTGCCTCTTGTGCTGTGCTTCCAGCGTCTCCTAAGTTTGGGCGAAAAGGAAAAATATCCCACCTGGAAGAGAACATTGACCCGCCGCGCCAAAGAGGAAGAGATGAAGAGGTTCTGCAAAGCCCAGGTAATGCCCATTCCCTGGTGCTGGGGGTGGGGCCTGGGGCTCTACCCACCGCCTGTCCTAGTAAGGAATAGCAGGGGTGGGAGAATCTCCAAGAGTCACTGCAGCCAGTGGGCTGGGAAAGCTCTCAATAGGCTAGTTCAGCGCTTCCTCAATGCCAGCCCATCATACTCTTAGGGATTTTCTCAGTCTGGTCTTCTGTTGCTGTCTACTCCAGTGGCTAGAGCCAGGAACGTAGACATGGCTGCATGAGAACAGACCAATGGTTCATTGATCTAGTCCCGGTGAGTAACGCTGGATGTTTCAGGGGGAGATGAACAACTCACCATCCCCACTGATAGTGTATGCAGTTGTGCATCATCTGTTTACCACGTTGGGTTAACTCCTGAAGTGTCTCGCGAACATTCCTCCCCCCACCATTATTCACTCACTCTCTTGGGCATTGATTTGGAGAATGGACTGGAGAGGATGCTTATAAAATTTGCAGATGATACCACACTGGGAGGGGTTGCAAGCACTTTAGAGGCCAGGATTAGAATTCAAAACGACCTTGACAAATTGGAGAAATGGTCTGAAATCAACAAGACAAAGACAAGTGCAAAGTACTTCATTTGGGAAGGAAAAATCAATGCACCGGGGTTTAGGAAAGATGTGGACAAATTGGAAAGAGTCCAGAGGAGAGCAACAAAAATGCTCAAAGGCTTAGAAAACCTGACCTGTGAGGGAAGGTTAAAAAAATTGGCATGTTTAGTCATGCAGAGGGATCTGATAATAGTCTTCAGAGATGCTAAGGGCGGTTATGAGGAGGACGGTGATCAATTGTTCTCCATGACCACTGAAGGTAAGACAGGAAGTAATGGGCTTCATCTGCAGCAAGGGAGATTTAGGTTGGATATTAGGAAAAACTTTCTAACTATCAGGATAGTTACACTCTGGAACAGGCTTCCAAGGCGGGTTGTGGAATCCCCATCGTTGGTGGTTTTTAAGAACAGGTTGGACAAACCCCTGTCAGGGATGCTCTAGGTTTACGTGTTCCTGCCTCAGCGCAGGGGGCTGGACTCAATGACGCCTCGTGATCCCTTCCAGCCCTGCATTTCTATGATTCTATGACAGGGCTTTTGGGCTCTGTTCCCAGCTCTCTGGCTGACTTGCTGTGATCCTGGACAAATCCCTGCACTCTGTGCCTTGGCCAGCCGCAGTTTACAGACAGGGAAAGTTAACGCCTGCCTCCCAGGGGTGCTGAGCTTAGGCGATGATAGTGCGTGGATTAAAGGTGCCGTACAAGGGTGACATTATTATTAGTTCCTGAGAATTGGTCCTTGGCATCCTGTCCCCCTTGCCAGCAGCTGGAGAGGCCATAATTTGACCCTTCCCCGGAGGTTAGAGATGCTAGGAAAGGAAGACAAAGTATCCAAGTGACCTTTCTCTGGTGCATTCCAGTCCATCCAGAGGCGTCTGGAGGAGATTGAGGTGACGTTCCGGAAGCTGGAGGAGAAGGGGATACAGCTGGAGAGGTCACTGCGGGGCGAAGGAGGTAGGAGGAATCCCAATGTACCAGTGCCTGCAGACAGGCACCACTAGGATGTACTGTCTCAGTGTCCCACAGGGACAGGTATCATCACCCTAACTCCCATTCACCAGCCCTTGTCTCCGGGTCAGTGACATCTCTGGGGCACCTTTATGTCCTACCCACACAGTCTCCCCTCTTCCCGCCCCTTAGGGACCCAGTCTGAGCTGAAGACTCAGTGGATGAACAAGTTACTCTCTCTGGTGCAGAAGAAGAACAGCCTGGTTTCCGAGGAGTCGGACCTCATGATTGAGTAAGACGCGGTTGTGTGTGTATAGCGGTGTGGGGAGGTGCACTGGGATTCATGATATCAGTGCTCCTTCAATAGCCCCACCTGTGCTCTGCCCCTCACCTGCCTCAGCCAGGACTGTCTCTAACTGTCCCAGCAGCTGTCCTTTTAAACAAAACTGAAGAGAAATTCTTCCTCCTCCACTAAAATTCAGTAGCCTGCAATGCGGCTGTCCCACACCAGTGGCATGGTCTGATGCCCCCACAGTGGGAGTGAGAGCAGCTCTATTCACTAGAAAGGCCAGGGCTGCTCCTTGCCGGGGGATTGCCAGATTCGAGACTGAACCTTCAAATCCCAGCAACCTATCACAGTGGCCTAAAATGGCTGTTTCTATTTTCCAGCGTGCAGCTGGCCCCCTGCTCACATCTCCTCAGCCAGCAGAGGGTGACATGAGCTCCCAATACAACTCTGAGCCTTTTGTGCGCAAAGCTGTTACACGTACACTGTGCGAAACATGCCTTCGGTATTGCCCAGTTCCAGCCACCCCAATGTCCTGCCAATCCATCCCCCTACCCAGGCGTGTTACCATGTCCTTAAACACACCTGCTGCCTCAGAGAGACAGACACGGGGCAGAGGACTTCCTTCAGTGTCTTGCTCTGGGGAGTGGAGATCTGCCCAGCACTGAAGGCCCACAGGGCAGAAGCCCTGGGCTGCTGCTGTCCCGGCTCCGGGGTCTGACACGGGTCTTATTTTCTCGCCCTGCAGGGTGCAAGAGCTGAAGCTGGAGGAGAAGCAGTGCCAGCTGGACCAGGAACTGCGGCGATACATGAACATGGAAGGTAAGAGGGAGCACGCCCCTCATGGCCTTGCAGCTTCCTTTTGCTGCCGGGCTGGTCACATGCACAGGCGCCTGGGGGGACGGAGGCAACCTGCAGCACGGCCCCTCCCTGCCCCGCCAGTTGAAATGGGAAGGTGGCACAAGCAATTGGAATGACTGTACATTATTCTGGGCATCCTCCGCAGTCTGTCTCTCCGTGCACTAATGCTTTATGGCTCTGAGTGGCTCTCTGCAGTGCGAACCTTTCCCGCGTTACAGATGGAGGCTCCAGCCAACATTCTGTGCCAGCACCGGTCACTAATTTGGGGGGCTTCAGATTCCCCACCCGCCCAGCAAGGCACTGGGCATCTATTGAACTCCCTAGGAGCAGGGAGCACTCAGCAACCCTGCAGGGATCAGACCCCAGCATGCTTTGGGAATTGTGGGCCTGATTTACCCACTGTCAGCAGTGCCAAGAGCTTCCTCACCCTCCTGCTGAGCTCTAGGGGTGCTGGGCGGGCACAGGCTACTTACCTATATTACGCCTGCTATTGACGTGCTGCTTCGGGATTATCTGGAGGAGTCTGTCCTCCCACGGGGCGGTCTGGTGACCTCTTGTCCTTCAGGGAGATCGGCGTTCTGCACCCGTGGATGGACTGAAGCTGTCTCCTCTCTGCCCCAGAAGGGGAGTGGGGGGGCAGAAATGTGATTTTACAGCCAGGGGAAACTGAGGTGACTTTCACGTAGCCAGAAGTAGAACCCAGGCGGCCAGTCTCTGATCACTGCTTCCCTTGTCCTCATTGGGAAGCAGGAGACTCCTAATCTCCAAGTTGATTCACTTTTCTGGAGCAGTGCGGATGAGCAGGGCAGTTCCACGCCATTCAGCCTGAATATGTATCCTGCCCCCCCTCTGGTCCAGTGTCGCTGCAGGGATGGAGGCATTTATACTAATGGGGGTGTCTCTGTAGAGGGACCGGCCTGGCACCCTGGGGCGGGAGAACCGAGCTCTAACGCTGCTAGCATGCTGTGCCAGGCGCTGGCTGCGGCAGGGCTCTAGGAACTCACTCCCTGCTCTGTTCTTGCAGAGACGCTGAAAATGCCCCAGGACAGGCTGGCGGAGAAGGAGATCCTGGCCCAGCTGGTGGAGGTGGTGAACCAGCGAAATGCCCTGATCCATGTGCTGGAGGAGAAGCGCCTTAGCGAGCTGAGTGAGGATCTCCCAGGGACAGCGCAAGGGTGGGCAGGCTGATGAGCTGCCAGCCTGCTCCCTGCTACGGACCCAGCAGGGACTGTTCCCCTACATCAGCCTGGCTCCTCGTTCTGCTAGGACACAACTGCCTGTGTCACCGACGGCCCATGAGACACTGCGGGCCTCTCCCCAGCAGCGTGAGAGCTGCCGGCACGGTCAGGTCACCCTGGGAGAGGTAAGGGAGCACGTACCGAGGCAGCGTGCGCCTGACACTGAAGTTACTGCCAAAGCCTCAATGAAGGGGATGAATCTGCTGTCTGGAGCACCAGGCTCCTCTTTCGCCTGCTCTGGCTGAATGGCAGGACCAGCCCAGTTCTTGGAACGGGGGTTTTTGTTCATGGGGCTGGGCCCCAACCCACCAGGCAGGCTTAGCAGTTTCCTCTCTTGTTTTAGTGCTTGAGCGCCGCTCCCCGGAGCGAGGGGGAGCGGATTGGGCTGTGTGGCAGCATTTGACTTCAGTAGAGAACAAGGCCGACACCGAGCTTGTAACATGTTAGAAACGCACCAGGCAGCTGTAGCATTAAGCCCGTGTTGCCAGGTGGGGGTAGAGCGTCGAGTGTTCTCACCCCTTAGCCCAGGGGTGGCCAGCCTGGGGCTCCGGAGCCACGTGGCTCCTTGTACAGGCACCGACTCCGTGGCTGGAGCTACAGGTGCCAACTTTCCAGTGTGCTGGGAGTG
Organism: Gopherus evgoodei; assembly: GCF_007399415.2. Taxonomy (NCBI): domain Eukaryota; kingdom Metazoa; phylum Chordata; order Testudines; family Testudinidae; genus Gopherus; species Gopherus evgoodei. The sequence goes on along the minus strand of NC_044325.1, from coordinate 137,501,759 downwards.
CTCTCTGCTCAACCCCTGGCCCTGCCCCCACTTCCCGCCCCCTCCCCTGAGCCTGCTGTGCCCTCGCTCCTCCCTCCCAGAGCCTCCTGCGTGCCACAAAACAGCTTATCGAGGTGCCGGGAGGGAGAGGGAGGTGCTGATCGGTGTGGCTGCCGACGTATTACGGTGGCTCTTCGGCAATGTACGTTGGTAAATTCTGGTTCCTCCTCAGGCTCAGGGTGGTCACTCCTGCCTTAGCTGATGGATACACGAGACTCCCCGGCAAGGTTTACTCCAGCTGCCTTGCAGTGTGGATGTTTAAGCCAAGTTAACTAACCCCTTTTCCCCCAGTGAAGATACAGCCTTGGCCTTAATGCTAAATGGGCACGATTCAGTTATTCAGGGCATGAGCTCTCAGGTTCCTTTTAAGCCTCAGGGAGTTGCTGGATTCCTTTCAGATCAGTCCTGTTAGAAACTGGTCTTAGTGTGTCCCCCAAATGTTTCCTTCTGCAACTCAGACACGGGGGCCTAGCCAGTGCCAGAGAACTAATCAAACAGCTACAGCCTGCAGTATCTGGCCAACAGTGCCTAAGCTAAGCTCCACTACCGTCACGGGGCACAGCGCCTCCTGCTGGTCCCCCTCATCACAGATTCCTGTAACTTCTCCTCTCTGATGTCGTATGCAGTGTTGTGGTAGCTATGTCGGTTCCTGGGTACTAGAGAGACAAGGTGGGTGAACTCTGTAAGCTCAATAACTTGTCACTCCCTCGCAGCAGTTGGTCCAATAAAAGATTTTACCTCACCCGCCTTGTCCCTCCTCTCTGTCAGCAGATGTCTTCAGTGTCCATGGAAACTGGTGGGACTTACTAATGCTCAGTGCAATCTCCGGGAGTCTAACAGGATCCAGCCAAAGCCAGTGAAAAAGACTAAGGAGCAGGAATTGAAGAGTAGGCGGAGAATGGCTGGGTTTTGTCACTGGGTGTGTCAGCTGGACACATGGGGTTAGTTTCCATCTACCTAGCTCCACTAGCAGGGAAGCGGTGGCTGCATGGACTAGCCACTCCAGTGCACACTCTGGGCGGGGTGGTATAGCCTGTGCTGCTCCTATGGTTGGGAGCTAGCTAGATCAATGCTAATGCCAGTATATCTACATACCCTGAGCTGGGGGGACAGGCCTTGTAACTCCAACTCCTTACGGCTTTGCCTTAGGTCAGGAGTCTGCAACCTTTCCTTCCTGGGTAATGACTCGGGTTTCACTGCTCCGGTATCTGAACTAGCTGGATTAAAGCTAGCTCCTGTATGTCTACACACGCACCTTCAGTCACGGCGGGACAAGTCTAACTGTATTACCAACAGGCCTGTCCTATCCCCGTGTGCGTCGAGGGGAACAGCAGTCTGTGTTCTTTCCTATGAAGATGTCCCTTCGAGAGATCTCCCGTAACTAACACCCCACCTCCTGTTAGCAGTGTTACAAGCACTCAGTCTCTTAAAGGAGTGAATACAAACATCTGTTCAGAAAGTTTATTTAACTCTAAAAGGCAGCAATAGAAAACCTGCTGTAATCAGTAAGATACCAAATGCTCAGTAATGCCGCTTGTTTAAAAATCAAGTTAACCATAAAAAGGTCTGTGGAGCAATCCAGTGCAAAAGAAACCCCCTGCTCTCCAGAGTAGCTGCTGCCAGCTGGTAGTGCCATCCACTGAGTGCCCAGGAACCTCTTGATCCCCTCACCCCCCTCCCAACCCCACCACTGTCCTACATGGAGCTGAGCTTGTCCTGCAGCGCCTGGAGCGCCAGCCTCATCTGCTCCTCCGTCCCCTGCAGCATCTTCACCTCGATGGTGTGAAAGACGTACACCACCATCGAGAGCAGCAGCACCACCGTAGCCAGCAAACTCAGCAGGGAGAAGGACAACTTGGGGAAGGGCTGGGGGGAGTCCCAGCCCACCAGGGAGCTCAGGCCCATGGCCGCCTGCAGGAGCAGCAGGAGCAGGGCCAGGATGGCCATGCGGCCATTGGAGTAGCGCTGGCGCTCGGCGGTGTGCAGACCCACCCGCACCTCTGTCCGGGCCTCATTCACCACGTCCACCAGCTCCGGCTCTGCAAGAGAAAACGGGGGCTTAGCCACCGCGTGGGACGGCTCCTCCCAGCCAGCCAGGCTGCCTCAGATACAGCCCCAGCCTCCCCGGGGCTCACGGTGTCTTACCCACCAGAGAGATGCACTGTGCCGATAAGGCAATCAGTGGGACTGCTAAGGCCTTGTCTATGCAGCGTGGGGGGGTTAATTTGCATTGAGTTTTTGCACACTAACTGGTGCCTGCTGTCAATGTGGTACCCAGTGTAAGCCATTTTCTGCTTCAGGACAGAGCAAGTGTGGGGCATTCTGGGCAGGTATCCCACAGTGCTTTGCTTCACTGCTAGGCTCTATGCATTCTCGGTCTTTTTCTTGCCACGTGATGTGAGATCCCTAGCGCCAGCTGGACGGAAACGATCGGGCTCTGGGATCAAACCCAGCTGTTCCCTTGATTGCTCTCTTGGGGTTTGCAAACGGCCTGCAAGGTCCATCTGCTACCGTGGCCTCGTTCCTGCAGAGCCTGGAAGAAGGAGCCCAGAAGTGGCTGCGGTCAGAGGCCCACCTAATGCCTTGGCAGGCTGACCCAGCTGGCAGAGCTCTCTCAAGATCCCAGTGCTCCAGGCCCTGGGCTGCCCTCTCTGAGCCAGCTGCGCCCCCGTTGGCGAGGTCTGAGCAGCCCAGGCACTCACCGATTGCGCTGCTCGAGCCCTTGGCCTCCTCTCGTGGCTTCACGCACAGCGTAGCCATGACAGCTTCGTGGTCCGAGTAGGGAATGCTCTTTCCGGGGGCGGTGCCCGTAGTGGTCACGAGGCTGTCACACTTCACTGCAAAGTGAGACAGTCCCTAGGGGAAGAGAAGATGGTGGGCGATGGGGTCCGGGGGCCATTCTCCCCACGGCCCCTCCTCAGCCTGTCATGGGACGTGGCCCACTTGGTGAAAGTGAAGTGTGCTGCTCCGTGGCCTAGAGACTGAAGTGGAAGCTAGGAGGCCGAGTGCCCTGCTCTAACCACACAGAAACATCTCGAGATGGGGAGTTTTTACTGGCAATATTTCCCCACTGTCCAGAAGGCTGACAGAGCTGAGCTCCACCCTCAAGTTACAGACCGAGCAGGGCAGCAATGTCGCCCAAGGCCATACAGCGAGCAAGTGGCAGGAGCTGGGGTTATAACTAAGGCCTTCCTGTGTCCCAGGCCTGCGTTCAGTCCACGGTGCCCACCTGCTCAGATGTGAAAAGCAGGAAGACTTCCACAGTGCAAGGGCTATGGATTTTGGCTAAGGGACTTCAAAACCAGCAAGATCTACTATATAATATGGGAGGCAGTGCTGCCTAATGGACAGAGCACTGGACTAGGTCTCAGGAGACTGAGGGGTCTATTCCCAACTCTGCCCTTGGCCTGCTCAGTGACCTCGGGCAAATCATCACCCCATGCCTCAGTTTCCCCATCTGTAAAATGGGGCTAATGCTATTGACCTCATTGGTAAAAGTGCTTTGAGGTCTATGGATGAAAAACGCTGTGCATAAGACCTTGGTGGCAGTAACAGCGTAACAACACTGTGCTCTACCAATGCAAAGCAGCATTTGAGCCCAACAGTCCCTGATGCAAGGGTACGTAACAGGCACAGACCTGCTCTGGAAAGGCTGCTGTCTCTGGAGCTGAGGGCTGAAGCAGCCAGGACAACAGCCTGAAGAACAGAGTGTGAGTGTGGGATGGACCAGACCCAGACAGGCCGCTTCTGCCTCTCCGGTCTGGCTCGCAGTGCTGGGAGGCAGGAGGCAATGCAGCCTGCTGGGCAGTTCCCGGCACCAGGATGCAGCCCAGGGCCCTGTTCCCAGCTCTGCCCTGGACGCAACCTGTGACCTTGGGCAGGTCACCTCCCGTCTCCGCCCCATGTACCTTGTAGAGAATGTAGTCGATGCGGATTCCCAGCGGGAAGGGCTGCAGTTCCTCCTTGTTGATGAAACAGTTGGTTGGGACCAGGGTGCAGCCGTCCTCACAGCCCTGGGAGCCAACGCAAGGTCAGTTGGTGCCCCTCCTGACGGACCAGACCCTGCCCTTCTCCCAGAGTGGGTGGGGAGCAGAGCCAGCGGCCCGCTGAGGGGCAGGGGCTCTGGACTCTTACAGGGACTGCAGCCTGGCTGGTGGCTGGGAGGGGAGGTGGAGGGGCTGGGGGACAGCAGGCCAGGGAGGGAGCTTGGGGGCACTCAGGGTGCAAAGGAGGGTCAGCAGGTGGGAGGGGAGCCCAGTTTCTGGGTTTACCTGCTGCAGGTATTTACTGTCTGTGCCCCCTGCCACGCCAGCCAGTCCTGCATGCTCGCCCATCTCCCTCGCAGCAGCTCCTCCCTGCCCAGGCCCTACAGGGAAGTCCTTACCTCGAACCTCTCTGTGTCGGGGAAGGAGTCCCGCAGCCCTGTCCAGCCTCGCAGCAGCCGGATCCCCACGTCCCCAGGGTGCATGTTCAAATCCCCACCGAGCAGCACCACGTCTGCTCCCTTTGAGGTGTGCCTGAGGGGACGGGACAGAGTCACTCGGCATGGCCAGAGAGCGAGCTAGCCCCCCCGTCATGCTCCCTATGGCACCCCCTGCTGAGAAAGCCAGGGACTAGAGTAGCTGGGGGCTTCTTCCACAGCTGATGCACCCACAGCGTTTTCTACAGCACCCCCTGCGGGGATTGGCCAAGTCTGGAGCAGTTCCGAGCTCCCCTGCTAAAGCCCCTTTGTTCCCTAGATGAGACGAGACACCGGGGTACAAACAAGGTCCCATTGGCGATAAGCCCGCGGGGGGCGTCTCTGCTTTACTCACTGTATGAACTGAGCCAACTCCCAGGCCTGCACCACTCGATGGGGGAGGTAAGCGTCCTTGTCCCGGCAGTACTCCGCATGTAGCTGGGGAAAGGGAGGACATAGGCAATGAGTCCAGGCGCTCGGGGACAGACACTGGGAACCTAGCTCTCATCCGCCCTATACCAATGCCCGGTGTGCTCCATGCTCCATGCAGTCTGGCTTTAGATATCTCCAGGCAAGGAGATGAGGCAAGAGGCACTGGATGGAGAAGGAGAGAAGGCTTTTCACCTCCAGGGCTGAATCCAGCCCTGCTGGGTAATGACCGGATATTGCTGGTTAGTGCATCGCACAGGCTCCCATCACATCTGGCACTAACGGAGCCCCTCTCGCTGGCAGTCTTTTGTTTCCAAGATCTGTGCCAGCAGGGGATGTCCGGAGCATCCAGACTTCTTTCCTGTCCCATGTCAGAACAGCAATGTTGCTGTGCGGGAGGGGTGAATGTCCGGGGGAGGGGAAGGGACTGATGGTCTAAGGGGGCTCAGCTGGGGCTAGTGGGGTGAAATTGAGCAAAAGGCAATCAGGAATCCTTTCCTGCTGGTGGAACGGTCTTCCAGGGGAAACAGTGAGAGACCCCATGGCTTGAGACATCTCAAACTAGACTGCACGCTGTTCTTCCAGTGACTCCCAGTCTGTTAGATCCTTGGCCCCCACCCCCACCTTCCCCGCAGTGATACTCACGTGGGTCACGTACACGTGGAAGATAATCCCACAGATCTTGATGACGAGGAGCCCCACGGCCTTGCCGCAGAACCAGTCCCCGTGCTGGAGCTGCCGGGACAGGAGAGGAGAGAGAGAAGGCTGGTTACAATCTGAGCGTCGCTGCAAAGGGCCCGCCCCCCGCCTGTGACTTGGCTGTTAGCAGCCCCCGTGGCGTTCGGCCCCCTGCACTCACCATGTAAGGGTAGCCGTTCAGGGAGTACTGGTACAGGAAGGTGTCCAGGATTGGGTATCTGGAGAACACGCAGAGCCCACTGCCAATCACCCCACTACGAAAGAGAAACTAAGTCACCATCTTCAGCCAGAGCAGCACCGCCTTGTCACTCTGCTCTGCCCTTGGGGGCTACTAGGTGGCATTACTGAGCAAAACTCCTGGAGGAAAGGAGTGGGGGGGGGTCTAGTAGTTACCGCAGGGGCGAGGTGTCAGGACTCCTGGGTTCTATTCCTGGCTTTGGGAGGGGAGTGGGGCTGGGATTATACAGCAGTGGAGTGGGGGTCAGCAGTCTCCCAGACAGATTTAAGAAGGGGTCTTATTAATGAGTTAGGGTAAGCGATGGGCTAGAAAAATGTCGTTGCTATCACATGTGATGCATGTATCTGCTGGGTAGCACCAAGGTGGATACAGATTCTGGAGTGGTACAGTTTTTCTATAGCACGTAAATGTTTAAACGTTGTAGGGCATTGAGGCTGAACAAAAACCCATCAAATCCCCAAAAGGGGCATAACTCGAAGAAACAGTCTTAAATTTGACCAAAATTGGCAGAAAACGTCTACGTACAATTGATCATGCAACTCTGTATGCAAAATAGTGCTGTCTGGGAAATATTTAGCACCAGGTGATATATTTGATGCATGTTCCTGTACTTTTTTTGCGTGTGGTTAAAGCAGTAGTCTGTAGTCACGCGACAGCATGAGCCTGTTTGCACCATGTAATGCGTCTAAATATTTGTCAGTATTCGTGGAAAGGACTGACTGGAGAAAAGTTTTTGTCGCTGTTTTATAGTTTATGCATATTGGCTGCCGTCCAATGCTTGCTGCACATGCTACTGATGTTAATGCAGCGTACACCTCAATGAAATACTTTCTGGGTATGTTCTCCACTCTAGGCCAGGTCTAGACTTATGATGAAGCAACCTCCTGCAAAGCACAGTTGATTAAATGGAGGACTCAAAGGGAATTTGACAATGGCTGCCTTGAGATGGAAGACATGTATCGTGCAATGAATGTCATGGGTGATGTGGGCAGTGTGATGCAGGAAAGTGGGTTTGAAGACATCCTTGTGGAAGCCATCATCTATGCTGCATCAATCATCTGCCATGCTCTAAGAGGGATGGCATATAACCCTGGCGTTAGAATCCACAAATTTATGAATGAGGCTACACATCACTGGAAGTGGATGGCACCTGGCGATCCCATGAACAACGTTCTTCCAGAAGAGGAGACAAGCTCCATCTTGGAGAAAGCTTGAGCACGCATTGAAGCGTTTGAAGATGTGGAGCCAGCACACGGAGAAAACGGCATGGAAGCACAGAATGCTCTGGCAGAGCACCCAGTCGCTCCACCAGCTCATGGATACATGTTATCCAAGGAAAAAACTGTTCAGAGACTGTCAGGACCTCAGCTGGTTCTGAGCACAGTCACCTAGCAACCTAATGAGCTTGGCTGGGCCCAATAAACCCTTACTAAGTGACTGTGCTCTCTGATTGGACAGAAGGAACAACAGGTTCCCTATTTAAGCCTGGCAGACACTGCAGCACAGCAGACGAGCTTCTTGTTCAGCCCTTGCTTCATCTCATGCCTGTTCTACTTCAGCCCTTGTCCCTGCCTTTCTCTGACTCCTAACTCTGACCACGGGCTTGTCTCCTGATCATGCCTCCAGTCTGCCCGACCCCTAGGCCAGCCTTCTACTTCGACCACCGAGTCACAGCACCTACTCTGCAGCATGTCTGCTCTGGGAGAACTATGTCACGGGATTCTCCCAACTGCTGGTGGATTATGTAGCAGCAAAGAGAGATGATAACACGTCCACGGAGCTTGAGACATTGGCAGAGATGATTCTACTTGACTTCCAGTGTGGTCATGTGAATGAGGCAAGATAGGGTTGTATAAAGGTAACAGAAGACAGACTTGTGGAGGATGAGAAGCCAGATATGTATCATGTCCCAGTTGATAGGGAACACAGTACTGGACTGCCAGACCCTTCAGTGGTGTATGGCATGACATGGCCGTCAAGCAATCTCTCAGCAAGGACTGTAGGAAGCATCAGCATCTTTGCCCAAAGGATAAGGCTCTGACCCAGTATTACCTGACTATGCATTTTAAGGCAGCTGTAGCAGTGATGATAAACAAAGGTGTAGAATGCAGCCTTCAGCAGTAGATCACCACAAAGAAGCCACTACAAAGTGCATGGCTGCTGCTGTCCAAGATAGTATAAAAGTCGTGTCTGAAAGAATGACCCTGAAACAAGCCCAGACAACAGCCAGCCACTTGTGAATGCTGCAACAGCTACTGTGGCCCCCCCTGAAACTGCAGAAAGCTTGTGCATGACCAGAGAGAATGGCACACAAGAAACAAAGCAGTTTAACTAGTAGGCTACAAAGGGGGGAGGTAGGCCTCTTTTGATCCCATAAACAGCATAATTGCAAATCATTTGGTAATCACAGTTGAACAAAAGAAGACGCAGACAGCACAAGCAGTTATTGTTGGTCAGATATCCAGCAAGCTGATAGTTATTGTCCAGTCCAGAGATGCTGATAGCCAGAGTCTGATGAAGTATGAGCTGGCACCTGCCCCACTTTCCCTCTTCAACTTGGGATGGATCTCTGAGAAATACCAAAAGAGCAACATACCCTCTTGGCTGGAGAAAAATCTGTCAATGGTTAAGCCACCTTGTATCACAGGTTGGCTGTACGTTGTGTGACAAGGTACGTCTTTATGGTTGTTCTAAACCTGCTGCCTGTTCATTTCATCGGGTAACCCCTGGTTCTTGTGTTCTGTGAATAGGTAATTTAACACTTCCCTAGTCACCTTCTCCACACCATTCCTCATTTTATAGACCTCTAGCATGTTCCCCCTCAGGTGTCTCTTTTCCAAACTGAACAATCCCAGTCTTTTTAATCTCTCCTCATATGGAAGCTATTCCATACCTTTAATCATTTTTGTTGCTTCTCTCTGTACCTGTTCCATTTCTAACATATCTTTTTGGAGGGGGAGGGGGGCGACCAGAACTGCGTGCAGTATTCAAGGCGTGGTCAGCTGCTGAACAATATCCATGGCTATTGTTGGTGACAATTATGCAAATGAAGAATCAATCAAATTTGGTGAGAGAGCCCACAGGCACAATGTCCAAATGCAAGAAGTTTGGAACCCCACTGTGCTAGCAGCATTACCAAAGCAACGCCTGATAATGATGCTATATTCAAAGACTAAATTGAACTTGAAAATTCGTGAAGTGGGAGCAGAGACAGTCAGCTGGTCATGAAGTGTACCTTGCAGGTGTGTGTCACTGCATCGAAGGAGTAGTGCCTGGTCATTACAGTACTTGAGGCAGATCCCGAGGAAGCGGATTCACAGGTGTTCTTGCACATTGCTCATGCAAAGCAAACACCCAGAGTAAACAGGCTGCTTGGACTCAGATGGGGAAGCTCCGTGCCAAAGATAACGCTCTGTTTGTGGGGCAGTTGGTGTTGGCCCAAAGAAGAGCTTCATTCCCATGCACAGGGAGGCTATGGAGCTGGGAATGGATGTGTGTCTGAGGTGGCCAAACAGTCATGCACTCAGTGGTCGTACCTCTACTTCAGCTATCAGGGGCATGGGAAAAAGAGATGGCTGCAGACAGCAGCTGAGCACCTGAGAAGGAGTTTAGAGCTTTTCTTCCCACTCTGCACAGCAGGAGTGTGGAAGTAGGGGAGCTCCAGAATGGCTCTCGCACACCCATTTGGACACCCCACTCCCCAGGCTCAGGGCGCTGTGTCTATGGCATGCATTGCGCCTGCGTGTTCTCAATTCCCCACTCGAGTCTTGGGGCTGAGGCAGGGGCCTGCACCGCTGGTGTCTATGCTTCATGCCCCACCCTGAGCTCCTGGCATTCACAAAGCATGTCCCGTCTCAGCTCGCTGGGTCTCAGGGAGGTGGCTGCCATATGGACCGAGCATGCCCGCTCCCAGCAGCCCCCTCCTCTGCTCTCTGGGCTCTATGCCTGTCACATGCCTAGGCTCAGCTCCCTTCCAGTCACAGTGCTGTTTGCCTCTAGCATGGACCAAGTCTACCCGCTCTCTGGGGAGGCAACACTCAGCACTGCCCTCCCTCACTTTGAGATGCCTAGAAAATCGGGCACAACGCCCCCCCCCCCCCCCCAAGCCTGAGTTAGGTGGTGAGGCTCCTTCCTCAGTGAACGGGGAGTGACAGGAATTAAAACTGGGCTTGTTGGACTGGTGAATCTGTTCCACTTTAACTAAGTATTATGTAGGCCAATAGATGAGTTAGAATCACTTGTTAGTCCAGTGGAGAGGGATCCCCATGCTGCCTGAGGAGGAGAAGGGCTTTGCTGCTGGTGCTCCCTTGAGCTTGCTGCTGGTCCACTTTATTAACTGGAGGGTCAAGGGTAGCCCCAGGGCTCTGCTATAGCCCAGTGGTTAAGGGGCAGACCTGGGGTGTTAGAGGCCTTGGTTCAATTCTCCCTGTGCTAGGGAGGGCCTGGGGCCTTTCCACTTGAATTAAATATTAGTTGGGCCACAGGGACCCTCCAATGTGAAAAGCTTGCTACAGGCCAGTGCTGAGGGCACTGCCTTGGGGTGCTGGTTCAAGTCCTCTCCCTACCAAAAGCAGAAAGGGATTGGGAGGGGGAGCTCCCTTACTCTTCCCTCTTGAACAGGTTCCACTTTAATTAAGGATAAGTTCTGCAAAGGCTAGCACTAGAATGACTCTACTGGTTTGACACCTGCCTGGAATGTGGGAGAACCAGGTTCATGTTCTCCCTCTGCCTGTTAAGAAGAGACTGAAACAGGGATCTCCTTCCCTCCCAGATGACTGGGCCTCATTCATAAGTTTGTGGATTCTAACACCAGGGTTATATGCTGTCTCTCTTAGAGCACGACTGATGCAGCATAGATGACAGCTTCCACAAGATTTCAGATGGATAATACATTTTAAAAATGCTTAAAATCATAATTCTGTGCAACTGTGAAATTTTAAATCAATCAAAATTGAAAAATATGCTTCACAATAAATATCAGCACTACTGGTCGAAAGGATAAACAAACCAGCGTTGAATATGGCAAATCTAAGTATCCTTTAAGCAGTCTCTTCTGGCAGAGGGAGATGGGACAGTGAGTACAGACACGGGATGGCTTTAAGGCTATTCTATCAACTCTATAAATATTATGGGAGAGTCTCCCAGGGAAAGAGGGATTCACTCATGCAAATCCCCAGGCAGGTAAACAGAAAAGGCTCAGAATCCCACCGCGCCCACCCTGGGAAATTGCACAGACTGGTTGAAGGCAGCGACCAAATAAAGAACTGAGAAGGGCAGAAAGCGGCCAGCCGGACATGGGGAAGGGGGTCACTCTCACTCAGCCCAAGAGGGGATGTGTCGCTGTGCCCAAGAGGCCCAGATCTGGTGGGGAAGGTCTAAGAGACTGTTCCCATCAGGGTGTCCATGTGGAAGGCGGGTGACACTCCATGACAATTGACTAGCCATTTATTCACACCTCAGTTAATCATGTATGAACCCCTTACAAGCATACCTTTAATATCAAGCCTGTCCCAGGCTGTATCTGAGAGGGCAGGAGACATAATGGCTGGGCTAGCACTGGAAGGGATGACCCTGCTTGTCTTTTTCCCTGACAAAGTCCGCTTGAGTGCTCCTGAGAGATGCTGTCTCAGCGAGTCGCTATCTGCTGCCTCCATCCCTTTGTGCCTGCCCATTTATGGTCATGCCACAGCTGCCTCGTGGGTGAGCTCCGCCCAGAGAACACCAAGAAACTAGTGTCACTGTCCCAGGCACTGCAAAGACAGCTGGAAAGCGTCACTGTTCCCTGCTGGGATCTCAGGGGAACCGCAAAGAGCCCCTGACAATCTCCGGAGATAGCTTGTGACATCCAGCCAATACCCTGCCCTCTGGTGATGGGGGTGGGGAGAATGTTCACCAGTCACCACCCTAAGGCTCTGTGTCAGAGGAGCAAAGGCCGCTCACCTGCCGTGGTCCCTGAGGCGGGGACACGACACGTAGCAGCCTGCTAGGGTTCAGTGCTGGCATAACAGCAGCAAACTTTGTTATGATTAAGAGGCAGTGCTTTCTGCTGAGCAAAAGAAAGGGTGTCTCCCACTTCCAGAGAATCTTTCCTCCCAGTATGCTTCACGGACCACTGCATTCATGGGTCACTGAAATGCAGCTATCTCTGGGGTGGAACGTGGCAACTGTTTAACAGTGCACCCCATCAGGTTCATGCAGCAACTGACATCTTACAGTGAGCTGTAGCTCCATAAAGCCAACCTGAACCCAGGCAAACTCCAACTGCTTCCTTCACCCAGAGCTTACACCCGTCGGCATGACCTAGCATTGCCAATCCCACTCCATGAGCTCGGCTTTGAGCTCTTTAAAAATACCTTCCAGATTATTTTTGTCTCCTGGTGTCGTAGCTGCCAGGGCTGTGTTTACAGACTTTCCTCTGCAACCATGAGAGACAGAAACCTCCCATCTTTTCTTTTAAGCTGAGAATCTCAGAGAATCGGGTCAAGGAGCTGGGACTTCAGAAAAACCATCAATGACTGCAAAGCTCCTGATAAGATCCCGCGAGTTTGCAAAATTGAGGGCTACCTGCTGCCAGGGTCCCTCTGATACACTGATAAGCAGCACTCGGGGACTCCAGCAGCTACTCTTACCTTTTGAAGTAGTGAGAGTAGGGGTAGCAGGCAGTCAGCTTCTGTTTCAGCTCACAATAGTCCCTCTCGCTCCACACCTGGAGAAGCAGGAGAGAGGCTGAGAACGGCAGGAACTTGAGTCACGGAAGAGAAGCCAGCCCAGCCCCCCCTGCTTCCATGGCCCTCGCCCTCTCCCTCCTTCACCCCCACTCCAACTCCCAGCCCTCCTCACCTCCCACACCCTGACCTCCCTGAGCCCTCACCTCCTGTAAGAGTGCCAGGTCAAACCCCTCCTGGCGAAGCGTGTCGCCAATCAGCCCAATGCGCTCCTGCCGCAGCTTGCTCAAGTAGCGAATCGCCCTGCGGGGAAGAAAGGAGAGGTTGTGATAAGCATCCTTGACAGAGGCTCACCTCCTCCTCCAACTAGCGCAGCTCAGGCCCCTAGTGCCTTGAGCAGTGACAGGGAAAGGATCTAGGGAGAGGTGCCCATGTGCTGGGAGACCCCTGAATGGCAAGGATCGCCCTCCAAACATGCAGCCGTCTAGAGCCCCAGCTCTGGCCTGCTTGAGGCAGGGATGCAAAAGGGACAGGAAGTTTCCTTCAGCCTCTTGCATGCTCACCTCAGCTTCAAAGCAAGAGAGACTCCTCTAGGGTCAGCCTGCGGGGACAGAGGGGCAAGCAGGTGGTTGCCCTGGGCACCAATTTCCGGCCTACAGGAGGATGCCAAATCGGAGGTTTGGGAGAAGGAGGAGCGCAAGGAGAACCAGGAGCAGCCAGATTTAAAATCAGACCAGACACAGGACTAGGAAGGTAGAGAGGAGAGGTGGAGGGGATTTGAATTCAATAGGGCTTCATGGCCCTGGTCACGTCTAATGCCTATGACTCCACGAAGCCATACACAAAATGAGAGCCCTTGCGGGAGGCCGTGTTTGCAGGCCTAGCCTGACTCCTGCATGGGTCCCGTAAGGTGCTTTGCATGCGTGCTTGGGAATCGGGGGCAGCGTGTACCCAACATACACTAGTGGAGCCAGTTTCCTTGCCCAACCCCAAACCCGCAATGCGCACAGTCTGCCTGCGGGCAAGAGCTGCTGGTGCATGAAACAGGAACAAAAGATTGACTATACCCAGGGAAGGGTTAGCAGGCTGGGCTGAGGAGGCTGGCACAGAGCCAACAGCCGTGCTGAGGTTCCCTGTATGGGGGGAAGAGTGGGGCTTGCTCCAGGAAGGAAGCTCATTGCAAATGGATAGGGGAGGAGGGACCAAAATGGAGATCCCAGAGCTGAGTAACTCCTGACTGCAGGGTGCAGATCAGCAGCTCAGTTGGGAGCGATGGGTTAACTGAGGCCCTGCTTTGCCTCTGGTGACAGATCCCCCCCTCCCCTCAAGACAGGGGCATCCAGCTTTGTGACACTTCACTCACACATCCCGGTGGCCTGGTTGCGAACAACGGGCACCAGGTCCCATTCCCAGGCACCTCCTCCTCGGGGAGCAGAGTGAGATTGAAAAGATCCAGAGAATGGCAGCTGCGGGGCATAGAAGTCTGGAGGGGCTCACGTATGATAAAGGACAATGCTGCCACTGCCAGCATCTCCCACCCCAGGATCTCCATACGCTTTAGCATCTCCCACCCCAGGATCTCCATACGCTTTACAATGGCAGCCCTGCTGGGAGGCGGAGGGATATATATTAGTGTCCCCACTTTACAGGAACTGAGGCACAGAGAGGCATCAAACTAGCAGCTGGGCTCCTGGCTCGCAAGTCCTCTGCTTTAACCCCTAGATGTGCTGAGATAGCTCAGAGGGACCCCCTGGCTGCATGTCATCCCTGTCCTAAGGTATGTCATGCCTCTCCTGGGTGAACCTGCACCCACTGCCCTGGAGAGTCACCCTCCACCAGTCTGCCTTGAACTCTGCTCGTCCAATGGAAGAGCAAACAAACAGCAACTTACCAGCAATTGAGGTTGAAGACGCGCAGCTGCAGTGGTGGATCTGTGTCCATCGCAGCCAGCTGGTGGGTCGCCGAGCCTTCTTGCCGTTCAAGGAGCAAGGGGCGGAAGACGAGGGGAATCCTGCTCTGATGACGAAGCCAGCGAGAAGGGGGTTGGAAGTGGTTTGAATCAGGGTCCCCCCTCAGTCCCAGGCATCTACAGGTTCTCCGTCCCCAAGGCGGAGCTGAGTGAGGAGAGAGGTGTCAGGCTTTGCCAGGTGATAGGGTAACTCAGACGGCTGCATTGACAGGTTAGCTGGAGCAGAAAAGGGGCAACTGCTGGCATTATCTCAATGCAAACACCTGTGCTTCTGTATGCATCTCTCGGCTAACTCCCCCAGGCGGCAGATGGGAGTTGACAGTAGGAGGGAAAGGTGCAGAGCTTAGAGGGGTTCAGGAATTAAAGGGACATGCACAGGTGAGACCGGGCACATTTACACTCGCTAAACGCGCACGGACACGCTGCATGGCTTCTCTTTTTCAAGGATTTCAACTGAAGCAGGTGAAGAGATGAACCCCCACCCCATCTGCGGCTGCTACCTAGACAGCACAGCGGCCGGGCAAGTGCAAGAGAGCCAGGCCCTGAAACCAACTAGGCTCCTAAGTGAAACTGACTGGCCAGGTTTTTCCCTACCAGGCTAACAGAATCAATCATGAGAAGCGTATTGGATTTTTGAAACTCTTCCTGTTTTAATCTTCTCAGAAGCAATTTGTAACGTAAGGGAGGACTTTGGTTTTTCCCCTGACAATGTCAATTTAATTGTAAATGGCACAGATAGGGTACTTCTACACAGTGATACAAGACCCATGGAAAAGTTGCAGCTGGCCCTGGGCAGATGACTTGGGCTTTTAGAGCTAAAAATAGCAGCATAGGGTACGTCTACACAGCTATTAAATACCAGCTGGCCAGGGTCAGGTGGCTTAGCCTTGCCGAGCTTGGGCTGTGGGGCTAAAAACTGCAGTAATATGTTTGGGCTTGGACTGGAGCCCGAGCTCTAGGACCCTGTGAGAGAGGGAGGTCAGGTTTACAAGGTCTTTAGGTGCCTAAAGTTGCAGATAGGCGCCAAAGTCAGCTAATGTTAATTTGTGCCTATTACCTTTCATCTGGGGGACCTGAAAGCGCTGCACAATTCCTCAAAAGCAGCAAAGAATCTTGTGGCACCTTATAGACTAACAGACGTTTTGGAGCATGAGCTTTCGTGGGTGAATACCCACTTCGTCGGATGCAACCGACGAAGTGGGTATTCATCCATGAAAGCTCATGCTCCAAAACGTCTGTTAGTCTATTAGGTGCCACAAGATTCTTTGCTGCTTTTACAGATCCAGATTAACACAGCTACCCCTCTGATACTTGGCACAATTCCTCCTCCTTCCCCATCTACACCTCTGTCACCACCAGGCAGGATTAGCACAACCTGTTCTTTTCAAGGTTCCCCTGGCCTAGCCGTTCCTGCTGAAAGTTTAGCTAGTGCATCACCCAGCGGCCTGCTTGCTTAGGGGAGCAAGGTGGAAGCAGCTCATGACACCTGTGCTCTGCACACCGCTCCGGCACGCAGGTGCCAGTCAGGGCATCAGTTTCAATCTACAAGGCGCTCTGTGGTTTGGAACCTGGCCACAGCCGAGCTATCTCTGCCCCTAAGCCCTACTGCAACTGCAGGCAGTCCCTACACATGAGCTCCCCCAGGCCCAGAACGCTCTCAAATAGATGGTTCTGTGGCACTGAATCCTGCAACCTGCGCCCAAGTTTATTCGCCTTTGGAGCTTATTGCCGGGCTCGTCTTTTCAGACAGCGCTAAGGACTTGCTTTCTTTTCCATTCCCAGTTGCTCCCCAGGTAGGGGGCTGGTTAATTGGGGGAGGCTTAAAATTTCTGCCCATTGAAAGGAAGTGAGACATACCATGAAAATGGGCAAACTATAGATTAGTCAGACAATACACACACGTGTAGGTACAGCATGTGTAAGCGCAAAACCTTACCTTAATACAATGTTGAAATTTGCACATTTAAACAAGGGCCATGCAGGGAATGAAAGAGTTAACATGAGCACAGTCACATTCATTTGGTCAACACTGAACATGCTGCATGAATTAAGGGGGAAACATTAAAAGCCTCAGTATCCATCAAAATGACAAGATACGAACAAGGAGATGGAATTAATGTTCTGAGATCCATACACAGTTTCATTTCCTGAACTGCCGGTGTTTAACTTTGCAAGCTCCACTGTGTATTAACACAGGCATTTGCATGTTTCTTCTTTAGTTGAAAGAAAGAACCAACCCGACATGTGGGACGATGGGGTTGCGTAACTGCGTATTGGTACAATTTCAAGGTTTTAACTCAGTTATCTGCAGACTCTACACTACCCCCCACAGCATTATACAACTGTGCAGTATGCAGGACCCCACTACTTCAACCACAGTAAATACTGTTAATAGTCTAAAGCGGTGTTATAAAACAGGACCTAAACTATTGCAACAAGGGTGTTGCTTTGCAGTGTGAAACAGCTTCTCTGTTCCTCCCCAGAGGTGGCTGCATTTCAGTGTCGGTTTGTGAAGCGCCTTATCTCTCTTTTTACCCACTCACTGCCCCAGAGCATTTTCAGAGCATTCTAAAAAAGAGAATCCTTTGGGCTGGAACTTTCCTAGCACTTGGCCTAAAGGTGACTATTTTCAAAGAAAGTTTGAAGTCCATATGATCTTCAGTAGGCTCGCATGCAAACATGTAACAAACCCATGGCCATTCGGAGCATCATGGTAAGGGATGTCTTCTTTAATGGTGTACCCACATTCAGCGGACACAATGTTCAACATGACATTACCTGTCCACACTGACTGCAAAGTCATGAGTTACACTGTGGTAGTTAACACAACGTAGTTTTCTAGTGTAGACAAGGCCCTAGATGGACATAACTTCCCCTGACCAACAGGACAGGCCCTCACCACTGCAGATAGGAGATTCTCCATTAGCTATAGGCAGTGGAGGCCTGATGACAGGAGTAGTGGGGCAAAAGACATATCTGGCTTAAAGACTAAGCTTGATAAGTTTATGGAGGGGATGGTATGATGAGATAGCCTAATTTTGGCAATTAATCAAAGATCAATTGCCAAATTATCAGCAGGTAAGTATGCTCAGTGGTCTGGGATGTTAGATGGGATGGGATCTGAGTTACTGCAGAGAACTCTTTCCTGGATGTTGGCTGGTGAGTCTTTCCCACATGCTCAGGGTTTAGCTGATCGCCATATTTGGGGTCAGGAAGGAATTTTCCTCCAGGGCAGATTGGCAGAGGCCCTGGAGGTTTCTCGCCTTCCTCTGCAGCATGGGGCACGGGTCACTTGCTAGAGGATTCTCTGCAGCTTGAGGTCTTCAAACCACAATTTGAGGACTTCAATAACTCAGACATAGGTTAGGGGTTTGTTATAGAAGTGGATGGGTGAGATTGTATGGCCTGCACTGTGCAGGAGGTCAGACTAGATCATCATAATGGTCCCTTCTGACCTTAAAGTCTATGAGTCTATGAGACACAGAAGTGATTAGTTCTGACTCCAGCCAGCAGCAGGCAGTGATTGCCCCTACCATTTTGTTACCATAAGAACATAGGAACGGCCCTGCTGGGTCAGACCAATGGTCCATCCAGCCCAGTATCCCGTCTCTGACAGTGGCCAATGCCAGGTGCCCTGGAGGAAATGAACAGAACAGGGAATCATCAAGTGATCCATCCCATTGCTCATTCCCAGCTTCTGGCAAACAGCGGCTAGGGACACCATCCCTGCCCATCCCGGCTAATAGCCATTGATGGACCTATCCTCCATGAACTTATTTAGTTCTTTTTTGAACCCTGTTATAGTCTTGGCCTTCACAACATCCTCTGGCAAAGAGTTCCACAGGCTGACTGTGCGTTGTGTGAAGAAATACTTCCTTTTTTTTTTTTTTTTTAAATTTTATTGTATCTTAGAGCTGGTTGAGTTATCCCTTATGGATACCATTCACTATGAATATAGTCCTGGTTTTGGTCAGTGAATCATTTAACTAACCCAACTCTCTTTTCTTGGACAGCATTTATGAATCACAAGTATTCGTGCTTTGCAAGACACCATTTGTGTTCTGCGATTGGCCATCTAAGTCACAACACATCCTGATTAGATCACAAACATTTTCAATAAGAGCATGCCACTCCATCCAGTATGGATTTTTGGGCAATTTATCCTTTGTGCTAACATGAGCAAAACATTTGAATTAATACCTACTGGTCTTCTGACACTCAAATGATGAATTATAATACGGTGGAACCACAGAGTTACGAACACCTCGGAAATGGAGATTGGCTGTAACGCTGAAATGTCTGTAACTCTGAACAAAACGTGCTGGTTGTTCTTTCAAAAGTTTACAACTGATCATTGACTTATAAAGTTTTCAAATTTTACTACGCAGAAGAAAAATGCTACTTTCCCTTTTTAAAAATAGTTTACGTTTAACACAGTCCTATATTGCATTTGGTGTGTGTGTGTGTGTGTGTGTGTTTCACTGGTCAGTACATAACTCTGGTGTTCGTAACTCTGAGGTTCTGCTATAATCATTATATATATGACAAAAGCAACTTAGTCAAAATCAAGGTCTCAATGTGCTGGGTGTTGTACATACCCCAAATAAGTGATAGTTTACAATCCAAATACCTACACAGCTTACAATCTAAATTCACAAAGGGTGGGAGAAAGGAAGTATCATTATTCCCATTTTACAGAGGCCAACTGAGGCACAGAAAGAATAGTTGACTTGCCCAAGGTCACACAGGATGCGAACTCTAACTTCCTGAATTCCAGTCTGTTGACGTAACCATCCTTTCTCCACATGACTCACGCACTGCACTGAATTAAAATGGGGGCTGTTATTAAAAAGCAAAGATGTGTCTGTGTTCCTATCTGATCAACCATACTATATATTATAAACAACATGAACATATTAAAACAAGACAGCGGGAGATGCCGTGGTTACTGCCCACCTATAACACATAAGGTCATGCAGAGTCATGGACAGGATATGAAATCCAGCTAAAAATTACTTTTTTTTTAAAGTCACGTGAATGCAGTTAACTGTGTGAGCTAGGGAAGTTCAGAGCCACTGTGTAAACACTCAGAATGGAGTGAGCTGGAATTATACGTCTCATCTGTGTAGCATTTGGTGTCTAATGAAGAGTTGAAACAACTACACGTGACATGCTTCCATAAGGACATACAGTAGGTAAAAGGGCTTTGCAGAGATTTATTAAGAATCCACCCCCGTGCGAGGAGCAGGGCTGCTTTAAAGCTGTCACAACATGATCTGTGGAAATACTGCAACTGCCAAAAGTCAGCAGGAGAGGAAGAGTATAAATGTCCCAGGCTCGTCTGCACAGAGGTTGGGTACCAGCGTAAGGGCAAGGGGTGTGATTTCGTGTTTAAAACCAAAAGAGTTCATAAATCAGTCCAAACCCTGGCATGCTTATGGAGGCATAAAGGCACTTGGTACTGGGAAAGCTTACTCCCCGTATGCATGGGAGCGCTTACAAAAGGATATTTATATGCTGCTATAGCTGCATCCACATCAAGGCTCAGTATCCCTTCAACTCCAGCACTTTGATCTGGCAGCTCTAACACACACCGAAACTTCGTTCTTGTTAGCCCCTCACGGAACCGAGTCTCTGACTCCTGGTCTAGCACGTGCAGAACCACCATGGTGCCCGCACTCTGGCACCCTTTGCAATAGCGCTCGGGTTCATTAATATGCAAGTCTCCCGGGGAACGGACGGGTAATTCAACCTGCTGCGCACCTCCCCTCCCCGAGCCTAATAGGGGCGCTGGGCCCCATAGCCGGCCCCTGAGGGTTTTCAGAAGCGGGAGGGGGGAGGCAAGTCACCCCCACCCCCACCCCCCAATAATTAAATCTTTCAGGAGCAGGGACAACACGCCTGGCGGTTTGCAGCGATTTACCATTTGCAAGCGCTAGAGACGCGAAGCGATTAATAAACTCGCTGCACGGGAGGGATCGGGGCGCGGGGGTGGGGGAAGAGAGTAGAGCCCCCCCGGCCCCGGCAGGAGAGAGACGCACTCAGGATAGAGCTTGGCAGCCAGCGGACAAAGGAAGCACCCGCGTCTCCCTGCAGCTGGGCCTGTGGCTGTGCCCTGGCGGGAGCCTGGCACTGCTGCCAAGGGGGTGCCCGCAGCCCCGCCCCGCCGGAAACACATGGGTGCGCCAGTCCCTCCCCCGGGTCGGTGGTAGGGCGGGGGTCTCACCTGCTGCCGGCACGCGCCAGCTTCCCGGGCGGCTGAGCCAGCGGCGAGGCGGGGTGCGCGGGGCATGCTGGAGTTTGGAGTCTTTCCCGGCGGCGGCCGCCTGTTGCTGGGTGGGGCTGTGAGAAGCTACTAATGCCGCGGGGTGGCGTTGCCGGCTGGGCGCGGGAACTACAAGTACCAGGGGGCTGTGCGGCTGCAGGGCGCCTGCTGCTGTATCAGCTGGAAGCGAAGCCGGGGGATGAGGGTGCTGCACAGGGGGATACACATTGTGGGGTGTACATGACTCACTCGGGGGGGTTCCCCCCCAGGCTAGGGGGATTGGAGGGATCGTGTGTGTTTGCGTTGGAGAGAATGCACAACTCTTGCGCTGGAGAACAGGGCCTGGCCTGCCAACGTGCCTACATTTCTAGAGACATGCCCTTGCAGCCACGGTCCCCCTCCACGCCCAGTTCTAAACAAGCCTCGGGACTCTGGAGAGAAGCATGCAGGCCCACTGAATATCCCTGACACAATAGGTTAGATCAGGAGACAGTGGAAATGAAAGTGAAAGATTAGGGTGCAAGGCCAGCTTTAGGAAGTGCGGGGCCCAATTCGAACATTTTCAGCAGGGCCCTGGCAGGGATGACTTAAAAAAAAAAAAGTGGAAAAAAAAGCCTTTCATTTATTTCATGTATTATTTACTTTCCATAACTATATAAATAATAAAATTATAAATTATGTACATTGCATCATATATGCTGTTGATTGGTTATTAATGACTGCTGTTTCACGTGTGGGTCCCAGCTGCTCCCTGCCCACCTCATTGAAGCAGGTGTGCAGGGTTACTGTCCTGGAACTGCAGGGCAGCAGTGGACATGGGGCTGGCTGGAGGCAGGGCAAGGGGTGCAGGGCTGGTTGGAGATGGTGTGTGGGGCGGGCTGGCTTCAGGCAGGGTCGCAGGGGGATGCAGCAGAGGTTGGCAGGGCTAGAGGCAGAGACTGACTGGCTTCAGGCAGGGGGGTGCAAAGGGTTGGCTGGAGACAGGGCAGGGTGTGCAGGGCTGGTGCGGGCAGCAGTGTGTGTGGCTGGCTGTGGGCAGGGCCATGGGTGTGTGGCAGGGGTTGACTGGAGACACGGCAGAGGGTTTGACAGGAACTGGCTGTGGTAGGGGGAGTGGGGCTGGTGTGGGCAGGGCAGGGGGTGCAGCAGAGGCAGCTGGAGCCCCAGCTCTTTAAATAGCCCCCAAGCTCCCTGCTATCCCAGGGCTTTGGGGGCTATTTAAAGGGCCCGGGGCTCCCCAGCTTCTACCCTGCCATGGACCTTTTAAATAACCGTGAGAGCCCTGGGGAATGCATGGGGGTGGCGGGGCTCTGGTGGCTATTTAAAGGACCGGGGTGGCAGAGGCAGGCAACTGGAGCCCTGACTCTTTAAATAGCCCCCAGAGCCCCACTACCCCAGGGCTCTGGAGACTATTTAAAGGCCTGGAGCTCCATCCGGGAGAGTGGTGCCTCGGGGCTTGCCGCACTCCGGCCAGGGCTCCAGCTGGGGGGAGCGGGGCTTGCTGCGCTCCGGCCAGGGCTTCGCTCAAGGGAGTGGGACCACGGAAGACCCCTGAGCAGATCGCAGCCAGGGACCCACAGTAAGTTTAAAAAAAAAAAAAAAGTCTAAGGCGCGGGGCCTGATTCCTGGGAATTGGGCGAATCGGCCTAAAGCCGGCCCTGTTAGGGTGGAGAAAGAAAGAAGACATGCTGGAGGTGGAGACAGGCAGAGAGGGGTCAGTTCAGGTTTGTTTACACACAACTTTACAGGGAGATTTAGTTCAAGGGCTGCAGACACATTTATTGATTTAAAGCGGGTTATAGCTGTTCAACTTGCACCTGTAAATTTACTGACACAAGACAAGGCTCCAATTGTAAGAACATAACAGCCATCCTAGGTCAGAGACCAATGGTCCATCTAGCCCAGTATCCTGTTTCTAACAGTGCCAGATACTTGAGGGAATTACTAGAACAGGGCAATTATCAAGTGATCCATCCCCAGGCATCCAGTTCCAGTGTCCAGCAGTCAGAGGTTTAGAGACCTCCCAGCCCATGGGGTTACATCCCTAGCCACCTTGGCTAATAGCCATTGATGGACCTATCCTCCAGGAACTTACCTAATTCTGTTTTGAGTTCAGTTATTCTTTTGGCCTACAACATCCCTTAGCAACAAGTGCCACAGGTTGACTGTGCATTGGGTGAAGAGGTACTTCCTTTTGTTTTAAACCAGTGTTTGGATGCTGAACTCGCCCAAGAGGAGATTTCACCCACACAGGCTAGTGGAAATACTAGTGGAAGGCCAGAGAAGAGCCTGCAAGGGTCTAGAAATGGGCTATTAGGCCATCCCTAGCCGAACACCAGGGAGTTTTCAGGGGGTTGTCTGCTTACCCCATCCACAGCCCATTTTATACTAGAATGATCCTAGCTCCGAAGTTCTGTGCATCTCCATGGGGGAACATGCACACAGCAAATGACCGGCTCTTTCCCACCATTGCCTTAAAGAAAGGGGTGGATGGGGTGCATACAGGATCCAAGTCTCTGATCCTGCTTCTCCTTCCCCAAGCAGCAGCAGCAGATTGTCATTAAGGGGCGATACCACTTGAAGGGTGGCATACTACATTAAGGGGCTATACCATTGTGTACAGCGCCTAGCACTGTGGGTGCTTAGGCCCCTACACTAATACAGATAAATGAAAGCAGGGACATAGGCCCAGTTCAGCTGAGATTCCCTCCCTCCAGGGTATTTCACATGGGTCTGCTCACTCCCCACTCCCTTTCCTTCTTGTCCACGGTGTCTGTCTGCTCCTCCTATACCACCACTTCTCTCCCCACCTGGCCAGTTGCCCCCCCCCCAATTGCTAGGCCCCCAATAACATTCTCCCACCCCTCACACAATAGGGTCTGCTCTCCCCACCCCCTTGTTTGATCCCACCAGTAAGTTTCCCACATGACCCCCATTCCAGTTTTTCTCCTCCTCCCCCATTTTCCCTCCAGACCTGCCCCTCTCCCCACAATACCAGTTCCCTATTCTTACCTGGACCTGTCTACCAGCAGGAGAATGAAGCAGTCGGTCCCAGAGCTCTGTTCATGTCTGGTGGGCTGCTCCTGAGATACCATGGTGGAGGGGTGAGTGCAGTGACTGCAGGGGGTACAGAGGGCTGGCAGCAGGGGTGGCTCTAGGAATTTTGCCGCCCCAAGCACAGCAGGCAGGCTGCCTTCCACGGCTTGCCTGCAGAGGGTCTGCCGGTCTGTGGGAGGTCCGCCAAAGCCACGGGACCCAGGGGTGGCTCCAGGCCCCAGCACACCAAGCGCGTGCTTGGGGCGGCAAGCCGTGGGGGGTGCTCTGCCAGCGCCACGAGGGCAGCAGGCAGGCTGCCCTCCACAGCTTGCCTGCGGAGGGTCCGCTGGTCTGCGGGAGGTCCACCGAAGCCGTGGGACCAGTGGACCCTCCGCAGGCAAGCCACGGAAGGCAGCCTGCCTGCCATGCTTGGGGCGGCAAAATTCCTAGAGCCGCTCCTGGCGGGACCAGCGGACCCTCTGCAGGCAAGCCGCGGAGGGCAGCCTGCCTGCCACCCTCGTGACGCCGGCAGAGCACCCCCCGCGACTTGCCGTCCCAAGCACACGCTTGGTGTGCTGGGGCCTGGAGCCACCCCTGGCTGGCAGCGGTGGGTATGTCTAGCTAACAGAATGTTGCCATGCGACAGGTTCTACTGCCTTTTTCAAAACCACCCTGAGATCTGTAGCATTACACACTTCCTGGATTGGCCAGTCCTCATCTATTCACCGGCCTGGCATTGGCATGGATGTATGCATGGTGATTGTGTGCACTGGATTTATCTACACTGTCTGTCTCACTCGATCTGCATCCATGGAGCCTAAATAAAAAAGATCTCTCAGTCCAGGGCGATAGTATCTTTTCTGAGGAGGCCTCTCCCGCAGGATTCCAGGGCCAGCAACTTGGTAGCCTGTCTCCAGTAGACTCAATGCAGATGGGGATGCTCTTAGCTCCACTTAAGGTTCTTAATTTTCAAAGGGGGGTGGTAGGTGGGAACGAACAAGCAGACAGACTCTCAGACTTCTGACATTCATGGTCAAAAATGGAAAGACTCCCTCTGACATTCAGAACGTGAGTACCAATACATACACTGCTGGCTTGGTTGCGGTCTCCTGAAGTAAATGATGACCCAAGATTTTGTAAGAAAAACACTTCTCTGATCAATAGGTCTTGATATTCATTTAAACAGTGATCTGCTTTTTCTCTCCCATCTTACAGTTGGGGAAATCAAGGCAAGGAATATGTAAGTGCCTTGCCTCTTGAGGATGACGGATGGATTGTAGTGGATTAACAACAAAAAAGCACCCCTTACCCAACAAAACCCCATCACCAGCAAGCCAAGAGGTTATAGAAAATAGCAGGGTGATAATGGCGTTAGACTGGATCCATATCTGGGTTCACTCCTGGCTCAGACACAGACTCTCTGTGTGACTTTGAGAAAGGAACTTCCTCTCACAACCCCCACCCATTTGTAAAATGAGAACAAAGATAGTCCCTTTGGACTTTAGGCTCTTTATAAGGCTCTCTCTTTCTTTGTATACGTACAGCACCTAACGTAATGGGGTTTGATCTCAGGGCCTCTAGTCAATGCAATGATACAAAACAACAGACAATAAAAATACCAGCTCAGGAACTGTGTTGAGCCAACCCATGAACAAATAATTTTAATGGTTTTCAGCAGACCCATAGTTTTGTAGGAGCTCCACTGTCTCATCTCGCTGAAGTTGGACAGATACAGTAAACACAACAAATATATGATACAACCCATCACAGCTGGATTAAAAAAATACACAAAAAATATAATACATAAAAAATGGTTTTACATTGTGGACTGACACAGCTCTACAAATGGTGACCATAACCCTGGTAAGCTTTACAAAGTCTTTAAAAAAATAAAACAGTACTTCATGTGAAATTCATAAATATAATGGGGGCGGAAGAAAGGAAGGGGCTTGGTTATTGATTAAGAGTCTCTGGGTACCTGTTTAAGTCCCGTTACGGGAGAGCCAAGCACTTGGCATCTCTGCTGCTGTCCCTTAGGGGTGAGCGGCATCCGGGCTAACGGGCAGCACGCGTGTGTGTATTTGTGTCCGCAAACCAGAGGTCAGAGGGCGTGTGAGACCAGCCAGGGAACTAGGCAGCGGATCTACTGTATGATGCTCTGAGATTACAAGGGAGGGAAGGATGCAGACGAAGGGCTAAGAAACATAAAACAGTCCAGTTTAAGAAGAGATTCTTTCAAACGGGGCTCTGGCCCAGTGCGGGAACAGGGCAAAAACAAAAGGAGGGGTGGGGTTGGGTTGGGTTTTTATAAAGCCCAACTCGGGTACCAGAGCAAACTCCCCTCACCCTCCCCTCGGCGAGGGGACAGGAGCCTGGCTCAGGAGTGTATACAGCACCCTCTCTCGAGAAGGCAGGTTTAGGAAGGGGAAGAGCAGGGGGGCATTGTTGCGTGTCTGCATGCTGACGGGAATGCTTGGAAAAGGGGGTGGGGCAGGGGCTGAACCTCAATTCCCAGAGTTTTAGATCTGCGAGTGAAACAAACAAACATGCTACATATAATAAACCCAGCCAGGTCTCCCCACCACTGTAACACGGGCACAGAAAGGGAGAGTTGCCTGGGACTATGGGGATTCAGGATTCTCCCCCTCTCGAACTGCATAGACTGCAGCTCCCCGCGCCTCCTCCTCCCATTAGAGCTACTCCAGCTGTTCCCTACCCTGCAGCTAGAGGTGGGCCGAAGCGTCCAGACATCAGTGCGCTCGGCCTTTGAGAATCAGCCACCCATGACTGAGTCTTCTGAGGAAAGAAGCTTGTGCCACTGAGACAGCTACTCTCCCAGCACTATCACCACCACCACCCATGCCAAGGGGGACAGGGAGCCTGGGACATTTGCTCTACCCACCCAAGGGGACTGGGGACCAAGGCTCAGACTAACTCGGGGTGGAGGGATGGCAGTCTTGGGAGCCTCCAAACGCCTTCGCCCTCAATTCCACGTACCATCAGTCCTTAGAACTTCAGCGCCTGCGGTTTGCTCCCCACCGCCGCTGTGTATTCTCTGCAGTAAGGTATGTTTCCTGAGCTAGTGCACTGGGCTTTGCAGTATTACTGCTCTGGTTCCGACAGGCCGTCCCGTCAACGGTCCCAGTGGCTCCTCAGGCTCACGTGGGCACAGGAGTGTCTGTCAAGACTCCCTGGGTAGGTGTTTCCAGGACACCCATGGGTGGCACCAATTTCAATGTTACTAGAATAGTTCAATACGTTGTACTCGAAAAACTCTGACCAACAGATGGTCTCCTTCACGGGTTGGAAACCTGCTCCCTCTTCACAATTCCCTCAGTGCTCCTGACAGTTCCTCCTGTCACAGAAACCCAGGGCTGCCATATTGGATTCCCACACGGCAGCACCCAGGACCGCCATATTGGATTCAAAGGCCCATAGCTTGGCTGCCTGCCTACCTAGCTAGCTATGCAATAACTGTGCACCTGGCCACCAAGCAATGTCTGGGCATCTAGTCATCAGAACAACATGCTAATCAATCCCTAGCTTGAGTGGGGGAGATAGAAAGGAAGAAGAAATGGGTCAAAACTGAAGATTGAGCCCCTTGAAAGTGAGGCTAAGTCGGCTGGGAAAGACAGGGTATGAAGCAATGAAATGTCAGTCTCCATAACATCCCCTTCCCCTCCCTTCTGCATCCTCAACCCAGCACTGATCTTCTCACTTTCCTCCCAGGAGGGAGGGCGGAAGGCAGCAATGAAATGACAAGCCATTAACCCACCAGTTTAGGAAGCAGCACAATGCAGGAGGGCTCACATGTCTGTGAGATCCCCCTTTGTCCCCCTTCATTCGGCGCAGGCCCCCTCCTGAAGACAGAGAAAGGAAGAGAAGTCTGCAGAGTGATGGGGAGGAAGGGAGAGGATCCTAAGGACAGTTGCTCTCTTTCCACTACATCTATGCCACTTACATGCATCAAACCCTTGAGATCTGCACAATCCCCGTCCGTCTGATATGGCCAGTCTCTTCCTTCAGGCACCATCTCAAAGACCCCTGCTCTCTTTGGGTCCCTTTCCAGAGATCTGCAGTCTCCTAGGAGACGGACATTTTTCCAGCACTGGGACCTCCCCTTACAGCAGCCTCGCTGGGATCAGGCCTACAAGCTAATCTAGCTGGGCATTAAGGACCCCATGACTCCAGCCACTAGCAGGCCCATCCATTCCCCCTCTTTGTGCTAGCAATCTCTCTTGCTCCAGCCTCCGCCAACTCACTTGCCTTAGTGAGAAAAGAAGCAGGTTCCACTCCTAACTCCCTCCTGCAGTACCACCTCCTCCCTGAAACACAGCCCCAGATAGCTCTCCCCTCTTAGCAACAAAGTTCACAAAGGAAATCCCTATTTCCAGCAACAGGCTCAGAGCTCCTCAGTGGAAAAGCCACGTCCCTCAGCGGGGATTGGAAAGGGCATAGGAGAGGCAGTTCAGTGTGAAAGCATGCTGGGAAGTGCGTGAGGCTGTGGGAAGGGCAGATGGGGCAAGGGAAAAGCTTAAACCGAAAAAAAGTCAGACTGAAAATGCTAAAGAGGAAGGGATGGGAAATTTACGTATGTAAATTAGGGTAGGAAAACACAATGCTGTTGCCATTTCCCTATTACTTACTATTAAGCCACAAATGAATAATGAGAGGAACACTACTGAGTAAAAACCCCTGGGCCTAAGCCTGGATGGTGCGGAGAGCCCAACCTCCTACTGACTTCAGGGGGAGAAGAGGACACTCATCTTTTATTCTGCTTTGTTTCAGTAGCACTGAGTGGCCTTAGCAGGGCCCCACTGTGCTAGGTGTTGTACAGACACACAGCGCTGGGGCCTGGATTTTTACAAAACCCCAGACAAACATCTTTCCCAGCTAATAACCCCGGAGGTCGTTCAAACCAGATTTTTCCACACTCAGATCCATTTTGCATCTTTTTGTTTTGCTAGTTGTCCTGTTCCTGCATCTGAACTGACACTATATGCGTCAGTTTCACTTTGGTTTCAGTCACTTTCACAAGGCTGGGCTGCAAATGCTGCAGGGGCAGGAGAGTTCAACCCCAATTCAAAATACACTCCCTTTTTTAAAAAATACGTATTTTAAAACCTAATTTTAAAAAAATTATGAAAAAAATGTTACCATTCAAGTTTGGGCAACTCTCCCAACTGCCCCTTTAAATTACAAATCCTAAAATTTGGATCTTCCCTACCCAACAGTGTCTCTTTAAGGGTACTCCAGCCATATCAGCACCTTCCATTTTGTCACAGTCACGTAGCCAGATTTCAGCCAATGCGACACCCCTGAAGTCCAGGGAATTGTGTGGTTTACACCACCAGTGGCTTTGACTAATGGGGATAATGGGAGGTGGGTTATAAGGTACCAGTGTGGTGGATGGGTAGACCCCACTCCATTGCCTGCAGAAAGGAACGATCAGGAAAGCAATGAGGGTTGGTAGGGAAAGTTAATACCCTGCTAAACTGATCTTCTGGCTTTGGTCTAAGCTTTTCCTGTGTCTCTGCCATGAAGTCAGATGCCAAAACATCAGCAAGAGTTGTTTAAAGCTTCCAGTCGCTTGGGATGTTTGAGAATTTCCTGGGTGATCCCATCCTTTCCCAGCCCAGGGACTTCCCCATGCAGCCCAGCTGGCACGTAGCCCTCTCAGACTGCCTGAGTACAGACATTGTACTACTGTCTCCATAGCCTCTGAGAGCTCTTTTCTCCAGCGGAGCCCCTTCCTGTCCCTCTGCTACCCTCCGGTCCTCCTTCCACCTGCTCTGACCTCCCACAAACAGCCATGCACTTAGGACCCTCTTCTCTCAACTGGCTCAACACATGCTCCAAGGTGATACACCAACACTCCCAACATCTGGGACACTGCTGTGGGACCACCGCCCTCCCGCATGAGCCATAAAGCTAGGCCTATTGTTGTGGTACCTCCATAACCACAGCTCCAGGGACAGTGTTGCAGGATCACTGCACTCCTGAAACAAATACAGCACTCAGTGCCATTGCTGTGATAACACGTTTTACAGTCACCATTCCCACTTGCAACTAACTGACGGGGACGTTCCACACAAAGACCTGACCAGCGTCTCTGGGGGCTATGCTGGCTTTGCACACAGCCCACTGCAGAGTAGGGCAGAAAAATTCTCCCTTTCCCTTGCCCGATTCCAGACCAGACCATGTCTTGTTTGATAAACCAGGCAGCATCCACCACTTTCCATCCCATTCTGAAAGGCCATTTCGGCACCACCCACTCATCAGAACGAAGCCAGGCAGAGCTGGGCCGGGGCGCACGATCATTTATATCTGAGCAAGGAGATGCATCTGGGTATTAAGAAGGGGTTGCCGGTCTATGTGGGAACATGCCGCTCCAGGACGGCATGCTGGGAAAGGCACACAGGCGGTAGGCATCAGCAATGACGAAGGCCAAGTCTTTCCCCTTCCAGCTCTGGATGAGCCCTTCCTTTCGCTCTATGGTTTCTTTTTCTTCCTTTTTTTTTTAAAAAAAATTGTTCCTAAGTAGAAAACATCTTTGATTGTGAGTCAGTCTTTTTGGCTTTTCTTTTTCTCGTTTTCAAAAGACTTCCGCCGAGGCATCCTGCACGGGCAGCTTCTCCGCAAAGACCTCTCCCACCCACGCCCCGCCCATCCCACAGGGCCTCTAGTCTTTGACCAACTTGTACACGTGGTGCTGGGCGCCGTGCTCGCTGGTGGATACCTCAAAAACAAAGGCTATACAGAGCAAGGTTTCCTGGGTATCCCTATTTGTAACAACCTGGGTGGACAGGAGAGAGAGCAGAGTCAGGAGAGTCCACAGATGGGTTCTGTCAAGTATCAGAGGGGTAGCCGTGTTAGTCTGGATCTGTCAAAGGAGTAAAGAATCCTGTGGCACCTTATAGACTAACAGATGTTTTGGAGCATGAGCTTTCGTGGGTGAATACCCACTTCATCACCCACGAAAGCTCATGCTCCAAAACGTCTGTTAGTCTATAAGGTGCCACAGGATTCTTTGCTGCTTTTACAGATGGGTTCTGTGTTACCTTGTAAGGCCGTTTTACCATGTGGATGATTCATTTTACAGATTTGTATCCTCTAGCTACACACACACACACACTCTCTCTCTCTCCCTCCCCCTCCCTCCACTGGCTTGTACCTCGTGAACCCACTTATCCCAGTACAACGTAGATGAAATCTAGAGCTGGTGCAAACTCCAAACTTTTGTTTCATGGGACATTTGACACTTTGCAAAAACAAATATTTTCAAAATCTCCCATGAAACAGAAATTCTGCCCCCAAAAAGTAGTGTTGGAAAAATTTTGAAATTTTATTTCAAAGTGAAATTTTTCTTTAGAAATTTATATTATTTTAAAAATGTTTTTATATAATTTTTTTTACATTAGTTCTGATATGACATGTAAGATTCTACAATGACATGATGTCAGATTATGCTATGACTTGACATATGATGGCAGATTTTACACTACTACTACACGTCATGGAATAACGTACAAATGATAAAAATCTACAAATAAACTCATTTCAAAACAAACATTTTCAAAAGAAATTTCATTTGGAAAATAAATTTTCTGGGGGAAATGGCATTGAAATCTACATAATTTCTCAAAAATTTTCAGTTTTGTCTAAACAGTATTTGTTTTGATGGAAAACTCTTTTGAGGACTATTTGGTGACCAGCTCTAGTGAATTACATGTCACGGGGTACACAGTTGCATATATATTTATTAATATGGGTGTCTCAATAGTGTCTATTCACATTACATTTTTACTGTAATTTATACACACATGCACTTTTGAAGGATAACATTTGTGTGAATAAAAAGAGATTAACACCCTTCCGCCTCTCTCCTCAAACTCTCTCAAAATCCCTATGAGATTTTGCCTCAAACTTTCCCAAAAAGGTCACCTTGGCACAAGATGTGGCCAGTAAAAATTCTAGGTTCTAGGGAACCTGGTTTGATAAGGAAATAGCTTTGAAAAAATTAGAGCCTGTTTTCAAAATGATTTTAGGCACCAACTTAAATCACCTTAAACAAGCCTGATTTCCAGCGGGCAGGTGCTCAGCACTGTCTGACTATCAGGGTTCTTTAAGGCATCCCAATGAGTGCACCCAGAATAATGAGTCACTTCTGAAAGTTTAGGCCCTGGTCTATAATGGGGGGACATCTTCAGTCTTAACCTTGAGGGGGAGGGGATTTGCACCTATATGCAACAAAGGGTGGTCATATGACTGCAGTCATCAGCAAGTCATGCATCATTTATGCATGGTGAGCCTGGAAGTGGAGAATGGGGATGGAAGAAGGGAGGAAGGAGGCAAGGTCGGGTACCTGCAGGATGGTGAAATTCTCCAGGACGCTGTTCATCATGTACTTCTCCGGGAGATGCTTCAGTTTGTGGATGAAGTTGATCATGTATTCGCACATGGGGGACCGATGGATTCGATAGACGAACCGGCCATTCTCCAGCCGTGCATACTCTGTCTGCAGGGGAATGGATCCAGGTGCTCAGTGTTACTACACAGTTAGCACATGGCTGACATCAGAGAGTGCAAGGGAGCAGGCAGGAATAAGAGCCTGCAGGATGGAGGATGTAGGCAGCAAACACACTGGGATCTGCAGCAAGAGCCTAAGCGAACTGGGATAATATCACTGCAGAAGGCTGAAATTTACTAGCTCAGGTACTAGATGCGTCTAGATCTGTTTAAGGAACATGGTCTTCTCTAGCAGTTTTCATCCAGCTATTTCCACTCAATCGTGCCCTTAGGCTGTTAGCTCTTTAGGGCTGGATTCTGTTAGCATCTGGCACGTTTTACCTGTGACACAGCACCGCACGTTCCTATGGTAAATAATAATGGCACAGATCTCTATTATTTCAGCTTTGAAACCCCAGGGAGGTAGGTACCCTCTCCATTTTACAGATGGAGAAACTGAGGCACAGAGGGGCAATGACACAGGGAGCTAGCTGCAGAACTGGGAATGGGATGCAGGGGCACCGACTCTTAGACCCCTGCTCTTGCCAGTCTTGCTGTCTCCTGGAGCCAAGACCAGATCCCAAGGAGGCCTGACTCTCCACCTCATGCTCTAGCCACTAGCCCACACTCCCTCACAGGTGTGCGACTCACCTCTACCTTCTCGACGACTTGCTTCCCAAAGGAGCACACCTTGGTGGAGACGGTGACGGTCATGTTCTCTGCACTGCTGTACTGGCTGCTCACGCCATAGAAGGTCCCAGGACCGTCCTGGATCGTGCTGTTCAGATCCGCCTAAAGCAGAGGGAGAGGGAGGATGTTACCAGGAACTGAGCTAAGCTTTGGCTGGAGGCAGGAAGGTCCAGAATGTGAAGCTCTGGGGGACAGGGACCTGGAGGTAAAAAAAAAAATACAAAAATCACTGATTTACAGAAATACATCTTTCTCCACAGACTGAATGCACAGAGAGCACTTCAGCCCCTCCTGAGACGCAACCACGTCTGGGGAGAAAGACGGCAGCTGTTGGACAGCGTGCAGCAAGAGCGCACGCTAAGTTAGGACAGGAAGTGGAGAATACCATATAAGCTACTGCAACCCAGCAGGCTGGGCAGAGAACTGAGGCAGGATGTAGTTACCCCAGCTGGAATTTGGCCAGGACATCAGAGCTAAATACCTCTGTTCTTGCAAACACTGCTGCCGGATCTTAAAACCAAGGTCCTTACCCTTGGGGACATTCCCATCTCAGGAAGACACAGAATGGACAACTTTAAGAGGTCAGAAAGCAGGAGACAGACCAACCCACCCTGCCCCAAACCAGGAGACTTTTAAAAGTGTGTTTTGGTCAGTCTTGATTTTTGAACGCGCGCGTGTGTGTGCGCGCATGCGTGGATGCACAAGTGCAATTAGTGCTGCCAGCTCTCCCAAACATACAGAGAAAGGAGATTTTGGCCCCCTGTGGGAGATCCACTGGCATGGAGCTTCCAGCTTCTCTCAGCCTCCACTCATTAATTTCATGCCTCTCCCGTCCCCACAGCCTGCCCCTCCTCCAGCCCAGCAATTAATTTTGTGGCCCTCCTCTCTCAGCCCTCACATCAACTCTGCTCTCCCTGTGGCTCCAGAGGTTCTTCTTCTCCCTCTCCTGGGCCGGGAGGGGGGACTGGAATGGGCACCTCTTCACTCTGTTGCCAGGCTGGAAGGGGGATATGATTCCAGGGGCTCTTCACACCTCCTCTTCCCAGGCCTGGGATTGCAGGCAGGGAGGGACAGAGAGCAGCCTGACCCACTGCTTACGGGATGAGGGACTGTCTCCCTCCTGTGCACCATCGGCTGTGCCAGCTATTCCCTGCCAGAAGCACGTGGCTGGGGCTGAAATGGCAGCATTGAAGACGGTACGTCCCTGGGTTGAGCAGTGACGTAGAGGGAAGAGCCCCCTCCCAACACAGCCCCCCTCCTAGCACTGCACTGACTTGGGAGGGAAGCGGGTCCCTCTTCTGACTCATCCACACCTGTTCCTGCCATCTCTAGTGAGCCTGGAAGATCTCCCACCCAAGCCTGGACCCAGCCCAAGCTGGTGTGGCTTGTAAAAGACAGGCAGGATCACCCCGCAAGTGATATGGCTGATAAAAGCCCCTGCATGTCTGTCCACAGCTGCCAGCTGCCAGCCTGGCTTCTGGTGGGGAGCAAGCTTCTTCTGGCTTGACTCAAATCATCGTACAAACAGGGCTGCCGGCTCCTGCCCGTCACGGTGTGCGGGAGCATTTGGGAGGGGCTCCAGAGGCACAGCTGGGCATTGGCAGGGGTGTGTGCACTGTTCTTACCCAGAACTTGACAAGGAAGAAGGAGTTCTGGGGTCCTCTCTCGTAGAGCTCCTTCAGGCCCCCCTTCTTTTCGGGGAACTTGTCATAGATCTGGCGGATGTCCACAGCCTCCAGCAGGGGGTCACTGTACGAGGGGTTCGTCTGCCCGATGTGCACGAAGAGGTGTTTGCTATACTGTAGAGGAAACAGAAAGGGTCAGCATTGTGGGAGCAGTCATCGGTCACCCTAGACGCATGCACACCACGGAATCACAGCCACCACGGTGAAGCTGTGTCAGACGCCGGGACCCAGAACCCTCCAGCCTCCCATCACCACCCGGGCTAAGAGATCACAGGGACCTAAGCTACGCCTAGAATCATTCTTCACTCCCCTCTGCTGCACAGGGGCAGCTCTGGGGGACCCCAGACATGTGCTTGGGCAACAATGCTTGGTGCTAAACAGCATAGGAACAGGGGAAATGACCCCTCTGATCTCTGGGACCCCCCTTCCCCTTAAGTCTGGTTGGAAGGGTGGGGTGGGGGTTCCGAATTCCCAGCGCCCCCCACAGGATTACCGTTTCAGCATCCCGCGGCACCTCCATGAACGCCGAGTACTCCAGGAGCCGCAGCTTGGCGGAGGCGATGGTGCGGTCCTGCCAGACGGGCACGGCCGAGGCAGCCGGTGGGAGAGGAGCCAGGGGCTCGTAACCTAGAAAGGAGATGGAAAGACCATCCAGCAAGCCATGGGATAACCCCCTATCCCTTAGAGCATCTTGGGGCAGCTCCAGGAAATCTGTGCCTGCAACGCGCACGCGGAAAACGATCTGGCGGGTCTCAGCAAGTCCAGCTGCCCTTTCTCCTAGCCGCCGCTGGCCTTGTTTCCTACATTAACACAGGTCTAGATGGCAGGTTTGCTGTGCATTGAGTTGATGCGCAGTACGTAAGCTGCAGTGGCAGCATGTGCATGGACAGTGGTTTCCATCCACATCATTGCACACACACGACAGCTTGGAGTGCCGTAAGTGCGGGGCATTCGGAGGGGACCTCCAGGCTGGCTCTAGAGGTGTCATGCAAGGGGGCTGCCAACCCCCTTCCTCGGGGGCCTAGTCCAGCACCCAGTAGGAGGTGGCAGACGCACACCTCTCTCTATGTGGTCTACCACTAGAGAGGGACACGGAGCCACACTGCGTTAGCATTGCCAGGAAGCTTCCCCTGGCATACAGCCTGGTCCGACTCTCAGCCTGCACATGCTCCCTTCGGATATGTGAGACCCACACCAGCTCCAGATCAAGTTCTGTGTGTTTAACCCCTTCGCTTTTTCTGTGAACACTGGGGGTAAACAGAGGCCTGTCCCACCAGGGACATCCTTCACTCTCCCATCCCTAACTTTTGGGGACAGGGGCTGATGGTTATTTAAATTACACAAACACACAGCACCTAACACCACGGGGCTTTGATTCCTGATTGAGGTGCATAGGCACCACAGCACTGTCAATAACAATCACCTTCCCTTCCCTATGAGTAGTGGTTCCCAACTGGGGGTACGCATGCGCCTGGGGGTACGGAGAGGTCTTCTGGGGGTACGTCACATCATCTAGCTATTTGCCTAGTTTTACAACAGGCTACAGAAAAAGCAATAGTGAAGTCAGTACCAAGTAAAATTTCATACAGACAAGGACCTGTTTATACTGCTTTATATACCATAAACTGAAATGTAATACTCCATATTCATACTCCAATGATTTATTTTTATATATATATATATATATATATATATATATATATATATATATATATATATATATATATATATATATATATATATATATATATATATATATAAAAACATGAGCAAGTCGGCCATTTCTCAGTACTAGTGGCTGTGACAATTTGGTATATTTATGTCTGTCTGATTTTGTAAGCAAGTAGTTTCTAAGTGAGGTGAAACTTGGGGATACGCAAGACAAATCAACCTCCTGAAAGGGGGACAGCAGTCTGGAAAGGTTGAGAACCAATGCCTTAGAGGATCGCTGGTCTTGGCTAACAGCCCTTCCAGGATCTGTTGTGGCTAACTGGTCTTCCTGGCTAATCAGATTATTGTTTGAGAGATGGGAGATTTCCACCTGTGTTTCTGGCTCAATATATAACAATGATGCTGGCTGGGTCACCCACGGGGATTGAAACTAGGACTTCTGGAGCCAAGATCATTCGCCTTTACTGCGTGGGCTAAAGAACAGACTCCCTTACCTTGGAAGCAGTAATAGACACACTAACCTCTACACATGGTCTAGCCACTAGGGAGCGATAAAGAGCCACGCTGTGTTAGCTGGGTTACATTTGGAAAGGTGGAAGGATCAGTGGGTGTGCTGGGAGGCTGCTCTATTTCTGAGCACACCGGGTGGCAGGCTGTTGCTGATAACAGAATTAAACAGGGCAGGTTCTCGTCCCAGCGGACTGAGGAGACTCAGGATCAGGGGCAGTCTTGGGAGCTTTGCACCCTGGTGAATTACAGACTGTGATGTGGAGGTGACACCCTAGTATCTGGGGCTTGGGGCAGGTGGGAGACCCGTTCTCCAGGACTGGTAGCTGGGGTGTCATCTCTGATGCAGAAGAGACAATTCTGCCCTCAAGTGTGAATCCCGGGGGCAGGAGATGACGGAAAGAGGAGGAAAAAGCCCCCCAGA
Source organism: Gopherus evgoodei (assembly GCF_007399415.2). Lineage (NCBI taxonomy): Eukaryota > Metazoa > Chordata > Testudines > Testudinidae > Gopherus > Gopherus evgoodei. The sequence goes on along the minus strand of NC_044325.1, from coordinate 137,464,475 downwards.
AGTTAGCGCTCAGGTGGCCATAGCAACACGAACATGCACATGAGCAGTGAGCAGAAGCTGGGGGTGGAGCCTTCATCTGGAGGAGGAGCCACGGGCATTAAGGCAAGCAAACAAATATTTCTGTGCCTCCAAGAGGCAAGGCACTGGCAGAAATCTGGCCACCAGTGAAAGCGACCCACTTACTGGCTAGTGATGGAGGCATTGGTGGCTGGATGGGGTAGGCTGGTTGTGCAAATGGTTTAATGCTGAAAAACAAAGTGCATCGTTAGGGAAGTTAATGAGAATCTCGTTTATAAAGCGTACCCACACCCCATCTCCTCTCCGTAGGAAGCTGATGGACACTTCCTGGACAATTAAGACAAGAACATCGATACCCAAATCCATGGTGTGTGCCTGTGCGCGCACACACACACACACACACAGAGACCAGCTGCTAATTCTCAGCTCCCTACATCTGCCTGCCCCGCTCTCTCCTCTCCAAATGAAGAGGCCTTCTGCGCTCCTCCCACCACTCTCCACCACGGACTGGGATACGTCCCATCCTCCCTCTCTGACACATCCCCTTAGTATAGTACAGGGGTCAGCAACTTTTCAGAAGTGCTGTGCCGAGTCTTCATTCAATCACTCTAATTTAAGGTTTTGCGTGCCAGTAATACATTTTAATGTTTTTAGAAGGTCTCTTTCTATAAGTCTATGATATATACCTAAACTATTGTTGTATGTAAAGTAAATATGGTTTTTAAAATGTTTAAGAAACTTCATTTAAAATTAAATTAAAATGCAGAGCCCCCGGACCGGTGGCCAGGACCCGAGCAGTGTGAGTGCCACTGAAAATCAGCTAGCGTGCCATAGGTTGCCTATCCCTGGTCTAGTATAAATGCAGCTCATCTGGAGGCCCATGTTCTCAGTGCACACAGCAATCAGCCAGACACCAGCACTGGTCGGACCCCAGAGATCATCAGGACCAAGTTATTAGCAGCGAGATGTTGGTGGATCATTGCCACAGCCTCAGGCCAGAGATACAGCAGTCCTCCATCCATCAACACACTCAGCACGGGCAGTGGCCAGGCAAACATTCCCCACCCCCCACCCCAGAGGAATCCACCCCTGGTGGTAGAGGGGAGTTCTACACCCAGGTTTCGGACCCTCTCCTGACTACATGGGAGCTGGCTCTATGAATGAGGTTGTTCTCCACACGCTGCTCACATGCAGTCTTAAAAACGTGCACACCAATGATTTGCCTAAGCTGGCAGAGTTGGGCATAGGACCTAGGAGAACAGGTCCTCCGGGGTCCCTGCTCTCCCCATAACAGCACACTGCTTTCCTGATCTCTCCTGACACAAGAACTTGGGGGGAGAAAACCAAGGCATATTAAAGCATCAGCAGCCATAAATATGGTCTGATCGAGACTTGAGGTGCCTCTTTACTTACTCCTGAGAGGGTCCAGGCTGTCCTGGGATAGACCCGCTCCAAAACTGAGGAAACAAAAGCACATACGAAGGAACAGTCAGGACTTAGCCGCACATCCCAACACCCCACGACACATCCCACTGCCCCTTTGAGTGGGCTCTAAAGTTGCACAGCAAGTCTACAGCCAACCTGGACACCACGTCTTCGGCAGGAAATCTGCTAGGGGAATGCCGTAGCTGTGAGCTCCCCAAGGGCCAATTCTCCTGCCCCTTTCCTCAACAAAGCCGCCTGTCAGGAGAGCCTAGGACTGGAGTAGCTGTGAGCTCCCTTGCAGCCACCCCTCCCCTGCTGTTCCCTGTATCAACTCCCAGTGCGGCAGATGAGCCTGTGGTGGCTCGACCTCCTTCCTAGATGGCGTTCCTAGCCCATTCCATGTGGCAGATCCTGCTGGGCTGGGAACACAGGGCGAGCCTTCTTCCACCTGGGGAGAGCGGAGTCTCTTACCCTGGGGGGAGCAGAGAAGACAGCCTGAGGAAGAGGAGGAGGGGGGCTGAGTTTGTTCTGCAGGACACTGGCAGATACGATCTGTGCGGATGACATGGAGGCCATACTCTGCAGGGCCTTGTCCTTCGAGACCTGGTCCTTTGAGAGAGGAGAGGAGGAACAGAAAGCATGGTTACCAACCCAAAATCGGACAGGGATGCATACAGACCAACTGACACCGATTACCCCCTTCAGCCCAAAGGAGGCCAATGCACTTTACAAACTGGATCTATACACGCAAAGGGATCCCTTCAACTGCCCCTGCGATGCAGTCGCCTCTGGGGTGGAATGTGGCAGCTGTTTATCACTGCCATGCATTGTTACACAACAGTTTAGGATAGGAAGTCATGGAGAATAATGCAGTCAATGAAATAGCAGGGGGAACTTGGGAAGGAGAACAGAAACCACCCAGACTGGAATTTGCTCACATCAACACCCCAAGGGATTGTTGAGCACAAGTGGCCAGGGCTTTGGTTTTAAATCTCATGTGTGAGAGGGCACCCTTGGCAGCACTGGCTGGGTTCTGACTCAGAGAGAAAACACTCCCTTACCCCTGCACTGAATCACTGATACCAGGGATTTTTTCTTGGAGGGGTCTCTGTCTATGGGAGAGGGCCAGGGAATATTAAAAGGATAAAGAGATGGTTAAAGAAAGTAACTGCAAACTCAAGCACTACTTACCAAGTTCATGGCCTGTATGTAAAAGAAAGGAATAGCAATGGTTAGTATGTTTGCAACAATCCCAGAGTAGAGGCACGTCTGCACCCTTACAGGAGTCATTAACATAATGACCCTTCGAAGAACCAAGGGAAGATGGGTTTGACTTTGGAAACAAACCAAATCTAAACCTGGGGGTTTCTAATGGACCCAGTCTCCCTGTGTTTACAACCCTGCTTGGCAATCTGGGAATGTGGGACGCCAGGGTGTGAATGAGTACAACAGATCCGTGCGGGCTGGTAACCTCTTCTCAGTCAGGCACCACTGAGTAGTGCACGGGCCGCCGTGAAATACCAGAATAGGCTGCACTAGTATGTGAAGCTAAGAATAGTGAGCCAGGGGCTGACTGGGCATGAAGCACTCTTACCCAGCACACACATGTATGTGCGTGACATATGCACCAGCAGCGGAGGCACGTCCAGTTCTACACGTGCACACAGTAGAAAGGCGAGGAATGAGGAGTGCCTAGCTGTATATGAACAGCGGTGCTGGAACCATTTTTATAGTGGGGGAGGTGATGGTGGAAACCATGTATTTGGTTGTGAACCAAGTGGCTGTGCACATGTAGACCTAAGTGGAGAGAGGAGCGGGAAGAGTGCTGAGTAGAGGAGATTTAAAGGGATGCGTCTGAGGAAATGATCTTCAGCTGTTTTACGACGGATTGATTTGAGAATTTCCAGGCCTGCACATAGATCCTCATTTGGGCTAGTGGATCTTCTGGGTTTTTAATATCATCAAGTCTTTCCCATTCGCCACCTCTTACAAGTTTTAAAGCTGGCAAAGCGAAATGAGAAAACAGGCATCAAAAACAACCTCTGCTTATCATGCTCAGCTCCAGGGACACTGGGAAGGAGCCACAGCAAGGAGAGGATTAAAATCAGGAAATTGATGTGTGCATTTGTATCAGCAGCTCTTCTCTCTCTCTCTCTCTCTCTCTCTCCAAACTGCATGGACCTCAAGAGCTGAGCTCCCATTCGGGCCTCTAAGGAAGTGGCCACATTTTCAGAAGGGCTCAGTGTGGTGGGTGCACACTGGGTGTGGAGCACTAGATAATCTGTCCCTAGACATCTGTGTGTTTATATGAGGCAACTGGAAAAAGGAGCAAGGTTTCCTTTTTGCAATAACTATTTGGCTCACTCAGCAGGAACAGAGGGTTCTGCAATCTTTCCCAGCACATCTGTGGTCATCCTAGTGCAGAGGTTCTCAAACAGGGGGTCAGGACGCCTCAGGGGGTCACAAGGTTGTTACATGGGGAGGGGGGGGTTTGCAAGCTGTCAGTCTCCACCCCAAACTCTGCTCTGCCTCCAGCATTGATAATGGTGTTATATATATTTAGAAGTGTTTTTAATTTATAAGGGGGGGGGTCACACTCAGAGGCTTGCTGTGTAAAAGGGGTCACCAGTAAAAAAGTTTGAGAACCACTGTCCTAGTGTGCTTACTACGTATGCATTCCCTGATCATCAGATCAGATATTGCTTTTCCTCCTCAGAGCTTAACTTGAGGCTTGATCGGTCGATTCATTTTGAACCAGTTTTAAGAGCCCCCAGAGACTCAGGAGATGGATGTATTTTAAAAATCAATATTACACAGTTCCGTAGTGTCTAAGAGCTATATGCACGGACACGTTTGAGGCGCAGAGAGAACCGAAAAGGCAGTCGGATTTGGCTGTATTAAAAGAGGATCCCATAATGGAGATATGGCTGTTCCACACATAGGCCCTGTTGGCCTTCCAAAATTGCCCTCAAGTGCCCATCCTCTGCTTCAAGAAGAGTAAAAAGGGCTTGTTAAGTACAGCCTCTGTCTGCACCAGTTACCGAGAGTCCCCAGGGGCCAGAGGAATTATTGTCCTTATGGAAGAGTCAGATGGAATATAATAGGGATCTACAGAAATGACCCCAAACCCTATACTAGAATTTAACAACGAGCCAGATCCTCTCTCTAGGTTCTTTTGAACAATCCTATAGACTCTACAGTAGGGACAAAATTCCCTATTAAATTATACAGGGACTTGTTAAATGGGACAGGAAGACAGAGGGCACTGGAACAAACAAATGCATATGGACCAGCAGGGAGAGTTCTCTGCCACCTGGGAGTGGCCCCCGTGCCGTGCAGGCTAATCATAGTTATTGCACTATTATGGTGTGTTCTTCCCCTCTGTTCGCGGCATCCACCTGTTGTCTCTCGTCTCCTACTCAAGCTCTTCAGGGCATGGTCTTTTAGTTAAGCGTGTGCACATGTGCTGTGCCTGGCACAATGGGGCCCCAATGGTGCGGCTCCCACAATACAAAATGAACGACAACCATAAAAGGAGGAATGTCCTGATGAGAACTTTCATTTCAGTTTCAGTTGCAAAACCCCTTCCCGCACCCTGTCCTGTGACCCAAACCCACCCCATCCACATGTGCCTCTGGCACTCAGCAAACCACAATACAGAGAACACACAGTGGAAACAGTTACTGAAAGGTTAGTCAAACTCCACTTAGAAAGAGGGAAGGAGAGAAAGAAAAGCCAACCAGAGAAGAGACAACATTCCAGTTTTATCCTTGCTCTGCTCCCTTGGCTCCTGGATCCCTAGCCTGACCTCTAGGCAGCCAGAATGAACTGGAGCAGGGTCCTTATGGGAAGCCCCAAAGCTCCTGGCTGAGCACCCCTGCACTAGCAAGTATGTCCCACCATATGAGCCCTGTGGTTCAAACATCCCCCACCTGGCATCTCCCTGTGCTAGTCCCACAGCCCGACTGTTCCCCTACAGACTAGAAGCACAGGCCCCAACACGCATGTGTCTCCTTATGGGGAGGGGCGGGGGGCAGCGTCACAGCGTGTGAGCCCTGTAGCCTGAGCACCCTGACACCATCCAGCGTGGAGTTATTCCAGGTGGCCCACGCAGCCCAAGCGCACTAGAATCAGCTGGGACAGCATCACCCCTCACTGGCATTGGACCAACCCATAAGCATCGGCATCTGCTGGGGGAGCATTGCCCTGGGCCCCCAGCCTCAGGCACAGGGGTGGGCTCTGAATCTCATTCCCGCCCCTTGAGGAGGTGCCCAGCATGCTGTCCTCACCCCCTTGCTCACTAGTCTGCAGCAGCACCTGGCTAGGTTAGGCTGCAGCCTGCACTGCTCCCTCACGGTCCTGCAGTGGCCAACTTATGATACATCTCTGCAGCCAGGGAGAGGCCCTGATCCTCCGAGCTACAGGGAAACACGCAGAGCCTTGCCCAGTGCAGGAGCTTGTGGGGAGGAGGAGGAGAACTAAGGGAAAAGCCTAAGACCCTTGCTTGCTATGTTACTGCCTTTGGGATGCGCAGGCTCTGGCCAGCCCTTGCAACCTACCAACCCTGCACTCCCCGCTCCGTGCACAGCAGGTCCCAACGTGGGCACAGGGCTCACCATCCTGCAAAGATCACATGGGAGAAGGTTCTCCAGGGAAGCCTCTATCTGAGCTCAGGAGTTTCCTAGCTAGACGTCTCCAGCTGGAGAGATCCTGTTGCAGTCTCTTCCTGCCACCCCTTCCCCAAGGAGCGTCTGGTTCCAGGAACGAAGGGAGTGGGGGAAAGACATAAAAAGGAAAGAGAAAGCGGCACACCACAGAGCTGAGTGTGTTAGTCGTCAGCACAGCCACTGCTCGGGGGCAAGCGGGAGGTGGGGGGAAGCCGGGGAGCGCGTACCTTCAGCTTGGACTGAATCTCGCGAGATTTCCGTCTGGCTAGAACCTGCAAGTGGCTAGAGACCTGCAGAGAGAAAGCAGAAGGAGAGGGGAAAACAGCAGAGCCGTCAACCAGAGCAGAGGAGAGGAAGGAGAGGGGCTGTCCCATGCTCACACACCACGGACGCATGGGCAGGGTCTCCAACGTACCTTAATGCCAACCTGGTACTCCCGCACCTTCTTCCGAGCTAGAACCTGTATGTGGCTGGACACCTAGGGCCCGCCAAGCCATTCAAAAAGGAAAACACAAAGAGAATGAAGACATGATCCCACACTGCGCTGTGTGACAACAGCGCGCCGAGCGTTCGAGATACATGGGGCCAGCCCGGGGGTCAGCGGAGACTCCTGAGAACTAGCACTCCTCCTATGGAACACGAGCAACAGTGGTCAAAAATATCGGGCCAGATCCTCAGCTGGTGTAAACATTATGCCAGCGGAGGATCTGGCCCATAGAGCGGGCACGTGCCCCGTGAGTTCACCCCTCTCGTTTCACTTTGCAGTTTGGTTCTAACTCTGCAACCAATGGTGCTGTGGATGCCAAGGCTATTAGCGCTTGGTGGTTCTCTGCAAAGGGGGCCCATCTAACCAACAAAGAGATGGTTTCTCTAAGTGCCAGCCTTGCACACTCAGCCCGGGCTCCTTCCTTCTCATGCATCACCATCAGGGAGGGAGTTTGTGAAAGACAAATTTTGCCCTTCCACATGGCTGTGCCAACCCTGTGAGGCTCTGCCAGGTGGAATCTGGCCCTGCAGTTGCAGCATAGCGAATCCTTCCAGGGAAGATGCAGGAGCCAGAACAGACTCCAGCAAGCTCCCTCACATCTCTGTGAATTGTGCTGCACAAAGAGGAGGAAAAACACAGGCAAAAATTTTCAGGGCCAAGTCCACTCAAAAAAGTGAAGTCAACCAAGTTACATTGTTCAGGGCTGGGAAAAATCCATCCCCCGAGTGATGTTGTTATGCCCACCTGACCCTGGTGCAGACAGTGCTAGACAGACAGAAGAATTCTTCCATTGACCTAGCTACTGCCTCTCGGGGAGGTGGGCAGGGATGGTGTCCCTAGCCTCTGTTTGCCAGAAGCTGGGAATGGGCGATGGGGAACGGATCACTTGATGATTACCTGTTCTGCTCATTCCCTTTGGGGCACCTGGCATTGACCACTGTCAGAAGACAGGATACTGGGCTGGATGGACCTTTGGTCTGACCCAGTATGACCATTCTTATAGATTAACTATGCCGGCAGGAGAACCCCTGGCATCATTGAGTGTCTACACTGAAGTGCTGTCAAGTGTAGAAAAGCTCCAAGTCTGGGCACCTAAAGATAGGGACCTAAATAAAAGGTGGCTGGTTTCCAGAGAATCCACAACCCTCACTCAGGTCAATGAGAGCTGTAAACCTTGGAAAATCAGGTGTGTGCAGTGTCATTATAGCTGTATTGATCCCAGGGAGGTAAGGTGATATCTTTTACTGGACCAACTTCTGTTGGTGAAAGAGAGAAACTTTCGAGCCACACAGAGCTCTGATTCTGGTCTGGGAAAGGTACTCGAGCATCATAGCTAAACACAAGATGAAACAGAAACGTACTTAACATAGGTTAAAGAGACCATTCAAGGGGAAGTGAGCACTGCATATCTCTACAGTCCTAGGACAAAGGAGGCTTAGTGCGTTACAGGTTGCTCTAATGAGCCATAAATCCGGGGTCTTTATTAAATCCACCAGAGCTATGAATTTAAGTCTCCAGGCTCGTCTTTTGATGGGTGTCGTGCAGGATGTTTTCTATTCAGAACCCTGAATATGGAGTTAGGAACCTCTCTTGGGTCACCCAGAGCTGGAAATTTTGGCCTCATCTGTGTAGCAATGTGGTATCATTTCCCACATGCTCCCTTCTGACCATCAGCTGCCCCTACATCCTGCTCTCTTGCAACTAGTTCCAGCCCCTTGGCGGCTTCTCCAGTGCAGAGTCTGTCTGCTGTGCATCGAGATGCCTCGGACACATTTCTGATGGCGATCGGGTTCAGTTTGCTCTTGGGTCAAACCTCTGCCTCCAGAGGGACCCAGTGAAGACTGCATGCTCCAAAACAAAATTCCTCTCTATTCATCCATTTGAGTGGCATCTGCCCCTGCCTTCCCACCCCTACCACTAAGCCCAGATAAGTTTTCAAGGGATCATTTCAAAGCTTTAACACAGAGGAAAAGTTCTCCTGCATGAAGCCAACGTGGTCATCTGTCTATCCACATATCTAAACAGCCCTCCCGCCCACAGGATCCACGCACCTTACAATCCATCAGCCTAGCTATGGTGCTTATACTGCCTCCATCAATGCAGTAGCAATCACTGATGTATTGTATCCTTCCTAGGAGGTAGGGCAGTGCTATTATCCCCTTTTACAGATGGGGAGCTGAGGCACAAAGATAGATTAATGATTTGCACAAGGTATCTGTCTTTGAGTTGGGGATCAAACCCTTGTCTCCAAAATCCCAGTTCATTAAACTGTCCTGCCCCGCATCGCTGCTCCTCTTGCCAGCCTACTCTTGCTAGCTACCTGTTATCACAGGCCGGGGGGGGAGCAAACTGGCGAGCGGCAGTCAGATTTCCAAGATCCTTTCCCCCTCGCATTGGCAGGAACCATGCTACAAACCACAGCCAGCCACAGCACCGGTGACCTGCTGTTCTCATCCCATCACGGAGCATGCACTGGTCACAGCCAGAGGGAGTTTCAAGCATGGGGAGCAGCGAGATGGCTGTTGGCAACTGGACCTGTTGCAAATGGAAAGAGCCTCTCCATGGCTTATGGACAATCAGCTCCGTCCCTGGATTGGTCCAGAAGCACTCTCAAACACAGGCGTGGAAGTGGATACAGGATTCCTACACCCTAGGTCCCATGAGGCAGACAACATCCCAGAGCTCCCACAGCAGGTGTGATTCGCAGCCAGCTGATTTTCAATGCTGCCCTGGTGCTAGTCCCCAGTTCTGCACACCTCACCCAACACAATGCATGGGGGCAAGGAGCACAGGGCTGGCTGGAGGGAGGGGATGCAGGTGGGAACAAGGAGCTCTAGGACTCTCCCACCACAACAGTCCGCGCTTCTGATGGGGGTGGGAGAGAGCTCTGTGCCCATGCCCACGGCTGACAGGACAGTATTCTAGTGCACCTGGGTTACACAAGCACCCCCTGTCCTGGTAAAGAGTACTGGCAGAAAGGGACTCCAGAGCTGGATCTAGAAGAAGAGGGGATGAAAGACTCAGGATTTCGCTAGAGATCTCAAACATGCCAGTGACCATTCAGTGACCTGGCCTGTAGAAGGAAAGGGGCCAGGTGCCCAATCCAGATCCAGGTGCAAATCTAGAGGTGTTTGGGTTCAGGCCCAGATTCCACCAGAAGCAATAGGGCCGGGTGTGTATAAAACAGTTAGATCCCATGAGCCCTAGGCCCAAGGCCCAATCACAAGCCAAATCCCAAATCAAATGACTTTTGAAGGTTCAAATAACATTTCCCATGCCACATTCGCCATCACAGCTCCCCCGAGGAGGGGAGGCAGGCATGTCGCTGCCCCATGCAGAGGACTGCTCTTGGGATGTGGCTGGGTCCACCGGGACTCTAACGAGGCTCAGGGATGGGAGAGGCTGGGCTATGCAGGCACACACCGGAGTGCCGATCCCAACTGAATCCCAAACACCAGGTGTACTGACGCCTCACAATGGGACGACCACAGCCGGGAACCTGCTGGATCTTAGCACAGAAGCCTCTACTGCCTGAGCTAAAAGAGGCCGTTAGCCAAGACTGCAGCAGACTCTTCCCTCTCTAGCTGGCCGTGCCACACAAGGCAGGTGCAGCATACAGGAGGCTCACCCAGTCCCGCTTGCCCAGCGAGCTGAAGCCCACCGGAGGAGATAAGACGACTGTGCCAGAACAGATCAGTTCCCGGACCTTAAGCATCCGATAAGGGTGGGGTGGGGATCCTCAACAATCACTATCCCTCCCTTTGCTGGGCTATAGCAGCTCCCAGCAAGCCGTGTCCGAGCTCCATAACCCCCATTGTGACGCAGTTCAGCGTAATCCTCATTGCACGGACAGGGAAAAGGGGGCACAGCGAGGTGAAACGCAAGACGCTCAGCAAGCCAGCGGCAGAGCTGGAAGTGGAACCCAGGCATCCAGACTCTGCCCTGGGCTTTGCCTGCTAGTCCACACAGTCCTTCCTCATCCTCCCAGGGTGCGACGACAAGCCAAGCGAAGGGCGCCAGACTCCCAGCACTGTCCTTGAGGCCGAGTCTATAAGCTAAAGGTCTCGCACTTGGACCCTTTCTTCAAATAAAGTAAAGCAGGTTTTTTTTTACCTGTTTTCTCGTCCGTGTTTTCCCCGTCCGGAGCTTGATGTATCTCGCTATCAATTCATTGCGACCTAGAGCAAGTGAAAGAGTAAGAACAAAATCAAAGCAGGAGCATCTTGCCAGGTCCTTTACCTCGTCCCTGACACCCAAACACTTCTCTTCCCTAGTCCAAAAACACCCCAGCCCTGGCCTAACCAAGGTTTCTCTCCGAGCCACAGGTCAAGTGACAAGGCTTTGGCAGAAGGGGGTGCTGTCCTGGTAGCTCTCAAGGCCAGACTGAGCCAGCTGAGGGGCAGGCTGGAAGCGTCTGTGAGGGCCCCGGTGACAGGTGACAGCATTGATGGGAAGAGAGGGGCCAGGACACAATGAAATGACCACGATGGAGGGGACCGTTCCGATTGAAAGCACGCACCAAATGGTGGGCAGTCTGTGCCAACCAGAGAGCTGGGCGCAGATTTGGGACACCCAGCAACTCCTCCTTCTGCACTCGCTCCACTGGGAACCTGGCACTTTGGGATCACTGCTCTCGGAGACACCCCTCCCCTCCTCCTGGGAGGGGAACTGGCCACTCTACAGGCTGCAGCAGGAGGCCAGTGAGCCTGCGGAAATGGGCGAAGAGCACGGCACGAGATTTGGGTTCAGACGTAAGCAACATTGGCAACCCCCCAAATTTTCCCCATGGCCCAATCCGCATTTCCAGGAGCACTGGCCTTTTAAACAGCCTTGCCCAACATCCTCAGCCTAATCCGAAGCAGAAACGCTTTTGCTCCACATTTTACAGGCCAGCTGTGGCCAATCTAAATTCAAACCTCAGAGCAGCTGGGAGGTTTCTTCTCTCTCCTTCCCCCCTCCCTTTTCCCCTCCCCGATGTGGGGGTGGGGAAGCACGCCAGATTTATTTTAATGGACCAGATGGTGGTGGCTGGAGCTAGTCATAATGCCCTTGGAGCTAGTTTAGGATTTAAAAAAAAAAAAAAAAAAAAAAAGAGTAAAAAAGCCAAACAACTTTTGTCACAGTGCCGACGCCCCGTGCCTTCTGGGGGCAGGGGGAGGGGCTCTCTGAACAGGCCTCACGCTGTAAGGGAAGAAGCACAAGCTCCCCTCACCCCCTCCTCATGCCTCTGCAATTCTGCCAGCAACACGGCGACAGACAGCGCCAGGTGCTGCACTGGGTCAGCTGCATCCCATGCCTTCCGGGGAGGGCAAGAGAAGGAAGGCTCCATACGTGGGAGTAACAATGCTCCCTCCAAAAGAGCAGCTGGAGCAGGGACCATGTCCCTTGGGGGACAAAGGGAGGTGTGCAACCCCTTACGGGGGTGGAACAGACCCCCCCGCTTTGCCCCTGGAGCATGCACTCACCCAGTCCTCACTTCCCCTGTGAGGCCACTTTACAGTTGGGGAAACTGAGGCACAAAGAACGGGGCAGTGACTTGCCCAAAATCACCCAGCAGCACAGGAATAGAACTCCTGTCTTCTGAGTTTCAGTCCAGTGGCCCATCCACTCAGCCGCTCTTCCCTCACACACAGAGGCAAGCTTGCCTGGCAGTAATGGGGCTCCCCACAGGGAACAGCTGGAGTGATTCCCCGTGCCCTGGGTTAATACTGGCCCCCACAGGGGACGGCTGGACTACTTCCCCTTAGAAGGCAGCTGTAGATAATCCTGCATTCCCATAAACGCCCACAACCAGGGGCTCTGGTTTCCTAGTCTCTAGCCGCACAGAACCAGGTGGGCCGAGGCCCAGCCTGACCTGTCTGTACCTGCTGGGCTACTCCAAAGATGTGAGGGAGAAGAGGAGATTCCAGCCCTCAGCCCCTCCCCAGTCCTTCCACCCGAGACCAACAGTCTCGGGGTGCTATCTGAGTTGAGGCTGATCCCGGGGGGGGTGGGGGGGAAGGTGGCGGCGTGGCACTGTTAGATGCATTTCCCCTTGCAGCCTCTCCACTGCAAACTGCACATTAGAAATAAGCGCAGCCCAAGGAGGGTAATCAGGGGACAACTGCTAAGTACTTGGCTTGCCGCAGCCATTTCCTTCCTGTTCATCCCTGGGGTCTGAGGTCTGCTCTTCCACCCTCGCCCTGGGGCCTCTCACCCCAGGAGCTCCCCAGACACCACTTCTCTCAGCCTCTGCACCGTTCCCTTCACAGGGCGTGGATGGCGCCCAAGGCTAGCTGTACCCTGGAGAGGTGCTGTTGGAAGTACATGGCAGGTGCCCACCCAGCCTGCCTGCTCACCCTGGCAGCGTGGAACTCAATCTTGACTCCCTGGTGAGCTGTCAGAGCACAAGGGCCTAGGGGTTATAGCTAGGCCGGGACCTGGGAGACAAGAGACCTGAAGGATCCAGAGTCATGGTGGGCCCTGGCCTAGGAGGTAACAGCAAGGAGGCCTAGTGGCTTGAAGAGGCTGCACTCCCAGCAGGCCTGGCCCCACAGCATGGTGGAAGGCATTGGGGGGAAGCAGGAAAGGGGTGGCAGGGTGTGTGAGAGAGCAATGGAGATAACCCTGAAGATCCCTGGACCTGGACAGAGGGTGGCAAGGGAGGAGACGCTGAGAGAGGAGAGGGCAACGCTGAGCGTAGAGGCCCGGGGGCAAAGAGGAAAGGAAGAGGAGGGTGGAGAAAGGAGGACAAGAAAAGAAGAAAAAGTGACCGTGGTGGAGGAGAGGGGCTTCGGGATCAGTAGGTGTCCTATAGGACCCTGCTGGGAGGGGAGGACTGCAGAGTGAAGCCAGTCAATGTGAAGTGATTGTATTTCCAGCCCTCCCATTGCGGGGACACACCAACTCTCCTCCATCCCCACCTTCCTCCCAATCCTGAGCACGGCTGAAGGAACTACAAACACAGCGCGGCCATATGGGGCAGCCCACGCCCCGCAGCGGGGCATGGCGCAACCGGTGCACTATGGGCGTGGGACACTGGACTATTTTCAGCGGGTATTAACAGTGCACCCTCGGCTCTGCCGCTGCAGGGTTCCCTGCATGGTGGGAGCCTCTTTCAGCTGCTCTGGAAGTTTGCAAAAGCTTCAAGGGGTCATCATTCCCCAAGTGCTATGAGCGGGTCTCCGCCCTCTGTGTGTGTCTCTCTCACATCCTGTCCTCTCCCCTGACCTCTATTTTAACAGCATGTGTCACTTCTCCCTTGTGCCCCCGACTCCCCTGCACTCTGTGGTGAACTGGGGGTAACTCTCCTCCCTCTGAGCATAGGGGTGTGTGTGCGCGTGCACACATGCACCCTCTGCTGTACCATGGAGCTGCGTGTATCTTTCTGGTACTAGCACACACCAACCCTATTCTCTGCTCCCTGTGTGTGGTACCAGCAGGACAGCTCTGTGTGGGCCCCACTGTCTCTAGGGTACCTGCGTAGCTAAGTCTGTGTGTGTCTGTCTCTGGGAACAGCGGGAAGGCCCCCCGTGCATGCCCCCCCTCCCTGTCTCTATGGTACCAGGTAGCTAAGGGTCGTGCTCTCTCACTCTCTGGTACCAGCAGGCCTTGCAGGGCTGTCCCGCCCCGTGATTCACCAGAGGTTGTGCCATTCCCTCTAGGAGGGCACGTCCCTCCTCCAAATTACCACATTCCCCAAATTCCTCTCCCCTGACACCACCACGTGAACCAGTTGGACTGCTCTGTTAAAAATAACCTAGTGGGACAACCTTCCAGCCAATCCGCGTGCCGCAGCATACCAGCCCTGGCCGAGTCCAACTCAAGTTACACCTGCTGTCTGGGAGCAAGGCGCAGGCTCCCTGAGTTCCTGGCAACAACCCTGAGAGACAGAGACACATCCCTTGCCCGACAAGCCCCAGCCCTCCACCATGCTCATAGCCTGGCCACCATTCAAATGCTAGAGGTCAAGGCTGCCCCCCTTCCACTGCTTCCCTCAGTCCCTCTGCAATCAGAGCACCCCCACCCCTCAAGTGCAGTGCCAGAGCTACAATGCTCCGGGATCCCCCTGGAGAATTCCATCTCTAATGCCTGTCTGGATAGACAGCCATGCTGGTGGGCTGGAGAAGCCCTCGCCCATGTCAAGGGAAGCTACAGAATGCCCCACCATGTCCTGTTTTGGTCCATCACTGGCAAGAGCTCTCATCCCGTCAGAGCACAGTGGCATCCCCAAGGAAAGAACGCTACAGCAGGGGATTGCAAGCGTTTCAGGGCAGGGACCCTTTCATACTGCCTAGCACAACGCAGTCCCCGGCCTTGGCTGGGACCTCTAGGTACTACTGTAATACAGCTAACAAACAACGGCCAGCAATACCGTAAGGAGACTCATGTAAGCTGTTGGGAGGGGATGTTACTGCAGAAATCCTCAGAGAAGAAAATACTACTGAATTCTGTCATGATGGTCCACAACGTTACTGATTACAATGACGAGTCTCGGGCTCGTGCTATCGAATACTAGAGTATTCTCTTAGTGGGATACTGGAGTACTGGGAAGTAAGTAGGCTGGGCAGGAACAAAAGGCAATGGGGTAACACTAGATGAACAACACTCCCTTTTCCCAGATAAACAGTGGAGGAGGTGGGATTCCCTGGCTCTGCTGGGGTCAGTCTCCCTCTGGTCATGGCTGAGACACCCTCTGTGGCTGTGTGGCCTGGAGAACCCGTGACAGGTGTGAGCTAAGCCCTTCCCCTGCGGGGAGGACCCTGGATTCTGCACGGCCAATGACTCGTTTCCCATTGCTTCCACTATTCCAGCATGGAGATCCTCAGCTTCTCCATGGGGTTTCTCGTTAGGGGGCCACAGAGGGCATTCATACAGGCTGGAAATAATGCCCATGGAAGGGGTCAACAGCCCCACCAGGCAAATGGGGGGAGCACAAACACAGGGAGTCATTTAATGCCATGCAAATCATAGACTTGAAGGGCAGAACGGGACCACCATGATCATCTATGCTGACCTTCTGCACATTGCAGGCCACAGAATCTCGCCCACTCCCTCCTGTAATAGACCCCTCACCTCTGGCTGAGTTACTGAGGTCCTCACATCACGATTTAAAGATCAGAGGCAAGGGTCATGGTGGTTTCAATCCCTCCTCTCACAGAAGAACTAGGATTGGGGTAGGGAAGCTCACAGCCTCCCCAAGCCATGCTCCCGCTGGTGGACTTGGGTGCCCAAGGACTATGAGTTCGCCCAGCTATTTGAGCTCCCTCCCAGACCAGACACAGACCTGGGCCCACCGTATGTTCGGTTCAACAGACCCTTGCTCTCTTCTCTAGGAGGAAAACTAGGAAGGTTCCCTGCAGCCTGCCCCCAGTTCTAAACACTGCCTACAAAAGAGAGCGGGAGGGAGGGGGTGAGGCAGAGAAAAAGTGTGTGTGTGTGTGTGTGTGTGGGGAGAGACAGCGAGAGAAGGTGAAAATGAGTTTCTGTACCAAGTGCGGCAGCGTGGAAGATGAAAGCAGAATTGGGCTGCTGTCTCTTTAAGCAACTACCAAATGTCTCCCAGGGGCTGGAAAAACCAGTTTACACACTTGGGTTTGTTGAGTGGAGGCCAAGCTCCCCAGCGGCACTCCAACTATTCCCAGAGAAATCCAAAAAATGCACCCGCTTTGGAATCCCCGCGCTCCCTAGGCTCCATCCCTGAGGCCCTGGGCTAGAAGGGCCCCTGCTGGGTGGCATGAGTGGGGAGCAGGGGTGCAAGGGCTGAAAGGCTGTGTAGTGAAGCACATCCCTTTGGGTGGCCCCGAATCTTGGGAGCAGGGGTGGGGAGAAGTCGTGCTTTGCTGCAGGAAGATCTGAAAACAGGGGGAGAGGCATGGAGAGCCAGCGAGACCAGTGCAAGGGGAGGGGAGCTGTTAATGGAATGGCCAATGCTTAGGGAAGAACTTAAAAAGACAAACTCCGGCAGTGTGCTGATGACTGTCCCGCTCCTCAGAGGAGGCTACATTTCATGGGTGCTCTGTGCCCAACTGGTCAGGTGTTTTAGAGTCTTTTGCAACTAGAGAGAGAGGTAAGGCATTACCAGCTGTCTGCAATTCCCTTCAGCTCAGTGCTGATTCCCGAGGGATTGATACAAAGACACATCTGGCCAGTTCCGATTGGGTGTAAGAGCTGTGCCCAGTTTCTCAGAATATGATCAATATATAACTATCCTAAATCCTTAGCCCTTCTCTAGTATCCAACCAGGATTCCAAAGTGCTTTACAGAGACAAACACATTAAGTGTAAGGTAGGTATTCCCTGTATTATTAAGACGGCGTAACCGAGGCAGAGTTGGTGGCAGTGCTGGGAACAGAACCCAGACCTCCTGAAGCCTAGTCTTGCACTTTAACCACTATTAGACAGTGTTCCACCCCCCTACCTCCACGAGTCATCCTCTGAGGTCGTTACACAGTGTTTATAATATGACAGTCCATCCCCATGGAGACAGGTCTGAGGTCACAAACACAGAGTAGTGACATCACAGGAGCATTCAGCCTGGAGCAGGAGGAGGAGGAGACAACATGTGTTTACACATAGCCCAAGTGACCAGCAGCGAGGGAGGCAGAAAGCCCAGAACGGTTTGGGGGGGGTTAAATCTCTATTGTCCATTTCATTAGAAAGGCCCCGCTCCAGCAGCATATCCCCCCCTCTCGCATTGCGCTGCAATACTGGTGCCATTCTCACCAGCTCACTGCGTTTCCTTGGAGGTTTTTCATCCAAGCACTGAGCAAGTCCAACCTTGTGCTGAGCTGTTGGGACAGGAGAGATCTCGGCAGAGGATGCCAGAAACCGGGTCGGACTTCCTTATGGTGCTGGAGAAGAGTCCTGGACTGACATCCCTAAAGACTGACACCCTAGAGCAGGTACAGCACTGCCAGCAGCAGGGAAGGCGCGTTCCACATCTGCATTGGAAGGACCCTCTCGAGGGGAGGCGAGTTTCAATGGCCTTGCTGCTGACAACACCTGCGAAGGTGCCAATTTCGATGGGAAGTGTTGATGTGGACAATTGACCTGCCAGGAACTGGGCTCAGAGTCACCCAGCTCACTGCACAAAGACACCCCCTGCCGAACTCTTAACTGCCGGCCCGTCCTCGGCGCAGACTCACTCTCGACTCAGGCAAGCACTTGTCTAGCTGGTCACGCCAACAAAGCTATGGAAACTAGAGTGTGGGCACCGCATCCTAACCCACTGAACCGTCAATGGGTGGAGGCAGGTTCCTGTAACAACAAGGCTTCGTGCTTCCAGCTGAAGATGCTGAATGCACTGACTTGGGCCACACTTGCCTATCTTGCCACGCCAATAATGTATTTAAAGTTGAACCCAAGAGGCAATGGGCCCCAGTCCCCCAGAGCCACCCATGGGTACAGACTTCCCTCGGCCAGACTCTGCATTGACAAGGTGACCCTGTTCTAGCGGGAGACACCAGGCCAAATCCATGACTCTGTTGGATCAATGTGGCCTACTGGGTTGGAAATGGAAGTGGAGGGGCTTCTGATGGAGACATGGGGCAAGGAGAGGGCTCTGGGTGGCCCCAAAAATTCAGAGCTGGGGAAACCATCGACACGGGGGGAACTTTGAGGCCAAGCCGCGGTTTCAAAACACAGATCCAAAGGCAGTGCCGAGGGAGCCTCGGAAGTGGAAGGAAGTGTCTTGTTTGTGACCTGCACGAGAGGCCAGACACACCAGCTTTCACGCCCAGCTCCAGGCGTGTGGACTCCCTGCGCAGAGCCTCTCTCTGGCGGTAACTTCACCAAACCAGTCAGTCAGGCAAAGCAGAAAGAGGGAGGGAGTGAAAAAAAGAGGGAGGGAGCGAGAGAAGGGAAAGATGTCACAGAGGGAGGGACAGAGACTGGGAGAGTGCAAGGGAACTGTGGATCCTCAGCATGGGGAACAGAGTTCAACACTTCTCGACACGTCTGAGCCATTACAAATGGTTGCCAAACCTGTCCCAGTTTGGCTTCCCTTTCCGTGCTCCCCACAGGCCAGTAGGGACACGGCCCAGAATACTGTGCTTGAGATATTAGGTTAGTGCCCATGGTGCAGACAGTAATGGCCAAGCCTTGGAAAGTGATAGGCAGAAGGGAAGGCACTGCTCATCCAAAGAGCTCCTAATGCCTCCGTGTCAGAGATGTCTAGGCTTGGGGCATCTGGGGGCTGAGCCTGGAGGAGCAATTCCCCTTTAGAAATTCACTTTTACCTTCTCTCTCTCTGTCACCCTCCACTCCCCTCGCCAGCTAGCAGTCACCCAGATGAGGTCAGAACGCGGGGGCTGACACAGGGTGATTTCAGTCATCCACTGGATGCGAGAGATCGAAAGTCAGAGCCTCAGGTGCTGCAGAACCCACCCTATACAGCTCTCTCAAGGCACCTCAGTCCCGACCCACCCACCACATCCCCAGCTGCTCCAGCAATAAGCTCCCAGCGCAGCTCTGCCGATCAACCTCAATCTTGACTTAACTTGCTCTGCTAGTCAAGGTCTGGGCTCCCCTCATGTTTGCACTTCAAACCTGAGCCCCCAGCTTCTGCCTTCTTGGGCACCCTTAATCCCCACTCGGACTCTCACACAACACTTCCATCAGGCTACACCTGTTCTGTGATGAAAGACAGGACTTTCATTGCCAGAGCCCACCACCTCGCACTGGCAGCAAACCCAAGAAATTTACTGCTCTACTCCTGAATTGGAGTCAGAGACAAAACATAATAACCAAAGGGATGTATTCTCAATTTAATTGGACTTTGGAGTGGGAATGAAAGGGCAGAGTTTGGTTCTAAGAGAGTTGTGCGCTGCTCTTATTCATCGTAACCGGGTGTTCACTCTGAAACATAATGATGGACATTTGAACAGGCACCCCTGTAGCGTCCGTTGGGTCAAGCCTGGATCCCTTCTAAAACCAAGCATGGCCTGGTCTCACTCACCGTACATCTTGCCTTCGTCCGAGAGGATGATTTTCCGCCGGCCGCAGGGGGGGTAGATTGCCAGTGCCTCCTGGAAGCTCTGCTCGATGTCTGGACTCCACACTCCCTCGGCATCATTGTCCAGACTCTTGTCCATTCCCTCCTGTCCATCTTCTTGCCCCTCCCCGGGGCTGCCGCTAGCGTTCCAGCTGTTGGACGCTATTGTGATGGCTGCTCTGGGCTCCGACCCCGAGCCCCAAATGGCAACTCGACAACCTGAGGGGACAAAGCAAAGGTCAGCAATGGACGTCTCCTGACATCCTGCTCCCAGCTGTATGCACACTGCCTCCGACCAGCCAAGAAGAGCAGGGGGAAATAGGGGCTGGGAGGGGAAGTTCCTCCTCTGCTAGGGATACCAGCAGTGAATGTATTCCTGTCAGGTGAGACAAAGGGGTCCTAGAGCTGGCAGCAACGCCCCTATAGAAACTATTGGAGCCAGAGGAGAGATCGGTCTGAGGTACATTACAGGGCAGCCCCCAGAAACCTCCAGCCCCAAGACGGGACCACGTCCCCTGCCCCGGATCACAGCCCTGCCCTCCAGGAACCTCCAGCCCCAATCCTGCATCCCTCTTCTACCCATATCAAGAGAGGAGAGCAAGGTTTTACCGGGCAATTATTGGCCCATCAGGCAAGAACCAGCTGCCAAGTGACTGGCTCTCAAGGGGTAATTGCACATGGCAGGGAGGGGCTCTCTGCCACCTTGAATGCAAAGACAGAAAATAACAGAGATGGAATATGGCAGTGGTTCTCAAATGTTTGTACTGGTGACCCCTTTCAAACAGCAAGCCTCTGATTGCACCCCCCTTATACATTAAAAACATGTTTTTATATATTTAACCCCATTATAAATGCTGGATGCAAAGCAGGGTTTGGGGTGCAGGCTGACAGCTCACAACCCCCCATGTAATAACCTCATGACCCCCTGAGGGTCCCGATCCCCAGTTTGAGAACCCCTGGAATACGGGCTGGTACAGGGATTCGCAAACTTTTTTTTTTGCTGTGATCCCCCTTGAAAATATTTCAGGCTGTGATGACCCATACCATGCCACCCTTACTTCTGCACTGCTGCTGGCGCTGCCTTCAGAGCTGGGCACCTGGCCAGCAGCTGCCGCTCTCGCAACCCCCTTTTGGGTTGGGACCCCCAGCATGAGAAACGCTCGGCTGCTACATGCTGGGCATTGGAGAAGTGGGTATTGCTCCACTGCAGCCCCTTGGTAGTTACACGACAACCCAGCTACTCACAAGCTGTGCTGCTGCCTCGGAGCTCCCTGGCCTGCTGCGTTTCGGCATCGTTATACCTCAGTGCAGGGATGCAGCACAGGCAATGCGGTGGGGAGGCCTCAGCATGGTGTCACTGCCCCCCACAGAACAACACAGAGCCTGTGTCGGCACTAGGCTCCCTCGCTGTGCAGTGCCTGAAAGTCCTGCTGGGGGCCCCTTGGGGCCCAAAGTGCAGCCTCGCCGTCAAACTCTGCCCCCACCAAAGGCTAAACTCCCCAGTGGCTTAAATGGGAAGAGTTGGACATGAAGTCTGTAGACAGGAGCAGGGTTTGAAAACCCCAGCAGAGACTTTTGGAGGCACCCAGGGGATTTGGATGCCCATTTTCTCTTGATCTGAATGGGGGCCAGGTGCCTGGATCCCAGCTCTGAAAACCTCAGCCCCTAGTTTTGCTTTGGGACTCTGGTTCAACGTGTCTATTTGGACAAGCCTGCCCCCTCCCCCGAAAGGTCACTGGGTATTGCGTGTAGGGCGCAAAGCGCCAGTGGGGGCCCCCGGGGGAAGCTCTGCTCCCCAGACAGGTTCTGCCAGACAGGCCTCAAACCAGCGCCTGCGACTTCACCTCCCCTCTTGCTCCCCCCCTTCCTGCTCAGCTCCCAGAGCATGTTTTGCAATAACATGTTTGGCGGCAGCTGCTGCTGGTGGGGAGCTGAGAACAGAGGTGTCTCCTTCAGCTAGAGGCTTCCCGGAGGGGCTGGGAGAGCACATGAGAGGTCTCCAGTACAGACATCTCCTTTTAAAGGAACTGCAGCAAGCTGCTGGTTCAAGTGCGCAGGGATTTATTATTTTTTTTTAAAGTAACTTTTTTTTTCTGTCTCTCCCCGAGCCCCGTGATGTCACCCAGTCTCTCCCGCTGCTCCCCCCTCCCCGTCCTCCACTCGCACACCCCCCTTCTTTGGGAGCAGTGTGGCCAAATAAGGAGAACAGAATTGGAGCAGTTAGCCAAAGAGAAGGGGGAGGGATGGAGAGGGAGGCTGCTGCGGCTGTTGTGTAGCTTCCCGGCTCCCCAAACACACACACACACACACACACGCGCCCAGTTGTGAGTGCTGCACTGGGATGGGGTGGGGGGACAGGGTTTTTCTGGGGACCACGGGTGTGCAAGAGCTTGCAAGGGGAGCATAGGTGCAGGCAAGAGCTGGTTAGCTCAGGAGGCAAAGGGGAACAGAGTTGAGGAGCCGTTGCTGGAGAAGGCGAACGGGGTAAAGAGCAGCAGGGTAACAGTTGAACGCCTGCCAGAGACAGACAGACACCCATGTTTCTGCATGGGGCCAGGATGCAGCAGAATTTCCTCTTCTTGCAACACATGGAGAGAATATCGAGACCCTCCCCTCCCCAACACCCTCTCCTGGAGACACCTTGCTTCCTCTCACCCCAGGAGACGCAGGAACCCCTGTGGCTGAGCACTGCAGCACGGTTGGGGGGGGTGGGGTGGAGATACACTGAAGCTTTCTGCGCAACTACTGTAGAATATCACTGGAGGGTCCTAGAAGGGAGGAAATGAGGTTTGGAAGGGATTGTGAACCCCTTTGCTTTATGGCATGGCCACTCACTACTGGGGTCAGGAGGAAGCGGTCTCTGGGAGCAGGATGTCCTTGTAACTGCAGGACCTTCCTCTGAGCCAGTTGGGACTGGTCCCTCTTGGAAACAGGATGCTGGGCTGAACAGATCCTGGGCTGATCCTGTCTGACAAGCCCTGTGTTCCCAGGAGATCCCACCCAGGACACTCTAACCAAGGGTTTGGAATCCTGCCTCCAACCAGCCATTACTGTTAATATGACAGTAGCTGCTGAAGGCCCCAAGCAGAATGGAGATGCTGTGGCACTAGGGGCTGTACAAACACACATGCAGACCTCAGGCCTGCGTTAGTGCCCAGGTCTCCCATCGCTGCTTACAGGCTGAATTAGTATCCACACGTCTTCTCCTACTGACCCCACTAGTGGGGAAACCTCGGAGATCACCCTGAGCTTTCCTTCCCATCAGGTGACGACACAATCAAAGCTCTGAGTATTTGGGGTGGGGGAGAAGGGAAGAACATAGAGCTTCCCTGCCCCACCCAACTGGGGACACAGAGAGGAAGAACCAAGGGTGGCCTGGCCATGGTGCGAGTGGCAACTACTGGGAAAACAGTGTCTTGCCAAGCCAAGAAATTCCATTTCCTGGAGGGAGGGTGCAGGCGAGCGGCGAGTCATAGCTTTGACGTACAGTGCAAGAGATGATGAATCCAAGGCTCCACCCAGCCCTTACAAAACAGCGACCACAATAACAATTGGGAAACCAGCCATGCTGGGCTTCCTTTGGAGGTGTGGGGCTGCCTAACCTGATTGGAGTTGGGGAGGGAGGCTGGAGTGAAACATGTCACCTTCCTTCTTTTACATCAGCTTGTCCTTGGGGAAGGCGGAGGGATTCCTTCACTCAAAATCAGGGCCATGGCCTGCTCCATTCCCAAATCCAGGAGGCCAGTGAGTTCCGCAGGTCCCTTGTATCAGTTCTCCAGTAATGTCAGGGGCCTCGCAGGATCAAACTCAGCTCCTGCAGCTTAGTTTGCCATCTTTATCCGCCCCCTAGTGTGGCCAGGAGATTGGCTGACCTTTGTAAGCAAGCTCTCTGGAGGACATGAGGAGCTGAAGGTTGTCACAAAGAGCTGGGGTGAGATTTTCCTTCAATGTGCAGAAAGATCTCAGATTTGACCAAGATGCAAGACCAAGACCTCTTGAGCGTTAATGTTCCCATTTCTCAGGCAGGTCCCTCCAATGGCGACCCTCTTTCCTGGAGCTCATCCAAGCCTCTCGCTGCCTCTTTGAGTGCATACAAAATGGTGACCTCACCACTCAGAACGGAGAAGATACCTTCTCCAGAACCAACGTTCTAGGGGAGTTCTCATTCTCCCAGGAGCTTCAGTACATTTCAGCAAAGCCCATAAGAACTACCTACTTCCATCACCACTCCCCACAGGGATATATTCATCCACTTTCCACCTTCCTACCGTCTCTCTTTCCTGTCGCTTCTCTCACTTTCCCCTCCCTTCCTCAACCTTCACGTTCCCTCTTAAGTAACCCACCAAACATCCCCCTCAAAACAGAGACACAGGGCCAAGAGCTTAAGTAAGGGGGAGGCGGGGAAGGCTGGGGAGCAAAGCTCCCCCATCTCTGCTCTAAGTAGAGAGGAGCTCCTGTTTCTATTTTAATCACTGCATTAGGCTGGATTCTCACCAATCTGGTGAGACCACGTTGTGCTATACCACTAGTGGACTCTGACACTAGTGCGGCATGACCTGCCCATCGTAGAGAGATCCCCTGGCAGCACAGAGCCAGCGAAGAACAACTCTCCCCTGCTGGTATTGGTGTAGCAGAGATAGGGGGTGTGACCTAAATATGCCAATCACCAGCTGTGGGGGGTCAAATTTGTGCCCCGGGCAGCCAGTGAGAGTCCGAGCAGCCTTCAGGAACCAGTCCTTAAAGACCACATCGAGATTTGGGGGTCGGGGTGCAAAGAGGGGCTTTAAGGACATTGTAGTGCAGGCACAGACGTGCACAAATACACATCTCCTGACCTGCACTCGCTGCAGAACAGCTGTCCCTCCCCAGGACCTGGGGGGGAAGAGTGCCCAGGGCTGGAAAAGCAGGGATGGTGCAGGTCAGAGCTGGTACATACAGCAATGCCAGCACAATACCTGGGCTCCAAGGGGTGTCTACAACCCACTATATCTAGCTAATCAATGCCAGCTGTTTATTTGTTAGGCTCATCACAGTCTCTCTCCCTCAGTATTTTATTTTGAGAGCAAATCTTCTTGCCTGCCTTCATTTCACTTTGGCTCCACATCTGTTCTCGTAGCCAGGCCTTAAAAATCCAGGTAAAAATCAGGACACGATACGTGGCACCACAAATTCCATCCTCAAACTCCAACACCCCATCGGCGCACACGAAGCAATACATGTGGGGTTCCAATCTCACACACGTGGCCTCCATAGATGCAGCAGTGGAGGGAGGGAATGCTTGAATTTGGGGGAGAATAAGCATAGGGGAAATGGAGGCAAGCAGAGAGTGTGATCTTACAAACACCAGGGTGACTGTAATGGAGCCAGTTCTGCCTTATAAGAGGAAAACTGGGCCCACAGAGATGGAAGGGGCCTATTTAGCTTGAGTCCACACCCCTGTACAAGGGCAGGATATGACAACACAAGAGATGCTGCATCAGATATTAAAGCAATGATGCCCTTGATCTCAGGTTGCTCAGGAGTCATAGGTTGGGAGGGAAACATGGATGGAGACAGGAGCTATAATGTGTGTCATGGAGCAAGGTCCTCAGTGGATAGAAACTGATGTAGCTCCAGTGACTTCAACAGAGCTACATGGATTTACACCAGCTCAGGGTCTGGCATCAGGAGACAGGTGTAGTGAAGGCTATTCCTGGTGGTGGGGTCAGCTTCTGCCGGCTTTACAGAGAGAGGGGAGGTGGGGACAGGAATGCAGGCCAGTGTTTGAGGAACATTAGCAAGGTGCTGCAGGACTGGGAAGCAGGAGGATGGAGGGTGAAAAATCCAAGGATGAGGTTGGAAACTAGGAGAGAGCTTTGTTCTGGAGATTCTGTAACATGGAGGAAGACAAGGACTGCCAAGGATGGGCTAGCATGCCCCTATTTACAGGCAAGGGCAAGGTTACAACAGGATACAGAATGAGATGATCTCACAGGCTCCCAAATACATGTCTCATTATTAATCTGGGGAACTCATTGTCAGAGGATGTTGTGAAGGCCAAAACTATAACAGGGTTCAAAAAAGAACTAGGTAAGTTCCTGAAAGATCAGTCCATCAATGGCTATTAACCAAAATGGGCTGGGATGCAACCCCATCTCTGAATGTCCCTAGCCTCTTGTTTGCCAGAAGCTGGGCATGGACCACAGGGGATGGAATTGCCCTGTCTGTTCATTCCCTCTGAAGCACCTGGAATTGGCCACTGTTGGAAGACAGGACACTGGGCTAGACAGACCATTGGTCTGACCCAGGATGGCCGCTCTCATGTTAAGCTGGGTCTTCTGACATATGCTCAGGTTTGTTTCAAAGTGCACTGGAGACCCTCCCACCCTGCTTGCACCAGAAGCCCCAGATGCCAGAGACAGACTATCACAGCCCTGCCTAGCAGGCAGTGCAGGGTGGCTCCTGGTTCTCCAGCATTTTGTCCAGGCTGCTTTTTAACCATCCCAAGCAGTGGTGTATTGAGAGCCTGGTCCATCTCCTGATAGAGATCATAGCATTGGAACCACTGCTTATGTGAGTGGGAGAGCCTGGGGTACTTGAACGAACGCTTATACTAGCCATTGCACCACTAAGACCATGCAGAGCTATGGTTTAATGGAAGGGCTGCAAATCAGTCTCTACAGATGAGCTAATTTCTGTTGAAGTAGCTCGGTTAGGGGATACTACAGTCAGTCTTGGGGGAGCTCTAGAGTTTCATGGAGGAGGAACTTTTCCACATAGGAAGCTGATCAAATCTTCTCTACGAATAGTTCTTCTGCGTTTTTTTACCCAAGCTAACACATCCTTATTGCGACGCTGATAGCCGATTTGAATTCCTACATCAAAGCTTCGTTGATGGGCATCCATGCTTTCTTTGTAGAGGCTGGTGATGGCGGTGGTGGCATTCCAGGCAGGCTGTCCTGACATTCAGCCTATGTTCTCCTTTCCTTATTTCCACCTTCTTACTCCCTTCTAAACAACCCGTTACCCTCCTTGGGAATTACACACTGCAGACACTTTAGAAAAGGTTATTTCAAGCCCCTTCCTCACCACTAACTCCAGCTATGCATTTAAACTCTCCTCCTGACCCTCCACTGCTGGCGCTGCCCTCCTCTGCAGTGACATCAGGGCTGAGAGCAGCCTGCATAGGTGGAGTATGGCTCAGCCAGACCCTGAATGTCTCCGGACACTGCTGTTGGGGAGAGATCTCCCAAGAAGCCTCTGCACCTAGCATCTTACTGCAGCAGAACTGGAAGGAGGATTCTCACCTGGAGCGAAGGTGAGAGGAGAGGGTTCCTGCATTCCGGAACTAACTAGGAGGATTGGCAGAAGCATCGGGAACAATAGCCTCTAGCTCCCATCCTGGTCAGATGGTCTCTCCAGCTCTGTGCCACAACATTGAAGCACACCCAGGTCTGCAATCAGGAGACTGCCCCGTGCTGCTGGGGAGAGAAGAAGGGAAGCTAGCTAAGATGTACTGGGGCAGGAGTGGAAGCACAATCTGCTCCAGGAGAGTTAGGAAGGCAGGAGGATCTGTTGACATAGGGGGTAGGAAGGGATAGCTGCCCTGTGAACTGGTTCAGCTCCTGCTCAGCTGTGGGCCCACCAGGTTGGCTGGTGCTGGGCCAGTCCTTGCTGGGCCCACATGGGAGCTCTTCTTTCCCCGGGCCCCCCGCATTTAAAGAGGATAAAAGTTCACAGACAAGCCCAGACAGGAGGCTGCTGGCTGGAAGCTAGTGCAGCGAGCTGCACCTCTCACCTGAAAGACAAAAAGTTTCAGCTTACAGCCTGGGTGTGACCTTCCCTGGTGGGGGAATCCAAGGCTGCAAGTTCCACTCCGATTTCCCCCTGCGGGGAGTTTCAGGCAAGAGCTCACACCCACCTGCTGCTCTCTGCTGAGGGAAGGGAAGGGAGGGAGATCTCTTCAGAGCAGCAGCCCTGCAGTTAGAAAGGGTCTCACACCAACAGGGTGCAGGGGGCCCCAATGTAGGGTGGGGAGGGGAGAAGGAGCACAGGCGAGAAACTGGCTTCCCTGCTCTGCGCCAAACCTGTTCACATGGCTCCAAACGCACAAACACATGGCTTTGTTGTCTAAGCACCATGTTGACTACTCCTAGGCCTGCAGAGTTCCAGGCAGCTGACATGAGGTCCTGCCTGGAGAGTATTGCCCCAACACTCACCATTGTGCAGGGCCAGCCCTTTTCCTCCCCAAAGGTGGCTGCATTCTGGGGCTGCGTATACACTGTCATATGTCCCTGTGGGATCCTTGAGGACAAGAAGTACCACACAAATGCAAACTACCATCAAGTGAAATGGGGATAGCTGGGATCAGCCCGTGCAGTAACCCACAGGGTGGGAGAGGAACAGGAGAGAGTGATGGAAGGGAATCCCCGGGGAGGGTGTATTAATCTGCCACAACCTCTTATGGGGAGAATTCTACCACGCCCCCTATGGGAGACGGTTTGGCCTGGCCACACACACACACCTGAGCAAGGAGCTGCACAAAGGGCCAGAGAAAAGAGAAGGTCACTGTGACCTTTGGGAAGGCAGAGAGATTCACTCCCCCGCCTCGCCGAGTGGCTCCCCATTCCCAGCCCCAGAGACAAGCCAAGGCCAGTGGGCAGCGTTCAGTTACCAGAGCGTCCGGGAGGTTTCACAGCTCAGCGGGACGAGCTCCCACCAGCGCTGCCTGCTCCCTCGCTCTGCGGCCCCATCCTGGGGGAGATGGCGTTGGGTGTATTTATAGCACAGGGGGAGGGATGGAATTGGATTGCCAGGTTTAAGTCTCCAGCACAGCAGCAGCCTGCTGGCCTGGCACAGCTCTCTATCAGAGGGGCCGGTGAGACAGAGTCCCGGAGAAATGATGAGAGAGAGGCCTGGGCTGGAACAGAAATCCAGAGGGGTCCAGAGCAGAATCATCATCCAAGTGTCCCCCATGTCTCCAGGGACATCGGGGTTTTAATGGGTCACATTTAGAGCTGCTAGTGTGAGCTTCCCAGCCAAAACTACAAATCTGAGGGGAGGTCTTCATGAAACACATCAAGCACCCTGTTTGTGGTGTGAAAGTTGATTTGGAGGGGGCTTGAGAAAGCCTGTATAGATCCCCCATGGTTATGGGAGAAGGCTGGGAGGGGGCCTCCAGCCCCCCATGGTCATGGGAGCTCAGCCCAGACGTGAGGGGGCGGCAATACTTACAGAACTCCCCTGGCAACACAGGCATCGACCCAGCATTGCCAGGGAGCAGACACACACTATAGATCCTGTGTGGCCACTGCAGGCTCATCACTATGGGTGTGGGGCCCTCACAAGGGCCTGGCCATTTGCGTAACTCAAGGACCATGTCCCCAGCAGCAACTCCAGTAGCAGACCGGCTGCCCAGCTTTCTCCCTGAGCGGAGCCGCAGATAGCAATTTGGGAACAGGAGGAAGCAGCCTGGTGGTCACTGGGCCCCTGCCACTCACATACCCTGCACTACCGCAGCAGAGCTCCAATCCCATCAGATGCTGCCCATGAGCCCTAGATTGCTCCACAGGCGAGCAGGGCACTGACAAAGATACAAAGATGTCCTGGCTGGGGAGAGACGGGGTCTCTGGGCAGGACAGACAGGAGTGTCTGTGCCTTGGATTACGCAGCCCAGCCTGTCCTTGTGCCGGGGTCAAGCAGGCACTTCAGGGAGCTAGGTGATATAGAGAGTGGGTAGCAGCCACTTGGGACTTTGCAATCAGCTAAAATCTGAGGGATGGGACAGGAGGGTCCCCTCTCCTAGCTGTGGGAGACTCTGCCTCATTGGAGCTCAAAAGCAAGGAGTATTTATTCAGAGACCCAGCAAAGCCAAGGTCCTGCCCACTCCATGAAGGACCCAGAATGATTCCTGCAAGAGCTGGGGCATTAACCCCAGCAACCTGGCTGCAGTTCCAGTGCGGTTACCTGAACACCACCACCTCATCATCCAGAACTCCCCATCTCACTCTTCCCTTCCCCTCCTGAGGGCTGTAGTGAAGCATTGCTGTGTGCCGCCAGACAGCTGCTGCATTCCACCCCAGAGGTGGCTGCAGTTCAGCGATGCCAAGGTACACAGCTCAAGGAGGACTTTGGGATCTTTTGAAATAGACAGCACTACTGGAATTCAGAGCCATCGGGGGTGCAAACATTTCCCTTCCAGTACAGCATGACCGTGTAACGGCCCCAAGCCATTTCACACAGCAGCTCTCCGGCCCCTCGCATGTGTTAGAGTGTTAGCCAAGAGAACGCACAGCCCCGAAAGTAGGCTCTGAACTCCAACAGGAGGAAACAATTTGCAAGCACGCAGAGGCCTTCTTTAATATGCTTCTAATTTCTGGAAGGAGAACGCTTGCCGGGGGCATTCTCCATGATGCTGCCTCTCAGCCTCTCCCCCACACCTCCCCCCACCAATCTTTTCCATGTTTGTTTTGTCTGCATGTTAATACATTTTATCCGACTGCATGCACGGGAAGGAAATGGGGGAGGGAGGCAGGGACGGGGCGGGAAAGCCAGGTTACCACCTGCAAAGCCGGGGGGCGAGGAGGTGCAGCTCAGAAGGTGGGAAGGTGGAGTGGTTTCAGGGGAGCCTGTAGGGAGAAGGGATCCCCAGATTCACAGTGCTCCATCCTACAGGGGTGGCAGGGAACAACAAGGGGGTGTCTGTGTAGGGAGGGTGCTTCTAAAATCCTCGATGGCGAGGGATGTTGGTGTAAGAAATTAAAACAGCCACAGGAATGACGTGCCAGCTGCTCTTTTTCTTTCACTGTCTCTATGGTCTGTGGGTCGGGGTAGGCCACGTCCGATGCTCTTTACAGGGCACACAATGGTCGATTCTGTCCACAGCACCATGAGAAGCATTGTTAATACCAGTTTGGGGATGGGAGAGTTGATCTGCTTGACACCCAGCATCTAACCTGGCAGCTCTCGTGAAAGGCCCCCCAACGCCACTCCTGAGCCCCTCCGCACTGTCCCAAGCATCGGCAGAGGTGCGTGGGACTGCCAGTGCTCAACTCTCCCCAAAGACAGAGTACATGGTATTGCTGTCAGCCCGGTGATCTCAGATCTTTACCCGTTGTGACTGCACCGCCTGGCCAGCCCTCACCAGGAGATCTCCACCAGCAATCACAGCCTCAGCCTGCAGGCCTATCACCAGGGCCTCTAACCTCACACGTTTGGGCTGGGGGATCCCCAGGTGGAAGCATTCCAATGATGCCACAGGCAGCGTTAGCAGCTCAACAGATGGTGCCCCAGTGGAGCACTAGGAGGTTCATTGCCTTTCAGAAATCCTGGCCATGAAAGACTTCATAGCAGTTTTTCCAAGAGCCAGGATGTTAATTCTGACATCCTGGTCAAATCGCAGGTTGGATGACCACATTCTGCAGACCCTAACCATCCCCCTTCCCTGCAGTTTCCATGGGAGTAGTTTCTGTTCTCTACTTCCCCTCCTGGAAAACACTTTCACATGCTCCACCCCAGAAGTGGTTGCCTTTCAGCAAGGAATAAAGCAATTCCTATCTTTAGCTTGAACAGTAGTATGGGATCCTGGGGGTGGAAGTGAGGGTGGAAAGCATTATATTCATCAGCAGAGCACACCACCTACGTATTTCTACCCAACAGCGCTCCCACAAGGACCAAACCTCAGAGACCGACTGATACTAATGGTTGGGGGTTTGTGCTCTTTTTCTAAACTGTTACCAAGCTGCAAGGCCCTTTGATATTTAGGGATTCCCATTGCTTGGAATCAGACTTCACTTCTACTACTTGCTACCATCAGGGTATATCCCCTTGCCAGGATCCTGCCTGCAAAAGGGACTGAGAAATCCAAGCCACTGATGTGGCACTATAGGCTGTGTAAAAGCAAAGTTTCAGAGGGAAGTGTAGCTCAATAACAAGCCAGTTAGCAAGTGCCTGTCTCTCATGTCCGCCCCTCACTGGATCCATCCTCTTTTCCTGCATTCCCACCCAACCCCATCATTCAGACAGGGGAATGGATGCCGAAGGGCCCCTGGATGGTCCAGACTCAGAAGTCCTGGGACTTTCCCAGACACCCCTCCCCCCAACTCCTGCTCCCTTGTGAGACAGCTGAGTAATTTCCTTTCCTCTATCACTTCCTGTCTTTTCCGGCCTGGCGTGGAGCTCAGGAAGCAATCAGAGCGAGGAAACCACAAGAGGCCACGTGGCTCCAAGGCCACGAGGGATGCAGCACCGATGGATGGTGGCTCCTAAAGTGACAGCAGACTGGAGAGAGGGCCTGGGACTCCCAGGCAACCACCAAGTCCATTCCGTCCCCTTTAGGTTATTGTGTCCCCAGATGTGCTGGTCACCTTCTACCCACCAGTTACAAACAAGGACACAGGCCCCAGCCTGTGCACAGCGAGGTAGACAGCCACTGACCCCATTCTAACAAAGCTGCTCCTTTTCCTCCCCAGTGACCCACAGAGGAACTTCCCTGACCAGACGCCAGCAAGGCGTGGAGATGGGACACCAGGGAACCGAGGCTCAGAAGGACTGAGACTTAGGCCTTTTCACTCAGCCCAGAAACCTCTCACAGGCTCAGGAAATGTATCTTGAATGGGTCAAACCCTGCAGGGTCCCCAGTCCCCCTTAAGTCAACGGGGATCTGCCTGGGGAAGAACCGAGCCGGTGGCCCAGTATTTTTAAAGCAAAGCAGATGTTTCTCGGAGCCTCACTGCTAGGTAACGGGGCAGCCATCTTGGTTCGAACACGACCACATAACCCAGCAGCAGGGGTGTCCCTCTTGCTTTCCATCCTGCTTAGCCAGCAGAGGCACTTCACTGATTTACATTTTAATAAAAGCTTTTAAAGCATTAATTATTTTCTAGATTATGAAACTAGTTGGAAACTGACTAAGTCTTAGACTGGCCTCCTCCAGCGTCACCAAGATGGCCACTACCAGGAATGGGATCATCTTATTTACATAGCACTTTGGGCCCAAAAGGCTTTACAAACTGTAGGCCTGTTCCCAAGAGGCCCAATACTCTCACTGGATCATCCACCAGGAATTAATGGTGCTCAGTACACCTCAGGATCAAGCTCTTACATACTGGAGTCACTTCATCCATCACTGAAACACAGCCATCTCTGGAACACAGCAGCCACTGAACAGTGCACGGTTAGGACAGGAAGTTTCCAATTGCCAGGAGAATGAGTTAGACCGGATGTAATTTAGCCAGTAGCATGCTGAGAAATATCATTACAAGTTAAACCTTTATTTCCAATTATAATTTGCTGTTTGTTGACGGTGAGAAGCAACTCTGACCTACTGAGCTTGAGAACCTGGCGATCCAAGCAGAGAAAGTGGCTTCAAGCGTTTGAATTCCCAGCATGGCTTAGAAGCAAAGCCAATTTCCCAGAGATCCCATAGGCTTCAACTGCACAAGACCCAAGGAAGAGATCTGGGAGGTTGAAGCAGAACCTGGCTGAAAGTGTTCTGGCAATCTGCTCAGCAAGCCCATGGTCTGGCCAAGGTGATTAACTACACATTCCAGTCTGAATAAATGGGGCCAGAGCTGGCTTTAGGGATTAACTGTCCTAGGTAAGATGGACAATGTCTATGTCACAGACACACACCCAACAGCCACCAGATACTTTGCTAGGACCTGGTCACAAGAAGGGGTTGGAATTCAGAGGAAAAGGCAAATCCATAAGTCATTCTCCAGCTAGAAACAACCATTTCTATAGAATCAGGAAAAAACAATAAGACAAGGAAACCAGGAACATCATGGGAGAGGTGGGAGTATCCCAGATGTTCTCAGTACGACAGATGTGAACCAGCTTAAGGTTCTCTGGCCAGCTCTTAGTCATTTTAGATGTCCTGGGAGGCAAAGGACTCCAGGCATCCACATAAAGGATTGTCCTGGTGCCACTGAATCCAAATAGGGCTTGTGCCCTAAGGCTTACCTTCCAAAGGAAGGGATTGGAGTGGCACAGTCCTTCTTCGCATCTTCTCTCCTGCTGCCCTCTCCCATATTCAGAACGGTCTCCCCTCTCCTTATCCAAGCTCTTCCTCCTTCCAAACCTGTGTTTGGGAATTCTCCATCCCAACAACTGCCCACACGCTCCCACTTCTGAGCAACTGTTCCAAGTCTCCCAGCCAGCTCTCCCTTAGGCCCAGCCTACAAACGTCATTGTATAGGTTTAACTAAGGGTGTCTTTTTAAACCGGGGTCGCTAAATCAGTGCCAACTCCTGTGTGGACTGTCAAATCAGTTTGAAAATGACCTATGTCAATTTCATTCCCTATTGACTTAGACAAGGCCTTAAATCTGTGGGGCGGGGAAAGTGTCTTATTGACTCTGTGCAAATGTACAGGCTATGTGATTTTAAAGTAACCAGTCTAAAGAGGGGCCATGAGGTGTCTATAACCCCTGTGCAAACAGGAAGGCTCCAGTTCTTTCACACCCACTCCCTCGTCCCAGACTGCCTCTCCCTTCCCTCCACCCTCGTGTAACCCAATCCTCACCAGGGAAGCAGCTGCAATCACTGCCCTCACCCTCTGCCTAGGAGACACAGCTGCCCCTGAGGCATCAGCCCTGATTCATAGCTGGGTGCTGTGGGCAATCTGAAAGCAGCAACTTACCAAACCAGAGCAGCCCTCAGCACGACCCACTGGGCTACATACGACAACCCAGCTCCAGGATGGGGAATGGCTGTAACACCTTTCTGAAGCCGAGGAAAAAGTCATTCAGTCTGGCGGAAGCCAAGCACTCCTCACCATTACAAGTCACTTTCCCCTGGCATGCTGTCCTGAGTACCATGGGAGGAATCCCTCCACATAGGTGGCATCACGAGATAAAAGTCTCTACAGGAGCCCCTTCCAGAGGGTTTCATTATCTCACACATTTGCAGAAACCGTAATGGGAGTATGTATTTCATATGCCATACACCATACATACAGGAAACAGGCAACGGGCCCTGCGTGGACAATCAACGCACTGTGCAATTCCCTGCAATGGGGCTAAACTGATGACTCAGGAATGAACGCCGCACAGAACGACCAAAGGGGAACATGCTCTGCAGAGGGCCAGCGAGGAAACTACCAAGAACCGATATCCCCACTAGGAGGCAGCTAATGCGGAAAAAGGGAATCCTGCGGGGTCATGTATATTTCTGCAGCCCAGAGCCTGGAATATGTTTACCTAGACTGACAGCCAGAGGGCTGGATCGGTGGTCTGTGTATTTCTAGGCTTCCACCATTGCGGCCTTTAGGCTTCTGGTCTGGAGTATCCAGACCCTTTTCCCAGTGAGCTTCCACCTCCCCTGTAAGTTGAGAACCATGCGGTTTCCAGTGTGCGGGTCTTTCTGATGAGACCCCAAACAGCAAGATCCAATCTGCTGAGCAGTGACACAAACATCTTAGTCCCTGGCAAAATTTACCTAGCCATGTCCTTTGTACTTTGCAGGAGTGCTGTGCACACAATTTATTAAGCTCTTGGGATCCCCCAGGATGAGCCCCATATACATTATTCTTGTGTTTCTAGAACTGAACAGTAATGCTCTTACTATTATTTATACTGCGGGAAAGACTGGGCCCCAACTGAGATCAAAGGCCCACTGTGTTCGGTGATGGCCAAACATGGTGAGAGACCATCCTGAAGAGTTTAAAGAGACAAGTCAAAGGAAGCATCATCATCCTCATTCTGCATCTGGGGAACTATGGCACAGAGATGAAGTGATTTGCCATGATCACACCGGAAGTATACAGCAGAGCTGCGAAGTGAACTCTGATCTCCTGAGTCCCAGTCCCAGACCACTGCCTTCACCACATCCTCTCCTTCTCATCTTGCTCTTCCAAGCGACTTCCACGCAACATGGGAAAACTTAGCTCAGTCCCTTCTAGTCACAGCACCATGAGCTGTGAGAATTCCTGCAGCTTTCCAATAAAAGAAGAAGCCTGCTAAGTACATACTGATTATCAGGACCCCTGCTGAAATAGAGGCATTAGGTACTTGGACCCAAACACATCTAGGTAAAACCCATCCTTTGGGCAAGCCACATAAAACCAAGAATCTGCTCAATTGCAGACATTAAAGATCCCACTGCACTGATCACAAGAGCAGGATACCTCTGGTGTTTTGGTCCACTTCCGGGGTTGATTCATTACCTCCTGGCCATCTGAACTCCCCCTTCACACTTCCAACTGGAAGCAAGCACTTCCTTCACTTCCTGCCCTAAGATTCAGCCTTGCAGCTCCGTGCTGTTAAAACAGCTGCTGCACCCCCACTGCTGAGGTGGCAGCATTTCAGTGGTGGGTGAAGCGCCTCCTGCATATAGAGAATGTAAGTTGCTAAAAATAATGAAGGTGATATTAATAATAGAGAAGGCGTTCCAGATGAGAGCACAGCCCGGTAGTTAAGCTGATCCTGAGCCAATGCATCAGCCCCCCTCACCCGCCCACAATTATCTAACCAACCCAGTAATCACAGCCTCTCTCTCCCCCCACCATTCCCTCCCTCTTTGCTCTACCACGCCAGCTTCCCAATCTGCAGGGAGTGGGCAAGCTAGAGACAGGGAGGCCTTTCTGGCCATACTGCAGCTGGTGGAGTGGTAGCTTAAGTCTCAGGTGTGCTGTGGTGAGGAAGGAATGACCCACAAATGCCCTGCTGGCCCCTGAGCGTGGCTGATCCAGGTGGGCTCTGGAGGGAGTCCTGTGGGGGCACATCTATGTTATGGTGAGGACCCAGCACAAACACAGGGGAAGCCAAAAAGGCTACATAGCCACAGGCTGCCCAGCTCTTGGGGGTTCGTTTGAGGGTAAACCTGTCTCCTTCTTGGGAGGGGGGACCCAGAGCAGAGGGCCACACGCAAGGCCTTGCTCCCCACAGGGTGGGCAGTGGAGCTATGAAGTGCTCAAACCTTCCCGCTAACAACATTAATGCTGAGTTTAACTAAAATAAAAGGACAGTTGCCTAAACGTCAGCAATATGAGCTCCCTGCCTCTGGGGGATGGGGAGAAATGGTTGGCAAGCTGGCATGAGAACTACAGCCCATCCTCCACTAACTCAGAGTTGCTCAAAGTTTACAGGCTCAGAACATCTTCTGGGGAAATTAGTGACTATTGTGAACAGCTGGATCTAATTTTACGAGGAGCTAGGAGGAGACAGTCATGAATAAATAACGCTTCATGCTCTAATCCAAGGATCTCAAAGCACGTTAAAAACTGTTACGCTTCACTACAATCTATAGAGGTAGGAGTTATGAGGCCTATTTTACAGAAAATAGGGGAAACTGAGGCACAGAGCAGTGAAGCAACTTGTTTAAGGCCAGGTGGAAAGTCTATACCAGTGGTTTTCAACCTGTGGCCAATGGGGGGGTGAGGGGGGAGGTCGGCAGACTACGTCTAAGATTTCCAAAGGGGTCCACATCTCCATTCAAAAATTTTTAGGGGTCTGCAAATGAAAAAAAGGTTGAAAACCACTGGTCTCTACCAAAGCTGAGAAAAGAACCCCAGAGTCCCAACTACTGGACTGCTGCACACATGCTATTTCAGGGCATGTCTACATGTGGATCTCCAGGAAAATCAAGCCGAATTAACTAAAGGTGTGAATTTGAAGTGGATTAGTTAAACTGCATTAAATCCCTGTGTGAGCACCCTCATTCAAAATTAAAGTGGTCTTAATTTGCTTTAGTTTAATTGTCTTAGTCATGGTCTACACTTAAAATTTAGGTAGACATAACTACAGCACCCAGGACTGAGAAAAAATACACACCCCTGAGTGCCATAGCTATGACAACCTAACCCCTAGCAGAAATACAGCTAGGCTGACAGAAGAATGCCTTTGTTCACCTAGCTACCCTTGCTCAGGGAGGTGCAGTTCCTACAGTGGCGGAAAACTCCTTTCTATAGTGATGGAAAAACACCTTCCATCATCTTAGCCTGGGTCTACACTACAGGATTAGAGCAGTATAGCTAAAGCACCGCAGCTATTCCACTACAGTGTAGACACGGACTTCCAAACTAAATTGAATTAAGGCCACTTTAATTCTGATTTACGGTGTCCACACAAGGATTTAATGAGGTTTCACTAATCCACTTCAAATTCACACCCTAGTTGATTCAGATTAATTTTCTTGGATGTTTTCATGTAGGCATGCCCTCAGATAACTAATGGGACCTCTACAAGTTTGGACTGAACTCTTGCTAGAAATGGGTCACAGGTGGAGTCCATATCTGACATTCCTTCTAGTATTTGGATCTGGGGTTCTGGTTCCAGACCCTTCTGTATACATTCAAATCACTTCTGATAATCACAGCATGTAAAGTTGTTCCTTCTGCTTCTCTCTGCCAAGCTCTGCTTCCCCCAGCTCCCCTGAAGATGATGGGAGTTTTGCCAACAAACTCTGGGTTCCGCATAGCTTTTGTGTTTAAAAGGTGGCTTTTTTATATTGCTCACATTTTATCTCTTGGGGCCATACAAAAATATTCACTGTAAACAATTTTTCACTCCTCTTTATATGGTAGATACCCGACCCCATCTCACTACAGACATGCACTAAGATCACCTCAACCAGCCCAATCATTAGACTAACTGGGATGACTGCCAGGGAACAGAGCCAATTGGTCTATTCTATGACTTTAACCTGCGGATACCTGCCATGCCTGATGCCCAGTAGTCCAGCCACAGTCATTTACACACAGGAAGGGTGATTTGCGGGCCTCGCTTTCCCAAAGTGTGGCCTTCTGCTATGCTATCAAGGCTGCAAGATGGGTCGGGCTCATGTGTTCATTACGGTTCTTCAAGCCTTTTAACACTGCCAATGATCGTGTTTATTTCATACGTTGATTTTGGTCCTGTGGTTAAGACACTGGACTGAGACTTAGGCAACCTGGGTTCAGTCACAACCCTGCCACAGACTCCCTGCATGATCTCGGAAAAGTCACCTATTCTCTCTGACACTCAGATCTGTAAAATGGTGATAATATACCTTCTTGCCTCTCACCC
The DNA here is from genome assembly GCF_007399415.2 of Gopherus evgoodei. Lineage (NCBI taxonomy): Eukaryota > Metazoa > Chordata > Testudines > Testudinidae > Gopherus > Gopherus evgoodei. Next base: position 137,425,924 of record NC_044325.1, on the reverse strand, counting down.
TGTGTCTGTCTTGCCTATTTATACTAAGCGTTAGGAGCTGGCACTGTCTCTCACTATGTGTGTACAGCCCCTAGCAAAATAGGGCCCAGCATTTGGCTGGGGCTTCTAGGTGCTACTGTAATAACTTTTAAATACATAGTATCATGCAGCACAAGGTATCCTGGAGCAGTGGCTCTCAGCCTTTCTGGACAACCGTACCCTTTTCAGGAGGCTGATTTGTCTTGTGCAACCCCAAATTTCACCTCACTTAAAAACTACTCACTTACAAAATCGGACCTAAAAATACAAAAAGTGTCACAGCCACTATTACTGACTTCCTCATTTTTACCACATAATTATAAAATAAATCCACTGGAATATAAATCTTGTATTTACATTTCAGTGTACAGTATACAGAGTAGTATAAACAAGTCATTGTCTGTATGGAAGTTTAGTTTGTACTGACTTCACCAATGCTTTTTATGTAGCCTGTTGTAAAACTAGCAAATATCTAGATGAGTTGATGTACCCCAAAAAACCTTTATGTAACACCAGGGGTATGCGTACCACTGGCTAAGAACCACTATTCTAGGGCCTGGGAGTTTCAAGACAGCTGTTAAAATGGGCTGCTTTGGTTTCTGCCCAAAGATGGGTCAGTTAAGAGGATTCACTCTTTATACCACTGGGTGGTAAATCTTTACAAATTACTGCAATCGAGTTCACTTTCATCCAAGGGGATCCCAGAGTGTTTTATCACTGTACCAATATAACACCACTGAAACGCAGCCATCTCGGGGGCAGGGTGGGGGGAAAGTAGTGGGATACTGCATTAAACAAAGAATATAGGGGAACGTGGTCAAGGACACTCAAGCAGTGAGAACTACAATATCCACAACCAGTAGACAGGCCCTCAGGCCCATGCACCTAAATACCTTTGAGGCACTAACTCCTATAAATTTCAGTGGGAGTTAGGCACCTAAATACCTTTGAATATGTGGGCCACAGTGTTAGTTAAAGGTCTCACTCAGACTTACCCACAGGAAATGGCATGGCCCCTTGGAAGAGTGAAGGCTCAGCTGATCCAAATGGGATTCAAACTCATGTTTCCAGGAAGTCTGCACAGTCTTAAAGCTAAGCCCACCAGGCTACACGAGGGACAGTAAAGACATTGTCCATGTGGCTACTGTCTTAGAATCGTGGCAGCTGCACAGGAAAGACATAGGACTGCTCCAAAGTCTGCATGGCCCAGGCGCCATTTTGGGTGCACTCTTCTGAGGAGTGCTCATGTCCCCTCTCAGAAGCTCTGGAACTTTGTTCGACTCTCTGCCCAACGTACGCACAGACAAGGCTCAAACATGGATTTACAGAGCGGAGGAACTCGGCATTTTCCTTTTCAAAACCAGGCACTACCCACCAGGTCTCACCCATCAGGAGGGAGAATCCAACATGGTGGCTGTGAAATGGCAGGGCAGGGTTTTGCAGCACCAGTGATACAGAGCCCCACATATGCTGGGTCCATAGAGGCTTCCAGAACAGCTGCCCTGAATGCACCGCCTGATGGGCTGAAAAGCACTGGGTACAAGGCAGAGAATGTCCCCACACAAGTAATTCATAAACCATCCCTCATCGACTCTGTGTGCATTATCGTGCTTTTAGAATCATGCTTCCAAAGCAATTTGCACTGCTCTGCTGTGTTCCAGCAGGGGATCACCAAGTGCTTCACAAGTATCACTGAGCAGGACCAGTATCACTTCCATTTTACAGAGGGGTAAACTGAGGCACAAAGGGGTTTAAATGACTTGCCCAAATCCAAACAGAACCCCGCTTTTTTGTGCTTTAGCAATGAGACCATCTTTCCACGTGCGGGTTACAGGCTCAGTGACAACACAGTTTACAATCCTCACCCATCATTAACTTCCCTCCTTCAGTCCAAAAAGTTTCATAAGTCAACACCAACACGTGACAGAAACACTGGGTGCTCACACACTCCAGGCACCTTCCAACACCCCAGACTTCCAGGCTAACCAACTCTCAGGAAAGGTGCTGTTCCCATAACAAAGGGAAGTTTTGCATCTATAGTCTAATGAGCCCAGAAGAGGGCACCCACACTGAATAATGCCTCTTATAAAGTCAAGGCTCAAATCCAGGACTGGGAGAGTAGAACATACTCACATTAGAGCATAGTGATCCCACGGCACAGCCAGACCTGTCTAGAGAGTCAGTTCACTGATTCTGCATGGTGGATGGCAATAATTTACCACAATACATGGGACGAGCACCAGGGGTGTCCTTGGGGTGGCTTGAGTCTGCTGCATAGTGAAGGGCATTCAGAGGGTTACAGACTACATCGTCAGTCAATCAGATGTCCTTCAGCCACCTTTCACATGCCTCTCCCAGCAAGGACTGACTGATTGACCAACGCTTAGCTCCCATTAAAGCCAGGAAGAATTTTATCACTGGGTTTAGGCTCAAGACACCCTTTTTTATTAAACACTTAAAGGAACTTCTAGGAGATTGTCAGCTTTTTGCAGATGGGGCCATCTTTCTGCTCAGTGTTTGTACAGCGCCTAGCACAACTGGGTCCTGGGCCACGCCTGGGCTCCTAGGTGCTACCATAATACAAATAATAAACAACAATCATCGTAGCAGGGCCCATGTTTGGAAGGGCAGATAATAGGGGCTCAAATCCCATGTGGTATTCCTCTGGTGCCCCAAATATCACAAGAACCTCCCACCCCAAATGTCACTCATCCCTAGCCTCCGTGGAACTAGGAACACGCAGTAAGGAGGAGGCAGAAATCCACATCTCCCCCCTACCCAGAAGGATCAGGCATAGAACAGCTCTGCTCTTCACAACAGACCCATTCTATAAGTTATTCCAGCACAAGGGATCCCCTGCAGCTGGCCTTCTGTTTGGTGTGTGTGTTCGACAGGTGTTGCGTGGTTACTTAATTTTTAATGCATTAATTATAGTTGATTGCCCACTTCCACCCTCACCTCCCACGAAGTGCAGCTTTAACCTGTTCTCACATTGGCTGAGAATCTTTTTATCCTTCCACTGTATTGCTAGTCGCGGCTTGCACCACCTCCCACTGTCAGCAGTGTGTCACAGCCTCAATTAGGCTTTCAGATGCGCCGCTCTTACTGAGTCTCCACAGGCCTGGTGCAACTGGCGGAAGCAGCAACAGTTTCCGGCTGTCACCAGAAGGAGGTGCTGCTTTCTATTCATCGCTGCTTATGGACAGTGCTATCGAAGCAAAAAGATAAACTTTGTACCTCTGATGGCTGGGAGCAAAGGGGTGGTTGGTACAATCCAACTGTAGGCTGACTGGGATTTTAAGGTACCCAGTGTAAGGCAGATGGGCAAGGTACTAAGTGATGTACCTGCTGGTAGATTCTTCTCAGCACAGCAGGGAGGGGATTGTCTGTCTGCACCCTTCCAAACAAAGCCACTGCCACTTCCTCACCTGCCAGCACCTCAGCCAAACCCCTCCTCCTTCCCTCCGCACACTCAGCTAGTCACAGACACTCAATATTTCCACAAAGAAATGCCAGGTATTTACAGAGACTCAGAGGAGCAGCTCTGCACGTGGCCTGGAGCACCAGAGTCAGACAGGCAGGGCCTAGTGACGGGTGCACCAGAAATACCCAGGACACACAGGGTGATCCCCCCCACACCCCCAATTTGTTAGTTATTTTTATTAAAGGTGTATTTGCTGCTAGCCCAACAGCCCTGGCAAAACCGAGTGGTCTCTCCACAGGACAGGTACGGCATGGGCAGTGGCAGAAGCAGCTACACACACATGCAAACCTTGAGCCCCAAAGACTCTAGTAGCTGGGAGAAGATATTCCAGTCTCCATGGCACAGCAAGTCCTTGGGCTCACTGCTACAACTGCAACTTATTTCACTAAAGCCACCGAACTGCCATCAGATGGAAGCAAGTTGTCCCTCCCTGCCAGCTTGGCTGGATAGTTAGAAGACACGGAGACCAAAGGAGCTGAATCCCTATATGCCAAGGCCCTGAATTGTCTAGTTCTCCTTTGTATCCATTCCCTTTCCCCCTCCCCCCAATCTAAGCACATCAACAAAAAGGCCTGGCCAAACCTTGCTTTCTTTTATGATCTGATCATCTTTGTCTATACGCTTAAGTTCAGATCCAGAGTTTCTTTAGGGTGAGAGTGATGCTATGAGACGATAGTTTCCTTGAAAGCATTTGGTATGAAAACTGCCAGGCTGAACGATACCTGCCCTTAGCGGTTAGAGATTATATTATAAATACAAGATATAGATATATACAAACACACCCCTTCTTATCTTTACCTAGTATTTAAAATATATCTACTTTATACTACTGATTCTTCTAGAGAAGAGTTATACTCTGGCTGCTGAGGGGTTATGAAGCATGGCACGTGCGGGAGATCCTTCCTAACACTATCCTTATGATGGTTTATTAGCATTTATCCATTTTAAGAGCTAAGAAAGGACAGACTGGTGTGTGGATAAGGCCAAGGCCCAGGAGTCCAACCTGGGTTCTACTCACAGCAGCCCATGACCTGCTCTGTGACCATGGGTAGGGTGACCAGACATCCCAACATTTGTCTGTCCCGCATCCTGACCGACATGTGCCATTTGTCCCAATATTCTGCACTCTGGCTTTTTTTGTTGTTTATTTTTTACTTCAGCGCCCTCCCTCTTCCCCCCTTCCCTCATGTGTTTCGATATTTTGTTCTGGTCATCTGGTCACCTTAACCTTGGGTAAGTCACTTCCCTCTCTTTCCCCATCTGCAAAATGGGAGTCATGGTACTGGCCTACCTCCCAAGAGGAGGAAAGGCAGAAGAGTGCCTGGAGAAAAGCATGAATGTTTTGTCACAACAGGGTTTGCACTGGGGGGAGAAACAACACAAAGGCCTTTAAATGGCACCTGAAGACAAGTAGCATATACTGTGACCCAGCTATTGCTTTCTAGAGAGGCATTCCCTGTATGGCACAAGTGCCTGCGTGTCTGGTCCTGCTTGACCGGCAATACGTCCCTACAGAGCCGTGACCAGTTATCTATAGGGGCAGCAACCTGGCTACGAGGTCTCCCCCTAAGGCAGCACCTCCATTGCAAAGTACCTCAGCCACCACCACTACAAGGTGCCTCCTTACAGCCACCTCACAAACACTCCCTCCCCACACACAAGCAGGGGGTAACAGAGATGAGAAGATGTTCTCTGTTGCAGCATTAAAAACCTTGACTCACCACAGATGGGCAGCAAGATCGGGGACAGGGCCACAGCCACTTGCCTCAAAACTATCCAATTTAGACTGACTCTCTTTTCCGGGGGAGGAATGGACCGCCACAGCTCCATCACCTATGTCCCATTGCTCTTATTTATGATAGACAAAAGGAAGCCTCACTGGAACCTCACGCTTTTCTTCCCTGCCCTCTGTGCTCACCATTTCTCTGTTTGTTAATTCATTAGCACTCTGGGTCAGCTGCCCAGAACTAATCAAGTCAAACTGGATTTTCTGTGGAGGTAGGGTGTTTTTTGGTTTTTTTGGACAAGCAATGTTGGGTGCCTCCAAAGCCATGTTTCTGGGCATCTCCCTTCCCCTCCCCCGGCACACCATCTCCAGTGCCCCAATATATTGATTTTCATGCCTGAATCCAAAATGACATTCACTGTGCCCTTTTCTGTGTATGCAACCTAGTTTACACACAAAGTTAATCCAAAACTGCCTGGTTACCTACATAAACACATACACAAATGAGCATGTTATTTTGGAGATTCATATAACTAAGTTGTTTTGCTTGGGGCTCCCCCCCCACTCCAAAAAACCAAGAGCAAGAAAAATATTGCAAATGTGATGCATGGCTGAAAATTATGCATCTAATTAATGACTCGTTAGTACTGTGACTGTGTGACTAGGCACAAAGTGTGTAATATACAGCCAGCATATTATCTTCCAGTGTATGTGTGTGATATGGATGTGTTGTACATGCATATACACAATGCAGTTGCTAAAAAGACACCCATGATGCCCTCCGGAGTCAGAAGGGGAAGAAGTTATATTTGGGGGAGCGACTGCTGCGAGTTGGAGGGAAAAGGAGGCAGCTTATATAACGTAACGTATTGGCTCTATGCACTCTATCAATGGATCATATATTGCGCACAAGACCTCTTTGGAACTGTTGCTCCAGCAATCACACGGTCAAAGCCCATAGATGCAAAGTAGAAGCAAAAAAATATATTAAAATCTATCACAGGCCATTGACTTGAAAACTTAAACTGAAGTGAGGCAGGGCAGAAAGCAAGAGCATCCGAGTGAGCAATTGGATGTTTTTAAACTGAAAACTGTTGAATTATTGGGGTGGGGAGAGAGATTCAAAAAAAATCCACTAACCAGAGGGGAAACGAGCCCCATCAGGCTGAGGGTAAACACTGACGGGGGAGGAGGCAGCAGAGGGGGCCATGGCTACCTCCTTCCACAACCAAAGGACTGCAACCGGCCACCCCAGTTAAGAGAGTGAAACCCAAACCCCCTTGCGCCCACTAGACCTCCGGGGGGGGGGAAGGCTCAAACCCACTGGGGGTGGGGAGAAGAGGCTGGGGGCAGTTCCACCTCCACATCCTCTCTAGTGTTCCAATGGGGCTGATCCCTTCCCAGGCCAGGTCCCCGCACCCAAGCAGCTCAAGTTCCCAGGCAGAGTGGGAAAGGCTGCCCCAGGCAGCTGCAGTTTCAGGGAAGTGATTGCGGGGGGGGGGGTGCGGGGGAGCGGCTCTTTCCCCACACTAATCTGAGGACAGGGCCCCCAGGACAGGCGAGCTCAGCTGGGGGTGGGGGGGGAAGTGTTGGTGGAATCTCCTCCATACACACAGAGATCAGCTGGGGGAGGGAGTGGGGGTCCTATAGCGGGATCCCCTCCCCACCCAGAGCGATCAGCTGGGGGGGAGAGTGGGGCCCCCATGGGGGAGCCCCTTCCCACCTAGAGCGATCAGCTGGGGGGAGGAAGAGTGTCGGCCCTCGGGGGGGGGGGCAAAGCGCCTTACAGCAAAGAAAGACCCTCCCGGGCTGGGGTCGGGGGGAGCTTACCTGCTCCGTGCTCCGCAGCGCTCGGCCGGCCGCGGGCGAGCTGGGGGTGCCGGAGCCGGTGGGGGTGACAAGGGCAGCAGGAATGCGGGGAGCGCGGCTGGCTCCGGAATCCGCGCACGGAGCCAGGCGCAGGGAAGGGAAAGTTTGTGCAAGGGAGGAGCAGAAAGTTGGGAGTCAATCAGGAGGCAGCTGGGCTGGGCCCTCCGCTCCCTCCCTCCCTTCACATGGCCTCCAGCCCCGGCCGGCCCTCCCCCGGCCAGGGATCGGGACAACCCCCGCTCGGACCGGCTCCGCCAGCCAGAGGAGAGGGGTTGGGCCCCCTCTTGTTGGAAGGGGGTTGGGGTATTGAGGCTCTCTGCTGGAAATGGGCTGGGATACTGGGGTTCCCTGCTGCTGGAAATGGGCTGGGATACGGGCATCCCCCTTGTTGGAACGGGGCTGGGGTATTGAAGATCGCCTTTGCTGGAAGGAGGGGACGGGGGTCCTCCTTGTTGGAAGGGGGCTGGGGTATTGGGGGTCGCCTTTGCTGGAAGGAGGGGACGGGGATCCCCCTTGTTGGAAGGGGGCTGGGTATTGGGGTTTCCCCTGCTAGAAATGGTCTGGGATACTGGGATTCCCTTCTGCTGGAAGGAGGGGATGGGGGTCCCCCTTGTTGGAAGGGTACTGAGGTATGGGGGATTGGGGTTTCCCTATGTTGGAAAGGGCTGGGGCATTGGGGGCCCCCTTGTTGGAAGTCTACTGGAATATTGGGGTTCCCCTCTGTTGGAAAGAAGCTGGGCTATTGGGGCGCCCCTCTATGGGCAGGGGAGTGAACCCTGCTAGGGGATAGGCTATAAGGGGTCTCCCCTCTGGTGAAGGCAAGGGGGATCCTCTCATGCATGGGAGGTGGGGGTTGGGGCTCTCCACGCTGGAGAAGGGACTGCTCTCCTACGGGGGGAAGTCAGGAAAGGACCCAGGGGAGTGTAAGGGGGCAGAGACCCGCCCTGCCAGCGGGTGTGGGGGGTAGCAGGCATAGCCATTGCCCCGGGGCTCCAGCAGCAGCAGAACAGCTCGCGCCTGCCCCCGAATCACAGCCTCGGACTGCGCTGCTGACGTCAGACTTGGAGCTGCGCCCGGCCCCAGTTCCCAGCCAGCGAGACTGGCTCGCTCTCCAGCCCACGCCTGCCCCGGGCTACGCCAGGGCCCGGTGCTCAGCCTCCTCCTGCAGCGCCCCCTAGCTGGAGCCTGCAGCCTTGGAGGCAGAGAGGAGTTAGGCTTTTAGCTGTTCAGTCGTTAGTTCCCACTCTCCGCCCCTTACCCAGGTTTCAGGCTGGGGGAGCTGATCCCGAGGGCCTTGTCATTTCCCCTGGCATCTGCTCTGACCGCAGCCTGCTGGCTTCCCCTTCGTTTCAAGATTAAACTCCTAGGGCCTGGCTCTCCCGAGGGCGCCTGGGCTAGGGCACCTTTGCGTATCCCATTTTGCAGCCAGTGGGCACAAGTAAATGGCACCCCAGTGTGGAACCAGATCCCTGGCTTTGTCCTCAAAACTCTGCACTGATAAGCTCCCCCCTACCTACTTAGCTGTTGGCCCCCTTCTGCTCTTCCCCACACGCCACTGAGGATAAACCCTGGTAAATTCTGTTTACCGACCCACTTCTCATTTGGGGAACATGGTGTTTGTTAGTTTACCATTACTAACATGCCGCTATGGACCCAGGTTTTCAAGGAGTGTTTGGGCCATATTGCTTAGTGCCCAGCACCCATACGTGAGGCTGGATTTTCCAGGGCCCAGCTCCCATTTAGGCACTTGAACAAAGGACCAAATTTTCAAAAGCAGGCAGTAGCTCCCACTGTGGCACTGATGGACAGATTTTTCCAAAAAGCTCAGCCCCCAGTGTGCTGGGCTCTTCTGAAAACCCAGCCACTTATTTTGGTGTCTAAATAGCAGCTCAGTTCTTTGGAAAATCCAGGGCTTCCCGGAGGATTCAAGGGGCCTGGGGTCTCTGGCAACGGGGGCCCCCGCCACCTAATTGCCGCCGAAGACTCAGCCCTTCGGCGGTGGGTCCCAGGGCGGAAGGACCCCCTGCAGCCAAATTGCTGCCAAAGACCCAGAGTGAGTGAAGGACCCTGCTCCGGGGGCCCCGAAAAACTCTCGTGGGGGCCCCTGTGGGGCCCGGGGCCTGGCGCCAATTGCCCCACTTGCCCCCCCCCCCCCCCGGCGGCCCTTGAAAAATCTGGCCTTGGTTGCAGGTGCTGAGCACTTGGAAATACAGCTCTTGTGGTCTAATTATATTGTAAGGTCTTTGGGGGCAGGGCATAGGTGCAGGAACTAGGAGTGCTGAGGGTGCTGCAGCATCCCCTGGCTTGAAGTGGTTTCTTTCACGTACAGGATTTACAGATTGGTTCAATGGTTCTCAGCACCCCCACTATATGAATTGTTCCTGCAGAGTAGGGGCCGTCTTTTTAGTCTGTATTTGTACAGCCCTTAGTACAATGGGGTCCTGGTTCATGACCGGAGCTCTAGACAGTACCAAAATACAGATAATAATTGTAAACCCCTTCCTTGTAGTTGGTAAGAATTCACAGTTAAATGACTGCTCACAGATTGCGTTTTTCAGACCATGATTTCTTGTCAGTTTATAAGACTTAGGTTTTGCTTTTTAGTTTTCATGTAGAACTTGTTTTATTTGAGTGATTCAGGACTAGATAAGCACTACCAAGGCCTGTTAAGCTACAGCCATCCCGCACATTCAGCAATCTAGCATGATGAATAAAACTGCATCAAACTCTCCTGCCCTTAGCACGCGCCTGTTGCTAAGCATCTGGCCCAAGCAGTGTAATAAAGGCCTAATCCTGCAAAATTTAAGAACCTGAGTCATGTTGTGCATGGGAGGAGCCATGGGACTGTTTTTGTGTGTAAAGTTAAACACGTGCATAACTGATTGGGAACCTTATTTTGTTTAGAGAATTAGATTGAAACTTCTGTGTCGTTTGGCTCTGCCCCTTATAGAATGAGGCAAATTCAGATGCAGTGGTTTGGTCGAGTCGTGTGTCAGAAGTCCGTAACACTTGCCGCTGCTTTTCCTCTTCCACTGGTGGGAAACAGCCGCTCCCATTTCCAAATTATAACATAAAAAAAGCTGCAAGCAATAAAGCCATAAATAATATTTCCCTATGGCTGGAACGTCCGAATCTAGGCAATGCACCAAGACTAGCTACAGCATTGTAAAAATCCCAAACTTGTCCTGAATTGATTAAAAAGATTGTATTTAAGTCAGTAACAAAACATTGGCTTCCCAGTTAGTCCTGGTAGTTCATGGCAAAGAGGAAGAGACTACTCTAATCATCCAGAAGGCCAGAGTTCCAGATTGGCTGCCAGAGGATTCCCTTCCTCCTCTAAGGATTTCAATTATAAAATATTTTAAAATAGACAAACCAGAGTGAACAACACAAGAACACAGCCACTAACGTTTAGCCCTGGTCAAAAGTATTGGAGTGAGATACCTGCTTGCTAAGAAACAGCATGGTCTAATGGGGCAGGCACTCACTGGGTGCTAAGGGGATCAGCGTTCTAATCCTGCCTTTATCACTAACCTATTGGGTGAGTTTAGTCACTCACATCTCCTCGCTGGGCTTTTGTTTCACCCTTTGTTTGTCTGATCTATTGAGACACTACATTCTTCAGAGAAGGGACTATGTGTATGTCCAGTGTCCAGCCCAAAGGTGCTACTGTAGCAGTAATAATCAAGTGCTTGTCCATTCACAGAGCAGGTACCGCTCCATCAGTGGCAGGACAAGCTTGCTCTCCCCACGTACGTAGTCCCTCTGCCCTATGCCCGTTTAACTCCATTTGTTCATTCATATATTTCCATGCAGTGGAATAACTCCCCTCCATCATGTTGAACCATTAACACAGGGAGTGCTGGATGGCATTGTGTGAGGACATTAATGCACATAGGCCTTGTGGACCAGGGTTTAACCAATGTCAGGAAGGAGCCTGACCGGTGATGATTGTGAGAAGAGGGAATAGTGTGGGAGCATCACCAAAAGGGGGCAAATGACAAGCAGGAGCCACCAGGAGAGAAGTTTGGGCAGCGCACCGTTAGAACTGAGGACCAAGATGAAGGCTGGGCAAAGCAATGAGAAAAGAGGCCTGTTCATTGTCTATGGCCCACAATATGCTGACACTGTGCAGCATCAGGACCCAGACACAGCGGCAGACCAATCACAACCAACTTTAGTGGGGGGCAGGCTGTGAGCATCAGGCCTTGAACGCATCCTCTCCTGATTACTGGTACAGCTAAAATTTGCCTGATAGGCAGAGCATCTACTGGGGACTCCAACAACAATGTTCTGGGTGATCCTGTGGCCAACTAGCTAGAAGAGCAGGATCCTTGATTAAACAGCACCTGGGAGGTAAGGCTTTACCCTACTTTAGGGTGTAATCTTTTTTTTTCCACTTTCCATTGCGTGCAACTGTCAGAGTTGTGAAACTAAAATGCATCTCCCTACTGGTTCATTGGACAAACGATGATGCTACCCACCCCTTTCCTCTGGGTTTCTAATGGGCTAAGGAGGCATGCAATTAATGTGGCTGTGAGTATTTTGCTGTGAGTGAAATCTGTAAAACCCTTTAAAAGAAAAAATATTTTAAGCCTAAACTAAGTTGATAAGATCTCTTATTTTTTGATCTTTCCCTGCAGCAAACATTCCTTTTGCCCCTCCCACTATCTTCACGCATTGGTCTTTCTTTGTATCCATCACACTCTGGGTAGCACAAAACAGATGCACATTTCAACTGCTTCAATCCATATTCTCTTCTGCTGTCTCTGGCACTAACAGCCGGAGCAAACAAAGGACCAGCTATCTCCTGCCCTACTAAATTGTTTTCAGTTGTTTCTTGTGCTGCAGTTGGTTTCAGTTTTAATTATTTGTACGTGTAACCGAGTTTGGGATTACTGCTGTATGCTTTAATTGTTGTTGGCTGCATGCATGTGGTGCTAGAATTGTGCGTACTGAAGTAATTCTGAAAGGTGCTTGTTGTTTATATACTGGGGGTTCTGTTTTTCAGTTAGCTCCGTATTTGCTCTCTGTGGTAGTGTTACAATAATTGTTTAGGCTGTGTTGGGCTGATATTTGGATTAGGTAAAACAATATTTTTCTGGGGATCAGAGGCAATAATGGGCAAAACTGAAAAGGTTCAGATGTTTGATTTGGATGGTACCCACAAAAACAAACAAAAAAACCCACCTCTAGGCAAAGTTTTGCGCCAGGCCTTTTAATGACTTTATAGGTGCCCCATTTCTGATGGACCCAAATAGCACTGAACTGCTGTTCTTGCTGTAATTTGGCTCTTCTTCCATCTATGCTCAGGTAATCAAGAAAAGCATGAAAAAACCCACCCTCAGAAGGTATCCAGACTTTTCCCAGTCTCTGCAAAGGTTTGGTTCCAGTTTGGAATCTGGGCTGAAAGATCTTACTTTCTACACTTTGATGATCCCTAATCAGAGGCTGCAGGCACAGAAGAACAGTGAATGTAATGGGGACAGAGTCTCTGATCTGGAGCAAAGGAGTCTGACCTGCCTAACACTCCACCTTTTAATCACACAAGAGGTCCTCAGCTCTCACTGTGTGGTTGTAGGAGATAAGTCTTGGATATGCCCAGTTTGCCTGGTGGTGGTAAGATGAATTATCCTCACCCTCTCCTCCATGCTTAGGCCCCACCTTTCCTGATGCAACAAGGCAACAGATGGGGACAACCCACTACATCCTGGTAAAGGGGGATGAGCTACAAAACCCTCTAGTGCCACAGACACCTGATGTGAGCTCTGCAGGATGTTCTGCAAGAGATTCCACCATCATTTAGAGAGGCTGAGACAACACACACTAGGAAATAATACTGTAAGGGGCCATTCTGCATTGGGCCCCCGGGGTCAGGATAGGGGTGCTCTATAAAGTCTTCTCCAGCTGTAACTCCCTTCCCCTCCCGCTCTGTGCCTGACTGCCAAAGAGGACCCATATGGGTCCAAGAATTCCCAGGGATCAACCCCAGAGAGCGGCTGATGGTAGCTGGTGGCCCTGCTCTCTTTGAGAACATGGGGAGAGGGTGGCCATTGTGAAAGATGGCAGTTCTTTGGGAGTTCCTCTGAAGCACACCATGAAGCAATGGTTTGGTTTTTTAATAATTTATCTTTAAAAATCAGTCGTCTGGGACCACAAACATCACTATGCATTAGTCATCATTCTTATAACTGCACAACCCCACACAGCACAAGAGGGATAGAAAGTCAGGCTGTGGTGCCTACCTACCCCTGACAATGGGTACAGTGGCTCAGCAAAGCCTGCTGTCCCCTGTGCACTATGAGCAGTAAGGAGGTACTTTATATCCCGTTACTATACTGTGTGGCTGGGTTTACTTGAAACTGCCTCCGTGCTTGGGCCTGGACTGGATGACTTCTTGAGGTACCTTCCACCCCTACATTTCTAAGATTCTATAATTAGCACTAGGTCGCTGTCTTTCTGGCTTTTCTGTGGGAGATCAGAGGCCAGGACCCATGGATCCCTGCTGGTTTTGGTGCTGCAGCTCTGGTTTCTTTCCCCACTCCCCTCCCAGTGTTCATTACCACCGGCTTATTCGTGGATTTGCTTGGGAGCCTGGCCATGGACTGCAGTCGAGTTGTCACTCCACCCAGGGAGTTTATGAAAGAGAAGGAGGGATAGAGACACCCCACCCCTCAGAACAACAACCATTAAAGGAGTGGAAAGGATGAAGGCTTAACAGTTAATAGTGACTTCTTTACTATGCCAATTTACAGAGCACCCTCCAATGCTCCTGCTACACCTACCTGCATGATTCTCTGACAGACAACAGTCACCTGATGCCTCACAGCACTGGGCAGCAGTTTAGGACAGGAAGTGAAAAATAGCATGGCAGCCAATAGAAGCAGAAAGGAGACTGTTCAGTAGGCAAAAGCTAGTTACCCAAATTAGCCCTGGTGTCTTGGCCAAATTTCAAACGTGCCTGCTCTTCCTGAAAACACCCTGGAGAGCTGAAATGAGTGGTCAGAAGGTTGGGGTAGGAGGACTTTTCAGAGAGACAAGGTCACGCCACTAGTCAATACATAAGTACTGACTCAGAAGGGAAGAGCACCACGCCTTCTGAGTCACTGCCAGCACTTCCTGTAGCACCTTGCCTTTTCCCCTTGAGGTCTCTCCTCCGAGTAAGGACCCAACCCAATCGTGCTCAACTTGTCCGGTGGAACCGGATCCCAGCCAGCAGTGGTGTGGCTACAGGCTGCACTGCCTGCTAGGCAGGGAGGCTAGAGACGGGTGGGAGTGTTTGCAATTCCTATTCATTCAATAAAGATAACTCAAGGCACAGGCTCTCTTTTAAAAGATTCCCCTCCCATTAGGAGGGGACTGACTCTGAATCTGTCCTTTGTGGAGCAGCCTGGCTGCGTTTACCTTCCACGCACTTGATGCAGGTGATTTTAAATTACTATGGCCTCATCTGGTTGCTTCAATATTTGCACCCATTGGCAAGATTTAGATACTCAAAGCAAGTGGCTCTGGGGCCATTCTCATTCAGAAAAGCCTATAGGGAGGGGAGGAGGGAGATTACATATACCATGCAGAGGGAATTTGGTGTTCCTCAAGGGCTGACTCCTTGGAGCGTAAGGAAAGGTTAATGACCTCAAAGCATCAACAGACTCCATTGCCTAGCACTTTATGTGGCACAGTGAGTGCCCGACGCCACCCAGTCACAATGGCAGCATTTTATATCGTGTTTGCGCTGCTATAAAAGACTATGCAAGACACAGGGCAATGGAGAATCAGGCCCTGGGTGTCAGAAGCAAGGCAGGAGAAGTGTCAGAGGGGCTTGGGCACCCACACCCCGTGGTCAGAGCCAATGTCAAGATCACAACTGAGGGCCAGCAGAATCCAAGGAGTTGTAGCCTAGGGTCAGAGCTGGGGCCATTAAGAACCAGGGTGACAGGATTCAGGGAGTAGATGAGGCTGAGGGCAGGAGCCAGGAACAGGGCAAGGACTGGGGACAAGACTGGAAGTCAGGTAGCAGACAGCAGAGGCTGTGGTAGCAACAAGCCAGGATCCACCTTGTTGTACAGACAACTTACTATGTCTCTTTCTAGCTTAAATAGTGTACTTGGCCGAAACAGGGACTCTGGAGCTTCTCCAATCAGGTCCCTGTGGGTGGTACCTTTAGTGGAGCATAAGTGGAGTATTATCTCAATACTCCAGTCACTAGTAGACTCATTGGGTGGTGCTGGTGTTGTGGATGTGGGCCCAGGTTCAGGGCCTGCAGATAGTCACAAGGGGCCATTTCCCAATGGGTGCACGGAGGAGATGGGAATGCATAGGTTTGGAATTAGGTCCATCTCTGCTCAGACAAAATCCAGACAAGCTCTTGACGAAGTTTGTGCCTTGTTCTGGTTAGAAGCACCTTCACAAGTACATCCCAGACCGGTGCTCTCCATGAACCAGCCATGTCTGCTGCATAGCTAGAGGTCAGAGTATTGCTCTCCAAGAATCCAATACATGTTCTGCCTGGAGAGGGAGGAATCACATTGGCTGGACAGTGCACGTGAGGGATACTTACCTTCCATTCCCTTGCTGTACCTATTGTGGGGATATAGAAAGTACTCTGGTCCAGCACAAAGTTCAATTTCATTTTTTTAATGATCAGAGACTTGTCCCACAGTTCTTCATTTATTAACCATTATCAGTACAAAGAAAACAAATTAAAACAACCTGCTCCCCCACCTGTGTCATTTAAACCTAATGCTACAATCTATAAAACAGAATCTAAAAAAATCAAAGTATTTCAGGGATTCCGAGGAACTTCCTGAAGTCAGAGCAACTGTCGGGCTCATCCGCTAAACATATAGAGGGGGCAATTGTGCTTTGTGGTCTGGGACCAGTGGCCAGTTCTGAACCACCCACAGACTCAATGGAGACAAGAATACAAAAAGTATCTGGTATTCTACAGTAATGATCCAACCCACTATAGCTTAAAAGAGCGTATCTGCAGTGCTTGGGGTCATCTCCTCCATCAGGGTGGAAGCTGAGGAAGACGGAATGGTGACTGTGTGATATCTGACCTTCTACACCCTAATCAGTGGATATGTATTTGCATTTAACGACTCCACTTGGTCTCATTCCGCTCCACTCTCCAGATGTGGACAGGTAACATTAGTAACACCAGTCCAGCTTTATTCACATCCGCAGAGTGATTCATGGGTTCTCGAGTGTCAGCACAGATCCCCGTATTGTAGGCGAACCCCTGCCTAACTCAGCTGCTCCAGCTGGCAATGTTGCCCCTCCATCTGGCCTAGGCTCAGTGCGGCTCAGGGACGTAGGGCTCCCAGGCATGTTATTCACAGGCCAGCTTCCCATCAAAGCTGGACAGGGCAATGGCGAAAGCCTGCACAGTGCACATAGGGTAGTTGTAGTCCATGGTGAAAGCATCGTCAGCCACGCGGCCGAACTGCATCACAATGTAGTCAGCTGAAAGAGAGGCGGTAAGAGGCCATCAGAGCACACGAACAGGTTCCTGGGCTGGACTGAGCACCAAGGGTCAAAGCCCCACACCCTCCAACCAGCCAGAACTCTGGCATAGGGGACTACACAAGGCTACGCAGTCTGTGGCAGAGCCCAGAACAGAATTCAGATCTCCAGCGTCCTGGTCCCTCCTAGTCACTTTGAACCTCGTGAGCTGCATCAGTTTTCCCATCGGTAACCCAGGGATAACTAAATGGGTTGAGAGGTTTGATTCATTAATACATGTCAAAGCTTTGAGATCCTTGACTAGGAGGAGGCACCAGACGAAGTGCTCCTCTATACCTCTGAATTCCTGTTCGCGCTGTTACCCCCAGCAGCCCAGCCAGAAAACCCACGAGGATGTCCATCTGATGAACTGTTTCCAGTTCAGTTTTTCAGCTCCCAGAGGCTGAAGTCGTACCACTAGGGATCTGAATGCCCAGGGGCTCAGCTTGAACCCAGCCTCTGCAGTCTGTCTATCGAAGGTGACCTTCCAAAGAAGCAATGCGTCGTGTCTCCAAGTTTGAATGTGTGGGTCCTGCACCTGCTGCCAGCTCCCAGGCTGTGGCTGAGCGAAGCACTGTGCCATGGTGGACTGAAAGGCCGCAGGGCTCTCGCTCAAATGTCAAACCCAGCAGAGCAGGAGGAGACTGAGCAGGGTGGGGGCTGAGCTCAGCCACCTGCCTGACAATAAGCATTGCCATTTAATCAGCAGAACCAGCCCTTCCTCTCTCAGCGCCGATAGGGTAAGAGAACACAGGAGTCCCAAACACTGCCTCTCCCAAGGGGAAACTGATCCCTTGCTAGAATTCCTGACCTGACCATTTTCAGCACGGCAGTGGCACTCCCCCAGCCCACAGCCTCTCCCGTGGCTTCCTTTTGTTACACCAGCGAGGGTGACAGGAAATCTGTAAAAATAACCGGGGGGCCCCCTGACAGGTTCTTTCTGTCCTGTAATCCAACACTCTGGACATGAACGTCCCCTGATTGGACTGGACAGGTGACAGGCAGAAGAGTGCCTCACTGCTTTGCACGCTTCATAAAGCCGCTGAGCTGCTCTCGCTCAGATATTTGCAGGTGGTCTCTGCTGCAAGTCTGGGGTACAGGGTGGGTGGAGCCCGACAGCCCCCAAGCAGTCAGCTGTCTAAACTTCGAACTCTCTGACTGATCCTCAGGGACCTTCCAAATCCAGCCAAGTCATGAAGCCAACCAAGTAAAATGTCATTCCGTCTCCAGCATCAGCCTCGGAACGGAGCCAACACACGATTGTTTCGGCCTCTGGGTGGGACTCCCTCCCCTGAGCAGAGGCTGCCCAAGGTCTGTAGATTGCTGAACTCCCACTTACACCTAGGGGCCAGAATTTTCAAAAGGTCTCATCACCCCCCGCTGCTTGGGCCAGGTTTCCCAAAGAGCTCAGCTCCCAAAGCGCCAGGCCCCATTTGTGGGTGCTGAATGCTTGAAAATGTAGCCCTGAGCTCTTTTAGCCCCACAAGCCTGATTTTTGAGGACTTACGTGATGCATATCGGGGGACATAAGTGGTTGTGCCAGGACTCTGCCCAGAGGTGAATTTTCATAGATTCCAAAGCCAGACGGGACCACAGTGATCATGTAGCCTGACCTCCGGCAGAGCACGGGCCCAGAGAACTGCCCCCAAATAATTCCTATAATTTCTCCCTCTATGATCGTACATGTGATACGGGGAGTTCAGATGCAATGGATTCAAAACCAACCACAAAAGAGGCCCACGTAACGCTGGTGTAGGCAGGCGCTCAGCTATTGGCATCAGTGGGAGCTGGGCTTGCTTACACCAGGGTTGGATTTGCTTATCGAATGGGTTTTGGGGCGAGGGTGCTCACTGCCTCTCGTGCCCCCCCCCAGCTCAGGGCTTGGGCCCAGCTGGCCCAGGTTGGGGCCCTGGTAGGGTGACCTGCTCTGTGAGCTCTCCCCATCAGCGGGGGCCCCACCAGGAGTGGGCAGCAGCACCGATGGCCTGGGTGGGGAATTCTGGACAGCGGCATCCCAGGGCCTTCTCCTAGTTCAGGGATAGGCAACCTATGGCACAGATGCCGAAGGCGGCACGCAAGGTGATTTTCAGTGGCACTCACACTGCCCGGGTCCTGGCCACCGGTCCAGGGGGCTCTGCATTTTAATTTAATTTTAAATGAAGCTTCTTAAACATTTTAAAATCCTTATTTACTTTACATACAACAATAGTTTAGTTATATATTATAGACTTATAGAAAGAGACCTTCTAAAAATGTTTAAATGTATTACTGGCACGTGAAACCTTAAATTAGAGTGAATAAATGAAGATTCGGCACACCACTTCTGAAAGGTTGTCGACCCCTGTCCTAGTTATTCATCCAGTGACCAGCAGCGAGAAGCTGAGCCGGGAGCACAGCAAGGCAGAGCCCTTGTTTAAAGGCCCGGAGGAGAACAATTTCCTTGCTGCTAGACCGTGCCCATGGAAGGTTCCAGGCTCAAGCAGCATGAGCCAGACTGGGGAACTGCAGAACTTTGGCCGGGCTCCCTTGTCCACCAGACCCACGTAGCCCCAATCCCCTAGTACAATCTGCCTGGCCCTCTGGCTCCCCCTGGTGCTCCACTCCAGCACGATCCACACAGAGCATGAATTTGGCCCACCATGGGCCCAGAGCTGTGAGCAGCAAGGCTCCTAAGGAGTACCGTTTTGCTTGCGCAATGGGCCTAACGCTCCCTCCAAGCAGGTTCATTGCAGAGCGTAGCCCCTTATTTGAAGTGAGATTATGGTCTGGAAACTCCCACCAGGATTCCTCTCAGATCAAATGGCCTGCATGTTTCCGAGCGGGAACAAGACCTTTCCACCACTCAGCCTGCTGGGACTGTTCCTTCTCCCTCATGGTAAAGACTCTGCCCCCACCACTGGATGTCTGACTCTCCAGGTGATGCCTGAAGCCGAGCAGACTCAGCTGACCCTCTGTGACTGTCAGGAGGGGAAACTCGCTTTGGCTCAGATACTACCTACGCCCGGGGAGCAGAGAGGGTGAATGAAGCGACCGTGCTCAGTAAGGTGTGTGCCTAGCACCATAACTGCCATGTCAGTAACGTGCAAGCCCCAGAGCAGGGTGCCAGGACTGTGTTCCGGGGACAGACTGCAGCAGCCCAGAAAAGTTGCTGAGGACACCATATTCTCCCAGTTCTCATCTGGTGCCAATTCAAGGCCCAGATCAGCTTTCCATTCATATCCCACAGGATAACGCTGCTCACAATGACCAGAATGAAGCTCACAAGCACAAAACCTAAGCTGGAGAGATGGCGTGAGATCCCTCCAGACTGACAATCCCCAACCTCTTGGCAGGAATCGCCTGTGTCTCGTGCGCTGCTCCCTGACTGGGGAAATCGACCTTGCCGGGTGACTCTCCCTGCGGACTTACGATCGTTGCTGTGCACAATCTGGAAGTTCTTGACGGAGGCGTGGGTGACTCTGCCGTGGAAGTTCAGGACGTAAGACTGGGTCTCGTCATTCCATACCGGGGCCTTGTTGTGCAGCTCAATCAGGTTGTCCATGTTCTTGTTCTGCCATCTCGTAAGCAGCCCATCGTTATCCTGGGACCAGTGAGAAAACACGCTCAGGAGGCAGCGTGAGTCTTTCTACCCCTAGGAGTCCCTGTGACTATTTCCCAGGGTGTGCAGGGTCCATATCAGGTTGTGTACCATGTGCGCACCCCCTTGGTACTCCTGACATCAAGGGGAGCTGGCCATGGAGATCCAAGGCAGTATATGGCCCCATGTATCTCATGTGTGCATCTGGGCACTGGTCTGGACCTTCCATGCCCCTTTAAATCATCTCCAAGCTGTAGGCTTCTGCCATTCTGTTCTAGTTCTTATACCGTGCCTGTCCCCGTGGTATCTGAGTGCGTGGGTGGGGAATGATCACCTCCCTTAGAGATTGCTAAAAAGTGGGCGATGCCTCAGAGGAAAGAGGGGGCCTGCTCCCAGCATTGCTGGCTGGTGCGCTGACTTACGTTTCGGGGCCGGATTGGCACCCGCTCATTGTCCGAATTCATTCCAGGGATGATCACAGTCATCTTCCGGGGTCCTTTGAACCCTAAAACGTTTGTCTCCTGGAATAGAAACCCCAGTGGTCTCATCAATACATCACTGGAGGCTCACGCATGCCGAACAGGGAGAACAAACATCCCACTCCAAGAGTGAGCAGCTATTTCCTGACCCACTGGTAACAGGAGCATGCTCTGGGACTCCCTATCATGACCGGGATACGCAGTGCTCCACACTGCCCTGCCTCCCATCCAGATGTGCACGCAGCTGGGAGAAGCTCGCCCCACCGCCGCCCCCCAGTGGATCAACAGAGACCTCCGCTCTCCAGGACAGGATCAGGACAGCCACGCTTACTGGCAATGAATCCAGGACTCTCTCAGTCTGGCACAGACTGCAATGGGCACAGGAGTCGGAGATCATGGGCAGCCACTGTGGGATGCTGCTCAGCGAGCGCAGCTCTCTACTGGGAGAGGGTGGAAAGAGCCTACATCTGTTACTTACATACACGACGGCTGACAGCTCCTGTCGCACGTTTGACCAGTCGGCGTTTGCTCTGTCGGGGTTCACACCGTTATCAAACACAGTAAACTTAGTCCCCATTAAATTGGATCTACAACAAAAGACAGAAATCAGGCTGAGGACCTGGGGTGGGGGCATATGTGGCACCGTCACCCCTCTGTTTGCTCTTCCTTAGATTCCCCTCTGTGCTGCTATGAAAGGGGTCTTCGGGGCACCATGGTATCTCAGCAGATGCCCCACAGCAGCACAATGAAAGGGAGGAAACAGGAGGGGACGTGGGGTCTTTGCAGTGATCCCAAAAGTCCAGATCTCTCCGCAGGGAGCGACAGGAACAGCTCTCCTCCACCAGAGTCTGTCAAGGACAGTCACTTCCTGACAAGCACCTGATTAATGGGGTGGTGGGAGGGGCATGGGCTGTATCCTGCACAGGGAACAACCTGCACCAGGCCAGGCTCTGTATGGCCACATGAGACCCCAAGGCATGGAAGTGCTCCCTAGCTTCCTCCGGACCCAGTTTCCCCTTGCACATGGCTCCCTTCATCCATCGCACCTATCAGTTTGCCTAGCACATTTGTGTAGATTGCTGGCATTTCCCTAGATAGCCAAGCGGGGCAGGGTCTAGGCACAGAGGGGATTTGGGGGTCCCAATCCCACCATGCTTCCCAACGCAGCAACCGAGCAGGTGGTCTAACTGCAAATGCAGCCCGGATTCCTTTACACCACGGTTGTCGTGCTTTGAGGGGCATTGTCAGTAAGATTCTGGATAGGTGCCTGCTACACACAACTGAGCAGAAACAAAACAGTCTGCAGCGGGAGAATAGCATGTCACAGACACTGGCCAGTTTATGGGTGATTCCCGTGGCCTCTGCACCGGTCCTGCTACACCCCCATATAAGTAGAGGCTTATCTGTGCACAGATATTGCACCGGATTAACTTTAAAGGGATTGAAAAGGGATGCAAAGTCTCATGTGGACACTTTTATATATGGGTTTAAACTGGTTCTCTCTGTAACTTGCACCTGCAAAGTTACTCACTCGCTAACCCGATGTAAGAAGACAGGTTTGCATTGACCGAAGAGCGCCCATACACAGAGTCACGCTGGTATAACGAAACCAGTTTACAATCACAGCTTTAGGTAAGCATCTTTAGGTGCAACTCTGCAGGTAGAAAAGGTCTTGGCTCCCTAGGCAGCTCTGTGCTTAGTCCATGCCTGAGGTAGCCAGCCTCTGACCTGCTCTGAGCTAACCTCCTGTCATTTATGTGACAGGGTAGGGTGCTCGTAGGGTGGAACCTGTCTCTGAACTACCATACACACAGCTACCTCCCACTCCCTGCTCCAACAGACCACAGTGAACGCCTCTGGCCCACAACAAAGGCTGCTAGGATGGGCAGGACTCCTCCCCGCTGAAAGCAGTGTCAAGAGGTGACCTCTCTCTCCTTCCGAAAGAACCAGATGAGCCAGTTCTCCCCTCCCTGCCCCGCAGTGCCAGTCCAGAAGCCAGATCTAGTAACAGGAGGCTCCAGTTCTAGCCAGAAAAGCTGTGACCCCCAGCTACAAAGTCAGAAGGACCCAACTAGGCCGCAATGGGAAGCAGCAACCTAAACAACACGCGCACCCTCTTTGGCTTCTCATTGTGTTTCCAAGCAACTGCCAGTCTTGGATCCCCTCCCTCCAACAGTTTTCTTTCGGGGGCTGAACTGTGTGGGATTCATTCCTCCCTCTGAGGGATTCAGTGTAAGATCTGTTCCCTATGTCTGTGGGGGACATGTTCTCCCCACGTCAGCCATTGAAGGACCAGTTTCCACCCTACGTGCAGTATCAGTGCAGGGCCTGCACTGTAGGTAGTAAGCCAACCAGCCCGAATGGAGCTGGGGGGAAGCTGAATGCTGCTGTGTGGGTCACATCTCCGTGTAGGAAGGAGGGTATGTACATGGGGAAACTGCACCTGAGCCCAGGAAGTGAGGGAGCAGTGGGGGAAGGATCACCCCTTGCCCACTGTCTCCTGATAGCTTTTAGACATCAATTTAGTGCCAGTGAAAGGAGCCAGATGGACAGTCCTGGAGACTGGAGTCCTCCCTGTATCTCTGCAGCAGGGACAGACCAGGGTGGGACAGGGCTGGCTGCTCTCACGCTGCACCCACCATGGGCCCATCCTGCTCAGGACGGACCCCTCTAGGGCTGAGATACGAGTTCTGTCCCAATGGCCCAGACCGTCCCTGGATGCTCTGCTGAGGCTGCCAGCCCGGGGGCTGATTCGTGTCAAGTACGAAGGCACTTTTCATTATATGAACAACTGTCCCCAGAGAACAGGATTGGGACCCACCAAATCGCTACACACAGGCCACCTAACAACCCTTGGTTGGTGACCACTTTCACTCATTACCCACCAGGGTGGGATCTGAACCCATCACCTACATGTGCAAGCTCCCTGTCCCTCCCAGCATTCACGTAACTGTGGCAGCGTTTGCTAAACCAGGGTTCAGAGCTGCAGGAACAGCAGAATGCAGGAAATAGCCCACGCAGCAGGAGACCTAGGCTGGCATGATTCTAGATGTACAGGCAGAAGCTGCAATATAGCGGGTATTCTCACTTCACTCCCTGGCACAGTCACCTGCTGGGAATTTGCTCTGGACTCCTGGAAATGGGAGGTGGCCTAGGACTCAGTTTTGCCCAGTGCCACAGCTTTTCTCGTACCTCAGCTTCCCAATGAAGTTCTCTCCGCCTCGGGACAAATCAGTGGGATCAATGGAAATCAGGTAGTTTGAGGTCTTGCTCTTTTTCCGCTTCCGACCAGCCAATAGGAACACCTGTCGGAGACGGGAAGGAGGGGGCTGGATTACAGGGGCTGCGTGGGGGATGCTCAATTGTTGTAACTCATGGTACGTAGGACTGAAGCTGCACACCTTGAAGAAGCTCTACCAGGCACAAAACACTCACGCTGCTTGCTAACACGCTGCTGGGAATACAACACATGGTGCACTACCTCCCTAGTAAATACAGTACAAGGCCGCTGTCCTGATATTCAAAGCCCCCTTGGTGACTGGCCTTAGCTACCATAGAGATCACCTGTCTCTGTCTCCATGACCACCACCACCTATGACAGTTGTCTTCCCTGGAACAATGAAACTGTCAACACACAGGAGAAGCTCGGAGTGCAGGATGCAGCTTTCACAGGAGCTGGGCCTAGACCCACTGCCACAAGAGCTGGGAGTGACTAGGGAGCTCACCGTGTTCCAGACTAACTGCTAGACTCATGTCTGGGATTTAGATCTCCAGGGATCCTTACCATGGAGGGGTCTTTTTCAAGTCTCTGGGGACAGTGGCTCTAGGCCTCTTGGAAATTCTGCCTTGTGCAATAGGACAAGCTCATGAGTGGCCATCCTGTGACATTTATGTGACCCACGTTGCAGCAGGAAGCCATGCTAGAGGAGGAGAGGGTGGCGGCCCAATGTCTACGGGCTATGATTGTGATGACATCTATGGGTCTCCCAAAAGGAGACACTCTCAAAGACACTGGCTAAGCAGTGACACTGCCTGGGGAGTTCGATTCTGTGCCAGGCCTTGTATTCATACATTGGGTATATCTACGCTGCAAAGAAAAACCCATGGTGCAGTCTCAGAGCCTGAGTCAATTGTCTTGGGCTCTCAGGATATGTCTACACAGGGTTTGTGAGGTGGAAGAGCCCCAAAGTCTACACAGCAATGGAACAGCCCTGCAGCCCAAGCCCAAGTCACCTGGCCAGCCTTGGGTTTTTCTTTGCAGTGTAGACATGGCCCCTGTGGCTAGGGCTTTCTAACTGCACCTGCGGAGTGACAAAATCACACTGAATGTAAAGAGCCTGGGGTATCTCCCAAGAGGGATTGTGTGAATATGGACAGAAGGGAACAGATCAATCAGCGGACAAACGCATTTCAAATCGCAAGCTGCAGCCCTACTCCAGAAGCAGTGTGAAAACTCCACCACTGAAACAGCATCACCATTGGAAATGAGGCATCAGCTCCTGGGAGAGGTGCATCTTCAGGCAGACACAGTGGGCCTGAATTGAATAGGAGTGCTGACAGTCATCCTTCTCCCATCAGTATGCAGGCACAGCTGCATGGGTTCGTAACACTGCTCTCAGTCTGGAGCAAACAGGGGAAACCACCATGGAATATCAGGAAATAGAGATGGGAAAGACCCACTGGAACAAACTCAGCCTTGGAGTAACTGCAGTGACTGCCACAGGCTTATGCCAGGGATGGTTCTGACCCATTAGGTCAGTGTTCATCTCGATAGTATATTTTCAAGTGCTTTGTCTGGCTTTAAGTGTCCCGAGTAGAGCTGGTTGGGAATTTTCGAAAACAAACGTTTTTCGTGCTCAAGCAAAAGTTGGTTTCAACCACTTTCCCGATTCAAAAAATGTTTGAAACATACTGACACTGCCAGGACGGCTGATTCCACAGGTCCAGAACAAAACTGTTCACTTTACGATTCAAAATCACTTTCCCTTTGGACATTTCTATCAATTCAGCTAACACCAGGTTAAAATCCAAGTTACAAGGTCCAAGTGGAAATTAAACGTTTTGAACTTCTCAAAAAGGAACACTTCAGTTGATGCTTGCTGAAATGGGGACTTTTCGCCTCATTTCAGGGTGGGGAAAATTGCACAAAAACTCTCGCGGAAAAATCATTCCCCACTGAGCTCTCACCCTGAGCGAGGGGTTTGCCCCGCTCCCCTGGGAGGGGTACTCCGCAGTCTAATAGGCTGGGACCTCACTGCTTGCCTTTTTCTCATTGTCCAGGTGCAAGTAATATGTAGGATAGAGGCCCCGGTCCATCCCCTTTTTGTCTCGAGTGACCCGACACTTGATGGTCACCCCCTGAGGAGCCGGCCGCAGCACAAAGTCTTCCAGGTTGTCCACTTCGATGACAGGGGATGGCGGCCTCTCCTCTTTCTGTGGCCCGGCACCCAGAACAGAAAGGGGAGAAGGCTTTAGGGAGGGCTCATTTCAGGCACACACTGCTCTAGGGCTTTCCAGAAAGAAAGTGTCAGCAGCCAGAAACACACCCACCACCGCGCGACGTGTGCCCAGGCACATCTTGTTCTGATACCTTTCCCTTCCCATCCAGTCACAGAGCTGTTCCCTAGGCCATATTCCTCATTATCCCTAGGTCTGGCCAGTCAAGTGCCAGGCTCCTCAGTATCTCCCTTCTCTGAACTTAGTCCCCCCAACCACTGTGCGAACCTGCCGGGGCGACCTCCTCCTGACCCATGCCACCTCAGGAACCTGTTGGGGTGACCCCCTCCTCACCCTGGCCACCTCAGGAACCTGTTGGGGTGACCCCCTCTTCACCCTGACCACCGCAGGAACCTGCCGGGGTGGCCTCCTCCTCCCCCTGGCCACTTCAGGAACCTGCCAGGGACAACCTCCACTATGGGAACCTGCCGGGGCGACCCCCTCCCGCCAGCTGTTGCGGGAACCTGCCAGGGGCCCCTTTAGGCAGCCCCACCCTCTATTCTTTCTGTGGCCCTGCTCTGCGAGATGGGCTGCCTGCCCATCCTCCCACCCTCCTTCAGCATTAACACCAGAAAGCTACTGCAACTGCCCCTTGACTTGGCTCCGGGGCTGCCATACCCCAGGGGGGGAGGGAGGCCGCGAGGAAACCCCCGTTCCCTGCGCTGCCCATTAGCCTGGACCTGCTGGCCCTTTACCTTCTTGGATTTCTTCCCTTTCCCTTTCCTATTGGAGTTCTTCTGAGGGCTTTCCAAGGCCTCTCCCTCACTCTCCTCTCTGGCGGCTTTGGGGAGAGCTGCAGAGAGAAACACACAATGGGCATCGCCCGCTTTGCTGCCCAGAAGCAGCCCAGACCCCATCAACCCAGCGGGATGGCAGGGAGGAGCTGAGTGCACTGGCAGGTGGAGGGCATTGGTGGATTGATTTATAGAGGAAGTGGCTTCCCTCGACACAGCCTGCCATCCGGGAGCAGAGCATTTTAAATGACCCCCGGCTGTGGCAGGTCATGTCTGAAGCAATGTGATGAGTACCCTGCCAGCAAAGGGAGGGTGAGGAATCCTAACTCAATCATGTGGACCTGCTGGCCTGGACAAGCAGCCACTGTGGCATTTCTGCACAAGGCAAGTCAAAGGACATGGACAATTCCACTAGTTAAATTAGCCAGCAGGGGGCAATACATCCTCCTCCTCTAGAGCCCAAACATATGACCCACAATAATACCCCCACCTGGCGAAGATGGAAGAGTTCGTAACCCCAGGTGTCCAGTATCTGCCCATGCGCTGCCCTGCTGCTGGCCCTGAGTAATGGGACTTGTACCCTTCAGTGCCCAGAGCCCACCATGGTGCACCCCTTGCTCAGGGAGCAACCACCTTTCTTTTTGGTCTTCTTCTCTTTGTGGCTGTCGCCTCCCGCCTGGAACATGGAAGCCGTGTCCTTTTTTGTGTTGGGTTTGATTGGCTTGGTGCTGGAATCAGAGTCGTCTTCCTCCTCGCTGTTTGTGAAAGCTGGGGCTATGGTGGGGAAGACGCGCACAGAGGAATCAGTCAAGAGAGGGACTACAGATTCCTGTGCTAACACTCGTGCCTTTCATCTGAGGATCTCAAAGCCATAGAGAGACATTAGCTAAGGACTGTACACATCTGTCATGACAAGGGAATATTTCTCTCAGGAGAATGGAGTTGCTCAGGGTGGGATTTGGTCAAGATCTGGCTAGTGGCAGTCAAAAAGACGAACAGAATGTTGGGGAATCATTAAGAAAGGGATAGATAATAAGACAGAAAATATCATATTGCCTCTATATAAATCCATGGTACACCCACATCTTGAATACTTGTGCAGATGTGGTCACTCCATCTCAAAAAGATATATTGGAATTGGAAAAGGTTCAGAAAAGGGCAATAAAAATGATTAGGGGTATGGAACAGCTTCCATATGAAGAGAGATTAATAAGACTGGGACTTTTCAGCTTGGAAAAAGACGATTACAGGAAGGATATGATAGAGGTCTATAAAATCACGACAGGTGTAGAGAAAGTAAGAAGTGTTATTTACTCCTTCTCATAACCCAAGAACTAGGGGTCACCAAATGAAATTAATAGGCAACAGGTTTAAAACAAACCAAAGGAAGTATTTCTTCACACAGCGCAGAGTCAACCAGTGGAACTCTTTGCCAGAGGATGTTGTGAAGGCCAAGACTACAACAGGGTTCAAAAAAGAACTACATAAGTTCCTGGAGGATAGGTTCATCAATGGCTATTAGCCAGGATGGGGAGGGACAGTGTCCCTAGCCTCTGTTGCCAGAAGCTGGGAATGAGCGACAGAGGATGGATCACTTGATAATTACCTGTTCTATTCATTCCCTCTGGGGCACCTGGCATTGGCCACTGTGGGAAGGCAGGATATGGGCTAGATGGACTTTGGTCTGACCCAGTATGGCTGTTTTTATGTTCTTATGTAGCACCTGCACTCTTTGGAGACATGTCATGGGTCTATTACTGATTGCATGGGCCTCATCCAAACGTTGGACAGGCATGTGCCAGGGGAATCGGGTCAGCACTGAGGCAGGGCAGGATGCTTCCCTTGCTGAAGCCTCACCAGAGTTTTCCTGGGAGGTCTCCCATCCAAGTACTGACCACCCACTCCTAGCCATATCCCAAGGGCTCCCATGGTACCAGTGGTGACTCCTCATGCACCCTTTGTTGATGACGAGAGCTCTGGGGGCCCAGGGGATGTATGGGCAGCTGTCACTCTTCACCTTTCTTTTTGCCTTTTCTCTCCTTCTTGTCCCTGCTCACTTGGAACATGGACGTCGGCTCCTTCTTCGTGGGCTTGGCAGCTCTGGGCTTGGCATCGCAATCACTTTTGTCTCCTACCGGGCGGGAGAAAGGACCCAGTGTGAGGACAGGAGGGGAGAGAAAGGGCAGCAAGCAGGGAGGGCGGAGGGAATAGCGAGGGGTAAGAGATGGAGAAGGGAGGGGGAGAGAGCAGGAAGGAGTGGGGACAAGCCTGGGAGAAAGGAAAGAGGGGGAATGGGGGAAAGCCAGGTTTGTTGAGGGGAGAGAGCGAGGGGCAGGGAGGAGACGAGAGAAAAGGGGGACAGAGGGACATGACTTCAGGGCCTCTGGAAACACAGACACAGGAGAGCCTCAGCCCTCTGCTGCCCTCCTCCCTCAGTCACTTCCCAGGAGGCTTGGGGACTCAGCCGGCCAGTGCTCTCTGCTCATTCCTGGCCTGGGTGTTAACCGCTCAATCCTGCCGACTTCCTTAATAACCACCCATTGCAACCTGCCACCTCTGGCTGGGGCTTACCTTAGGCCAGCCCCGAGTCCTGGCTCTCCCTGGATCAGAGCTGCCCTCTTCATGCCCTGCCTGTGTCCCAGGCCCCCATCTCCTGCTCTCTAGCAGTGTGTGTCACATAACACCCAGCCTTAGCCTGCTCCACTGACCCGGGGGAGAGAGATTTCCTCTTGGCTCCTCTGGGAGGCAACTAATTGGAAGACAATGCTGAGAATACCCTGCCAGTGGAGTCCCCAGGGAGGAACTCGGATGGGCTCCAGCTGGGAGGAGGGTGCTTGATTGGAAAGAGCCTTGTCCGCCCCTCATGCCCTGTGGTGGATCCTCAGGCTTCGGAAGCTCAGCTCTGCTGTGAATTACTCTGAATGCCGAGCTCCATCTGACTCCTGGGCTGTCTGCTCGCAAGGTGGAGGGATCCCAAAGTCAGGCAAAGAAACATCAGCCCCAGCCCATCTGCCTCACTTGACAGGGAAATGGAAATATGCAGCAAAAGGATCCTTCCACTCCTGTCCCCTAGGGCGTTTCCAGGAGAGGGACTCTGATGGACACACACAGATCCCCAGGGACAGAGGGTACCTCACCGAGCCTTGCATCACCATAGCATTTGAGCACCTCACGCCCTATGACCGGGCAGGGCTATGGTCCCCATCGGACAGAGCGGGGACTGAGGCTTGTAAAGGGGGAATGACTTACCCAAGATCACACCCGGAATCTGCAGAGGAGCAGGGAATTGACCCAGCTCCCCCAAGTCCTAGTCTAGCACCCTCACTGGGGGAGCATCCTTCCTCTCACCCATGCAGCACGGCTCACTCCCAGGGTTCACCTCCACATGTCAGCCCCTTCTCCGGGGCTCCAGCTGCTGACCTTTCAGCTTGGGTTTTCTCTCCCTGCTTTCTCCAGCTGGGATTTCTTTGGGGGGCTTCCTTTTTGGCTTTTTTGGTGGGTCATCATTCTCCACCTCCTCCTCTTCCTCCTCCTCCTCAGAGTCCTCTGGAGCTGCAGGGATGTGGGGGAGTGGAACGGGGATGAGAAGACGATTAAAGAAAAACGGACACAGCCACGTTAATAAGTGACTGTGGTGACGGTTCCGCCTGTCCTGTTTAGAGGAACTTTCCCCCCAGCTGGGGACTAGCTTGGGGCCCACTGGACCTGGACCTACCCATTGCCATATGTCACCCATTGCTTACACCACACCCACCTAGTATCTGGGAGTCTAGTCCGTGCTGGGACTCAAACCAAATTTGATCACAAATCCTGGAAAACTGGTTTCTAAACGGCATGGCCAGTCAGTGCAAATGGGATCAATCCAGGTGAGAAGAAGGCATAAAAGTGTGCTTAAAAGCCTACATAGAAACCTCCAGTCTGGAGGGCTGCTCTGACTTCACCGGGCCCACACTGGGGCCCACACTGGGCCCCCCCCCCCCCCCGCTCCCCAAACACATTCAAACCGCTTTGAGAACCAGTTACACCAGCTGAACCAGTTTCAAACCTGGTTGGAAATGCTGGAGTGTTTCCCCCAGTGTAGATTAGGCGCTAGAGCTTTTTACCCCAGGAGTTTACCCTATAGGAAACAGCAGGTTAGAAAATAAAGGCCACTGTATTTGTGTGCAGAAGAGTAAGAGAATTTGTGTGTTTGGTGGGTGGGGAGGGGGAAGCCCTGTGGTACAAGGCTGCCACCTAGTGATTGTCTTGCCTCCTGGGCTTTTCCTAGGAGTCTGTGTGGTACATGCATCCCTCCAGGGAGTCCTTTCCAGGGCTGCCCAGAGGATTCAGGGGGCCTGTGGCAAAGCGGGGAAGCTGTGGCGCTTGTACTCACCCCGCGGCAGTCCAGGTCTTTGGCGGCATTTTGGCGGAGGGGGACCCTTCAGTAGCTCCGCATCATTGGCAGCACTGAAGGGCCCCCTGCTGCTGAAATGCCAGCCAAAGACCCGAACTGTCACCGGGCCAGGGCTCTCAGGGCCCCTGTGGGGCCCGGGACCTGGGGCAAATTGCCCCCCCCCTCTGGGCAGCCCTGGTCCTTTCCTCTATCCCTCACCTCCTCCCTCCCCTGGAGAGACAGTAACAAGGAATGGAGCAATTGCCCATAGACATCCACCAATGATCAGGAGCTGATGGGTCCGGGTGGGTGAAATATTTGTCTGGAAAATGGACCTGGTGTGCATTAGAGGACAGGTATTAGAATGGGGCCCAAAACTGCAAAAGCCACCTGCCTGTTCTGTGCAGCTGTCTTCCGAAAGCAGAGCCGGGCGTTACTCACCCTATGTGGGAGTTGGGGACTTTCCCAGCACACGGCCTTTCATTGCCTTTTAGGGGTGGAGGGGGTCGGTTCTCCAGTGGTGCCAAGAGTGTTTTCAAGCAGGCTTTTGGATGGCTTTGGATCAAAAGTGCATAGCTCGTGTGGGAAGGCTGGGCTTGGCCTGGGATGCAAGGTGCTGTTTTGTGT
The DNA here is from genome assembly GCF_007399415.2 of Gopherus evgoodei. Lineage (NCBI taxonomy): Eukaryota > Metazoa > Chordata > Testudines > Testudinidae > Gopherus > Gopherus evgoodei. The sequence continues at coordinate 137,394,038 of NC_044325.1, read as the reverse complement.
CTGGATGGAGATTGTGTTGCAGTGTGATTTTTGGATTGTGGGATATGTGCAGGGCTGTGTGCTGGATTGTGAATGCCGTGTGTGTGTGTGGACTGCATTTGCATGGCGTAGTTGTGTTTGGATCGGGTTGTGAGTGCAAAGCAGTGTGCTGGATTGGGAGCACAATGCCAGTGTGTGAGGATTGTGTTTGGCTGGGCCATGTGGCATAGCTGTGTTTGGATTACCATGGTGCTGCGAGGATGTGCTTGCATTGTGGCGTGCAGGCCTGGCTGTTGTGTTTGGGCTGCGAGTGTGTGTGGCTGGATTGTGACACAGGCAGGAGTCTGTGGCCTGTATACTGGTGTGTGGCTGGTCGTGGCTGTGTGCTAGGGTTGGTTGTGATGGGCGTGAGGGTGTGCAGCACACATTAGACACACCTTCTTACCTTGCTTCTTTTTTGAGGCTTTGGCCACACTGAAATGCGATGTGGGACTTTCCTTCTTCTTCCTGGGATCTTTGGTGGATTTGGGGTAGGACTGCTTTTCACTCTCCTCCTTCAGTTTCTCCTCCTTCTTCTCCCTCAGTTTCCTGATAGCTGCATGTGGTGAGAGCGGCTAGAGTGAGGACGGAAACACAGACCAGGACAGGCGGGGGGGGGCGGAACGGCACATGCTCGGTGTGGTACGGCTTGGAATGAAGTCAGACTCCACTTACCCCCTAGTGCACTGCGGGAGGGGAGAAGTGGATGGGGATGTGTCTCGCCGGGGAAGGATGGGGGGGGGGGCGTTTGTCTCTGGGAGGCCATGGAAGTGAGTCCCTCAGGTGATCTTCCAGAGGGGGTGGATCAGATTGGGGAGGGGAGGCTATGGGTGCTGGGAGGGAGAGCTCATATATGGGACCCCCCTATATTTAGGGGCTTGTGCAGGCATACAGGTGGGGTTGGCCCTGGCTTGTGTCTAGGTCCAAATACGCTTTGCAGGGGTCAATCCCAGAGTACAGGCCTGCGTCTTGGAGGCAAAACTTAGGCACTGTGCCAGGCTAAATGCCAGGAGATGTCTGCATGTGTGCATGGCTGGCCTGGCACTGCTTTGGGGACAGTACAGCGAGGCACCACCACAGACAGGGGCTCAACCTCTTCTACTGGTAGAGCTCCCTCCAGCAGCTGGTTTCGTGCCCTGCAAGGGATCATGCACGCTGGACTGCTCCTACCAGCACTGCTGGGATTCTCAAGTCCCAGTCCCAGAATGGGTACTGGCACACAGAGATGGCCGGTGCCTTGTTCTGGGGACAAACCCAGGGCTTTGCTGGCTGCCCCAGTGCTGCTGGAGAGGAGAGAGGCAGGAAGCTGGCACAGAAGGGTAATGCACAGCCGGGAAGGCAGCAGGTGTGGGCTGTGTGCGCGTGTGTGATTAAGAGCCCTTCCCGATTTCTTATCACCCCTGTCCGCAGCTCCCAGGGGCTGCCTGTCCCTGGCTGTGGCCAAGCTGCTTACGTCTCTTACTCTGAGAGGGGGCGCTGGGCTCTTCTGCCGGGCTCAGGTTGTCCAACTTTTTTACTTTTGGTTTCTTGGGCTTGGCTTCCAGCGTGGGCTCCTGGCGCTGCTTCTTCTGCTTCTGCCCCGGCAAGAGGCGCTGGATGGAGGGACACATCATTTACAGGCATGCGAAAGACCCAATAACAGAGCCCCGGCCCTGGAAACCCTACAGTCCACAGGCACAGTCCAGTACAACCCACTGCAATACAGAACATGCACGAGGGGACCAGAACCCTTCTGCACGGGGGTGCAGTCTGCATAACTGCAATGTTTCCTGGGACAAGTGGGTCTCCACAGAGCCTCAGAGAGGAGGGGCAGGGCAATAGGAGGAAGTGAGAAGGCCACAGTGGGCAGAACAGACAGAGGCTGGAGCGGGCACAGGCAGGGAGCAGTCAGGAGAGAAGGGATGTGCAGGGAGGGGAAACTGAGGCGAGAGATCTAGGAGGGAACAGAGCTGCCAGGTGAGGATGAGAAGAATGATGGACCCTGAGAGCAGGAGGTATGCATGCAGGAGAGGGGCAAAGGGTCCAGTACAGAGACAGAGGGAGAGAGAAGATAAAGGAAAAATCAGCCTGGCCCAATCTGTTTTGTGTCTGGGTCTACCTTCAAAACCAGACACACTTGCTGACTAGCTAAACAGAAATTTTAAAGAAATGCTCCAGTGAAGCACTGGCAAAGGTGAGGGCCAGGAGTGAAGGGGCAGGTGGACAGGGCTAACAGCCCGCAGAGAAGGGACCTAGCTAGCTAGGGGAAGACATCCCTAACCTAGGCATCCCCCTTGCTGCTTGAAAAAAGCAGTTTTTCCTTAGTGGGTCCCTCCTTCAGCACCTAGAGCCTGATTCCCATTTCACCCAGCCTGGTGTAAATCAGGAGTAACTCTGTTGAAGTAAATGGAGTAACTCTGCTGAAGTAAATGGAGTTATACTGATGTAAAAGCAGTGTGAATGAGATCAGAATCATGTCCTATGTCTTTCTCCCATTCTCAAGTCCTCTATTCAGCAATCACATTTTCCCCTCATCGTTTTAAAAAGACGCTGCCAGGGTGGTCCAAAAGGAAAATTTTGTTAGGGAAAATAAGACAATAAAACTTATTTTAATACACTGATTTCTCCTTTTCTTTTACCTTTCCCCCCTTTCTTAACAAAATGAAAAGCCTCATTGTACAATAACGTGGATTTCTTTTCAATGTGCCCCTGCTCCACCTACAACCCAAGCAGTGCCCCATTGTGCTAATGCCTGGGAGCCAATGTGAAATGATCTGATCTGAAATGTCAAAAGGAAAACCACCACCACCAAATAAGAGAATTAGATTTTTAAAATTTCCCTCCATTTTAAATCATTTCAGGGGTTAAAAGAAACACAGGTCTGGACTCCTCTGCCTTTTTTTTTTTTTTTTAATTGTATGTTTAATCTGACAATGTTCCTTTAAGCGCTAAACATTAACACCTGGATCTTTCCTTCACAGTCATTCTGCCCGCAGGCTGATGTTGAGACATGCAGGGAGCCAGGAGCCAGACAAGCCTTTCCCAGCCGGGGATGGTGGCCAGAGAGTCACAATCGCCTAAAACTCGAACCAGGCTTCTTTATTCCGTTCTTTTCCCTGTCGTCTTTCATAGGCTGCCCTATGGGTGGAGACGGAACTGCACCGTGGTCACTGTTTTTGTCATGGATTTTCCGCTGACATAAGGGGAGAGATGGCCAGCCCTAGAGCCTGACTGATGTCCTGCTACAGTCCACGATCAGTGCGGGCAGCAGCCACGCATGCGGCCTTCATGCCATCCCTACCGGGATCTCCAGAAACCATTCCTAGGCTTGGATGGGCGCTCCAGTTCCAGACTTTTACCTCTGTGTTGAGATGGACAGTTAGTGCCAACTGAGAGGGTGACGTCTACAGCCAAATAGAGCCACCAACTGATTTCACAACCAGCCACTTGGTTGCAACCCTGCTGAAAGGACAGTTACCTGTTCCGTAACTGGCATTTTTCGAGATGTGTTGCTCAGGTGTATTTAGGGTGACCAGATGTCCCGATTTTATAGGGACAGTCCCGATTTTTGGGTCTTTTTCTTATATAGGCTCCTATTACCCCCCACCCCCTGTCCTGATTTTTCACACTTGCTCTCTGTTCGCCCTAGGTGTATTCCACAGTAGGTGTTCATGCTCACCATATGCACTGGTGCTGGAAGTTTTTCCCTTAGCGGTACCCGTACGGAGGGAGCACAGCTGCAATCCCTGGAGTGGCACCTCTATATCACGCTGTACGATGAGCTGCGCACTCCCCTCACCCTCGATTCCTTCTTGCCAGACAACTCCGACAGAGAGGAAGGAGGGCAAGATGTGGAATACAGCTAAGCAGCACATCTTGAAGAACGCCAGTTACAGAACAGGTAACTGTCCTTTCTTCTTCGAGTGATTGCTCATGTGTATTCCACAGTAGGTGACTCCAAGCTATATCTGATGGAACTGGGTAGGAGTTTAAGGGTTTGTGGGATGTGTTTGGGAGATGATCGCATAATGCGAAGAAAAGGTGTGGACAGAGGACCACGTGGCAGCTCTACATATGTCCTGGATAGGGACATGAGCTACACAGGTGGCTGATGAATTAGAATGCGCCTTAACGATAGGTGGCAGGGGAACCCCTGCCAGGTCATAACACGTGAGTATGCATGAGGTGATCCAGGGGAAAGGCGCTGGGTGGAAATTGGTTGCCCCCTCATACGTTCGGCTGACGCAATGAACAGCTGCGAGGATTTCCGAAACGGCCTGGTTCGGTCCAGGTAAAAAGCTAGCACCCGACACACATCTAGCAGATGTAGGCGGCACTCCTTGTTGGAGGAATGGGGCTTAGGACAGAGTACCGGTAGGAAGATGTCCTGATACATATGGAAGGCAGAGACCACCTTTGGAAGATAAGCAGGGTGTGGGCGAAGCTGGACCTTATCCTTGTGGAAGACCGTATACGGGGGTTCCGAGGTCAAGGCCCTAAGCTCTGAGACATGACGAGCTGATGTGATTGCAACAAGGAATGCTACCTTCCATGACAGGTGGGACCAGGAACACGTGGCCAAGGGTTCAGAGGCAAGACCTGTGAGGTGGAATAACATTAGGTTTAGATCCCATTGCGGCACGGGGTGCCTAGCATATGGGAATGAACGATCCAGGCCCTTTAGAAAGCAGGAGGTCATATGGTGGGAAAAGACTGAGTGGCCCTGTACCAGGGAGTGGAAGGCCGATATGGCCACCAAATGCACCCTGACGGAGACAGGAGCTAGCCCTTGGGTCCTAAGGGACAGGAGGTAATCGAAAATGAGTTGGAGTGATGTGACGATGGGGAAGTTCCCCACTCCGCCGCCCACCTAGAGAACCTATACCATTTGGCCAGGTACATCCGTTGTGTGGATGGATTTCTGCTTTCCAATGTAACTCGTTTGACATTCTCCAAACACCTCCCCTCCTCCACTCTAACCATGGAGCAACCATGCTGTCAAGTGAAGTGTGGCCAGGTTGGGGTGGAGGAGGCATACCCCCTCCTGGGAGAGGAGATCCGAGTGACGAAGAAGTCTCCACAGGGGAGCCGCTAAGAGTTGAAGAAGCTGACAGGCCCAATCCAGGGCTATGAGGATGACCCGCATCCTGTCTGGTTTTACGTTCTGCAGGACTTTGCCTATCAGGGGGAGCAGTGGTAAGGCGTAGAAAAGCTGGCCTGATCACCGAAGGAGGAAGGTGTCTGAGATTGCCCCACTTCCTGCTCTTTCCCTGGAGCAGAACTGGGGGCAGCGTCGATTCTGGTCGATTGCAAAGAGGTCGACCTGGGGAGCTCCCCACTTTCAGAAAAGCTGCAGGACGACCTCCCGGTGGAGTGACCACTCATGTTGGTGGGAAAAAACCCTGTTGAGGTGATTGACTCGCACATTGCGGACGCCAGGTAAGTGGAAGGGTCTCAGGGAGATATTGTGGGCTATACAGAACTCCCATAGGCTCAGGGCTTCCAGGCACAGGGCAGAGGAGTGCATTCCCCATCTGTTGATGTAATACATCACAGCCATATTGTCCGTGAGGGCTCTGATCACCCTCCCACGAAGGTGCGCACTGAAAGCTACACATGCCAGGCGTATTGTCCTGAGCTCCCTGACGTTTATGTGTAGGGACAATTCTGAGGCCGACCATCTCCCTTGGGTTTGACTGTCCCCTATATGGGCTCCCCAGTGCAGGTCCGAGGCATTCGACACCAGGTCTAGTGAGAGGAAGACTTCTTGGAAGGGGATCCCTTGTTGCATGTTGCATGGGAGGGACCACCATTGCAGGGCAGCCACTACGTGGGGCGGTAACGAGACAACCTTGTCCAGCCCGTCCCTGATCTGGGAATACTGGGAGGCTAACCAGAGCTGGAGGGGCCTGTCATGGAGTCACCAGGTGATGCTCTGGAACTGCTCCCCACCAAGCCAGTCAGGACTTTGGGGAGCCTCCTCTCCCTTGGAGCAGACTTGTTCAGGGCAAGAAGCTCACACAGCTTCACCTCCTGGGTCTCTCCTTGGAGCATTCAGCATCCTCTGCCCCTCCGTGCGCTTCCCACAGCGAGCCCGCCCCAAAGGGGTCCTGGGGAAGCCACAGGGTCCTGCACCCCCACTTCGCAGTCAGACGTGACTCTCAGCCAGCCAGTAACACAGAGGTTTATTCGATGACAGGAACAGGGTCTAAAACAGAGCTTGTAGATACAGCGAACCAGACCCCTCAGCCGGGTCCATTTTGGGGGGCAGTGAGCCAGACCCCCCACGTCTGCACTTCACTCCTCGACCCCAGCCAGCTCCAGACTAACCACCCCTCCCAGCCCCTCCTCTCTGCTCAGCTCCTTTCCCGGGCCAGGAGGTCACCTGATCCCTTTGTCTCCAAGACCTTCAGCTGGCACCTTTGCAGAGGAGGGGCCCAGGCCATCAGTTGCTAGGAGACAGAGTGCCAGGTATTTAGGTGCACTGGCCCTTTGCTCTGCCAGATACTTAAGAACTGCCTAGGGGACACTGAGGCACCAACACAGTATTTAGAGAAAACATTAAGAACATTCCTAGTTCGTCACAGGGCCTCATTCTGAGCCTGGCATAGCGGGCCATGGACGTGCATGCTGCCATGTGACTGAGGATCTGAAGGCACACCCTCACCGTCATCACAGGGAATGCCGTGACTGAGGCGATGAGACCTTTGAGGGTCTCGAATCTGTCCTAGGAAAGAGAGGCTGTCGCCTCTAATGAGTCCAGTAGAGTCCCTATGAATTGTATGCGTTGAACCAGAACTAACGTAGACTTGGCCTCGTTCAGCACTAGGCTGAGATCTGCCCACATGGACAGAAGTCATCCCACCTGGGCTTGTACCTGGGACTGAGAGTTGCCCTTCAGGAGCCAATTGTCCAGGTAAGGGAAAATTTGTACCCCTTTCCTCTGGAGGTACGCTGCTACCACCGCCATGCATTTGGTGAAAACACTGGGGGCCGTGGAAAGGCCAAATGGAAGGACTGTGAACTAGTAATGGTCCCCCCGCCCAGGAATCGGAGGAAACACCTGTGCCTCTCGATAATATTGGTATGGAAGTACACATCCTGGAGGTCCAGGGCTGCAAACCAATCCCCTGGGTCCAAGGAGGGGATGACAGAGGCCAGGGATACCATATGGAACCTGTAGCGGACCATAACATTGTTGAGATCCCATAGGTCTAGGATGGGCCTGAGCCCCTCTTTTGCCTTCAGGATCAGGAAATACCAGGAGTAGAAGCCCTTACCCTGGAATTCTACTGGTACCTTTCCACCGCCCCCAGGCGGAGGAGGCGCGCCATTTTCTGGTCTAGGAGGCGGGCATGTTCTGGATCCCTGAGGCTCACCCAGCGTGGGAGGTGGGGGGGGGCGGGCAGCGAGGTGAACTGCAACATGTAGCCCTTGAGAACAGTGTTGAGGAGAGGTCTGACGTTATATGGGACCACTCCACTTGGAAGGCAGATAAACGGTTGCAGAACACAAACTTTATTAACTGGGGGGCTTCCCTGGCAACAGGCCCGGTGGCCCCCCGCAAAAAGTCAAAACCACCTCTTTCCCTGCCTTTTTCCTTCAAGGAGCCAGGCTGAACGGGACTGATGCTGGGACCAGCGTGTCTGTTCCCTCGGTCTCTTAGGCAGGGGTTTGTATCTGCTCCTAGTAGGAGGAGCCGAAGTTTAAGGCCTAGGTTTGTCCTTTGCCAGAGGGACATACAGGCCCAAGGTTTGCAGGGTGGTGTGGGAGTCTTTCATCCCATGAAGGTGGACATCAGTTTGGTCCACAAACAATGCTTTCCTGCTGAAGGGAAGGTCCTGCATCAAGGACTGGGACTCCACAGACAGTCCGGACAGGAGAAGCCACGACGCCCTGCGCATAGATATGGCGGAGGCCTTCGAACGGGCTGTCGTGTCTACCGCATCCAATGCTGCCTGGAGGGCTGCTTTAGCTGCTGACGTGCCTTCCTCTACCAGAGCCCTGAACTCCTTTTTGTCCCGCTCCAGGAGGAGAGGTTCAAACTTTGGTAGGGACCCCCATAAACTGAAGTCATATCGACTCAGAAATGGTTGGCTACCCTAAGCTGGAAACTTGCAGAGGAATAAATCTTCCTGCCAAAAGTGTCCAGTCTCCTGGCATCTTTGTCCTTGGGGGTGGGTGCGGGCTGACCATGATGTTCCCAGTGGTTCACTGACTCTACCACTAGGGAGTTAGGTGCTGGGTGGAAGTACAGGTATTCGTGGCCCTTAGCTGGCATGAAGTATTTCCTCTCCGCTTTCCTGGAGATGGGGGCCAAAGAAGCTGGGGTTTGCCACAGTGTAGTCGAGATGTTGCCTACCCTTTGGTGAAGAGGTAGGGCCACCCGGCTCGGTGCCAAGGATGACAGTACATTAAAGAGAGAGTCAGATGGCTCCTCCATCTCCTCAGCCTGGAGCTGGAGTTTGGACACCACCCACTTGAGGTGCTCTTGGTGAGCCTTGAAGTTCTCCTGTGGGATGGGTGGCGGTGCTGCTATGGTGTCCTCCGGTGCCAGCGAGGGGACTGGCACAGAGCCTAGGGTGTTGGGCGGTACCGGTGGGTTGATCCCCAGGTCAGAGGCCGGGCACAGTGCCGTCGGCTCGGGACCCATTGATTTTTCCCTCTGTCGAGGACGGAAGGCTGATGGAGCCTGAGACGCTCCGGCCACCACGCGGGATCACCTTGCCATGGTGTTCCGTGCCATTGCCCAACTTGGGTTCCAGGCGGCGCCGTTTGTTCTCGCTGAGCTGTCTGACTTGGAGACGGGCGACTGGGTGCTGATGCGGAAGTTGCCGTCGACCGCACGGTACTGTATGAGTGGCAAGAGCAACGGTGTCCGCGATGGTGCCATCCGTGTGATTGGGACCTCGAGGACGAGGATCAGTACCCATCCAAGGTGCTGCTCCTGTACTCAGCCTGGTGGCTGGAGCTACGATGCTTCAGTGCCAGTGAATCTCAAGAGGAGTTCCGAGAGTGATATCTGGCGGATCAGGAACTCGAATCGGAGCATCTATGTTGTTGGTGTCGGGATCAGTTTCGGCAGCTGCGGCACGAGGAGGAGCATTGGCACTGCTTATCCAGGTGCCTGCGTCCTTGGTCACAGGGCGTGGAGGAGCTCTGAGGCTTCTTCGCGGTGGTGAGTTGATCAGCCTGAGAGGGGTAGAGGGCTGGCGCGAGCTGTGGGAAGACCACATCTAGCAAGGCGGCTGTTGTTAGAGCGGGGACTGTGCTGCATCGGGGAGGCCTGTTGTGCTCCCAGTGGCGTTTTCCCTCAAGACTGGGGGCCCACCTCAGGTGGCGCCCCAGGTACTAGGAGGGTTAAAATGTCACGCACAGCCTGTGCAGCCTCCGGAGTCAACAGCATCCTCTCTGCAGGGGAGGCACGTGCAAACGGGACCGGGCTGCTCCACTCAATGTGAGTCAGATGTCTGGGTCCTGAGAGGGATCGTGGGCTGCCCAGCTCGGGTCCGGCCTCACCTCTATCTTTCTCTCGGCACCGCTAAGTCTTCCCCTGCTTCTTGGAGGGGGAGCGGTGCTGGCTAGTGGAGGGGACTTCACTCTGTACTGAAGACGCGGTGCCGAGCACAGAGTCTGTTCAGCGTGCCAGTGCCGGGGCCACTGCTGATTCCATTAGGAGAGCGCGAAGCCTAATGTCCCTCTCCTTCTTAGTCAGGGGCTTGAATGATCTGCAGATCCTACAGCGCTCACTTACATGGGTCTCGCCCAAGCAACGGAGACACTGAGTGTGCGGGTCGCTTCTTGGCATAGAACTGCGACAGGAGTCACAGGACTTGAAGCCTGGGGCATGGGGCATGCCCCGAACCCAGACAACTAACTGGAGAAAACTATTTAACTATTGGAAGAACTGTACTTCTAAGGCTAACTAGAGAAGCTGCAGCAAGGCTGGAGCACGAAGTTCCAACTACCTTCACCGGCGTTAAGAAGGAACTGAGGGTGGCGGGAAGTGCACGGCTCCGCTTGTAGTGCGATATACAGGCGCCACTCCAGGGGTCCCAGCGGTGCTCCCCCGCCCCCCGTATAGGTACTGCTAAGGGAAAAACTTCCGGCACTGGTGCACGTGGCAAGCACGTACAGCTACTGTGGAATACACATGAGCAATCACTCAAGGAAGAACTTTCTGGTTCATTACCAAACTGCCATGATTTGGACTGGCAGAAACCATCCACCTCTGTGCTCTTTCATTGTCTCATTCAACCTGCTCCAGCTGCAGTTCTATTGTGGTGGTGGATGGGTGGTGGTTGTTTTTTAAACAATCCAAAAATATCCTTCCAAGAATTCCTTGTGCCTCAGGGAAACAGCTTCAAAGAACAAAAGAAAAATCAGATTGGGCCACATTCTTCTGAAAGTTTCTCCCACCAACATCGTTTTTTGAAGCAAAATTCCCAAGCTGCCATCCTCCCGCTGAACTTTGCACTTTGCCCGCGAGTCTTTTTTGTGCGTAGAGGGCGGTGTGGATTATACTTCTTCCAAAGTCTTCAGGTTGAGTTTCCTCAAAACCTTTTCTGCTGGAGAATGGAATTCCTGAGAAAGCAGCATCCATCGGCTACAGGAGCAGGCCAATTGGCAGTAGGAATAATTGCCTCCAGCCCCAGAACCAGCACATTGGAGCGATCTCCCCAACACAATATGAATCTAATTACATGTCAAACCCCTGCCCAGAGCCAATATGATACAGAGGTCAGAGGAGAGTGACGAGGGGCTGCTGGCAAAGAGCCCAGAGTGCTGATGACTTGACCTTCTGGAGAGTTAATGCAGGTCAGTCTTTGGGGTTTAGTGATCACACAGTGTCACTAGCTGTCAAAATGCACAGAGTAAATATGAATGGGAGCACTGCAGCCTCCCCACACACACTGATGTAAATCAGGAGAGATTCCTGGGAGCCAAGGGAGTTACCTCAGTGTAAAAGTGATGGTAATGGGGTCAGAGCCAGGGGCAGGAGGACGTGGGATATGCCTTCGTAGGATGGACCAAACTATTTGTGATGTGGTGAAGGCCAAGACTATAACAGGGTTCAAAAAAGAACTAGATAAGTTCATGGAGGATAGATCCACCCATGGCTATTAGCCAGGTTGGGCAGGAATGATGTCCTTAGTCTCTGTTTCCCAGAAGCTGGGAATGAGCGACAGGGGATGGATCACTTGATGATTCCATATTCTGTTCGTTCCCTTTGGGGCACCTGGCATTGGCCACTGTTGGTAGACAGGATACTGGGCTAGATGGATCTTTGGTCTGACCCAGTATGGCCATTTGTTCTTATGGGGAAAGAATGAAGAATTAAGCCAACGGATGGGACCTGGCTAAAGGTGAAACATATCTCTACTCAGCTTCAGAACTGCCAGGCTCGGCAGACCAGAGGTCTGTCTAGTTCAGTATTGTGTCTCCGGCAATGGTCGGAACTGGCTGTTTGGCAGAAGATGTAAGAACCCTGCTGGACGCAGAGGTGGGATAACATGCCCCCAGCATTGGTCTCATCCTGGTCTCTAAGAGGTTGGCACCTCTGAAGCATGAAGTTGAATATCCCTTCCAGAATCATTGAAATGCAGAGCTGGAAGGGACCTCGAGAGACCTAGTCCAGCCCACTGCACTGAGGTGGGACCAAGTAAACCTAGACCAGCCCTGACAGGGGTTTGTCCAACCTGTTCTTAGAAACGTCTAATGATGGGGATTCCACACCTTCCCTTGGAAGCCTATTCCAGAGCTTAAACTAACCTGCCAGTTAGCAAGCTTTTCCCAATAGCTAATCTCCCTTGCTGCAGATTAAGCCTTTTACTTCTTGTTCTACCTTCGGTGGATGTGAAGAACAATTGTTACCCATCCTATTTATAACAGTCCTTTGCATATTTGAAGACTGTTACCGGGTCTGTTCATCCCCAAGTCTTCTTTTCTCAAGACTAAACGTGCCTACTTTTTAAGCTTTCCTCACATGTCAGGTTTTCTAAACCTTTTGTCCGTTTTGTCACTCTCCTTTGGACTCTCTCCAATTTGTCCACATCTTCCCTGAAGTGCGGCACCCAGAACCAGACCCAGGACTCCAGCTGAGGCCTCACCAGTGCCAAGTAGAGTGGGATAAGCTGTAACGCTACGTATTCTTGATATCCATATGAATAGCCAATCCCTTCTCTGAGCAGAGACAAGAACAACAGAGGCGGGTGGGGGGGGGGAGAGGTGGGGGGGGGCCGTCATTAAAGGCACAGAGAGGAGTGGGAGTGATAAGGAAACAGGTTTGTGAAAGGAATTGGAGCTCTCACAGCAGTTCCTAGTGGGCAGGTGTCCTCAGCTCAATACACACTAGCTGGTCCTGGTTCCTCGAGATAATGCTCCCCTCTGCAGTCCCTCCAGGCGCACACAGGCACCTTGGTGGTAGAAGTTCACAACTCTGGGACCTATGCTGTACATACTCTGGGGATAAAGGGAGGGTTTCAGTCTGCAGGGCTGGCAATACCTTTGCTTTAAAATAAAGGCGAACGGGACCAGGGGGTTTAGCCAAATTCAAGGAAGTTAAGTCCATTAATGGCTATTAGCCAGGATGGGTAAGGAATGGTGTCCCTAGCCTCTGTCTGTCAGAGGATGGAGATGGATGGCAGGAGAGAGATCACTTGATCATTACCTGTTAGGTTAACTGCCTCCGGGGCACCTTGCATTGGCCACTGTCAGAAGACAGGATACTGGGCTAGATGGACCTTTGGTCTGACCCAGTATGGCCGTTCTTATGTACCATTGAAATGAACGGGAGTGTGTGTCTAAGTCCCTGTGTCAGCACTGAAACTCTCAGCCGAGCAGCTGAAAGTTTTTGAGGGTAGACCCTGCCTTGTGTCCAGTCGCTAGCTAGGACTATCTCCCTCGCCGAGAGAGGACGGCATAGAAATGGGTGTGAGCCTAAACTCAGCTCCAAACCTCGCCCAGCTCCTGAGGAAGCCTGACTCGAAATGTAAAAGCTCAGGCCTGTCTCTAACTAAACAACACAATGACAGAGCAGGGAGGGGCGGTTGAGAGACACTTACTCATGTCAGAGTCTGTATTGCGTCCATCACAGTAGTATCTGGGTGCGTTCCCAGAACACAACCAAACCAATGTTGTCCCAAAACCAGGCCAGTTCCTGCCTTTGCACTGCACCTGCTAGCAAAATAATACTGGTGTGTGAAGCACGGACTGTGTGTGTATGTGCTCCCCTCCAATGCCACAAATTTAGTTTTTGGGAACCAACAGGGTTTGATTGCCAGGGGAGGACTCTTTGGAGAAAGGAATATTCTGGCTTTCTTCTAAATCACAGGCCTATTGTTTCTTTGCTCATCTGGTTATTACAGCACTAATAGCTTTCTGCCCTTCTGTCTTGCTCACTCTGAGGATCTTTGAACTCTTTATAAATGCCTTCTAACACAGGCATTACTTCACAAATGTGATTAAATGAAGATTTAATCAGCCTCAGATGTGGTCGCCCCATCTCAATAAAAAATACATTGGAATTGGAAAAGGTTCAGAAAAGGGCAACAAAAGTGTTTAGGGGTATGGAACGGCTTCCATATGAGGAGAGATTAATAAGACTGGGACTTTTCAGCTTGGAAAAGAGATGGCTATGGAGAGAGATTATAGAGGTCTATAAAATTGTAACTGGTGTGGAGAAAGTAAATAAGGACGTGTTATTTACTCTCTCTCATAACACAAGAACTAAGGGTCAGCAAATAAAATTAATAGGCAGCAGGTTTAAAACAAATAAAAGGAAGTATTTCTTCACACAATGCATAGTCAACCTGTGGAATTCCTTGCCAGAGAATGTTGTGAAGGCCAAGACTATAACAGGGTTAAAAAAAGAACTAGATAGATTCAGGGAGGATGGGCAGGAATGGTGTCCCAGCCTCTCTTTGCCAGAAGCTGGGAATGGATGACGGGGATGGATCACTTGATGATTACCTGTTCTGTTCATTCCCCCTGGGGCACCTGCATTAGCCACTGTGGGAAGACAGGATACTGGGCTAGATGAACCTTTGGTCTGACCCAGTATGGCCGTTCTTATGTTCTTTCAGCACATGGCAGATTCAAGAACAGAACCCAGAAATGCTGGCTCATGTGCTTTTCTACTCCCTGCAACTAAGCTAGGGGTTTGTACTGACAGTATCTACATTTGTGTTACCTCTATCAAGGGCACAACATTTTAAAAACCATAGAAACAAATTTTGGATGGAAAACCCTTTTGGCCCTGTCATAAACGGATAGTTAAGAGTTAATAGAACAGAAGTACTTCATATCTCTTTTGCCTGTAAAGGGTTAACAAGATTAGTGAGAGCCAGGCTGTCACCTGACCAGAGGATCAGTCAGGGGACAGGATACTTTCAAATCTTGAGGGAGGGAAGTTTTTGTGTGTGCTGATATTTTTTGGTTGTTGTTCACTCTGGGGGCTCAGAGGGACCAGACGTGCAACCAGGTTTCTCTCCAATCTCTCCGATACAAGCTCTTATAAGTTCAGAATAGTGAGTACTAGGTAGATAAAGCGAGTTAGGCTTATGGTTGTTTTCTTTATTTGAAAATGTGTATTTGGCTGGAAGGAGTTCAAATTTGTATTTTGCTGGAAGGATTTTAATTTGTACTTGTATACTTAGGCTGGGAGGGTATTCCCAGTGTCTATAGCTGAAAGACCCTGTACCTATTCCATTTTAAATTTACAAAGATAATTTTTACTGTTTTTCCTTTCTTTAATTAAAAGCTTTTCTTGTTTAAGAACCTGATTGTTTTTTTATTCTGGTGAGACCCCAGGGGACTGGGTCTGGATTCACCAGGGAATTGGTGGGGAAAAAGGAGGGAAGGGGGAGAGAAAGGTTAATTTTCTCTCTTATGTTAGGATTACTTTCTCTCTCTCAGGGAGAGTCTGGGAGGGGGAGAGAGAAGGAGGGGGGAAGGTGGATTTTCCTCTCTGTTTAAAGATTAGAGGAGTTTGAATCACAGTGATCTTCCAGGGTAACCCAGGGAGGGGAAGCCTGGGAGAGGAACAGTGAGGGAAAGGGTTTACCTTCCTTATGTTAAGATCCAGAGGGTCTGGGTCTTGGGGGTCCCCGGGCAAGGTTTTGGGGGGACCAGAGTGTACCAGGCACTGGAATTCCTGGTTGGTGGCAGCGCTACAAGTACTAAGCTGGTAACTGAGCTTAGAGGAATTCATGCTGGTACCCCATCTTTTGGACGCTAAGGTTCAGAGTGGGGAATTATACCTTGACAGGCCCATCAACCTAACTGAGCCTCCATTTCACAGAAGGACAGCCCCACCTCTCCACCCATGTAGCCAGAGATGTTGGGAGCTTTGAGGTAATTCTCCATTCTTGCCTTAAATTCTCAGCTTCTACAATTCTTTGCAGATTTGTTGTGTGCAGTGTTGTTGTAGCCGTGTTGGTTCCAACAGGACATGAGAGAGACAAGGTGGTTATGGTGATATCTTCGATTGGACCAACTTCTGTTGGTGAGAGAGACAAGCTTTCAAGCTTATAGAGAGCTCTTCTTCAGGTTTTTTTCAGATTATTGCAGGTTAGTTGACAGTTCAGCGAGCTTTCTTCTCAGAGAAGGAGCCTCTCCAGATATCTAATCTCATGTCACCCAGGTCTCAGAGCAGGTGGGCTTCTATCTTCTTCTGGTTGAAGATGTGGGCCCTTAGGAATATAGGAACTACCCTGACTTGATCAGACCACCTAGCTCAGGATCCTGCCTCCAACACTGGCCAGCACCAGCTGCATCAGAGAAAGGAGCAAGAAACTCTCAAGTGAGCAGTTATGGGATAACCTGCCCTTAGGGGAAGTTTCCTCTTGACCCCCAGTTGTGAGAGGTTGGCCTGGGCCCTGAAGCAGGAGGGTTGATGGCCATTCCAAAACTATTCTAAATCTAAATAACCTCATTATCCATACAACTATTCCAGGGGTCAGCAAACCTTTCAGAAGTGGTGTGCCATGTCTTCATTTATTTGCTGTAATTTAAGGTTTCACATGCCAGTAATACATTTTACATTTACAGGGACTGGCAGATGGAACCTCAGATGGGCAGTGGGCTGAGCGGACTGGCGGCTGAGATCCCAGGCCAGCAGTGGGCTGAGTGGCTGATGCTAGGAAGGAAAGCCTGGGCTGATTAGGGAAGGTAGGCTCAGCTGTGGCCAGGCCCCAATCAGACCCAGCTGGTCCCTATAAAAGGCTGTGAGCCAGAGGCCCAGGGGAGTCTCTCTCTGGCTATAGAGGGAGATGGGCTTGGCTACGGGGACCTGAGCAGAGTACCTGAGTGGAGCAGGGCTGGGGAAAGGTTGAGGAGCTGGGGAGCTCCAGCCTGGAAAGCTCCAGGCTGCAGCCTAGCATTGGGCCAACAGGTACTAGGGGTTGCAGAGGGCAGGCCAGAGGTAGGTCAAGGCAGCAGGTCTAAACCCTCCTTGCCAGTGATGACTGGCTGATACTGCAGTCTGCCCCAGTGAACGGGGGCTAGATGGAGACTGGGCTTATCATAACCTAGTCCTAGATTTGGACCTTAGCGTCCAAAATATGGGGGTTAGCATGAAAACCTCCAAGCTTAGTTACCAGCTTGGACCTGGTAAAGCTGCCACCACCCAAAAAATTAGAGTGTTTTGGGGCACTCTGGTCCCCCCAACAACCTTCCCTGGGGACCCCAAGACCCAAATTCCTTGAGTCTTATAACAAAGGGGAATAAACCTTTTCCCTTCCCCCCCCTCCAGGTGTTCCTGGAGAGACACACAGAAGCAAGCTCCGTGAATCTAAACAGAGGGATTCCACCCTCCCCGTTCCCAGCCTTGGAAAACAAAAGTACCGAGAGCTAATCTCTCTTCCCCCCTCACCCAGAGGGAATGCAAAGTCAGGCTAGTAAATCTAACACACACAGATTTCCCCCTGACTTCTTTCTCCCACCACTTCCCTGACGAGCACAGACTCAATTCCCTGGAGTTCCCCACTAAAGAAAAACTCCAACAGGTCTTAAAAAGAAAGCTTTATGTAAAAAGAAAGACAAATACATAAAAATTGGTCTCTCTGTATTAAGGTGACAAATACAGGGTCAATTGCTTAAAAGAAATATGAATAAACAGCCTTATTCAAAAAGAATACAATTCAAAGCACTCCAGCAACTATACCATGTAAATACAAAAGAAAAAAACAATAACCCCTATTGTATTATGATCTCTGTACTCACAACTTGGAAACAGAAGATTAGAAAGCAGGAAACAGAAATCCTCTCATAGCCGAGAGAGAGTCAGACAGAAGACCCAAGAACAAAGGACTCACACACAAACTTCCCTCCACCCAGATTTGAAAAAGTCTGGTTTCCTGATTGGTCCTCTGGTCAGGTGTTTCAGGTACTTCTTTCCAGGTGTAAGAGACATTAACCCTTAGCTATCTGTTTATGACAGGGCTGTAGCCAAAACTGAGGCAAAGTGGGGGTAGTGGGTTGGGGGTTCCCCAGGGAGGGGAGACCCAGATTGGAGGGGTTACTGCCAGTGGGCAGCATCCGCAGCTAAAAGGGAACCAGGGTCCTGGGAGGGACACGGGGACCAGAGAACAGGCGGATCACTGGCCTGCAGAGGGCTCTCCGGAGGCTGGAATGAGCTAATTCCCAGGAGTTAGCAGAAGGAGGCACCGCAGGTGTGAGTCCTCTCCTCTACAAAGCTCTTTCACTTACACAACACCTGCAGAGAAGGGATAACTTCCCTGGGAAGGACGTTTCAGCCACTCACTAGACCAGGATGCTTTCTCAAGTGTGTTCCATGTATTGTAACAAACACGGCCACCATGTGGGTGTTTCAGGTGAGCGTGGGAGGCCATTCCCCCTGGCCCGGCATAATCATGGTGCTCCGACGTTCATCTTCAGTGGAGACTGTGAAGGAGGCGTCTTGCTTCGCAGCCAGGGAGTGACAGGAGGAGCCTGTGCTAAAGACGATTAGGGTCCTATGGAAGAGTGGTAGCAGGTAAAGAGATTTCAGTGACTCGAAGGTGTCCAGAAATAGCTTGTGAGAACCAGTTCCTCTGGGACTGAGGTCACCCAGAGCCAGAGCACAGAGGAAGTAAATGGATTAGGTGTACCACATCTAATCCCATTGAGCCAGGGCTATAAATAATGAAGATTCATCAGATAGAGACCACATGGCTTGGCAATTAGCTAGATAATAAAACATTTGGGAAGTAGGTGCTGATGTAGAGCCCGCAGCCTGGTGCAAGGTGATGTAAGTAACACCGGCTGCAGCCTCTTGCTGGATTGCTGGTGTATTTGCCATTAAATCAAATCACCTTTCACGTCTCCACCTACAACCTGCGCTCCAGTGGTTTCATTCTGGGCTGCTGCGTGGGCTGGGGCTAATTATAAATTGATACCGAAACGAAAAAGGAAACAGAGTAGGTCTCAGTCACTTCAATGAAATAGCGCCATATTGTGATAATTTACCATCTCCTGGGACATTTTGCAAGAGAAGGGGTGTGACCTCCACTGCCCTGGCCAGATTGCATCTGCCTCCCTACACTCTCCTGCAGCTTCAACGGGCTACCGGTTTCTCCTTCCCCAAACTGCCATGTGTTGTTGCCGTGTGCTGTTAAACAGCAGATGTGTTGCACCCCAGAGGTGATCGCCCTTGCAGGATGTGCAAAGTAATTTGTGCTCCAACAAGTTCCGTAGCGCTAGTGGTGAGGATGATATTATCCAGTCTACTGAGAAGGTAAGGCCTTTGCTCTGAGTTTTCATTCCAGAGAGTTTATACATATGCAATACACTGGTTTTAAAAGATTTTGATGACAGAAACTCTTCAAGCTCCATCTGGATGAAAATTAGAAGATCACTGTCAGATCCTAATGAGAAAAGCAGCTCCCTGTCCGTTTTTGCTCTGTCGACCATGGCATACAGTTCAAACAGAAGAGGAGATTTGGGTAGGCAGAACACAATTACCTTCATCGGAATAAGACCTTCCAGGCCAAGTTTTAGCTGTAAACCAACTGTTACGAACCACTGGACAGAGGAACATGTTGTCACAGAAACACTGACAGACCCGTAAGCGTCAGAATGGGGCTGCCAGCTGCTGCTGCCACGGATCAGAAAGCGTTCCACCCATTGAGGAGTCATGTATAGCTCAGCCCAGACCTTGAGATAAGCGTGGAGCAAGGAATTGACTTGCCCCAGGCTACGCGCCGCAGCTACGGGAGCCAATCCTGATGCCACCGACGCAGACGCTCTGATTAGAGTGCCCGCAGTGAGCGGGCAGCATGCGAGATGAAAGATGCGGACTGATTTCCCTGCTGAATTTGATTTTGAACACCATTGTAAGCTGAAGCCACGTGAGCTCTGCCATAGCTTTGGCCCCACCAATCAGCCATATCTAAACCATCTTTTTTCAGCTTCTCTAAAATAACCTCAGTAATCAGCTGTCTTGCTTTGGTGTGGAGGGCAATGAAATCTGCAAAGCATTAAAGAGGGCTCTGAATGATCCATTTGGGGCTCTTGTTGGAAGGAAAGAGCAACAAAACAAAACAAAGAATGAGGTCCTGTACATGCCTGGTTCCACTGGAATCATTTGAACCTCCGTTCACACGGGCCTGCTCAGGCCCCAAGTTCAGAGCTGGACCAGAATTTAGCCAAAGTCTTGGCTGTGGGTGGTGTAGGGGAACCAGCTGGGGTCACACTCGCATGGGTGTGTTTGGGTAGACCCACCAGTACAAACTCCAGAGAGGGCAGCGTGTCATTCCCAAAACTCACCGTTAGTTCTAAGAGCCTCATACACAAACACAACTGCTTTGAGCACAAGAAACTGGAGAGTCCCTCCGTTCTGGGCTCACAACCCATACCCCCATCTCTGTGAAACACCGTCACAGTCACAATTATCTTCCCAGCCCTGCCAGCAGGTTCAGTCCAGGAACACAAACACAGATCGGTACCCGAAGCAGACGGCAAGTCTGCATCTCCTGCATTCTCATCAGCTACTCTCAGAAACTGTGTGAGATATTGCCATGATGGGAGCCAGAGGAAAACCGAAGGTAGGCAGACGTATAGGGGCTTAGCATTAGGCAGAAGAAGTGTGGGAAGATTTTCTTACCTGCTTGTTAAGTTTCTGCTTCTGGGGGCTCCCGGGTTCCTCATTCACGCTGTGAGGGGAAAAAGTGCAATGAGATGAGGGCCTGTGTTTCCAAAAGCGACGGTGACTTCGCATGGTTCTGTTTTCAAGGGCCCACGTGGAGTGGCCTTAAAGGCCATGCTTAATTTGTGCCAGGGCCTGGCATTTCCGAGCCCCGGCACCTCTGGGCCTGGCAGTTCTGAGCCCCGGCACCTCTGGGCCTGCTGCATCACTTATGGATGTAAAAAAATTGCTTGAGCCCTGTCACGCCTTTCATTACAAATTAAGCGCTGCTTAAAAGGGCTTGATTGTCAAAGGATGGATGCGCAGTGCTGTCTCACACAGCATGCCCCAAGCTGGGCTCCCAACCGTGGAAGCAGCCAAAGTCACCAGTCCCATTAGAAAATCGTGGAGAGGGAAACAAACAAACATTGACCCTTGGGTTTACATCAATCCCAGCTGAGAGAGAGAATCCACTGCCTACTCCCACTCCTCCATATGCTCCCTGCCCACTTCTTTCTTCTGGGGCTAGAGAGAACATACCTCTGTACCAAGTGGGCATTCTGTAGACTGGCGTATTACAGGTCCCTAACCCAGGATCTCTGAGCGAGAGGTGGACAATCCACAGAGGTGCCCTGTGTGCCCTTCTAAGTTGCCACTTGCTGTTTCCTATCCCCTTTATTTCCCACTGGTTTCAGTTCCCATTCCCATTCTTGCCTGTTCTTCTGGCTGCTCCCAGCACTTGTGGCTGTTTGTCACAGGAACAGAGAATTTGGGAGTGTTTACAATAGAAGAACCAGCAAACAGACCTCTAGCAAATCCAGCTGCGCAACAAGGTAGTTCTGGGACACCCAGAAAAGCTGCACGAGCTGTTAAGGCTCTCAGGGGGAGGGAGGGAGGGAGGGAAGGAGATTCTGCTTCTAGTTTAGCCCAGAAAGTCCTAATGCTGCTCAGAGCTGGAGATGCGGAGTGGGGTGAGTGATGGCAGATGGGATAGACCAGCAGTGCTCAGGCTGTCATGGCACCATTGGTAAAACATCTCTGAACAGAAATTGCCACTGTCCTCTGGAGAGGTGACCCTCTCATTCCAGCAGATGGCACTGCAGCCTGTCAGTGTAGCTAGCAATGTTTGTTGTTAAATACTAATTACACACACACACACACACACACACACACACACACACACACACACCCCCCAGTGGCTGTTGGGGAGAGGGATCCTTTGGTAGGCTTGTGGCCCAGTGGTCAGGCAGAGGAACCCCTGCCGGTATGGGTTTTGTGCATTTTCAGACCAGAAGAGATCAACCAGCCTGACATCCTGCCTAACCCAGGCCAGAGGATTTCACCGAGTGACTGATTCGTGCATCAAGCCCACGAGTGCTGGCTGAGCCAGAGCAGATCTTTTAGAAAGAGACACCCAGCCTGGATTTAAACACCCTGTCCCATCCCCAAGTAAGATATTCTAGGGGTTAATCACCTCACTGGTAAAATAATCAATACATAGATATAAATTTCACCTCATTTCTACTCTGAATTTATGTAGCTCCAACTTCCGGCCATTGGATCGTTGTCTGCGAGATTCAGAAAGCTTCTCTCCCGTTAGGTACGTACAGACAGTGATCAGGTTACCTCTGAACCTACCCCTTTGGCAAACTAAATGGATTGAGCTGCTTTAGTCTCGCTGCAGAGGCAGGTTTTCCAGAGCTCAGTAATTCTTGTAGTCCCCCTTCCCCCCCGCCAAATCTGCCAACATACTTTTTGAATTGTGATGATCCTTCCAGCCAAGGATGGCCAGAACCCCTTTCGGAGCCTGGCAATGCCAGAGGGGGTATTGCTGATCCCTGAAAAATATCTCGGTCATCGCCAGCCCAGGAACAGATGTTCGGGTCTCTGACATGGCAGGCGGTAGCCAACCCTTGGTCCTGTCTGGCCCATTGCTGCTAGTGGAGATGGTGAATGTCAGATTACTAGCTTCACTCTCTCCTGGGTTTTGGAGCAAGCATCTGTTTGCAGTCTTACAGATTGCTGCTCTTTTTGGAACAGTCTAAGAAGCCATCAGCTGGCCCAAGAAAATTCTGCAGGCCTCTCGTCTAACTCAGATGTCTGCAGTCCATCAGAGCAGCCATCTGAAATGCCCAGTATTCTGCTGCAGCGTTTCCTGGGGGACATATAGGAGTCCAATGAATATGCTGGCTAAGGCAGCAGCAAAGCACACATCCAGAGCATGCCAGTGACTGAGTATACGCTCGGCTGCGTAGGGACTCAGGTAATAGCTCTGTTCTCCCAAATACAGCCAGCCTATCTGGTAGGTGAGCCTGATGACAAAGATACCTTAGCACAGTGTTTCCACGCAGCCAGCCCCGCCAGACCCCTCCCAAGCAGGAAACCTGCGAAGCAACCCCCCCTCCCCCGCAAGCAATCCCTGTTCTTCACTCTTTGTTCAACAGACTCTGCCTGCTTACAGCTGGTGGAAATTTTCCGATGGGAGGGTTTCCCGTAGGAACAGGGCAAGTTTAGTCGAAACCAAAACCTTTCCTGTTTTGATTTCAATGACAATTTCAATGGGCACAAAGTCAATAAAACACATTTTGTGTCAACAGCATCATTTCAATTCATTCCATTCAGATTCGTAAATTTGAATTTGAATAGTAATGTGATATTTAGATCTATATCATACAGCATCATGTTTTGACATAATTGAAAAACTTTTTGATGGCCCTGAATGGACATGTTTTAGAATTTTCATTATCTGGCCAATTGCATCTCGTTCTTCCGATTCCAAATGATTAGCCCCTCCCTCCAAAATATTGACATTTCCCACAGAATGGAAATTTCCCTCGCTGGCCAACTCTAGGTCTGCTGACTGATGACTGTAGAGTATCCCTTCCCACAGGAGAAAGTGGGATGGGATCTCCCCAGGACAAGATTGAGGTACAGCAATAGACTGTGGGGGAACCCTAAAATGGTAGGCTCCCTTTGGGGTCCACGGGAAAGCCTCTCTCATCTTCCATAAAGCTTTGGATGAGGCCCTGAATGAACATGGAGAGACTGGTTTCCTGGAGAGCAACGTTCCTCCAAGTCAGGGGTAGGGTCTACACTGGGGAGACCCCTGTGTTTGATCGAGGCAATGCTCCCTGACTGCTCAGGGGTAGAGAAGCGCCGAGGCTACAAACCCAGGCTGCAGTATTCCACTGTGATCTTGGAGCCTGATCTTCAGACAAAACTAACCCCTCCCCCGCCACCTTCCCCCTACAACCAGGACCATGTCAAATATGTGTGTGAGCAGCCTGAGGCAGAAGGAATTGAACACTCACCTGTCTGAGGTCCATACCTCACGCAGGATCTCCGACTGAAGGGGCATGGCAAGCTGCCGGTGGGGCTCTGGCTCACGGGGAAGAGAGGCTGGGCCGCAGACCTGGAGCACAAAGTCACCTTATTGGCAGATGCGAAGCTGGAGCACTCCCTGCTCCTCCTCCAGATGTTCGTCTTCTCCGGCACAGACTTGAAAACGGCGCACACAGACGGGGTGGATTTTAAATGCAAGATGTGACTATCTACAGATTTGATCTTATCTGGCTGGGGAATCCCCGCTCCAGCTTGCCCGTTAATCTGCCCCAGAGAATCCTGGGGCAGCCTCACAACATTCACTTATTTCGATGGAGTCGATTAGCTGATCAAATTCATTTTCTCTGGTACCCACCACCCAGCCTTCAGCTCAGGCAGGTCTGCGTAGCACTTCGGCGGCCACAGACAGCCACAGAGATGATTAACTTTATTTATCTTGAAACTCCGTAATAGGATTTCAGGGGCTCAGGGCCAGGCAGCCAGGCCTCCGGAGAGGTTCTACAGAATGCAGCAGCTGTCACAGTAATTCATTCAAACAGGGCCAAGGGAGCTTGATGGATCACACAATATACCGCTGCGACTCCGGATGAGTGAGTGTAAAACGCATGTGTGCCATGCACACAGAGAGACACATAGACAGTGTGTGTGCATATACAGTTAGTGAGTGCGAGTGTGCATGTGTATAGCACACCAGAGTTTCAATGGCACCTCTCTGTGCTCAACAAAAGCTGGAGCAGGGCATGCTAGCCTGGGATGGAAAGAGAAGGGAGCTGAAGTCTGATATATGATCAGCTATAGAAGCCGAGCCATTCACAGGGGAGATGTCGCTGTGGGTTCGTCTCCACTGCGATCTGAGGCGTGACTGCAGCATGCGTAGTACCAGACTAGCCTTCATCTTGCTAGCTCCAATAACAGCAGCAGTGGTGGCACAGGCTGGACAAGCCTATGAGGGATACGTGCTGGAGCAGCACTAGCAGGGAAGCTAAAGCAGGACAGGCCGGCTGCGTAGATTTCAAGGCCAGAGAGCCCATTCTGAACACGTTGTCTGAGCGTCTGCATTTCCCGGAGTTTACTGCGGTGCGACTGAGAGTCCGGTCTGCCTCCCCATCGACTCCCACCATATAAACCACTGACATTCAGTGGAGTTCCATCAGCATCAAACCCACACAAGAGGCAAACCAGGTCTAGGATCTCTTTGGGTCAGTTACCCCTCACCCTCTCTGGCATCACAGAACACCACGCCCCCATCCCCATATGCCCACAGTGCAAGCGGAGGTGTGGCTGCAGCTTCCTTCTTGCGTGGCTACATGCAGACAAAGCCCTCAGCATTGCTGGGTAATCAGTGCTAATGATTCCACCCACGTGACCCCTTCCTCCCCCCATTTTGGTGGGCTGATGCCATCGACACAGGCAGGTTCAGCTTAAACATGAGCAGGGAGCTGGGCAAGCTATTCTGGGCACTCCAGCCCCACATCGCTCAGCCTTGAGACAAGGGATTTCAACCTTGATCTACTTAGGAGAAACACAACCTGACTGAGCTGGGCCCCTGATGTAACTGCCCTGGCACACAGATGCCGTCCTGTGGCCTAGAATTGCTGTGGAAGATGATACCATGGATCCTGGTTCTGCATTGGCTTACCCCTGTTCCTAGGGGAGTGGAGTACGGCTGGCATGCACAACTGCACGACATAGAGCATCAGGGCTACAACAAACTGTATCTTCGGCTGCTTTACGGCATCAAGCCCCACAGGCAGGGGGCCTGGTTCTGTGTAGCTAATCCCTTTACCTAACTATGCCACGCTCAGCCCTTTGCATAGTCAGCCCCCACTTTCCGCTAGCAGAAGCTGAGCTTGCAAGACCTGGTCGCAATGAGTCTGTCTGCACGGGGGTTCCAGCCACCGGGGCCGGATTAACCCATAGGCTAATAAGGCTACAAGCCTTAGACCCTACTGGTCAGGCAGGGGGTGCAGCCGGGGCCAGGTGAGGGGGGAGCTTGCTCACGCAGCCCTGCTGGAGCGCTCCTGCCAGCAGGAAAGGCAAAGCAGCCCCCTGTGGATTGGCAGGAGCTCAGACCACCACCTGCTGCTGCGTCGCCCCCCGCTGTAGGAACACACTGACAGGGATCCGGTTAACACTGGTGACCGGACACTAAAAATCCGGTTACCATGGGAACCCATTGTTGTGTATTTGGTTGTCGCGGTTTTTGTTCCTGTGGCAACTGAGTTAGATTATTAGAGGATAGCCCAGCCAGCTTCGGCAGGTTAGGCGAGCTCTGTGTCTGTAAATAAATGGTAGTTTTGTTAGCTGTCTGCTGTCTGGCCTCAAGTGATTTCTTCCTAAACCAGCTGCCCCCAAGGATGTAACAAGTGGCGACGATAGATGGGATTCCGGTGCTGCTTCAGTAACAGAAGGAAGTAAGTAGAAGTCAAGGTAAAGAACAAACAAACAAAAAAACTGCTTGTTTGCACTGACTGTGAAAGTGAAACTAAAAATCACGGCTACTCTGACCGGGCCGCTGGAACCTTTTGATGAGAGCAATGGCCTGTGTATACTCAGCGTTTTGAGCTTTTTGTTATTGCAAATGACATTACAGAAGAGAAGAAGGTGCCAACATTCTTAAGTGTTGTAGGGGCTAAAACCTACTCCCTGCTACGCAGCTGTTAAGCCTGAGACTAAATCTTACACTGACATTGTGGAAATCCTGGGGTCCCATTTTTCCCCCAAACCACTGGTAATTGCTGAAAGATATCGGTTCCACAAAAGAGACCAAAAAGAAGATGAAACAGTTGTACAATTTGTAGCAATTTTAAAAAAGCTAGCAGAAAACTGTGAATTTGAAGAGATGTTAAATGATGCCCTGCGTGACAGGTTAGTGTGTGGCCTGTACAGTGAAGCTATACGGAAGTGCCTACTGACAGAGGCTCAGCTTACATTACAGAAGGCTGTTGATATTGCTGTCTCCATGGAACTGGCTACAAGGGAGGCGCAGTACATCGATGCATCCCCTAGGGTGCAAAAAGCGTCACAAGAACCTACCCACAAAACTGTGCAGAGTCAGGAATGTTACCGCTGTGGTAAGCCAGGTCACCAGGCATCACAATGCTGGTGTAAGGACCTGGTGTGTCGACACTGTGGCAAAAAGGGACACATTGAGTGTGCCTGTAAACAAAAGAAAAAAAAAAAAGAGGCCTGTGGTCTGGCTGACAAAAAGAGGAACCCTGCATACCCTAGAGCAGACCCAGGATGATCAAGGTGACACCTCATCGCAAGAGGAAGTGCCACTGCATGTTTTGTCTTTGGCAGTGGGCTCACATGAATACAGGGTAACCCTGTTGTTGGATGGCAAACCTATACGCGTGGAACTGGACACCGGTGCAGCCGTCTCACTGGTCTCCGAGACTGTGTATAAAGAAAAGCTACAGCATCTTCCGCTTAAGGCAACAAAAACTGTTCCGAAGACGTATACAGGAGAAGCTGTGCCCATGTTGGGTACTATTGATGTTAAGGTGGAGCTCAATGGACAGGCTGCTAAATTGCCACTGTTTGTGGTGAGAGGTAATTACCCAGCCTTAATGGGTAGGTATTGGCTTGGGAAGATTCAGCTGAACTGGGCAGAAGAGCACCGGATGACTAAAGAAGAAACCAGTCTAACCCCTATACTAAGGAAACATGGTGCTGTTTTTGGAGAGGATTTGGGAAGTACGAAGGGAATCACTGTGACATTGAACATTAAACCTGACAGTCCACCAAAATATCTGAAAGCCTGAACTGTGCCATATGCCATCAGGCCAAAAGTTGAAGCAGACCTAGAGCGCCTGGTCACCAACGGAGTCCTAACACCAGTTACCCATAGCCCATGGGCCACTCCTATCATTCCAATAGTGAAGAAAGATGGCTCTCTCCGGATCTGCGGTGATTTTAAAGTCACTGTCAACCCAGTGTTATGTGCAGAGCAATACCCGCTTCCCTGCATCAATGACCTTTTCGCAGGCCTGGCTAGGGGACAAAAGTTCAGTAAGATTGATCTGAGTCAAGCATATTTACAGATGCACATCGATGAAAAGTCCCAAGAGCTGTTGACTATTGTGACTCATAAGGGGCTTTATTGATACTGTCGCCTACCCTTCGGAATAACATCTGCTCCCGCCCTGTTCCAGAGGGCTATGGACCAGATCTTGTGTGGCTTGTCAGGAGTTCAGTGCTATCTGGATGATATCTTGGTCACTGGAAGGAATGAAGAGGATCACTTAAAGAATTTAGAGGCTACCCTACAAAGACTGGAAGAGTATGGCCTACGAGTTCGCAAAGACAAGTGTAAATTCTTCAAGCCCTCTGTTGAATATTTGGGACACATCATTGATTCTGCAGGTCTTCATAAGGCCCCTGCAAAAGTTAAAGCTATTGTGGAGGCTTCCCCACCTCGAAATGTAAGCCAGCTACGCTCGTTTCTAGGACTACTGAACTATTATGGAAAGTTCATCTCACAGTTAGCCACACTGCTAAAACCACTTCATGAGCTCCTGGGGCAGAACAAGGCCTGGAAGTGGACTGAAGCCTGTGATGTTGCATTTAACAAAGCTAAGGATGCATTGCTAAATTCTGAAGTTCTAACGCACTTTGATCCATCTTTACCCCTACAATTGGCCTGCGATGCCTCCCCTTATGGAGTGGGAGCAGTCGTGTCACACATTATGCCTTCGGGAGAAAAGAGACCTATTGCTTTTGCTTCAAGTACTCTAAGCAAAGCAGAAACTAACTACGCCCAAATCGAACGTGAGGCATTAGGAATTGTTTTTGGAATTCGGAAGTTTCATCAGTACCTGTTTGGGCGGAAGTTTACTCTTCTCACAGACCATCGACCTCTGACATCAGTTTTTGGACCCTACAAAGGCATTCCCCCATTAGCTGCTAGTCATATGCAACGTTGGGCATTGTTACTTTCAGCACACACATATGAAATCAAATATCGGAAATCCACTCTGTATGGCAATGGAGATGGCCTCTCAAGGTTGCCTTTGCCGGTCAAACATCAAGATAGTGCCCAAAAGGAAATCTTCTACTTTGAACAGGTAGAGAATACACCCATCACTGCTACTCAGATAAAGAAGGCAACTCGTGTTGACCCAGTATTGTCCCAAGTTATGGACCTGGTGATGCATGGAAAAATCTTGACCAACCTCTCCGGTCTCACCCGTCCTTGTTACCTACATGTGCAGGAGGAGGGAGTTATCGGTCCAATCTGGTTGTTTGTTGTGGGGGAGAAGTGTCGTCATTCCACCACCACTGAGATCACAGATGTTAGAACAGCTACATTCCGGTCACTGTGGAATAGTGCGCATGAAGGAAATTGCACGAAGCTATTTTTGGTGGCCTGGATTGGACAGTGCTATTGAAGAGAAGGCAAAAGCTTGTATGTCGTGTCAGGGTGTGAGGAATGCACCCCAGTGGGCACCCCTACACCCATGAGACTGGCCTGAAAACCCGTGGCAACGTATTCATATTGACTTCGCTGGCCCCCTTGAAGGAAGCATGTTCTTGGTGGCAGTAGATGCCCATTCTAAATGGCCAGAAGTCTCTATAATGCAGTCCACTACTGCAGAGAGTACTATCCAAAAACTACGGGGACTCTTTAGTCGTTTCGGTCTGCCAGAACAACTTGTGAGCGACAACGGACCGCAGTTCGTCTCTCAGGAGTTTCAAAATTTTATGAAGGCAACCGGGGTACACCACATCATGTCAGCACCATATCATCCATCCACCAATGGATTAGCTGAAAGATTTGTGCAGACAATGAAACACGCTTTCAAATCAGCAAGGGGACAACACTCCATTCAAAAGCGTCTGGATACCTTCTTAGCATTTCTGTAGGAAAGTACGACCCAGGCATCCCCGGCCTTTCTAATGATGGGACAACAGCTGCGCACTTGCTTTGATCTGCTGAAACCTTCTGAACCCCGACAAATTGTGCAATATCAGCAGCAATATCAAGTTATCAGACGGGCACCCAGAACAAAAGACCGAACCTTTAGCCTGGGACAGCCAGTTTTGGCTCGGAATTATACTTCCGGAGCTAAATGGGTCCCTGCCACGATCATCACTCAAACAGGACCTGTTTCCTACACAGTCCGGACTGCAGAGAATCTTACCTGGAGGCAACATGTAGATCAGCTGTTGCCAGGTCATGCCAGTCCTCAGGACACATCTGCAGTTGAGTGGTCTGACTTCACCTCTTCTGGTGAGACACCGAATCACGAATCACCTGTTCCTGACTGTTCTCCTCCATTACTGCTGGCGGCTGAGATACCCCTTTGCCCAGCACGAGCTGATACCACCTTCTCACCTGTTTGTGCTTCGGATCAGGAACCCATGGTACTTTCGGGTGCAACAACACCAGAAATTCACCGTAATCCACCTACAGACAGAAGGCCTCCTCATCGGCTGGATCTTTAGCTAGGGCGAACCCACATTTATGGGGCAAAATAATCCCCAGGGTTTAGCCCGGAATGGAGGCAGTCTATCCTCCTTCTCTAGTCTAGTGTGTGTTTTATTTAGGGGAGGTGTTCTTATTGGGGGGGGGGGAGGAATATGTTGTGTATTTGGTTGTCATGGTTTTTGTTCCAATGGCAACTGAGTTAGATTATTAGGGGATAGCCCAGCCAGCTTCGGCCCGTTAGGTGAGCTCTGTGTCTGTAAATAAATGGTAGTTTTGTTAGCTGTCTGCTATCTGGCCTCAAGTGATTTCTTCCTAAACCGGCTGCCCCCAAGGATATAACACCCATGCCAGCCATGGGTGTCGTTTGAGCAAGCATTGCCCCCTCCCCAGCAGCTCCCCCCAGCCCCGATTTCTCTTCTGGGCTGAGGCTGGCCGGCAGCTTCAGGACATTGCCTCCTGGGTCCTAGTGCCTGTCATGGTCATCTTCTGTGTGTTCTGGGTCCCATTTCTGGACAACTGATGAGTGCCTGGAGGTGGGAGGGCAGGGTAAGGGAGTGGCAGGGGGAAGAGGCAGTACCACAGTGGTAGGGGAGGAAGCTTGCACAGAACCCGCATACACACTATCCAGCTCCAGCCAGAACTACTGCCCCTCCCGTGTCTAAGGAACGAATTCCTGCACATTTGTAGGAAAAGCAAATCCAAACCTCCCATTCTGGATACCAGTCCTTTAACTTTTACAGAACTTTCCACTGAGGGGCTTCAGATGTATATGATGCACTGTGTTCGACGCTGTATTGAACTGTACTAAAAATCAAAGAAATCCATTTTTTTTCTCTCTGATATATTTTTCGGTACTTGGATGCACAAGCCACCAAGTTCTTTCCTTCTCCTCAGTCTAGTCACCAGCCAACACATCTTTGCAAAAGCACTGGAGGAAGCTCAACACACAATGTTGTAGGTTGCTCCTTCCCCTCTCCCTCAAGGATTTTAAATCCACTTCTTAGCAGGCTATGATAGAAAGACTGGCTGAATAGGCTAAAGGCTGGTTCTCTAGCAGTTCAATCCATCATAGAAGTACCTCTCATTTGATTTCTTTTGAGTTTCATTCCAAAAACTTAAAGCTAAATAAACCTGAAGTTAGTCCCCGTTTTTCTGCCCCAACTCCAACTAACTGCTTTCCCAAGTGGAAAATGTTGGGTGAGCCTGGAATGTGATTCGAGAAGGGAACAGGAACACCTGCCAATTCCTGCCGACAGTGACACCTGTGCAGCCTGATTGACTTCAGGGAGAACAGATTTTTGTCCCTTCTGCTTTTTCACACTGGTAGAAGCAGAACCTCATTCACTTTCCTCCCCTAAGCTCTGAGCACTTTAAAGAAAACAAAGCCAGGTCTGCTTGATTTAGACATGCAAACAGAACAGGAAGCTCTCCCTTCACAAGAACATAACATAAGAACGGCCGTACTAGGTCAGACCAAAGGTCCATCTTGCCCAGTATCCTGTCTACCGACAGTGGCCAATGCCAGGTTCCCCAGAGGGAGTGGACCTAACAGGCAATGATCAAGTGATCTCTCTCCTGCCATCCATCTCCAGCCTCTGACAAACAGAGGCTAGAGACACCCTTCCTTACCCATCCTGGCTAACAGCCATTTATGGACTTAACCACCATGAATTTA
This sequence comes from Gopherus evgoodei, assembly GCF_007399415.2. NCBI lineage: Eukaryota > Metazoa > Chordata > Testudines > Testudinidae > Gopherus > Gopherus evgoodei. The sequence goes on along the minus strand of NC_044325.1, from coordinate 137,362,466 downwards.
TCCAGTTCCCTTTTAAACACTGTTATAGTTCTAACCTTCACAACTTCCACAGGCAAGGAGTTCCACAGGTTGACTCTGTGCTGCTTGAAGAACTTCCTTTTATTCGTTTAAAACCTGCTGCCTATTAACTCTACCTCAGCCTTAAACTAGGGTGACCAGACAGCAAATATGAAAAATTGGGATGGGGGTGGGGGGTAATAGGATCCTATATAAGATAAAGACCCCAAAATTAGGACTGTCCCTATAAAATCAGGACATCTGGTCACCCTAGCCTTAAACAAACACTAGACCTGATGTAACAAGGGTGTCACTACAGCAGCCTTGGTTGGACTGTTTTTCTGAAAGATCCTTCACAGTTCTTTTAAGATGCTGATTTTCAGTGAAGTCTTTTTGTTCACGAGGGGCAGAGAACACAACAGGGAATAGCTCTGTTTTGTCACCTCCTAGTCCAAGGGTAGGCAACCTATGGCACAGGTGCTGAAGGCAGCACGCGAGCTGATTTTCAGTGGTACTCACACTGCCCGGGTCCTGGCCACCGGTCCGGGGGACTCTGCATTTTAATTTAATTTTAAATGAAGCTTCTTAAACATTTTAAAAACTTTATTTACTTTATATACAACAATAGTTTAGTTATATATTATAGACTTATAGAAAGAGACCTTCTAAAAATGTTAAAATGTATTACTGGCATGTGAAACCTTAAACTAGAGTGAATAAATGAAGACTTGGCACACCACTTCTGAAAAGTTGCCGACCCCTGTCCTAGTCATTCAAAAGCTGAAAGGCTTTCGATTAAGTCTGTTTAATGTTTATACAGTGATTTTGAAGAGCTAATATAGTACAGAAGTGCTAAATATTATGACTGGGCAGCCACCTAAAGATCTGTGTCACTTCTAGCTGTTACATTTTTCTTTCAGAAAGCTTAAAACAAACAAATGCAAATGGTAGGGGGCTGGTGCACACAGAACTCATGCTTAAAAAACCTCATGTCAGAGCTGCTGATCACACATTCTAGAATAGATAATACTTAGTCCTGCCAGGAGTGCAGGGACCAGACTAGGTGACCTCTCGAGGTCCCTTCCAGTCCTATGATTCTAATTGCGGCAGAGCTTGGTGACAGAGTGGCCTGATGTGGTGAATCACTGGAGATTAACTACACAAACTGGGTATCATCCCACAAATAATATTGGGGTCCAATACATTGTCCTCAGCCAGTGCAACACTGGGAGGCAGCTTTCAGAGCAAGACAAGCCTAAAATACAACGGCACCCAATGTAATTTCCCCACTCCTCCTTCCTCTACTTCAGTGGATTTTACACTCCCAGTGCTTTTCTTTTACATAATTAATGCTGTCTGCCTCCCAGAGTGCAGTCAGAGTGAGATAGGGTGTGTGGTGTAGAGTCCATAGCTTGGGGGAAAACACCTGCAGGGCTTGGCTTTGCATTGTGCCATGTGGAGAGCAGAGGGTAGACGCACAAGGTGGAAAGAGGTGAGCAGGATGGGGGATGTTGCAGTGTTCATCCTCATACAGATGAGCACTCCACTTCCTCAGAGGAAGAATGCCCAGGAGAACGACAGCATAGCATCCCCTGTGCTACCTCTTACTCAGAAGTATCTGTAGAGAGATGTTTGATGACTTCTTCATTTTTTTTCTTTTTTGCAATATATCATTCATACTTAGGCCCTTCCCTCCATTAGCATTAGGCCCCTCGTAACTTTAATCCTGCCCTGCCAGCCACACAGGTATCCTGCAACTCTCTGTTCCACCATGGGGCTCGGAGCCAGCTGGAGCAGCCTAGAAACTGGGTGTGAGGGCATGTAGCCAGAGCACCCATACAATGAGTCGATTCATACAATGAGTCGGCTTATGTGAACGGGGCTCTTTCCAAGCCTGGAACCCCCGAGAGGGGGCAGTACCAGTGCCTGCCCTCCGTCAGTGTGAACACCTCCACTGGCACAGATGACAGCACGGTCGACAGGGTTCCATCCCTCTCTACCCGAGGGGTGAATGGAGCCCAGGAAGTGATGCAACCAATCAGTGCTCTGCTTGAAGACAGAACTTTCTCTCCTCTTTCCTGTGTAACATCAGGGCTGGGAACCCTGAAGAACAGACAGGCTAGTTGCTAGCAGCTGGCTGTACTATCTAATCCATCTATGTATTTACAGGTGTGCAACTTCATAGCATCTAACATTCCCTTTGAAGTTACTTCGCTTGCATATTATGCACACAATATTATGCACACAATCACATCTCTGCCTACTGAGCAGGGTCACTGGGTCTTTTTTACCTGTTGAGTTGATGAGGTTAAATCTGATGCGACTCGGCTGCCAGGACAGATCAATTGTATTTTTGACTTTCCCATTGTTGCTTGACTGTCATTGTTGTGTCACCAAGCCAGCACACACAGCACAACGCGAGTGAGAGAGGTTATAAACTTACAGAGAAACGGGATGGAAAGAGACTGAAAGGTGAAATCTATAGCATGTGCAGCCTTCACCTGGTGGTAATGGAAAGTCAGGTCCTGATCCTGTCCCTTGTGCCTGTGCAAAGTTCCAGCCAAATCAGCAGGGCTCCAGCCACATGCATCTGATTGGGAGTCAGAGTAGTGTTTCTTGTGACCACTTGAGGGTCTGCATAACATTCTCCTAGTGCAACCGAAACCTACTGAGAACAAAACGTTAATCAAGAAATGCTATGGGGAAAGCTCTAAAGTTCCTTAGTTTAGCCAGAGGGCTGCAGAGATGCAAGATATCAAGTCACTGCACTTAATCTCTTATATTCTGCTTCATTGTCAGCACCAGTGAGTGATTTTTCATTCAGCAGGCCGTGCATCATCTCTCAGGGTGGTCTGCTGACGTCCCGAGGTGGGTGCCCTGGAATTTTCTAACTGTGACTCTGAAGACCAAGGCCTTGTTCACGGGTGGGCGGAGTCAAATGTCTGTCCACTGGCGATAAACTTTTTCCCTATTATAGCAATGACCAGAGTAAAGAAATGGCAGGCACTTGTTCAAGTCTAATTTATCCTGAGCCGTTCAGCTGTTAAAATGTCTTGGTTTCATTCATTTAAATGTGTTAGGAAACTTTTGTATCATTTCCCTTACCAAACCAAGAACGGCTCCCTGAGTCATTCCCCAGCTCAACTCCTGCAGTGGCTTCACCCCCTGATTTTGGGTTTTTTTCTCTATTTTACCTTCCAGGATCCTGGAGCCTGGCAGACAATTTGGGACTTAGCTGCTGTCTTTCCCCATCTGTTTAGCCAGAAAGACAAATTTCTGGCCCCATTCCTAGGCTACTTCTCAAGGTAACAGAGGCTTTGTCACTGAACCGGAGCTGTAGAAATGGGATCAGCTGCTCCCTCGGGAGAGCCATAGTTCAGTGAAGCTACTTCTGATCTACCCAGGGGTAAGTCAGAGTTGAATGGGGCCCCATCTGCTAATCACCGAAGTTCCAGTCTGGCTGCCTGCATGCTGGGGCAGAATGTGAATGGTTCAACAATCAGAACAAACTTGGAGGAAAAACTTTCCTGTTGAAGGGGAATGCTCCCCTGTGCCCACATTGCCACAAGCAACACTTGGTAAAATGAAGGGGGTCTAGAACTCGGATGATGCTAAGAACATTGGCTACTAAGGCAGTGATGGTTTATTAATGAAGTGCAGGTAACAGCAAGGGAAGATAGGCAGAGCCAAGAGCACGCAACGCATGCAGTGAGGCTCTTGAAGTCTTCTCAGCTCCAATGGAGTCAAGCTTCGCAGCAGCACTGCTTCCAAGAATGGGCCACGATCCCCCCTCAAACTCAGCGCCTAGAGTTGAGCTCTGACCCCCTGGTTAGTACAGCTTTGACTTATTTGCAGCAATCATCCTACTTTTAATGCTCATGGTGTGTTCTGCCCGTCTTACTTCCTAACCAGCTGCATCTGTGCCACTAGGTGGCACCACAATACCATTTATCTATTTGAATGTCAGAGCAAAAACATGCCGTGGTTTCGAAGAGGAAAGGGGACCCGTGTGATGGGCCGAGGGAGGACTGCGGTGCGTGAGCCCTTTCCCTCCACATCAAACATCGTCTGCAAAGCAATTGCTCTTGTTATTCTTTGACCAGGCTAATGCATTATTCTTAGCCAGCGAGTCACTGTGACTGGCATTTGGCAAGCTTCCAAGCCAGTGGCTCCTTCACCTACAACATCCTCCCACGCCTTCAAATCCTTTTTCCAATACTTGCTTCTTGTCACCAGAATCCTTCCTCCACGTCTCTCCTCTCTGCAGCCCTCTGCCGGAACACAGAAACCTCTACTCTAGCTCCCCCATGTTCAGTCCCTCCAAGCCACCTCTTCCCCAGAGGCCTGCCAATAAAGGTGGGTGTTGCAGGAATTCTAACAAATCAGGGGGTGCTCTCCATTTTAAGTCAGTCCTGAGACAATTGACCGGCATGGCAATAGAGTGATGAGCTGCTGATGGTATCTCCACCAGCACGGGATGTCAAACCAAAGAGCTAAGCAGCCATGGCCATTAGACCTCCATAATATTTTGCACAAGAGTAACAGTGTTAGCCCAGGCATCCTGATCGGATTCCAATCTGTGCGTAAATACATTCTGCCTAACTCTCTCCTTCATGTCTCATTTTAAAACTGCTGTGAAGTGTCGCCATGCATCATTAAACAGTCCGCCCCAGAGGCAGCTGCATTTCAGCAGTGGGTGATGCTGGGCACAGCTTTCAAAACACCGGGCTCCTTTACGGTTGAATCTTTTCACTCTGATGACAGCTATAATTAATAAAACAGCCAACAGGCGTAGCTCAACTGATTGTCTCAGCACCCTGCAAAATGTTCAGTTAAACACAGACCAGTTCTCGAGTTACATGAGGTCAGCAAAGCAACACACTCATTTTTCATTACCCGAATGCGTAGTAAAAACAGACAATCACAAGTAAAACCCAATCATGCATGCATGGCCTCTTGTGGGTTCAGTTTCGCCTCTGATCTTATTTTTATAGTCATTATGCATATACTTCCAAGAAACTGCAGCGTAGGAACGGCCGGCCGCTATAGGAACAGGGTTGCTATAATTAAGCAACAAGCCAGATTAGGAGATGTTACACACACACACACACACACACACACACACACACACACACACACACACACACACACACACACACACACACACACACACACACGGTGAGTTTTACAGAGCATAGCATATAGCAAAGTGCTTCTAAGGTGCTTTGACACCGAGGTAGGACCCATGTCATGTACAATGGTAACAAGCCACTGCTCTGACCTGTATTTTCAAGTGCTGGGTCAAACTGATCCGTCACCCGTGGTTATCACAGAGGAGGGAATCCAGGTCAGTAGCTGACAGACTGGAACTAAGAGGTCTGGGTTTTTTGGTCTCAGTTCCATTTCAGGCTCACTGTGTTAATTCACTCTCTGTGCCTCGTTGGCCCCCATTTATAGACAAAGCAGCAAACACACCCCTACCTCTACAGCTTGTGAAGCTTGGTTTGTATTCGGGGAAGGGTATAGACAGCCTCAGCGCAAAGACACTACGGGCAAAGCATTTCTTACGTCGTATATAAGAATTAACACTAACAAGATCGCTTATTGTGCCTTGTTCATGCTAAGGCATCCAATCCAGCCGAATGATTTTGAAGAGCGGACTCTGGCTGGGTGGGAAGCTTTTAGGAGTTTGTCAACTCTCAGCTAAGCTGGGATAAGTGTAGTTGTTGTCAATACTTCGGTGGAAGGACTCAGGGAGTTAGTGGCCTCTCATCAGAATCTGGACTGCCCCAATGTGCCAGGTGGCACCATGCTGATGGAAGTCACGTCTCTTGGAGACGGTCTCGATCACACATGTAGTCATTAAAGATCACATGGTGTTCTTCACGAGACAGGATGTGAATGGGACACGGGCAGGCCAAGTGCCAGGTTATGCCAAAGTCCCCATGTCTCAACTAAACGCTGACAAGTATGTTGCTGGAACCTGTCTGGCTCACCTGCGTGTTACCATTGTTCCAATAGGAAGCAGCCTTCTAAGGACGTGTTTGGACATTATTGAATGCGTGTGAGTTGCTGCCTGCTTTAATCTCATTTAGCGCATCTGTATCCCGTGGAACTGGCATTTTCTTACATCCCATCAACAAGATAAAAAGCTGTGTTATTCTGCCCTCCTCCCCTGAAAGTGAGTCATGCAAGCGGATTCCCCTCATCAGCTGAGCTTGCAGCTCTGGGTACATGGCAGGGAGGGAATAAAACCCCTTAAAAAGGGAACTAATTATCTCTATGCTTCTTGGATTCCAGGAGGCAAGGCTTTTCTAGGCATAAGCAAGATCCTCAGCTGCTTAGCCTGGGTTAGCCCTAATGGACACAGAGTTTGCAGTTCATAGAAGCTTCTATGACCTTTAGAAAAAGTTAAGATTGGAACTCATTTGTGTCCTTACATTTGCCAGCTTTAATCTTGTAAATACTTCTTTAATTTCCTTTTCCCATTTAATCACTCTGTATATAGTTTATTATAAGATTGGCTACAAGCATTGTCTTTGGTGAGAGATCGAAGGTGCGACTGACCTAGGGTAACTGACTGGTCCTTTAGGACTGGGACTAATCTAAATATTGCTGTGATCCTTGGTGGAAGGGTCTATATCGATCCCAAAAGAATGCTCACCTGGGTAGCGAGATCAGAGTGCCCAAGGGAACTGTTCAGGCTGTTCTAGTCCATGAGGATTTACACTCGATAAGTGGTTTGTGAAATCCAAGCGTAGGACTCACAACCAGTTTGGGGTTTGTGCCGTGGTTCTAACAGTTTGCCCTGACAGTGGTAGTCACACTCTCGAGTCACTGAAAGCAGCCTTACAGTGAGCTAACAGGTCCTTTCTGAATTCCAGATTCTGGACCACACATCCTGGCCCCTTTAAATTCCCCTCTGCAGTTTCAGTTCAATACAGGATTCTTTGTCACTTCCTCTCCTACACAGTTTCCTAGAGTTGCTATGCACTGGTAGGTAGCTGCCAGGCTGTAACCTCCAAGATCCTGCCCCTTCCTGGTAACACAACCATCTCTGAACAGGACCCAGAGAACCTCTGCAACCATTCACAATGAACACTGGGGCAGTTCTCTGTAGGTAAGTTATAATGAGCCAGGATGCTGGTGCTCAGATCTCCTATTCTTCAAAAAGGTGTGGAAAGATTTTAATTGGCCACATTCATTGAAGTGAAGAAACTGACACCCTAGCAGCACAGTGTCCCTAGCCATGGGAGGGAGGGGGTGTTATGATTCAGCAGCCCAAGGGAAGAGAGCCGTTTGCTGAATAACCAGTGCACTACCTGAACAACCCAAGTGTACCCTGCCAATCTCCCATCCACATATAGACCAGGCCAAACCCTATTTAGCTTGTGATAACTGACAAGTTTGCAGTCAGCAATGTTACAGCAGCAGACGCTTAGAAGACTGTTCAGCAGATTGTGGGTGGCCAGTGTCGAGAACCCCACTTCCACAGGCAGAGGTGCTTAGGTGCCATATAGAACTCCTGAAAAGTAAATAAACACATACGAGAACACACTTCTTGGCAGCAGGCTTGGCATAGTCTCTACCCTTGTGGCCTGCAGGGTTGTGGGGGAAGAGGTGGGGAGAAAGCGAAATCTTAAATCCTAGCTTTAAAACAAAGACTGATCATATTGTAGGTGTGAATCAGATTTGCATTTATGCAAGTGATAGCAATGATAACCAGGAAATGTCCAGGGCCCAAACCGATTAGCTGGGGTAATTAGAAATGTCTGCGCTTAGGCCTTCTCTCCTCTGCATAAATGACTAGATGCAATATGGGGTTCCCTCTTCCTCTGCCTGAGCCATGTCAGGAGCCAAACAAAGCGTTCATAGGAGGGACACTCGGCTTCCAAGATCACTTTCTACTTCCATCCTGTTGCCATCCAGCTGTTGGTTTCTTAGCAACTTCTCCTGTTCCACAAAGACATGCATGAGAGAACCACAGTCCATTCACAGCAGGAAATAAGGAAAGATACTGTGCAGCTAAGGGGCTGATCTAGATATGCCTGCCTGGTGGGAATTGATCCGCTTTTACAGGAAGCATGCTACCCCTCCCCCTTCTATGCTTACCTCAGGGCACTGTGGCAAATAGAGAGAGCTGTGAACAGATGCTGAAATTTTGCCAGGTGCTCCTATGCGAGTGGGGTGGGGTGGGGTGGGGGAAGCCCCATGACCTCCAGCAGGAATAGCAATAGCAGTAAGAGCTACTGCAGTTCTGCAGCATGAGGATGTACAATCCAACATCCCAGCCTAACTGGAGAGCAGACCCTGGTGCAATGCACGCCAAAGATGCGACCGCAGGGTGATAACCAATCTACAGAAACACTGCAGGTAGAAGGAAGGCTTCTAAAGAGTCTAGCTATACCAGAAGTGAAAACACTGCGAGGAAGCTCAATATCTATGCCAGTGGCTCTCAATGGGTATGTGTGCTCCTGGGAGTACACAGAGGTCTTCCAGGGGTTACATCAACACATCTAGAATCTGCCTTGTTTTATAAAAGGCTACACAAAAAGCACTAAAAGTCAGTACGAACTAAAATGTCATAGGCAATTATTTGTTTATACTCCTCTGTATACTGTACACTGAAATGGAGGTACAATATTTATATTCCAACTGATCTATTTTATAATTACGTGGTAAAAATGAGAAAGGACAGAATTCTTCAGTAATAGTGGCTGTAACATTTCTGTATTTGTATGTCAGATTTTGTAAGTTTCTATGTGAAGTGAAACTTGGGGGTACACAAGACAAATAAGACTCTTGAAAGGGGAAGAGAGAAGTCTGGAGAGGTTGAGTGCTACTGATCTACGCTTCAGAATTCTGCGGGCGGCTCAGACCGCCTCTCCCATTGGTGAGAATGAGCAGTTTAGGGTGACAGCCAGGAAAGCAAAAGGAGAATCGGATGCAGAGGGCGGAGCCGGAGTGACAGAAGGCACAGCCGTCTTTCCCATGCGGGAGAGCTGCAGATGAGCTGGGTGGTTGTAGGACACCAGACAGCTGTTGCAGGACACAGACAGCAACAAAGGGACAGAAAAACTGTCCAATTTGATGAGTGTTTCAAGCTTTGATGTGCCCAGGGATACAACATCCCCCAGGATAATAAATGCTTTAAAAACACTAACAGGCATGGCCAAGAGCCCTGTAGCCCCTCTAGTGATGAGGAGAGAGTTGGCAGTAAACCTCCCTCAGAACCATCTTCCTCAGCACTACATATATGCACCAGTGGCAACGGACACGGACTTGTAGGCCGCCCATTCCTCACCACAATAGAAATTAAACCACATCCAAGCCGAGGCACTCTCCACTCACAGGAGGAGTGGAACGCTAGGGTTGTGTATTGCTGCAATATACTGAACTGAAAGACACCTGGGTTGCTCTCTGCACAACAGCCCATGGCGTGGCAGCCGGAGCCGGGAAACAACTGGCAACATTCGTTTGGAGTTTTTCCTTATTAGCTGTCCAAGTAACGCTGGCTTCAAATCCTGCAATTTTGGCTTCACAAAATAAAGAGAAAAGGGTTGGCTTTGCTTTCAGCTACATCTTTATTATGATGTAAACGGATGACCACGCATGCTTTTGACCAGGCTCCCCAGACTGTAATACCAGGAGCATCTGCCATCAATACAGCCCTGCTAGCCCCTGGCCGAGGAACCCTGCTTCGGACTCAAAGATCCAGATACCCTTATTTTTTCATTCAAGGCTACTGCAGTTATCAATACAAGGAAGCCGCGTGGTCACTTGTGGCTGTGTATCTGTGTCTCCCCATCTCCCTGAGGCACCAAGCGTACAGTAGCATAGAGGATCCAGAGGCCAGGTTGAGTGCTGGGGAAGTCTCCAGCAGGTGAAACAACAGATGAGCTCAAAAGATACTGCAGCCTCAGGCAGCATTTGAATGAAGAGGAAGAAAGGATGCTGAATTTATCTGGCCTGCACTCTCCCTTTAAGGTGATGGGGTCTGGACTCCCACAACCTTTGCAGTGGGGTACAGGAAGATCACTGCCACTTACAGATACAATAAATTCCTCCGTTCCTGCTCTCTATTCCCTTTATGGCCTTCAGTAGGGACAGGCTGGATGAAGCAGCCTGTGTGGAACAACATATTCCGAGAAGAGGGAATGCTGAGCAGAGATGGGGTCCACACTATCACGGAAGGGGAAGAGTATCTGTGTAACCTTGTGAGGCGGGTTTCAAACAAGGTTCAATGGGGGCAGGAGACAAAAGCCCATAGGTAAACCCAACACATGGAGAGCTGGGTGAAGGGTCAGAGTCTGGGAGGATCATGAGCAATCATAGCAGGGAGAGATAAGAGAGATGAGAGAGGGGAATCTAATGAACATCTTAGGATGTCTGTATATGCAAGAAGCATGGGGGAATCAACTGGAAGAACTAGATATGCTTGTGAATAATCACAATTGTGACAACTGGCATCACAGACTTGGTGGGATAATTCACATGACTGGAATACTGGTACAGAAGGGACAGGCAGGAGAAAAAGTGATGATTTGATCGGGGCTACCACGTTGGCTGTGGGCAAAGGGGCTTTGGATAGCAAAGGTGGGGACTAGGGGAGCAGTTTATGACAGAGGATAGGGCAAGTGGATTGAGTAAGAGGCCCTGTTACCCTAGAAAGGGAATTTAGAAGAGCATGGGGAAGGGGGTGGATCTTGTGCCTATTACAGAAGTGATGTGTGACCACATGACCCGAGTCACCTTCATTCTTGCAGCTCCTGCCCATTTATCCACCTACAGGGGCTATGTATGAATACAAGTGTGGCATTTAGGGCTGGGTGTCCCAGGGCCATGAGAATAGGATACAGCACCTTCCATCTCTGTCCCCAGTTGAAATGTGGCCCAGTTGCACGTACTTAACAGGTAACTGTTTGGCCCTCTAGGAAATCAGTCCGTCCAGTCTGGATCACAAATGGTCACTTAAGCGCACTGGTCTCATCCAAGATTCAGTATGGAATGGGCAAGGAGTCTTACCTCCCCGCTCACTCCTAAAGATGGTACCTTTTACCGCCAGGTTGATGTTAGGCATACTGGAAGGACTGTGCATAGGGAGAAGGGGGAGGGACAGCTTGCCTGGCTGGATGCAATTCGTCTCCAAAGCCCAGTCTACACTAGAAACTTTTCCTGTGGTGCAACAGTCAAACTGAGGTCAGGTGCACATGCGGACAAGGACAAAATCTACATTCAGCCATACATGGTTTGTCTTTCCCATCTCTTGCAACTACACTGCATTCGGCATTCATTTAGCCGCACTAGCTGCTGACACCCATTGTCTGCAAGAAGTAGGTTTTCTAACAAAGGCTCAAGTCTCCCAGCCTGGCCCCTTTTGTACACCCTACAAAACCTGCAAATAAACACCACCAAAAACCATAATGCACGCATGCACTTTAGAAGTTAGTGTGCAGATCCCTGTAGAAGCAGAAGTCCTTTTACAGTGGCAAGAAAAGCTTTCCAAACACCAAACTGCTCACCCATCCTCCAGGTCAAATCACCTTTGTTGTCCAAAAGCATGCAAACTGATGCTTAAAGTTTCCCCAAAATACATTCAAATGAGATGACAAGGTCTGACTAAATAGACACAAAAGGCAGGACATTCAGCGTTCGGACTCAAATGCTATATTGAATGTACTTCACTGTGGAGCTACCATATAGTAGATGGAACATTCACTCAAATCCCTGCAAGGTTTAAAGAAGACAAGGACAGATTTAATCTTCCCTGGTTTGTGGGCTGAAGTTAAGCTCTTCCCGTTATCTAAGTGTCCTGCTTCATGGTAATAAAAAAGGGCAAATGCAGTTAAAGTATCAGAATCTTCCCTCCCGATGGACCCTCTAGCGTATCAGCTAATTCATTCAAGGGGCACTGCTTTCCTGCTCAGGACAAAAATGTTTATAAAGTGAGAATTGGGCTTTAAGTTCTAAATATATTGTGACAGGGTCAGGCCAGATGGCTGCAAGAGAGTGGTCGACGGTAGATACATTAGCTCCAGGTTAAGCAGGTCCCTTTCCCCTGGGTAAGTCAACAGGGGCTATTTCAGAACACTCAGGAAATTTCTAGAACTAATTAAGGCAGGCAGGCTAATTAGGACACCTGTAGCCAATTGGGAAGTTACTAGAATTAATTAAGGCTAATCAGGACACCTGTTATAAAAAGGCTCTCACCCCAGTTAGTGAGGTGTGTGTGCAGACCTGTGCAGAGCTGGGAGTGAGAAGGCATATTGCTGGAGCACTGAGGAGTACAAGCATTAACAGACATCAGGGGGAAGGTTCTGTGGTGAGGACAAAGAAGGTGTTGGGAGGAGGCCATGGGGAAGTAGCCCAGGAAATTGTAGCTGTCGTGTAGTTGTTCCAGGAGGCACGCTAGACAGCTGCAGTCCACAGGTCCCTGGGCTGGAACCTGGGGTAGAGGGCTGGCGGAGGAAGATCTCTGAGGCTAGCAAAATCCGCCAATAAGCGCACCTAGAGGAGGAACTTTATCACAATAGTTAACATTGTTTAAATCAATTACCAAGCTGATTTTTTAAAGCTGCTTTCCGTTTTCATGGGATTACACTAAAATACAACCATCTCCCTCTATTATGCCCTCAGCAGAGGCTAAACTCTGCCCTCAGGTACATAACTCCCAATTATGGTCAATGGCACCTTTTCATGCATGCACCAGGGCAGCGTTAGCCTGTGCCTTTATATAATGAACAGACTCCATCACTAGGGTCAAGCAGATTTTCAGGTTGGTTCCATTATCAGCCATGCACATTCCCCATGTCACAGTGCAAGGTGGAGAGACCGAGAAGTGAAGAGAGAGAGCCCGTTGGTTTCTGCAGCATTAAAAAAGAAAGAGCAAAATAAAATCCAGTATTTGCTAAATGGAGAACAAAACTGATAGGAAAAGAAGATTTTATTTTCAAGCTTCAAAAGGGGGTATTACAAACAATGGAGAGTAAATAAAAATTTAAAAGGTGGTTTAAAAAGGTAGTGACAATGTCCCTTTAAGGTAGAAGTACGTACTAGGTTTCAAAGGAGCCATAACGGTGTATGTTGAGAATGTGTATTCCCAGTCAGATCTGGGATTCACAACGTATTTCTGTGCTTTGTAAGTTATTAATAAACAAATACAGCTCTCACTAAAACAGCAGTGAGTGTTGGATAAAAGATATACATTGGCAAGCTATGATTCCTGGTACCACGTATGTGCAGTAAGAGACCAAATAACCATTTTGAACCACAATATTTCATCTGCCTTTTTTTTTTTTTGCACAACCCCCTAATAAGCTGTAAACTCCATTAAAAAAAAATTAAACCTGCAGATTGTAAATTAAGCATCTGAAAACAGCAGCTTCTGAAAACAATCTTTTGCACACCAACAACATTAAAATGTGGTGCAACTTTTTTTTTTTAATGTAAATAAATTAACTCCCAGAATAAAACCCTATTTTAAAGCCAAATTATAAATCCCTAAGAAGAGAGAGGAGTTCTAATGGAAGGGATGAAAAACGTAACTGAAGCAGCGCTACTGGGAGCCGTTGTAAGTTTCCGAAAAGGAAATGGGGAAGTCATGATGAAATGCAGTACTTTAATGCTGGTTACTGTCATCACTTTAATGCTGGTTACTGTAATCACATTGTAACATCCCCAGAAACGCGTCCAAGAAACCTCCAGACAGAAACCAACCCCCAACCGCTGAATGTAACTACAAGAGCTAGATTGTTCCATCCCCTGTGCTACACAAACCCATTTGAAGTCTATACTGAAGTGAGAGAGAAGAAAAATTACAGAGGAAGGTAACCTCTCTGCTTCTGGCTTTCAAGTCCATAACACTTCAGTACACAAACCATGGCACACTGCTTTGCACTTTGTTCTAATAGGTACAGCGCGATATCTTGAATCGGTAGCACTTGGGTCAAAAAAATTTTTTTTTAAACAACAACATAGACCCGTGTCGTGCTATAGCAGTACAACCCAAAGCAATACTGAATTGTACAACTGATAGCTCCTCCATTCTAACTCATTTCAGAGGACCCTGGACATTGTACAGAAAGTCGACACGAACTGAAATAAGCAGGACTTGAGCCGCCTCAGTTAACCCCCTTAGTGCCAAGTTTTGTTGTTTTGTTGTTTTTTTTGTCATTCCCCCTTTCTTTTAAAAAACCCATTTGTTCCACTTGGAGTGGTCCCACCATCCCTTTGCTTCTGCTCCACTGCCGAGCATGCTCACAGCAGAAGGGCTGTTTAAACATTTTTGTTTGTGAAGCTGCTGGTTAGGCATTTTGCTTCCACGATCACACAAACTGTAACAAGCTTTACAATAAACACTGTGGAGTCCTGAGTTCCGCAGAAACCTGTTTTGGCGCAGGCCAAGTTCATAAAGATCAACTTTCCACCTTCGCTTCTATCGGATGTGCCCTTCAGACTTTGCTTTCAGCCACTGGAGTCTTTAGCCCTTGTTCACATGTTTCTTTCTCCGCCTCGCTCTCTCCCACGGCTTTGCTGGCTTCCTGCACAACGGCAAGTAAACCACGCATGGTTAGTTGAGACACAAGCAGTAAAGACAAAGGGAACCCAAGGCTCCTCCCATGCATTCGTGAGGACAGACAATCCCTGCAAACACATTGTAAAGGATGTCTCTTCCTAATCTCAGGTTTGCCTACGGCATAGCAGGGGTAGTCATACAGAGCGCACCGACTGGGAACGTGTACCTTCTTGGCTAGGAGCGTTAGTACATCATATGCACATTACACTCCACTCCTCTTGGCTAAGTGAGATTAGGTACCTTATAGAAAGTACTGGATTAGCACTTCCGCAACTAATTCACAGGAACGGGGTGTTGTATGATTCACTCCTCCTCTGTGGACATTTGGTCCCATCACTGAGAACTCTTTCCAAAGTGGGTGTTTGGGGACATGGGGGAGTAGAACAGGGAAACAAGGTAAAATCTTCAGGATAGACTACATGGCATTATGGATGGAGCTACAGTGAATGCTCAAATACCGGGGGCCAACACTACAGAAACAGGAGAACATTATTCCTGGGAGAGCAACTCAACTGGCTATGCTAAATGTGACACAAAGAGGAAGTTAATAGCCCTGAGTATTCATTGATCCTTACGTAGCAATGTCTGGCAGAGTTAATTATTTGGCAGGGTTCTTTATTTATTTATCAGGCATTAGTTCTGAAGATAATGCTGTAAAGGATTTATGGTTTCACAGTTCATGTATTCCCTCCCGCTAGAGTAGTGTGTGCATTAGGTACTTGTTTGTTTAGGTGACTCAGCCTGCTGTTGTAAGAAAGAGAATCTATATTATAGATGGAGGAAATGGGGTCTTGTGTGGCAAGACACATGCTTGATATCCAGTGGATTTCCACTACCAACTCCTATCAGACATTTCAGGCCGAGCAATAGGACTGAATGACACCTTCAGTCCAGCACAGGTCGGCAGTGACCAGGAGCATGTCACCAAACAGTTGTCAGATGGAAATAATAAAATTGAGTCTTGGTCCCTGGAAAAGGTTCACATTGCAAATACACTTAACAACTGATACCTGTGATATCAGCCTCAGCTGTAGAGAGACCAAGAATGGACCATCAAAAAAATACACAGACTCTCTTTCCATAGGGTTGGTCCCTCCAGGTAATGGGTCAAACACCCCTTCATGCTCTATCTGTTAGAAAAATACAATCTGCAGTTCTGTTAATCTGGTCCCTTTCTCCATCACAAAGTCCACTTAACTTGTGTCAGCTATCAAGTCATAATGCATGCGCTCCAAGCATTAACACAATACAAACCTTTGCATCTCTCTCTGCAAACTTCTTGAACATGTTGGCATATATCCTCCGGTCACGCTCATTGTGCTCCTTCATCTTCTTCTGGCAGACTGTGATCTGGGACTTGGCAGCTTTGTTCTGCGGATTTACTTCCAGTACTTTTTGAAAGTCACATTTCGCTAAATCAAATTCGTTCATTAGTAGTCTGGCTTCACCTCTCCTATACAACCCCTTCTCGTTGACTTGATCCAGTCCTAATGCCTGTGAAGAGACACTTCCACATTAATGCTGGATGCCATCCTAAACTTTGCTAGTTACACTGGGGTTTCCCTTTACTGTACTCCAGTTAACACAAGCAAGGACTGTGCTGGAGGAAATGACTTTAGCACATATGCACCAGGTACAATTTATAAAAGATGTACATGGCCACAGGCATCATCAGGTATTTTTTGGCAGAACAGTCTGCCACCGAAAGGCACATAGAAGAATTCCATTACCTAACTGTTAGGTTGCGCAACAACAAAAATGGTCGCATGCTACTCTTTGGTGAGATGGAGTGCTTCATTCTGATCTCACACCAGTCTAACTCCACTGACTTCGCTGAAGTTACTCCAACTAAGATCAGATGAAAGGGATAAATACTTCCACCACAACTCAAAACCTAACCCCATAAAATGAGACATGCTGTAAGACACCCCTGTCATAAACAGATAGTTAAGGGTTAATGCCTCTTTTACCTGTAAAAGGTTAAGAAGCTCAGTAAACCTGGCTGACACCTGACCAGAGAACCAATAAAGGGACAAGATACTTTCAAATCTTGGTGGAGGGAAGTCTTTGTTTGTGCTCTTTGTTTTGGGTGTTGTTCGCTCTTGGGACTAAGAGGGACCAGACGTCAATCCAGGCTCTCCAAATCTTTCTGAATCAGTCTCTCATGTTTCAAAATTGTAAGTAACAGCCAGGCAAGGTGGATTAGTTTTATTTTTGTTTTCTCAACTTGTAAATGTCCCTTTTTTGCTGAGAGGATTTTACCTCTGCTTGCTGTAACTTTGAACCTAAGGCTAGAGGGGGTTCCTCTGGGCTATATGAATCTGAGTACCCTGTAAAGTATTTTCCATCCTGATTTTACAGAAATGATTTTTTACTTTTCTTTCTTTAATTAAAAACTTTCTTTTTAAAAATCTGATTGATTTTTCCTTGTTTTAAGATCCAAGGGGATTGGATCTGGACTTACCAGGGAATTGGTGGGGGGAAAAAAGGGGGGATGGTTAATTTATCCTTGTTTTAAGATCCAAGGGGTTTGGATCTGTGTTCACCAGGGAATTGGTGAAGCCTCTCAAGGCTGCCCAGAGAGGGGGAGGTTTTGGGGGGGACAAGAAGTGATCCAGACACTGAAATTTCTGGATGGTGGCAGAGTTACCAGATCTAAGCTAGTAAGTAAGCTTAGAAGCATCCATGCAGGTCCCCACATTTGTACCCTAAAGTTCAGAGTGGGGAAGAAACCTTGACAACCCCAATAATGTTGAGGTCATTCAGTCACCTGAGCGCTCCTTGTTCTGGGGTCCTAAATGCTCTGCTAATGTGAATGTGTCTCTCTTTCAAAAGCATTGCAAGTTGTAAAGCCTCATCAAGCATGACGAAATCGGAATGGCAGGAAGGCTTGAAATCTCTACAGTGCTCCTAACTTGTCTACAGAAAATGGCACTGGTCTCCAGTAGTGGTTGAAAATCCATATAAATATACTGTAGTTGATTAATATTATAATTGCTCCTCCCTCTCCCCCCCAAAAAGTAACATAGTCAGTGGGAGACAAACCATAAATGCAACAATTCGTGGGTAAATACCAAACCCAAGCCCAGAGGAACACACATGGACAACAGTAAAGTGAAACTCTCAGAACCCACTAAAGTTTAATCCTTAGCAGTGTCTGCTTTTTCACAAGTTTGTTTCACTGCTGTAAGCCCCTTCTTGAGGCAGCTGCATTACTTTCTCTCCGTTTTAAAAAATTATCTTCAGTTGACTTATACTTAAGAACATAAGAACGGCCAGACTGGGTCAGACCAAAGGTCCATCAAGCCCAGTATCCTGTCTGCCAACAGTGGCAGGTGCCCCAGAGGGAGTGAACCTAACAGGTAATGACCAAGTGATTTCTCTCCTGCCGCCCATCTCCATCCTCTGACAAACAGAGGCTAGGGACACCATTCCTTATCCATCCTGGCTAATTGCCATTAATGGACTTAACCACCATGAATTTATCTAGTTCTCTTTTAAACCCTGTTATAGTCCTAGCCTTCACAAACTCCTCAGGCAAGGAGTTCCACAGGTTGACTGTGTGCTGTATGAAGAAAAACTTCCTTTTATTTGTTTTAAACCTGCTGCCCATTGATTTCATTTGGTGGCCCCTAGTTCTTATATTATGGGAACAAGTAAATAACTTTTCCTTATTCAGTTTTTCCACACCACTCATGATTTTATATACCTCTATCATATCCCCCCTTAGTCTCCTCTTTTCCAAACTTAGTTGTGTGTGGAAAAGAGAAGACTGAGAGGGGACATGACAGCAGTTTTCAGGTATCTAAAAGGGTGTCATCAGGAGGAGGGAGAAAACTTGTTCACCTTTGCCTCTAAGGATAGAGCAAGAAGCAATGGGCTTAAACTGCAGCAAGGGAGGTTTAGGTTGGACATTAGGAAAAACTTCCTGTCAGGGTGGCTGAACACTGGAACAAATTGCCTAGGGAGGTTGTGGAATCTCCATCTCTGGAGATATTTAAGAATAGATTAGATAAATGTCTATCAGGGATGGTCTAGACAGTATTTGGTCCTGCCATGAGTGCAGGGGACTGGACTTGATGACCTCTCGAGGTCCCTTCCAGTCCTAGAATCTATGAATCTCTTCTAGAATTCCTTATGATAAGATCTTTATCTTTCATATTATTATCTATTACACACACACACATCTCTATGCCTACCCCAAGACAGAATTTGGCCCATTGGTAATTGTGAGTAACTGCATTATTAGTTCATGGAAAGAATGTAAGACTCATTTAGAAAAGCTTTGTTGAACAAATGTACCATGACTCATGATTACACGCAGAAGCTGATATTTAAAGGTTTCAATTTTATTTTTTTCCAGTTAAAATGACTAACTTATACTACAGATCAAGTCTGCAAGAATCCTAACCACCAAAGTCTAAGACAAAACTTAGACACAAGTTTAAGCTAAGTTAAGTTTAAGTTAAAAACTTAGCACAAGACAAAACTTTCAACACTCTAGCTTTTAGTTTACACAAACTCTTTTATTGCTGGCTACATGCTCAATATGCTTACATGTCTGCTGACATTCCAAAAGGCTGTTGGTATGCTGAAGAATGTCACTGATGCACAGGTCAGCACCTAGGGGCTAGATTCAAATTAGCTGTGTGTGGGTAGAACCCCACTGAAGTCATTGGGGTCTATCCACATGGATCCAGCTGCAGGATCTGGCCGTAAAAGTCATACCTTCTGGCTCCAAATTTCAGACAAACACACTTTTTAAAAAGACCAAAGGGCTAAATTTTGAACGCCTGAAGATCAAGGGGACCACCTCCCCCCGCATCTGAAATGCTTTTCCCCACCCAACCGATCTGTACCAGGCAGTCCTTGGGATGAATCAGCTCCTGAACTAATTCTGTGAAGTATTTCATTTTAACAAAGTTTGCATGAAAGACACTGTTCAAAATAAAATTATACCAGCATTACAAAGCATCTTAGTACAAATGAAATTGTGTCCCTTTAAAATCTTTAGGACCAAAACTCCCCTGGACAAGAGCACATAATTCCCTCACTAGGGTTAACAAGATATGCAGCAGAGATCAAGAGATCACCACTCCTAGCGCATGCAGCAATTTATTTTTAAGCAATTTTTAGAAGTGTTTGTAGTTAAGTAAGAGAAATAATCAAATGTCTGAAATTGACTTAGTTCAGATGCTTGTATGTTCCTGAAACTTAACAGATTGGTTTCAACTTACTTTAACTTCTCCATTCACAAACAGCACTAGACCCTTTTTTTTTCTTTTTAAAGAAACCCTGAGATTCTACAAAAACAAGTCTATACTGTCCAAGTGCCATGATGAAAAAGTACATTAGAACAGCCCCAGCAAGAGCAGCACAACACTCTGCTAGTATTTTTCATCTTTTAACAAATTTAACTTCAGTTTACTGATCTGTAACAACATTGCTAGACAGGGCCAGGCTCGGCAAGAAGGATTTGTTTGGCTCTACTTCACACCTTTCCAGCGAGACAGGCACTTTGATATGAATAGGTTAATTCGTATGCAAGTTGTACGAAGGGATGGATTACTATAACTATTTTCTGACGTTTTCAACTTTCGTTGTTAAATGATTACCAGCAGAATACTGTTTCAAGAACAGAATACATACAAGAGTAATCTTATTTAATCCCAGCAATGGGATTTTGATGTACATTTGCTAACCTATAAGGTTATTAATACTGCAAGTCCACAGAACATTTCAATTATTTGTTTTCCTGATTACAAGATAGGCTAGTCATCCTAAACGTACGAAGGCTGGCACGTTATCAATAAAACAGATACAAAGTGCAGTTAGTTGGGCTGAGGCTATTAGGAATTAGACACTAATCAACTTCTGAATATTTGAGAAGCCAAATTTGCTCTTACTTCACATTTTAATTGAGAAAATTCTTCTTTGATGCCAGCCCTCATTTTGTTCGATGCTGCTTTTAATTTAGTTTGAGTTGTAATGTGTCCAAGACCACTCTGTGCATAACTTTGTACAGAGGTGCTACCGCTTTACCCCTCCAAAAAAGTTACATTCAGAAAACCTTAAGTTTCAGTTCTAAGCCTACCAGAGAGGAGAGTAAACTTACACTGAGGTTTGGAAGTTGCTTCTGGAACGTAAAGAAATTCAGTGTAAGGGAAGAGGAGAAAGACAGGAGAGGTAGTGGTCAGAAAAACAATCTATTCTAGCCAGGTGTACGTTTACCTTATCGCAGCACTCAACAGCTTTGATGTACTCCCGCAGCTTCAGGTAGCACATGGCTAAGTTGAGGAAGGCTGCCAGCAAGAAGGATTCAGCTTCTTTAGATTCCCTTTCTGATAAGCCGTACTCCATCTCTAACCAGGACACGATTTTCCCATACTGAATCACTGCCTGCATGTACTTGCCTTCCTGGGATGAAGGGAAGACAAGGCTAAAGGATTGTTATTTGGCAAACTGAAGCTGATATGCTTCTGGAACAGTTTTAAAAGACAGTTTAACAATCTGAGCCACCTTGAGTCTTTTAAAATTAAAAACAAGGGGGTTGATTTTCAGAGGTGCTGTGCACTCACAACTCCAGAGGAAGTTAATGGAAGCTGCAATGCTCAGCACCTCTGCAAAGTCAGGCCCTGTTTTCTACTCCCCACTCCCATGAGTGCTAGGAGGAATGCCCACACATCCCACCGTCCTAGGCTTTCACCTGCCTGAGGAAATGAACTCAGCATTAGCCTGGTCCAAGTGGGAGACAGTGCTTCTCTCCTGTCCTTCCCTTTCAACGGCCATCTCTCTCTTTTCAGGGTTCCAAGGAGACACTCCCCTTGAAGCTAGGAGGGCAGGATGCAAGCCAACACCACCTGATAGGATGCCCGCTGTGGGAGTAGAAAAAAATTATGCCCTTTCCCCTGCCGGACAGGCAAAACTAGAGTAAATAAATATGGAGATATACCTATCTCAGAAATGGAAGGGACCCTGAAAGGTCATTGAGTCCAGCCCCCTGCCTTCACTAGCAGAATCAAGTACTGATTTTGCCCCAGATCCCTAATTGGCCCCCTCAAGGATTGAACTCACAACCCTGGGTTTAGCAGGCCAATGCTCAAACCACTGAGCTATCCCTCCCCCAAGTACAGTTTCCAGGGACCCAAAAAATGGGTGTCCCATAGTTCTCATGAGAGATAGACTGAACAGGGAACTGCTTATTCAGAAACACGCTGTGACACAGAGGGAGAAGGACCAATGGTGTTCATCCAGTTTCAGAAATTAAACAGAGCGTCACAGCTGAAAGTGGAAGGCTGAAAGGCAAGGATATGAATATCTTCATTAACTCAAATACAAATCCATCAAAACAGCCAACTACATTTAAACAATATGACTTGTAACAGATAACAGATGCCGATATCTCCTGACAGAGCAAAGTTTGGAGACTAAAACATCTTCTCCCAATCCGCTGTAGCCTTGATGGAAGCTATCTGATTTTCAAGGTCAGCTATATTTTGATGTTTCCCTGAATTCAAGTAATTTCGTTTTACTTACAAATACGTGTATCTTCCTTTCAATAAAGCTCTCTACTATTATAAGGAGCTATTGAAATTGTCATACCAGATAAAGCCAATATCCTGCATGGCACAGTGGCCAGTACCAGATGCTTCAGAGCAAGGGGTGAGAAACCACACAGCAGACCGTTTAGAATAACTAACCTATACAGGAATTTTCTTGGCAATTCCTCTCAGTGTTGAGGTTACATCCCAAAGCAGGAGGGTTTATAGCCCCATAAATTGTATTTGGCATAATGTAATTGTGGATATTCTCACTAGTCATATAAATGCCCAATCCTTTTTTTGAATCTTGCTAAACTCTTGATCTTAATATCCTATGACAATGAGTTCCACAGATTAAATTTGCACTGTGTAAATAACCATTAGCTGCATGAAGTTTGGCAGTCCTAAGGCTATTCCATACAGCGCCCAAAAAGGCAGCCAATAGTATTAAATGAAGAAACCTTTTCTTAGCAGTACCACCTTAGTCAGTAGGAACGATCTATCAGGCAAGAACAGTCCAATGCCAAACTGCTGTCCTACACTGCAGATCCTTCCTCAGGCTTCTGTGCCAGGCCAAGCTGGGAAGGTCAAGTTTGCAATAGATCATACTGGTCATCTGAAGAGGAGGGTAGGCAGGAGAGGGGCAATATTTGCCTTGCCTAGGGCTAAAACTGTTTGGGAGGGACAAACTGCGACACTTTAGGCCTGTTCAATGACGTTTTAGAGCTTGTCTACACAGGGAAGTTAGCGTGCAGCAAACTCGCGTGTGAATTTACAGCACACCGGCTACTTCGCATTAACTTCTCAAGTGAACACTCTTACTGCACACTAAAAGTACTCTCAGGAAGTTTAGCTTATTACACTGTAAAGCTAAACCACACAAAAGGCACCTTCAGGGTGCTATGAGTGTGCAGTTTAGCGAGCAGCAGCTAGCACACTGTAAAGTCAAACTCCAGCTTGCTGTACAGTAACTTCCCATGCTGACAAGCCCTTCAGTTGTTTCTCTGAAGGGTCCACCAGCAATTTAAGAAAATGTTAGACTGGAAGCCCAGTTTCATTTCTTGGCGACCCAGTTTCTACTAAGTCTTTACAAACCTTGAAATACACTGTCCCTTTCTCTTTGACAATGGCAGCCTGCTCAAGTTTCTCTTTGGTGTCCATCTCCCAGGATTCTTTGGCCTGTGTGCAAACATTTATAACAATTGTTAGAAGGTGAGACAGGAAACAATATCAGCTGGAGTTCCTGACTTCTAGGGCGGCTCCTCATCCCAACTTGTTTGTCATGTTGTTGTAGCCGTGTTGGTCCTAGATAGACGAGGTGGGGGAGGTAATATCTTTTATTTACCAACTTCTGGTGATAAAATAGACAAACTTTCGATCTACGTAGGGGATCTGAAGATCTCTGTGTAGCTTGAAAACTTGTCTTTTACCAACAGAATAAAATAAAAGGTATCACTCCACCCACCTCACTTCTCCTTATCCCAACAACAGAAACTGACTTCTAGAAACCCAGATTTTAAGACATGCTGGCTCCAAGCCACGTTGCTATTACCAATTCTTTGCCATGCCAATGCTCACTCATTATCTGAAGGCGTTTGTTCTCTGGTGTCAGGAGGAAGCCACTTTGCCCACTGGAGGCAGTTGGGAGGAGTTGATCACAAGAGCAAGTATGGGTCTATAGTCATAAATAAATCCTTGATCTGTCCACCAGATCCATTCAGCTTTAGGAATTGAAAAGGCAATAAAGTCAAAATGAGCAGCCCGTACGGTAACCTGAGACTCAAGTCCTTCATGTCAAGTGGCCAGAGCTGTCTAGGGTTTCTCCTTGACTGGCTGGGCTCGGCAGTGCTGCATGTTAAAGAAAGCCATTCTGTGCCTAAGATCAGTTAAGAGGACACTTGTTTAACAGGACTGGTCCATTCAACCCCCACGGGCTCCAAAACCCCATTCAAAACAACACACCAGCCAGCATCGGAGGGGTGGGTAAAGTGTCTCCACAGGGAAAAGGGAAATTCTGTCCTCTCCCTTTTTAAGAGGTGGGGGAGGGAAGCCAGGCACAGAAATCTTCCTCCCACAAACATGCCCCGGGACAGAGCCTGGCAGCACCTGCTCCGCCCCATGTACATCTTGTTCTTCATTAACACTGTACAAACACGGGCACAATTTCCAGCCTCCCGAAGAGGGCACAGCTTGTTCAGCAGCCCAGCCCTGCCCTCCTTTCAGAGCACTTTGGCAGGACATGAACTTTTTTGTCTGCAGTCCAGTAAAAAAAAAAAAAAAAAAAAAAAAAAAAAAAAAAAAAAGTACAAAGAGAACAGGCCTAGGAACAAATAAAGGAACAAGTCTTGAACCGCATCCAAAAAAATAAAACAAACATAGGAGAACAAATTTAAGAACACCGAGATCTTTGTTGATGTAACTGCTTTACCAGGGCTGCATTACAGCCACACCAAAGACAAAGTGTTAAACGCTTTCAATGCAGAACGGCTTCCAGTAGGTCTTGAGCGGGGGGGGGGGGGGGGGAGAGAGAGAGAGAGAGAGAGTGTGTGTGTGTGTGTGTAGAGAAATTCTATTCTCACCTTTTCAAAGCTTTTAAGTGTAACTTCATACACAAGCTCAGCATTTGCCTCGATGTCAAATTTAGGCTTCCCTGCCTCGCCAAACCCATATCTGAAACACAGCATAAAAATAAAGCGTCAGAGGAAAGGGTGTGTGATCAGGCACTTCATTCAATATTCTGATTACGCATGCACGCATGGAGGTACCAGTGGGGAGCTAAACACTAGACCCTAGAGACAAGCCAGATGTTGAATAGGAAACTGTGCCAAGTTTCTCGTCGGTGGCAATGTTGTTTTTAGAAACAGGACTGAATTCAACCCTATTTCCCTGGCATTCAGATGGGATGCATCACCCATGCTCTTAGGAATTATTAACCCCACCTGGTCTCCAGCTCTGTTGTTCTTCAGTTCATTGTCTATTTTCATTTTCTTTCAATATCACCCTTCTAGGGCAGTGCTCTTTTCCCTTTGCCTCTGAAAGGCAGGCAATCCGTATGTAGGCACCTGACCCTGCAAACCAGAATTGGACGTTTTGGCCAAAATTTATCTTGGTAACTGGATGCCGTTCCAACCCTCTCCTAGTGTTTAAACATGTCAGGATAGGATGACTTTATTCTGTAAAAGCAAAATGAAGATATCTTAGATCACAGGATGCTTTGGGTGCATGTGGATATTCCTATCATCAACCACCAGGCATGTGATTTTGGTCTATGTAATATGCGGAAGCTATAAGGCTGCACAAAAACAAGTAGTTCAGATACAAATACTTGAACAAGAGCACTCGCTCACAACTCAACTCTCCTTAATCCTGTGTTTGTGACAGATCATGAACAAGGCCAAACTAGATGCCATTATCTATTCCACAGATGGAGTTTCGCACAGGCACAACAATGCTCTTGTCAAACTTTCCAGAAACGGAAAATATCAGTTTACGAGTCTGAGTGGCTCCTAGGAGATTGAAGGGGTGGGCATTTGTAGAGAACATCCTAGGAAAGAAACATCTCCTTTTCAGTAACAGCCTGCTACTGAGATTGTCTGCAAGATGCTCAGACAGATACTGCTCACCCAGAGCTAGAAGTTTCTTACCGTGGTGCAAGGTACAAGATACAGTATTCTTCTCTCTGCATTTTTTCTAGAGCTTTGTCAATTCCAATTGGAATGTCATGATCTTCCCCTTCTCCAACAATGAACGTCACATCTCTGCAGTCAAACATTCTGCCACCATAAAATCCTTCCAGGTGGACTGCAGGGAAACAAAACAGAGTAAGAGATGCAAGGAAGGCACACAAAATTGCCAGAAAAGTTTCACTGGGCCCACAGAGTTGCACAATTAAAGACCGTTTTGCTAGCACTGTTACAGCGCTGTTATCCAACACAGCAAATCAGTTTCCAATATGGAGTTCTCTAAATTACTCCCTGCATTTGGGAAGTAAGGCAGTCTTAAGGATCTAGAAGTGCAGTTTGTCTCTGGACATCTGAGTTCTACCAGGTTGAGAAAACTAGTCTTATGGTCTTGATCTAATTCCCCATTTGTGATTATTGCCTAAACTCCACCTGCAATCTTTGATCAGATCGATAACTGGGGGAATACTACAGAAAAGTGTGGGGAAGCCAGCCAGCCAGCCAGCCAGCCAATCTGTGCAGCACTTGGCGGTACACCGATGATTAGCCCGTCATAGGGGGGCAGGGGGAAGGACCTGAAAACTAGTATTGGAGAGCACTGTATTTGAATCTCTGACCATGCACCTTCTGTCCAAGGTGAGGACATCAGATAAGCACACTGACTAACACATCCTCTTGTCCTAAACTATACTGGACAGACTCCTCGAATCTGAAATAGACACAGCCCCTTGCATTGCAATTACAACTCCTCTGCATAGTGCTATAAGCTTGCCCTATACTTTACACAGCTAAGACCAAGTCCCCTGCCCTTAAGAGTTTCAAGTACAAGGTTAACATTTTGTAATCTTCAGGAACAACCCAGCTCTATTTTGAGACAGAGACAAATACAGTCTCAGGTACGTAGCTTCTGGCTACAGGTAAGAAGAATCCTGTCTATAGCATCCATGTTTGTTTACACAAATTGAAACCTCTTGTAAGCAACAACCAAATTGTCTTTAAAAGTTTACTGCCTACCCCCAGGGCAGTCTCAAAGAGTTACCACAATGCTGCTAAAAATCTCGGTGATTACTTAAAGTGGCGACTTAAGACAAGTGGGTGCCTACTAGTGGTCAGGGACTTTGTGTAAGCGTCACTACAATCTGGGAAAAGAAGGGTTTTCGTTCTTTTGCAATATAAAGTTTAAAATTAGTTCTCGTGAAAATACCTTTAAAATTTGGGGGAAAAGCTGTCCCTAACCCATGGCTGAACAGAATGTGACAGACTGAATCTGTAGACTATGGAAAAAGCATGAACTTCCTGCTTGTTTAAGATTCATGTACTCTGTGTTCTCAAAGTGGTACCAATACCCACAACATCTCCAGTATGTTTAAATAAAAGTTACTAAGAATCGTAAAGTCTGGACACTACAAGAACCACAGTCGTTTAGACTGGGTTTCAGCTTGCAAATTCTCAACAATGAGAAGTGTATTCATACTACTGTGCCTAGTCACTACAGTGAGGGGTGCTTTAGAACCGTTCAGGGATATATTCCTTTATTCTGTCTTCATGTAGCACACAGCCTGCAGTGAGATATGCAACACAGCAGTTCACTTTCCTTGGGTTTTGGAAGGTTCAGCTCCTCCCTGCTTATGCAAAATCTAGCCAGCTACTGACCATGTGGCCCAGATTTCTGGTGGTGAGGAGGTTCAACATTCCTCTCTCCTCTGACCAGAAGCATTACAAAGCAAGGCAATGGGAAAGTAACTGAAAGTGTATTTTCCTTTAATCCCACCATCCTTAGTCAGATACGAGTTCTCCTGAAGTCAACAGGACCCTGGCCTGAGTAAGGAAACTGACTTACAGCCTGAGGCTGCAGGTATAATTCCTGTTCATTGCTAACTGGTGCTCAGATACTCACTTTTAAAAAACTATTGATTTAGGCAGTTTTAACAGGTTTATAAATCCTTTACTTGTAAATATCAGACAAAACAATCATCATTATAACACTGATGTTCTGTGTAGGGAAACATACACAAATGTTAGCATCAGGTCTCTCTATCCAGTAGCCATAGGGTATACCATACTAAAGCATACATTTCACACGACCCACATATTTAACAAATCAGGTGTGTCTAACCAATGTTAACATTCAAAGAAGTTGGACAGGTGTGCTTTTTTTTGGGGGGGGGGGAAGGATATGTAACTGGTGCGTTAAATTTTGCCATTCCTCCTCTGCTGGACTATTTTTCTTTTTCTAGAGAGAGGCTATCAGTAGCCTAGCAGCTCCCAGCAGATGAGAGAGTAATTCTCCATTTCCTTTCATGGGACCATTTTTGCTAGGAAGCCCCAGGAGGTTTGGTAATAAATACCCAAGTTACAAACTATCCCAATGCTCTCAAGACTGGACATGGCCACTATATATTCCTAGAATGTCCTCTCTCACCACAATTCCCCGCCATCTTATCCCCATTCAGTCATGTATACATATATTTTTAGCTGACTGGTGTAAGATGCCACTGAAGCAGAACCTTAAAGAAATGTTCTTTCATCATGCTACAGACTGAGGTTGCTTGTCCCCTTTTCCAAATCAAATCCCATTCCTCTGGGATAATCTGTCTATCCAGATGCTCTTTTTTTTCCTTCTGCGCACTTGGATAAGTTGTCTGCAAAGATTGATATAATCCATTATAATTTTTTGTTTAATTGACCAGTCACCATCACATCTATTAAAAGTGAACTTTCTAGGAAAGTTATTTTATACAGAAAGCTGAGAAACATAATGCCTAACTGGAATGTAGTGGTACCATGGGAGAGTGAGCCAGTTAAAGTTAGTTTTGATCTTTAAATAGGTTAGAAAAGTCTCTTTACCTAATATCTGACCAACCGTATCTATTCCATGGCCTTCCCAATCTTTAAAACTCTTTGGTTCTACTCACATATTTCTAATGATCCTAAATCAGCAACATGCTCTGCTGGTGTGCTCCGCAGGTGCTGCTGCGCCAGCTCAAATGTTTCCCGTATGGGCTAATAGTTTTATACATTTTATTAAAGTTAATGGTAAAAAATTATATAGTACACAGGTTAAGAAAAGAGTGTCTGTACATCTGGGTATAGTGCTTAGATTATCCACAAATACAAAGTTTGTTTTTAAAGTCATAAGATACATATAGTGCATAATCAGCAATAACCCAAATTTAAGTGAATAAATTTAAGAATACAGTTTAGATATTAGCATCCAAGTATTCGGGTACATTACTCATGAAAAGTTATACAGAGAGTTGGTTGTGGAAAGCAAATATGGCAATGAGTGAAGATTGTCCCTCAGTAATTGAGAATTTAGGGTAGGTTGTTCATTTAGAAAATACAATCCACGAGGAAAGTTACTACAAGTGGTAAGGAACAGAGAAAAGATATCAAACTAAAATGTTTTCCAGGATAACCTGAAGGAGAATCCATTTCAGTGTCAGAAGTCGATAAAACAGACAAATAGGAGTAACATAATGACACAAAGGAAGAGCTACTGATCTCTCTTGTAGAGAGCTGGCAAACCTCTGTCATGCAGAGGTTATCTTGCTTTGTGCCCTGTCTGGTGGGAGCCACCCCAGTTCAGCACACAGCAGTTAAACAGCCTTCTGATGAGACAGATCACTCTCTATTGCTACATCTGCACTGTTGTGTGATTTTGCGAAATTCTAGCCCACAACATGGATGACTAATCCAGTTTCCATTTAATCACAATTAGAGGCACTTGGAACTTTTACAAAGTGCAATCATTAGAGAGAGAGACATGAATCTTTACCAGCTTAACAAAGCCACATCTTAGCACTGATGCTGCACATGGAATACTGCAGAGAAGGACAGGGATTGTGATGATGCTCTGGAGTTGCCCAACAGCCTCGGGACATGTCTTGCATTGGGCATCTATAGTTAACAACTACAACAGCAGGACAGTGCGTGGCTGGCCAGTCACTGAACTAGAAAGCACAATGTGACAAGTTCTGTGCAATTGGTAACAGAGATCCTCTGACAATAGGGTCAAGAGACTCCAAGGGGAGAACGTCAGGTTGAACCTTCCCCAAAATGAGCAGCTGAACCAACTGATGGCAAGCTGTATTTCATCAACATTTGCAGTGTTCTGAACTGGAGGGTCATTATGAGATATCTACACAGGCTGCGGTTATGAATTTATGTATTTGTGTACATACAAAACTCTACACAAAATCTGTGTTGCAACATTTCGCTACCCCTTGCAGCAGTGCTGGGAGCAGTTAAGTGGAGAGGAGCAGCTCCCAAACCAGGCGTTTATACAAACCCAGTTCCAAGAAATGACTGATTGTGCAGCCTAGGAAAGGACAATGGTGGACCATTAGGAGTTAACCAGAAGATACTGAGACATCCTCAGCTATCAAGTCAAGAGGGAATTTCCTCTACTCTGAAGAAACAAGGAAACATCATGGACAGAGAGAGAAAGTGTCTTTTAAAAAAGAAGGCTTGTGTCTGAAGTTTGGCATGCAGGTTTAGGGCTATGCTGGGAAACAGCTCCCAGGCAATAGGAAACTTGCATTAGGAAAGGGATTTTATTTAACATGAAAGTGTAAAGCCTAAGGTTGCGTCTTTCCATTTATTTTCTTCCCTGACAATTTCATTTTTCAATCTGGGGGATTTGTATTAATTAAACCTTTTGTTTATTTTTATCCAGTCAGGTTTCTGGTGTGCAAACTGTGTGGAGCACGCATCCCAAAAGAAGCGGTGTCAGGGTGGCTGGTTTGGGGGAAGGAGTGACGAAGGAGAGGGGAAAAGTCCAAGTGTCCGGTACTTATGAACTCTGGAAGGACGGATCTAGGGAGACTCGGGACTGCATGGGCTGCAGGTATCACCCTGCAAAGAGTAACTAGCCTGGCAGAAGCTAGGGTGAGACCTTTTGCTTGTGGGAAGGCTTCCAATGTGAGGGACCTGAACCAACACTGCACAGCATGAAGGCACCCATGGTTACCAGACAGG
This sequence comes from Gopherus evgoodei, assembly GCF_007399415.2. Taxonomy (NCBI): domain Eukaryota; kingdom Metazoa; phylum Chordata; order Testudines; family Testudinidae; genus Gopherus; species Gopherus evgoodei. Next base: position 137,331,693 of record NC_044325.1, on the reverse strand, counting down.
CAATGAGGGAACTCTTCACTGGTTTGAGTGATCCCCTAAATGTCACAGCTCCCTACACAAGCCAGAGCTACAAGAAATCTACTGATTTCTATTTTCTATTTCTATTGCTGCATGAGGGCCCCTGTATGAATGATATGAAAGGACACCAACTGGAGAGAGGAGAGCTGGTCGGGAATTTTTGATCAAATGTTTCTGTAGGAAAATACCAATTCCTTGAAACAAACTCTTTGCGCACATGTATCGGTTCTAATGAAACTTTAGTTGGGAAGGTTTCTCAGGTCCAAAAACGAGAGTGCAAGAGACAGATGGGAACACCGCACCTCAGAATAGCCAACTGCCCAGTGGTTAGAGCACTCTTCTTGGATGTGGGAAACCGAGCCTCAAGCCCCGGCTCCAAATCTTCCCCCTCCACAAAAGGGTTCAAAAAGGTCTGGGGGGGGGGACACAAACAGTTTTTGAAACCTCAATTTTTCAGGAAAAGGAATCCTTGTTATCCCAGCCAGCCCTAGCCAAAAGCACGGTGATTCCTGACCTACACTCTTCCACTACCACCAAGTCACCTTGGTTTTCTGCTTTAACAAAAAACAGTGCACCTCACACACTCCCACACCAATTCTCAGCGTACATTCTGAAAACAAGTAACCTGATAACTTTGCAGTATCATGTGAAGCCTCCCTCCTCCTTTGCTTTGGTGCAGAGATCTGGCCTGCTATTGCCTGTAAACACCAACCACAATAATGGGGCTATCCAGGTTATTATAATTATTGAAACTGGCAGGAATCACTGTCGGGAATAAGCCAAAAGACTGAGCCGAAGAGGGAGCTCCTTGCTACTCCAGATCCATGCTGCTTTAAGAGGGAAAAGAAGGCTCATTGAAACGAGTGCTCCCAATTACCCAAATCCTTGCCTTTATCAGAATAATTCTGAGAGTCTGATATAAAAGGGATAGAGAAGAGGGGAGGGATAGGTCAGTGGTTTGAGCATTGGTCTGCTAAACCCAGGGTTGTGAGCTCAATCCTTAAGGGGGCCATTTAAGGATCTGGGACAAAAATCCGTCTGGGGATTGGTCCCCCTTTGAGCAGGGGCTGGACTAGATGACTTCCTGAGGTCCCTTCCAACCCTGATATTCTGTGATCCCTGGTTTTGGCAGTCACAGTTAATCTGTTGCCAGCCTCTGCCAGCATGAGAAGACAATGATCTAAGGTGCGAGCTTTAAGACTAAAACACACAGGATGGCATGAAGCTTCCAGCTGGCCTTTCACAGACTTGCTGTGAATTCAAGCGTGCTTTTTTTTTTTTTTTAAAGGCACAGTAGTTTTATTCCGTTTTAATTATATGGAAATATAATGGCAACAGGAAAGTCTCCTGCTCCATTTTTCAACTGTATTTAAGAGCTATCTAAAGCAGATCATTTGGATACAGTTACACTTGGATTACACAGCAAGAAGCCCCAGCCCGGCTGCAGAACATCACTTCAGCTGCAGCGTTGACTTATTGTTCTCTCAGTGCCTAGAGCGATTTTGTTTTGAAGAGCACAGAACGCTGTGTTCTGAATGTGGCTGGCACATGAACCTGATGTGCTGACTGCAATTTGTACTCCTATTAAAACAGAAAAAAGGCTGTAACAAAAGCTGGCATGCACAAATTCTACTGCAGGCTGTGTTTTAGGAAGTGAAGACTGTGAATTATGCCCTATAACTCAAGCTAATAACATTGCCTTTGAAAATCCAACCCAGAGATGTCAGTTCTGGTAAATGCACATTTTCTTCCAGTTTAATTATAGCAGTGATGCCAGGTTCCTTTGTACTAGTTTCTGAGTTAATACTGGGGTTTTTACTAGAACTGAATGGAAATATTTGAACAGTGAAAATGTGGCGGCTGTCTGATTGAAAATAGATTATGACAGATCATTGCTCTTCTTCTGGTTTTGTGCCATTCTAATCCTACTACCTGTGTCTGATCCTACTGCCTTGTGCCAGACATGGAGTCTAGATCAGAGTACACAGAGATAGACAGACAGACAGACATGTGTGTGCAACCAAAATACTGTTTTTAAGAGGCTATCAGGTCTGAAATGTGCCCCTATCCTTGAAGCACATTTAAGGAAACCCAGGCCCTAGTTAGATCAGAATGAAACTGAGGGCCACATTGGGAACTTGCTCTGAATCAAACTACTGGTACAGCACAACTTTGGGGAATAGGATTAGTAAAGAGTTCTTGACCTCAGCCTTGCACAGGCTGCATGTGTTATACAAAACTGCCTCAAGAGGGCATTAATCTCCACTATCCTGACTATGCTTGCGTCTGAATTAATGCAATAAGCTAAGAAGAAAATGTACCTTTTAAATAGTTAAAAAAAAAAAAAATTAAAGGAGGATTTACAATCATGTGCCATGAGAAAGGCCCAATACTAACGACCACTCTGAGGGAGTCTTTAAAGAACTGCTATATCAGGATGTTTTAAATCAAGATTGTATATATTTCCAAAGGATCTGCTCTAGGGATTATTTCAGGAAGTCCTATGGTCTGTGCAATGCAGGACATCAGACTAGATCATCACTATGGTTCCTTCTGGCCCTAGAATCTATGCTTAAGGAAGAGCCAAATTGCTGATTGATTTATCAGAAAGAGGAAAAAATATCAATTTCACTATATAGTGATTAAAAACAAAAATTGTGCTGTAAATGAGAACAGGGCTTTGTTCTATTTGTTACTTTGTGGCGTAACAAAGATAATTGTGTGTCTGGTTACAAACTTTCTGAGCACACAAAAGCATAATGGGTACGATGTTTAAATGAAACCAAAAAAATAAGTAATAAAAAAGAATGCAGCAGTTAGAACTATTAAACTGGTATCTACTTTGATTTTTTTTTTAACTTGGCCTTTAGGTACAATAAAGCAAGCTTAAAACTTTACACAAAGCTTGTCTCAGTGCACACAACCACAACCCAAAACATTTCATAGGCAGAGTGAAATTAGCAGGGCCCAAAGGAGTTCTCTCTAAAATCAGTCCCACTAAAGGACTAGACACTTAGATTAACAGGCTTAACAAGCTGAATGGATCAATTTCTCCCCTCCCAAAAAGGTTCAGAAACTCATACTGTACAGAAGCTCTGATATAGGGAGAAGGGTGACCAGCTAGTTCGAAATGTACAATTTGGCCATTCAAATGGCCAAGACTTCCGTAACTGCTGTTTCTCTCTTGTTCTATGGTTCAGTGGTTCTCTTTAAGCTTGGAAAGAGTACTATAAGAAATCTGAATGGGATTTCAGCTCACTACTTCGGGGTCAAATTAGGACTTCAGTTAAGCCCATAGAACAGTACTGACTCCAGTAGACCCTTCTCATTAATCTGTGCTCTCCAGTTAGTAGCCATCCAAAGTTAGCAGTAGTATTCTGGTCACAGGGAGAGGGAAAGAAAAACCTTAATTGTATTATGGATGCAACCCAAACATTGTGTAGGACTATGAAAATAGGAAGCTGCCTAGTTTAGGCCAAGACATGCATGCACGTAACAATTAATAAATATTGGACTCAAGTAAAAGTAGCTAAATTGAGGCTGAGATTTTAATCACATATACACAAGGAAATCCAGAGTTTGGATATACAAAGCAGCCTACACACTGTCCCCTATCGCATTGCAGTGCCTTTCAGACTGCAACGTGAGAACAGAAAATCTTCCAAAAAAAATTAATGAATAAAGGAAGACAACAAAGGAGACAGAACTCTCATACCGTACACGCTAATTTTCTTCCAAGTTTCCACATCAAGCTAAGGAGAACTGGTTGCACAATTTAGTATTGGTTTGTTTATCAAAGCCCGAGGGGGGCCTTCGACAGAATGCAGGACCAGGGTGACTCAGAGAGAAGAGCTGGAGTTATGCCTCAGTGGCCATTTCATCATCACCTACCTGCTGCCTTGGTTTAATGCTTTCCATTAAACCCTTATGAGCTAGTGTCTCTGGATTGGTCAAGGAAGGAAGAATTGTGTTAACATATGAAATGCTGACACTCACAGGCTGAGAGTTAACTGCCTCTTTCTTCTACTTCCTCCCTCCCCCCTCCACATCCCCATCTTCACATAAAACCACACAAACCATGGCCAGTGTCCTCTACGTGTATACCTTGTGTGCTACTGGACAAACGGCACACTCCAGTCTTTGAGCTAGAACATGTGCTAGAGAAACTCAATTCTAGCACAGCTGCAGGGTCTGACCTAGTCACACAGAAAGACAGTACAAAATACAGACTGGCAACCCGATGATGGATGAGCCTCCCACCACTCCTCAGAAACAACCCCTTCAACCTGCTTCATCGCCAGAGATGGCTACAGTGCTGCAAATCCTCTGGAATGCTATTACACAGGCTCATCTCACCAACACATTTGCACTCGGCTGCTAAGGTGCGTTTAGTTACTCCTGCAGCCAAGCTGGTACTCACTTTCTACGGTGGCTCCTTCGTTTGGGTTGGAGTATCCCTCCCCTTTTCGTTTGATTCTCCGGATGATTCCTCCATCCTCAAATAAATCCTCTCCTTTGAAATCAAGAAGCTCGATCTAAAAAAATAAATAAATAAAAAAGGTAGTCAAAGCAACAGTTGATCCTAGATGTGGAAAACCAACCAATCCAATTCTGCTGACACTGGAAGAAGCCCATGAAAGCCAGCTCTAAGCGAGGTAACAGGTCCAATGTATTAAAAACTGGAACGTGCATAATACCTGAAAAGCAGCACAAAGAAAGAATAAAACAAGAGTTACTAATCCTGTAAGGGTGTAATTCAAACAGTGATGTGGGATTCTCTGAAAACTGCCCTGAAAGGCACAGACCATAAGAATGTAAGAACGGCCACACTGGGTCAGACCAATGGCCCATCTATCCCAATATTCTGTCTTCTGACAGTGCCAATGCCAGATGCTTCGATGGAATGAACAGAACATGGCAATTATCGAGAGATCCATCCCATTGTCCAGTCCCAGCTGCTGGCAGTTAGAGGTTTAGGGATACCCAGAGCATGGGATTGCATCCCTGAGCATCTTGGCTAACAGTCATTGATGGATCTGTCCTCTATGGCTAATCTTATTATTTTTTTGGATCCAGTTATATTTCTGGCCTTCACAACATCCCCTGGCAAAGAGTTCCACAGGCTGACTATGCACTGTGTGAAGAAGTACTTCCTTATGTGTTTTAAACCTGCTGCCTATTAATTTAATTGGGTGACCACTGGCTCCTGCATTCTGCACAGAGCTAAATAATACTTCCCTATTTACTTTCTTGACACCATTCATGAGTTTATGGCCCTCTATCACAACTCCTCCCCCATAGTCATCTCTTTTCTAAGCAAACAAGTTCCAGTCATTTTAATCTCTCCTCATATGGAAGCTGTTCCCTTCCCCTAATCGTTTCTGTCGCCCTTCTCGATCTCTGTTGACCAGACATAGCACCATTAAGAAAGAGGCCATTAAGCCTGTTGACAATGAAAACAGGCACACTGAGGCCAATGGCTCTCCAAGGCAATCAATTGCAGCCAGAGCTGGGACAATCTGTGCCTTAATTAACTAAAGATGCTTTACTTCTGTTGGGTTTTGCAAGGTTTTGCCAAATGAACACATACACACTGTGCTCAGTTTGGCTGACCAGCAGCTGCTCCATGCCAACTCTCATGTTGATTTAGTTCACTGGCATTAATGGATTTTTATGACATGAAAACATTTTTGACCTGCCCTCCCCCAATTTTACAGATGTGTGCACACGCAGCAGAGAATTAACAGAATCTGTGTCCTATGTGTATCATTGTTTTCCATATGCTTCCAAGACAAGACTTCTTTTCTGGGCTTGGTAGCTTCAGATCCTGTTTGGGCACCGCTTCTCCAGTTTAGACACACATTTCTGAGACAGCATGGGAATGAATTGCTGAAGGTGGGGAAAAAAAAAAAATTCAAGAAGCCAACTGCTTTGTTGAATTGTTTTTTTAACAGCATGCTTCAAGGGAGGGAGTTTCCATACTAACACTCTTACACATACTTGCCTCAAAAAAGAGGGTTGCATTGGAAGGGATTTTCGGGATGCTACCAGCAGAGCCATACGCATATTCTGGTTTACACAGCAAGTGGCAGATCTCCCCTTTCTTCATGGTGGCAACCCCAATGTCCCATGCCTTGATTACCTGGCCTAAGAGAAGGACAAGCTTCAATACGAGAGAATGATTTATAACACAAACATGCCAAAAACAAGTTTTAGACACAGTCCGTTTTCTTTTTTCAAATGCTCTGCCATATCTAGGCATGCACGGTCTTTACTTGTGGTCATGAAACCAATACAATAAGAGTCACAACAGCTACACAACTCAGCTACTACAAGGAATCCATCAGATCCACCTGTCATCATTATCTAGGGATACTCTGAAGCATAAGTCGGAAAGTAGCGCAGGGAAATTTGCTGCCATCCCCTCCACATTAGTAGAGAACTTCACCCCAACACAGACAGGCTGCATAGCACTGTGTTATTTAGGTGCTAGAATAGGGCTGTGGAGGGGATATGCTCAGAGTGGCTACAAAGGGGTGTGTTGACACCCCCTGGGAGCAGAGGGCAGCTCCCCACAAGCTTGCACGAAAGGCCCCACAGCAGAATTCTAGGAGGGAAGGACTGTTGCATTGAGCTGTTCTTCTGGCTTAATACCCCAAATTCTATAGTCAGAGTTACATAAACTTGACAATCCATGAGTCTGGTCCACGTTCTCCAGTCCACTTTCTACAGAAGCATTTTGGAGCTGTAAACCATTACAGGAGCAAATGTTTCCATTCTGTAAGCTTAAAGGGTCATGAAGGGGAATGCAATTTTAGTATATAGAGGCCCTTAGTAAATGGAGGCCATTCATTCAAAAAAAATAAAGTCATTAAAAGCCATGTGCTCCAAAACAATTCCTTTTTGTTCTCAACCTGCCACGTGGCAGAGGGTAGAATTTCATTTATCTAAGCGTAACTCCATTCGTTGCTCACGAAGGGGTAATAGGAAGGCCAAAACCAAATTGCCTGGAAGATCTGCTGACACCTCATAAGAGCTTTGAAAAGCAAGTGTTCTAATTAGAAATCACTCCTTTATATTTTTAATTTGTTACAGCTCCACTCTTCCCACTCCCCGCGTTTATGTTACTAGCGAGATATGCCTGACAACAGGAACTTAAAAACTTCATGAGAGTTCTTCAGTCATTATTCAAGTTGGGGGATATAAAGGTTACCACTGGCTGCAAAAGATACGAATAGGCAGGTATTCAATTCAAATCCTGTCACACTCAACGTGAAGCACACTTAAAAAACCCATTTTGCAAGTGGCTATAACTCTGTGGACAGCTGGAATGGGTAAAGCAGCATACAAAATTAGAGGGAAAGGAAATATCTATTTCCATTGTGACTTGATTTTGAGCACCCACAGACAGATTCTCAGGGGTGCTGAGCGCAAGCATCAACTATTGACTTAATATAAACTGCTGGATATTAAACACCCACTGTCAGATATCCAGAGGCACCCAAAATCAGGAAACACTTGAAAATTTGGGCCTAATAAAACATGATCTCAATATCCCAGGGGTTCTGAACAGACACACTAAATGACTGAATACCCAGAGCCACATTTACTCAGCGACAGAACCAGGATTACAACCTAAAATTTCCTTATTCCCAGTCTTGTGTTCATTCCACTTAATCATGCGCTCTCTCTAACAACAAAATTATGTATCAACAAACTGACATTATCCAGAGAAAATGCACTGTGAAGCCCTGAGACTGCATTTCCATTTCACTCCTTACCTTTTCCCAGACTGAAAATAAATGGCTCATTTCTATCACGGCTGGAATCAAATTTTTTTCCATTGGCCAGCTTTCCTTTATAGTGGACGTAAACCTTGTCTCCAATCATAGGGGACTTATCCTCATGACCTGGCCTCTTCACGATCTAGGAGAGAGAAGGACAACTAGGATGAAGATGGTAGGAGTCCATTTTAACAAAGAGGAAGGCTTCAGTTGACTGAGTCCAACAGTTCTTCTACTTTAGGCAAGTGTCTTGGTTCTAGACACACCTGTGCAGCTAAGTGTTGCTAGCACAGCTCCTCTGTCCAACAACTCCAAACTCCCGTAACATAAAGCATATTTTTAATAAGGTGGTGCTGGCGCACCCCAACCTCATCCTAGCTGTGGTTCCAGCAATGCAATAAAACACCCACCACACAGTTCCTTGCACAGTTGCAATCCCAGAGAACAAGCCCAATTAGTATTGCATACCAGCCAGCAGGTCCAAAGTTGGTAGCACAGCAACACTGTCTTGTTTTTAAGTTTAAGTAGTACCACTGACACAGTGTTTAAGTAAAATTGCTGAACTTTCCCAGGTACTTTTTTTTATGCCACGTTTGAACCCAGAGCATGTTTTTATAGCCGTTTCCTTGGAGATCTAGGGTTGCTGATTCAGCCTCCCAATGGCCATGGCTATTCAAGCTATCTTCTGCCATAACCAGATCTCTAGATCAACCCTGTCTTCCAACTCACAATGGCAGAAATCTAAAGAGGTAATGATTTAAGTAACCTTTTTATTAATTTGTCCCCTCAAAATAAAAATCAATAAATAGCATTAGTTGTTCCCATCACATATATGGAGATTTTTACAGGTCTCAATAGAGAGAGCTGTAGAGGCTTTACAATTATACAACGATGTGTTTAAGTATCATATTTAGAAATCTAGTTAGTAAAATAATATTTACTTGCTGACAATGTAATGCCACATCTATGGGGTAAAATCATTTCATTCACTTTTGGTCAAAATGCTTTTATGCTACTGTTTGGAGCAGGTAGTTCTTAAGCTAAAAGAAGCAGGGAGTGTGCACAGAGGAGATACCACTGGGGAAAGAGTTATATTCATCGATGGGATGAAGCACTCGAAAATATACAGCGGAACAATTCTGAATTTGCCTCCAGTAGGAAAAGGGGAAATTAGATTTAGGGAAAAGCCTATGAGGACTGCATGGATGTACTACTAACGATCTGATTAGACATACACTAGCAGTGAAATTCACAGCGAAGGCTGATATCTGCACTGCAGTTGTGGTCTCCATGCCATTTAAGTCTTCCTATTTTTGTAAAGGGAATTGGACAATGAAATCCCCTGGACAACTTTGAAAAGCTCAGCTTTATTGTGCTAGAAGCTGTAAGACAACCCATGTCACTAACATTCAGATAGTTAACAGATGTGTACGTGCTCTAGATTCACTGAAGTAGGAGAGTAGCTATTGAAATGTGCCATTAAGCTTTGGCAATGACCTCACCTTCAGAACCCCTCGATCTTGATTCGGTGTGATGTCCTCTCCCTGTTCAGCAAGAGCTGCTGTCTGGACCTCTCCTTCATTCTTTGTGGCCTCGTCAGTTGTCATTGTCTTCTTTCATAAGCACAGACGCTGTCAAAACACACACAATATACCATGCTCAGTGGCAATTTGTATTTTCAGAGATCTACACTCCTCTAAAGTGTCCAGTGCTAGAGCACAAATCCAGAGAGGTATGAAACATTTTAGAAAAGTGACAGAGGAAACTTAACTACAAAGTTCTCCCATTTGACCTTTGCAGGAAAGAAAATCTATTAGCATAAAACTGATCTACATATACAAAGTGGAACATCCCTTTCTATGGAGGACACGAGCCACAAATTGTTAAAAAAGAAAATTTGTAAAACACAGAATCTAACTTGTATACACAACCAGGACTAGACCAATCTGATCTCCCATTGCACTGTTAGTGACTGGGAACAACTTTTTTTTAAACAGTCAATGAAAGCCAGATTTCTCCATGCAAGGCTTCCTCTGAATAGCCAATATGACTTCACCACCACTGCAGTCTACATAGTAGGATTCCAGGAGTGTCACTCAGAAGCCTAAAATGTCTGTTGAGTCAGTCTGAAGTGATGAAACAGCTACAAGCCTGGTGGAGAGCTCTTTTTGTTTAGAAGATCACCAGGTTCAATCATCAGTAGGGCTGGTGGGCTGTTCCCGTCCAATTTAAGTTTGCAGCCATTTTTGGCTTTTAATAAATACAAGTTACGCCCGTGTGACAAGCATGAGTTTTCAGCTACTAACAGTCTTGTTAATTCTTTGAGGATCTGTTTAGCAATACAGATCAGTGATAACCTCACACAATCACTCAATTACATGGAGTCATGGTGAGGTGTAAAGTTATCCTGGTTTACATGTTCTGTCATTGTCAATCAATCACTGCCATGTTTTGAGGCAACAGTATGACATCACAAATCAGCGTATCATGCCACAGAACGCCCTCAGATGAGTCTTGCCAATGGTCCTGGAAGGTTTAACACCAGGGACCCACAGCAAGAGCATGCTAGATAATCAACTGCTATGATGGGACAAAAAGACGGTCTCAAGCAGATGAACTCCAGATAATTCTGAGTTTGAAAGATTCCCACCGATGTGCTGAAATGGAACCCAAGCAGAGCAGAAGACCAGGACAGAGACCTGAGCACCAGAACTATGAGCCCCAAGTGTCCCATTCCAGTTAGCTAACAGATAGCTGTGTTCTGCATCCCTAGATTGCGAGAGTAGCACATTACAGTAGAAGCTTAGCAGAAAGGTGACAAAGGCATGGATGACAGTCTCAGCCTCTTGACCAACCGTAACAGATAGGCACAAGCGCTACCCCCATCAGAAATACACTAGCCATTTCTTCCGGGATCTTAGAGAGGAACCCATTTTAGAAAAACATACAAAAAGTTCAGCTTGGACCAGCCCAGTGTCCTCGTGACCATAAAGCTTCCAAACACAAGGTGACCAGCACGTGTGTTAAAGTTTGGTGGTAAAGATGCCAAGTAACATAGAAAACTCCTTCATTCCCTAAAAGGTAGACATTTCTGTTTACAAGGTATGGAAAACCATACATGTGCAAACTCCCCCTCATCCATCAGCCAAATAAGCCCGATCACTGAGGAGCTGTTTCAGGGCCCACAAGCTGAGAAAGTTATTTAGAACACTAACCTTTTTGTGCATTGTACTGCAAATTACTTTTGGCCCACAGTACATGTCAACCGTTTCCCATAGAGGATTATTTACTGTGTCTTTGGAAAATCAAAACCAAAAGCTATTTTTAAAAGCAGCAGCCCCACCCCAGATTCCTTGTTGTTTCTTCTTGCCCACCCTCCTGATCCATCTCATTTTTTGAAAATAAATTGACATCTATATCCAAAATATGCTCAGCACTGTACAGATGTGCCGGGAAGTATAATTCCCGCTCCAGTGAGCTGACATCCTGAAATCTCTGCATGCTTGTTGCCTTTTAAGATCCACTGCCTTTTGTCCTGTCAATGTCTTTCCTTGTTCCCTGTGTTGCAGACACACGCAGTAAAACAAGTCTCAAGACACTTGGTATTTTTATTTAAGCCCAAATTCCTGGAATCCTCTGCTTACATAAAAAGCTCAGCCTTTTTTTTAGAAGAGGGTTTAACCCACATGGCTGCAGAGGAAAGCTTGACAACATGACCTAAGTGTGCCCTTGACTACATCTGCACTGCACCTGGGAAGGGAGGTGTGATTCCCAACACATGTCGACAGGTGGTGGACTCTCCATCCTTACAGGTTTTTAAGTTCTGGCATGACAAAGCCCTAGCTGGGATGATTTAGTTGGGGACTGGTCCTGCTGTGAGCAGGGAGTTGGACTAGATGACCTCCTGAGGTCTCTTCCAACCCTAATCTTCTATGATTCTATGGCAGAGTCACACTAGCTTAGCTTGAGCTAGTGTGCTGAAATAGCAGCGTCGATGCTACAGAATGGGTGGTGGCTTGGGATAGCCATCCAAGCTTGGATGTAGAGGGTTGGGCAGGCTTGGACTCAGATGGCTAGCCTGAGCCGCTGCCCAGAACACAACGGGCACACTGGTATTTTCAGTGTGCTAGGTCAAGCTAAGCTAGTGCAAGTCTGAGTACCTGGGCTGAGAAACACATCCCCAGCTGTGCAGAGGCAGGTTCAAAAGCTAAAAGTCAAATAAAAAGAACCCCATGTTTTTTGTTTTGGTTTCAAAACCCATGATTTGTTAAGCCAATCACACAATTTCAGGGGTACTGACTCATGATTTTTGAACACTGAGGGCTGGCAATATTGCCTTCCTTCCCCTCAGTCTGGTATCTCATCTCACCACGTTATTCTTTTTGCCCTATTCCTCTTCCCACTTCCACCTCCTTCATTTGTCTCTTCCACATTCCTCCACTTTCCACTGCTCATGGACTACAGGCCTCAGAGAGAGACTAAAGTAAGTTTGTCTTTTAAACACATAGCTCAGATGGGGAGAGCAGAGAAGAGACGCACAGGGCCCAATGTGCCTGGTAAACTGGATTTCCTCTTGGAGTGCTAGGCCCATTGCTGCAAACAATTCTTGTTTAAAAAGATATACGATATGGCCATTATCTGAGAAAACACACTACTCGGGGTGTGGAGAGTAGAGGGGGGGAGTGTTCAAAAATCATGAATCAGATCCTGCCAAAAATATTATATATCATAAGGGTTTTTTAACATAACAAGTGTGCGGCTCTTTATTAGCCTTTAGGGTGTATTTGAAGATTTTTTCGTGGTTTTCACTGTGACAAAAAAGGGCTGAAGAAAGAAAGACGAGATTCTCACACGTGTGCAGAACCCCTTGGGCTGGAGCTTTAAGAAAAACACCAAGTCTCGCAAGCTGCATGATAGTAATGGCACTGAGTTGGCAACAAGGTCAGAAGGATGGAGGACAGAATTTGTGTAATTACAGACAGCCCTGCGACAACACCAGGCTCTTCTGGACTCATTGCGCAACCAGCTGAGGTTTTGACAATGAGGCAATTTTCTCCATCAAGGACACATGCTTTACAATACCCCCCCCCGATGAGAGAGGAATTGCCTGACATTTTAAAAATATTTCCTGGCAATTTCCTTATAATCATTTTTCTATTTTGGTAGCTGCACTGCTGTGCAATGCGTAATCAGGGAAACGCATGACGTAGAACTAAAAAGCAATTGTGTTTAGACATTAAACAGATCTATTAAACTAGTTACAATTGTGAAACTTTCCCACTGCCTTTGGCGTTGAGGCTAATAGAAACCAGTGGGAGAAATCATTCATTCAAGGATTTATAAACAGAAAACGGATTTTTCAAGTTTAAGTAGAGAAATCATTTGGTAAGGACACATCCACCTTTAAAGGTGAACACGACTTTGAACTCATGCTAACAGGGGAAACTGACTAGAGACAGTGTTGTTAAATACATGAGATAAACAAACAGAAAAGTAAAAAACATGCTTTGTTTAGTTAATTTCCCCTTACCTGTGGGTTTCGCACACTGGAACCAGGGAAAGAAAAACAACCACCTTTAAATGTCCTAAAGCCAGAAACCTTAGCAGAGGGACTTAGTGGCAGATATAATTGCAAAATTATCTAAAATTTTTTAAAAAACCAGATTGCATTTTAGATTGACAGTGTTCCTTGAGAGCTCTCTTTCCCAGTGATATTCATCTTTATACTATGTATTTTTTAAAATTATAAACATTTTGTGCACTATACACTCAAAGAAGCAGTTAGGGCAAAGACACTCTTGTATATCTCATTTTTTGTTTTAATTGAGAAGGGTTTTTTTTTCCCCCTTGGGACATCCACCCTAAGGTTTATTCGGTATTTAAGAGCTCATCTGTAGCTATGGATATTAACCCAAATAACAACAAAAAAGCTACCAACCAAACCCTACTGCACCCCAAAAAAGGGGTACTTACCCCAGCCAACAAGAAGGTAGCCTTTTTCTCTCTCCACACAGCTTCTATAAACACTTCTACTGCACTCATGTCCAAGGATCTCAAAGGTCTCTACAAATATTACAAAGCCTCAGAATTCCCCAAAGCAGCAGTTACACATTGTCCTGTTTTATTGGTGTGGATGATGAGGTACAGAAAGATTTACAAGACTTGCCAAACGTTACACAAGCGAGCCAACAGCAGAGCCAGGAACAGAAACCCAAAGTCCCAACTCGGAGGTCTGCGCTCTAAGCTACTGGACAATTTTTCCACGTGCCCACAAGTTACTGCTGTGTTCCCCCATAGTTCCAACAAGCACCTATCACAACAGAATAAACACTTCCTTATTGCCTACATAATGCCAATGTTTAGGCAGTTCCCATCACCAAAACCAATTAACCAGGGGCAGAAGAATTTGAAAGGAGATCATTTACTAAATCAATCCCGAATACCAACCTCTACCACCAGGCCAGCCTAATCTCAAGAATGATCAACTGTCTAGTGCAGAAACCATGGCCAAAGGACTGCAGCAGTTGCTGACTGTCTGCCGAGAACTGGTTGGTCAACAGATGCTGGCTCTCTTTATTTCCAGTTGCTCAATCACATTAAGAGACTATTAAAAACACATTCAGTACATCCTTAGTATTACTTTTTTATGTAAGCAATTACTGTCGTCACCACAGGGATGTTACACAATTGTGAATGGGAGGGGAGGTGGGCTGCGTCACAGCAAGCGAAAGGGAAGATGTTCACAAGATTCCCTTTTAAAATGTGGCCCATGTTATGACAGAGCCTGAGAACCCTTGTCTAGTGAAATTGCCTTTAGCTATAAAAGAGGGTGTTCTTTGGTCAGGCTTATCTGCAATTTATAGCAGCCCTTCCAGAGACACAAACGTAGCCAGTCTAGCTGGCTATGATCCACGTTTTCCATTAATTTGAAACAAGCAATGGTAGAAAAATCTGCCACTCACTGAGCATTTAACTAAAGTCTTCTGGCAGAGACAAATAGAGTCTTGCAAAGAGTCTTGTAAATGGGCTTTTAGATGTCAAAGCCTGACATTTTTCTTTACGGGACCACATGTATTCTGGCCAAAAGAAGGGAACTAATTATCTAAGACTTTAAAGGCCATGTCTACATCTAAAATTTTGCAGCGCTGGTTGTTACAGCTGTATTAGTACAGCTGTATAGGGCCAGCGCTGCAGAGTGGCCACACTTACAGCAACCAGCGCTGCAAGTGGTGTTAGATGTGGCCACACTGCAGCGCTGTTGGGCGGCTTCAAGGGGGGTTCCGGGACCGAGAGAGCAAACCGGGAAAGGAAACCAGCTTCGCCGCGGTTTGCTCTCTCGGTCCCGGAGCCAGCCAGCAAACTGCGGGGAAGGAGACCTGCTTGCTCGGGGTTCCGGGACCGAGAGAGCAAACCGGGAACGCCGCGGTTTGCTCTCTCGGTCCCGGAGCCAGCCAGCAAACCGCGGGGAAGGAGACCTGCTTGCTCGGGGTTCCGGGACCGAGAGAGCAAACCGGGAACGCCGCGGTTTGCTCTCTCGGTCCCGGAGCCAGCCAGCAAACCGCGGGGAAGGAGACCTGCTTGCTCGGGGTTCCGGGACCGAGAGAGCAAACCGCGGCGTTCCCGGTTTGCTCTCTCGGTCCCGGAGCCAGCCAGCAAACCGCGGGGAAGGAGACCTGCTTGCTCGGGGTTCCGGGACCGAGAGAGCAAACCGCGGCGTTCCCGGTTTGCTCTCTCGGTCCTGGAACCCCGAGCAAGCAGGTCTCCTTCCCCGCGGTTTGCTGGCTGGCTCCGGGACCGAGAGAGCAAACCGCGGCGTTCCCGGTTTGCTCTCTCGGTCCCGGAACCCCGAGCAAGCAGGTCTCCTTCCCCGCGGTTTGCTGGCTGGCTCCGGGACCGAGAGAGCAAACCGCGGCGTTCCCGGTTTGCTCTCTCGGTCCCGGAACCCCGAGCAAGCAGGTCTCCTTCCCCGCGGTTTGCTGGCTGGCTCCGGGAACGCGAGAGCAAACCGCGGCGAAGCTGGTCTCCTTTCCCGGTTTGCTCTCTCGGTCCCGGAACCCCGAGCAAGCAGGTCTCCTTCCCTGCGGTTTGCTGGGTGGCTCCGGGACCGAGAGAGCAAACCGGGAAAGGAAACCAGCTTGATTACCAGAGGCTTCCTCCTTCCACGGAGGTCAAGAAAAGCGCTGGTGAGTGTCTACATTGCATTACCAGCGCTGGATCACCAGCGCTGGATCCTCTACACCCGAGACAAAACGGGAGTACGGCCAGCGCTGCAAACAGGGAGTTGCAGCGCTGGTGATGCCCTGCAGATGTGGACACTCTCAAAGTTGCAGCGCTGTAACTCCCTCACCAGCGCTGCAACTTTCTGATGTAGACAAGCCCAAAAGGAACTGGCATTTCTGACAGACTCACATCCTAACCAGGTCCTGTTCTACCAGCACTTTGACTATACAGGACTAGGATATCGTTAGGTTTAACGTCAGACTGTCAAAAAGTATTCCCGGAGGGTCCTAAAAATTAAAGCCAAGTGGAAAGATAAATTACTTGGCAGCTTCTAGATGGTCTGTACACCTAGATGTTATGCTACTTGATGTACCACACATCCTGATATGCCATTAATTTAATGTTGATATGAGGGTGGGGAGAGCGGGAGACACAACAGGTGCAAAGGAAGGGATAATCAAATTACATCAATGTAGATATCTCCCTCCTGAATAGGCACCGATCCACTGAAGTGCATACCTATTAAGCAATCACTTATGCACATTTCACTTTAAGAGCATATTTAAGGACCACTGAAATGATGGAAACTCATGCACACGTTCAAAGGCAAGCATATTCTCAATTGGAGAATAGAAGTTTAGATGTCATGTGATAGAGCAGGGAATGAAACCCATCGCTATATCTAGCAACAATAGCAAAGGGTTGTTTTATTTAATATGGGGCAGTATTGCAGAATCTGATACCTTTAATTCTGAAACACTGCCTAAGATAGAGGAACACAAACATGCGGAAAAACCCCCTACATTCTAACTTAATGTTTTTAAATGGGCGAGACCAAAAGTTTTGATTTGGTTTTTAACAGCCAGATTCTATTGTGTCTCTTTCTCTTGCACTCTTTTCTCTTCTCCTGCTCCATGGCCCACCAAATCAGCTGGTTAACAAATTGTTTAGGAAATTGCTTCCTGTGGGAAATACAAAAAGCTGTTAACCTTTACTTTGTACAACCATTGCAAGTGGGCACAAAGCTGCTTAGGAATTCAAGAAAATGGGGGGGGGGGTCCTTGTTTTTAGCTATTTACCATTGCAAAGATTATCTGACAATTTAACATGGCGGCATAATCTGTAATGTAGGAGCAACTACAAACAAGTTTAAAAAAAAACAAGAAAAAAATTGAGGTCTTAACAAACCCTTCAAGTGTGACTATATAAACCAAGTTAATTGAATATGAAACAGTAAGGATCTGCCTAACTGAACAAAACAAGGCTGTCCCTTCCACCCTTGAATCCACACATTGCCCCTGTACTACCATGTACTGAACGTTAAGCAGGAACACACAGTAATACCCAGTTCACAATGGGTCTAGTCAAAAAGGACCCAGTACAGACTGCAGACCTCATATTTAACTCCGCTAAATAATTGTGAATTCTGGAGTTGATCAAAAGCAGAACTTGCAAATCTGTTGTTTCCCCAAACACAATCCAGCACATTAGTGTGAGCAGTGGAAAACATTGGCTTTCATTTATTATTTTCAACTCCCCAGACTGAGAATGATGGTAATCAATGCACCCAGGCAAATGAAGCACGCCACAATATGCAAAGATTACAAGTCTGTGCCCATGTGCCTAGAATCCAGAATATTTAGTCACCACTATGAAATGCTTTTCTTATCCAGATTTTGAAACAGCCATATGTACAGAAGTGAATTCCGGCTCTTGTTTTAGAAAAATGTTGTGCAATCATTACAAGAACGATAAAAAGACAATGTTCAGCTGTGAAGCAACTTTCTGGAATGTTCTCTACATCTATGTTCTGTGGTTGCAGACATATTTTTTAAAAATTCCTCTGTACTTCGATGATTTTTCAGACTGTCTAAAGCCACTGCCAGACATGTGGCATCACATATGTTGTCACGGGAAAAAATGGCAGTCTATAAAATATAGTGGAACCTTCTTAAAGTTGAAGTTGTTTTTCTTCAAACCACCCCTCAGCTACCACCCAAGTGTTTACTATCAAGTGGAATTTTACTACAAGCCATTTGCACTACATAGGTGTTGCTAACATCCAGTGTACAGAAAAGTATGCAAAGCAGAGAACAGGATGCAGCTGTATAATCTACCTCATGGAAACAGACAGGTATTACACATACTAGAATTTCAACAAAATAAGCACTACATCAGTCCTGATTCACACTTCCTAGAAATCAACACGCCAGACTCTTTCAAGCTCCAAATGGAAACTGGACTTTGTAAATCTCCGCTGGATGTTTGTATGAACGAAAAAGAAAGGATTTTGTGTTAAAAGAAATAAAGGAACAAAATGTCTAGCCATAAATCCATAAATCAAAAAACATTTCACCCTAACACAATTTACTAGCTGGAATTGTCTGAAATAATAATGATCTTCCTTTACAGGAGGGAAACTGCCAATAGACACGACAGAAATTTATGACAGCAAACAGCCAACTGCTATATAAAAATAAATTCATGGGATTCTTAATCCTAAACCATAATTTACTTAAAAAAAGAATAAGTAAACAGAGGACATAGTTTTAAACCATGAACCTAACCTAAGCTGTTAAGGAGGGAAGGGGGCATATCATTTGGTAGCCTTTTTAAAAATTGATTTCAGTAAGTAAGGAATCTGTACACCCCATGTTTATTGTATTATGAGCCATTTTATTTGTAAACCGAATGAAAGCCACATCACATGTGCCCGCACACACACACACCCCACAAAAAGAAAAAACTATTTTAAAAACAAACAAAACAACACGGGTATGTAGAAAACCAGCTTCTACTCAAAGCCAGGTTTAAGTTCAGAATTCCATGTGCTAAGAGGGTGTTACAGAACCTAACTCAAACGCTCATCCAAACAGATTGTAATACTTGCCTTTACAGAATTACAAGAACAACATTTTAAGAATGCAGAGCGCCTGAAGTTTATTTCCCATAGGCTAAAGAAAAAAGTTATTTGCTACTTCTGTGCAGCATTATTAAACAAGGGACACCATAAACCTTAAAAAAGGGCACAATTCTGTCAAACATTTTCAACTATTACAAGTCACTGAAGATTACTATAACTGAGAAAAAAAGAGGAATATCTATATTCTTCTTCTTCTTTGTACTCTTAGCAGTTTTGTATAGTTATTTTCACTCTTTCCTCTGCATAGACAATTTTGCTTCCAACAACAAACCATGGCCTCCAGCATGTCCTTCACACAGCAACATGGGAGACAAACATATTTTAAAAATAAAACATTTTTAAAATAGAAAAGTTAGTCTGAGAAACCACAAAAATAAAATAAAGTAAACTAATAGAGAGAGTCCGGGCAGGACCTCCAGTTACCTGTAACTTTTTTGAAATAGACTAGATTTTGAGCTTAGGTCGCTTTAAAACCACAACCATGTCAGTTAGCTGAATAGCTATCGGTATATACTGTCCATCAAATGGCACTCAAGTGATTAAACAGCTGTGTGTTGATTAGATAATGAAAACGGAAGGGGGTGGATGCAACAGCTGAAGTTTCCCTTCACAGTGTATGTGTTTTTGCCTGCCTTTGATTTAGAAAGCGGATTTTTTTCTGTTTTGTTTTTGAAGAAAATTGACTGACCAAAATGCTGACATACCCCAGGACAGAGGAAAAGAAGTGATTTTTCCCTGGTGACAGGCTTTTTTAAAGATGCCTATAATATAGTCCCTACAGTTACATTCTCTGCAGAGTGAAGTCTGAGATAAATGGTCTTTGATTCAGTAACCAACTGCAATTTGGATTTGAGAAAATATAACCTTCTTAAACCTGACACTGGCTCTCTGTCTCCAAATCAAATTATGCAGCTGCGGGGTTTCAAATCTGTATTGGAACAACAACAACGAAAATGAAATAAATAGAATAATTTGCACTCTGCTTGGTTGCCGTTAAGCAACAGATTTCTCCACTAGCCTGGCTGTGCAAATCTGATAAAAAGAAATCTTTAGTACTGTATTACTTCATTAGTCATTTATTTTGAGACCTGACTCAGTTCCCAAGAAGGCACATAGTGTTCTTCCTGAAACCACTTCAGAATTAGAGACACGAAGCAGCTCCAAATAAACTTCAATTCAATCTTCGACATGCATCTGCCCAAATGTTATATTTGGGTCTCTATAGAAAAAAAGAAGTTCTCTCTCTCTCTCTTTTTAATTACAGTCATACTATTTTTGGAACTCCATTTTTCTCTATGTACCTTTAAGTGTTTGTATCTCTAATTCAGATACACAAAATTTCATTAAAAACAAGGCAATATGTCAGGTATGTACTTTAAAATGTACCAGAATTTGAATTCAAAGATTCACAACTTTGTACAGTAATTTTCAGAATAGCTTTCAGCCTAACATTCAGATTTTTTCTTCTTTAAGAAAGGGGGGACAGCTATGAATTTCAAATTAACATCAGTTTAATCAAATTTGTCTGGATATACTTATCTTCTAGTGTGGGCGTTACGCAAGAAGCCAGCAAATGTACCACACAAAGTCATAACAATTAAAATAGCTCTTTTTTAATGAAAAGTTGCAATGTACATTGTTGAACCAAATGCACAATGTGAATTATGAGTCACTGGGCTAAAATGAACCCAATGTACTTCTAGGTTATCATCAGTTAGCTCATAGTTAAGACTGGCTGTTTCTCAAGGGGCGTTACAGAAATCAGGACTACATGTATTTTTCAGGGGCCCCTGTGCAGTTTCCAGTTTATCCCTTCCCAGCAAGGGGAGCAGTGAAGGCTCACTCCCTCACCTGGGAAGTTACAGTTGCCATCAGAGAGTCAAACACCTGGGTGAGATGGAAGCTTTCAACCCTATAACTTGTTGGTTTTTCAGGTGCCTACTAAAGATATGCACAAATGGCAAAAAGCATTTTTAAATGCCCATTTTTAAAGCTTACCACTACCAACAGGTATTGGGATCTCTCTCTTCTAGCAATCAGTCTCCTGGCTGATTTCTTAATTTAGGTTGTTAGCTTGTAAGATACATAGAACATAGAGCCTCCTTTTGGGGAAACTTATCCAATTATTTAGATTACATACAATGCAGCTGCACACTACAGTGGATGGGCACCTTATAAAAGAGTGTATAACAGCCAAAGGAATCCCAACAATGCTCATAGTGCACTAGAGCAGCTCCTCAGCCAAAGAGCCCTTTCATTTATATTTAGAGGTCTCAGCCACCACGTTGCCTGCAACCTTATCTGAACTTGTAATTACAGCACCATCTACAGGCGGCCATTGCCATTTTGGCATAGTTAGATTCACAGTTTCATTCTAATCCAAGTACAATTAAACTAATTAGGGAACACTAAAAGGAGTATTTCAAAGACACTTGTGCCAGGGTTAACTAAACAGTACCACTACCATAAGAAAATAAAAGACAGAAAGGGATGCCCATCCTCCCATGTACAATAATAATTGAATAAGTGCATTATGGATTTGCCTTCCTCTTAAGTACCAAGCATCACATACTGCCAGAAGCAGTGTATCAATCATCTTAGAAACCTAGTGTGGCAAATCTTATGTTCCTATTGTGCTTTACAGTTTTCCCAAGAAGCAAGGATAATTGGAAATCCAGCATTGGCCAGGGCCGCGGGGTCAGGGAAGACCTTAAATATATGCTACATTTCATTGAGAAATACTCACTTCCCTGGCAGTGTTTTCCATCCTGCACGGCACACCATATTGTGTGACTAATTACAGCATACACAACGGTTTCAGCACAGACCGTTTCAGCACAGCTGTGAAGACTTCACTGAGGACCCATGCTCTAGCATTGGAATTTCCCCTTTCTTGTAGATCCACTTTCAGACTACAAGACTATGTGTCAAAGGCAAGTATAATCATAGCATAGGGTACCTGACAACTGTATTTAACTATCTATTGCCAATCCTGTCTGTTCCCAAATTGGCAGGAAGTACAACTTCTGAAGACACCAAGAGCTACCTAACAAGCAGTGCTGAAAGGTTCCTGACAGTTTAAAAATAAAGAGAGAGCGGAGAAGCACAGTACATGTTGTGCAGCTAATATGAGGAGCATGTGTCTTAGCCACAGATGCGAACCTTTCTGCCCACCTAATATTCTTGTAACTTTCTAGTGGTTTTAGTTAGAATCCAACTCACAACCAGTTTTTAAAATATGTTGAATAAAAAGCCACCCTCACATTTAAGTAGTAGGAGAAAGTGAACAGTATGGCTCAATATCCTGCTGCTCTGAGTACCCACCATACTGTTGCCAACAGACAGCAGAACTGGCGAGGCCTGCCTGCATCCCTAAGAAGGATGGACTAAAGACAGTACTAACCAACAGCAGTGACATTTTAAAGAGATATAGGAGTTTTATGGATGCGCAGTTTCAAAGTACGGTACAAGCCTAAAATAATAATTTGCCTACTTATTCAGGCGTTGTTTGGAAGTGGATCCTTTATTTTTAAGCAATTTGGAAACATTAAAATCAATGACTAGCATGGGCAAAGTTCCTTTAGATTCAACCCACTGTATCCACATGTTACAAGGATCCCAATTTTAACAGGCATATTCGTACATAACATTCAGCATGCGTAGATCCAGCCTAGACACAACATCTTGGCTCAAGGAAGGCAGGTCACCTTTAATTTTAAAATCTAGAAGTCTAATGCCAGATTCTTAATGTTATTTCATAATGTCTGTTCCTTTAAGGGAGAGATTTATATGACACGAGACAAAACTCCAGAAACATCCATGGTCAATCTTTCCTCAAAAAAAAAAAAAAAAAAAGAGAGAGAGAATTGTATAGCTTCCATCAATGAGATGGGATTTAAAAATCACCTGTGAAACCTCCTGACTCCCATTTTGTATTTCCATCAGTATGGAAAAGTTATAGAAGACACCTCACACACATGCAATACAATATGCTATTTCCTGAACCTCCAGTTTTCAGTTTCTTGCTCCCTGAGTGGATGAGAGCCTGGTGAGGATGCTGCCATAAAATATATAAACATGTACACCACACCTGTTATTCCTGCCACTGGCAACTGTGGGGTAATTATGAACCCAGCATTACATTATGGCATCATGCTTAGCAAACACTCCCTAAATATAAATACATAATAATAGGGAGTGTGATTTCAAAGGTTTTCACAAGTTAGGAATAACAGCATTATAACAGACAGCCCCATCAGATTACAGAAGGTCATCTTTAAAAAGGTGTGAAAATATTTAAAATATCTGACTACCCACTGCTTGCTATTCTATTACTGCAATCTATTTTTACCATCTATTATGGTTAGTCTTCCTTGGTCACTTTTTCTTAAGAATAACTCTAGCTTATTTTAATTTCAATGCCCACAATCAAAACACAGCCTCAAATGGAGCACAGTCAGCCTTAGCGAAGTGTTAGTGAGGAACATGAACACGCATGCACATTTCTGGAAACCAGAAAAAAAAGAGCTAAATCTAATTTACCAGAGGAACAATGTGTATCTCCAGTGCCTGATCTGGGTGAGATTTTCCAAAGCACTCAGCGCTGACCTAACACTGCTCCCACTGAAATCCAGGATAAAGATTCCCAATGGAACTAATTAGGCCAACCCTGAGCACTAGTGAAAAGCCACTCGATGTGTGGAGATATACTTATTTATTATAAATCTCCCGACTTTATTACCTTTTGTTTTCAAATTCCATATCCATTTAGTTTTTCCTCCAGAATGAGTGTTTCCAGTTATTTTAAATTAAATATAAAAAGGCACTTAAAAAAATTGCTCAGTACCAGTAGTCTAGAATTCAGGAACGACACTACAGCAAGCCAAAGTACTGCTAAGTGGGGAATACATCTGTTTCAGATGGCCAAGAAGTTACTGTATAAACAGGAAGAACCAAAATATTCGAAATGACGACCACCTAGACATTCTTTTAATACACACATTCCAGCAAAACATCTCATATTCTTTGCATATGTTCAGATGTATAATTATAAAATGGCTGTTATGAAAGGTTTCAGAGTAGCAGCCGTGTTAGTCTGTATCCGCAAAAAGAACAGGAGTACTTGTGGCACCTTAGAGACTAACATTTATTTCAGCATGAGCTTTTGTGAGCTACAGCTCACTTCTTTGGATGCATAGAATGGAACACACAGACAGGAGATATTTATACATACAGAGAACATGAAAAGGTGGAAGTATGCATATCAACAGGAAGAGTCTAATCAATTGAGATGAGCTATCATCAGCAGGACAAAAAGAACTTCTGAAGTGATAATTGAAATGACTAGTCTCTAAGGTGCCACAAGTATTCCTGTTCTTGTTATGAAAGGGTACATTTGCTTGGGTGGCAACTATTCTCGCTGTGGTGGTTTCCATGTGTAACCACCACAGATTGGGATTTGTTAACCAATTTACCAACCTCAAACTCATTCTACCTGGGAAAGGGCAAGGACATGGAGAGCCAGCAGAAATCTCAGGAGTCAAAGCAAGCAACTCAGCAGAGAATTAGAGTGAAAATGAGCACCGGCCAGCTGGGATGAGTATTTTAGTATGGTCATTAATTGAATCAACATCAGCACAGAGCAGCGGAACTTAAAATGAGAAATCCACAACGATAAGGAATCTCCTCAGGGCTGCTTCAAAAGGCAGGACTAGCTCTGAAAACCCAGTGTTGGAGTTTGAAAAGAAGAGAGAAAATAGCAAGACTCCATCTGGAGGAATTCTGTTGCTGCTTGACAGGCCACAGCCAGTTCCAGAGAATGCACTCTACAGATTCCACAGGGTAAGGAGAGCACAAGGATAGGAAAGAGTTTAGCCCAGGGATATAACGAGACACGGGCATGAGTGAGGTGAGTGAGTGACAAGAAAGCTAATGATCACTAAATCCCCAATCTGAAAAGACTTACACATGTGCTTAACTTTAGGCACTGAAGTTAAGTATCTGCTTTAGTACTTGCAGAATTGTGGGCCTCACAAGTAGTTTGTTCTGTAATTTAGGGAATCCTAGCTCCCTATATGCTGGTTATATCAGAAATCCTACACTCAGCTACTATAATACTGTGCATCAATACTGCACCTTTAATCCAAGGATTTTGCGGTGATTTACGAACAATATGCATAAGAGATAACTGAAAAGCAAATAATACCCATTTCCCAGATGGGCAAATGGAGGCACACAGAAATTAAGTGATACAAAGTTTAGTGACAGACCTGTAAAACCTACAAGCCTGGACTCCTCAGGCCTCTGCTCTAGCCACTACATCTAGAGATTAGTAGTCTAGCTGAGGTGTTTTATAAGCATAAATTAATCTTATCCTACAATCATGAGGGAGATATGTAAGCAGTGAGTGACTGGCTGAGATGCAGACACAACTGAATATTTTAAAGTGTTCAGACAATGCAGGTTGGTATAAACTGGAAGGCTGGATCCATAGTAAAAGTAGTTCCCTGTAAGTCAGAAGAGTCTGTACTGTTTAGTGGTGAACTTAAGACTCTAGAAAGACTGCAGGTGTAACCACAAGGAGGAAAAGTAACTACCAATTAACCCAATGTTTTTCCATCACAGCAAACTGTAGCACCACTGTTAAGCAATCTGACAGGAGCCACCAGGCATTATGGTGGGGCAGTCCAAGTAATAGCTGTACACCTGAGACTTCTTTAAGCCCTGTGTACATAAATGGTTTAGTGTTGATACTGAATCCTATGCACCAGGGTGAACAATAATTCCTGTATATACTGAAATACAAGATTGTTGCAGGGCCAAGTCATGCTTCCTTTGGGAGGGCCCGGAAATGCCATGAGTGTCAGCTCAGTTTTCTCCAAATCAGACACGGGACTTGGGGTGGGTGGGTAATGCAGCTTGGCTCCAATAAGCTATGGATGTTCTAAAGATGCTACCAGGATCTGTGGAGATAATTCTGCGGCTCTTGGAAGGATGGATATATATATCATGCTGAGAAAGTATTAGCATTATCTGAAGTGGGGAGATCTATGCAGGGAGGTGACATTCTCCCCAAGCGAGCCCTCCCCTCCACTCACATGGAGATTGCAGAAGCCGCCCTCCCCCAGGCTCAGGAGGTGGAGGGATGAGATTTTCAACCAAATTTGGTCAAGAAGAGCAGGTTTTGTAGTAATTTCCTTCCTTCATGGTAAGAATTCCTGAGGGGATAATCTCACCACTGATCTCCACACAACACAAGGTGATTTTTATATTTACGCACCCAATCAGGTATACAGCAAAACCTCTCTCAGATGTCTTTGAAAAGTAACATACTGCAAAGTCTAATTGGAAAAAAAGGGCATTTTCAGCTCTCTCTACTGCCAGCATTATGAGAGGACTCCAGTACCTCAGGTGATGCTCAGGGACCAGAGTGTGCTCATGGACATGCACGTTTCATCGTTGGATGGGAGAGGATGTTTCAAACATAAAAACATCTCTTTTTGAAACAGCAACTAGTTCAAAGAGTCAAGGCAATAATCGTTTCCACTGGGACTGGAGTGGCAACCCACATATCAGAAATCTTATCAATCGTATCAGAGAAAAGGTGGCATTGGCTATAGTTTTCACTATTGTCCTCAACTTCACTAAGAGTATTCCTTTTAATGAAACTAGTTTATAAAACCAAAAATGGAATACAAGAGCAGCAATTATAAAACACTTCTCAGTCAGTTGAAGATGCTTTAATTCTGGCCTCTTAACAAGAGAGTTAAGTAGAGGGCCTGCATTATCCCAAGTCTGGATGGCCAAAAACAATTATTTCAATTGCAATTGCTGTTTAGACAAAAACATTGTTACTCATATGACAGACCGGATGAACTGCAATCAGTGCTTCAAGCTTTATAGAACCCCTCACCATTATTCTATGTCCCAGTAACCTAGAGAAAATAAATGATAGCTTTTTTCCTGCTAATTTTTCCTGTTTCCCATTGATTTGAATGGGATCAAAGCAGGCATCTGCAATTTAAAGCTGTTGTAGCTCCCCCAAGTGGCAGTCAGAAGTGCTCAAAACCCTGAAGGGTGAAGCTAACTCTCTTGACGTCTGATTTTCAAGACAGACCAAACTGTTTTAAAAAGTCATTTTTGCAAAGCTGCACACCAGCTCTTCATAACATTCACGCATTCAATAGGTTTCAAACAATAATACATAACCTGTCCTCTTGTGTGGCTTCGCCATCATCACTTGATTACTCTCTAGAGTTGAAATACAAGTACTACAGTATGTTATACCACCTTGCACAATCCTGGTCAGAGCCTCTGGGAGCTATTATTTCATTATTTCTGTTCTAATCAAATGTCTGAACAACATTATACTTTCGGGGAAAAAAACAAGTGAACTTTTAAATCAAGGACATTCCGTAATTCTGGATTAATAATAATTGTATAATCTTACTGCCAGTAAATTGTTCCTGATTAATGTGATTTTAAGTAGTCCCTGCACTCTTTTGGACGCAGTGTCTGAAAAACAATTTCAGTCACTGACTAAGGGCCCAACGGTGCAGGGGATTAGAGATTTATACATAGAATTCTGTAACTACCGGGGATGCTTTCAAAACATGTTTATGTGGTGTTTGTCATGACAACAACCACATTTACACACAGTCTCAATATATCAAAAATAGCCCGTAAGTTTTAGATGTAAATTCTTCAGAGCAGGGACTGTTATTTCCATAAAGCACTAACCATTTATAGAACAATACAACTACAGACACTTTTCCATGTCATAATAATTTTTTTAAATCAATTATTTATTTTTGGGGGGTGGGGGGGGAGAAGAGGTACAATATCAGACACAAAATGAAGGATGAGATTTAAACACAAAAAAAATTAAAAGATGCATAGATTAGTTAGGTGCCCAGCTTATAGTATTTCAGCAGGAGTTGGGCACCTAACTCCTTTTAGTCAACATTGGCAAGCTCACCCCAAGTGTTATTCAATTAAATAAATTAAGGTAGCAACAGCCCTGGAACTTTTTTTTCTCCCCAGTTTTACATAGCTAAGTGTACAACAACACTTAGAGAAATTCTGAAACTTTACAGAAGTATTAAAGGAGTTTCCCCTTTAGGAACCTGAAACATCATTGCAGGGGGAAGGACCAGACCACCTATAAGATTTCTCTCAATCTTAATAGCGAATACCATGAACTAATCCCCAGGGCAAACGCTCTTTCCTAGACCAATTCACACGCAAGATTTAAGTGACCCTTGTCATTAAAGCCCACTTTGTTATGCAGTAACGCATTGATGTTCATGAATGATACAGTTCGATTTGTGACTGCTTACATTCATCTCTTTTCAGGGGGTTATTTAACTGTTTGAGCTTAAATTTAGGATAAAAGTTCTTTCTTGGGAGCATATTTTTACTCTATTATACCTCACAACATATGAAAAAGCTTTTTAAAAGGTGTTCATAACAACTCAGAAATGCTCTCCATATAAATACAGACTTAGTTAGCTAGAACATTTAATAGTCTAGTAACTGCATTATAGATCGTTGATATTAAATAACGCTGCTATTACTTAATTCAAAGGATGTTAACACATGGGATCTCACAGTTGCCTAACAGATAGACCTGTCCTGAATTCAAATGGATACACTAGGTACTAGTTAGTATCCCAAACCTTTGGAGAAAGTCCTAGGACTACAGCAGTTTCTACCTGTCACCTCTCAAATCTATCTTCTACCCTTCCATACAACTTTCCTTTTCCCTGAAGGGCACCACTTTACTTGCCCATCCCTGTCTTCACAGCTCTCCTTAAAAACATCCTTCCCTGACCTGTTCCTCTGTGCCTCTCTCTCCTTCTGTTGTGTGGACTTGTCTTAGATTGAGCTAGCATGTTATTTAGACTTTGGCCTTCTCCATTGAGGGGGCTGTGCCTTCCATCACTAACAACCCACTCCTAGCCAAGTGAAAAGGATTCTTCTCCCTTTTTATCATGTCTATACTGCAATCAAGGGGTGTGATTGTAGCTCATGTAGACATGCCCACCCAGAACCCTGAGTAACACCTGCCTTCTTTATCACTGAAAACTTAATCCTTCCTCTTTCCCATGCTCACAACTTTGAGGTCATATGTGATTCTTCTTCCTGTGTTTGCAGTCTCTCACTCAAATTATTACTTATTCCACTAACGTCTCACAAAAAGTCCACTCTTCCCTCACTAGTCCCACTAATAAGTAAGGCATGGACAAGGGTTTTCATCTCTTGCCTCATTTACTGTAACTTTCCACTTTCCTGCCTTTTCAAAAAGCTCATGCTGAAGTCATCTTCCTTGGTAACTGCTTTGATTAAGTTACCCTTCTCCTAAAATCCCATCCTTCCTTCCACTTATCAAATCCAAGCTTGTTTTCCTCAGCTTCAGGTCCCTATATAGACTCAGCCCCAATGACATTGAATCTAATCTCCTCCTATACCACCCATCTCTTCCATCCTCACCCCCTTCCTACATTCCTCCCAATTCGCCTGCCGTGCTGCTTCCCTCGTCTTTCTTATGATTAATTTTACTCCCTCTCTTACACTCTCCACTGGCCTTAGAAAAATCTGCCAGCCCCACCCTTTATTTCTCTGAATCACTCCTCCCCAAGAATCCTCATTCTCTTCACCAACTAGCCCCCCTCATTCTCCTTCCCTCATCTTTATCTCTATGTAGTCTTGCATTTGTCTCATCCACATTAGGATACAAATTCTTCAGGATAAGGATTATGCCTTGCTTTGTAAAGCCGAGTGTAAAATTTACATCACTGTGCAGACTATAGCAATGGAAGGGGTTTTTCTCATCATTGCAGAAACTCCACTTCCGTGGGCAATAGTAGCTAGATCGACAGAAGCATTCTGAGCGCTATAGCTATGTCGACCTAAGTAAAAACAATGAGGAGTCCTTGTGGCCCCTTAGAGGCTAACAAATTTATTTGGGCATAAGCTTGTGTAGCCCAGGCCTTAGTAAGAGTTAGAAATGGAATACACCTACAGGGTTATTTTGTCCCTTTCCTGCCTAATTAGGCCTTTTCTCTATAGTGCATCATCCTGTAGTGTTTTGTCCAACCCAGTTTGAAATACTTTGTAAATACAGATAAATTTATTAGAGGATCTTAAAACACTGCAGAGCCAAATGGGTATTTATTCCTGTTTTATGGATGGGGAAACCAGAGATAAGGAGTTGAAGTGACTTCCCTAAGAGGACAAAAATGTAGTCACAGAGGCAGTTACAAAACCCTGCTCTGTCTCTCAAGTCCCCTGCTCTAACCACTATGCACATTTACCTCCTAGATTGAGCCAGTGGGGCTTCAACCCCCTTGGAAGATTACTGCAGGGTAATTTAGCCTACTGTTTGGCATTTTTTCCTGCTATTTAACCTAAATCCCCCAAACATTTTTAAAAAAAGTAACTGTAATACCAAGACATGTCTGTGCCTAAATTAAGTGTGTGATCTTACTGCAACACTTTGTCCTTTCACTCCCCTTCATCCTCCTACTCCCTAAATATTTGTTGCCCTCATTCATGACTTTGCATCTAATATTACATCATACGATCGTCAGGGCAGGGACTACATCTTTGTTCTGGGAAAAAAAACCCCACAGCACTGCAAACAAATTGCTCTTTTTTCAGTTTCATCCCACTTCTCCTTGATACTATGCTTTGGATCTCGGTAATCATTTCCTCTGCCTCCTTGGTTTTTATACCCCTCAGATACTTGCTGTAATTCAAGAGCTTGTAAGGTATATTACAACATTTAAAATCAAATATAAATAGAATTCAAAAACATTAAAAGCCAGAACATTCAGGACTCAAAGTAGAATTTGCAGATTGAGAGCAACATCCTCGTCTTTCTTCATTTTCCACTTAGGAATACCTTATTTTGACCCAATCCAACCGTATCTTTATGAAATTTGCCAAAAGGAGGCACCCTTGTTTTTCCCTGCGCCAAACAGCATTTCTTTGGCTCCTAGTCCATTATTACATTTATGGGGCAGTGTTCACACATGGTTCCAGGTAACCCTCTCGCTAATGCAACCTGATTAATCAATGAGGATGGGGTAAATAATGTTTTCAATCCTGTTTATAACACCAGTTTCTACGGTGACTAAGAAGTGTTTGAAATCAAGTTTAAGCCTCTTTCCCAACCCCTTGTAGAGAAAGTTTTGGTTTAAATGACCTGTCCTAAAAAAAAAGGTTGATATTTGAGGAAGCAATATTTAAATGGAATCAATTCACTCATCTGATGAAAAGAGACTCCCCAAATTGGCACCTTAAGGGCACTGTCTACGCCAGGGATTGGTAACCTTTCAGAAGCGGTGTTCCCAGTCTTCATTTATTCACTCTGATTTAAGATTTGGTGTGCCATTAATACATTTTAACATTTTTAGAAGGTCTCTTTCTGTATGTCTATAATATATAACTAAACATTTGTTGTATGTAAAGTAAATAAGGTTTTAAAAATGTTTAAGAAGGTTCATTTAAAATTAAATTAAAATGCAGAGCCCCCCAGACTGATGGCCAGGACCCAGGCAGTGTGAGTGCCACCGAAAATCAGCTCGTGTGCCACCTTTGGCACGCATACCATAGTTGCCTACCCCTAGTCTACACTGTGGAACTGAACATAGCAAAGCTCTGTTTGTTTATGATGGTCAATTTCACTCACAGACAGGATCAACTAAATGGTGCATCAAAGGAGGAACCTTGAATATAGCACTGGAAATATGAACCAGAATTAACCATCTGGAGACATTATATATTATTTCTGAGTTTACCCATCAAGGACTCTTACAGCTCTTCAGATAAATAATATTCCTTTGTGGCACTGATATGCACATCTGAATATGCACTTAGCAGGAAAATAACAACTTCACAAGAATGAGAGAAAAACGAGGGCAAGAGTCTTCAGTCGTGTTTATTTTGGGTTATATATGATAAT
The DNA here is from genome assembly GCF_007399415.2 of Gopherus evgoodei. Lineage (NCBI taxonomy): Eukaryota > Metazoa > Chordata > Testudines > Testudinidae > Gopherus > Gopherus evgoodei. Next base: position 137,299,781 of record NC_044325.1, on the reverse strand, counting down.
TGCACTGAGATATACGTTTACTTTTACAACCCACGGGACATTTTTAGGGAGGTGTCATTACACAGAAACCTCATTTTGTGACAACACTGTGCTTTCACAACTCGATTAAAAAACATCCTCCCCAGTGCACCATTATCATGGCTGCAGACCATGTTCCAATTCATTAAAGAGCACTGCTGTAGGAAGTTGCAAAACAGTATTTCAGCGAAGGATACAGGGCTGCCTATAGTGAAAGTAGACCACTTCTCAATCAGTTGATCTAAAATTGTTTGAAAACAGGTGAAATCTCAGATATGGGACAAAGAATATTAATCTAGAAATAACTTTTTAAATGACTGGAATAAACAGGGTGGATTTAGAATCAATTTAACTTAAAATTTCCAGATCAAAATGATATTTAAATATCACAGTTGTAACATAATTAGACAAAAGTTAGAAGATTCAAAGCAAAGACTCCTAACTCACTTTTTTCCGTGAGAGTGAGATTAAAACAAATTCTGCAACTACTTTGATTTTGCTGGAGGCACCCAGGGTAGATCTGATATGCATATACTGTGAAAATTGAAACACGTTTCCTCCTCTCCCTCAATCATTTGCTTAAGGTTTGATTTAATCCGGTCCTTTCACCTGGCTCTTTCAGAATTTAACGGCACCAGCAGACTCTCCCTATTCTCCAAGAGTACAAGCGGCACATCACAACAGTTTAAGCAGATTCATTTATTTATTACATTCCATTCCCCCCCCCAACAAAAAATGTAACCCCAGCCAGCAGATCCTAAAGCAAAAAAAAAAAAACTAGCACAACCTACGGACACTGCCTTCCCTATCCTTGCATAACTGCATCTGTAGAGATAACACTGTTTTGTAAAAACAATTTGAAATCCTTGGTTAGGAGCAGAGCATAAGGCAGAGCTACCTCCCAAGGTTAAGGACCACGACAGTCACACAGATACTCCACTCTCACAGACCTTCCATACACAGGAGGCTTCTCCTGTGATACTTACCCGGGTTCTTTAGCCACAGCACAAATAACCCACCCGTTCTCCAGGTTCTTCCTGATCCCACATCCCATCACGTTCCTTCGCCCCCTTTCCGCCAGGCTTCCTCAATTACCTTCCTCCAATGTTACTATTACCACCTGGCTCTTACATAGCGCTTTAAATAAATATACCCAGTGCAATATGTACAGCATTTCCGTTTGCAGCTCTCCCTGACCTCCTAGCCCAGGGTCTCAACGTTGCTGGTTATGGGGGTGGGGATTATATCCCCCCTCACGCTCCTCTCAGCAGAAATATTAAAATTGACACGGTCTCATTGTATAAACCTTCCCTGTTGCCGGGGGTGTAATTCATCTTCCTCCCTTCCGCCCCCCCCCGAAACACCCACACTCCCCAAAATGTTCCCTTGGGGGATGTAATTCTTCTCCCCTTTAACATACATCCATGCAGAAGTCATACAAGGTGAGGGGGGCGGTCTGCGATGGTAAGGGATAAGGAGGAGGGTTTGGGGGACACAGGAAGGGGGAAGCAGGGAGAGACATGGGGTCCAGTGGGGGGGGGAGACTGTACCCAAAGTTGCCCATGAAGCTACCCCTGGGGGGGCTGCCTCTGACTAGGGGGCTGCCCCTAGGGGGTGAGGGGCTGCGCCTGACTATTGGGGGGCTGGCCCGGGGGGGGCTACGCGACCCCCCTCGAGGGGGCTGCCCCTAAGGCGGACGGTGGGAGGGAGGAATCGCCCCTGCTTTAAGCCGCGGTCCCGACATCCACCCCGGGGGCGCCGGTACCTGCCGCGCCGCCGCCGCCGCCTCCTCTGGCTCCTGCGGCCACCGGGCTGCCGGGCTAGGACTGACACCAAGCGCCCGGCCGCAGCCGGCCCCGAGACCCCCGCCTGCCCCCGCTAGGCCCCGCCCCTCAGAGCACCTATTGGCCGTCGAGACTGCCCGTCTTTGTCATGGGCACCCGCGGCGCTTCTTCATTGGCTATCGCTCCTCCCGTATGTAAATAAGACGGCTTCTTCTCAGCCTCCTTGCCTGGAGTAGTCCGCAGCCTTGAGCTCTGTTTGCAAGAGAGGGGCAGCGCAGGAGCCAGACAAACTGAGTACAACTCCCCCCAAATCGTCAGTGCAACCGCCCGCAGCCCCCACCCGTACAACCCCCCCAAATCCTCAGTGCAACCTCCCGAATCCTCACCGCACCCCACCGCAGCCCCCATGTAACCCTCCAAATCCTCACAGCAACCGCCCGCAGCCCCCTTTTAGCCCCTAAATCCTCACTGCAACCTCCTGCAGCCTCGTGCAACCCCCCCAATGCTTACTACAACCGTCCGTAGCCCCCGTGCAACTCCCCAAGCCGTCAGTGCAACCCCCCAATTCCTCAGGGTACACCCCCCAAGACCTCGTACAACCCCCAAACTGTCAGTGCAACCCCCAAAGCCTGAGGGCAGCCCCCCCCAAGACCACGTGCAACCCCAGAACTGTCGGTGCAACCTCCTAGCCCCCGTGCAAACCTCCCCAAATCATCAGTGCAAGTGCAACCTCCTCTCCAGCCCCGGTGCCTTCCACCAAACAGTCAGTGCAACCCCTAAACCTTCAGTGCAACCTTCCCCTCGCCCCCGGCCCGCCCCGTGCAACCCATAACCCCAAACCCACACATCAGCCCATGCCGATGATGCTGCGTGGTACAACGGAAAAACCCAATCCATCTCAAACGCGGTGCTGTAACAAACATGAAACCTATACGAAAGCAACGATACGGAACTCGGCGGTAATCAAGCAACTTACAACGGTTCAGGGCAAAGATAAGACCTTAGTGGGAATTTAGACTGGAAGATTAGCACAACTTTCATTGCCTGACTGTAGCAGGAGTGCAACCCATTATAATATTCAGAGTCCCCAAAATAATATCAAGTACATATCCACTGCTTAAAGTCTGGCGTTTATAAATCTCGGCATTATTACTTGTAACACCTCAAATTACTGCAACCGGAAGATTGGAGAAGTTATTTTGTATCCCTTTTTCAGTATGACAGCACTTGGTACATAGTTTCACTGTTTCCACTGTATAGTCAGTTTCGCCTGGGGTTTGTTTGGGTGCTTGACGCAGCAACAGTAGAAAGAAAAACATGTTACTAGGATTCCTGATCATGCAGATTGTAAGGCCATACAAGGGTGCAGAGGAATCAGCAGCAGGTATAGAACCTGGGGTTCCTTGATAATTATTTATTTTCTATTTGCTAGATGAAGTGGCCCTGTTCCTTTAAGCAATTTCTTTTCACTGGAGCAAAACCAAGCAACAGACTTGTGGCTTCCATTCCCCTGCTTTTCTCTTCCCTCCATTTTTACCTACAAATACAGACATTTTGCTACCATTATTTGGGGAAGTAGGTGGTTGGGTAAACTACTCTATACCTAGATCCACTGGCCCAGATTTCTGGTTTTCAGAAGGGCTGAGGACACAGCAGCTCCCCCATGGTGACACCTTCTGGCCAGGTTTTCAAAGGAGTTCAGCACTCAGGGGCTGAGCGAGTATGAAAAATTGGGCCACTTGTTTGAGCTGTGGCCACTGTTGCAGCAACAGCTATGAAATGGCTGCTTTGTGACCAGGGTGGAAGGAAGGAAGGGGAGGGAAAAGGGTCCTACCTAACTCTCTTTTATTAACACAAAGATGGTGAACAAGAGGCCCAATTTAAGGCCTGCAGGATCCTGTCAGTGTATTCCCCACCCCTCTTAAAGCAAAAACTCTATTCTCAACCCACCTCTTTGTGTATGTCTGGATATTGCAGCACTTATGGCATGTTATAAACACAGTGTAGAAACACAGCAATAATGGAGGGGGAGAATGGAGTTAAACACTAACTGCACTCTTCATATCCCTTGTTATTGTGGGTTTAATATTAGACTAGCAGCACCGTTAGCTGGACATATATTTTTCCTTGACTTTTAAAAAATAGTGAATAGAGAAATAAATCCTTTGTGGTTATCTGAAAGTTAATGATAGAAAGGAATTATTTCAGAGCAGACGTGGACTGTTGCAATAATCAGAATACCTATTGTTTGGTTTAAAAAAGAAGTTTGTTAATTGAAAATGCTAATCTGGGCTGGAGAACCACCTTAGATTAGAAAAAAAATCAAGTTTTTTTTAAACTATCTTTTTCAGTACTAGCAGCAAGGAGTCCTGTGACGCCTTATAGACTAACAGACATATTGGAGCATGAGCTTTTGTGGGTGAATACCCACTTCGTCGGATGCATCACCCATGAAAGCTCATGCTCCAATATGTCTGTTAGTCTATAAGGTGCCACAGGACCCTTTGCTGCTTTTACAGATCCAGACTAACACGGCTACCCCTCTGATAGTTTTTCAGTACTGTTGAACCTGGTTTACCTTTTTGTATCACTCAGCCTGGACAAGGAAACTACCCTAGTTACTTGTATTTCTAGTCAGTTTCACTTTCAGGTTTTCTTGCAGTAGCACAAGTGCTGCAGTGTTTGGGTTGGACACACTGCAAAAGGGACCTAGATAAGAAATATTTAGTGAAGACACTATGGCCATTGTTTTAGCAGGACTCAGAGTCAGCACCCACAGCTAGAGTCAGATTTTCAAGACAGCTCAGCTCTCACTTGGGCACCAAATTAGGTAGCCAAATTTTCAATCAAGCCTTTGCCTCCAACAGGCTGAACTCTTAAAAATCTGACCTCCAGTTGTGGGTGGTAAGTATTTCAAAATCCGACCCTGATGTCTTTTGAAAATGTGTCTCTATTTGACTGACAATCAGTACCCAGAGGCTGTAACCAGGATCAGATTCAGGACCCCATTGTCCTGAATGCTATATAAATATGAAATAAGGCATTTCTGTTCATTTTAGGAATGCTGGTTCTTACAAATCTGCATTTTGACCGGGTTATTTCCCTGTATGGCTACAATAGCTGACCAAAGAATGTGCTTGGTTGTCAATGGATTTATAATGTTTAACAAAGTCTTCCTTAGAACTTCTGTTCTGTGATACAATGTTGAAGAATGTTAGGTTTTGCATTTTGAATTAGACACCGCCAGCACAAGCTGGAAACAAGGAATTTAACTTGAAGCTGAATGTTCAGATAGCTAGTTCACTGTAACAAGGACTCACTCACTTTAACAGCATTTCCCTTCTTTAAAATATAGTGGGGAAAATATGGATCTTACTAAATGTCACTGATAGTAAAGAAATGAAATATAGGAGAGAAGAAAGTTTACCATCATGATTTTTATTCTGAATTTAAACATTTTCTAGAATATTGAAAGATACATTCTTTCCCCGTCCATATCCTAAACAGTTTTAGTTTTCCATTTAACTAGCAATTGTGTGTTTCTAATACAAAAAACCAACCAAACAAAAAAAAGCAAACTGATCACTTTACTGATCACTTTACTGTTATTTTTGTTCAGAAAAAATGCATAATTCTAAGAGTCCTCAACTTTTTATCCTAGACACCAGCAGGGGGAGATCACACATTGGTTTTGTGTTGTCCCACAAAAATGGTTGCTTTTTTACAATCTCTAGGCCAGAGGGTGATGGAATTTTCTTTCAAAAAGATCTTTAGAATCCAGATGACATTCCATACCAGATTCTAGGTACTTTAAAGACACATCAGTGTCCATTTTACTCCTATTTCTCCCCCCCCCCAACTCTTTATTTTATAGTAGAATTAAAAAAGGAGATTACAGTTTAAAAAACACATTAAAATAACAGTGAGACTGACGTAAACTCACAAAAGCCAGGAAATTCACAGTTAAGGCAGCCACTCTGTCCTCGATTCACCCTATTTGTGCCAGCGTATTGCAGCACATACGTTATGTAAGATCACAATGTTCCGAGCCCTCTGCAATGCTTATGTTAAAGTGGTTGACTTTAGAGCAAAATAGAAGCCTCAGATTGCTTGTTTTTCTCTCAGGCTTTCATAAGTGAATTTGGAGCAGATGAGTAAGTGAAGCCTTAAGAGCAGCAATTTCAGCTAGGTATATGGCTGACAGACTTCCCTGTAGAGATCTACCAATGCACCACTCCAGTTTTGGGGTCACATAAAGCTCTAGCAGTGGGCCCCCCTGCTATGTTAACCACATTTTTCAGTCCTGCCCATCCCCCTCTCCCCAGCTCTCCTAGTGCACTGAGTCATGACCAGCAGCAGCCTCTGCTGCTCCCCTCCTGAGCCCAGACAACACATTCAACTCCAAAGCACCTCAATCCTAACACAAATACCTTGTTATTTCAGTGCTGGGCCTCTCTTGAGCAGATATTGCCAATTGTGTAAGCCTCTATTTCCTGGCTTTGGCTGTTTAGGATATAACCTTAATACCATTTAAAACTTACTGTAGCTTTTAGTATTTGCTATGCAAAAGTTATTTAATATTAACCACAGAAAAACATGGGATAAGAATGTACGTTGGATATTTGTATGGGAGCACATTTAATATAGCTTGTAAGTTAAATATAGATACAGAGGCGTGTTATCTATGTATACTTAGATGCTATGGTAGTAGCTGGCTGGGGGTGGGGGGAATAAGGTAGTTCTAGCCATGGCATAGCATTATTTATTATTACTAAGGATGCTATGCCATGGCTAGAACTACCTTATTCCCCCCATTCCCCTGCCCAGCCATCTACTACTAAGGATGCTGTTCAGAGTTAGTGATGGTGTGTAAGAGGTGTGGTGGTTCTTTGCGCTGAGTAGAGCAACATCTGCAATAACACAAGTTACCACCTCATCCTCCATTTGATGTCAGTACCCTGTACTGGCTCGGGTCATAGCTACACCACTTCCATTGTGAGTGGCCTTTGCAGTTCATCAGCTTGTATGCTCAAGTTAACCATCATCCCAGTGTTCGTTGAGGGCCTGGGGCTGGGAATCTGGAGCAGAGGGAGGAAGGGAAAGAACCTTTATCACTGAGAGCTGCTTCCTCTGCTGGTCTGACAGAGTCTAACTTTGTTAACCTTACTTGCCAGTTTGGCACAACTTTCAGCCCCTACCAGCTGGCCCATGAGGTGTCTAAGCTGACCGGTACAATGTATAACAAGAAATGATGTATAGTATGTTGTGTCTAGAAAGAATGCAGCCAGGACCTGCTCCCTTATCGTTAGTCTAGGCCAGTGGTTTTCAAACTAGGGCCACCGCTTGTTCAGGGAAAGCCCCTGGCGGGCCGGGCCAGTTTGTTTACCTGCCACGCCTGCAGGTTCGGCCAATCGTGGCTCCCACTGGCCATGGTTCACCACTCCAGGCCAATGGGGGCTTCAGGAAGGGTGGCCAGCATGTCCCTCAGCCAGGACCACTTCCTGCAGCTCCCATTGGCCTGTCCACAGTTGGCCAAACATGTGGACGTGGCTGGTAAACGTACCGGCCCGACCTGCCACAGGCTTTCCCTGAACAAGCGGCAGACCAGCTTTGAGAACCACTTGTCGAGGCCCCATTAATAACCTCGGACTCTAAACTAGTAATATATACTCTGTATGCCATGCAGATACACATCTGGACAATACATTGCACACACAGTCCGTGTTAAGGAGTGACTCCGATTATACGCTGCCCATCTCTGTGCTATGGCACCTTCAGGGCTCCAGCAAAGCTTTCTGAAATATAGGACCAACTCAGGTGAAACATGCACAAAGATCAACCAAAGGCACCAGGCAAGTGTGTAAGGAGAGAGAGGATTAACAGCGGCCACCCCGGTCCACACCCATCCTAAATCCACGCAAGCCCTGAATGTGAATATCAAGTGGTCAAGGCTCTGTTAAACAAAGGGGGCAGGAAGGGGAGAGGAACACAGCTAATCAGCATCAGAGACAGCAACGCCCCAAGAAAGTCTCTATGGAAATTAGTTCTGTCCCCAGCGGCATTAAAACTTCCTGCTCCAAAGCCACTAGATAGAGGTCTGGGCCCAGGTGCAAGGAGGGGGATTATATCAGCTCAGAAATGAGGTGGGAAGGGGAAGCCAAGGTAATAATGCAGAAAGGCTGGCCTTTTCATGGGGATTCTCCCAGTCTTCCATTGTTCCACCAAAGTCTGCAGGGAAATACTATAGATCTCAGGCAATGGCTTTGTTAGGTGAAACTGTCTCCCCTCCATCCCTTAGACAGCGTGGGAGAGATCGTCAGAAGAGCTCAACGTGTTAGATGCTGAGCTGCTTGGAAAATCTGGTACCTATTGTGAATGCTTAACACCAGCCCTACGAGGTGGGGTGGGAAATTCCACAAATTTCACCTCTCAAAGAGTTTTCCTGCAGGAGCATGTGGTGCAGCCAGGATGGACCTGCATGCCAACAGCTCGATATCACCCTCTACCATGAACCACAGCATCTCCTCTAGAGAAAATCTCTGTTCTCCCCAAGCTATGACATCATAAATAATCTCCCAATACTTTGCTACCACAGGGACAGGCTGTTCTGCCTAAACGAGACAGCTGGGTTTGATGTACTACCTGATTGTATGAGGCAGAGCTGTCTAGGTTGACTCCAAGCTCATAACCTTGGCTCCAGTGGAGTGGGGGCAGAGGCAGGTCGGAGGCATGGGGGGAGGCTGGGAGAGGCCCTTGAGGACAAACTCAGGATTAGACAGATCAGTTTATTGCAAGAATTAATATAGCAGAACCAACCCCCATTTATAAGACCTCTCTCTCCCTTTTGACATAGATAGGATCCTGTCGCTTTTTAGTCTTTGTGGCATTGAGAATCTCAGCAGCATCTGATATGATGTGAGAGTGGAGGTAAAAGAGATATTTTTATTCATCTGTGTCTCATTCTAAAAATAGACTGTATTATCTGCCTTAACCACTTGAGATGGAGAAGAAAAAGAAGTCCCTGCTATGCTGCTTTACATCTAAAAGCCACATCAGCAAATCCCTCCAGCACATTTTAGATTAAAAACAAATAGGCTTCCTTTTGGTTTCCCCCTCACCCTGTGCTGTTAAGTTGGTAAGCTTTGAGTCATGTTTACCAGGCAAGGTTTCCATTCCTCAGTATTCGCTTGCTGGGAGGGAAGGGGAAAGGGAACCCCCCAAAATGCCTTGAATTTGATCGACGACACTGTCAGGGAGGTTCAGCTCTTTGCACTGGTGCCTTGGAAGGTGTCTGCTTTGAGTCCCAAAACAAGAACCATGTTAAAACACCAAAGTAAGGAAGCTGGTGTTCTGATCATCCAGTTTGGAAATGCTAAATAACTGGGGATTTGGCAGCCAGTTCCCATTGCAACCCATGATGTTTGCATTGTTACATATTTGAGAAGCTGCATGGCAAATAAGCTGGCCTGTTCCTGGAGGTGCCATCCACTTCCCATGTAAGGATATGCTAGGTGCCTTTTGAACTTAGATCTAGAATTGGATTGCTTTCTGCTGGTAGATTGGGGGGCTATTGCACAGCCTGTACGAGCGGTTGCCTCATTCACACACACCGATTCCCTTTCCACCTTCCTTTTTCTGACATTTTCTAAGTATATTTGTTTCAAGGCTGCCACTGCACCATGCCGAGTTTCAACCTGAAGTAGGGGGAAGTGATCTGGTGGCACAAGAGTCCTCGACATGTGGAGGTCAACCGCAGTCGTGGCCGTTCGCACTGAACAGCAGCACCAATGCCTACCATTGCTAGAATGAACCTGGGTCTAACCCAGCAGGACTACACAGTATTTACTGCTAGATCAGTCTCCGTATTACACCAGAGCCTGCCTACCACGAAGCACATTCTGTACTAGCTGTCAGCCACGGGCAAGGCTGCACCAGTGATGACAAGGGTTTTATCCTTGTCTATCCAAGCACTTCAACCATTTTCAATGCCATGTCAAGACCACCTGTTTGGAGCAGCTCGTCTTGAGACTACCTAAAATGGTGTGGCCCCACTCATGCTAATACTTAGCTGTTGTCAGTGAGGGTACAGAATATGCTAGCTTAGACAAAGCTTAAAAGTACAAGCGCTACAAGATCCGGTGCTTCATCCTGCAGTCTATCTGCTTCCAAGATTTCTCTCCCCCTATATCCCCCCCGCCTCTCTCTCTCGTGGGCCTGATTTCAATGGGAGTTTGAGGGTATAAGCAGTACAGGATCAGGGTATTTAATATCCGACTGGCAATGGCTTGATTCAAGGTGAGAAACACTTGTAGTCACACGGCATGAAAGCGCTGAGCAGCATAAGCTCAGGTGCCAAGAGTGTCCCTGCAGCCCCCTCCCAAAAATCTCCACTGGCACCAGCGTCAATGAGTATCTGTGTGCACTGCCCTCTGCTGGCTCGGATCACAGCTGCTCAATTGGGTCAGGCACGAGGGTACGACCAGCAAACCGATATTTTCCTTTGAGTTCAAGTGGCGACAGCCTGTGTTTTTGAAGCAAGAGGCCAGAGTTCTAATTCCATTCACAGGCGGAAGCTGTACTCCACGAGGTAGTGACGACTGCGAACTCCTAGCTACCTACGGACTGGGTACAACATTTTCATTTCTTTTTGCCGATTCACATTTCTGGTGATGAAATTTCAGATGTGAGAAGTGGCCATTAACTCCGGTCCCCATGTGGAGGGCGCTCAGACTCACTAGATCCTTGTTATCTGAATGTTCCATAGATTCCTTAGTGCAGCTTTTAGGTCCCCAAATAAATAACATGACCTAGCTCGCAGCTGGGAAAATGAGGTGTGAGCTGCGACCATTTACAGGAGTGTCCTTCTCCTGCTGACTTCAGTGAACACAGGATAAAGATTTTCGAAGGTGTTCTGGATCCATAAACTACTGGTTTAGGATCCTGTCTATTTCTACCACAAAGAAATCCCCTAAATCTAGAATCAAAAAGCTATTTTGCCTTTCCCCTAGCGCTTTCCATCAGAGGCTCTCAGTGCAATGCAATGGACACACACTCTCCCTGTGAGGTAGGCCTCACTGTACTCATTGGGAAACCGAGACACAAACTGGCCAAGAGACTTGGTCAGAATTATACAGAGTAGCTAACAGAACCAGGAGGCCAATCTCACTCGTATTTTTTACTCACTAGAAAGCGCTTCCTCTCTAACAACTTCCACCAGATGAAAGGGCAAAATATTTTCCTAGATGATCTTGCTCTATTTTAAAAATGGGCTTGTAAAAAATTTACAAGTCTGTAAATTAATTGCCAGTTGGCAGCCTGGGAGAGCAGGCAGGGTACAAGTCTATTTCCATGCATTAAATAGTATGAATGGCTTTTTAAGATCAGGTCATCCCCCTCGCAGATAAAAGCAGAAGTAACTGACAGCAGGATGTTGCTGAGCCTGGAGCAGGGAAGTATAAATAAAGTCCAGCTTCTGAGTCCTGGCCTGAGGCCATTTGTAACACAAAGTACATTCCGGCCTGAGCGTAACAAACTGTACCAACCTCCTCCCGGGTCATGACTTGGGAACTGGAGGGGAGGGAGAAGGGGGGTGGGGGGAAAGGTTTCCTGCTGATAGCTGCAGTGAGACGATAGCTCAGCACCCTATATTGTACAGCAGCAGTCGAACACAGCGAGTTGGCTGGCTATTCACAGCACCCTCCTTTAGAGCTCTTCAGGCAGCTGGGAAAACTCCTTTCCGCAGACGTCTCGCCTGCCTCCCGCTCCCCAGTTCAGTTTTGGTCGGTAGGCTTGGCCACAACAGGGTCTGCTGTGGCAAGATGCAGCTGGTGGAGCTGGCATGGTTGTGGTGCAGTACTGGCTAGTGCAGTGGGATAAGGCAAAAAGATTCCTGGACCATGATGGGTGGTGCAACATCCTAACCATGCTTTTCCGAGCTAGCCACATCCCAGCCACTTGCTGCCAACTTCACCCCCTGGCTCACATGTCTTGCAATTTAGGCCCTGGAAAGGCAGGTACCTAGAAGTTAAATAGGACTAGTCATGTGACTAACATTAAACACATGCTTCAGTGTTTCCAGGCTAGGGCCAGGTCCTGCAAACTTGCTATACTTGTTGGCTTCAAGAGGAATGGAGCGGGCTAAAGACCCTGCCAAATCGGGCATGCACAGTACTGTGTAGGCAAGGAGCTCAAAGCACTTTACATTCATTCACGAAGCCGCATGCTCAGCTGCCCATTTTACAAATTGTTGACCCAGAACAATTAACCCTACCGCACGTGAAGAGGGTGCACACGGTACCAGTCGCAGATAGGTATTCACCAAAACAAGTGTGAAAAACAATGCCAAGTTTTGGGGTTTTTTTAAACCAAAAGAGGGAATTCACAGCTGAGAATGAATCTACTGGTCAGCTGCACGCCACCAGTGAGGTTATCCTCCTGTAACTAGCTGTTGGTGGGTTCCCTTGAAGTTGGTTTCTAACTTAACAGCCTCTTTAGTCACACATTCAGCATTGGTCTCCCAGCTTCTCTATAATTTGAGTCAGAGTTTTTCTATCCAATCCTATCTAAGAGACAGAGCTTGGAGAATAAATATGATTTTCCAAATACATCCAGCTGCACTCTGGAGTCAATAGAGCCTCTGAGAAGGAGTTTGGCCTTATGAGGAAGGCACTGGGTTTTGACTCAGGAGATCTGGATTTAATTCCAATCTCTGCCACTGACTCTTTGTGTGACCTTGGGCAAGTCCTGTGAGATCAGGTTTTCAGAAGCACTCAGGGCACATTTTCAAGTGCGCAGTGTCCAGTGTGCAGAGCTTATTTGAAAATCTGGTCCCTAACCTCTCTAGTGCCTCAGTTCCCCCATCTGTAAAATGGGGGAAATGCTTTCTTTTTCTGTCATGTATAGTTAGATTGTAAACAGGGCTGGGCCCTGGGGAACAGCTGGCTGGGCAGCTCCTGCCCCATAAATTATGTCTAAGTTTCTGCAGAAGTGAAACCCCATTTCTGTGCAGCAACAGTTAGGGTGGGAAGGGTGGGGGGTCTCTGGGTTCCTGCAGAGGGGCAGGCCCCCCAGCCCAAATGCTTGAGCAGGGGCAAGGAGGCAATTAACCCTCACACTGCCACACAGAACAGACTGAGCTGTGGCATGGGAACTGTCTCCTAAGTGTATGGACAGAAGCTAGCTGGGCCCTGATCTCCGCTGGGACTTCAAGGTGTTCTGTAAGCTTGGTAGAATTTCTCCATCAAGACACCTGGGTTATTGCCATGACCAAGGTTGCTAACACAGCCATGGGTCTGGCCCAGACTTCGCAGAGCACCCTGAAAGACTCACCGCCACACACTACATCCATGGACTGCGTCTGCCACGTTCTGGCTGCACTCAGAGCCTTTCATTATTGTGAACAGGCTGGGTATTCCGTGACATTTTACTCAGCAGCACTGGGGGTATTAGAACAACATTCGGATGGCCAGAGAAGCTAGCTAGCCCAGGTCAAGGGCTAAGGGCCAAACCCCCACATTCAAGCACGCTGGGAGATGACCCAGGACAATGTGAAAGGAGCAGAGATCTTTATGTGATCTGGGGTCCTTGGGAAGCATTTTCAATCGAGTGACTAATATCTTGAGTGTGTAGCAGATATACGTCCCCCGTGAGACGATTACCTACTTGTATGTCATATCATACCAGGTCTCATGGCATTTGGCTGGCTAGCCTCATAGGAGACGCAGGGGGGAAAGCTATGCTAATATGTACTCAGTGTACAGATGACCCCGGTTAATCTCTTATGAAACTGGCCATTCATTTTTGAGCTACTTCTTCAGGCCCCCCCCAACCCACGGTGTCAGAGGTGCCCCCTCTAACCCTCCCACTCACTCCTCCTCTCCCGCTCTCCCTATCCCTTTGGAGCCAAGGAGGGGGGTGGGCAGGGGAGGGTTGCCGAGCTGCAAACCAGCAAGATGAGAACACAAACAAGAGTGAGAAGCTGATGTGAGCTGGGCGAGGTGCCAGCGCAGCAGAGCTGGGACACAATGTACCGAGCTGCGAGGCAAGCGCAGGGAACAGCCTGACTCAGCAGCTGGGGAAGTGGGTGTGCTCTGTCTCTAGATAAACCACTCCTGCAGGCTTGCGGTCAGCCACAAACCTGACAGAGAGGCTGAGGGCTTCTGAGCAGAGCGCTCTGGGCTGCACTGAAAAGCCAAATCCATCTCTCAGGGCTATCTGTCCAGCACAGCCCTCTGCACCGTCGCAGGAGCCTACTGGTCTCGTGGAAATGGGACTAGGTGCAAGGTGCACACAACATTCAGGACTCCTGGGTTCTGTATGCCCAGCTCCAGCACCTCGCCGGGCCTCAGTTCCTCCTCCAAAATCAGAGGGAAAATCTGGCAAACAAACAGTACAAGATCCCCACCCCTAATCCTTATCCCTGGCCATGCATGGTGGTTTGCCAGCATTTTGTTCAACTTAGTGCTAAAAATGCCAAGCGATGTTGATTCCATTTCTTCCCTCGGAAGAATGTTCCATGGTCCAATAGATCAAACTGTCAGGAAGTGTCCTAAGAGAGCAGGCTTTCTCCATGCTAATTCAATCCCATTAGTTTTCACTTACACTTCCTCCTACCCATCGCGCTAATTCCTAGAGCAGAGCAAATCATTCATCAGGAATATTTGCCCCCCTTTTTTTAATTTGCTGCAGGGGGAATAGCTGGAGACCATGAGTCCATCCAGTTTATCAGAAAGTTTCTGTTGCAGCTGCTGATCCTGAACACTGCACTGCATTAACTCTGAATTTGAAGTTGGATGACTTCTGTGTTTAATTTGCAATGAAAGAGGTGCCAGGGCTCCAGACATTTTTTTTACTTTCATAACTGACATGGCAAGCCAAGAGGTGCCGGGGCTCAGAACTGCCAGGCCAAGAGGTGCCAGGGCTCGGAACTGCCAAGCCCAAATTAAGCACTGCATTTCGTTAGTTACAACTGGGCAGATAAGCCCCATGATGTTGTTTCCATTGGCTCACTAGGTGAGGATGCAAGTGTAATCCACTGGCGAGTGTGTTACAATGTAGAAGGGGATTTGTAACATGCCCCCTCCCCCACATTGGGCTATGTACTAATATGGCTGCTGCCATCCTGGCCAGCACACCTGGGACTGAACTCGGGGACCTCCAGAGCTGAAAGCACCTGGAGCAAAAGAGGCCGCTGCCCTAGCAGGGGCTCTAACAGACTCCTAGCCTCTGCAGATTGGCAGAGAGGGGGACCTGGCCCACACACTCACCTGGGGCCTGTGCCAGCACAAACACTTGTGCATACAACTTGGAAATGTTTATTTCTGCGCTTTGGTGCCGGTGAAACTCAGTCACTTGAATGTCCATAGAAAGCAAACGCAACCCAAATGAGCGAATCGTAAGATACTCATAAGAGTGAATAATCATGGCAGCTTATTCACCCTGCTCTAATAATTCCTCCCTCTGCCCCTCCTTGGCGCTTGTGTTCACTTCAGCCACTAGCAGTTGCAAAGCATTTCAAGGTCCTTGGATGAGAGATGCAGTAGAAGGCCAAATATTCTTTATCAGTCTCCTTGACATTCCTCCCTGAAGATACAAGGAACACACAGTACCAGTCGGCAGTTCAGATGGAGGCAGCGTTTCTAACCGAAGCGAGCGTTTTAGAGCAGGGGCGCTGGAACAATGTGTATAGTGGGGGTGTGAGAGTCGTTGAACCAAACTGTAAAGCGCTTCAAGTCAGGGGGTGTAGCAGCACCCCCCACGCCCCCAGTTCGATCACCTACGTTTTAGACCCAGTTCAGTCTGGATTCATAGAATCAGAGAATATCAGGGTTGGAAGGGACCTCAGGAGGTCATCTAGTCCCACCCCCGGCTCGAAGCAGGACCAACACCAACTAAATCATCCAAAGAGAGAACCTGTTATAAGCCAGGACACAGAACCAAAACCACCTAGGTCTCACTAAAGGATGATCTGTCAATGTATAGAGGAGAGACATCTACGCTCATCCTCCTGGACCTCTCTGCACCATTTGACGCCGTTGACCAGGAGATTCTGCTGTCTTGCCTGAGAGCTATATTGAATCCTTCCTGAAGGGACATACCCAGTGATTAGAGATGGGAAATTGCATGCCCCCCTCTGGACCCCTCTCCTGCAGAGAACAAGGATCAGTTCTCCCTCTGGGCCTTTTCATCATTTTCATGCAAGCACTAGGTGAACCAGTCAGGAAACATGGACCCAAGTGACAGCAATATACAGATGATTCACAGTTCTATCTATCCTTCCCCACATATGACTGCATCATTACTACCTAGGGCAGTGGCTCTCTAACGATTTTACTGGTGACCCCGTTCACATAGCAAGTCTCTGAGTGCCACCTCCCACTATAAATTAAAACCACTTTTTTATATATTTAACACTGGGTTGGGGTCGAGGTTGACAGCTCATGACCTCCCATGTAATAACCTCACGACCCCGAGGGGTCCCAACCCCCAGTTTGAGAATCCCTGACCTAGAAGGTCAGTGCTTGGAGGAGATCAGCTCATGGCTGAAAAACAGCAGGCGGAAGCTGAATCCCAGCATGACCGAGGTGATGCTGGTGGGCAAAGGAAAGACTTTTGAAGAGTTTTGCAGCCACTGTGCAAGCATCTTCACTGATGCAAATCCACAACTGGTCAGTGCAGTCTGTATTCAAGGAGAGCTCTTGGATTTCTCGCTGACATTGAGCTCTCTCATAGCAGTGTCCATGAGTAATGCTTTCTACCATCTGCGCTTGACTAGAAGACTGCATCTCATGTGGGCAGACAAAGACCTCGCCTCAGTTATTCAGGCCTTCATCACCTTTCTGCTGAGTTGCAGGACCTGGGTAGGACCTAATGCTTTCATAAGAAACTCCAGCTAGTACAGAATGCTGCAGCATGTCTCCTCAGCAACACAGGCTACTGGGAGCAGATCACGTCCGTCCTCCACTCTGAACGCTGGCTTCACATAGAATTCCAAATCATGTTCAAGGTCTCAGTCCTTATCTTCAAAGTGCTTCATGGCCTGGGCCCAGGCTATTGAAAAAAGCATCTAAAGCTCCGGGACAAAGGCCATGGTCAACAACTCGGCTCCTCCGACACAGTGAAACTCTCAACAATAAGAT
This sequence comes from Gopherus evgoodei, assembly GCF_007399415.2. NCBI lineage: Eukaryota > Metazoa > Chordata > Testudines > Testudinidae > Gopherus > Gopherus evgoodei. The sequence continues at coordinate 137,282,842 of NC_044325.1, read as the reverse complement.
CAAAGCTCATCTGTGGGGGAGACAGAACTTTCTCCAGTGGAATTAACTCCCCCACATAGGACTAAGGACCATCACATACCTTACCACTTTCCTCCCCTAGTGCAAGGTGCGCTGCTTTGACTTGCCTCATCTAACATAAACACACAGCAACAGGCATATTCGTTAAAAACCTACCAAAACCCGGCACTCCACTGCACACAATTCTGCCTCTGGGGAGAGGATGAGAGAACAAACAACACATGACAGAGGTGTGGTCGCATTGTTTGCTGCACTGTTGGAACGAGCTGAGATACTACTGTGGTGAACGTGCTATAGGAACTAATCCAGCCTAGAATAGTCCATGGAAACAAACTTATTGCTAGTGGCGATTCAGGAGAAGTCGGCTGGGAAGAGAGAGGATGTTGGGAACTTGCCTTCTCCCAGAGTTATTAGACATAACTATGACTCCACAATGATGGATGTCTTAGAGGATCAAAGCACTGTACAGAGATGAACTAAACCTCACAACATGCCTGTCATATTGAAAGTACATAGCCCCATTTCACAGGTGGAGAAAGTTTGGGGAAGAGAAAGTGACTTGGCCAAAGACCCACAGAGCAGAGCTGGTGTAGAACCCCAGAGTCCTAACCACAGCCCCGCCCAGAAAAGACTGGGACTGTTCACTTTAGAAAGGAAATGAATGAGTGGGGATGTAATATAAGTATAGAAAATAACGGTGTCGAGAAGGTAGATGGAGAACAGCAGTTCCCAGTCCCATAACCCAAGAACAAGGGGACATTCAATTAAATTGAAAGATGGCAAATTCAGAACCGATGAAAGGAAATACTTTTCCACCCAACTCTAGCTTGCCCGTGGAACTCATTGCCACAGGGAGCTGCTGAGGCCAAGAATTTAAGATAAAAAAAGGGGGGTGGATATTTATATGGATAGCAAGAATAGTCCGTGCTATCAATCAATGGCAAGAAAAAAAATGGGAAGGGGTATTAAATTTCATGCTTCAGGGTCTAGGTCAATCCCTATAAGGAATCAAGAGGAGACCTAATGTAGGGGGGCAAATGATCCCACATCTGTCTACTGTGGGGGTCTTGCACCTTGCTCTGAAGTAGCTGGTGCTGACCACTGTCAGAGAGACAAGACACTGGACTAGATGGACCTTGGGTCGGATCCAGGCTGGCAGTTCATATGTGCCTGTGGTTCTCAACCCATGGCCCACAGGCTGCTTGCGGCCCCATCAGCACACAGCTGTGGCCCACGTGACATCCTCAGGGTCATAGAGGTTGTATATATATTGTATGGATGAGGTCCACATAACACACAGAGAGCTGCATACGCGGCCCACAATGGTAAATAGGTTGAGACCCTCTGCTGTGTGCTCATCCAACGAGACCAGGCAACCATATGACAACAGCCTCTTGCCCACCACTCCTGTTCTCATCCACCTTGTCTGCCTCAGCGGAGGGAACCCTCTTATCTGCTGTTCTTGAATGCAGGAAGTGACCCTTCTAGGCTCGACTCACATCTCTGCTCCCAAGCTCTGGATATGGGAGACAGGAATCAGCAAGCTCCCCAGGGTCCCAGCAAGGCTTGAGGAGCAGGGTTGCCTCAGCACTGCACTAGGCAGTAGCACCAGCGTAGCAAGAAACTAGAATACAAAGCAGCCATTATGTAGTCCCCATTCATGGTCCACAAGGGGCGAGCTGAGCTTATTGCCCCGTCTGGGAACGTCTCAGCACAGGGAGCAGCAGTAACTCGACTGTAGAGATTCAAGCACTCATGCCCAAGGCAGAGCAGGAGTGGGGCTGACCTGGGGCAGCCGTTTCAGCCTCCTAGTGGTTCTTTAGAATCAGCCGTCAGACCCTCTGGGCAAGATGTTTTGTGGCATTGTTCTTGGCTCCATGGCTGTTAGCACAGCAGGTGATTGGGCTTGGGCCTGGAGCTGTCAAAAAAGTTTCAAAATGTAAGATGCTGTGGAATATTTTATGGAGTTCAGTATCGGAAAAATGTGTTAATAGCCCATTACCTCCACTGAAAGCCCCTTGCACATTTCCCCCTGTGCAGAATGCAGCTGGCCATTTCCTTAGCAGTATTTCATGCATGCCGACCTTTTCCCTCTGGGGAGGAAAAGATCCTGTGTTTCCACTAGTGAGTGCATGAGAGCACCGGCCTGGGAAGGAAATTATTCCTTGTGGGTAGTTTTTTTTCTCCCCAGAGGTAAGACATGGGAGGAGGCCAGTACACAGCGTTTACCTTCCTGGGTCTGCACGGAGGAGCAGGGAGTTTTCTCTTTGGGGTAGCAGGATCCACAGGCAGTTTTCTTTCCAGGGGCTGGAGGACATTGCTTGTGGCAAGCTCTGGCCTCAAGGGAGGGTTTGCTTACTCACTGAGGGACTCGCTGAGAACTTGCAGGGTGGGTACCATGCAAGGCGTCCCTGTTTGCTCTCAGCGGAAGCAAGGAGCCAGTGGGATGTTTAATAGGTTCCTGACGCATCTGGGCTGGAAGGAGCTGTGGCAGACAGAGGTCAGAGGGGTCACCCAACACTGCAGTCTAAGGTTTCAAATTGCAGAGGCATCCAAGCAGAGGAGTAAGCACGGACCTGTGTCCTTCTCGCATGTGTGTGTGGGGGGGTGAAATGAAATATGGGGTAGGGCCACCGAGAGGATTCAGGGGGCCGGGGGTCTTCGGTGGCGGGGGGCCCCTGCCATTGAATTGCCGCAGAAGACCTGGCACTTTGGCAGCGGGTCCCAGAGTAGAAGGACCCTCTGCTGCTGAATTGCCACTGAAGACCCGGAGCGAGTGAAGGGCCTCGCTCCTGGGGCCCCGAAAACTCTCGTGGGGGCCTGGGGCAAGTTAGCCCACTTGCCCCCCTGCCTCTGGGCGGCCCTGATATGGAGGGGTGACTGAGATGGGCTGGGGGGCTGGGGAAGGCTCAGCGAGACGTGATGAAGGATGGGATGGGGAGTGAAGAGCTTGAAGCATTGGGTGAGGAGTGAGAGGCGAAGAGGGAAATGCAGGAGGCTGGAGCATGCACCCAGGGCTGAGGGAAGGCTGGAGGGGTGAGGAAAAAGGAGTGAGGCTGGAGGGACAGCAATAGTTTGGAAGAAGCGACGTGCAGTGATGCGCTAGCAACTTGAATACACAACCAGGGGCCCCAGCAGGCTCGTACTGGGGCAGCCAGGCTGTGCTGAAGTCTACTTCGCCATGTCTCCACTACTATTGTAACCCACACCAGGGGGATTCCTGTGCGACAGTTACACCTAATTTGCAACATCGATATACTGAGCTGTGTGAGCCTATAAAGGAATATTCCCAGCTCAGACAATGGGAGCCCAGAAACAGGAGACCAACAGGAAGGTTCTCCTGTGACAGAACATAGGTGACTGAGAGCTGCAGGAAGTCAGCAGGTTCCTGCAGGAGTCCGTGGGCCAAGGGGAAGAGCCATAGCCACCTCCTAGGTAGGCAGTTGGCCTGTGCAGCCTAATCCTGCAGGAAGGGTAGGAAAGACCACAAAAGCTGCAGGGAGCAGACAGACTCCTGCAGAAGACACCAGGTCTGGGAAAGGACCATGACTGAGATGCAGAACTTGTGTTAAACCCTTTTATTCTTGAAGGGATAAAGTTAAAGCCCTGAAGGGACTGGAGTGTTCTTTGGTGCAACAGCCAGCAAATTAACCCACATGCTCACAGGCAGAGTTGGGACAAGAACCAAGGAGAGCCCAGTCCTTTGCTCTAATCACTGGGCTAGACAACACTGCCTGCTGCAAAGTCATGTTGAAACACGTAAATGTCTTACGGTGACACAATCATCTCTGTCTCAGGCCTCGAGCACCGTGGGGCCAGGGCCACTCAGAGGCCAGAAACAGAGACACCTGGAGAACACGGATCTTCATTTTGCAGAGAAATCCATTTCCTTGAGCAGCTCCATCTGGCATTAGCTGCTCCACGCACACACTCCCTCTGCCCACCCTCCCCTCCTCAAGGCCAGCTGCTGTGCTTGCTGTACTATCCTGTGGCCCCGGCTAGGACTCTGTGTCCACAGGAATGTGCCAGCAGTGGGGAATGATCTTCCCCTTCAGAGCCTGCAGGATGAGTGCCCGGCAACTTCCATGCTGCAGATTTCTCTAGGATTGAGAGGGTGGGGGATGTCCAAAGATGCCAGCGGCCTCTCCTGAGATGCAGCACATGACACCCGTGCTCTTTGCGTGCGTAGCCCAACTCTTCACAAGGGATTCTAGGCTCAGTTTGGTTCCCACTGGAATCTGTAGCAAGGTTCCCGTTGGCCCCGGCACGAGCAGGATTGGGCCCAGCTAGCAACGCCTGGGCTTTTGTTTGTTCTAACTTGTTCTAGGTCACATTAACCTCCTGTGCTACCAAACCCTTTAATTACTCCCGGATACAGCAAGCACACACCACTAACAAGCCCGGGGACGAGAGAACTACAGGCAAATGTTAATGGCCCCACTCCCTGACCCGGCACTCACCTAGTCTCTGACTGATCCTAGCCCAGAGTTGGGCACCATCTCCCCTTTTCCCCTCCCCAAAGCCCAGTCACAAAGAAGGCCTGGTGCTTTTTGCAGCCCAAAATTCTGCAGCCAGCCAGGCTTTCCACAGCCTATAGCCACATTCCTAAAGACGGCAGTGTTTTATGGAGTTCAGTATTGGAACAACACATCAATAGCCAATCGCCTCTACTAAGGGATCCCTTGAGAAGTTCTTGACAGTTTCCGTGAGTGCAGAATGCAGCTGATCGTTTACTTGACAGTGGTTTATGCCTGCTCCCCAGCACCCCCAGAGAGCCTTGACAGCACATACGCAGTGAAGTCAACTCATGCTCTTACCCAGCAGCTGGGTCACATGCACCAACACTCCCTATGACTGCAGTGATGAGCTCTCCAGCTCTGGTTCACCCACTGATCTCTTCTCCTGGATGGTGGTACAGATCAATATGGCAGGCAGCTGCAGGGATCAGACCCCAGGCATTCAGCACCAAGAGCACAGATCCCCACCCCCGCCACTGCTGCCACAGTTCCCTTAGCTGTTAGCAAGCAGCAGCCTGTTCGAGTCACCAGGGCCAGTCACATGCCCCAAGGATGTGGCTGGGAGTCAGGACTCCAGGGTTCTAGTCGAAGAGTGGGAAGGACCAGTTGTTTGACCTTGGGCAACTCACTGCCCCTTGGTGCTTCAGTTTCCCCATTATAAACAGGGCTGATGCTGACCTACCTCATGCGAGGGGGATAAAGCCCCACAGATGGGCGATGCTATCCAGGGGCAAAGGGTTACAATTCTCATTGCGAGGGAGCTGCCCTACAGCACAGTGAGAGGAAGGGAGCTGGGAACAGCTGCTATGGATCAAGACGGCCAGTTCTGCTATCTCCCCTCTGATTCTCTGCCAGCTACCACGGCTGGGCTGATGGGAGGTTTCTGAAGGACAGGGAGCAGGAGCCCCCGCAAAGAGATCTTCCCTCCATCTCCCTTCTCTCTCTCACACACACATACACACAAACAAGGCCGACTTGAGGGGGCAACCTCAGAGCCCGTTTGGGTATAGATCTGGTTCAGAAGAGGTAGCACACATCTCATCTAACCCAAGCACTGCCTGGAAATAAGGCTCCTGGGTTCTGATTCCATCTTTGCCACAGAGGCCTGTGTGATCTTGGGCAACTCACTTCACCCCCTGACCCCATCCTGTCACACTTGCCTGTTGCTTAGGGCTTGTCTACCGATGCTGTTATTCTTGAATACAGCCATATCCATGTGGGCCTTGTTCTGGGTTTGCTTAATCCACTTGGATTTAGATCATCCCCACTTGGAGTTACTCCAGTATGGCTACTGCATTTTAAATTCACACCCTACCTTAATCCAAATTAAATTTTGTGTGTAGACAGGCCCTCCTAAATGGTTTTGGGATTCTAGGATGGAAGGGTTTGGAGAAGCAGGAGAAGATTACTGCTTTGAAGGCCAGGTCTACACTAAAAAGTTAGGTTGATCTGGCTACATTGCTCAGGAGTGTGCAAAATCCATGCCCCTGAGCAATATAGATAGGTAAACTAACTTAATCCCCAATGTAGCCAGCACTAGGTCAACAAAAGAACTCTTCTGTTGACATAGCTACTGCCTCTCAGGGAGGCAGATTAACTAGAGTGACAGGAGAACCCCTCCCATCAGCATAGGTGGTGTCTATGCTGAATTGCTGCCAGTGCACTGGTTTAAATGTAGCCATTGCTGAAATTCAGCAAAATAAGAGTGGGATTTGGAAGGGAAAATTTCAGATCTAACGTAGCTCAAAGACATCCCTGGGGGACATCACAACTTGAGAGAGGCCACAACTGAAACATGTAATGTGAGTACCTTTGAATTTAGAGAGAATGGAGGGGAGAGGGAGAGATCTCAGATCCACCCTCACCCCCCGGTGTTCTGGTTTTGATCTGAAGCCCCAAGAGACTCTACTTTCCAGACTAGATGGAGCCAAACATCTCTTGGGTGATACTGACCTACGGACAATGGAAGATTCCTTTAAAAAAAATCTCACCTGATTTCTACCATTTGGTCAAGTCAATCTCATACAAAACATTTGCAAGCTTTTGCATCCTTGAATCTAAGTGCTAGGAGCCCAGATCCAAGCCAGCTGTGGACCAAACAGCCATTCAGCAGCCTATCAGTAATCACAGCACGATTAGTCATGGTGGAAGGTGCTATATAGCATTTATAGTGTGGCATGGTGCAAGATTGAGCTGTTTCGTTAGTCAGTGTCAATTGGTAATTGGGGTATGGGGGAGAAAAGAAAGTGCTTTAATTAGCCATTGCATTTGGTTTGTACAATTTCTGGCTACACCTAAATGTCTTTTAGCAGGCCCATTCTAGATTCATATGTATCATCAGTAAACATTCCCAGAAGTATATAAAGATCACACTGCACATCACAGTCTTCCCAGACAAACCACATGATTTTAGAAACGCAGGGCTGGAAGGGACCTCGAGAAGATATCAAGTCCAGTCCCCTGCACTGAGGCAGGACCAAGTAAACCTAGACCATCCCTGACTGTGGGACAACTATGTCTTGTGTCTTACATACAACACTCCTGATAATGCACCCCAGAATCGTATTAGCCTTTTTTGCAGCTGCATCACATTGACGACTCACATTCAGCTTGTGACCCACTATCACCCCCAGATCCTTTTCAGCAGTACTGCCCCCTAGTGAGTTATTCCCCACTATATAGCTGTACATTTGATGTTGCCTTCCTAAGTGAAGTACTTTGCACTTGTCTTTACTAAATGTCATCCTGTTGGATTCAGACCAATTCTCCAATTTGTCAAGGTCATTTTGAATTTTAAACCTTGCAACGCCTCCCAGCGTGGTGTCATCCGCAAATTTTATAAGCATCCTCTTCACTCCATTCTCCAAGTCATTAATGAAAATATTGAATAATACCAGATTCAGGACAGATCCCTGTGGGACCCCAACTTGGCAGCAAACCATTGATAACGACTCTCGGAGTATGGTCTTTCAACCGGTTGTGCACCAACATTATAGTAATCAGATACTTTTCCTCAAAGATCCGCTCTAGTTCAACCACTGCTATTGGACTGGAAGCAGGAATTAATAGAGCTAAGTCCCATGGTCTGTGCTATTCAGGCGGTCAGACTGGAGGATCACAGTGGTCCCTTCTGGCCTTGAAATCTATGAATCTGTGAGAGACATTAGTAATTCTGAAAGAAGGGTGGGTTTGGAACAAGTGGAAGTTAGTGGTACCCAGGCCACACATGCATTACAAAGTCAATGGGCCCAATTCACCACTCACTCCCACTTGCTTTATCCCAATGTAAACAATGGCGTTTTTACCCCATCGACTTCAGTGGAGTTACTCCTGATTTTACACCAGGGTGAGTGAAGGGGGAATCAGGCCCAGTGGAGTTACTCCTGATTTACACCAGGATGAATAGCGGGGAATCAGGCCCGGTGGAGTTACTCCTGATTTACACCAAGATGAATAGCAGGGGGAATCAAGCCCAATCTGTAGATTTTGGGAAAACAGAAGAGCTGATGTGACCAGTGCTGTCTACTGCAAAGACAGCGGGGTAGTGGGGATAGAGAGAACACAGGAGGAGGAGCATTGACTTTCTGTGTGACCTTGGCCAGGCCACTTAGGCCAAAGTTTTTTTCAAAAGCATCTGGCTCAGCGTCTGGCTGCCCAGTTTTAGACACAGGCCAGATTTTCAGAGGGGCTGAGCAGCCCACAGCCTCTCCTGATCGACATCTGGAGACGAATCCATCTTATAAATCCCGGGGCCGAGAGACCCTGTCTGGGGAAAAGGCGCGCCTGGCTCCAGCAGGGATTTTCCCAGGCTGAAGCTAGTTCTCGCCCAACGGTCCCTGTCTCCATCCGGCCAAGCCATCCCCTCCCCTTGCCCTGCCCATCCAAGCCTTGGAGCTTAGAAAGCACAGGCGCTGGACAGCGGGGAGGGAATTTACACCACGGAGAGGGGGAAGAAATACCCTCCTTGATCACCTAATAAACCCCATGCTGCCTACTGCCCGGGCCGCCCCCTCTCCCCCCCATCAAAGCAAACAGCCTCTGGCTGGCAGTGGGAGTTTGCTGTGGGCTGTGGGAGCCATCAGGCGTTCAACCTGGGGAGGGCAGGCACAGCCCCTTTCCTTAAAGAGTTAAAAAAGGTGAAGGCCACAAGCCCAACAGGAAAGAGGGGGGTGAGAGAGAGTGAGAGAGAGAACAGAACATCCTGTACCCTCGGCATTAAAAACAGCCTGGCGAGGGGGAGGGGAAGGAAGACAGAGAGACAGAGCAAAAAGTCTTTAGGGAGCCACTCAGCGGAAGGGAGTGTGAGGCCTCTGCGTGTGTGCGTGTGTGTGTGTCTGTTTTCAGAAGCATAAACAGCTCACTGACGGCAGGGCTGAGTGGGCAGGCTGGGGAAAGGCAGCCTGTGGGTGTCCCCGACCCCTGCCATGCCCTCAGGCTGCAGTCACTCTGGAACCAGGGTTCTGCCTCGGAGCCAGGCGTGTTGGTGCCCACGGGTGGGCGGGGCGGGGCTGCGTGCACACGGATATGACTGGGCAGGCATGGATGGGGTGTATGTGTGTGGGCATGCCTCATCCTAGCAGAGTCACATCGCTGGGAGCCTCCAGGCGTCATTACGGCAACTCGTGACACCTAGAGACGAAGTTATCGCCCTGAGAAAGCTCCAGCTGGTATAGAACGTCCATCTGCCTAGTAACACAGGTCACCGCAAGCACACCACCCTGCTGCTCTGCTCCCTGCGCTGCCTCCCACGGGACGGGGCCAAGTCTCTGTCCTGACTGGCAAAGCGCTGCCTGGGACTGGCCCTCGATACTGGAGAGCTTGCTGTCCTCCACAACCATGGCCTACAAGTCACAGCTCCATTCCTCAGACACAGGGAGGCTCACACATGCAGGAGACAGAACTGCCAGGGGAGCTGGACCTGCTCCTGCAATTGAGAAGAGACCATGCCCCTGCCAGGCTCAGAACTAAATGCCAACCCCATGGATTTAAGTCTCCCTCAGGCAGCTCCTGTCCCTCAGCCCCCACCCACCACACATGGGCCCTGCTCCTCACCCCACTGCTTTGTGCCTGCCCCTACTTTGCTAGCGGAGTAGAGCTGAGAAAAGAGGCCCCCTGCTTGATCAGCTAATCTCCTGCCCCTGCCCCATCAGCTGCTGCTTCTCATGCCCAAAGCCTAGCGCATCCATTTCTGCAAAAGCTCCAGCGATGCCCCCGTGGGCCAGGCTGGATACCCAGGCCCCCTGCATGCTCGGTGTGACTCGCCTGGGTCCCTGCCCCAGTATCCCACTCTGCCCTCCTTGATGCCTGTGTGCCTGCCCCCCCAGGGTGCCCCCTGCTCTGAGAACTGCCCAGCACCTCACTCACCAGGGCCCCTTTCTGCATTTGTTAAAGCTCCTGGATTCAGCCGGCTAGTTTTTGGTTTAAACCAATATTTACCATAGCAGAAGCTGCCAAAATAAAGCTGCAGCCTCACCAGTAAATATAGGTCCGAGCTGGAAAATCCTGATTGTTTTTGGCTCTGGGCCAGATCTCTCAGTGCCCCATTCCCACATACTCCCCTGCCCCCCACACTCATGCTCTGCAGGGTTGAGCCCCCAGCTGCTGCAGCCACAGCAGAATCCCCACTAGAGTTTGCAGAACAGGGCCTGTGACACACAGCTGAGCTGTTCACATTCCAGCTGGCAGCGGGGTGCCAGGGGACCAAGGGACAGACCAAATATGCCAGCTCATGTCCCCCTGCTGCTGAAATGCAGCAACCTCTGAAGTAGGACTGGACGGCAGTTTGACGGGGCACTACCACCTTCCTGAATAGTTTGAGACAGGAAGTGAAGAATCCTGCCCCCAGTTCTGGGGAGAACCTGGAGAGGCCGAGCATGGCCCAAGCAGAGGTTTGCTCAGCGCACTGAGATTAACACCCAGACCACTGTTGTGGCACAGAGCAGCCAGGGGTCAAGACATGGGTGTAACCTCTCACCTGAGGGAGCACAGCACCCCCGGGCGTTCCAGATGGCACCTTCCTGTTTCTGGGAAGCCCCGGGGTGAGGTTGGGGGCAGGGATGGGGAGAGCGTTTGGAAACACTTGGAGCATCTGCAGTAAGATGCGGGTTTGGTGGGAGAGTTTGGATGTGCTACAGCCTTCTGTGCAGCAGGTAGGTTGCTCAGAGGGAGTCTCCCTCCAGCCCACCCACTCGGTCCAGCACCCTGTGGAAATGGTGCCTTTGCCCCAGAGGATCCCTCAGAGGCTGGCTGGTGGAAACCCTCTGGCCATCTCCAGGACTTTGCTGCCCTCCAATGGTGTATGCTGGATCTGCCTCAAGGGATCCAGCAGCAAGAGCTGGCTGGGGCCCTTGGGTTCAAGGAACACATCCTGGATGCTCCCAACCCCCCCATCCCATTTAGAAAGATGGAGCTGGGGCAGTAGCAGAGTCACACTCTCTTCACACAGGTGCTGGCTTCCAGTGACTGCATTAATACCTTGCTGCAATATGGTGCTTTTCATCTGCAGATCTCAAAGCACTCTACAAAGGCGGGCAGTAGCACTATCCCATTTTACAGCTAGGAAAACCGAGGCACAACATGTTGCAATGGGCCAGTGACAGAGTCAGGAATAGAACCCAGCTCTCCTGAGTCCCAGTCCAGTGCTTTATGCTCTAGGCAACACTGCCCCCCTTTCATAGATCACACCCACCTTGGCACCCCAGGCTCTCCAGAAAGAACAGTCTGCCTTGTCCTCCTGCCTCCAAGCACTTCTGGCATTCTGTCAGGGCTGCTAGACAGTAACACAGGGTCCAGAGCACCATATGCTTTAAAAGACACTGGTGACTGACTCCCACCCCAGAACAGCAACCCCTTCCCCCCCTACCACCACTGGCAAACAAACAACCCCCCGCTGCTGCATCCCCAGCAAACAGTGCAAGGTTTCAATCTCGCGGGCGGAGCACTCCATCACCCTGCCCATGACCGAGTTGGGAAGGGACGGGGAACGTGAGAACAGTCCACCACTCAGCGACCAGGGTTCAGATCCACAGCTGGATCCAGGGGCCAGTTAGACTCGCGACAGAGAAAGTTGTTAGCTGCAGAATTTGGATCCTGACCCTGCTGTGGATCTGAACTTCCCCAGAGCCTGCAGGTGTTTGGATCTGGGGTGGCTGAGGTGAGAGCCCCTTCCTGCTCCAAACAGATGAAGGGTTCAAACATCAGAGAGAGGAGGAATAGTTTAATCCTGGTAAAGGGAGGTGTCTCTAGGAGTGAAGGGACCAACCGAGGCAAGGGACCATCAAGACTGACATCAGAAAACTTCCTGATGGTGAGAACGGTGGAATAGTCTCCCAGAGGAAGGGATGGGAGCCCTATTGGTTCAGACATTAAAACTAGACTTGGCCAATTCCTAGTCATTGTACTGTCCTGCACTGGCCGTTTCCCAGCGGTTGTCATGCATGGATCTCAAAGCACTTTACCAGGGAAAAGGAGTATCATTGTCCCCATTTCACAGATGGGGGGAAGGGATTTGCCCAAGCTGACACAGTCTGAGCTAGGAACAGAACCCAGGAGTCCTTCCTCCCACCCCATCCCTCAGCCGGTAGGAAACACACCCGGGGCAGATGTGCCACAGATGCCATGATGGACTCTGGTGACATCACAAACCATGTGATGAGCAGCTGAGTATTTCCAGCTGGGGGCCTATCTGAAGCCACTGTTCTGGGCCCGTAGGAGTTCCGGTTCTAGAGCACAGCTCCCTCCTCCCCTCCCCCAGCAGGTTCTTGGTGTTTCCCTCAGAAGCCACCAGGCAGCGAGGCAAGAAGATGGAGTACTTAGAGATGTGCACCCGTAAAAACATGCTCAGCGTGGCCACGGGAGCTGGGGCCATCTACCTGCTCTACAAGACCATCCGAGCAGGCCTGAACAGCCCCTCCTTCAGCCTGGAGCCTGTCAGCATAGCCAGTGAGTAGTGGGAGCAGCTGCCTGCTTCCAGGAGATCTTGGTGCAGCGCCGTTCACAGGCGCCATTGACAGCAGCTCGCCCTGGTGGGAGGGCTCGGCCCAGTGGGCTAGCAGAAGGGATCAGGCCCTCAAGGACGAGTTACTCCTGTCGCTGATACCCTGTGATCGTCATGTAGTGCTTGCTGGTGTGGACTCGAGGGAAACTTGAGCAAACAGGCGCCCCCATGTTCTAATCCCAGCTCTGCAGCTGGCTGACCTTGGGCAAGTTACTTCACCTCTCTGTGCCTCAGTTTCCCCATCTATTGGAGATGAGTCCAAGCCAAAATCCTGGACTCAAACGACCTCTGGGGAGTTTGGATCCAGAGCTAACTTTGCAGCCCAGGCACCTCTCTTGTAATGATACTTGCCCCCTTCATCAGGGGAGCCTAAGGCCCTTAGCATTAGCTTGCTAGCGTCAGGAGGGCGAATGGAAGTTTTAAAGGGTCAGATAGCATCATGATTATGTACAGTCAACGTGTTTACTGAAAGTGCCGTGGGAGTGTTGATTAGAACAGTCCGGGCTGCGGAACATTTGTTCTGTCACCTTTGTGTTGTTATTGTTGTGATTCTAAATAGCACTGGGTTATTTTGCTTGGTTGGTTTGTTTATTGCCCTAATTTTGAGTGAGGCCTTGTTAAAGGTCAAAGCCCATCTCTCTCCCTCCCCTCCCTGAAAGTGTCATTCCCTCACTGCCAGCAGGGGGACCCCTCTCCCAGGTAACCTAGGTGGCTGGTACAGGATTGCCCATCTATGGCAGCCTCGATGGAGTTTTTCCAGTGTGATCCCATGGCCTGATGCCAAGCTGCCCCTCTAGGCTATCCGACAAACCTGCAGCACGTGGCTATTCCCAAACTGCTGGTCCCTGAGGGTTTGTAGGAGGATCTTTGTCTCATACCCTTGCAGAGGCAGTGCTGGTACCGGTGCCAGCGCCGGCTTTCCAGGCTTTGCTGGCTGCTGCATTAGGCTCTCCCCTCCCTGCTGTAATGCTAAACCTCTGCGCTGGGCCATGGTGAGCCACTGCTGTCCGCCTCCCATCCACCGGTGCACCCTCCGACCCATCGCGGCAGGGATACCTCTAGTGCCGCAGCAGGTTAGAACAGCCTCACTCACGGAGGGGCAGTGGGCACAGAGTCTCACTTTGGAGAGAGAACTGGATCAGGGCCCTGGGTCAAGCTCCCCAATGGGACACATGGCTGAGTACTGTTATGAATGGCTGGATTGTTTGCCTTAAACTCATGGCATAAACTCCCCTCACCCCCTTCTACATGCCAGCCTGGTGCCCTGTGCATGTGGCTCTCTCCTGGAATCCTTCCTTTCCCCATTAGATGATCAGACTGCTCAGGGGCTTGGCAGAAAAGGGACAAAATCCCCATTCCTGTTGAAAGGGATGAGAGACAGGGATGGCCCAAGTGAACAGGGACACCTGCTCACCCTCTCTGCCCTGCTGGACCCACAGCCTGTGGGATGCTTCAGTTTCAGTTTGTTTGAAGTCAATGAACCTTTGGTTTATTGGGTCTGGCCTGTGTGGTCTTTGCACCCCCAGAGACCAGCCTGAAAACTCAGAGCAAAACTCAGCTGGGAGCACAGCATATTGCCCAGTTTGGGAGAGATGCTAAATCCTGGGGAATGAGGGGAGTGCATGTGGAACTCAGCTGAGGTTGCCTGAAAGGTCCATGAACCATGGCAAAGCTTCTGGCCAACCAGACCCCTTTGCCTTGTCTGGGTTTGGGCTTTGTCACACATGGCCCAAGAGCTGAGCAAGGAAATTTCTCTGTCTCAGAACAATAACGTCCTCCTCAGTAGATCTCACAGTGCTTTACAAAGGAGGACAGTATCATTATCCCCATTTTACAGATAGGAAACTGAGGCACAGTGCAACAAAATGACTTGCCCCGGGTCACTCAGCAGCAGAACTGGGAATAGAATGCAGGTCTCCTGAGTCCTCAGCCAGTGCTTCAGTCACTAGGCAACACTGCCTTATGGTATTAAAAGCCTCCCCTGGCTGCTCTCCTCTTTGAGCTCAGCTTGCAGGCTGGGTGGCTTCACACCAGCTTCCAGGGGGTGAACTCTGCTACCTGTGTCTTGCCCTCCCCTCCACACTAGTGACTTATTGCTGGGTGATTGTTCCTAGGACTCGCTATAGAGCCTGGGAATATTGGTGTGAAAGATTCCGGAGAGCTGCGGAGGCTGCTGGTTTCCCTGAACCAGAAGCAGGACGATTATGCCAAGAGCATGATATTACACAGCATCACCCGCTGCGTTTACCTGCTGGAGTCAGAGGTGAGAGCAAAGGCAGGCCAGTCCTTTCAATCAGAGATTCTTCCAAACTTGCTGGGTGCTGGGAGAAGAGAGATTCTGGGTCGGGGTGGAAGGTGGAAGGTAGAAAGACGGACCAGGGTGCAACTCCCGAGCCAGGCTCTGACCTCAGCTGGCATCACAGGCTCAATGAGTTTTCAGGGGACTCTGCTTGCAGTTCCATGGTGCCAAAGAATCTCTCCCTGATGGGACCGAGCAGGCAGAGATGCTGTTTAATGAGAGATGGGCCCAGGCTGTAAAGCCTGGCTCTGGACTGTGTGAGTTTGAAGGGGCTGAGGATTTGGCTCTCATGTTTATTAACAGAGCGAGACCGGTTTCTTATCACGTCGTTTCTCTAACACTGGGAGCACCCTGTCGGAAACCAGTGCACCCTGGTCTGTGCTCAGAATTCCCTCAGCTTCAACGACCTTGCATCTGTGCATGTACAGAGCCTCTTAGCTATTCCCAGTGGCTGCACTGGCCCAGCTCAGAGAAAAGCCCAGGGCGCCTTCAGACACCTCACTCCCCACAGCAGACCACAGACAGCAGATTGAGGTGGAGCGGAGACGGGGTGGCGCAGGCCTCTTAACGTAACGCGAGCCCCACGGCAGAGCAGAGGGGAATGGGACAAGCTAGTGGGGCTGGGCACAAATGGTTGCTAGATCTGTTGTACAAGATTAACTAGACCAAGTGCCTCGGGAGGGCAGTAGACATGGGACATCCCTCTTGCGCACTGCAGGGGGGCCTCTGGGTCCTTGCTGGTGTGGTTCAGTGGGAGAGATGGGATGGAACAGACACAGGGGCAGAGTTAATCCAATTCTTGTCCCTCACCCCTGTAAACGGTGGTCCTCACATGGCAGGGCTGGTCCTCTGGCTGGAACATGGCCGGCTTTAAGAGACAGTACCAGGGCTTCAGCCCTGGGCTTGGTGGGGCTCTGCCCGGGCTCAGCAGCTCACTGCCTAGTCACCCCATTGGCAGACTGATTGGAAAGGAAGCTCTGTTGGCTCTCTCCCCACACCCCCAGGTACTTATATGGCTCCCAGCCCCACAGTACCTACATTTAGGGGCACAAATAATGAGATGCCCTTGCATGTGTTTTAATTCAACTCTACTCATGTCTGTGTCTTACTTCTCCAGGCCTCAGCCTGTACCTATGAGGACATCAGACAGGTCGCCTCAGCCTTGGATGACAAAGATAAAGGCATCAAAATCCAGGCGTTAAATGCCCTCAAGGCATTTGCTGGTATCCGGAAGTTTAAAATTAAAATCCAGGTATTTGCTCCCCTCTCTGCCTCTCACTCAATATGTCTGGACTCCTTTGGCTTCAATGTTACCACTCAGCCCTTTGCCTCTGGGGTCGGCTGTATTGGATCTCTGCCTGCGCTGATCTTTCTCTCTGAAAGGGGGTCCTTCTTTAGAGTCGCACAAAGTCCAGTAGCAGGCACCCTTGGAGGCTTGGCTAGGGGGCTGCACTTGCCCCAGGCCTTTGGAGTCGGGTGACCAGCCATGGGGCCACTCTGTCTTTCCATGCAGGAGTTTGTGCCCAAGATCCTGGAGCTGGTCACCACCATTTGGGACACAGAGCTGCATATTGCTGGCCTGAGACTGCTGAATGGCTTGCCCTTGCCGGATCACACCCACCCGCTCCTGAGACGGATGATACCTTCCTTGATGGAGATTCTGCAGACGGGGAGCACTTTGACCCAGGTACAGAAATGGGGGCATTCCTTCTCCTCCAGCCAGGAGCTCCTGCACCATGATGGATGGGGAGTCCTGTCTGGGACAGGAGTCAGTGTGAGCTCCTTCTGCACCCTGCCCTCGAGCAGTTCCCTAAGAGAGCCGCTGGCAACTCTGCCATGCTGCCAGTAGTAGACAGGACTGGTCCTCCACGGGCTTGACAAGCACTAACTCGCCTCACCCCTCAGATCAGATTTACAGATGGGAAACTGGGACTTGTCTAAACCCACACCGTGTGTGCCTGTCCCAGCTCAGCTTGGAATGCAGGTGACATGGGCTCCCAATCCTGAGCTCAGACCACTAGGCTGGTCTTGTTCTCCTACAGCCAGTGCTCCTGCCCCATTCCCTACAGCGCCCCCTGCTGGGTATGCCTGGGACTGGAGTAGCTGGGAGCTCCCCCACAGCCATTGATCCTAGGCCCATGCCCTACGGTGCCCTCTGCTGGGAGAGGCTGGGGCTGGAGTGAGCCTCTGTGAGTTCTCCCACCTCATTCCCTTCAGTGGCTCCTGCTGGACACTGACCTTTGCTTCAGCAGTGACGGGGCCCAGCATGGAATTCCCCTCCCTGAGTCGTGCTCAGACGCCCTGCCCTGTTTCCTTAGGTGCAGGTGCTCAAGCTGCTGAGCAGCCTGGCCCAGAAAGAAGACCTTCTGTATGACATCATGAACTGCCAGGTAAGGGCCAGCCTGCTAGCAAGGCTGGGAGTGTCTTGAAGAGCTGGGCCCAGGGCAGATGGGCGCAGGGAACACAGAGGAGGCAAGGCTGGGGCCATCTGGAGTCCTCTATTGTAGGTGGCACAGGCTGGGCCTGGCATTTTCCCCTTATAAGACCCAGTTGCTTATGACTTTGCCAAACTTCAGCTGCCCAGGCTGATGTTTCCCCTCTGGGACTGTGCACCAGACTGAATACCCTTGGAAGCATTAATGCGAGGCATTAATGTGGGGCGGGGCAGCAAAGTGCTTTCCCCCCCTGCCCCCACCCCCCCTTGCGTGCCAGCTCTCCCTCACTCTCTGCTCCAGACCCTGGAACTGAACTGCTGAGGTTCATAGACACCGCCTTAATTTTCCTGCCCCATCCTTCTCCATCAAGAGAGGGGTGGGTCTGAGATTCCCCTGAAAAGCTGATCTCAAAGCGTTTCAGGCCCAGCCGGGGCAGAAAGCCAGCACCTGAGAACGCTCCAAACTCATTGGGCAGGGCTCAGGGATTTGGTTCAAGCACAGAGAAACTGCTGCTGTTGCTTCTTCTTTCGAGGCTGGCAAGGATGAGCAGAAATCTACGGCCCTGGCTAGATCAGAATCCCCCCAGATCCTTGGGACCCTGTGCATTGCCTTTGGGGGGGATCTTCCACCCTCCCTCCCATATTCCCACCTGGCAGAGCCATAGGGAGGAAGCATGTATGGGGGGGCGCAGATCAGGTCAGCCCATGGCAGTACCTTCCGTGGGCCCCCAGGTGCACCCTGACTTCCTGAACCTCTTCCACGCCTCACTGCCCGGCAACCTGCTGTATGAGGTGTTGGTGTTCGTGGAGAAGCTGAGTGAGGGGCGCCTGACCCCGCAGTACCAGTCGGTGCACTGGGAGTACAATGAGCTGTCCCTCCACGAGGCGCTCTTCGGAGAGGACTCCCACCTGGCCGACCGTCTGCTCTCCCTTATCATCCACCCGGAGGAGGAGGTGCAGATCCAGGCCTGCAAGGTTATCCTGAGCCTCCAGCTCTGCAAGGAGGAGGAGGCCAAATTCAGCAGACAGCGCATCGACTGCTCCTACTTTGATGAGGATGACAATCCCTGAGCTGGCTCGCGGCAGGGATGGGGTAGAGCCAGATCAGACTAGAAGAATCACCAGAGGCTAATAAAAGAGCTCAGGAGTGAGGGGCTGTTGCTATCTGTCTCTGTCTTTCCCCAGGAAGAATCCAGTGTCATTGGGGATCTCACAGGAGCCTGGCTCCTAGCACAGCACTGCAGCCCCTGGGAAACATCCCCTGCCCCCTTCCTTGGTAACTAAATTCAGGCCTTAGTTAGGCTGGGGATTTGCCCTGATTCCAGCCGTCGCTGCAACCCCGCAGTGCAGACCGGCAAAGCTGCTATTCGCACCGGGGGCTTCACCCCTGCTTGAAACCAGGTAAGTATAAACTTTGACAAGATGACTGGAATCAGGGCAAACTCTCAGGGCAGACAAGGCCTCTATGCCCAGAGTGGTGGGATCTGAGCTTGGAATATGATGTTTCCAAGCCCACACTTGAGCATCCACGTTGCCTTGTAAAACCGGACAGGTCATTGTCGGATCCGGGTCTTGCAGCTTTGCCAACGTGGCCATACTGTGCCACGCAGACCTTCTGACTCAGGTCTGTGGCTCAAACTGCGTCCACACTGCAGAAGGGGCATGGTGAGACTTGGGCTCTGACCCACCCCCTAGCTGGGTTCTAGGCGCCGAGGCCTGCATGCTGGCTGAGCCAGGTCAGACTGATTGGTGCATGGACGGAAGCGGGGCTTGTGCTCAAAGCGGAGTCATGGCCAGGGCTTAGTATGGGGTGAATGCTGAGCAAGGCAGGCTGGGGAGAAACTGTTATGCCCACATGCCATGCTGCCTGCCCCACAGCTCCTGTGGCAAATGCAAGGTGGTAGGCTCCACCAGCAAAGCTCTAATTGGCCTGGGGCCAGCTGCCTCCTGGACCCTTTCTCCTATTCCCTGCCAAAGGAAGAGGCCTGAGGGGCAGAGGTCTCCTGCAGAATTCGCTCCTCTTTCAAGTACATGGATAGCCGGTCCTGCCTCTGGGCTGCATCCCTCTGTCCTGGCTGCTAGGCTTGGACCTAGCTAGCCAATGATAAGTGCCACTGATGCATCAGGAAGGGCAAAGATGGTCACATGCAGGGCTGTAACTGGCAGCCTAGGGGAAGACAAAACCCAGGAACTCTGCCCACTCTTGGCACCTTAGCTGTTAAGTATTTACACATAATTATGGATTATATACACATACATAGAGCTCTCTGGTAACACCACTTAGGCGATGGTGTGAATAGAGCTCGTCAGAAAATGGGGGTTTTCCCTGATGAAAAATTTGACTTTTGGAGAGAAATAAAAATCAAAGTCTGAAATATTTTGGCTGAAAACCAAAATGGTTCGATTCTGAAAGGCTGCTGTGGTGTCTCATGGGAATTGTAGTTTGGGTCCCTCATGCTCCCATTCACCTCTGTGGACGAGTCTCCCTGATTGGACTTAGTCTTCCACAATGCATCCTGATCTCCTCAAGGGGAGGAGAGGTAGTTCATTGTGGGAGTTGCATGGCCACGGTGCATCCTGGGTGATGAGGTCTGGCTGGAGAGCAAAGAAAGCTGCTAGTTGAATGATTTCAGTGGTGGACTCAATCTGAGGAAATTGCAATCTGCCCTGCGTAGTCCACAGGGAGAATGACTGGCTGAGTTAACCAGCTACAGTACTGATTGCAGTTATATGCCCAGCGCTAATATTGAGTAAACCTCAGTCTAGGAGAGAAATTCACCCTGGACCAGGGCTTTTGCAGCACCTGAAATACCCAATGTGCAGGGGTGGATTTCACCCAGAGAGAGGAAATCCCTCTCCAACCTTGTTCTGCTCAAGGCATGAGCCTTCTTTGAGTTGGTCTGAAGTCCCATCTACCCTACCTCCCACCCAGCCTGTCCCTTCCCACCTGCTACAGACCTCTTGCTCCCTGGAACTTGGTCCCTGGAACAGGTCCTGGCCTTGCTACCTCTGCATTAACTGAAGGAGGTGGGGAACGACGCCTGATCTCACGTTACCCCAGGAGAAGAGAAGTTTTACTAGAAAGTCCAACAAGAACTCCTTCCTCCCCCCTGCCCCCACTCCCCAGCTGGATGAAGTTAGGGTAAATGGATGGGCACAAGAATTGCTGCAGCACCATGGAGAAGCCAGTCAGTTATTGCAGAAAGAGAGACAATGAGGTAATCAGTGGGAAGTCAGGGCTAAGGCTGGGTGAGGGCAGCACGGCTTATGAAGAACGGGATTCAGGAGGGGGCACCAGGAAGGGGACTGCTGCCCCTTTTGCAAAGTGTCAGCTGAAGATACAGCACGCGATAGAGGCAGGTAGTTATTTTTGGGGGTGGAGGAGAGACAAGAATGGCTCTTGGAGGGTATTGAACTGATGCTTTCTTGTTTCCCCCACATACACAGGAAGGGTGTTCTGAATTGTTAGACCAAGCACAGAGGGACACCCGATAATCAAATATCATTCAAGATCCATGTGCATTACTCCAGCAGAACTGAGTGTAGGTGTGTGTGCGTGTGGTGTGGGTCAGTGTGGAGGAACGGGTGCAGGTATTGGTGACAGCAGAAGGGATCAGTGTGTTGGTTGGTGGAAGCGAGTATGGGGATAAGTATGTAATGAGGCAGGTATCTGTATGTGGTGGAGCAAGAGGTGTGGGGAAAGGAGCATGGGAAGAGGTGCCTGGTGTATACAGTAGATATGGTGGAGAGGAGGGGCGCATGAGTGAGAACGGGTGACGGCTGTGGGGCACGTGCATGGGAAGGGGGAACAGCTGTGGGGTGCGTGTGTGGGAAGGGGGGGATGGCTGTGGGGCACGTGTGTGGGAACATTTCCTATGCTGTTACTCCACTTCTACTTGGACGAGCTCCTAGGATCCTGGCAGATGCCGTAGTTGGTGTTGGTGATGGATCCCACGATGGTCTTATTGGCCTTGCAGGTTAAGCCATTCTCACAGGGACACTTGTAGTAAACCCCATAGATGCTCTGCAGGGGACACAAAGGTCTGGGTAATAGTATGGCACATTGCAGCGTGCCCAGCGCCTCTTCTGGTCTATCAGAAAGGCCTCAGCAAACCAGTCTGCTTCTCTTACAACCAGCTCTCTGCTGTGGGACACCCTTCCTGAGCAGCTCCACAAAGCCCTCCCTGCATTCAAATCCCACCTCCGTCATGATGTCTGCAAGCAACCAGCCAGCTCCTAAAAGTGAGGGGAGGGGCCAGTGGGGTGAGACGGTGTATAGTAACACCCCTCATGCAATGTGGGTCTTTGTCACCCTCTACTGGCTGGTCCATATAAGAGTTCCAGGTAGGAAAGATGGTCCTTTAGCTCAAGCAGCCAAGTGTGATTTTAGCTGTGAAGGTCCCACGTTCTAAGCCCGCTGTTCTCTCCCTGTATTGACCCGGAGGTGGTATTGCCCTGTCCCGTACTCTTTGTCCATCCAGCCTGAGCTCTCTGGGCAGGGATCGGGCCTTCCTGTACAACTGTACAGCACAGTCTGGAAACAAATCATCAGCCACACCTGGGGCTAGGACACCACTGCCAGAGGCAGCTAAATGGGAAGCCCCAGAGTTGCCCAGTCTTTGAGTGGGGCATTAGGAAGGCCCCGCAGAGGGGCTGCTGGGCTCCATGACCAGGTAAGTGCCTGCCAAGAGGGCAAGGGAGCCATGCAACCTGCCTTCAGAAAGCAGCTGTTACTAGAGGGGGAATGGGGGCTACCCTGGAGAAAAGATGTCCCCAGAGTGGGAGGGACCTGCCTTGAAAATCCAGCCCTGACTGCACGGAAGGTGTTGAGGGCACCCAAGATCTTTCGAGGGGGTGGCAAAGGAGGAAGGTCATTAGGGACTATTGGCAGGTCACAGAAAAGGGACCACAAAGGTTCAAGTGTTTGGACTGGGATCCCCAAGCTGCTGGAGCTTTTCCTTTCCCCATGCTTGTTACTCACAACCAATTTGCAAATGTGGGTCTCTATCAGCTGCCTGCACATCCAGATCTCAGCTGCTTTACTGGCTGCTTAAGGAGGAAGGACAAGGCACATCTGTGGGAGCATGAGCAAGAGTTAGCGTGCCACGTACCTTGGGGGAACACTCCTGATTCTCGGCTGCTCGGTTCGCACAACGAGCGAGGCTTAACGAGCCAGTCCTGTGGCAACAGCTGCTCTTGCACTGAGCACTTTGCAGACACAGGTTCCCATTATTCTGGAAGAAACGCACAGTGAGAGCCAACGCATGGATTCCCAAGGGCCCCAGAGCTAAGGTCTGTCTCCCTGTGCCTCTTCCTATCACAGGGGGAGCCACACCTTGCAGCTGCCCTCTGTCACCTGCACTCCGGGCCCTGCCTCAAGCTAGTTCTTCTGTGGTGAGTCTCTGCTGGTGGAGAATATTAGTCCCACTTGGAATGAAATGACTCTGTGAAAAAAAATTGCTCTGGGTGGTTTCTTATATCTCAGTGCGGAGCGTGTATTTATAGGCACGTACACACCAAGTGGACCTTGTCTGAGGTGGCCAGTCACGTATGGTGCTGGCGCTTATACACACATGCACGCACGCACGCATGCACACACACACACATGTCTAAATGAAGTTTTATTTCATCCAATTCACTGTCGACTAAATCCTGAAGTTTTTCTTCAGTCCTGACTCAAGTGAGACTGCCAGGGAGGTGTGCAGTAGTTTGCCCTGAATAAATCATGAGTAAGAATAGCAGAATCCGCCCCCAAAAGAGAGTCCATTGTGCACAGTTCCACACACACGAAATCTGCCCAGAATGGGCATGGGATTTGCCCAGAAGGCTGCGTGTCCCAGCCCCAGTGTCCTAGTCTGAAACTCTGACGTTTCCCCCTCTTCACCCTGAATCTCATGAAGGCCCTGGCTGTGGTTTCCAGGGCTTGGTTCGAGTTACACATTCTGACTGGCTCCATCATCTTTTATGTCCCAATCCCAATGAATTGGCGTGTGGTTAAGGGGCAATGTGTGGCAATTGCCATATGGCTAAAGCCCTGGACCGGCACACCAGAAACCTCCATTCTGGCTCTGCCATAAGCTTCCTTTCTGGCCAAGACACTTAGCAATGGTCTGATTTTCAGAGATGCTGAGCTCCTTCCCCTCCCCTTGGTTTCAGTGGGAGATGGGATTGCTTAACACAGCGGCAAAGCAGTCCATTAATCGCTCTGTGCCTTGGTTTCCCCATCCATAAAATGGGGAGAATGATAATTCCCTGCCCCATGGGGAGTGGTGTAGTTAGAATGAATCCATCCGGGGTTGTAAGTCATTCCAATACGAGCATGGGGATGGGCCACAGAAACGCCCGTAAAGTCGTTAGAATGAAGGAAATCAATTGAAATGAAGTACTAAGCTGCAACAGATGCCTTTGAAAAACCTCTCTCCTCCAGCACAGGAAATTCCCAAGGAATCCGACTGAACACCAAAAGGAAGCAGCAGAATATTCTGAGCCCCAGCCTGCACATCCGCAGGGCAGCTAGTTCCCCACTGCTCCAAGAGACTTTCCCTCCCTGGAGTGCACATGGGATCAGGCCCAGGCAAACTCCGCATTTCCCAGCCTCCTCTTACCAAATTGAAGATGAGGCCTAGTTGGTGAGGATGAGGCCTAGTTGGTGAGGCTGAGGCAAGGGAGAGCAGCAGCAGCAGGAGCAGGGCGCTTGCCATCTGGCCTGAGGGCAGCCAAAGAACCCGTCTGGGGCTTTCAGGGCAGGAACAGCTGCGCAGCAGCGTGCCAGGGCTATAAAGCAGATCTGTCCTCACGTCACCAGCCCTCTCCCAATCACATAAGCACACCTCTCTCTGCTGATAAGGCCACACCAGCCCACGAATTCTTTCATGTTCTGAAATATTGAAGGTGGAAATAGAAGAGAAGAATCAAGAGTAACAAAGAAAGGCCCCAGTCCTACAGTCCTTACACAGGCAATCTCAACCCGAATATGCCTGTGTAGTTCACTGCCCCAACTTGGTAAAGCCTCCTTATACTGTACAAGGACTTAGAGCCTGTTCCTGAACTCCTTGTTTGGGCACAATACTCACTAAAGTTAATGGGAGTTTTGCCCGAGTGAGGAGTGCAGGATCAGAGCATTTCTCTGCTGTTATCTCCTCCTCAAGGTTCCTGTACCAGCTAAGAAGCACCCGGTTTGTTCTGGAGTCTTTCTGATCATTCTCAAAGGCTCTGAAGATTATTTAGTGCACCTGCGTGTCCCTCACAGATGATGTCAGCGAGCTTATTGAACGCACAAAGAGGGCAATGATTTCACCTTGTTAGGTTCTGATGAGCCAGCACTGCTCTGTCTGAGAGCTGTGAATGCAGAGAACCAATGAAAATCATGGCACTGAACCAGAACCATCAGTGCAGACAGGGAGTTGCCCCATGAAAACACATTTTTGTCTATGAACAAAGGGAATTAAGAGAAAGATTTTCCTAGGGAATTAAGTTACCTTTTCCTAGTTAAACTCGCCATTGTAATTATTTTTGTCTGAATTTGAGCAAGGACCTTCCACTCTAGCCATGACACAAATATAAGACTATTTGAGGGAAATTTGGCAATTTTTTCCTATGACAAACAGAAAATCTTTCGTGAACAGAATCAGAAGCTGGTCGTATCTCCATCAAACAGATCTTTGTACAGTTGTTTTGGTTTTTTTAATAGAGATATCAGAAATGAAATCTACTCCATGGAAATAGGAGATCAGATTTTCCAGGATTGGCACCCAAGATCTCCAAAGCCCAAGCTTTCGGGGAGTCATGACTTTGGTCCAGCCCTTGATGGATATATGGAACTTGGATCCAGAGTTCAGAACAGGGCCCACCTCCATATATTTTCATGCTTTAGGTCATTCCACAGGGAGCATTACATTTTCCAAACTTCCACTTTCATATTCACTGGCATGAGAAAGAAGCCAAGCGACCTAAGCAGAATATACACACAAGTGATCAAGCCATGCTTGCTCAATTGCCTGAAGAAACAGGAAAAGGGCCCTCATGTGCTAATACAAATGGAACCCAAAGGTTTCACCAGAAAAGAGACAATTTCACATCAGAGGGTACAATTCCTATCCAATGAGTCCTCTTCTGCAAGGTAGGAATGCTGTCTAGTGGTTATACCACTGGGAGTCATTGCTTGTGGGTTGTATTCCTGGACTCACTGAGTCACCTTGGGCCAGTTGCTTAGGCTTAATTAATATTTGTAAAGATCTCTGAGACTTATAAGACTGTCTGAGCAGTTTTGCTGCATTCACTCTTGTGACAAAGTGGGACTGTTCTTAATGTTTCCTCTGAATATTGTGTGGGTGCCTCAGTTTCTGGCTGCCACTCTGTCTCCTGGTAACTTATGGCCTAGGCCCTTCCCCCCTGCAAGGAGATGCTAAAGGTGTGGGAGAAAAAGAGGTCAGGTGACTTCCTGGCCCGAGAAAGGAACTCAGCAGAGAAGGAGGGGCTGGAGGGGGGTTCAGCTGGGAGCTGGCTGGGGATGGGGAGTGAGTGCAGATGGGGTTGTCTGGCTCTCTGGGCCCCAAAATGGACCCAGCTGAGGGGTCCCATTCTCTGTCCCTACAAGCTCTGTTTTAGACCGTGTTTCTGTCATCTAATAAACCTCTGTTTTACTGGCTGGCTAAGAGTCACATCTGATTGCAAAGTGGGGGGGTGTGCAGGACCTTGTGGCTTCCCCAGGACCTCGCCTGGCCGGACTCACTGTGGGAAGCACACCGAAAGGCATATGCTGAATGCTCCAAGGTCAGACCCAGGAAGGTGAAGCCGTGTGAACTTCTTGCCCTGAAGACAGTCTGCTCCAAGGGAGAGGAGGCTCCCCAAAGTCCTGACTAGCTTTGTGGGGAGCAGTTCCAAAGCATCACCTGGGAACTCCGTGACAACTCTATTTTGCTCTGCAATTATTTCGCACCTCTCTTCCAAGGACCTTAGCACGCTTTACCACCAGTCATGAATTCAGGTCAGGGAGTTAGGGAAGCACTGTCCCCCCATTTTACAGAAGAGGATGCCAAGTCACAAAAGAGCTAAAGTGACTTGTACAAGGTGACTTTGTTGGCCAAGCCGGGAATAGAATCCAGAACTCCAGGCGCTCGGTCCCATGATCTAAGTACCGGACAATCCTCTCTCCCTTATTACCTCATTTTAAAGGGATACGATAAGATACGATAACAAAATGAGAGTTGATTCTGCTGCTTTGCAAACCTGTATCAGTAAATCTAGTCCACTTAACCTCTTCAGTGCCAAACAGTGTGCCACAAGGGGGCTAGGAAACTTAGTTCTCCAGTATAGCCAGATGCATCTAAAAGAGTGGGCGTTCCACTGAAATGAGCAAATAGTCTAATTAGAACTATTTAGTAGCATCTGAATATAAATTACCCAGAGCACTGTGACAAAAACCTGTAAACATCCAGCCCACCTTCTCTCCTCAGCCAGTCCAGTTGTACCTTGCACTCTTGAAAAGTGTCTGCTAGAGCTCCACAGCGTTACTGATAAACACTTGGAAGCATTGAGCCTCGACAAGGATCTGGTAAACAGCACCTGTTCTTGGATATATTTGCTTTAAAAAACATTTCAGAGACTCAGGTTGACGGGATGAGAAAAGGAAGCCAGCTCTGGGAACGGGCAGGTTTCTTACTTGTTACACTCCATCCACTTTTAACAATGATTAAATTGTTTGCTACCCTTTCAGTTTGCAGGCTTTTTATTAGCCATCCTGAGCAGTAACAGATGGTCAGCAGCAGGTGAGTTTCTCCAGCCCCTCTTTTTATTGTCCTGGCCATTGAAACAGATCTTTAATGGCCCACAGCTGGGCAGTGAAAATTCAGATACAATTTGCTTAATGCACAACAATTTATTTGAAAAAGACTCACACAAGCAGTAAAAGATTATACAATATGTCTTCTTAATAAGCCTCAGTTCCCCAAGCATAAACCCTCAGGCCCTACAACATTGGCCCTACACAGTAGCCTGACTGCAAACAAAGCAGGCATAGCTACCAGTCCTCGATGAAGACCTCTTCTCTTTTCTTCTCTTCTCAAATACTTGGTCTGTCAAATGTCCCCCAGAGCAAGGTTTTGGCTATCCTGAGGCCCTCTGGTCCAAAAGTCCCCCCAAAATCCCTCATAGCAGGGCGTTGACTACCCCGAGACCCCGTCCTACAGGGTCACAGACTTCTTTAGATATTAACTGGGGAACTGCCACTGCACATATGATGTTATTAGTACTTATATCCCTCACTCTCAAAGGAGTTACATGCCCCTGAAATATGCCCTGTGGCTGGGCAGCCCCTGGGACAGCAACAGCAGCAGTTTGGTTGTGGGAGGGGGCTCAGGGCTGGGGCAGGGGTTTGGGGCAGTGCTTACCTTGGGGGCTGGGGCTCCTCAGAAGTGGCCAGCATGTCCCTGCAGCTAGACGGAGGGGCCAGGGGCTCAGCACACTGTCCCTACCTGCAGGCACCACACTGGCAGCTCCCATTGGCTGCGGTTCCCAGCCAATGAAAGCTGCATAGCAGGCACTTGTGGTGGGAGCAGTGCGTGGAGCCCCCTGGCATTCCCTCCCACTAGGAGCTGCAGGGACATGCTGGTCAGAGCCAGATAGGGAGCCTGCCAACCCTGCCAACCCTCCCCCCATCATCATCAGGGGTCCTAGGCTGCATGCTGCCGTTGCCCTCCTCCCCCATCCCCATCCCCACAGGGGTCCCGGGCTGTGCACTGCTGTCCATCTCCCTCCCAGCACCTGCAGGGTTCCCAGGCCACCCCCTCTAGCACCTGCAGCACCCCCCAGAGCACCTATGCCCCCCCTCCAAGTTTTAGTTAGTAGTATATAGGAAAAGTCATGGACAGGTCAAGGGCTGTGAATTTTTGTTTACTGTCCGTGACTTGTCCGTGACTTTTACTAAAAGTACCCATGACTAAAACGTAGCCTTAATCATGATAAAAACATCAGCTAAAATACACATACATAGAGCCTTTGCTTAACCATTTATAATCCATAGTTCTATCAGCATTCAAGTGCAATTTCAGCATGCTATCTGATACTAAGAGTACCCTGCTCCCAGAATCCTTTAGCAAACTCAGATATACCAAGCCTTACTACACTCATATCAACCAGTTGTAACAGTCAGCAGCAACCCCTTAACAGCTAGTACCCTTATAACAGCTGACAACCATTAGGGGAAACTGGACACCTCATGGACACAGTAGCCTGAACTTTTGAACTGTCTTCCCTTATCGGTCTTGAGGCAGTTGAAGCTGGTCCTAGGCCGGTTTTTGCTGAGTAAATTGCAGAAGTGCAGGGTTTGCTAACCACCAATCAAATGCTAACACGACCGAAGCCTGTGTACAAGTGTGTATAAAAAATTCTTAGTTTTTGTATGGAGTAGAGTTTTTTTGTACCAAGGTACAGAACTCTCCTTTC
This sequence comes from Gopherus evgoodei, assembly GCF_007399415.2. Lineage (NCBI taxonomy): Eukaryota > Metazoa > Chordata > Testudines > Testudinidae > Gopherus > Gopherus evgoodei. The sequence continues at coordinate 137,254,136 of NC_044325.1, read as the reverse complement.
TTCTGCAGAATAAAGTAACCTTTCCTTATCCCTGTCTGGCTGTCATTAGCTCTCAGCTAGGCTGACCCAACATTTCGGTAACACAGTCATTCATAATAATTCAGCACCATCCCAACATTTACCTTGGCCGTCAGAGTCAACATCATCCTGCTCCTGGTAGACACAGCACCCTTGGGAAACCAGAAAGGCAGTCTCTGTGGGGTCAAGCACCTTTTTGGCGTAACTCTCTTCCCCTGTCCTCCAAAACTTCTTCAGATCAGCGCAATCATCTCAGACAACAGTAAAAACAATGAGGAGTCCTTGTGGCACCTTAGAGACTAACACATTTATTTGGGCATAAGCTTTTGTGGGCTAGAACCCACTTCATCAGATGCATAGATAGAAAAATCTAGTAAGTAGTATATGTTACAGCACATGAAATGATCCCTTCTAAATGAGCTAGAATAATAATAACGTTCTTCCTTTTAAATGAGTTCAGACAATATTAAAAGCTAACACCGAGGTATCGATTAAATCCCTCCTCCCAGGAAAGCAACGACGTCATTGGGAAATCTTGCTGTGTGTTGCACTGCACTTAGATTGTAGGTCCTTCGGGGCATGGACTGTACTTTTGTTTTGGGTTTGTACAGCTCCTGACGCAATGGCGTCCTGGTCTAGGACTATGGCTCCTATGCATATGGCAATACAAATAAACAACAATGCTGCTCTGCCCCTGGAAGCAACCACAGAGATGGGGCTAAGGTTGCTTTACCACGATGTCAGGGCAGGGTTAGATGAGACAGACATAATATTCTGCCTCCACCATTTGCTGTGGCTAATGCTAGCACTATTGAGGCTAGTGCAATGGGGGAAGATTTTCCCCCAAATTGCCAGCAGAGATACAGCTAGGTAAGGAGCAGCTAGGCTGAGTAAGAAGGAGAAAACTCACTGGTGTTGTATCTAAGCTGCGAATAAACAGGACTTCCCCATGTGGGATGGTCAATCCAGCACTTTCACCAGCACTAAAACATAAAAACACAGGTGCTGGAATGAGAGGGGCTGCCGCACCCCCTGGCTTGAATTGGTTTCTATCATATCCAGAGTTGACAGTTTGGTTCAATGGCTCTCAGCACCCCCACTACACAAATTGTTCCAGCCTCCCTGCTTAAAAATGGTGCTGTATATACAGTCACTTCTCTGATTGTAGGGCAGATCCTCCCCTGGGCTAAATGAACTATTAACTTCAAGGGAGGTGCAGTGATTTCCCCCCAGTTGAAGATCTGGCCCTAAAACCACATTGTCCTTCCCCTCACAAGCCCCGGGAGCCGCTTGGCTGGTTTCCCACCTTTCCTGTCCCTTGTTTTAGGCACAGTCCCCTGGCCCCATTCAGGGGCTAGTCCTTGGTTGGTTGCTTGGACAGGAGTGGGGCACCCATCTGGTGGGCAGTGGATGATGGATGGAGGAACAGCGTGTCTGGGAGGTGGGGGCTTGCAGGGGGGCAGGGCGCAGGTATCTGGGGGTAAGAGAGGGCAGAAGGCGCGATGCCCCCAGGGCAGCCTCCCCCACCCTAGGGCGAAGATCCGCCGCCTCCGGCCCCTTTGTCTAGGCCAGGCCGGGCCGGGCGGCTCCCCGGCGGGCGCTCTCCACGGTGCTGAATCGCGCTCCCGGAGCCAGCCAGGGCGCAGCGCGCAGGGAGCGGGCAGGGGGCTCCGGGGAGGAGCAGGGGACCGAGCCCGCTGCCGGAGGCTGGGCTGGGGAACCAAGGGGCAGGCACGGGTGGGCGCGGCGGATGCGGGGGAGGAGGCAGCGGCGCCGGGAGACACGGGGCTGGGAGGAGCCCAAGCGAAGCGGCTGGTCCCCCAGGAGCGCGGCTGGTTGCTGGGCAGCCCATCCCGGCCCGGACCCGGAGCCGGGCACAGGGGCTGGAGCCGAGAATCTGGACACAGAGCTTGATCGCCAGAGCTGGGCCCTGAACACTGGGCTTTGGGCTAGGTCCCAGATCTGCCCCTGGGTGGGGGGTGCAGGTGCAGGGCACCTTCCCCTCTCACTAACTTCCCTGGGAACCCACACCCTGAGCCTGGTGCCCACAAGGAGGCAGCCCCACCAGCCAGGGAGCCCCTGGCCCCACACCTCCGGTCCTGGGCCAGCCCAGAAGCAGCCCACCAAGCTGCGCCATGGGGAAGATGCTGCCAGCCCAGGAAGCTGCCCGGATCTATCACACCAACTACGTGCGGAACGCCAGGGCCATGGGGGTGCTGTGGGCACTCTTCACCCTCTGCTTCGCCGTCATCATGGTGGTGAGCTTCATCCAACCCTACTGGATCGGTGACAGCATCGACACTCCACAGGCCGGCTACTTCGGCCTCTTCTCCTACTGCATTGGCAACGCCCTGACCGGCGAACTCATCTGCAAGGGTAGCCCCTTGGACTTTGGCACCATCCCCTCCAGTGCCTTCAAAACAGCCATGTTCTTCGTGGGCATCTCCACCTTCCTCATCATTGGCTGCATCCTCTGTTTCAGCCTGTTCTTCTTCTGCAATTCAGCCACCGTCTACAAAATCTGTGCCTGGATGCAGCTGGCGGCAGGTGAGTAGCTTGTGGGGCTCCAGGGGGTACAGCCCAACCTAGTCCCAGGGGCAAAAATGCACCTATGGCCCAGAGTCAACTCATTACTGTTTGTGTTACCACAGCCTCTGCAGGGCCCATCTGAGATCAGGACAATTCCAGAGCTGGGGGAAGCAATATAAAAGGCTGGCAACTGCAGGCTGAACAGAGAAACTTACTCTGTATTTTTTTCAACAATTTGGGTTAATTTAATGCTTGTGAAAGGAGCTGGATGGACAGAGTTAGAACCTGCTGTTCCCCCAGCCATAAAACAGGCCCATTCAGGCAATTGAGATTCTTCCCCCAACCCATTTACCCTACCTTTGTGCCTCATTCATGCCCTGGCAGGGTGACATCACAGAGGAAGAAGGTAGTTTATAGTCTTCCTGAGCCACAGACTCATGGGGGTCTCTGCTGAGACTGCCAGTAATAATAATACCTAGCTCTTCCATGGCACTTTTCATCCATGGATCTCAAAGTGCTTCACAAAGGAGGTCAGTTGCATCACTCCTATTTTAGAGGGGGAAACTGGGGCACAGACCAGTGGTGTGACTTGCCCCAAGTCACCCAGCAAGCCAATGTCAGAACCAGGTCTCCCGAGTCCCAGTTCAGTGCTAGGCCACATTACCAATAAAGGTGTCATTTAGGGCCACGCGTGAGGGGTTTTCCAACATGGACACCAGGCCCTAGAAAAGTGGGCTGGGACCTGTCAAACTCATTGCACATAGGTAAGCAATGCTTTTGCTGGTGCAGTAGCTGCATTTGCTGAAGCATGAAGGGGAGAACTGCTCAGAACCATCTCCCATCTACAGCTTTACTTTAGGCAGATATAAAGAGCTGCACTCTAATACTTTAGTCATCATGAAAAGCACCATCCCACATGAACTATCCTATTGAGAGATTTGGGGTGTGGGAGAGGCTCAGGAAGAGGGTTGGGGTGTGGGGTGAGGGCTGTGGTGTGAGGCTGGGGATGAGGGGTTCACAATGGAGAAGAGGGCTCAGGGCTGGGGCAGAGGGTTAGGGTGTAGGGGATGAAGGCTCTGGTTGGGGATGAGGGGGTTGGGGTGCAGGCAGGCTGCTGCAGGGCTAGGCCAGAGAGGAGGACTCCCCCCAACCGGCAGCAGCAAGCTCCAGGGGAAGGACCCCCCTCTCCCTCCCGGTAGCACACTCACCTTGCATCACTGTCACTGCATGTGCTTCTAGGGCCCCTCTCAGGTCAGGACCCCCCTCACCTCCCCTGTGGTGGGTGCCGGGGGTGGGGGGAGGCTGCCATCACATGTGCGCCTCCTCCCTGCTGCTGCCTCTTACTGTAGCCTCACTGGGGTTGGGGGTTGGGGGTGGGGAAGCCCCTTGCCCAGAGTGGGACTGGAGTGATGACTGCAGGTGGGGGGCTCCCTGTGCTGGTGGAGGGTCCTGCTGGAAAAGGGAAGGGTCTGAGGTGGAAGGGCAGGGGCAGAGGCACCTGGCACTAATGGATGGAGGGCACTAGAACCCTGCGGTGGCAGTTGATGCCGGGAGCCTGCAGAGCCAAGACAGCAGGGAGCTGCAGGGGGCAGCCACCAGCTTGAGGCTGGGATGCTCCGGGCCTGGGGGAGGTGCGCAGGGGTGCCAGGTGGGGGCTGGCCAGGGGGAGAGACCCAGCCCTGAACATTGGTGGAGCCAGGCACCAGGAAGCAGTTGTTACATTTAGAAACCCTTTTAGAACCGGTTGTAAAGGGTTTTTAAACTTAACAAGAGCTCCAGCAGTCCCCTGCCATGCCCTGACCCCGCCCCAATTCACCTGGCTCCAGCTCTGCCTCTGCCTCCTCCTCTGAAGGCTCCCCCTCTGGGCTTCCCACCAATCAGCTGTTAGTGAGGGAAGCCTGGTAGGGCTGAGAAGGAAGCAGAAGCTTCCTGCAGGTGAGCTGGGGCAGGGGGCATGAGGAGGGCTTTAGGCGCCGTGCGTCTCCGGCCCCCGGCTCTGACCCTGGGCCTGACTCTGGCCAGCCAGCTGGGAGACATGGCTCCGGGCCAACCCTAGACTCAGACTCCGGCTGGCCGGGCGGCACGGCTCTGGGCCGGCCCCTGGTCCAGCCCCCAACTCCGGCCTGGCCAGTGGCTCCGGACAGTCCCAACCTCGAGACGGCCCTAACTCTGGGCGGCATGGCTCCGGGCCAGCCCCCAGCCCTGGGCCAGCCCCCGGCCCCCCGACTCTGGCCTGGCCAGTGGCTCCGGGCCAGCCCCCGACTCCGGCCCCCAGCTCTGGGCTGGCCCCCGGTCCCGACTGTGGGCCGGCCCGCGGCTCTGGCCCAGCCCCGAACTCTGGCCCGGTGCCTGCGACTCCCAGCCCCGACTCTGGGTGGCACGGCCCCCATCTCCAGGCAGCATGGTAAGGGGGGCAGGGAGCAGGGAGGGGGTTTTGGATAGAGGGCAGGGGGTGGATTAGGGTCAGGACATGGGGCGGTCAGAGGGCAGGGAACAGGGGAATTGAATGGAGGCAAGAGTCCTGGGGGAGCAGTCAGGAAGGACCAGGGGTTGGATGGTGCGGTGGGAGGCAGTCAGGGGCAGGGGTTCCAGGGGCAGTCAGGACAGAGAGAAGGAGTGGTTGGATGGGGCAGGGGTCCCGGGGGGCCATGAGGAATAAGAGGAGGGATTGGATGGGGCGGCAGGGGGCAGTTAGGGGACAGGGAAGGGGGGTGGATGGGGCAGGGGTCCTGGGGTGGGGTGTCAAGGAATGTGGGAGGTTAGATGGGGCAGAAGTCCTGGGGAGGGGGGGGGAGCACGACCCCCTCATAGGGTGAGGAGGGAACTAGTTGTTAATATTTTGGCAGCTCATCACTGGAGCCAGGCCCCAGGCCCTGAATATTGCTGGAAACTGGGCACCACGGGCCCATATAACTCGCTGCCCCTACATGCCCTGTAATTATTTCCTGGCTTGCAGAGAACAAATGAGGAGCATGAGTTAAAATGGGACATGAGGTCAAGATTTGCCTTATTATCTCAGACGGTTAGTCCACTAAGCCTCTCCCCTCACTGCAGCAGCCAATTGTTGATGTTGTAGAGGAATATGAAGCAAAGCCCTCAGGCGCCCAACAAGAGGTGCAATTCTGTGCATGGGGGGGAGGATTCCCTCCCAACTCCTGTGGTAGTCACCTGATGCTCTGAGGTATGGGACTTGATTGGCTTGCAGTAAGGCAAGCATTATTGGGCATAAAATTATCCACCTAATGAAATCAGATTGCAGTGACTACAGGCCAAGCAGATGCCAGGTCAGGGAGCAGATAAGTGTGAGCAGAATAATATGGTGAAGCAATTTACAACCACTGTTGGTCAGTGCTCCTTTTGTTTACCCAGCACGTCAGAAAGTAGAGCATGCATCTTACCGTGACACTAGGGACAGAAGGATAACAACTTTTCAGGCTACCCGACCCACTCAGCTTAGCCTGGGGTTTACTGGGTGGAATTACCATGAATTAAACCCTGCCAGCAATACTAGTCCTCAGAGGCAAGGGGCATGGTGAGGGCTGTGTGCTTTCCCTATTGCAGTGAGAACCTGCTGAAATCCAATCCCATCCAGCCTCCTGAAATATTGATGTCAAAGAGGAAGGCAGCATCCTGTTACAGTTCCTGCTTGGCTCAGCAGGCAGGGAGCCTTGCTGCTGGTGAAAATGCCACAGAGACAGAGAAAGTTGGGCCAGCTTCAGTGCTGGTGAAAAGCCCCTGCAGGCAATGGAATTGCAGCAGGGCTGACTTCAGCCCTTACGGTATTAACTAATTCCAACTGCTGTAAAGGAAACAATCTCAAAGATTAAGATAAGAGGCTTGGAAGCAGTTCAAAAGTCCAAGGAACCTGAACAACAGTTTGCTGCCCCAGAAGATTTGAGTAGCAATTTCTTATATATTTGCTTCTGCTATTAACATGACACATGGGGAAACAATGCAGCACCTGTGAAGGAGCTTGATTTTCTAAAGAAAGCAGCAAAGTCTTAGTTCCTTCTCACCATCTTTTCCCTTTGGAGGCAAACTGACCAGAGAGGGAAGGGTTAGGAGCTGTGCTGTGTTCAGGTGACACATGGCTTTTAAACAGATTAATAATAGAGAGAAACATGGTTAGAGAGTTCAATCTCCTTAATAAAATAAAGCATTTATCTGATTTGGGTAAAAGAGGGTTTGGGATATGACTGACAGCCAGCCACCTTCCTCTTACATACTATCAAAGATGAAATATGGAGGCTAAAAGCTGTTACCTTCCCATCCCAGTTAACTTACAGCAAAGAGAGGACAGCCAGGCTGGGAAGCCTTGGCTTTTAACTCCCTCCAAAAAGTGCTAGTGCATTAGTGTGCTGGAGCTGGGGGCACTGATGAATAATTTGGATTTGGACATTGGAAATCCAATGGTGAAGAAAGGGTTTCAGGCTGTGCCTGAGCTGGCTGCTAGCAAAAGGACAATGCAGCCTGTCCCAGAGAGTCAGCGGCCTTGCTGCCAGACCTGTACTTTGCTAGGGAACATGTTTCAAACACACCACCAGATTTCCTTCCTGCAGGGGGGCAGGTCTTTAGACAGATGCAACCAAACTCAGCCATGCCAAGGAGGCCATGGTATTATCCAGCCCAGCCCACAACACCCTCTCCCTGGCCTGTGCTGAACTGTTCTTGAGAGTCGATATGTTTAGGGCTTTGCCCAGTCTAGTTTTAAATATTGCAAACCATGCGGCTTCCACCAAGTCCCATGATACAGTGTTCCACAGCCTCGAAGCCGCATATAATCCTTCTACAAAAGTAGGTCACAGAGGCCCCAACCGCTGTGCAAGCAGACAGTAACATAAGAACACAAGAACGGCTGTACCGGGTCAGACCAAAGGTCCATCTAGCTCAGTATCTGTCTACTGACAGTGGCCAATGCCAGGTGCCCCAGAGGGTGTGAAGCTAACAGGCAATGATCAAGTGATCTCTCTTCTGCCATCCATCTCCATCCTCTGATGAACAGAGGCTAAGAACACCATTCTTTACCCTTCCTGGCTAATAGCCATTTATAGACTTAGCCACCATGAATTTATGCAGTTCCCTTTTAAACATTGTTATAGTCCTAGCCTTCACAACCTCCTCAGGTACAGAGTTCCACAAGTTGACTGTGCGCTGTATGAAGAAGAACTTCCTTTTATTTGGTTTAAACCTGCTACCTATTAATTTCATTTGGTGACCCCTAGTTCTTGTATTATGGGAATAAATAAATAACTTTTCTTTATCCACTTTCTCCACATCACTCATGATTTTATATACCTCTATCATATCCCCCCTTAATCTCCTCTTTTCCAAGCTGAAGAGGCCTATCCTCTTTAATCGTTCCTTGTATGGGACCCTCTCCAAACCCCTAATCATTTTAGTTGCCCTTTTCTGAACCTTTTCTAGTGCTAGAATATCTTCTTTGAGGTGAGGAGACCGCATCCTGTACACAGTATTCGAGATGTGGGCGTACCATGGATTTATATAAGGGCAATAATATATTCTCAGTCTTATTCTCTATCCCCTTTTTAATGATTCATAACATCCTGTTTGCTTTTTTGACCACCTCTGCGCACTGCGTGGACATCTTCAGAGAACTATCCACGATGATGCCAAGATCTTTTTCCAGACTCGTTGTAGCTAAATTAGCCCCCATCATATTGTATGTATAGTTGAGGTTATTTTTTCCAATGTGCATTACTTTACATTTATCCACATTAAATTTCATTTGTCATTTTGTTGCCCAAGCACTTAGTTTTGTGAGATCTTTTTGAAGTTCTTCACAATCTGCTTTGGTCTTCACTATCTTGAGTAGTTTAGAATCATCTGCAAACTTTGCCACCTCACTGTTTACCCCTTTCTCCAGATCATTTTATGAATAAATTGAATAGGATTGGTCCTAGGACTGACCCTTGGGGAACACCACTAGTTACCCCTCTCAATTCTGAGAATTTACCATTAATTCCTACCCTTTGTTCTCTGTCTTTTAACCAGTTCTCAGTCCATGAAAGGACCTTCCCTTTTATCCCATGACAGCTTAATTTACATAAGAGCCTTTGGTGAGGGACCTTGTCAAAGGCTTTCTGGAAATCTAAGTATATTACGTCCATTGGATCCCCCTTGTCCACATGTTTGTTGACCCCTTCAAAGAACTCTAATAGATTAGTAAGACATGATTTACCTTTACAGAAACCATGTTGACTATTGCTCAACAGTTTATGTTTTTCTCTGTGTTTGACAATTTTATATTTAACTATTGTTTCGACTAATATGCCCAGTACTGACTTACCAGTCTGTAATTGACGGGATCACCTTTAGAGCCCTTTTTAAATATTGGCATTACATAAGCTAACTTCCAGTCATTGGGTACCAAAGCCAATTTAAAGGACAGGTTACAAACCTTAGTTAAATAGTTCTGCACTTCACATCTGAGTTCTTTCAGAACCCTTGGGTGAATGCCATCTGGTCCCAGTGACTTGTTAATGTTGAGTTTATCAATTAATTCCAAAACCTCCTCTACCAGACACTTCAATCTGTGACAGTTCCTCAGATTTGTCACCTACAAAAGCCGGTTCAGGTTTGGGAATCTCCCTAACATCCTCAGCCATGAAGACTGAAGGAAAGAATCCATTTAGTTTCTCCGCAATGACTTTATTGTCTTTAAGCGCTCCTTTTGTATTTCGATCGTCAGTGAGACAATCCCAGTGCTGAAGAGATCACAACTAAAGTAGACCAGACAAAGGAAGCATGACTACCCCCATTTTACAGATAGCAAACTGAGGCACACAGAGATTAAGGCCAAGATTTTCAGAAGTGATAAGTGCCCAACATGAGACACTTTTGGCTCTGCATTTCCTGAAAACCAGGGTCTTTTTTAGATGTCTCAGGTTAGGCACCCAAATACACTGGGCAGTTATGAAAACCTTGGCTTAAATGATTTGCCCAAGGCACATGGGCAGTCTTTTGACAGGATGGGAATTGAACCGAGATTGCCTGAGCACTTTAACCACACAGACATCCTTCCATTTCTAACAGCTCACACTGTCTTAGTTTTCCTGAGATGTACGCCAGCCACCAAGCCACTTCAGCCTTTCACCAGCCTCTGTTATCTCTGCTGACTGAATCACAATCCGGTTCTAGCAGTCAAGTAGCCACCAGTCTAACCTGCAGTTCCAGCTCAGCTGATCATCTCTGGAGGCACTGGTGGATGGCCTCATGTCAGGGGCTCTCCATACCTGCAGCAGAGTTAGGCAGATTGTGTTAGCACGATGGACAGAGCCTGCAGCTTCTCTCTGATTTCTCTATCACATCTCAACAGGTGGGGGGCGTGGAAGGGACACCAGCTGAGATAAAGGGCTCCAGTGGCAACTGATGGGCTGAGAGGAAGGATTGTCTGGGATTAAGGCTGAGACTCAGGTGATCCGGGTTCAAATCTGTGACTCTGCCACAGTGACATGCCCTCACTCTCAAATTTCCCCCAAACCCACTGCCCTGTAGCATCCAGTCCTCTAGACCTTAAGTTCACTGCTCCTTTAAAGAGACAGTAAACAGCAGCTTGTTAATCCAACTAAGGTTTGTCAAGGACTCACTGCAGCTCTGTGTTGGTTATTATTCAAAGTAAAGCAAGTTCACTACTCCAAAAGGCATACATTTAAGTGATGCCAAATATAAGGAATAAAGAGAAAAAGGGTTATAAGCAAACAAAGGTAAGAATATGCTTCTAACACTAAAAACTTAATTTCAGCAAGTTACAATCTTTGCCTAAGTAGGTTTCTTACATACACTTGGTTCCCAGAGACTTCAACCCCATGATTGAAGCATCCAATGTTCTATGATTTCAAGAGCTCTTAACCCTTTAGTTCCCCAAGGGAGGGATGCCAGAATGGCCTTTCTCTCTCCTTATATCTTCCTAAAGTTCACTGACCCCTGCTTCAAGAGGCAGGAAGGTATCCCAGGGTGCAGTCTCCATCCCCCCAGTGAGCCTGTTAAGTCATTATCTTTCCCCACTTGCTCTCCCACTGGCTTTGTTTACCTGGCATGTAAATAGGCTTTTCTTTGCCTTCCTGGCTTAATTTACATCAGAGACACATTCAAGGAGGCAGAACCACATGCTTCTATCTGGAACAGTCACGGCTCATGCACTGCTTGACAATCCATATTAAGAATGCATTTGTTGTCCAGCTCTATAAAGTCCTTTGCAGGTTTACCATACATACATCATGCAAGAATATTAATGATCAGAGAGTTCTGAGTTCCAGTGATATGTTACATGCCACCTTTTGGGTAAACATTATGACAACAATGAGTAGGAGTGCAGTGAGTACATCAGGGCTGACATGAGTTGCTGACAGGGTAGCGAACCGCCAGGAGGCCACTCTGTCACACTGGTCCAAGGTCTCATGATCTTTCTGTGCCACCAGTTCTCTCACCTGTAGAAGTGAGGGTAAATCTTTTCTCTCTCTTACCCTCCTAACTTTTTTTTTCTTGCCTTGAATTCAGTGAGAAAGAGGAATAGGTTTGTGCCTTGGGCGTAGCTGCAACATGCGGAAGGTCAAACTTGATGGTCATGATGTTACCTTCTGGCCTTCAAGTCTATAAGATCTGGAGCCATTGGTCATATAAAAGCCTTTGACGTGAGAGCAGCACACACAATAGTAGCTGAACACAGCTCTCTCCGCCAATTCCATTAGCATCCATGGTGCCTTATTAATTTAACTTCCTTCCTTCAGCCTTTGTACTGTGCACTGCTGCTAGTCAAAGATGGCGCTAACAGCATAAAAGGCAAGTGGTTGAACCACAATTAGAGAAAGAACCGCTGAGAAAATAACAAGATTTTAGGGTGGAATAAACTATTTCCAGTGAGTGAATCAAAGCAATGAGTTGGTGGACTTGCCTGGTACCACATAAGGCCAGATTGTGGGGCCTCTATTCCCAGGGGTGAACAGCGTCATTGACTTTAATGTATAAGACCACCAGCTGTCCACCAACTTTAATGCATAAGTCCACCAATAAGTCCAATGACTGATTGCATGAGTACTCAGAGTGTGAAAAAACTCCATACTGTGGCCCCTCGTAAGAGGCACACCAAACCTCGTGTGCGTGCATCGCTCTTTGAGATCAAGGATAGGTTCATGTTTATGAGGAGTAGAACAAACTCCACTAATGTGGAAGCAGCTGTTCTTGTTTGAAAGAAACCGCTCTCTGCTACACAGCCTGGCTGATGCATTAGAAAAGGAGATGGTTTCCTGCACCAGATTGCTTTGCAGAAGCTCAGACCTGAGCCATTCCTTTTAGGGGACAAATCTGAGGCACTGTGCCCAACTGAGGTGTTTGTTGATCGATGAAAAAATAATTTTGGAACAAATTAATAAAATGTAACAGTAATAATCAGACCAGAGGGTATTCACCCTAGAGTTCTGAAGGAACTCATGTATGAAATTGCAGAACTAACAACTGTAGTATGTAACCCATCACTCAAATCAGCCTCTGACCCACATGACTCAAGAATAGAATGTAATACTGATTTTTTAAAAAGGCTCCAGAGGCAATTCTGGCAATTACAGGCCAGTAAACCTAACTTCAGTACCAGGCTAATTGGTTGAAACTATGGTAAAGAACAGAATCATCAGACAAATAGATGAACACAATATGTTGAGGAAGAATCAACAAAGCTTTTGTAGAGGGAAATCATGCCTCACCAATCTATTAGAATTCTTTGAGGGGGACAGCAAACTTGGACAAGGATGATCCAGTGGATATAGTTCACTTGAACTTTCTGAGAGTCACACCAAAGGCTCTTAAGCAAAGTAAACTGTCATGGGATTAGAGGGATGGTCCTTTTGTGGATCAGTAACTGGTTAAAAGACAGGAAACAAAGGTTCAGGAATAAATGGTCAGTTTCCACAGTGGAGAGAGGTAAATAGCAGGGTCCCTCAGGGATCTGTACTGGGACCAGTACTGTTCAACATATTCATAAATGATCTGGAAAAGGGGATAAGGAGTGAGATGGCAAAGGTTGTAGATGATACTAAATTGCTTAAGATAGTTAAGTCCAAAGCTGACTGCAAAGAGTTACAAAAGGATCTTACAAAACTAGGTGACTGGGCAACAAAATGGAAGATGAAATTCAATGTTGATAAATGCAAAGTAATGCACATTGGAAAACATAATCCCTACTATACATACAGAACATTGAGTCTAAATTAGCTGTTACCATTCAAGAAAGAGATCTTGGAATCTTGGATAATTCTCTGAAAACATCTGCTCAATATGCAGCAGCAGTCAAAAACGCAGCCAGAATGTTAGGAGACATTAGGAAAGAGATTGAGACAGTAAATATCACAATGGCACTATATAAATCCACAGTACACCCACACCTGGAATACTGCATGCAGTTCTGGTCACTGCATCTCAAAAAGGATATATTAGAATTGGAGAAGGTACAGAGAAGGGCAACAAAAATGATTAGAGGTATGGAATAGCTTATTTATAAGGAGATATTAAAAAGACTGGGACTGTTCAGCTTGGAAAAGAGACAGCAGAGGCTGGGGATATGATATAGGACTATAAAATCATGAGTGGTGTGGAGAAACTAAATAAGGAAGTGTTATTTACCCATTCACAGAACACAAGAACCAGGGGTTACCCAATGAAATTAATAGGCAACAGGTTTAAAACAAACATAAGGAAGTACTTCATAGAATGTACAATCAACCTGTGGAACTCATTGCCAGGGGACACCGTGACAACCAAAAGTATAATTGGGTTCAAAATAGAATTACAGAAGTTTATGGAGGATAGGTCAATCAATGGATATTAGCCAAGATGGTCAGGGATGCAGCCTGATGCTCCAGGTGTCCCTAAGCCTCTGACTGACAGAAGCTAGGACTGAACAACCAGGGATGGATCACATGCTACTTGCCCTGTTCTGTTCAGGCCCTCTGAAGCATCTGGCATTGGCTACTATCAGAGACAGGATACTGGGCCAGATGGACAATTGGTCTGACCCAGTCTGGTCATTCTTATGTTCAGACTGAGCAGGCACCAGAAGGCTAGTTATTTTAGGTGCAGGTGGAGCAGGGGCATAAAGGATGGGGTGGAGCCTCTATTTTATTTGTGTCAGGATCACATCTCAGTCCAAGATGTAGGTATTCCTTTAAAGCTTCCCCGCCCATCCCCCTCCTCCTCCATGTTGAGCTGCAGGGGAAGGTAATTAAGTGTACTGGAAGGCACAGCTTCTAAATGAACAGAGATGGCTTATGGAAAGCCAATAAGATGCACAATGCCCTTACTACTGTCCTCCCTGCAAGCCTTTGGAAAAAAAACCCTGAGCAAACTTGCCAGGCAGCAGCTATTGACAGTCCTGAGAGCATTCTCTGGCCTACAGTGTTCCCAGTGACAGCGAGAAATGGTGGCTGCAGGGAAGGGTGTGGGGGGGGCGCAAGGGCATGTGTATGGGGGGGGCAACCGCAGCATCTTTACGCCACTGAATGGCAACAGGGATGGATGGTGCTGCTGCTAACCTGCTGTCACCCGATGCATCAGAATTTAAACAGCATATCAAAGTACAACAGCCACGAGCGTGCAGCGACTTCAGGGAACCATTAGCCGCGGGTCACTGGAGAGAAGGCGTGCGCCATGGAGAGAAATAGTTTCTCATTCCAGAGCTCTCGGCCCAATAATGTTTCTGCTGCGTATGAGGGAAGTGCATGTTTCTGGCAGAGGGTTGCGCACTGAAGTTATATAGGATGCGGATTTGCGATGGATATTACATTTGCACTTTAGGCCGTCTGCCCCCTTGGGCTAGACACAGTACAAACATAACATTGGCCCTGACCCAGAGAGCTGGGGGGGGGGGGAGAGGGAGAAGAGCAGTGAAGTCTCTTTCAATCTGCTTAGGAAGTTGCTTTGTACTGCCTTGGGGGGGAGCCATATGTGGACATTTTGAAGAATTCATTGCAGCAGTATTTGTATTAGGGTAGCTTAGGAGCTCCAAATCAATCATCGTGCTAGGCCCCAGGCACACACATCTGAAAAGAGAATCCCTGCTCGGACTCCAAAATGCTTACAACGTCTATTGTTAATTTAACCATGGCAAGGCCCTCGTTACATCCTCATGTGGGCAACTGGCCAATACCTTTGGCCAAATGCAACAGTCCCTGTCTCACATAATAGTAACAAGCCTTTGCTGCTCGTCAGGCCAAGCTGGTGTGGCCCTGCTCTTGGTTGGATAGCATTTCCCGGTTTGTCTGAGCAAAGCCCCTGGAGCAGAGGAAGAGAAGGGGGAACGGTTGTATGAGATGGGGACATAGGGGACAGAAAAAGCCCCCGGCATAGGGAATTGCAGGGAGCCCCTGAAATAAACACAGACAGGAGGGTGGCACGCAAGGAACTTGAGGGGAAGAATACAAGGAGTCCTTCATGTGGGCACTGAGGTCAGCCTCCCTGCTGCCCTTCCATCTCAAAACATTCATCACTTGATGCCAGGAGCCCACGCACTATGCTAGGCACCATACAAATTAGTACAAAAAATTTAAATGCTACAACTCCCCACATCTCCTTCCCCCCACCAACCACTTCTTTACAATCAGCCAGAGGCAAACTGGGACTAGGAGCCAGGCATCCTTCTCTGAAGGCTAGCACCCTAGTGGGACACGTCGTGACTCTTCAGAGAGTATAGACAGTACTTAGCAGCCAAAGCACCTTTGTGACTTAGGAAGACAAGCTACCCGGCTGAAAGGAAAAACTTGAAGCCACTGCTGCATTTGCTCTAATAACAGCGGGAAAGGCGTTGCATGGTGCAGACATGGTACAGGAGTGAAAGCAGCTCAGGACCAGGAACGGATCAGAGAACGGGGTTGTGTACACTCCCAGCGGCAGGATATCTAAATGTTTACAAAAGGAGTCAACCACACAGGATTCCAACTGGAACCACTTCAAAATTAACCTGGGTGTCAATCCCTCGAGCTGCAATAAAATACACCTAAGTAGAGGTTAGCCCAACACTGGTTAACCAAACGGTAATACAAGTTCCTCCAGCTCAAATAAGTCCATTGAAAATCTGTTTTAAGACATTAGGAGGAGACAGTTCCTAGGGACGGAGATGGTGCCTTTGACAGGATGCTGTTGCATATTCATGCAGAAATGGAAGAGCGTTGCCAAGGTGACCAAATTAATGGGAGATTTTGCAGCAGCATTTCCCTTCTCAAAGAGCATTGTGCTCCTGGAGACACAGCTTCTCTCCACTCCGGCTGGTTAGACAGCCCAGCCGGGGGGTTACGAACCCTCTCCCAGCTCATTTATGGCAGTGATGGCAGCTGAAAGCAGCTAAGTGTGTACATGGATAATCAAAAGTTAAACAAGGATAGCAGGCCTATGCTAAGGCCATGCCTATGCTAGGACCACTTTGCCAATATAGCTAGACTGTAGCGGCAAAGCGCTCCAAGGATGGCTGCGACTCATGGCAACAAAGCCAAGCTTTTGGCACTCTAGCTTATTCCAGTGTCCATGAGTAAACAAACCATCTCAGTTAAAGCCCACTTTTGCCAGAATAACTATCTAGCTAGGGGATTCTGCTGGCACAGTGCGCCAACCCACAGTGCGCAGCAGCCCCCCCGCTCAGCATAGCCATGTTGGCAGTTTGCAGTGCACACATGGTCTCTCAGTTTTGGTATTAGTATGACTGTGTTGGTGATGCGTGCAATTTTAACCAAAATAGTTACACTGGTACAACCCCAACTGTGGATAGCTATACTGCTAGAAAGGTAGTTTATTGGCTTCCCCCTGGGGAAATAAATGACACTGGTATAAGGTACCTTTATATTGCTGTAACTTCATCCACACTCGGGTGTGGGGTGATTGTACCACTTTTAACTGTACAGTTCTAGCTATACTTGGGTAACTTTTCTGTTCAGACTCGACCTGGCTCCCATATAACTAGGCTCCAGGAAAGTAAGATCACATCAACACCACACACTGGCTGCAAAACTACACTTGCCGAGTGTTAACCCAATTGCACTTCACTATGAATTTTAGTCCTAGAGCTTCTCCGCCTGGAAGGATAAATACCCACCTGAGTGGAGCACTTTGAGATTTACAATAGAAAAGTGCACCATGATTATTATTGGAAGATGTTTTGACATGAGGAACTAATCAGATTGGTTGGTAAGAGTCTGAACTACCTATAGCTGCATGAGTTGGAGACCAGAGCTAAACCATTTTAACAAACACATTATTTGGCACAACTCAGCCTGTGAGTGTGATTCTGATATTGATGCTCAGATGCAGAAATAGCTTTGTAGGGCATTTGTTAGGCAAGAAACAGCTTTGCAGAGGCAACTTTCCTCTCCATTTCACCGGTGGTGGAGAACTGAGGCACAGCAGTTGAAATGGATATTTTGCTGTTTATTCATCACTCAGTGAGCTGTTCTGGGATTTTCATTTAGTCCATAGCTTGTTCTTTGAGCTGGCACATCGTAGTAATGAGCACATAACTGAGACAGAGCTGGTTCTATTTCGAGCCTGATCCTGCACTGTCAACAGCAATAGCTCTGCTGTTAGCTTCCAGGAGCACAGCCTCAGGTGCTGCATGATGCTAACTGACAAGGTTCCAGAAGATGCTCACAGAAAATCCACTTCAAGCTATGAAAGGTTACATTCCAGTTTGCACAAGCACGTGCTGAACCTTTGTGGAAAGGGGAGCAGGCACAATGCCTTCATGAAAAAAGTTTGAATTAGGATCTAGGAATCTTTTTGTGTGCTGCTTTCCACCCAGCTCCAGTCAAAATGGTAGTGCACTACCACCGTGCAACCTGTGCCCAAATCGGTGTTTTTTTCTCCCTGCAGCGGCTGGCCTAATGATAGGTTGCCTGATCTACCCGGATGGTTGGGATTCCAGTGAAGTGAAGCGTATGTGTGGGGACAAAACTGACAAATACACACTAGGGGCATGCACTGTGCGCTGGGCCTTCATCCTCTGCATCATTGGGATCCTTGATGCCCTCATCCTCTCCTTCCTGGCCTTTGTTCTAGGGAACCGGCAAGATAATCTCCTCCCAGACGATTTCAAAGTAGAAAATAAAGGTAACAGCCCCACTTTGTTCTCTCTTCCTGCAACCCCCCCCTCACCTGTTAGAGGATACATCAAAACCTACTGCCACCTATAAAGCCTGCAGCCATGCCCATTGGGCCCTGATACCATGATAGGTGTGAATTATAATGACCTGGACAGTGCTCGGGATGGGAAATAAAGGGGGAAGGGATATTCAAGAACCAGATCAGGTAGGTTCCTGCAGTACAGACCAGGTCAGGCTTCTGCCCACTCATGGCTACCTGGCTAATTGCTTTACAGAAATTACTACTTCCCCACCATTAACAGCCTCCATGCCAATAAGGCAGGAGAAGGCAGATATTACCCAGGGAGCTACCCAGGGCAGATGTTACTCAGACATAGCAACTGATGCCAGCAAAGACACTGAACCAGGGATGGCAGAGAAAGTCCATTTTATCCAGGGAAGAAATTGGTCACAAGGCTCCCAAGTCTTGTATTTCATCCCAGTAGTGGTGAGATTGCTATCCCATTGCACGCACCAGGTGGTGTGTGTTAAAAGCACTCGGTAATGTATTAGTATCCAACACTATCCCCCATGCAAACATTATTTGGTTTCTGAAACACCTGGACATCATGTGTTAATTATACAAATGTTAAAGCAAACCTCAAGCAGGGGCTAGTCCATTTCCACACCTATTAAATGGATGCAGGGAGACTGTCTCAGTAAGTAGACACTGCATGAGGTTGGTCCACGATCAGCATGCAGCAGGGCAGGAGACACTGCCTTCTCACTCATCTGCCACCTCAGTGAGGTCACCTTTTCCCTTAACACATGAAACTGATGCAACTTTTGAAGACAGTTGCTCCTGTTCTTTCCCTGTTACACTCCCACTCACCCTAGTGTAAAGACAGTTCTTTGTTTTACAGAGGAGGCCCATGAATGAAGAAGCTGAACACCACAGTAAGTAATCCTATTTGCAATTACTTTTAAATTTGTTCCAAGTATATGTAAACTAAGTATACTTGGGGGTATTCCTGGAAGATCATTGGTAATGTTTGGCTTTCAGTACCCTGTATTCCCACTGCTTTTAGTTACATCTTTGCTTTTACCTAATTTCACTAAAGGAGCAATAACTTACTGCACAGAATGGGATTTAAAAAACCCTATGTTGATCTATTTTAAATTAGTTTTGTCACATTCTAATCTTTTCCTTCTTTCCAGGGACATCTAGAGCCCCTCCAGGTAACGACCAGAAACTTGATGCTTTTCTTATCAATCATTTTGAAAGAACTCTATTCTCCCTACAAACTTTCTTGAAAAGATTTCATGCAATGGGTTGCTGGAGACTCAACCCCCTCATGGAATTTATTTGGATGGAGGGATCCAATCCATTATGGGGGGGGGGTTGTGGGGGAGAAGGGGGGGAGCCAGTACGTGCTTTAGCTACTTACAGTCACCTTTTGTACTGGCTTATTGCAAGAAAAAATTGCTGAATAAAAGGCAAAGTTGCACTGTTTTGACTCTGTGCTAGTGTCAGAGAACTTACTTAGCTGGCTGCTTCTTCCAGGATCTTGAGTATTGTTCTACAAGAGAAACCATTTAACGCCCAAATGCCAACAAAGCTCAACAGGCTTCTTCTATAAAGATGCCCCTTGAAATTACCCATAAGAGGAGAGTGGCAAAGCCACAGTCCAGTTGGTAAAATAATTCCACAAGAAAATGGATTCACGTACAGTGAAAAATTGGCCTTAGGACTCAACTGGCTTCACAACCCCCCTTGCATACATTAAAGGCAAATCATGATGAAGCCTCTTTTCTGGCACAAATCTGCTGGGCTCCAGCATGACGTAGCAGGCAATTCTGATCATACTCACTAGAGCAGATGGTGTCACTCAAAATCAGTTCAATTCACACTATTACTGCATTTACCTGATTTAGTTACCAGTTCATGTCACACCACGAACACCCACCTGCAGCAGTCTTCTACATATTCACATTCCTGTGAAATCTGTAGAATGTGATCTCTTCTGATATGTAAAAGCAGCAAAGAGTCCTGTGGCACCTTATAGACTAACAGAGGTTTTGGAGCATGAGCTTTCGTGGGTGAATACCCACTTCATTGGATGCACGTAGTGGATGTATTCACCCACGAAAGCTCATGCTCCAAAACCTCTATTAGTCTATAAGGTGCCACAGGACTCTTTGCTGCTTTTACAGATCCAGACTAACACAGCTACCCCTCTGATACTCTAATATGGGGATCTTAAAAGATGCACTACCAGCTCTAAATCCAAAATTTACATAGCAAAGTAGAACTTAAGGTTTGTTTCCTTATGGCTGCTAGAAATCAGGTCAGTTCCAGCAAGGCTGCACCCTGATCTTCCAATTTCATGCTTCTTTTACTGCAGGGGTTCTTGAACAGTGGGTCACAACCCCATTTTAGACATGCTGGGGCACAGGACCAAAGCCCGAGCCCCAGTACCCAGGGCCAAAGCCCAACAGCTTCAGCTGTGGCAGGATTCAGGTTACAGGCCCCCTTCCTTGGGCTGAAGCCCTTGGGCTTTAGGATATACCCACTGCTGGCAACAGGGCTTGGATTTTGGCCGCCCTGGCCCAGGGTGGTGGGGCTCAGGCTTTGGTCCCCCCTCCTGGGGTCATGTAGTCATTTTTATTGTCAAAAGGGGGTCATGGTGAAATGAAACTTGAGAACCTGTATAACAGTAAGGAAATCTCTATATGCCTCAGTGAAGGCTCCCTATTAGGGACTGATAAAGGGATTATTAAATGGAAACCTGTGGCAAAGTTTGGCACATGGCTATTTAAAGGGGACAACTATTATAGCAATGTCTTCATGTTTTCTATTTCGGAAGCTAGGAAAATAAAGATTTTATCTGCCTAGATCACACAACACGGCACATGAATGGGGTCTCAAGACTAAATGTGTTAACCCTGGGCTCCCTACTCTCCAGAATACAAAAATTAATGGACAGACAATGGCTCTGAATGAACAAGTTACCAAGGGAACATACCAGGAATAGAATAGATGTGGGTTATTAAATAATCTGTTTTATTGTACGGCATTTACAAAGAAAAAAGACAATGCACTCAAGTAGAAAGAATAAAAATGTATTTTCCTTCAGGTTTTAGACGAACACAGTGAGTACAAATCCTTTAGTGAGCACTTTATGGCAATTTGGAAGTTTAGTGAACCCCAAGTGAGCGAGCACAAGGGACAAGACTGAATCCTGACAGTTGCCTCTGTGTCTTCAACCCACAAGCTGGCTCTTTTACTGAGATAGAGGAAAAAGTCCTCTTCTGGTGGTGATGGGGGAACGGATACCTCAGAACCTAATGTGCAGACCCCTCTATGAGTATCTCATTCCTTTAGGTCAGCCAGGTTGCAGAAGTGCACGAGCAGAGTGAGTTCTAGTGGTGCCACCAGAAGTTCCATTCACCCTGCCAAAAAGTCTTCACAGTATTAAAACAGAAGGTAAGTAATACACAGTCCAGTCCTGTCTGTAATCCCTTTGCAACAGAAAAAGAAGCGACTCTTGGAGCTGGGGGAAGGAATTCCAGATTTCAGGAAAATCATTCAGCAGTTTTAAACTGTTTTGGTATACTTCCTTTAATCTTAGATTATGCATAGAGAACCTGACTTAAGAACCCCTAAATGGACATGCAGTATGGATTTCATCAATGGCCTAGTCGGTGTTAGACTGGACAAGCAAGAAAATATAGGGCAAGATGGTTATACCTTTAAAGTGGATTAAATAAGGACACCAGCTTTTGCGGATGGAAGGTTGTTATAAACTGAGATCTCAAACATACACACACACACACACGAGTGACATGTAACAGCCTGACTGGCAGCTTTGGTGTTACTGTCTCAAATAGTGCCTTCTTGGCCTTCTGGGAGTTCCAGAGTCCTGAGGCAGCTTCTGTCCTCTGAGAATTTCTTGATCCCAAAGGCCTGTTTGGTCCGTGGTGAGGAAGGGCTGTTCAAGTCCCTACCCTGCCAAAACCTTGCTTTAGAGTAGGATGCAATGAATCTGTAATCACTTAGGAAAGCCTAGGAGAGACACATCGTAAAACTAGCAAACACTACAATGCTTTAACTTTGAATTAAAATAACTGCCCCCACAAACCTCCTTTACACCCAGCCCTCTCTGAAAAGTTTAAAAACCTTACGTAATATTCTCCTGGGACACCCATATTTGGGGTGATTCTATGAAACAGAAGCTGACCCTATGTCTACAGGAAAAAGCCAAACCATGTAGTTCACTTGTCCTTGTGTTAATCCCCAAGTACTCAATCGTCTCAGAAAACAACAGGCAATCCCATTTGGGGAAGTTACTTCTAAAGGCCAGCACCTAAGGCAAGCTAACAGTAGAAATCTTTACATTAAGCTTTGGAAATGTGGTGTTTCGAAGTCAGGGAACACAGTGTGGCTGTGACACACAGATATGACCAGCCCCTCTTCGCAACTGAATGGTCAAAATAAAGTACATCCCATCTTCCAGACTGAATACCAACTGCTCACTGATGCAATGACAACTTTAGGCAAGGCAAAGGAAGTGCCAGTATGGGGTGGGGGTGAGTGGGGGGGAATACAGCTCACTCAAATGTCTAGGAAGAGTTGCCTGCAGCCTAACTACCACTCTGCCAGCAAAGCAAGCACACATCTATTCTGAAGATTGTGCATTTAATCAGTTCCAGCTTTTGCTTTTTTATTTTCCATGTGATGTTTTAGTCCAAGGGTTCAGGCATTTGAGGGAGCATAGCATGTTTCACTGAATTCAGAAACTAATCTGAACACTGGGAAAAAATAATGGTATTAAAAATAGTTTTTAAATACAGCTTTCCAGAGGATTCAGCGGCTAAAACTAAAGAAATTATTTGACTGGAAAGAAGTCACCCAAGAAACACAACAGACACCTAGGGATGGGTGGAGGATTTCAAGTTAGCTGTTCCACATGGAGTTATCACCCAGGTATCAATCTGCCATTTCTCATCCTCCTGCTAGCTACTCGACCTGCAGTGGAAAATTGACTCCCAGAGTCAGTGAGCTAAGGATGGAGTCACAGATCTTCATATCCCCTTCATGGGTGTAATTTAGTTAAGGGAGCATACACTAATGCCGATCAGCTCACGCCTACACTAACAGGTAAGAGTCTCAGGGGCCACTTTGTATTCCAGTCAGTCAATTAATCTTTGGCAAAGCACAATCAAGGCAAAGCTCACAGGATGCCCACTGGCTGAGAAGAGAGTCTCCACTTAAATAAGCAAACTCAACTGAAGAGGTTAAATTTATCTAAAATCTCTGAAGCCTTGGAGGAAGAGCTTCACACTGAAAAGGAACAAGAGGAAAAAAATGGATATGGGGAGGGACAGTTGGAACAGCTGGGTGTACGTATGCTATACTGTAAACCAGAGTGTAGGGCTGTGGTGTTGCCTTGAAGCCCTAGGAGTTAAGCCAGGGGTGCCTGAGACACTCAGCTGCTGTAGCCCGTTTCTCTGGAATCAGCTCCAGCATAGGTAATAAGAAGTCTGTGAATGCAGCTGCCTCATCTTGGGACCACTCATATTTCTCCACTAGAACTTCAAAAAGGCCCCAGGGTTTCAGTTTGGTGATGTGTTTCAGATCACCTGAAAAACAAAAAAGACATCAGCAGTAAGTCACCAATGGTACCAGACTGGCTTACTAAGTTACTCCAGATAGGAATCAGGACTCCAGTATCTCTTTGGTAAATGCTGTCTAGGGGGGTAAAGGGTTGAATTTTAACCACCTAAGTTTCTCTCTTTATAAAGCTGCCCTTGGAGGTCAGCCAGTTTTAGAAGAGGTACTTGAAAGAAGGTCCTCTCTCTCTCCTCCTACTTCTGCCCCATGGTTTCCATACAACATGATTAGTCACTATAACTGGGGGAAAAAAACCCCACAAACACAAGGCCACTTACTATTTGTACTGACTTGCAGACATTCAGAACCAGTCTGAGGGGAGAGGTTCTGCATGTAGCAGACAGGTGCTTCCTGTTCAGACTGCTAAACGTGAAGGCTGCCTGACAGCACAGAGAACAAAACACTTCAGTCCTCATGCTCTGCCCAAAGGAGAGAAGACTGATGCATTTTAACCAGTAATAGCTTTAAAAAGCCCTCATCATGCCAGAAAAGTATTACCCTTGTTAAGAGATTCTCGGCCTGGTTAATACTATTCTGCCAGTTTCCTATTGCTCGGCAGAGTATTGTTTCCTCAAATAGTGTTGTATCATTTCAGAAATCCATGGAAGAACAATCTTTGGGGTTTGAAACAGCATCTCTCAATATTCATGACCACAGGGTACTGCTGCTCTGGTAGAATTAGATTACTAGGCCAGGCGCTGAGCAAAGCTGTCTAGACAAAGGAACTCAAAAGCATGTTAAAGCCATTACTTGATAAAAACTGACTGTATGATGCCAAATCAGCGCTCTCCAACCTGCTTATGGCTGAGATGAAGAGCACTGGTATGCACTCAGTAGCCAGATAAGAACACATACAAAGCAGCACCTTGGTCTTGTGGGGATCTTTGGTGCAGCAGCCAGGAGATTAATGGCTTTGCTGTGGTCTATATAGTTACCTGGTAGTTCCAGCAACAGGCATTAGGGCACTCCTAGAAAAAACTTGCTGTTTCCTTTTACCTTTTTTGGTGAAAAACTCCTTGGAATATTTTCCTGCCACAATGAGCTTGCGAGGTATTTTCCCCAGAAGTTCTATGATCAATGCAATGTGATCTGCGCGTTCCAAAACATTTCAGAAAGAAGAGAGACATACATAACAGATATCAATACAAGGCACTCCATACAGAGCAACAGCTCTGGATACTGACAGAGAGAGCAGCATGCACACCTCCATTTGGAAAACTTGTCATTCTTGTTTTCTTCACTAACTGGGAGGGAACAGATGAAGTCCAGAGTTCAATTCCTCCACTAAGAGAATCCTTGGATTGTAGTTCCCAACACTCTAGGAACTCAGGGACCTGGGGAACCCTATTCTCCATTGATAGGTGGGCTGGTGTGGAACAAAAAACTGGTGTGGATGCTCCGTCTCCTGATTGTCTGCATCCCTGGTGCCTGGAGGAGGAAAGGGTGGGGGAAAAATACTACCTCTGTGATCGAAGAGCTCCTGTGAATATTTCCCACATAGGGCAAAGTGCCTTGGAATTCTGCCTAGCAGCTCTACAATATGCGCAATGTGGTCTAAAACAGAAGGGGAAGAAGAGTAAAATAAAAGGGACAGAAAGATGGGAGAAAGGACAAGTGGCTGTAAAAGGCTTATTTCAACAACAATCTTGTGGGACAGAGGAGCTGTTTAGAGGTGATCTGCTGAAGGGGAAGGAATTTGAACTTTATGATGTATAAAGGGCAGGTGTGTTACACTTAGAAATATCAGGAATATCAAGTTTGGTGTCTCAGTTATGCTGGAGGATTCCTCGGAGTCCAAAGAATTACACTGGAGGCAGTCACTCCTCAACTGAAGAGACATGGGTGCCTGAAAGGTTGAGCGCTTTTCCTCAAAGTGTTTGAAATTTGAGTTAAAACCAAATTTTAAACAGAAACTAAAACCCTTTCAGTTCACACTACTCTGATTTCAGTCCTGTGATAGACAGCAGTGTAGGCTAGGATAAGGCACTAGGCTGAGACTGAGAATTAGGTTTGCTTTCAGTTCTGTCACTGAACTGCTTTGCCAGTGTCAGCGTTTAAGGCCAGAAGAGATCTAGTACAGGCGGCCAGACATCACAGGCTACCTACACCCATGCACTAAAGCCAACAATGTAATTTAGACCAAAGCATTACAGTCCACAGGAGACAAGACAATCATGTGCCACAGGCAAGTCACTTCACATCTCTTTGCTTCCTCTTCCATCCTTGTCTATTCAAGTTGCAAGTGCTTCAGGAACTCTCATCATGCATGCTACATATATTACGTGGTAGCACAAGGAGGCCGGACCTTTTTTGGAGCCTCTACACTCTACTGTTAATACAACTAACATAATCTCACTAGCTTTCTATCTGCCTGAAAAGTCCTGCAGCAAACGAAAAACCCTGATCAACCCTAACCAGGGTAGACAAGACCTGATATTTATAATGTAAAGCAAGCAGAACATTTCTAAACACCTTTGAGGCCTTTATACACTATAAAGAATAAAAGAGCAACATGTCTCCCTTTGCAGGTGACTTTTAAACAAGACTATATTCAGAGTGAAAAGAGAGAAAAAAGGAGCAGATATAAATTGATCACTTTATAAACTGCAGTTATGGGATAACCAAAAAACCCGCAGACCAGATAGAAAGCTTGTGATCTTTGGAGTGCTTATCAGAACCCCTGCCTACTGAACTGGGCTCGAAATGTCATAAGAGGCTTGCATGAAAATTTCTCAACTTGATCCAAGCAAACTTTCCCCCCTGGAAAACTGTGCTCTGGAATGTTTGGAAGAGGTTCTGTCACTGAAGCAGATTTGGCATTTTCCAATGCCTACTAAGACTACTCGGAGACTCTTAGATCAGGGGGATTTATATATATTACACACACCAGCTGTGTGATGTGATGGTGCTTTTCCACATACAGACTGCACCCATTAAAGGTGTCAAGGGAATTTACTGGTGTAACTAGATGCCTCTTAACCAATTCAGAGACATTCGGACCAACCCAAGAAATGCAGAAAAACAAATCCAACTTGCTACAAAAATGTGAAATGAAGTTTACTTGTTAAACTAAACATGGATTTTAAGACATTACTACTCCTAGGGAGTTTTACTGATAGGTACTAAAGTGACAAAAATAGCAGCTGCACCATGAATTCTTTATAAGTCCGTTGAGAGAAAGTGACCAAGTTACACAATAACGTGAGTTATTTCTTCAGTGTATGCAGTACAGAGCAAATGGCTACAGAGCGCCGGAACCAAATGGTAGAGGCACAAGAAATGTTCTTTATGTCTAAGCTACTGGGAAATGGAATGAAATATTAGCTAATTCCACTGCTCTTGTAAGGTCTGTCTATTTAAAGTGTGAAACAAAGCCAACAGTTGTCAATGAAACTATCCATGATTAATGTTACAGGTATGGTGCTGAGCATCTTACTAGACAAAGCGTCATTTTTTTAATAAAAATTGTACTTCTGAACAAAGTCTTATACTGTCTCCTCAAAATTCAGAGCTCTGAAATGAACACAGGCCATTTATAGCTCAGCAGCACACCCATTACCTGTATATTCTAAAACGGGCAAGAGAAAGTTAAGGTAACACTAGGAAAGGCTACACTGATTGGCTAATAGCTAAAAGTTCCCATTACATTGCTTATTTATATGTAAAATTTTCCACTTGTTACAATAGCATGTTTCTAACATTTAGAGATGGTCACTTTATTTACCTTTCTTTGAGACAACTTGGTCCAGTGGCAGACGTACTCAGACAACTTGTATTCTATTCCCTGCTCTACCCCTGGCCTGCGGTGAGCTATTGGGAAAGTCACTTTCCCCATCAGTAAGTGAGGATAAAGGGATTTACACATGGAGTTCCACAGATGAAAAGCACTAATCAAGAGGTATTTATATTATAAATAGTGCAGTGTCATTTGTGTTTGTGGAGGTACTACTAGGTCTTTAATCCATGTCTAATGCTGACTCAGAGGGTCAATAGCTTAATTAAGCACATTTGGAATAGGGAATCTTAAATCAGAGATTATGTACATATTCTACAACAGACAAGCGACAGATCAGGAGCAGAGGAAAATGATTAAAGCTGTTTAGATCATATTAATTCTGAGCAGGAAGGTACCCATCTTAAAACAGATGTGAAAGAGGCAGAAGTAAAGACAAGGGAGTGTTTCTTAGGTATCAAGTAACAGAAACTGAACCTTTACTGTTTAGTGCCTGAAATTAAAGCCTCAAGTTTCCCTTCAGTACAATTAAGATGGGGCTTCTTTACTCAAGCAAGCAGACTTGTATCCAAGCAAGGAGCCTCTGCTTCAGTGACTCAACAGAAAGCTCTCTCCATCCAGGGAACACCCAACAACCCCTTCGCTGGTATTCCGTTTTAAAAGGTTAGACAGCTAGAGAGACTCACCTTCATCCCGGGAATAGTCTTCTCCAGAGTGGGGCTCAAACAGGTAGTCTCCTGTGGCTAGTTCAAAGGCCTAAACAAGAAAAAGTAATGTGTTGAATCGTTTTCAAGTTATCACTGTTAGACATACGTATGAGTACTGCAGAGTAGATGTGGCATTTTGGATGCGAGAGGGAAATAATTACTTGTAAAACCTGGAAAGACATTAAGATCTATTCTGAACTTTCGTGATGAAGGCACTGCCCACTGCCATACATTACAACAGATCCATTAGTGTATCTCATAAGATCATCTCACTAAGCAAATCTGGATCATGGCAAAATGAAGCATCAATAAGATGAAGTTCAACTATTAAAATACTGTACATAACCAAGAATTCACCAGCTTGACTCCCAGATTGGACTTGGCTTTGGTAGCTAGCTATCAAAAGCATGTAGGATATTTGAGCTCAAAAGCAGTTTTCATGATGCTTCCTCCAAAAAGGCGATTTTCCCCAAGGTCAAGGATCTTTTCAACCACCTTCCAAGCACATTTTCTCCAATTCTCTACTTTAGATTTAAAGACACAGAATTATGCAGCACTGTATAACTTTTAAATCTTCTCTATGCAGCCCACAGTCTGAGCCAGTGCAAGACAGTGTTTCCTGGCTGTCCTGATCACAAATTATATTTGTTTTACGCTGCCTCCAAACTTTAGATTTTCGATGTGCTGCAGATTTTTTCTGATTAAGAATGAAGCTGCATTTTCTACAGTGTTCATATCTTAAGAGCTTGTTTAGTGTCTTTAGACAATTGTACTAAGGGCCCTCTATACTTTGAATATGGAACATGCTGCAGAATCCTCTCGCCACTGACTGTGCTCTCCCATCTTAGCTTTTATTTATAAATAAAATAAGTTTGTGGTTCTGTTGGCTGTAAAGATGCCCAAAAGCGAACAAAGTGTAAACTGACCATTTTCCTCCTGAGTCAGCAGAAAGCCTGGAACAACAGGATTATTGAACTAAAATTGGGTGTTAAATCTGGAATATAATTTAACACATCACCAACAACTGCTTTAAAAGAGGCACCCACATATAGTGAGCTCCTCCCACAACCTCAAACTGCTTCAGATGTTCTCTCAATCGCAAAGACCCTGAAGTCCCCTTAGCGAACTGTCTCAGTCTCCAGCTTCTCTTCAACTGTGTTTGTATATCATGTATTAAGCCTCAGTATAAGAATTTACAATATACTGAAAGTATGAAATCTGAAGGCAGTGTGAAACAGAAATCAAAACAAATGAGTCACCATACTGAACTGGCTCAGGTTGTGGGCTGTATAAGGAAAATTTAGAAGGGTACTTCTACAAATTCTGAGGTTGCTGCCACATTCAGGTCTAATGTGCTGCACAGAACATGGCGACTTGGCTATAAACCTTTAGTTTTAAATAGCATGTTGAAAATACAACAGGGAGTGCTCTCTAGAGATATCACATCAGCGTCCCCATGACAAATGAAATCAGATACCAACCAAAATCATTTGGTGCCTGGTCAATTTAAGATAAGCAAAGAAAAAAAGCAGATACTGACAAAGAAGAGAAGAAAAAAATATTCTTTAAAGTGCCATTATAGCTAGAGACTATCACGTTAGGAACTCCGAGTCACATCAGTGTTGTTTTATTGACCACAAGTACCATACAGGGAACAAATGCATTGCATTCTGTTCTGCCTCACTCACTAGGAGCACAGCTTGCTTTCCAGAAGGCAGGGATGAGCTCATGAAATCGTATTTGCTAAGCTTACCAATCAAAAACAAGCTCTGAATAAAAATAAAATACTGAAGGGAGCAAAAAAGATCAAGGAGAAATTTGTAGTCAGTAGCTAGACCTCACCAAAAGTGTGGTTTTTTTAAATTAAAGATAAGTGCTATATTCAACATTTGCCAATCATCATAAGAAGTCTTTTTGTCACCTCAACTTTACTCATAGAATGTGAGAAAATTCATAACAAGACTTGGGATGTATGACAGTGTCTCAAAATATATAAAATATTGACTTAAAGCCAGATGCAGTAGAGAAACTTAGAGGCTGAGAAAGGCAGCTGTAAAGCCAGTGTGGGGAGAGAAAACACTAGGTTGTCTTCCAGAATTATGCATATGTTTGTATGTCATGCAGCATAAATCACAAAATTAGAGGCAGTATATGGAACACATCCTTTGCTACAGGATGCTGGCTTCCAAAGGGCAACAACTATGCTGTGCACAACATAAATAGAGGCAGAGTCGCATAAGCTGCGCCACTCCGAGGTGGTTTAAGAAGCTCTGCCTGAGGTATGGGCACATAGGATTTACCAACCCTAGAAACTGGCTGGCTGCTTTGCTTTAAGCCCTGGCTATTTTTGCTGGAGCCAGCAAAAATGATTGTTGTCCACCAAGTACACAGCACGCTGGAATTTCCCAGAATTCTCCGCAGCCACTGAATGTTGAGGGTCCACTCTGCATGACTAAACTCACCATACAGGCTGTGCTCCAAATATCAGCAGGGGTGTTATACCCAGATCCTATCAGCACCTCCAGGGACCGGTACTGCCTTGTCTGAATGTCCTCAGTGAAGTGCTTGTGCTAAATAAAAAAAATAAATAAATAAAAGGGTGCTTTATTAACTGGTTGAAATCTCTAAAGGGAGAGAATCCTTCAACTAAGACCAGAGAGGTGCTATTTACAGAGATCTCACAGATGAAACATGACAGACTGGTTTTTACATCTCAATTAAACAGTTTCTTAAATTTCAACAAATGATTAAAATGCCCTAGCCAGAGGCACTTTTCCTTAGACAAAATAGCCGGACAATTCAGATGACGGCAAACAATAGCAGCAGCGGGGCAGAACACCAGTTTTAAAGTTGAACTACAACAGTGTGATGAATGTTACCAAGTGACTTGTGACAGGTAACCTATTTTACGTCTCTCAGACACTGACAGCTTCTGTCAGACAAGACGATGTACAGCCTAAACATTAGGAACCACGTTTAAAAATGGGACGTATTTCACAGCTATTAGTTTATGTGCTAATGCTAGCGGATCAAGGATTCAAGTTGACACTAAATCATGATAATGCGAAGTTCAGGTGAATGACATTTTGTAAACAAAGTTAATAACCTATATTAATATACCCAGACAGATACATTTCTATTTTAATCACTACCGAAAAGCAGTTGTTAGTTACTTCAGAAGTCCAACCTTCCCCCTTACTAGAGGGTGTGTGGCAGCAGCTACCTAAAGCAGAGCAGTAGAGCTCTTCTAGGGTATTGCCTCATCAGCAGTTGCAATTCAAAACAGAGGATCCTGAACTTAGGACCTTTCAAGGGAGTAAAGACAGTTCTAAACTGTTTTGCTATTAAAAATAATTTAAATAGACGTTCTTTCCTGTTTTGAGTTTTCAAACAGATTTAGCAGCACTACAGTACAGCCTTTAAAGGCCAAAATAGTTTCTTTACAGTTTATCTTACATGCTTAGGAATCACAAATGAAATGATTCACTCAGAGCGTATGATTTGACAAGCTGCAAAACTAGCTGCAACAAGGCACAGTAGAGGAACATCAGAAGGACTGTCTAAAACTTAATACAAGGATTAGGTTATCCCTCATGACATTGCAGGTGAGCTGTAGACGTTTTTCACCTTTTATTTTTAAGTAAATAATAGAGATTGGGGGGGCAGGGTTTGAAGGCAAAGTCAACTGGAAACAGATTAGTAGCTTTGGTCACTCAGTACTGAAAGGTTTACACTTACCACCCAGCAGGCATTTCCTAGGTCAGCTATCTTCACTTTGAGCTTATCTGCATTCCTGGGCTCAAGGGGATTAAGGAGAAAATTCCCAGCAGTGGATTTTCCTAAAAGCAATATGCACAACAGCTGATTAAATCCACATGGACAGGGCCACCATCTGCCACCCAAACCCCACAGGCATCATTCTATGCATGAAGGATAAGGGTCAATGATCAGAACTATCCCCCAGTTTAGCTACTAGCCATCAACTCTAGTCAACATCTGTTAACACCACAGGCACCCCCAGAAGGGCATTAAGATAGTAAACTGATCTAATTACTATATTCTGCCCAGTATACACATGTGCAAAAGCTCCTCCTCCTGTATTGCACAATAAAGATACTGAAATGCTAGCATAACAGAGCATGTGCAAGTGCAGGAAGATGGCTGCTTCTCCGAGCTCTGCTAGCTTGGCTTTAACAGTTTTTCATTAAGACTGGTTCTTTGACAGTGCTGACACCAGCAGAATTTAGAAAGCTTCCTGCAGCACTGATAGTGTCTAAAAGATCCTTAACCTATCAGAACCTAAGGAAGCCTTCTTTAAAGTTACACGGGTTACATTCCAAGGATTGCAGCACTGCTTCCCATAGCAGCGCTGCCAACGGCTGCGAAGCTGAAAATGTACGGTTAGAACAAGCCAAGATGGATATACTGGAGAAATAAATTGAGGAAAAAAATCATTAAACTACCTCTAGTAAGGATTCCTAAATGCACTGGGAAAGGCAGTTCTGAGAAATGATGCGTGTCTAGTAACCAGAGGCATCAACAGACTCAGTCCAGGCTGCGTTTTGACACTTTGATGAATGAGTTTTAATACTTTGTTGCATTTCTTTTTTAGCTCTTATATTCACCTACATTTCCCTGGTAGCATTTTAATGGGGGTAATGCTACAAGATAATTTAGCAGAGAAGTACAGGGATTGTTCTCAGTTCCTATTTTGGGCTGAGATTTTTGACTTGACCCTGACTCAATGGTTTAATTGAGGGACCTATGTGATTTAAATTATACCAAGTCACACCTTTGGGTATAGGTTTCAGAGTGGTAACTGTGTTAGTCTGTATCAGCAAAAAGAACGAGGAGTCCTTGTGGCACCTTAAAGACTAATAAATTTATTTGGGCATAAGCTTTTGTGGGCTAAAATCCACTTCATCAGAAGCATGTATGCATCTGATGAAGTGGGTTTTAGCCCACAAAACCTTTGGGTATGTCTCTAAAGAATGTTTCTCCATTTTATACAATCTGCCAACAAACTAATTTTATAGTATGTTATCTCTGTTATAACCCTATAACAGACCTAATCTTTCCTCCTTACAAGTTTAACAAATCTATCCCTCCCCCACTTGCACTTTTGTTGAAATGCATTTATCTTTCTGGAAGGGATTACTACTTAAGGAACTTATGCTAGAAAAAACGCCAAGCAATTCCTTGCAAGGAAAGTTAATTTTGGGCCCTGTCACAGCAAAAACTGAGATGTCAATACAAGCTTTTCTACATACCCTATATTCTGTCAGCCTCTTCTCTCACTCCAGTTCAGGTATCTGATGCAACTTTGGGTTGAGCAGGCATGGATTCCAGAGTATGTAAAACTGTAACCTAGCACGCTTATTCAATTCTTTATTTACAATATGGTTCTTTATGTACAGATATTTAAAAACAAGATAGATATCTGAACGAGAGTGAGGGAGCAGAGGGAATGTTCCCATTTAAGGCATGACTATGATAATAAACAAACATACTTGTTAAAGAAAGTAACTGGATGCTTTTTAAAGCAGGAAAGGACAGAATTAATCTGATGAGAACGCAAGGTAGCAGTTTACACACTCTGGAATCAATCACATCAAAAGGCAGAACTGCCTGTCAACCCAAGGTTGCAACAGTGGAATCCCCAAAGGTAGATCAGAGTGGAGACTGCTGTTCGGACAGGGCTCAGAGATGTCCTCAGGCAGTCAGGTCAGCCAATATAAAGCCCCCTATTAATGTCACATTACAGACTACAAAGGACAGCTCTTCTAAAAGGGAGGGTTTCTCTCTTGCACAAGGGTCCTCTGGTACCTTTGTTCTCAGATGGGCCATTATTCTCATTCTCATCCTCTGAGGGTATCTCTGCACGTATACTCTCTTGCAACTGGCTGATCTCCTGCTCACTGAACGATTGCTCTTCACTTGAAGTTGGCTGATATACCATGGAATCTAGCACCTCAGAAATTAAGGGCACGCATGAGTCCGACATTACTTCTCGCGACCTGTTCTCAGAGTCTCCGTTACGCTGGCTGTAATTACAGCTATGGAAGCCGTCCTCTTCCTGTGCCAGAGGGTGCTCATCACAGTCATTGGCATTATGAAGGTCCTCCTCAAGCCTCCCAGACCTTTGGTTGCTGGAGTCTGAGAAGGCAGTCATCTGTACCACGCCGTTGCAGTTGATTTCGGGTATGCATTTTTCCATGCTGCCTTCCATTAGGATAGTTTGCTCTTGTACATGGGCTACTTCATCTAAGGAAAGGGAAAAGAAAAAGAACCAGAAGACTCTTAAGGGACAGGGAAACATAACACATGGACTGAGTAACAGCTATAGCAAGCCCAAAAATCTAGCACATTCACACAGAACAGCTGAATGCAATGCTTCTTTAATCCACTTATACCAGCACTAGACTTCCTGGTCCCTGCTCAGACTCAGGCTTGGTCTACTCTTAAGTTAGGGGAACACAGCCACGTCAGTAAGTGGTGTGAAAAAAAAAAAAAGCCTAACTCCTGACTGACGTCACTACGTGAACAGAAGTGTTCTTTGGCTGACATAGCTACAATATGGGTCAGGTCGGCATAGCAAATGTTTGGGGAGGTGGTGTTTGTACACTGATGGAAAAACCCCTTCTGTCAGCACAGACTGCATCTACGCTATGATGTTATACTGGCATAGCTATGGTAGAATTGCCTCCGCCTGGTCTGCACCTAAAAACGTAGGTAAACCTAACTACATTGCTCAGGGCTGTGCAAAATGTCATGCGCCATGTGGCGTAGTTAGGTTGACCTAACCCCATTGCTGACAAAGCCAGGTAAATGGAAGAATTCCTGTACTGATCTCTTTACAGTCTTGTGATGGGGTGGGGGGTGGATTTACTATGAGACAGAAAAATGCCTTCCATCATTGTAAGTGTCTGCGCTAGAGCACTTGCAATGTAGACTAATATCCACAGCATGGATACAGTGTTAGTGGAATGCGGTGGCAATTCAATTGCAGATCAGTGTCCAGCATTCAAGGCCTGATCACCACATGCTGCAGAGATGTACACTGCAATTTTAACAGTGGGCTGAAGGAATGTTACTGTGCTTCAGTTTAAACACACCCACCCCCTGCCCATGTGATATTCTGGATCCATACCCAGCTTTCCTTGTACCCCTTCAACAGGTGGGCTCTCTTTTAAGAGCATCTCAAGAGAGTTCTGAGCTTCTTCCTGCTCTTCAGGCTGTGTTTGTACAGGGCTTGCCTCCTTCTCCATCTCCTCTATCTCCTGCATTCGCTTCTCCAGTAGTTCCGCCTGCCGTTTCTGCTTTTTCTTCAATTTTTTTTTCTTATTCTTTGACATTTTGTCAGCCTGCAGGG
The DNA here is from genome assembly GCF_007399415.2 of Gopherus evgoodei. NCBI lineage: Eukaryota > Metazoa > Chordata > Testudines > Testudinidae > Gopherus > Gopherus evgoodei. The sequence continues at coordinate 137,219,032 of NC_044325.1, read as the reverse complement.
AAATGGCAGACAACTCTCACATCTGGCTTGGTATTTATTCCAATAAAACACCAAGCTACAGTCAGGTTTTAGTTTTTAGTGAATTCTTTCAGAGCTTGTGTGAAGTTTTCACCTGACAACCCTGGAGATTGAAAAGTCCTGTCTGTCCACACAACAGATCCCACAGCTGAGAAGGCCTTCACCTACTGCCAAGCCAATGGGCTTCAGCCCTGATCTGAGAAAGCCATCCTCGTAGGAAGGAAAGGAGTTCAGTATCCATAACCCATGCAATCCTGGGACCATCCACTGGGAATGCCATGACAGGTGTCAATCCTGGTGGCTTTTGAGATGTGTACTCTGATGATGTAACCTCTCTCTCACAGGCCAAATGCCCATTAGATAGCAACAGCTTTGTCACAGTACATGGAACAGATTCAAATCTGCAAAATAGCTGACATTACTGAAGATCACTTGGAACTTTTAAAAGCTCCACCCCACTTGGGCCACTTTATAGTTAATGAGGCGGCATGCTATTAACAATTGATGATGCTCTAAGAACACTGAACTCTGGAAAGTGCTAGTGATCTTGAGAAGCTGGTACTGCACAACTACTGTTACTGGTCATCCTTCTGTGACTAGCTATACCTGTAACACAGGAATTTAAATGTTCAGTGTGTTGAGTAAACAGTCATACATTGAACTTTTTCACACTTCAAGTTATTCTATTTGGGTCTCAAAGTGGGATTCCCTACCACTTAGCGTATTATAGAACAAAAGCACAGAACAATTCTAAACAAGCTGTACACCTGAATGTATGTAGACAGCACACATTTACACTTGCTTATAAAGGAAGAAAAAAAGTTACCATACTTACTGGTTTGGGCTGGGGTGCAGTACTCACTGGAAGAGAAAGAAATAAGTTAGCATGCTTGTATTATAAATTGCAATCACAGTGTGGTAAAAATATCACATGAGCAAAAATAAAAAGGAAGATTGGAAGCCAGGAACGTCTTCCACAGAGCCCAATGTGTTTCCCTGTGGATACTAGGTACTGTTGAAATGTAAAGCTGTACTGGAAAGAATAAATGGTGATTGCTTCCTTCTCTCCCTATGTATATAGGTAATACATCAGTGTCTTATTTCTATATGGACTAGTAACAAAACTCAAGTGCATCCTCCAATTCTGAAAGCCTCAATTCTCAAAAGAGGGATAGCAGCAACCTACCAGAAAGAATATACTGCAGAACATTTGTTAGGTGAGTCAAGCTTCAATTACCAGACTGGACAGCAGACTCACTTAATTAGTGACAGAAAAAGGGCACGTAAAGTGTGTAACAGCATGATAGGATATTTGCTTCATGTCTTGTGCACCTTGCTTAAGCCAAGATGTCAGCTGGGACCTTGGCAGTCAGAATACCAAAACCGCGAGGGAGCCGATTCGCTTAGCCAGCCCAAGCTGTACTGTGTTGGCCTCAGTCAGGCTGCACTTCGCATATAGTAGAGACTGCCAGCGACCAACAGTTCCTGGGGACTGTGCACTGGCAGATATGAAGATGCTAAGGAGAATTGTTTAGAACGTATGTGGAGACTTCAAACAAGAATGAAGCCTGGCCTCTGCCATAAAATAGATATTGCATTCACACAACAGGGAAACCACTTCTATCGGTTTAATCTCCTTTCAGGCCTGCCCCGCAAGATGGTAAATGGGTAGTGCTCGTGTTATTTAATCAAGAGTTTGCCAAAATACATTCACAGAATTGTATAAGGAAAGGAATCTTCCACTTTCTAGAGCACTCAAGGAGGTAAGGATTTATAGAACATATCCGAGTGCTGACCCACCACATGCACTCAAAACAGTGCTTAAGAAAATAACACATATAGTAGACTGAGCATGCTTTACAAATGACCATTTTACCACCTAATCTATGTCAGACCAACATTAAAAGCAGATGTCAATGATCATGTACGTTGTTTTTACACTGGTAAGCTTCTTGCGGGAACACATGACTAGTACTGCAGTTTACGACTGGCTTTATAGAAATGATTTGCAATACTGTTTCTTTGCTTCACAATACTGAGACAAGAACTAGAGAATTTTCCCTTGTCAGGTCAGTTACAATCTCTTTGGACTCCGGAAGTTTTCCACAGAAAAGGCACCTGCAGAGCCAGAAGGAGGGGGTGCCCCAGATCTCTGCCATTCTGTTGCTTCTGCAGCCAGCCTGCGGATGTACTGTTCATTTACACATAGCAGAATGTTCTCGGGTTTAATATCTGTATGGATGATCCGACACTTTGTGTGCAAGTAATCCAGACCCTGCAGAACCTGCACATAGGAGAGAAGAAAACAGATATTCAAGAGATGCACAAAATGAGCAAACCAGATGTGAAAGGGTGAGAAAATAATCAAAGTTCTATAGTTATCTAGGTAAACAGGAAGTTTTTAAGTTAAACCTCAGGCTATTATCCTGGAGTATGGTTACTACTGAGTTAAAAGGAAGTTTGCATACAACTTAACTAGGCAATTACAAAATGCTATTTTCGCCTCTATTCCTCAACCTACAGGTACTTAAGGATTAATTCCCTTGAATTTTAATACTCTAAGGCTTCTCCCTCCCATCTGACTCCCCAGAAACATTTTCCCCTTCGTTATTTACAAGGGGAAGAGTACATGGTCCTCCTCCTCCCCCCATAAACAAGTGCTGCAGGCACTGAAGAGTGAGCTTATAAAACTATAAAGGGAACTACTCATTGTGGGGAAAGGGGAGAGGACTTACCTTCCCCCAAGGGCCAACAAGATTTGGAGGGGAAGAGGGGGTAAAAAGCCAAGCCAGCCAGTTTTGTGCTGTTAAGTTTAAATGGTTATAGCTAGCACACAGGAATTTATGTTACGCACACACACTGTTCAAAGCAGACCTCCTCAGCTAAACTGAACGCAGGTACTGAGCACTGAAACCACTTATTTTAGTTATTTTATGAAAACATGTACCACTATGAATTTGTCTTCAAGTCTCATTCCCTGCATTTGATGGAAAAGCAATTATAGTCACAAAACAGTTCTCACTGGGGTAAGGGTACTAATTCAGTGAAAGCTGGAACGTGCCTGCTGGATGATTCTTTTGACACAGGGGAGTGGAAGGCCCTGGTAATTTGACTTGATGATCCACTTCAGGAGATGATGCCCTAGAACTTCAAACACCATACAGATATCTGCAGTAGGGTCAAGGAGAAAGAGGGACATCCTGACCCAAGGAGCCCCCAGAATTCTTAGATAGTGCTGAAAATAAATCTAACCCCAAGAAACCACCTCTGCCACCTGATGTTGCAGCTCCTACCAACTCCCTTTCCTTCTCAGCACAGGTAGCTGTCTAGGTATTTGGAGCAGCAAATGAGAAAGAAAACAATGACCGGTACTGTTAGCAGCAACATAAAAACTTAAAATAACTAAGAATGCAGCTCGTTTGGAGCAATGGTGTTATCATAGCAGTAATAGCAAATTCTGGGAAGAGGCCATCTGTACAATGGGCTATGTCTGAACTGCTGGTAGCATTTAAACACTGCCTAGCTGAGCAGACAAATTCTCAAATGATCTTGGCTCTCAGCCCAGATCTCTTTATGAACTCTGACCAAAGAACTGAATTCTCAATCCATAGATCAAGCAACGTTATTCTCTCCCAGCTTTTTTCCTAAAGCTACTTTCACTTTTCACGGGCTCGATCTTCAACACTGTTTGTGTTTCACAGGTAAAAATGGTGTAACCTTATGAGGCCACTTCTTAGACAGATTCAATATTAAGAATTTGCTGTTCTAAAGCCTAGCTCTTGATATTATTAAAGTTCATGATATTATTTTTCTTCATCTCATAGGTAGTGTGTATATGCATTCTTCTTGCCTGAATTTAAAGCAACATTGAAGGAGCTGCATCAAGTCAAAATTAGACTAAGACACTTCTTTTTACACAAAGAAAAGATTAACAGGAATGTTTCCATCACTTTCTCTGAGGCAATTGACTGAGCTGCTCTGATTTTGTGCTCTCTAGAGAATATCCTTTCCCACTTCAGCTAAGCAGCAGAGCTGGATTTTATTCATAGCCCAGTCCTGCATTTTCCTTTAGGTATAAACTTTAGAAAGCTTACCATCTAGGGTCGGATTTTCCCTGTGCAATATACCACTGACTCCCAGTGAGGTAAATGAAAGTCACTCTTTCTGCAAAGGAGGGATGTAGGGTACAAAGAAAAGTTCTGGGGCCAGAATTCTAGTAACATACTTTATGGAGAACCCTAGCAAAGTGCTTCATGTCACAAAGAACACTTGAGAGTCTGCCTTTGTTCTTGATACTACAAACATACAGAGGATCTTTGACAATCCAATATTAAGAGTTCCCAAGCAGGTCATAAGGTTGACCTTCAGAAACTCTATTAGGGCTGTAAAGCTGCCAAAGCAGACCCTCTTAGTTAGAAGCTGACCTATGCTGCTAAATTGCAAGCCTACAGTTTGCACTCAGCACCAGCAGACAAATCTTTGATCTTGTGAAATGCTTTAGTCAGGGATTTTAATAAAAGGCTGCATGTGGCCTGGTCAAGGATGAAAAAGGAAAACCCCAAGGGGCTGTGCCATTCAGCTCTAATCAAGCGCAGTCATGCTGTCTTGCATATTAAATCATGACTCCACAACATTGTCCTTCACACTCTACGTGGTGATGGATTATTCTAGGCCTATGATCTGCAGGGAGCTATAAGGCCCACTGGGAGAGGACTGTTTTATTGGAGACTTGCTTTGGACAGTAAAACGGCTGTGTGGATATTGTTCGCCTCCCACTGGCAAGAGAGCTGCATAGGAAACTCCCACACTAATTCAATTGTGCTCTGTTATTTGTTCTATAAAAGGATACGGGAGCCATTCACTCCTGAGATCTTGAAGTCATCTAATAACTGAACCACCATCTCTCTATTTGGATCATTAGGGTCAGTGTTGCGGACCTGCGTGGAGGAAGATAAGGAACATGAGATAATCAATTCCTGGGCTAGACATCACTGGGTGTGTAACACATTTCCCCTTCTCCTCAGGGGAAAAGTGGGAGCTGTGCTAAGCAGTGCTGGTGGATCCCAGAACGGTGCATACCTTCCTCCAACCTTCCCTACAATCCATTAACTAGCACATAACATGAATATTTTATCATCTGACCAATAAAACTTAAATGAAAAGCATAGCCACCAGCTCTGGGAGGTGCAAAGTGAACATTAGGAGGCACAGAGTTTCAATTATTGTATGACCATCAGAGACTACCATGAATACTGGTGATGACCAAGTCCCATGGAGGAGATAAAATAGCACCATGTAAAAGAGGTTAAAACCTGGACAGTGTTCCTTAAATCAATCTGTCAGGTTTGCTTACTTTTACCACTTTATGGATCAAACAAAAATAGGACCCACCAGAGACTACACTAGTCAGTTAGGTCTGTAACACACCCTCATGTACTGTGGAACCAAGAGATGATCCTTAAGTTCAGGATCCATTTTCCAGACTGAGTGGGGTATTAACTCTGAAAATGGACAAAGCTGAACAGAGCTTTCTGCCTTCAGGCACTCACCGATTTCAGCAGTTTGATTTCATCCAGTGCTGTTTCTGTATAGTGCTCAGCACTCTTCACTACTTTCATCGCCACAAACCTTTTCCCCCTTAAACACAGACATAGCAAGTTAGTGATAAGTGGTCTCCTATTCAAAGAGGCCATCTCCAGAATTCTCTTAATTCACTGGCATGCAATACCCGGTTATTAAGGATTGTTTCCTTAGTAACACAGGAAGATAAGCTCCAATTCACTCATGTGAAAACTGTCTGTACGGCTCTTACAAAACCTAGTTAGTTTTCCTTGCCTTATACATTTAACGCAAACTACACCTTGACTGGCCTGAAGTGCTGGAACAGAAACAGCTGAACACACAAAGTATTCTTTCTACACCCATGCATGCAATATAAAATGTTAATACCTGTGCACATGCTAATGCAATAATCTTTTCTGACATTGTACGCACAATACATGTAAGATAAGAGAAGTCTGCTAGTCTTATCTGTGCAAAGATTATCTACTCTGGATTCCTGGCAGAAATGCCAGCAAAAGAACAAAAGCCTTACTGAATGTCCCAAGATAGCCACACCGTGGAAAAGTGCCCCCATCCTAGTTTCCGGATCACATGGTATCGCCCATTGAATAGATCTCCTATTTTCACAAGATGATAACCACCTGGAAGAAGTAAATGGGAAGTTATCAGTTCAAACCATCATATGGATGTCAAAGAACAGACAGGTGGAGCACGAACCAAGGCTTAGGAAAAATTCACTCAACACATTTTGATAGGCACATGCATGTTTTCTCCATGTGAATGCTGCTAGAGTAGCCTCACTGTTTCCTCTTTGGCATTTTGTAAAAAACCCACTAAGTTTATATGAAAATAAATATGCTCCAATTAAAGTTGACCTAGAATGATTTACTATGAAGGTGCTTTTACAGACAAAAAAGGAGTTCATGCTAGTGTCAGGAATGAATCTCTTCCTACCCCAGTGGTGGGAAATCTCCAAACTGGACCAAGCTATAAATCTCTGAAAACTGTTTGCCGATGCTGAGCAGACACGTGTTAAGAGTTCGGCAGCTAACTTCTCTGAAGATTTCAGATGCACTGAGCATGAGCCATCCCCACACAGCTCCTGCGTAGGCTGGACTGCACATGTACTATCCGCACCAGCAATGAGCATGATTCATTCCAGGATTGATTAGAACTTTCCCAAAACTGCTCCTCTTGATTGCTAGAGGGAGCTGAGGCATCAGACCCCAGAACAGAGAGCAGGGATATTGTCTCTCCTGTATTCCCAATGTCCCCTCTCCTGGTGTCTGGGCAGCATGGGAGAAGAAAGTAGCATAACTGAAATATGCGGAGGGATGAAAAGCCAGGGACAGGGAAACTAAAGGCAGCCGGAGGGGACAGGGGCAGAGGGGTCTCTGTAACCATTACAACATACGACCCTATAGAACTTGGAATTGAATCCTGGATTCCAGAGTCCAACATACCTGCCAATGACAAGTATCGGTGGAAACCCCCTAGAAAAAAGTGTACATTTCATCTCCCTCTAGTGGCTGATCCACAAAGATGACAGCCTGCTACTGCTATCAGCTACTCTATTAGCTTAAGTGGCAGAAGTCTGTGCTGTGGATCTAAAGGGTCCAACCATTCTCATGACCCATGTAGGAGTCCAGCTCCTTTTCAAAATGATGTTTTTATGCATCTTCTTGTGTTAAAAGAAGATTAAATCAGGCACTAAGAATTTAGAAAATGCTATAATTAAAATTTCCTCTGCAACATTTCTTTGGTCCCCTTATGCGTATGCACTGAAAGTCTTTAGTAACATGATCACATAAGTGACAAAGAGTCCTGTGGCATCTTATAGACTAACGGACGTTTTGGAGCATAAGCTTTTGTGGGTGAATACTCACTTCATACTATTTTCCCCCCCCCCACAAAATTTCTGCCTCATCCAATGCACAAAATGGATGTTTCTCAGGGATTAAATCACAACTGTGTAGTGAATGAGACTGTTGTCTGTAGAACCCCTCTCTCATTTTGCTGCAGAATTGGAGTAAAGTGTTGTGAAGGAGGCAGGAGACTGCAGGGAGGGAAAGGATAGCTAAGGAATTTGAATGCCACTTTGGAGAAGTGAATTCTCTCTGTTTCTGCCATAAGGTTTCAATAACATACTGGGCAAGTCACTTAAAATGAGCTCTCTCATAAGTGGCTATTAATTTGTTCTTCATTTTCTGAGTACACAATTAGAGATACCCAGGGCTTGAGCTGGAGAAGTGCTGAGCACTCTGCTGCAACTGAAGGCAATGGAGATCTATTCTAAATAGATCAAGTGCTATAAACCCCCTAAGAACTCTGGGGAAAAAATCAGACCCTAGTGGTCTCAAATTAGGCACTCAAATTAGCGGATACTTTTGGCCTTAATCTCTGTGCCTCAGTTCCTCATCCATAATATGGGGATACCACCACCTTATCTCAAAGGTGTTGTGATGATAAATTATTTGGAAACACTCATTCTATGGTGATTAAGTAAACAGCCCACAAGGAAATTAATAAATTCTGTATTCAGGACAGGGTCTGAAGGGTGTGCAGTAAATAAGATAAAGACACCACTGAATAGTAAGGATAAGATAAAATATTCAGTAACTATCCATACAGTGAGCAACATCCAATCCCGTGTACTGAATGAGACGTGGGCCTGTGGAAAAAAGTGTGATCATAATTCAAGACTGTTACAATACACATGCACAAGGGGGCTGGAATTAATGTTGCATGGACAACCTTATTTCTGGCATTTCTTAACTTTTGAAAGCGTGACTTCTCACTCTTAACATTCCTTTTAAGACAGGTGTTTGTAATTAAGTCTATTTAACAGTTTGTCAATGTTTCTACTGTTTTTTACCTGGCAAAACTCATCCGGAGCTCTCTCTCTCTCGCTACCATTTGTGCCATCAACATCAAAAAGTAACGCACTTTCCTGCACGTACTGCTGATAAGTGCTCCACTGTAACTTGCACTACTGTGATGGACCCAGGGCAGTACATCTATTCCATGTATTTGTTTTAGGTGTATAGTGTCTATACACAGCCCTCCCTGCTGGTGCTCTAGACCAGGCCTGCACAACTCATAAAGCGGTGAGGGCCACATTACTCCAAAGAAAACAGCTGAGGGCCGAAACCTCCCGGCCCCGCAGAAACACTCTGCCCCAGGGCAGCCCTGCCCTGCGGAAACAAACCCTCCTTCCCCAGCACCACCCCACCAAAACAGCAGTGGGCCAAAAAGGAAGGTTGGGAGTGGGGAGGTGATACTTCATTTTAAATCAACCAGGGGCTCCCAGCTGAAGAGGTGGCTGGGAGCCCTCAGGGTCAAATTAAAGGGCCTGGGGCTCCAGCAGCTGGGGAAACCCGGCAGGGCTGGCTCTAGGTATTTTGCTGCTCCAAGCAAAAAAAATTTGGCTGCCCCCCTGCCCCAGCCCTGGGCTCCTCTCTGTACCACCCTGCTGCCCTAGTCCTGGGCTCTCCCCGACCCACTCACACACATACCCTGCTGCCCCAGCGCTGGGCTTCCCCCTTTCCTCCCCACCAGTGCCCTCCTCCACACATCTCCTGCCGCCCCAGCCCTGGGTCACTGGTAACTCGCTCCCAGGGCAGGTCATTCAGCAGGAATTTTGGATGTGCACAAAACACAAACAGGATTGGTTCCCATATGGTTACAGAGCTGCAGTAAAGTGGAACAATTTTCGGCTTGTGTGATTGGAGGATATCTGGATGCATATTATAAGACTGTCCTCCATAAATGAGGAAAAGTTGAGGTGCCTTTATTATTCTTTTGTTCCACTCTCTTTCTATGGGGAATTTGCCAATGCAATATCACTGTCTTCCTTTTAAACAAACAAAAAGGCAATGGCTGTTGAAAATAGCAATTCTAGTCCCAAAATGCATTTCTTGCGCAATTTTATCCTACTTTTTCTACAGCAAGTTACAGTGGATCAGTATATTTGATTTGGGAGAAATGAAGTAATAGCTGCCCAAATTGAGCTTGAGCACTCCTGAATTTTGAGGTGTTCAAATCTGGAAGGCAGATGCTGGGGGGGGGGGGGCGGGGTTAGGCGCGGCCTGGGCTGTGGGCTCCACAGGGGAGCATGGCAGCAATGTGTCTGGAGCTGCACGGAGCCAGACACGCTGGTCTGAGTGGCACAGTAAGGGGGCTGGGGGTTGGAGAAGGGGTAGAGGGTTCCGGGGGGCAGTCAAGGGACAGGCAGTGGGGGGGTTGGATGGGGTGGAGGTTTGGGGGGCAGTCAGGGGACAGGCGGCAGTTGGATAGGCATGGGAATCCCAGGGGTTTATCAGGGGACCGGTTGGGGGTGGGGTCAGTTGGGGACAAGGAGAAGGAAGGCTTAGATAAGGGGCAGGGGTCTCGGGAGGGGGCAATCGGGGGACAAGGAGCAGCAGTGCTTAGATAAGGGGTGGGGTCCTGGGGGACAGTTAGGGGTGGGGGTCTGGGGAAGGGGCAATCAGCGGCCGCAGCCGGGATTCAAAAGGCTCTGGGGTGCCCAAAGCCACAGGCAGCCCTGAGTCCTTTGAATCCCAGCCACGGCTGGGAATCTCTGCGGGCAGCCCAGAGTCCTTTGACTCCTGGCCACAGCTGGCATTTAAAGGGCTCAAGGCTCCCCGCCGCTGCGGGCAGTGCAGAGCCCTTTGATTCCCTGCTGCTGCCGGGATTCAAAGGGCTCTGGGGTGCCTGCAGAGCACTGTGTGTGTGGCATTTAGAATCCCTGCACGGGCCGCACAGTGAAGGTCCGCAGGCGGCATGTTGCTCTAGAGCCTATGGATTACTACACCCATTCCAAAATGGGAGAGAGAGCCCTGTGGACAAAGTATATATCATCTACTGTCTACATTGCAGACTTAACACTTGTTACCTTTATTGCTTTTTCCCCCATTGCCTACATTGAAAGGTTCTAACCCACATGAAGAGCGATCTGTGGGCCCAGAGGTCCAGAATATGCTACAGGGAGGGAAGAAGTTTATTTTACTCTTTTCATTCATTTCTTTGATAGTTTTTTCCCTTTTCGTTTTGTTTTTATTTTACTTTGTAGCTGAATAAAGTTTTTCATTTGTTTCCCTCAGGATCCAATGACAGGAATGCTCTGGGTCTCTCTGTGTAGGCCAGAGTTCTTCCCATTCCCTTAATTACGCCAGAGGAGCTCTGCAAGGAGAGCATGGTAGAGAAGTGGGTTAACTAACTCCATTCTATTTTCAGAAATGTGCATGCATTTCCTCTTATCTTTTCAGGAGAATCCCAAGGGAAGGGAACAGGGGTAAAAAACAAAACAAAAAAGATCTCAAAATTAGAAGCTGCTTTTTTGTTATATTTGTATCTTGTTGATCTGGGCTGTTTTCATGTAGCCACCTTGACAGAAGACAGAGTCAGTGTCCTGAGCTGTCAAAGACAAATTATCACTGAAGAGTGGGCAGTAGCATTCAGGGATTGCACTGGGAGAACCAAATGCCATGAATCAGTTGCTAGGCGAGTGTTTGCTGTCTACATTAGCACTTCACCAGCGCAGATTACCACAAAAGCAGCGGGCACAGCCGTCCTTGGAGCATAGTTTTGAAAGCCTGTGAACTGTTGCTACCAATTGAGAGAGAGAATCTTTGGTATATTACAGGCATGTTAGAGGGCTGCAGAGCCTAGAGGGGTTCTCAAAGGCTAAAATAGGCGGTAGGTGCCCAATTCCCATTGAAAGTCAAAGAGAGCTGAACACCTAAGAGTGCTGTCTTAGAAAATATACCCATAAATTTGTTTGTGTGAATAATCTGAGCACTGGTGATATCCTTAAATGATGCATTGAAAACAGAACCCTCCGCTCAGATCTTGACAGGTAAAGAGCCTTTCAGATGACCTTTAAAAAAAAAAAAGACTAGAATAGGTAGTTAAGATGGTAAAGCCATGCAGCTGCGTGACTCTAAAAAATGTGGCCATACGCAGAGATTAAAGTCTCAGAATCTAGAGACTCTTCTCCCTTCCATAACTGACAAATGCACCTTCCAAGGAGAGTTCAGCTAATTCTTTCCTCTTTGAGGCAGATGGGAAATGGGTTTGTCAAGTATCCCAATGATCAGATTGCAAAGTATGCAAGTTAACACAGACAGAACAGTGAAGACCAAACTTATCCCCACATCTTAGAGGTAAAATTTCAAGCTGATCCTGGCTTGGTTTGGTAGTCAAAAGGAACCTCTTCCAGAGTGATGGGAGACATCACTAACAAGAGTGGAAAGGTTTAAGAATCTTATCAACCAACAATTCTAATATCCACACCACAGTAGTCACAAGTTAGCTTCCCATTCTGACATTCTCTTTATCCACCAAGGAAACAGACTCTCTCTTGCTCTGCATACCTCTTAGGAGACAAGGGACAGGGTCTACACTAACTGCACTGGTGCAGCTGCGCTGCTGTAGTGCTTAAGTGAAGATGTGCCTCTGCCTAATGGAGGAGAGCTTCTCTTTTTGGCGTACCTAATCCACATCCACAGTAGTTATGTCAACGGGAGAAGCTCTCTCACCCACATAGCATTGTCTACACCTGGGGGTTAGATCGGTATAATTATGTCACTCATGGGGTGTGTGATAAGTCAGTAATTGTAGCTCTGGCCAAGAAAATCTATCATATTAGACACCACAGTCTTAATGCCCACAGGGGAGAGAATGCCACCAAACTGTATTTAGCAAGAGTCTAAAGAAGCAACCTCTCACCTTTACAGTAATCATTTGGATCCTCCTGTTCATCATCATCTGATCCCAGGATTTCCTCCTCTTGTTCAGGGAGATCATTCTCTGAATGAGTAGCAGGGCCTCGATGTTGAGTTTCAGGCCTGAGAGGGTAAGAACATAAAGGTGCAGATACATTAGGTTTCAATTCAACAGGAAGCATTGGAGAGAGTGGAGAAGAGAATGACAGTAAGTGGCCTACTCTCACATTTAAAGGCTTTTACTCCCAGGTTTGAAATGCCAGGTGACATATAAACAGCAGCTCTTTCCTCTTCATAGCTGAGAAACACAACTGACTGGTCTCTGGGGGCATGTTTTATAGTCAGAACAAGAAGTGTGCACATTTTTTACAATGAGTTAAAACCCAGCTGATCCCACTGAGATAATAAGTTACTGACCTCAGGAGTTCATCCAGTCTCTTTTCACATTAAAGATTTCAAGTCAGTGAGGTTTTTTTTTTTTAGCAATTTATATTTTAAAACACTATTTATATTGAATCTGAAGACCATAAATGAGTAAAAAATGTTAATTAGTTTAAGACTGATGTCATGCCCATTACATGAAACCGTCCCCGATTAAGAGGATTCAGTGATATTTCTTGGATATTGCAGTCTCTTCTCAGTGAAGCAGACTTTCACCATCTGCTTTGAGGAGGGGTTGGTATAAAACAGACTTTAGGAGTTGAAAAGATATCTTGTAAGGAAAGAGGAATTAAAAAGTTGCTCTTTAAGAAAAGAATTAAGTGGCTGCCATTTTAAAACTTGTGCCTTTTGTACTCCAATACAGAAGATGAAAGATATTTAAAAGATCTTTCTTTTCTTTTACTAACAACTGAGACGTCTATAGATGAAAGTTTCAGAGAGTCTAGTTAGCTTTTCACCATATATGCTGTACTAGGCTGATTGCAGGAACAACAAAGTTAAGTTAGTCAGCGTCACTTCCTGGTTCTCCTGCATCAGCACAATATTTTGGTTTCCAATGCGATACGGGGGTGTTTAACGCCCCAGAAACATTTAAGTTAAGATTTGAGTGTATGACAGTTTCAAAGCCACATACTGAAACTAGCTGGTAATGTCCCTTTAAGGGATGATTCCTTCTAAATCCAGAAATACTCAAAAGGAACCATGGAAACTGGTCCAGAGTAACATTGTCTCCCCATTTCTCTATTAGTTACTAGCTGTCAGTGTTCAGTTTATGCTTATTAACTGAGGGCTGCAGGAAAGTCATCATCCCATTATGATAAAGTACTGGGAAATGCAGAGAATAGCTGCTTTATCAGTTGTATTAACTGTGCCATTAGTAATAGACAGTGAAAGAGATGAAAGACTTTCCTTTTTTCAGAAGTTTTAAAGCAAATCAAAAAATACATTAGACATAAAACCTTACAGAGCTAAATCAATCCCCTTCACAGAGTTCGCCTATCTTATATACTGCACGAGAAAGTATGCAGTCTACCAACCGTGTTTATTATGGCAGTACTAAGGGACTAACCAAGAACAGCGCCCCGTTGTGCTGGGCGCTGTACAAACACTGTAGTAATAGATATATCACTACTAAGACTGCATTTTTAGAAGTGAAGTATAAAACTACAGTTGACAAAATAATATATCAATGCATCTTTTCTTTATAGCATGACATACTAAGACAAGATCCAGTCATTCACACTGAACCTTCTAGACAGTGTGAATTAAAGTTCTATTGTATTACAACTATTGTTTTCATAAGTTAGTAATTGATGCCTCCCATCCACTTTGCTTAAAATTCTATTCCACGTGGCTCAAAAAACCCCCCAATGATTACTGAGGGCATGTCTACGCTAGAAACATTAGGGCAACTTATAACCACCGCAGTGGTTCATGTCCAGTCATGCAGATCACTGCTCCTGAACTGTACCACATGAACATTTCCAGGAGATTACCACACTACAGTGATGCATGCATTTATCTGTATTCAAACAGCAATGATTTCCAATACTGTAGTTTGACCTAGTTCACGACTCTAAGCTAAAAACAAACAGAAAAAACCCAAGCAGTTCTCTGCACCCTGCTCAGCTAGCTGAAGTCTGTCACTTTATTTGGTGAAAATTAGAGAGGGAACAAGTTTGTATGCTACCCCAAAACTAAGCCAGATAGCAAGAGGACAGAACCAAACTGCAAAGGAACATAGTATGGCTAGGGCTGTGTTATTTGTATTATCATGGCACCTAGCAATACTTCTTATGGATCAGGAGCCCACTGGGCTAGGCGCTGTACAAGCGCAGAACAAAAAGGTGGTCCTGTCCTAAAACAAGCCACCGATGAATACAGACATATGGGGGAGTACAAGGAAACAATATTGGTCAGCATGATAGGCAGCTGTCTCAGCACACCAGTAGACTACCTGGTTTTTGTTTTTGTAGCCATGGCAAAGTGGAGTTTTAAGGAGGGATTTGAAGAACAATGAAGTGGCTTTAAGGATGTTGCTCCTTTCAAGGACCAGTTTGAAAACTTAGCAAGTGGATGATGGAGTCAATGATAAATGATGGGTCGGAAAGGGCTAGGTCTTAGAGGCTTGAAAGTGAAGACAAGTTGCTTATATTTGATGTGCTAGAGAAGGGGGAGACAGTGGAAGCATACAAAGAGGGGTGAGATGGTCAAAAAGGATAGGAAAATTGTCTCGGCAGGAGCATTCCGAATGGATCTGAGTGGGGCAAGACTGCACAGTCAAGGCCAGAGGGAAAAAAGGTTTCAGTAATCCAGATGTGCTATGATGGATGAGAGCCTTGGGAGCTACAGCAATGAGAAGGGTTTGGGTGCTAATATCCTGTTTACACCCAGGAAGAGGAAAAACAGCAGACAACAGGGAATTTAAATCCAGCAGCCATACCCATCACATTCAGTCTCCTCAATACTGCCCTAAGATTTTTTTCCCTTCATGTAACCAAGTACTACATAGTTCTTCAGGGAAGGTGTGGGATAGGGACAAGAAAGTGGGGCCACAAAAAGATTCATCTTAAGTGGTCCACAACAGAATACTTGAAAACCACTGATGTACTTGGCAGTGCTCTTCCTGCATCAAGGAAGTTATCAGAAACCACTCAGGCCATTCTGCTGGAAATTTCTAGTTCCTCCTCATTCTAAATGGAACCAACATGTCATGGCTATTGACCATCTAGTGTCTGATGCACCCTATAGTTTACATCTCACACTGTCCCACAGCTGAGATTCAGTCTTGGAAGACGTGACAGTTTTACATACAGTTAATTATTCCCCCATTAGCCATGTATAACAGTCAGATCTTTATAATACCATTTAAAATTAAAAACTCTCTCCTCCAAATCATCTTTGTTCTACTACTCAAATTCATTAGAAGGCATCAGACTCCCCATAATAGCCTGACTTCTAAAATGCCAACTGCAGGGCCAGATCAAAAGGGGACACTAATATGGTCAAAGTAAGTAACAAGATTAAACTCTCTACTAAATAGAGAGCAAGAATTCAGTCAAACCAATTCCCCAGATATTATCACACAAAAACCTCATAACATCCACCCTATCTGCATACTTCAGATAGCCTAGCCTACAAAGAGGCAAAAAGGCTGCTGGAGAGAGCAAGAGTCCCATTACCTGTATTTAAAATGAAGGAGTAAGAAGCAGATAGATAGCTGTCAGTATGGCAAAAATGCTAAAAGAAGCCTCGAAAGAAATGGGTGATATATAGCTACTCAGCAGAATTTAGAGACACTAATTTTTATAACTAACATGCTCAATGCTAGACTAAAATGCACCCTGATTTGAATTTTTATATTTGTTCCCTCTACCTCCTAATTAATCTCAAGAGTTAACTAGGTTTGCAGCCTGCCTCTGCAATCACATATCAGATAATATTTTAAGGGAGAAGAAAAGATGACGTCGAGTTGCAGTATTCTAAGGCAAGCATGAGAGCTTTCATGGAATCCACAAAAGTCTTCATCTAGAGACACAAGTCCTTTTTCCCCCCTCTAAGGAAGCCCTTAAGAAGAGCAGTCGTTCACACAAGACAAAGAAAAGCCTACCTGCACGAAGCACGGACTCCCATTGATAGAGATACTCCTGAAGATGAACCAACAGTTTTCGAAAGAGCCATTAAAAAAAAGAATCAGCTAACAGATTGTTCAGGCAGCAGAGGTGCACACACCACTGGTGGAGTGCTGCACCCTGAAAGCAGCAAAGCTTTGTGCAAGAGGGAGGGAGAAAAAGGATTTGTCTCCACCACCTAGCTGTAGATGCATAGCACTGCATTGCAGGTAAAGGGCCATGCAGCAACACTGAGGGGGTTGCTCTCAGCTGATCTTTCTGCAAATTTAGTCATACTCTGAGTTGAACATAAATAGATTCATCAGATTTCGTTGATGTTTACCTGGTTCTACAGTCTTCCCCTGAGGAAATTCTGAATTCAGTCAGATTTTCAGTTTTATCTTCCTAAACTGAAAAAGCATCTCCTGACTTTAATCTGCCTATTAGACAGCCTTTTATGGGACCAACTCCTGTTGGAGAGACATGCTTTCGAGCTTACAGATAGCTGAAGAGCTCTGTGGAAGCTTAAAAGCTTGTCTCACTCACAGGCAGAAGTTGGTCCAATCAAAGATATCATCTCACCAGCCTTGTGTCTCTATCATCCTGGGAAGGACATGGCTACAACAACACTGCAGATTCAACAGTGCACTAGAGTCACAGCTTTCAATGAGCACGAGTGTCATTAACTGCTGATGGTCCAACCCTTTTGATATAGAAACCCCAGTGCAATAAAGCAGGAAATGGAGGGTGTTCAAGGTAAGAAATATTTTCTTAAATTATTCCAAACTCCAGCAGCTGTGGATACAGAAAAAACTCCTCACCCTTTGTTAAATCACGCCAAGATGTGAGAATATTCTAAATCATTTAAAAATATTAAGTGGACATAGCTTTCTAATGGTAGGTGTTCAGCATCTTTTCTTGGATGCCATAAAGGCATTTCAGCACACATTTATCTTCGGCTTTGTGGAATTCACAAGGGGAAACAGATCAGCAGAAGTATAACATTAATGTACAATTTCTGAGTTTGTTGGCAATTAAAAATGTTTTCTGATAGAAGTACTTAAAATTACACACTATGGATCTTACCTGCAGTACTTACTGAGGGAAAAATTTAGACTGAGTTTTGCCTCAGTAAGGACAGTAGGATTGGACTCTTATCAATATTCAACTTATAGTCAACATTGAAGAATACTTAACTCCCTCAGTAAACTCCTCTTTAGTAAATTCAGCACTGCCTTTTAATTTAATGAAAGCTGTCAAAGCCACTTAGCAACATCTACATATTAGAAAAGACTTAGTTATGCAGTATTTTTTACACAATAGTCACAAATTACTGCGTATTTACAGAACACAACACACAATTACTCCATCAACCTCTGCCGGTTCGTTGCAAGAGTTCTGGCTCCTTAGCTTCTTGTGCGAATTTACTAGAAGGGCGGTCAGGTTTGGCCATCTGGTGAGAGAAGGCTGAAAGGGATCCTTTTACTTGTTCCCCAACTGCTTAAACTAGTCCAAAGAGGGAGGTACAGAGAAGGTAAAGACTTTAAAGACTTTATCTACCAGACACCCTGCCTGCATGGAACGTTTTCTTATTCTCCCACAGTTGCTGCTCCATTGATGTTATCAACAGTAGCCAAGCATTAGAGTAGACCGGCCACTAGTACCACCATGCCATCTACTTCTGTTCTGAGCTGGTCTGTTAGTAGCAGAAGAACTGCACCACAGCTAGTACAAAGGTGAAAGATTTCTAGACTTGCCAGCATACTCAACCTGAGTTTACTGGGCTATTTGCATTTCATTATCACATCTAAAAATTTTATTGTCTGTACACTCACTAGTCGGGAGCTAGAAAGGCATTTAAACTTTCCCCCAGGTGACCAAGAATAAAGGAAGGACCGATGCCTTTTTGTAGTGGTCTTATATCAAAAATAAATTTGTAACAAAATATCAAAGGAAATATCAAAAATACTACATCTTTCTCCTCTATTGTGTGTGCCTGTCAGCAGCTCAAATGTGAAAATAAATGGCTCTCGTGTTAAATGGAGGGATACAGTGATGAAAGCCAACAGCTTTTTTCCCCAAGTGTTGTGATTTTTTTTTTTTTTAAGTTAGCACTTGTGTAACACCATCCTTCCCCTACCCTTCTTGTCAAGTACTCAGGTTTCACTTCCATAGTAGCTGCAATGGAACTGTGCAACAGTGTTTCACAGAAGATAAAAAACCCATCTTCCCCATTTTGCAGGTGTGATGGAGTAGGGACTGTCTGTGTGGGGAGTGGGAGAGCAGGGGAGGACTTTAGGGGATGGACGATGCCAGGGCCTGTAACCTGAGCTAGGTAAGGGAGGGGAAAGGTCAACACCTTTACCCGGGAAGGGGACAAAGGAAGGGAGTGGCAGGAGGGAAGCAGTTTGAGTTTGGGCTTGGGGCTGTGTGGTTGGAATTCAGGGTATCCTAGCTAGGATCCAAGCACCCTGAAAGCCCAGAAGGACTCGGTGGAGGGGTCCTGACTGTGCCTGCAAGCTCTGCTGTAACCTGCGTTCCTGTTGTCCAATAAACCTTCTGTTTTACTGGCTGGCTAAGAGTCACTGTGGGTCCCAGGAAGAGGGGTGCAGGGCCGGACTCCCCCACACTCCGTGACAACTGGTGGCAGCGGCGGGACGTACTGCACCCCGTGGACGGCGCTTCCTGCAGTAAGTGACTGGGGAGCAGTAAAACGAAGGGGTGAATAACCCCTGGGAGTGTGTGCCCAGTGAGAAGGACTTTGCAGTAACAGGGTCCCCCGGGGGATTGCAGCGAGCGGTCCCAGGGGTGAGGAGTCTGCAGCTCGACCCTGGCAGAGAGGTGGTGACCTCACGAAGGGCTGGTGCATTAGGGGTCCCCTGGAAACCGTGGGGAGCGGCGAGCACCCCGGCCTGTGAGTGGCCAGCAGGAAGATGTATGCCAAGCAGCGCAAGTGTGACCTGCTGGAGCTATGCAAGCAGAGGGGGTTGCGCCCGGGGAGATGCACCAAGGACCAGCTGATTGCCCAGCTGGAGCAGGGAGACCGCATGAATGAACGGAGCCCTGTCTCTGAGGGAAGCAGCCGAGCAGATGCAGCGCAGGCACCAGTGTCTGTCCCCGCTGGGAGTGGTCAGCCAGCGGACGAGGGCTTCCCGAGACCCCCCCCTCCTAGGCGTAGGGGAAGGGCGGGGAGGAGCCCAGTGTATACCGAGGGCACCGTGACACCCCCGGCCAGCAGGGGATCTGCCCAGCGAAGCTCACCCCCCAGCAGGGGATCCTCCCGGCAACGCTCGGCATCCGTGGAGCGGATGCGGCTGGAATATGAAAGGGAGAAGCTCGAGTTAAAGAGGCAAAAGCTGAAGGAGAAGGCGAAACAGCGTGAACATGAGCTGGAGGAGAAGGAGAAACAGCGTAACCATGAGCGGGAGGAGAAGGAGAAACAGCGTAAACATGAGCTGGAGCTGGCCCGGCTGGCAAACAGTGGGGCCCCGGCTGTGGTGAGTGAGGGGGGACCCAAGCCTACAAAGAGCTTTGATAAGCACTTGCTGCCCCGGCGTAAGGAGGGGGAGGACATAGATACCTGCCTGACGGCCTTTGAGAATGCCTGCGAGCTGCACAGGGTTGACCCTGCAGACAGGATCACAGTTCTCACCCCCTTACTGGACTCCACAGCCGTGGAGGTGTACAGCCGACTGAAAGGGGCGGAGGCAGGGGACTACGAACTGTTCAAACAGGCCCTGCTCCGCGAGTTTGGGCTGACTCCTGAGATGTACCGGAAAAAGTTCCGGAGCCAGCGTAAAACCCGTGAGGTCACATACCTACAACTGGTCAACCGGGCGCAGGGGTATGCCTGCAAGTGGACGGCTGGGGCCCAAACTAAAGAGGACCTGCTTGACCTATTCATACTGGAGCACCTGTACGAGCAGTGCCCGTCCGACCTGAGGCTGTGGTTGATGGACCAGAAGCCGGAGAACCCGCAGCATGCAGGCCAGCTGGCCGACCAATTTGTGGACAGTCGGGCAGGGGGTGGCCGGGAGGAGTCTCGAAGGAGCAGGCCTGCCTCAACGCAAAGAGTCATCATGGGACCTCCCAAAGGGGGCCTATAGAGAACCCCCCCAAAAGGGGAACATCCAGTGGCAGGTCCCTCCGACCCACTCAAGGGGACCCACGAGATATGGGCTGCTATCGCTGTGGCCAACGAGGTCACATAAGGGCCCAGTGCCCCAAGCTCAGGGACAGACCAAGCAGACCCAACCCGCAGAGGGTGGACTGGGTAAAAACCCAATCGGAGGAGGGGCTACATTCCCAGGAAAGGGGGGCTGGCAACATACCACCGGCGGATGCTCCAGGTTCCGGGTTTTTGGTTTACCGGGTGGGCGCGGGGCTGCCCCTCCGGAAAGAGTGCATTGTTTCCCTGGAAGTGGATGGGAGGAAGGTCACTGGGTACTGGGACACGGGCGCAGAGGTGACGCTGGCCCGGCCCGAGGTGGTGGCCTCAGATCGGATGGTGCCCGACACCTACCTGACCCTGATGGGCGTGGGTGGGACCCCATTCAAGGTACCCGTGGCAAGGGTACACCTGAAATGGGGGGCCAAGGAGGGCCCCAAGGATGTGGGGGTACACCAATATTTGCCCACTGACGTGTTAATGGGAGGGGACCTTGAGGACTGGCCTAGTAACACCCAGAGTGCCCTGGTCGTGACTCGTAGTCAGAGTCGGCAAAGGGCACTGCACCCCGACAACGGGGAAGGTACTCGACCCGAGGTGCAGGACCCTAACCCAGGGAGCGGGGAACGCCCAGGGGCACGGTTCAAAGAGGCTGCGGCCTCAGACCCAGCCAGCAAGAGAGAGCCGGTCCCCATCCCTGTCCCAGCTGCGGAGTTCCAGGCCGAGTTGCAGAAAGATCCCTCCTTGCGGAAGCACAGGGACCGGGCTGACCTTAGTGCGGTACAGACCATGAGGAGAGGTTGCAAGGAGAGGTTCCTGTGGGAGAAGGGGTTCCTGTACCGAGAATGGGCTCCCCCAGGAGAAGTAGAGTCATGGGGGATCAGGAGGCAGCTGGTGGTTCCCCAGAAGTTTCGTCACAAGCTGCTGTACCTGGCTCATGACATCCCTCTCGCAGGGCACCAGGGAATCCGGCGCACCAGGCAGAGGCTGCTACAGAACTTTTACTGGCCTGGGGTCTTTACCCATGTCCGACAGTACTGCCAATCCTGTGACCCCTGCCAGAGGGTGGGGAAGGCCCAGGACAAGGGGAAAGCGGCTTTGAGGCCTTTACCCATCATAGAAGAACCTTTCCAGAAGGTGGCAATGGACATAGTGGGACCCCTCAGCAAGACGACCCGGTCAGGGAAGAAATACATCCTGGTGGTGGTGGATTTTGCCACTCGCTACCCCGAGGCGGTGGCCTTGTCCTCTATTGAAGCAGACACAGTGGCAGATGTGCTGCTGACAATTTTCAGCCGGGTGGGGTTCCCCAAGGAGGTCTTAACGGACCAGGGGTCCAACTTCATGTCGGCCCTGCTCCGGTCCTTATGGCAGAAATGTGGGGTCCAGCACAACTGGGCCTCAGCGTATCACCCCCAGTCCAACGGGCTGGTAGAAAGGTTCAACGGGACGCTGAAGATGATGCTAAAAACATTTATGAACCAGCACCCGCAAGATTGGGACAAGTACTTACCTCACCTGCTGTTTGCGTACAGGGAGGTACCCCAGGAGTCTACCGGGTTTTCACCTTTCGAACTGTTGTATGGAAGGCGGGTGAGGGGGCCCCTAGATCTGATGAGGGACGAGTGGGAGGGGAAGGCCGCTCCCGAGGGAGAGTCAGTGGTGGAGTATGTCCTGACCTTCCGGGAAAGACTGGCCGAGCTCATGGGCCTGGCCAGGGAGAATCTGGCCCGAGCCCAGAGGAGGCAGAAGGTCTGGTATGACCGCACAGCACGAGCCCGTGCCTTCGCCACCGGGGATCACGTGATGGTTCTCATCCCCGTGAGGAGAAACAAACTCCAGGCCGCCTGGGAAGGGCCCTTCAAGGTGATCAAGCAACTGAATGAGGTAAACTATGTGGTGGAGCTGTCAAACCGGGCACATCACCGTCGGGTGTACCATGTGAACATGATGAAACCATACTATGACAGGGGGAATGTGGTGTTGGCCGTGTGTGGACATTGGGAGGGGCAGGGAGATGACCCCTTAGTAGATCTATTCCCTGGGACAAAAGCTGGTTCCCCCCTGGAGGCGATTCCCCTCTCTGATCAACTGACCCCGGGCCAGCATGCTGAAATCAGAGGGGTGCTGCATCTGTACCGACAGCTGTTTTCCAACCAGCCTGGACGCACTAATTTGACTGTCCACCGGGTGGAGACCGGGTCACATCCCCCTATAAGATGCTCCCCTTTTCGGGTCACTGGGAAAACTGCCCAGGATCTTGAAAGAGAGGTCAGGGACATGCTGGCTTTGGGGGTGATCCAGCCGTCTTCCAGCCCTTGGGCCTCACCAGTGGTGCTAGTCCCCAAGGATGGGTCAATCCGGTTCTGTGTGGACTATCGAAAGCTCAATGCCATCACCGTATCTGATGCCTACCCTATGCCCAGGCCTGACGAGCTCCTAGACAAGCTGGGAGGTGCTTGGTACCTTACCACTATCGATCTTAGCAAAGGCTACTGGCAAGTGCCGCTGGACGCAGATGCCAGGCTGAAATCGGCCTTTATCACCCCTCTGGGGCTCTATGAGTTTCTGACCCTGCCCTTCGGCCTCAAGGGAGCACCGGCCACCTTCCAGCGCCTGGTGGATCAGCTACTGAGGGGGATGGAGAGTTTTGCCGTGGCGTATATTGACGACATCTGCGTCTTCAGCCAGACCTGGGAGGACCACATGTCCCAGGTTAAACAAGTCCTGGACCGACTCCAAAAGGCTGGGTTAACAGTAAAGGCGGAGAAGTGCAAGGTGGGGATGGCTGAAGTATCTTACCTGGGCCATCGTGTGGGGAGCGGCTGCCTGAAGCCGGAACCAGCCAAGGTGGAGGTGATCAGAGACTGGCCTGCTCCCCAAACCAAAAAGCAGGTCCAGGCCTTTATTGGGATGGCGGGGTACTATCGAAGGTTCGTGCCCCACTTTAGTGCCATAGCCGGCCCCATCACTGAACTGTGCAAGAAGGGGAAGCCAGACAAGGTGATCTGGACTGAGCAGTGCCAGGAGGCTTTCCGGGCGCTGAAGGAGGCTCTGGTTAGTGGCCCAGTTCTGGCAAACCCAGATTTTGACAAACCCTTTATGGTGTTCACTGATGCCTCAGACACGGGACTGGGGGCAGTGTTAATGCAGGAGGATGAAAAGGGGGAGAGACACCCCATCGTGTACCTGAGTAAGAAGCTGCTACCCCGGGAGCAAAGCTATGCGGCCATCGAGAAGGAATGCCTGGCCATGGTGTGGGCCCTTAAGAAGCTAGAGCCATATCTCTTTGGGCGACACTTCACCGTATACACCGACCACTCTCCCCTGACCTGGCTGCACCAGATGAAAGGAGCCAACGCCAAGCTCCTGAGGTGGAGCCTGCTCCTGCAGGACTATGACATGGATGTGGTCCATGTGAAGGGAAGTGCCAACCTGACAGCGGACGCTTTGTCCCGGAGAGGGGGCCCTGAACTTCCCCAGGTCACTGGGCAGAGTGACCCCGCTCAGTTCAGTCTCGAAGGGGGGAGAGATGTGATGGAGTAGGGACTGTCTGTGTGGGGAGTGGGAGAGCAGGGGAGGACTTTAGGGGATGGACGATGCCAGGGCCTGTAACCTGAGCTAGGTAAGGGAGGGGAAAGGTCAACACCTTTACCCGGGAAGGGGACAAAGGAAGGGAGTGGCAGGAGGGAAGCAGTTTGAGTTTGGGCTTGGGGCTGTGTGGTTGGAATTCAGGGTATCCTAGCTAGGATCCAAGCACCCTGAAAGCCCAGAAGGACTCGGTGGAGGGGTCCTGACTGTGCCTGCAAGCTCTGCTGTAACCTGCGTTCCTGTTGTCCAATAAACCTTCTGTTTTACTGGCTGGCTGAGAGTCACTGTGGGTCCCAGGAAGAGGGGTGCAGGGCCGGACTCCCCCACACTCCGTGACAGCAGGTCACCTCTCAGAGTCCATCAGCCCCATCTATACAGAGGTGATGAAACCTGTGAGCCATTTGCTAGCCATGAGTTTAAGACTTATGTGAAAGGTTTTATCCCCATTAAAAGAGAGACTTCAATTGAGCAATCTTCAGAGAGTAGTAATTAATCTAGCGTAAACTAAGGCCCGGCCTGCACTTAAACTAGATTGACAATAGCCATGTTGGTCAGGGATGTGAAAAAAATATATGCCAAGTGCTGTAGTTTTGCTCCCACTCCTAGTGTGCACACAGCTAAGCTGACAAAAGACTGCTTCTATCAACTTAGCTACTATCCCCTGGGGAGGCGGTATTCCTACACTGATGGAAACAACTCTCCAGTCAGCAAAGGCTGTGTCTTCAGTATATTATGCTGGCACATCTATGGCAATTTAGCTATGCCAGTCTAGTCTCCACAGCATAGTCAAAACCTGAGTTACAAGGATAAGGTATTGCTACTGACTCATTCTGGAGTTCTTCCAAAAGGTCAGAGTCAATTTACACCTTACTCATCTTGCCAATGTTGTTTCATGTCTGCATGCCCTTCGCAGCAAGATCTTGCTTCACATGCAAGATGTTTAAAAGGCGTTTTTACTTTTTTCCTGGAGGAGACTAAAGCCTTTGACTAGGCTCTTAAATCTTGAATACTCATCCCACCTTCGCTTTTGACATTAGTACATCAGGTCAAGTTCTCCCCAAGAGAATGATGTCTGCCTAATTGCTGTTTCTTAGAGCACCTGCAGTGACAGAGGCAAGATCTTATTAATGCACATCCAGTCAAAGGAATGCCTGCTTCTGCTGTCAACCTCCATGCTTTTCTTATCCACAAGGTTTGCAGAGCAACAACATCGAGATCTCTGCATAAATCTGACAAGTCATTATTGTTTGGACTCAGTCCTGTAGTACAAATTCAGGTATGGCATTACAGAATTTGTTTCCAGGTTAGGTGGACACTACTTTCCTCCCCCAGTTATTCTTCTAGTTTAACTATTTTTAGGAATCATTGTGCGTACACACACACAGAAGTTTGCAACACTGGTACTCTCCTTCCATTTTGCAACCTTGAAACCTGCATATGTACTTTTTCATTACAATTTATGGCTAGTATGTTTCACCTACATCATTGAAACTTTTTAAATTTGAAGGACCTGGGGGACCAAATATAATTCATACTTTATGAAGCAGTTACCATCCTGTAGTTCTTGTTCTTAAATATTTTGTAATTATAGGCGATCCACCCACTCTCCCATAAATTTGGCATAAGTTTTTATTCCCTCCCTTTTGTTCAAACAGAATTGGTAGTTACAACCAACAAAGGCAGACCTGTGACATCTGCTTACGTAGTTTAACAGTTTCAGAACTATAAAGCCATAGGAGTTCTATTGTCAGGAGAAGAACTCACAGGTGGAGAGATATTCTAATAATTCATTTTTGAAAAGCTATGTTTCTCACAGCAGTCAACACAAACAAGCACTTTTGTTTAGTGGGTGTTCAATTTGAAGATTAGAACCACTGAATTCCACATTAAGATTGTGCTAATGTACACAAGCGAAATGATTAAGTTTCTTGTTCCTCACTCCCACTCCCCCCACAAGCATTTAATAGTTCAACAAAACAGAACTGTCTGCCATATCACTGCACAAGCTGTGAAGGGCTTCCATGGAAACCAGCAGAGTTTAATTTATGTCTTGTCATGTGCAGTTTGATAACGACTTTTGTGTTTGTGGGCAAGTCAACAACTTTTGACATGTGTTCTGAATGCTTCTGGAAGATTTTGCATTGGTATTAACTGCAAAGAGCAACAGGAAAAACCTAATCCAAAGCTCTAAGGGAGGGCAAAGCCTTCAAGGAAGAAACTGAGGACAAACTTGAGAAGGTCAGGACCAGAAGATATTCCAAGGGAAATAGAAAAGAGATGCTGAAGAGATGTAATATAGCGAAGTGAGAAGCCACCATAAATACCATTCTCCTGTACCCCTGATTTCAGTAAACTCCCTACTTACCAGGGCGCAACGGTGGAGAGAGAGAAGCTGACAGACTTGAATCTTGTGAGCCCTCAATTAAGTAGTGGCTGTTTTGGGGCAGAAAAGTGACTGATCAGACCCCAGTGCATCCTAAGAGCCTTACGTGCAGGACTATGGGTAATTATCCACCACTATTTTAGATTAAATAAATGGGAGATAGCATTTGTTATACAAAACAGTGTCTGTTTATGCTAGTTGAGATGTTTCCTCATCACTGTACTACCACCTCTGCATCTCCACTGGTGGTAGTAATGGTGGGAGTGCTAGAGTGACAGGACACTGACACCCTGTTTCTATCCCCAATCTGCTCCCACACATCTCCATTCCTGCCACTCAGAGCAGACACCCACACTTGCCTCCTGTCTGCCTAATGACCCTCCCCGAGCAATCCCCTTTCTTACTTCTCTGAATATTAATGTTGCTGCTTCCTCCATCTCCTCTTGCTGCCAGTGACTGGGTAGGGAGAGAGGGTTGATGAAATTTGATGGTATTAGCTTATTTCAGTTAGTAATAACAGTCAGATTCTAGAGTAATTTAAATGCATCTGTGGATTAAACAGCATGATGGCTGAAGTTTTACTTAGATAACAGATGCAGATCACAACGTATTGGAATTTTCTCATTACAGATATTGGCTCTCAACTGACAGAAGCCTCTTAAGCAGGGGTTGGCAACCTTTCAGAAGTGGTGCGCTGAGTCTTCATTTAGTTAGGTTTTGTGTGCCAGTAATACATTAACATTTTTAGAAGGTCTCTTTCTATAAGTCTTTAATATATATACACACAACAATAGTTTTAGTTATAAAGTAAATAAGGTTTTTAAAATGTTTTAAAAGTTTCACTTAAAATTAATTAAATTAAAACACAGAGTCCCCCCCAGATCCGTGGCCAGGACCCAGGCAGCAAGAATGCCACTGAAAATCAGCTCACATGCCGCCTATGGCACACATGCCATAGGTTGCCTACTCCTGCTGTAAAGAGTCATCATTGCTCAAATGAATGTGTGTGTCCACTGCAAAAAGCCTTTAGAACACCTACAAAAGAGCTTGGACATGAAAGACTGAAAATACAGAATAATATTTTGCATTTATAACATCTGTCAGAGGATTTCAATGGGCTTCACGCAGAAAGATGCCACAATTTTACAGATGGCTGAACTGCAGCACAGAGATTAGTGATTTGTATGAATTCCATGTGAACCAGAACAATCAGGAAGAGAACTCAGACTCAACTCCACTCCTGTTTTAGCCACGATAGTCATGTGGCCCCTGGCATATGAAACAAATAGTACACTCCAATCCAAGTACTGCATTTATTTTTAGTCCCTGTATTTTAGTGCTGTTTAGAGTAGGGACCATCCTTTATTCTGTGTTTGTATAGTGCCCACCACAATAGGGCGCTCCTGGTCCACCACTGCAGCCCCCAAGTACTACCCCAACAAAAGCTAAAATTTCACATATGAAGCAATTTTGGGTGCCCATCTTGACACCTTAAATGGCCTGCTTTCCAGAGAGTGACAAGTGCCCAGTCCTCTGGAAGTCGGGTCCTTTTAAGGTATCTCACACTAGGCATTCAAAATTAGTCACTTTTGAAAATACAGGCTACAGTCAATATTAATAAAGTATAGAGAAGAGCAGACGACCTTCATAAAATGAGACTTCAAAACCTAGGATCATTTAGCCTATAAGGGAAAAATAACTAGGTAGATGGAACTTGAGGTATTAAGCTATAAACAGTACAGTGACAAAAAAAGTCAACCCTTAATTCACCATGTCCCATGACAAAGGATCACTCAATTAACCAGTACATTCAGAAATCAAAAGGAAATACTGTAGAGGATAATCTACAAAAAGACAAGTCAAATACTATAGCTATATAGTCACTATTATTTGTAGTTATTCATGCCAACGGTAGTATTCATGCCAACGGTAATAAATTTCCATGCTTCAGGGTTGAATTGCTCACGCTGCCACCCTTTCACTTCCTGCATACACAACACTGAGTACTTTGCATTATAGTTCTCTACTTTTTCTGAAGCATAAGGTATAAACCACTACAGGAAGCAGGATATCAGATCTGATGAACCAGTAATCTTATCTGGCATGGGAAAGCCAGTATGCTAGTCAGTATCTGGGACGTACACGTAGAGTCAGCAGCAGGTCTGTTCCAACAGTCTGATATGAAGAAAACTAGCAATCAGGTTAAAAAAATCTTGTCTGTTTATAATGTGCTGTGGTTCAAGGAATTCAATATGGAACAAATATTTCTTTCTACAACTGTTTTGAATGAGTGAATTTTTTAGTCTCATTTTTAACCTTAGTTTTGACCTCAGCAGCATCGCACAACAGATTTTCCTCACAGCAGATGGAAGAGAACAGTTCGATCTTCTGAATGCTTGCAATATAAACTGTACCGAATAAAAATATCAAAGCTCTCAAGCAATAGACTATCAGAGACCTCAGATATCTAGTTCTAACTATTATAATTTACAGGAAGCACACTTAATGCTCAAGACTGTGCACACAGCATGACAATTACAGATGTAATCTATACTTTAGAGAATGTGCAAGCGGAGAAAATTTCAATTAAAATTGGCTGGCTCCCTGTTAAATTGACTTTACAACTGATGCACTTTTGACAGCTACAAAGTGACAATAGCCAACATGCGCTGGTGATATCACCCTGACACCCACCAATTTCAATTCTAAGTCACAGCACCAAATCTGACCCAGTACAATTAAAGTACCATAACTCCTACAATAAAAGCAGGACATATTCCAATATAAATGATATGATAAAAGTCATATCAAATTAACCTTGTAACATGATCAAAGAATGCTATTGCCTTAGACATGTTCTTACTATATATCACTGCTGTTATAGTTAAATTTAAGGATACTCACGATTAGCAGAGCCTAAATTAGATTTTCCCATTGTATTTTGATTCATGGGAATTCATGTCACACAGATATATGCTGATTCTGCAGTGTCTCCACTTAGCGTGCTCCATTTCCCATAACCCAGCAGGCTAGTGACAAAACTGTTTCTTGCTGAAGCACAGTTTTTGCAAGTTTCAATGCACTAAAGAATCACAAGCACTAAGCTTAGCAGGTTTAATGTCACAACCTGAATGCCCTTGCTCCAAACAAAAAAGTGTTGGTATTTATATGCATTTTTATTACCAAGTGTTTATTGACTATGGAAGACTACATACAGAATTTTACTGGAAATACATCATGAAGTGTGCTCAACCTCAACCCATCATTACCAAGGATTTAGAAAAAAAAGAGGACACTTTGTAAAACTGCTGTTGTACAGATGGTGCCTTGCAACAATGGAGAATAAACACTGAGGGCCAGATTCTACTAATCAATTTCAGTGTGATTTCTCATGGAGTAAAGTACTCAGTGAAAATAAAGAGAGTGAGGTGGCAGGCAGAATTTGACTGGGTGATAGGATTCACTGGGAAAACCCACTGAAAAACTAACAGTCAAACAAATGCCAGAACTTCCTGTAGTTAGCAGTTATGCAAGGGACTGTGACTAAAGACACTATATACGGTCAAATATTCAGGACACCCTCAAATACTTTAATGACTTTCCTGTTCAGTCACCAGTTACTAAAAGACTCTTCCGTGTATTTGATTCCTTACCTTACACTCTATGCATTCCTTCACCCTACAGCAGGGGCCTCAAACACGCGGCCCGTGGAGTTATTTCCTGAAGGCCACTATAGGTGCGGACTCCACCGGCAGCCAAGCTCTCTCCTGCCCTGAGTGCGCCGCATCCCCGCTCCTCTGCCTACCTCCCAGTGCTTCCCACCGCCAAACAGCTGTTTGGCAGCACTTAGGACTTTCCAGGAGGGAGGGGAGAGGAGCAGGGACATGGCGTTCTCGGGGAAAGAGGCGGAGAAGAGGTGGGGCTGGGGATTTGGGGAAGGGTTTGGAATGGGGGAGGGGAAGGGGTAGGGGTAGGAAGAGGCTGGGAAGGGGCGGGGCCTCATGGACTAGATGACAAGTCTGAGGTATGAAGTTCAGCATATATGATTCTTTGCTGTAAGCAGTTGGGAAGAATGCGTTAGAAGTGGAAACGTATTCTGTATTACAGTTTTTTTTTAAAGTTAGTACATTGACTTTTAATAGCATACTATAGTACTTATTTTTTACTATACTTTTGTATTGTTGTATGAAAAGGTTTCAGTGATGCGGCCCTTGGGCCAATGTACTTGTCCTCATGTGGCCTTCACGGTGATTTGAGTTTGAGATCCCTGCCCATGAGTGACAAACTAATTCATTAACCATGTCAGCCACTCTCTAGTTAGTGACCAAATCTAACATGCATGGTGATCAACTGTAGTAGGGAAAAAGCTTTTAGAATTAAAGCTGCTTAGCCAGTTGTTCAAAAGCTTGCTAATCAGACAAGAGCCACCATCCTCCCAGAGTAAGGACAAGAATACACACACCAAGTTACAGCATTTTATGATGAATCCCAATTTGTTGTTCCACTCCAGCCAGTAGCTGTGTCTCCTCAGAAGTAAAAATATTTTTGTTTAATTGCCCTTTCATCTCTTCTCCTTATCAAAGATCTGATCCTATTGGACAGACAAGGCTAGAAAGCCAAGAATCAGTTTAAAGTAACAGCCACTATATTTACATAAGGCAGACTGGTTAACATGGACACTGAACTGTTTTACAGCAAGTGATGCTACAGACACTCAACTGTAACATTTAACTTCAGAACAGTGAGATCCTTTCCTGTAGCAAGCCTCAGTTCTTCTGAGGGGATTAACAAGTTATCTGCAAACTGGCAGCCATGGAGACAATATTCTAATCACCCCTCAAAGGCAATTTTTCCTTTCCACATATCCTCATTCTCCGATCTCACAAGGTGTAGTAGGTAACAAGTTATGTCCACCATGTTCACTCACATAGGAGCATCATCAATTATTACTTCATGCCAACTTATTGTAAATGTCCCACAGATATTATACGGTGTATTCTAGAGCACGTGTAGACAAACATGCAATTAGTTCACAATGTGTCTGCCTCAACACTACACTTTCTACCTTCTTAGCAGCAAGATATTTTCTTTCACTTCTATGTTTCCTTCATCCCGGAAGTGGGACTGGTCCAAGCAGAAAATCCTTTTGTGTGTGATATCACGCCAAATAAAATACAGGCAAGGAGGAAAAAAAAAAAAGCTTTAGAGGGCCTCACACATTACTAGCGCCTCTTCGGACATTCTATTTAAATTAATACATCAGTTAAGAATGCTGAACTTTATACAACAGATCTGACGACCATGCAACTAAATTCAGTAAACAAACCATGTGCCACAGCAGAAGATACACAATGTATGTGCACAAGACAACATTTTAGAATTCAGAGCACTGAGCTTGCAGGAGACCTGGTTACTATTAATGGCTATCACAGACTCATATGACTTTTTAAAAGTAATACTTGAATTTAATTTTTCACTTGGTTCTCACAGCACTTTACAAAAGTATTTTTGTTACCACTTGCCTACTGTCTGATCAAGGCAGAGTGAGGACTAGAAATTGGGTTTAATGATTCAACCCTGAGAGCTCCTTGTTTTCTTGATCTATAAGATACAGAAACAACTTACTCGCCTTTGTAAAGTGCTTTGAAATCCTTGTATGAAAGGTGTTAAACAGCTACAGGGTATTATAACAGAAGAAATTCTGCTGGCACAAAAGCATGAGTTACTGAAAATCCCACCTCCTCCAAGAGAGGAATAAAAGTATATTTATTGGTTTTTAGCCCACACTAAGTGGCTGACCCCCAGTACTCAGTTTCAAAACCATGATAAATTCAGGACTAAGCAGTGTCCTGATGGAGGCTTTTTGCATTTTTAAACCTTAAATTTCAATTTGCTTGTATAATGGTATGTATTTTAACTTTCAGATACAAGTTATCCTTAAACCTTCACAACCTGCTAGTGTACAATTTGCAGATCTGATTAAATGTTTGTAGAATTGAAGTTGATGCTTGAGAGAAAGAAAATAGTACTGCCCGTAATTAGAGATGGTAACCCATGCAGCTCCCTGATTTTCTAACTCCCACATACAAATATTATGTATGTCTAACACACACTGTCTCAGCACAGGGGGTTAGACTTGACCCCGTAATGTCCCTTCCAGACCTACATTTCTACCATATGTTTGCTTTGTAGTGCTGGGCTCCAGAGTTTAGTAATCCTTTTAAACAAGCGAGCTGCTGTCTGCTCCATTTCTGACAACCAGACCCAAAAAAATTCATCTAAAGATACCTCGGTGAGCTCTGTCCAGTTGAAGAGATGTGGTCATGCCTTGAAATAAGTTCATGAAATACCACAGAAAGAAGTTTATAAATGTGTACAAGTAAAAAGTCAGTACTTTGGTGGGCAGATTTTTCCAGTGAATTAGATAATTGTATTGCTTAATTTCTTGTCTGTGAAATCTTGAAACCAAATGAAGGAAGGAAGGAAGGAAGGAAAGTGAGATGCAGACTCAAAAGTTCCACAAACCAACTCCGCAGTATAATGAAAGTGATAGAGTTATTTTGTATACACAGTGATGACAATCTTTGCAGATACAATATACAAACCACTATGGAGGCCACATTATATTCTGTCTAAAAGACAGATGGCTCAGTTATTTCAGAATTAAAAGTAAGAACCTATAATGAGTGATGGGGAACAGCTCAAGATCAGAGATGTCAATCTCTTTTCTATACCTTCCACAAAAAAGCACTACTTTGATTTCCCCTCCAATTTGATATTAAAACAGATTATTTTCAGTCCCACCAATAACCCCTTCCTAGAGGCAGTTTATTATTCCAAGTATAAGACATTTATAGTTTAGAAGAGTTATAGTTTTTAAGTTAAATATTTTTTAATACAATATGATTGAATGAATTCACCTTACAGCAGCTATTCTCAAAAATATATGTAACAATTATAGGAACTTCTTCTGTATTTTAAAGTTAGCTGAATTCCTAGAGCTACTTAAAATTTAGCCTCTTGAATAAACGAACAGGATTTGTAGCTCCCACTCCCCAGAATTCATAGTGAGTATATGGAATATATTTTGAGCACTTCAAAAAGATTTATGGCGCTACTATGGATTTCTGTAATGTAATTGATATTTCTTTTAATCTCGCTTACTAAAAGGAAGACTTTGCACAAAACCATCCACCTCTAAGAGATTAGTAGATTTAGTGAAAAGCATTATTAAACTCATCTGCAAATCAATCAGGACGCTCATTTGCATGTGTCATTTTATAAGCTGGTAGTTAAACAGATGCTTTTCTAACCTAAACGATGCCTAGGAGACTGATCAAGAGAGGCAGACATAGGTGTCATTTCAACCATTTTATGAAGAATCACTAGACCCCTTTAAGGCTCATAGATATGGTCCAGTTCTTACATTAACAGAGAAGGGGTGCACAGGGGACTTTTAGCCTCTGGGAACCTCAGACTTCACCCTCCAGGGTAGAACCAAAGAGGGAGGAAATTCCTTGCCCTCGGAGCAAAAAGGAGACCCCTTCAGTTGCCCACATGGAGCCACCAGACCTTGCTCCTTCCCACCTAAGCTCAGGAAACCAGGGCTGGATGTATAGAAGAGAAGCCCAAGCCCAACACCAGTTTCCAGTTGACTGGCAGTGGGGATCGACTTACTTTTTCTGGGCCTTGTCTTTCTTGGCTTTGGTCCGTTTCTTCCGGGCCTGCAGCGCTAGAACTGGGGGAGAGAAATGCAGACTGATGAGACAGGGTAGGGTGGAAGAGGTGGGAGTGAAGCCTGCAGTGGGAGATGCATACTAGAAGAAAACAGAGGTTTGAGGGGGCATGGAGCATGAGACGGAGAAGAAGCAGACAGACAGGAGGGAGCAGGGGGACAAGGCAGACAGACAGGAGGGAGCAGGGAGCATACCCGGGGGAGGAAGCAAGGCAGACAGACGGGGGGGGGACGACAGGGGACACGCCCAGGGCAGGAGGCAAGGCAGGCAGGCAGACGTGGGGGGCAGAAGGCGCAGTCTGGGGAGGAGGACAAGGCAGGCAGACGGAAGGAGGGATCAGAGGACAAGGCAGACAGACGGAGGGGGGAGGAGACGCCCCAGGAGGAGGTGCAGGGCAGGCAAATGGGGGAAGGGGCAGGGCGGGCAGACAGACGGGGCGACAGAGAACGCACCCGGGGGAAGGGTCAGACAGTGGAGGGGGCAGCAGACGCGCTCGGGGGAGGGGAGCAGGGCAGACGGGGGCAGGGGACGCGCCGGGGGGGGGGAGCAGGGCAGACAGGCAAACAGACGGGAGGCAGAGGACGGCCGAATGGCGCTGCCTGCGAGGGACTAAGGGGCCGACGCTCGGCCCCGGGGGCACGTGTCGGGGGGAGGCGGCCCGCCAGGCCCGGGCCCGGAGAAGGCGTCGCGCTCACCTTTTCGCTCCATGGCGGCCAGAGCCGGTAGCCCCCACGGCGCTCCGCGCGTGCGCTCTAAAGCATTCGTCTGCTTCTGCGCCTGCGCCGGGCTGGGCCGCGCAGGGAGACGCATGCGCACTTTCGGTATCTTAACGCGCCGCTGCACGCGCCACCAGATGTCCTCATCACCCTCCCTGGTGCCGCTCGAGCTCGAGGCCGAGCTCGTGAAGAAGGCCCCGCCCCCTGGCTCTTCCGAGCGCGTCCGGCAACGCCCCCTCCGACGGAAGGGGAGGAAGGGGGGCCGCTGGGTAGACTCCTCCCCCGAGCCCAGCCCCGCCTCCAACTTGTCCATGGTCCCGAGCGCATGCGCAACCCCCGGAGGCCAGGAGGAATCCGACCGACTGAAGGGGTGGAGAGCGGGGCGGCACCGGCAACGCGAAGCACGCGCCGGCCTGTGAGCGAAGCGCTCAGTGTGACGCAAAGCTGGCGTTGCACCGCCTCCTGCCCCCTCCCTACAACGCACAGTTTGAAAGACAGTCCCCAGGGGTATTACCCCGTGTAGGAGTGACGAGGGCTCACGTGTTTCACAGTGCACAGTGCCAAGCACCCACAGCACACAATGGAATCGGTTTACCCCACTGCAGTGCCTCCCAGCCGCGTACACACCACACTGCACGCTGCCCCCCACATTGCAGCACACAATGCCATGCACACTGTTTGACATTGTACCAGTGGAGTTATGTCTACAAGTTTTGCATTTTTTGTTTTGTTGTGGTTGCGTCTGGTGCCGTTTTCATTTGGTGTGTCTTGGGTTGTGAGGAGCTATATTTTATTTTAATCCTATGAAAATCTTGTAATCCTGTTTTACAACTCTGACATATTCTCAGCCTTAACTCTGGCATAATAAAGATTGTAGTCTGGGATTTTCATCCTGTTTATGCAACGATGCCATCATCACAGCTCCAGCAACAATGCTTGTTAGTTATCTTCAGCCATATAGGGCCAGCAGAGGGAGTTCAAAACATTGGATTGGTAAAATCTATATGAGCAACATGTATTTTTTTATTTCTAGGCAACAGAGTTTTAAAAACAACCCAAACCTAGGAGCCGTTGTAGGAGCAGAACATGAGATTAGATTATAGACATTTCCAAGGTAAGGCAAGTTTAGAGCCCAAGGTATGTCCATATGTAACTTTAAGACAACAGTTGAAAGTATTTTTCACTGTTTAAAGTTGTTGTTTTGTTGTTGCTTATTACAAGCCCTTGGGATCCCAAATCTTTTTCCTTACAAAAATTTAGCTTCTGGTCTGTTAAATAAATGTATGTACTGGTCTCTTTAATCTCTATAGCAGGGGCCGGCAACCTTTCAGGAGTGGTGTGCCGAGTCTTCATTTATTTACTCTAATTTAAGGTTACGCGTGCCGGTAATACATGTTAATGTTTTTAGAAGGTCTCTTTCTATAAGTCTATAATATATAACTAAACTATTGTTGTACGTAAAGTAAATACAGTTTTTAAAATGTTTATGAAGCTTCATTTAAAATTAAATTAAAATGCAGAGCCCCCTGGACCAGTGGCCAGGACCCGGGCAGTGTGAGTGCCACTGAAAATCAGCTCGCATGCCGCCTTCGGCACCCGTGCCATAGGTTGCCTACCCCTGCGCTATAGCATGTTGTACATCTGATGGCACAGCACGGCCCTACTCCTGTAATGGGGTCTGCTGTTCCTGCATTTGTAACCAGTGACTGGCACACTTGGGCTAAACAAGATGTGTGTTCACACGCAACTTGATCAATAGTCTGTTAGTAACCATGGTAGCCACCTTTCTTTCAGATTTCCAGCAGCTTAGGCAAAGATGTGGTTTTCTTCCTGCCACCAGTTTGGCACTGATTTTTTTAAACAGTGTAGATGGCCCTCTAGCTATCCCTGTGTGTAACTGGTTTGAGTGGTCCTCCTTCCTCCCAGCTCCCTGTGCAGTATGACATACTAGAGTGCATTGCTGCATGAATTTCTGCTGCCAGCCAGTGTGCATGTCCCCTTAACGCTGTGGGACCTCTATATTGCCTTTTCACTTAGTAGTCATTTATTCTGCTCTGGTGGCATTTGACACCCTCTTTGCATTGGTCTAAGTTACTATATTATACAAAGCAATGGAAATTCAGAACCTGAATCTCCTATTTAGGTGCCCTGCCCAGACTTCCCCAGCACACAATGATACAAACAGTTAAACAGCATGGTAGCACATACATAGTTCATGGTGATGTGTGAAAAAAGTTGCAGTGTCAACAAAACACAACTGTGTTTGTTGTAACTGGGTCAGATGAGACTGTCACAACCTGGTTACAGGCATATGATTGTGCAGACAGACCTCTGGACCCTGACTTCCATTGCCCTGCCTTTTAAGTGGTATAGGTGGAGTCTTTTGGTGAAAGGTACATGCTTTCTCACACCACAAAACTCTACTGGGTGATATGTGCCTTGGTTAAACACAGGAACCTTGTGCACAGTTTTGGGATTAGCGTTAAGGCATTGCAATGACTAGACAAGAAAAAGACCAGAAAATAAGAAAGTGCCTGGAGTTCCACTAACTGAAAAGTACATGCCTTGCATAATTAATATACATATATTTTAGAAGTGTTTTTAAATCATGTTGATGTTTGAAGTTAGCACATCAGTGCACGAGTTGTGGAGTGGAAAGGGCATAGTCAAACTTTTGCTGCTGGTATTGTTTATTCTTTACATGGGTGGTTAACAGGCCAAGAGTATTCCTCCCAAATTTGCAATGGGAAGGCTCTTTGCATTGCAAAGGGCTAGTAGCATCACTCATCTTAAGTCAAGGATGCCACAGTACAACTCATAGATTCTGAAAATTAAGGCCTTGCTTGTTGTAAATTTTGTATTGCTCTGTTTTGATTGGAGCTGTCACTCACAAAGGGAATTGACTTGAAGCCACTGTACAGAAACACCACAAGGGAAGCCTGTGTACTATGAGAGTTACTCAACACAGTTAGAAAGACAGGAAGAATTGAAAGCTCCATTCACAAGTATCAGAGCTGTGAGACTGAAAGCTTCTTCCACTGTAAGAATGCACACATATATTGTTTTTAAAACCTTTTACCGTTTCACCTTACACACAGATACAGTACAATGTCCCTCCTCCAGAAACTCCCTGGAAGCCGTAGGAATTTAAATTGAAAAAGTCTGGATGATTTACTAATTCAAGTGACATTACAAATAATTAAATATTAACATTTCTATGCACCCACATATAGTTAAAACTTAACCGCCAGGAAAGCCCAGCATTGTAAGAGTCCTATATAGTCTCCCTGCTACTGCTCCACATGGAGAAACTGCACCATGCACACAGCAGAGGCTGGAGATGCTCTCACAGAGTGAAATTCATGCTGGAGCACAGGACCAGTACAGGGACTATGCATTGTTTAAATCTAATTTATGGTCTCACAAAGGGACTTAAATGGTACATGGACCTTGTGCTGATGAATTTCACCCTCAATCCTCACTCTAGGTATTGAGGCCAGGGAAGAATTTCCTGAATGTGCACATGGTCTTGGGATGTGCATCCCTGATATAGCAAGACTGCTCCTGTTCCAAATAAAACTCCACCATGTGCCATTATGGTGATGTCACAGTTTCACCAGTCTATTGAGTATGAGGCTGGTACTCAGATAATACAACTGAGAAGTTTGTTTTTGTCCACTTGCCACCTATATCTTATTCTAAAGAAGCCATTTTTTCATCTCTTAATAATGAAACTGAACTAAATGTCTCCATTTGTTGCGGTCTCAGTGAAAGTCTACCAAAAAGAGAAGCAAATAACATAATTCACCAGCAGGAGGTATTAGCAGAACTGGAAAAAAAGTCAAAGTATTGAGTTTTTTACTGAATACACTAGGCAACTTTAGCAAAGTATCAGTGACGAAATGCTTTCTTCTAGAGCAGTGTTTCTCAATGACCAAGTCCATGGACCGGCGCCGGTCCCTGAGATCTCCCTGACACAATTTAGGAAGGCAGCAAGCCCTGGTATCAAAAAAGTTGAGAAACACTGTTCAATAGTGTCACCTCATTTTGCATGCATCTGAGGTTAATGAAATAATATGTGTGCAATCTGCTGAAAACTGCAAACAAGATTTAGTCCCTAAAAAAACAACATGCAAAAGATGTGCCGTGTTTGAGGATATTTAAAAAACTACAAAGAATTTCAGAAACATGTAAAAATTAATTTAATGGTTCCAAGTTTTATAGTTAATTCACTACAAAGGTTAAAATAGCTGCTAAATAGTCCCTCTGTTTGAAAGTCCTGAAAGGTAACTTCATAAACTGTGCTGGTTTCCTTAAACCAGCAGAACCATTGGATGGACTGGCTAGGTGGCTACTTCAATAACTTTGAAAGAGACAAAGGCAAAAAAACCCACCAAAATGCAGGCAAGAACTACTTGAACTGTGCTATATCAGCACCTCTCCCCATATACTGGACTAGGATTCCCTGTCAGTTCTTGTGCATCTCAGGGATCTCTGGCATATTTCCACTTCTGCTCCCACTCCTCATCTCTGTCACCTGGCTCAGGGGGTGGAGCATCATATTGTTGGTATACGTTCATCTCTGTTTCACTCTGGAGTGAATATGTGCGGAAGAGATCGGATATCGGCTCTTCATTTAAGAGTTCGCTCCTGGTAGTCTTTAAAGAGGAAGTATCTTTGTTGTTACCGGAGTGCAGACTTCTCTCCTGAAACACACACAAACAATGCCTTCTAGTGAGCTGATCAATGTGCGAGATATTGGAATGAAAAGCCCCCCTGCTCCCTTGCATATTCCTTGATAAGACTGAAGTGGATCCAGCAATAATTTAGAAAACAATAAAACTTCTGAATTCCCCTGACAGGGTCCTTGATCTAGCAGCCAAGAGGAGACGCATTAAAATTATGTCACCAACAAGACCATCTTTGCCATAATTCACATACTGGTTCACCCCCTGCCAACATACACAAAAAATGATGTATTTCACCCTAATAATAATATCGTCTTACACTTCCATTGTACTTTTCGTCCAAAAAGATCCTAAGGTGGCATCACAAACTATACATACATAGCAGTCACTTTACCAACCAGTAAAGTGCAGCAACCTCTTGTGGGGGGAAAGGAGGAGTGAGGGCAGGTCTACACTTAAAACACTGTCCGCTGTAGTGCTTTCATGAAGATGTGTTACACCGACAGGATAATCCACCTCCGCGAGAGGCAAGAGCTATGTTGGTAGAAGAAGATCTCCCACGAACATAGTGCTGTCTACACCGGTGCTCAGGTCAGTATAACGACATCGCTCCAGGGTAGGGATATGAATTATTTACACCCCTGAGTACTGATACTGAAGTAATTCTGTAGTATAGGCCGGGGTTAGTTGTTTAACAGCACGCATCAATAGTATATAACAGTTTAGGATGGGAAGTGGAAAAAAAATGCTGCATCTAATTGAAATTGCAGGGTAAATGAAGGGAGGCTGAATTTATCTAAGTAGGCAAGGATTATGGGATTAGTTCCTTGATTTTTCAGACGTGTCAAGGTA
Organism: Gopherus evgoodei; assembly: GCF_007399415.2. Lineage (NCBI taxonomy): Eukaryota > Metazoa > Chordata > Testudines > Testudinidae > Gopherus > Gopherus evgoodei. The sequence continues at coordinate 137,178,541 of NC_044325.1, read as the reverse complement.
TCTTTCCTGAATACGAGTGGTCTTCATTGCAAGCCAATAACGCATTGTACTGATGTCAGTGAGATAAGCCAAAATTCTGAAGGCTTTCAGCAAGCAAAACTTCCACTGACTTCAGTGGGAGTTTTGCCCAAATCAAAGACTTCAGGATTTGGCCTACAGTGAACAGAAAATTTTCCAAAATTCATCTTTGGGTTGAATTTAAGCGAGGTGAATTTCATTTCTAAAGTATTTTTTTTCTGGGAAAATCAGAGGGTATGGAAAATAGGGACTGACTTCTAATATCCAAAATATCTCCCGCCACCCTTAGCCGCTGTGAATATTTTTTAAGGACTATGAAACTATGATCTTTAAAGAATAATACTTACCTAATTATTTACCAGGGAAAGTAGCTAAGTCATTCGTGTGATAATTAATTAGTTAATACTCAGCACTTGAGTACTGCTTTACAAATATTATTATTTGAAACCTGGCGAGAACCCAAGTGAAATCCCAGTTAGCCAGCTTCTTAGTCAGTTTTAACGTCAGCAGTTGAGGGTGTAATGTGACAACACATGAAAACGTTTAGTCCAGTTGATTTACCTTAATTCTGTAGATCAGAGTATAAAGATGAAAAGACTTTTCAGACTGAGTCCCCCTCTCTGTCACCCAACATAGCCCACAGTCAAGGCATGATTTTTCCTCAACAATATATTCTCTAGTGATATGCTGTTGACAGAACTGATCAGTAGGAACTTTTTCTGGTATTCATTCTAAATTGATCTTTGCTTAGTTTCATGCCATTACTACTATATGACCCTAAACAATTTGGGTCCAATTCTCGTCACTAACACTACTTTTATACTAGTGCAAATCCATTGACTTTCATGCTTGTGATTTACACTAGCGTGACAGAAGAATCAGGCCTTTCCTCTCACTCATTGGGGTTTAATAATGTTTAGCATATACATATAACCTGTTACATGGTGGTACTGTTTTCCTGAAACAGCTATACTTTGCTAGCACATTTTGATCCTGCTGGGAATGGATTAAGTGGTTTCTGATGACTCAATACCGCAAACGGTTCATTATCTCAACTGCATATCAGAGAGCTAGCAGAGGTTTTTTGGAGGGAGAGAATTAAAGTTGTGGGCTAAGCAGTCTCTGAGGTAGGAATCCTAAGAGCAGCCAAGCTTGGGAAAAGATTTTAACAGAACTTTATCTTATTGTTAATTTCTTTGTTAAAGCCAATCTCCAGGAAGGGGATAAGTTTGACTTTACACAGTGTGTAGAATTTGTTTTAAATCAAACTGCAAAAGGCACCTGGCCACAGCACTATACATCTTCAAAACTGGTCTACAAACATTAATTAATACAAAAGGCTATACCATAGGGCAGTATTATTGTCTTCATTTTATAGGTGAGGAAACTGAGGGACAGACTGATTAAGTAACTTTCCCAAGATCACAGAGGGAGTCAATGTAAGAGCTGGGATTAGAACCCAGGAGTCCCTGGGCTACCATATGTCCATACTCATTCCCCTAGCTCAAACTGCCTTTCTATGTTTACACCTTCAAATCCTTGTAGGATCACTAGGCAGCATCTAGATTTAAACTGAGTACCACACCTTCTGTTCTTCTGTGAGCCCTTCATCTAACTCCTGGTCAGGCTGTCCAGTGCTGAGTGCCATAGTCTCTGGCCTTTGATTCTGTTCCAAAGCGGCCAGCACAGCATCATGCAGCGTTAGAAAGAACCGTGCTTTGGTGACACAGTCATCAAAGAAATCATTCTTCTCAAAGATTGCTATTACAGAGACTGTAAAGCAAAACAAAAAACACCACCAATGCAGACAGGGCCACATGAAGGAGCACAGTTAAAGCATTTCACCAAGGTTTAAAATTTATCTTTTTCTTACAAAAAGTGGTTAAATACAGCATTGCCCATACAATACTCACGGTGGCAGCTGGCAATCAGGACCGAAATGCCAATATTCTGAAACATGTGGAACATCTGTAGAGAGAATTCCATATTATTATCAGTGCCATTCTCATGCTCTATGCAGGAATGGCCCTGGCACCAGAAGGCAGGACATACAAGGGGGAAAAAGCTTTTGCTTATAACTCTGCTTCTCTAAAGATACCATTCTTCTAGAAGATTTAATCCGGGGTCTTAGGTCAGTGCAAGACCAGCAGAACTCTCATAGTTCAAAGAATTCTGACTCCAGAGAGCCAGGTCCCATATTGGACATCATGTCTTCAGGATATAAATTCGGCCTTCCCAGTATTCAGATCAGTTGCTTTGGTTGTACAGCACGTGGAGCTCTCATATTAAGTCAACTGGAAATGATTCAATGTTCACACATGTGCGTGCAAACACAAAATATGCCCCAGAGTAAACAATGGAAATAAGGACCTACATTTTCAAACACAAGCAGTAAGTTTGAGTGCCTCTGTTTTTGGGTGCTCATCTTGAGACACTTTAATTTTAAAAGGGCTCTGATTTTACAGGGCAGGTGCTCAGCATACCCTGAAAATCAGGTCCCTTTATAATTAAGGTGCCTGAAGTTGGGCACCTCAAAATTGAGGCCCTTAAAATCATTAGTTGTCCTTCAGCTGCTTTTGAAAATCCAGGTCAAGTGTAAGTAGAGAAACTCATTAAAAGATAATCTTCAATATTTGAGGAGAATCAGGTGAGAATCCCATTGACATGGTACCTTCAGAGAAGCACAGCTACAGGTAACTTATTTTCTCTAAAGAAACTATCTCAAGGATTTTCACTTGAAGCTAAAGAGATGTCCCAAAGAAAAAATAGATAAGGCTGCAATGAACAACAATAACAAACCAATGCCAACAGAGAGAACAGACATTTTTATATCTACTCTTTCTGTCTAGGACTAAGATAACTCTTAAATGTCCAGACAAATCAAAAATGCTCACATATGCTAGAGACAAAGACTTCATGTAAGAACATGCTAGCTTACAATAAGGGATATCCTAACATTTTAAATAAAACATCTCAGGGAGTTGAGCCTCTCCTACTCTGGAAACAAGAATCAGCACTTTAAGTGTCCCAAACAGGATTTCCTCCTGGCAAGCTGTAATGAAGTACAAAGCACTGAAGTTCCAAAACAACAGGCACCCAGCACTACCTAAATATGCCAAAGCTTCCAGTTTGCAGTGTGAAGGGGAAAAAACAAACAGCAGAAATGGGGAAAATTAAATGAGAGATTAAAAAAGTGATTTGAGTTGAAATAGTCTGAAATATTATTAGTGACTCAGGTAAGGGCATTTTGCATGTGTTTTTTAGATCTACGGTGTACCTTTAAACAACAGCCAGGGAATATATGCGCATCTTGGAAACTACACATTTGTGAAAATACAAAGATAGGTCTTGCTCCCATTAAAGTCAATAGGAACAGGTACAGGTGCTTATATAATAGGTAACTTTAGGGTAATGGGAAGCATCTGATGTTGGGCAAACTTCTGTTTCTACTTTTACATGCACTGAAGTGACTTGCCTGCCTCAGTAAATCTGAAGCTTGCAAATCCACAAACTGCACCATGCTGAAGTCTAAAATAATAGTGTGGACTGGATATGCTGAAAACTCTGTGGACTGCAACTGTACTGGTTCCTGGCATAATAGTGTTGTGGAAGTATCTACTCCAACGTCTGAAGAATTCCATATCCTCTTCCCTTCATCCTTCTTTCCAGTTTCAGGTCTTGCTGCCCTGAGCCTGATGGCTGTGGACTGAGCATGCTGTGTTTGCAACATTCCTGTTGTGAGAGTCCCAGAACTGTGCTTCCTTTCAAACTTTGACCAACGTATCAAATTCAGGGAAGATGATGAAGACTCATTATCCCTATGAAGTCGCTTCACCAGTTTCTCAGTATAGGGTATCTAGAATGGTAAAGTGGAGAATAAAGACAGTTAAGAGAATTGTGTCGAGAAGGTAGAATTTCTCTTGCTGCAGTTATGACAGCATGGTAAATCATTTGATAGCTTTCCTCTCTCATGACAGAAATACCTTTGAACTTATGCTAAATATAGCACTAAGCCACAACAGTACATAAATTAGTAGGAAATTGATGCAAGTCTTGGTTGTGGTCAGCAGAGTACCTTCAACTACCCTGGAAGTGCTGTGTTAGCCTAGTGCTGCATGCCTTGGAGTTGCTTATTCCCACTGGAATGTGGGCCACTAATTTTATATTGCATTTTTTAAAACAGAAGAAGGTTTATGAGGTTTTATGCACCATATTCTTCCCCTATGAAAAGCAGTTCCTAAGATAAAGTGATGAGAAAACAGAGAAGAGGCTATCATTTTTTTCCTTAACAGTTTGAATATATGTTTTTGTTATTTAATTTTTAATCCTAACCCTTTCTTGTGATGGTTTCTTGGTCTCTCCCTTCTAAGCCTAGCTGCCTTTTCAGCATTACCTAGCCAATAATTTTAACATAATTCCTTTTTTAAAAAGTTAAGTTTGGAATACTGAATAGCTCCAAGTTTGGCTTTTACACTAGAAAAAGAGTTAAAAGCAGCTGAAAAGTTCACACACTGCAGCTTGGCACTTTGGAAGAAGATGGCAGCTCAAAGCGATCACAGACTTCCTTCAGAAGCTCAGTCCTGCCCATCCTTCCAAAACTGCTTCCCCATAAGTGGCTTTTGTTATCTTTTACAAAGTACATTGGATAATTTAGAGAATTAAGAATATTGCAGAAGCCTCTTCCATCCATTTGCTTATGACACTGTCAAATTCCAATTATGGGGCATGCGACTGGTTGTACAGAAGGCATTTAATAGAGTTCGTCATAAGGAGAGGAGAAATCCTCTGATCACGGAGACTGTGACTGGTAGGATTTGACGTATTTAGTGATCCTGCATTCGTGGGTATCTCACATTAGGAGTGGCTAGAATTCTTCAGGAAGCCAAAGGGAGTCTTTAATGGGAAAAGGAACGCAAACCCCTATTGAGGCATCTGACAAAGTTAGTTCTTTCAGCCCCAGAAAGGAAGGAAAATATGTTGAGTTTTCCCACTGCTGGTCAATTCAACCAACAAGCAAAATTTCAATTCATCTACCATGGAAGATATAAACAAATATAAGGGTTGAGAGCAAATATAAGGGTTGTACTGACTTATTTTTGGTTTGCAAATATATACGCAATTAGACATGGCTTTCAGGCAAGCTAATGACATGGCCCTCAGTGTCACAAAGTCTGGGTGCCCTGGCTAGATAATTATTAAAAAAAAAAAAAGGTAGCTGACCCTGGGTAATAGCTCAGGTGGATCGCAAACACAGGCACACTTCAAATCCTTTCTCTCCAATCCAGTGCTAGACAGACTAACTGAGATTAAAGCTCTCATTTCATTTTCATCGAGGGGCACTGCTTTCACATCCATCTGAAAAAGACAGACCGTGTATCAGAGAGGGTCGTGTGCTTCCAATGGAGGAGTTCAGAAGCTGATGGTGATTGGAAAAGTGGCATTTACCTTCTGTAACAAGTAGCCTTTGAAGTGTCTCATATTTGCAAAGGAAATGGAGGAACAACACTGGAAGATTTTCACACCTTCAATCTCCACTGCCTAGAAGACAAAACCGGAGTCTCTGAGGTTTGTACCCACACTAGAAAAATGGTCCACGGCTGACATTGACAAGGGGTCTCCTCCGACCACAACAAGCCACATTGTTTTCAAAACTCATTAGTGAAAATACCCTTCAGCTTGTCTACACCAATTTTTTTTTAAGTTCTCCCACCTTTGCAGCTCCATGAGTTTAGCAATAAAGGGAGTACTAATGTAGACATTACTGTTCACCACAGCATTATCCAGATCCGCATACAGTAGGGTCAACAACATTATGGTAAAAATACCAGTGCCCTGCTCTTGCTACCACTGCCAGAAAAATTTTTAAGAAACTCTAGTACAAGTGTCACAATCCAATAGCGAATTGATAACAAAAATCTGTCACACAGACACAGTCATTATTGACATCTGTTGTGAAAAATGGGTCATTGTCCTAGCATAGACAAGGCCTGACTAAGGACAGGAGATCAGCAATAAATTCTGTATAGTTCCAGCAACGACAGGAAGCAAGCCTTTCATTACTGGTGGAGCCTGTATCGATAGAGTGAGCTCCCAAAGTGACAAGTCAGACCGATCTCTATCTTTAGGCAATTTGTATCACTCTTCGCTGCCAATATTCAAAGATCCTTACAGATTTTCAAGGCTTGAAGTGAATGAACTGAGTCTGATGGATCACTCACAGGTGTCCAAGTGAAGAAACTGGATTACAGAGAGGGACTGAGTATTAGTTTTTTCTCTTACCGCTTTGTAGTCAGATAAACTTCTGTATAGATCCGTGTTTGGAATCAGGCCCAGCATCACAATCTTCATTCTGAAACAAGGTGTTTATTAGATTTCCTTAGAGTAGAGAGAAAAACTAGCACCACCCAATATTTTGGTCCCTGTCTCTATCTTCTTTATTGGATACCCCAGCTGTGGCTTTGGGGGTGTGACACCCAAGCACCCGTACCCTTCACATCAAAGTTTGAACCCTCTAGAAAGCTGTTTCAAGCCAGGGAACACTCCAGGCAAAGGTATGTAAGAAGGCATGTAGTCTCTCCCTCCCACAAATCCAATATATTCTCCAAAGAAGTGAGGAAGAAGGATCTAGAGAGTGACTAGTGTCAGTGTGTAGTGACACTGTACTCAAAGAAATCCATTTCCTGGTAACTTTTCTCATGCTTTAAAGTATTGTCAGTACACATCCCTACTTTTGGGAAATTCACAAGCAGTAACAAACTGCCAACATAGTATGAATGGGGAGGATATTTAAATGAAAAGCTATCCAGAACTACTCTCCAAAGGTGCTCATTGGATGTCAAGGCTAGGTCACGAAAATGATGCTGCACAGAAGTATGAGCTAACTTCCATGTCACAACTCGAAATATTTTCATAATTGTGACATTCTAAAGGAATGCCTTAGAAGCCACTTTGGATCAATTCAACTGAGGGCTGTAATACTTTGGTCTAATTTTGGCTGTTAGACTGGTATGGGGGTGGCTGGATGGTATTTAGTGGCTTGGGATATACAGAAAATCAGACCTGAGGATCTGGTGATCCCTTTTGGCCTTAAACTCTATGACTCAATAAATGTGTTCTGATACTTTTAAGGACTGGGACACCTGCTAGCTCATAGCATGTCTCTGTACAGAATTTAATGTCCTTTGATAATCACTGGGAAGAAATAATCTGCCCCATAAGTCTATCAATGTAAACCTTAAATAACCGGGGGGAGAGGGGGTGCATGGGGAGATTTTACAGAAGAGTTTTGTTCTGTTACAGGAGTAGAGAAGGGTCCCGTTAGTGCCGATCTTGAGTAAGCTGATCTCCCCTGGCAGTGAATGCATTTAGTGAGAAGAAAGATATGTTGATGGACCGAGTCAGGTAAATATCAATTACCACTTAAAGGATAATCTTGGAATGAGGACACAGTGTACCACCTTATTCTTATGGAAGACTGTGTATGGAGGGTAGGTGATTAAAGTGAGCAGTTAGCTGAATCTCCTGGCTGATGTTATTGTCACAGTAAATGGTTTTCAGTCAGGTGACAGAGGCACCCTTTCCAGAGGCTCAAATGGATAGTCCATCAGCTAGGCTAAGAGGTTAAATTCCCAAAAATGTACCAATTCATGCACAGATGTGAAATTATTAGACCTGAGAAACACATTAACCGAAGGGTTTATCCCATAAGCACAAAACCACTTCTGTACTGGACTGTGACATACTGCTATTCCCAAAATAACAACTTTAGGTAAACTTAGTGCCCCGCTCTGAGGTAACAAGACCCAGTACCTGTGTGACCTAACAGTGATGATGAAGAAGGTGAATCCCATTGCGATGATCAAGCCAATATCAAGACCAAGACACAGAACAGCTGCAAAAGTCACAATCCAAATAACCTTTGAAAAGGGGCAGAGAGGACAATATTTGCTGCTGAAAAGCTCAAACAAGTAGAAGACACAAACAGTCCCCCCATGTAACCTGCTCCATCTCAGCCACCAAAGACAGCATCATTCACTCAGTCAAACCAATAATTCAGCTGCATCCTGTCCTGATAGATGTACCTGGGATGGCTTATCTTGAGCAGAGCTACTGTAAACCTCAGAAAGGCCCTAATGACTTTTCAGTTGAACTTTTCTGGGGAGCACCGTCAAACACTATCTCCACACAGCACAGTCAACTTGTGGAACTCCTTGCCTGAAGAGGTTGTGAAGGCTAGGACTATAATAGGGTTTAAAGAGAACTGGATAAATTCATGGAGGTTAAGTCCATTAATGGCTACTAGCCAAGATGGTAAGGAATGGTGTCCATAGCCTCTGTCTGTCAGAGAGTGGTGATAGATGGCAGGAGAGACATCACTTGATCATTACGTGTTAGGTTCACTTCCTCTGGGGCAGGTGCACCTGCCACTGGCCACTGTCGGCAGACAGGATACTGGGCTGGATGGACCTTTGGTCTGACCCAGTATGGCCATGCTTATTATCTTATGTTCTTAAGCTAGATTTATTATTATATTAGTAATAGTATTACAACAGCACCTATGAGCCCCAGTCATGGCCCAGGAACACACTGCTAGGCACTACACAAACACAGCAGAATGAACTATGTTATGGCTGCAAACATCATGTTGGTTCTGCAACATTTTTGAGAGGGGAGATTTGGTGGGTTTACTTAGGAGGGGATCAGCTAAATGGAAAGAAAAGGGAGAGGAAAGAAGGAGAAGGGGACAGAGCAGGGGAAAAAGTGTGAAGGAAAGCTGAGGTGAAAATACGGTGAGAAGGGAGTGGAGGGCTAGAGCAAATAGCCAATCAGCATAGGGCAGAGAAAGTCAGAAAACATTTTATAGTTGTGACTGGACTGTCCAAAGGCCAGAAGGTCCCTGCTTTGGCTGCTGCTGGTCCTACCACACAGCATCTCTGGCTGGCTTTTTTCTGCATCTCATTAGATTGCTGTATGAAAGTAGAGGTTAGAAATGATAGCAGCTGAAGTGTCTCAACTTCACTCCTGGAACATTTCTACCCTGGAAGTGGTAACAGACAGGGAACAAAGCACAGGGCTTCAGAACCTCAACCATAGAATCAAACTACCAATGCTGATAGATTTACTCCCCCTACTCCATCAAGTATACAGGTACCATACGTTTGAGGATGCAGAATCCAAAGTCCGTAATACACCAGTGGCAGTGTTATGTGTAACTACAAGGGGATCCAAGTTTGCATACATAATTGTGCCCTACACCAAGAGGACTAGAAGGATGAGAAGGCCTGACTGAGACAGGCTGCTGAGAATTCCCAACACAGGTCTGGAGCGCCATCTCCAATGTTAGAGAAACTGTACTGAGTCCCTGAGTACCAAGACCCAGTCTCTCCCAGAAGGAGCTCATGTGCTAAATCCTGGAGTGGAGTAACAGGGGAAAGAACCCTGCTCTGGTCAACAGAAGAAAACATAACCACTCTCGTTGGAAATGGAGGCACAAGTGACCCAGATGTGCCATCCTTTCCAGTGGTCAAAGAGAGTATCGACAGAGGTTGACTCCAAAGTCTTCACAATCTGAGGAGGATGAAAAGTTGATGCTCAGTATCAATCTAAAGCCTTCTTATTCATAGATTCATAGACTCTAGGACTGGAAGGGACTTCGAGAGGTCATCGAGTTCAGTTCCCTGCCCTCATGGCAGGACCAAATACTGTCTAGACCATCCCTGACAGACATTTATCTAACCTACTCTTAAATATCTCCAGAGATGGAGATTCCACAACCTCCCTAGGCAATTTATTCCAGTGTTTAACTACCCTGACAGTTAGGAACTTTTTCCTAATGTCCAACCTAAATCTCTCTTGCTGCAGTTTAAGCCCATTGCTTCTTGTTCTATCATTAGAGGCTAAGGTGAACAAGTTTTCTCCCTCCTCCTGATGACACCCTTTTAGATACCTGAAAACTGCTATCATGTCCCCTCTCAGTCTTCTCTTTTCCAAACTAAACAAACCAAATTCTTTCAGCCTTCCTTCATAGGTCATGTTCTCAAGACCTTTAATCATTCTTGTTGCTCTTCTCTGGACCCTCTTCAATTTCTCCACATCTTTCTTGAAATGCGGTGCCCAGAACTGGACACAATACTCCAGTTGAGGCCTAACCAGTGCAGAGAGTAAAGCGAAAGAATGACTTCTCGTGTCTTGTTTACAACACACCTGTTAATGCATCCCAGAATCACGTTTGCTTTTTTTGCAACAGCATCACACTGTTGACTCATATTTAGCTTGTGGTCCACTATGACCCCTAGATCTCTTTCTGCCATACTCCTTCCTAGACAGTCTCTTCCCATTCTGTATGTGTGAAACTGATTGTCCCTTCCTAAGCGGAGCACTTTGCATTTGTCTTTATTGAACTTCATCCAGTTTACCTCAGACCATTTCTCCAATTTGTCCAGATTATTTTGAATTTTGACCCTGTCCTCCAAAGCAGTTGCAATCCCTCCCGGTTTGGTATCGTCTGCAAACTTAATAAACGTACTTTCTATGCCAACATCTAAGTCGTTGATGAAGATATTGAACAGAGCCGGTCCCAAAACAGACCCCTGCGGAACCCCACTTGTCATACCTTTCCAGCAGGATTGGGAGCCATTAATAACTACTCTCTGAGTACGGTTATCCAGCCAGTTATACACCCACCTTATAGTAGCCCCATCTAAATTGTATTTGCCTAGTTTATCAATAAGGATATCATGTGAGACCGTATCAAATGCCTTACTAAAGTCTAGGTATACCACATCCACCACTTCTCCCTTATCCACAAGACTCGTTATCCTATCAAAGAAAGCTATCAGATTGGTTTGACACGATTTGTTCTTTACAAATCCATGCTGGCTATTCCCTATCACCTTACCACCTTCCAAATGTTTGCAGATGATTTCTTTAATTACTTGCTCCACTATCTTCCCTGGCACAGAAGTTAAACTAACTGGTCTGTAGTTTCCTGGGTTGTTTTTATTTCTCTTTTTATAGAATGGCACTATATTTGCCCTTTTCCAGTCTTCTGGAATCTCTCTTAACAGGGTTTCAGTGATGTGACGGTATTAAATGGCAATTGGGGTCATGCTCCTCTCAGCTCAGAATCCTGCATGAGGGGAGAGGGGATGTGTGTCCACATGTGGTGGGAAGATAGCATGGCTCCAATGGACACTGATTCCTATAGGTTCATAGTTCAGTCACCAAGAGCACACTTCCATCTACAGTGTGGATCTACTTGGATAACTTTTTAAAAGCAGAACCTGCAGTTAAAGTGAGAGGCCGGCAACAGGTTACAGGCTGCTTTTAAACCAGTATATGTTTGAATAAACTTCAGTTCAGCTAATATATTTTTGAAATGTTTTTAAAAGCTGTTTTAGTTCAGCTGGAAATGATCTAGGTTCATAGAATTTTAGAAAATCTTGTTTCCAGCTATAAGCCTTGCCAAGGAGTAGGTTACTCAAGTTTTATAGTGTTTATATATAAACAGGCTACTAAAGTTATGGGTCTCTCTTGTCCCAGCTACCAAAACCACAGCATTGGCCAAGAGTAGTGAAAACAGGATGTATGATCTAGAAGCAAACCTCCAAAGCTAAGTTTCCTTTCCTTAACATGCAGGACACTAGAGGAGGTATCACACCTAGTTTATCTATTTATCAGTTAGGTACGTATGCCATACTCATAACTGAGGGATCTGAGCATTCAACATTTGTCTACTTCAAACATATGTGGAGATAATGTTGCTGGTTTTTTCATTACATATATTTTATTTTGGGAGAAACTTTCTTCAATATATTTGTTCTTTTTTTAAAAAAAAAGGATACAAAGTAATCTATAGGTGAAAAAGGGTGTGGGCTGGCTTGGGTGAGGGTGAGAACTGTTTCCTTACAAACATCCAGCTCTATTAGTCTGAAGTCACCCACATGGTGCCTGAACAGTTTGCCTCCCCTAACATTTTGAGGCCATAAGCAATTCTGCCTATATTGAAATAATTGCAAGTTTATTTGTAAAACTATTTCACTCCATCAAACAACCCCCTGCATTAATTCAACCTCCTCTGTGCATCAGGGGACCATCTCTCCAAGAGTACCTGAATTGTTTGCTCTGCATCCTTCCCTGAAAGTACCCCACTCTCCCCACCCCCCCCAAATCCCTGTGTGAGTCTTTCTCACTTACAAAATGATACTTATCCTGTCTCCACAGGGTGGGGACATCCATAAATTTTTCAAGAAATGGGAACATGTTGACCATTACAATTGCAGCTAGTACTGCCTATGGGAGTCAGAGAAAAATAGCATTTATTTTCCTGTTAATTCATTATGGGATTCTAAACATGCTATGAAATGGATACATAGACCATGGCTAGATAAACTGCTAAGTTAAGGTGTTAAAATATCTACATTTCGGTAATTACCGTGTACACACATAACTAACAATTTTCTTCTGATCTGTAAACCCATATTAATTTTGTGTATAATCTCTTGTCTAATATCACAGGAATGTCTGCAAATATAATTGCATTGTCTGTTGAAATATGTGTTAACCTCCACTGCAGTACTCTTCAATAAACCACTGCAAATATGCTTTTGCCTCCTGAAACACTAAGGGAGGGCCACATCGCCACCACAAAAATACTGCTTCTATAAGGAGTGCTTTCCACTAGCACGGACAACACATAGCCAGACAGGGGAAGCCGTCTGACACCATTTGTCAAAAACACCCCTTTTTCCTAATGCAGACAAGATAAATAGGGGTGGGTAACATCCAATTTGTCAGCTAGTTCTGGGAAAGGGCTTGGTCTTCCTATCGTAGGCCATGTCTACACTTACAAGCTTATAGCGACACAGCTGTATTGATACAGCTGTGCTGCTGTCAGAGTGCTCGTGTAGCTGGGTCATGCAGATGGGAGAGAGCTTTCCTGTCAACATAATAAAACCAGCTCAATGAATGGTGGTAGCGATGCTGGTAGGAGAGCGTCTCCCACCGACATAGCGCTGTGCACATGAACGCTTTTGCTGTCAACATTTATGTCGCTCAGGGGTGTGGTTTTTTCATATCCCTGAGTGACAAAAGTTTTGCTGACGTAAGTGCTAGTGAAGACATGGCCTTACAGAGAGGCCAAGAGACATTGGGAAATATGGCTCGGCCTCAGCAGTTCCCTAAGTAAAACTTTCAAAAGAATGGGAGAGCCAGAGGAAATATTAAGAGACAAATGGAAAATGGGTCCCCGAAGAACAATATTTTATTATAGTCTCATATGGCAATGAAAGATCTGGGGGAGGCACTTTAGGAGACCATTTGGTTTTGGAATAAATCTCAAAGTCCAAGCTGGTACCAGACATACTAAAACCAAATTCCAGTTGGAGAGTTTTGTGTCCTTCAGTGAAGTCTCTAAGGCACCAATCCTACAAACACATACACATTTATGTCTTAAGAGTACTTCATGGAAGTGTATAACTCTGTTGAGTTCAATGGGACTACTCGGTGTAAGAGTTAGCAAAATAGGGGACTAAGATAATAGATTAAACTTTTATTTTTAAATGATGGATTCTGGCTATGAAGTTTCATTTATCGTTTAGCCAGCGAGATCAAGCTTTTTCTAAACAACCAGAAATGGGCCTGAGATGCAAAATTTTCTATCTGCATTTTCAGCCCCATAAAGTTTAGGGGAGTTTGAATCTGTGACTTTGGTTTGGTCCCATGCCTTGAAACCATTAACTGTAGTGTAATCCCTAATTCATTCTGGAAGACTTCTGTGTTATGCTTAGTTATGGGAGCAGCCTACTTACATTCTATTTCAAATTCACTTACATTAGGCAGAGACTGGAAAAAGTGTCCTAGTTTCATCACTACCACTAGCATTATGGATGCTCCAATTAGTGCTGCAAACTGAACACAAATATTGTGTTAGAGATGCATTCCGGAGCTCACCGTGTGTTGCTCCTCTGCTAAGCAACTCCGATATCAAAGACTGTATAGCTACCAGCAGTGCATCTTATTGAGATAAGAAACTAATGAGGGATTTTACAGTACAATGGGAAATAGTACTTCAAAAGTACTATTGCTTTGTCAAACCCTCCACCTTCGAAGCACCAGCTTTCACTGGGCTACTCATCCCATTGGCCTAATCCCACTCAGAGGATTCTGAAAGAGTCTGGTGACATTGTATATCGCTCAGATACACTCTTCTTTTCAGTTGAAGGACCATTTGCCCACAAACAGTATAAGCAGGGGGATTTGAGACCTCCTTCAAGTAAGGAAAGGGATAAAGGAAATCGTGTGCCTCTGATTGCAAGACCACCACTACTGCGCCCTAGTACAGGAGCAACAGCAAAAGTAGATGACCTATTGTATTCTGCTATAGATATTGCAAAACTAGTAGTACATGATCATGTAATTAAAGACTGCACGTTAATGCAGAAGCATAAGGAGACGGAATTAACGTTGCACAGGCATAATTGTGAAAAGTGGCGTTTACAGAAGTCTGTAAATTGCTTGGATGAAAACCAGGTCCTAGTGCTGAGGTGGGCAAACTACGGCCCACGGGCCACATCAGGCCCACGGGTCTGTCCTTCCCGGCCCCTGAGCTCCCAGCTGGGGCGGCTAGCCCCCGGCCTCTCGCCTGCTATCTCCCTTCCCCCGCAGCCTCACCTCGCCACGCTGCCAGCGCTCTGGCCTGCTGCTCCTGCTGGGCAGCAGGGCTGTGAGCTCCTGCTGCTCTGAACTGCATGGTAAGGGGGTGGGGAGCCGGGGGGTTGGATAAGGTGAGAGGGTCTCGGGGGGGGGGGGGAGTCAAGGGACAGGGAGCAGTTGGATGGGGCGGAGGTTCTCAGGGTGGTCGGTCAGGGGACGGGGAATGGGGGGGTTGGATAGGCATGGGAGTCCCAGGGGACCTGTCAGGGGCCAGGGGTATGGATAGGGGTCGGGGCAGTCAGGGAACAGAGAGCAGGGGGGGTGGCTATGAGGTGCCGGGGGGGGGGGGGGCGTTAGGGGCAGGGGTTCCAGGAAGGGGTGGTCAGAGGACAAGGAGCAGGGGGGGTTGGATGGGTCGGGAGTTTAGAGGGGGGGCAGTCAGGGGGCAGGAAGTGGGAGGGGGTTGATAGGAGGCAGGGGCGAGAATGTTTGGGGACCTACCCCTGCCTAGTGAAATTATACTGATCCTACATGAGGGTCTGGAAGCTTGACCTCCTGATCAGGTGTCACAGCTCATACAACCAACCCAACTCACCTGTGTTTTTCCGCCTGTCTTCTCCTGAATGACAGTCCCAGAAATAGCACAGCTGACAGCAAAGCTTTTGAAAAATGAACTGAAGATATTGCATAACCCCACAGTCATGAGCTCCTATAAAGTACAACCAAAACAAAAACACACAACCCCAACACTTACTTATCATAGTAACTGTGTTTTTTTCCCAAGAGTGATATTACTATCTGCTCCCACTTATGGGATGCCCGCCTCTGCTGCTAAGCTTTGGGAACCTTCTGGAAAAGCAGTGCTTGCTAGAGCGCTCCCTTTCATTGTACCACATGTTCATCCCTGAAGCACTGACCTCAACAACTTCAGTTCCCTCTTCTAGAACAGTCCTTTTAGAGTGAACTCTAGCACCCAGAATGAATGACACCCAATTAACATGCACAGCATAATGTACTTATGCAAATGCTGGGTGCAAATGACATGCCCTTTGTATTCCCCGAAGGCTACAAGGAGTCATGCTGACTTCCTACCTGCCTTAGTTCCATCCTAATAAAATCTCAATGCCTTTGTAAGAAGCTAAATATTAAAAGTCGCAAGCTTGCTAGTTACTAAAGTACACTAGAAATAATGGAGTTTGGGGCCCAAAGACTTCCCATATCATCACTCCAGACAGAGAAGATCCTTATACCAACAGGTGGCTACAGAAAGGAAGGAAATGAGGCTATTCATCCCTTTTTATAACCTTGGCTATTAATGTTTGGGTACTGTGCAATAGGCACCGCTCTCTGAACAGGTTCCAAAATTCATTGGCATAAGCAGGGGTGCATCCCACAATTAGGAACATACAGAGGTCAGGTTGTAGAAGAAGCAGTTGTTTTAGCCCAGCCTCTCCAAACCCCCTACCATATCCCAATGTATCTTTCTTCAGCGGCAAACAAACATCCATATGCATGTGACTGGTTTCAGGCAGGGTGCTAGAGGTCACCTATTGTTTTAGCCCAGAGGTGGCCAACCTGTGGCTCTGGAACCACAAGCGGCTCTTCAGAAGCTAATATGCAGCTCCTTTTATAGTCACCGACTCCGGGGCTGGAGCTACAGGTGCCAACTTTACAATGTGCCAGGGGGTGCTCACTGCTCAACCCCTGGATCTACCACAGGCCCTGCCCCTACTCCACCCCTTCCTGCCCCCTCCCCTGAGCCTGCGATGCCCTTGCTCCTCCCCCTGCAGAGCCTCTTGCACACCATGAAACAACTGATCAGGAGGTGCGGGAAGGGAGGAGGATGTGCTGATTGGAGAGGCTGCTGGTGGGTGGGAAACACTGGGAGCAGGTGGGGGAAGCTGCTAGGGGCTGCTGACATATTACTGTGGCTCTTTGGCAATGTAAATTGGTAAATTCTGGCTCCTTCTCAGGTTCAGGTTGGCCACCCCTGGTTTAGCCTTTCTCAACCTTTACACTGCTTAGATAGTTGTAATTCCAGTGCTCTTCCTCCCATTGGGAAGTTAGCTGAGTTGCTGTAAAGCCACTGGACTGCATTTCTGCTCTGCCTCTGGGACTCCCACCACACTCCGAGCCAGTTAGTGGCTTTGGTAAGTGACAAGTAAGTCCAGTTGGGCTGGGCTGGGAAGCACGTGAGTTTTGCTCTTACCTGGTTGCTGGAGATGCTGTAGTTGTGAATACAAGAGTACCTCTTTCCCACAAAAATGAGAAGGAAGTAGCTTACAATAGCCAGGGAGAAGGCATGGGCTACAATCCTACTCAAATTTGATAAGTCTGGCAGCGTAGGAGGCAGAAACCTGGAACAGCAGAGAATAAATTGTCTTAATCTTGTTCTGTGCCTTACGTACAATCCCCCTGATGCTGATGGCATTCAGTACTCTCCAGGAGATGCTCTGAATCTTGTTGGGGTGTCCACTGCTATCTCATGAGAATCCCTTAATGTATTTGCACAGTAAATGTAAGTCAGTAATTTGTGGAGAATACTGTTTAAAAGAGCAGCAGATGGAGGGAGGATCAAAGAGCATGCAGGTAGCCTCTTTCCAACCAGCATATCCACAGGAGCTGGGCAGGATGCCAAGCATTACCTTAAGCACTAGGCAGAAACCTGGCTAACACACAGACAAGCGTGTCGTGGCCCTATGGGAGGTGGGAGAGAGCTACTGGCTGGGGTGTGTCTAGGCTCCCCTATCTACCTGTTGCTTTGGCAGCACACAATGAAGGGGGCACAGACTGCACCTATTTGCAGCAGCAATAAGGATCATTGCTGAATGTGTTTCACCCAGCGCCCTCCTCTTAGAAATATCCTGAACTGCAATGCACTTTCCACTTGGATCCAACTGCTTGTCTATAAACTCTTGGTGCCTGAATTTCAATCTCTGTAAAATAAAGATACTTAATATCTCAATTGCAGGGATACTATAAGATTTAGTTCATTAATGTCTGTAAAATACTTTAAGCCCATTGCAAGGAAAGCCAAATGTAAAGAAAAATGACCAGGGCAAGAAAAAAAAAGATTTGGAAAAACAACAAAAACCAAAACCACAAACAAGAACCTCTCTCTACAGTTTAAAAAAAAATTTAATCTAAAATGTAAATAAATAAAATAAAATTTGTGGATGACAAAGATTGGTGGATGGTAAATAATGGTGAGGACAGGGCAGACATACAGAACAATTTGGATTACTTGGTAAAATGGGCCCATTCAAACCAAATGTTTTCAGAAAGTCAAATGCAAAGTCATACATCTAGGAACAAGGAATGCAGGTCATATCTCCCTCTCTGTAAAAAGAGTATATTTTCATTCATAACTAGAAATTACCAACCTGTATGGAACCATTTTGGCCACAAGCATACTGGACTCAGCATGCAGATGCACATGGTTAGCAATAATGGTGAATGTAATAATCTGGGAAAGAAAACAGGAAAATTATATTATAGATAGTAAATTCTTGGGGGCAGGGACTGTCTTTTCATACATGTTATACAATACTTCCTTAAGAAATATCCCATAAGAAAAGCAGTTTCTAGTTTGTGATAATGGAAGAGGAGGAGAAAGCTAAGGACTTGCTCACAAAATTCTATCATAACTTAACTATGGAATGTTTGAAATTCCACAGCAGCTACCTACAGATTCTTTCTGCAAGTGGAACCTTGAAATAACCTGTATAATGTTCTTTTCAATAAAATATATTGCTACTGGCACTTCTGAACTTCTTGCAGGTGACCATGATTGTGATGTGGCAGTATGGGAGGCATCCTATATAAGGAGATATTACAATCAACTCTTTTATAGACTTGACAATTTTTGAAGACTGAAGAGTTAAAGTTTTCTTTTTCCAGTTGTTAAATTAATAATAAAGCAGGATGGAAACCAGTTTACAATCTCCGATCCTGGATTCCGACATGGCCATCGTCACAAATGGGCCCTATTCTACAAAGTGCTGAGTGGCCTCAACTTCCACTAACATCAGTCAGAGTTGGACTCTAAGTACATTATTTCCGGGGAAAAGTAACTCTGACTTGCTGAACTTTCAGGCTTTTGGCTGAGCAAAATAGTCAGAGTTTTCCTTTCAGCCTTTTCTGAACTCATTTTTACATTTAATATTTTTGATCATTAAAAAAAAAAAAAAGACTCAGGAGAAGAAAAAAAGAAAAAGAGAAAAAGTAAACGAAAGATGACAACAACAAAATCTGAATCCACTGTTGAGTCTGAACGTCTCCCACCTCTGGGAAAGTTCAGAGTCAGACCTGGATTTAGAAACACCAATGAGTGTTTGGATGCAAGGTTCTAATTTTGCCCACAATAAACAAAGATAAGAAATTCCAACTCTGATCCAGAGGATAGACATGGTGTTTTGGTTTGCGCCCATCTCTGAATAATACTTTGCATTTATATAGCACTTCACAGACATTAGTTACTCCTCACAGCATCCTCAGTAGGCACGGATGCAGAGATTTAGTAATCGTTCAAAGCCACTCTCCAAATCAGTGGCAGAGCAGACAGTGGGACTCAGGAGTTCCTGGTTCACAGCCCTATGCTCTAGCCACCAGACCAAGTTGCCTCTCACATAGTGAGACTTTGCTGGTTTCTATTAATTTTAGTTATCATAGTGGACATATGGAGAAGACTTACCAGGAGAAGTTCCATGGGGAATGCAACAGGACTGTGCTTGTAAGTGATCCTGATACAATTGCTGATCCTCAGCATGACTAGGCCAACCAAAAATAGCAATATACTGGTGGCATTAGCCTTTGGGAGAGCCATGCAATAATGAAACAGGTTCTGAAAGGGAAACATC
The DNA here is from genome assembly GCF_007399415.2 of Gopherus evgoodei. Classification (NCBI taxonomy): domain Eukaryota; kingdom Metazoa; phylum Chordata; order Testudines; family Testudinidae; genus Gopherus; species Gopherus evgoodei. The sequence continues at coordinate 137,159,012 of NC_044325.1, read as the reverse complement.
ACAGAGAGGATGAGAAAGCAGTATTACAGCTTTTTATATAAGCTGGCAGTTCACACTCTCTAAAAGGATGACAAAGGATGCCCTTGTATTTCAACTGGTAGGCCCTTCTGTAATAAAAGCATCTTTAATGGGAAGAGGGAGACAGCTACTAGAACACAGCAAGATTTTAAAAATATGTTTTCTCTAGAGAGCAATACAGAAAACAACAGGACAAATATGGTGGTGTACTTCTCATTGTGTTTTCTAAAATGAGTAGAGAACAATATACTCTCTCCAGCCCCTCTCTCCTCCTAGCATCCAGAAAATCTGCATACACTGTATAGTACACCCACCAAGGAAGGGTGAATGCAGCTACGGTTGAGACTTGCCTAATTTCTCCTCTAGCAATGTGCTTATACTGAAATTATCTTAATTTCTGAAGCTGTTCATCCCCTTCCCCTCCAAGACGCAGGCACCAAGTATCTGGTTTACTCACGTAGAAAATGGCCAGGGGGCCCATATGGAACTTGATCACAATCCCGAAGATGAAGGAGAACTGGGATACGATGACATGCAGTGCCGCTGCAGTGAGGTAAGCATCGATGAGGGTCTTTGGCAGATAGGTTGTGACAAACCCCAAGCAGAAGCAGCCTAAAAGCAACTGAAAGGAAGGCAAGAGAGGAATGAGAAGTAGTGGCACAAAGGGGACTGAGCCTGACACTAAGTGATCAGCTACTTTGGAACCTAATCATTAACTCTCCAACTCCCTCCTTGTCCTTTAAAAACCAAAGGCCTGATTCTCCATTGCTTTACACCAAGTGAACTCATTTGTATCTGTTGCATCCACTTTGCATGAGTGTAAAACACTACCAGAGCAGATTGACAGCATTTTTCATCTACTTTGTACAGGTATAAATGATTACATAAAGGTGCAAGAAGTGGAGAATCAGGCTGCCAAATACAAAACATTTAACTCTAACTATACAGGATCACACAAGGAGATTCTCTGACCTCCACTTTTGATATGAATGATTAGGAATAATTCCAAGATAAAAAACAATGTTAAAGAAAAATTAAGAGTCGGTATAGAAATCAGTACATGTAAGGGTAAATCCTTACAAGAACATTGTAGTTAAGAAAAAAAAACTATTAGAAAAAGGTAGGAAATTTAGATTTAAGGTTAAAACTTACAAGAAACCCAGACACTTGAAAGCATGGAAATCCACAGATAAATTACCAAAACTACCAAGCATCACTGGCAAGAGACAAGAGCAGACAAGTGGGGAGAGGCAGAGCAAAAAAGAGTCTTAAAGGTGGAGTCAAAAAGCTGAAATTGATTCAAAGAGATTCAATTGGTGTGTGCGCACAGGTGTTTTGGAGGGAACGAACAGAACAGGCAATCATTGAGTGATCTATCCCCTGTCATCCACTCTCAGCTTCCAGCAGTTCTTGCTGTGTGAACAGAAAAAACGCTGATTCAGGCAATATTATGGAGGAAGATGTACCAGGATTTGGAAATGAATTGAATGTGTGGGTTAAGGGGTAGAGGCACCTTGACATACCTTGGTTGGAAATCATAAGAGGAAAAAGAACTAGAGCCCTGTGTTCAGTGCACTGCAAAAATATATATTCAAACGTGTGCTGAGAAAGTTTAACCTCTTGGTAGTTCTAGTTCCCTGGTTTGTACAATGTCCATCAAGGCCACATCCATAGGGAGCTAAAAGAAATGCAACTTCTACCTGGATGATCCCAGTCAGAAATGTTGTTGATGCAGTAAGTGTCAAGGCTTCCATGTAACTCTTCATATAATTTGCATCTGAGAAATTGGCAAAGGTTCCATTAGTAGTCAATACAGAGCTGAAATTCAGAGTCTTCAGAACATCTGCCACCATTGCATTCAAAATGCTGAATGAACCTGTGACCAACAGAAGCAGAGAACAGAGAAGAAGGCTGCATGATTCCCTGCAACCACAAGTCCATCTTTCAGCCCCACCCATGCACTAGAAGGTCTATTTTCAGTGTGTTTGTGTGTATGAGCGTTTGTACATTCACACACACTTAATAGCTATAAAAAATCATGTCTCAGACGTATAAAATCAAGTCTTAAACACTGATTCTCACTCACCAACCTCCCAAGTATATGAAATTCCTGATATACCTCTACCCTGATATAACATGAATTAGGATATAATGTGGTAAAGTGGCGCTCTGGGTGGGACGGGGCTGCGCGCTGCAGCAGATCAAAGCAAGTTCGATATAATGCATTTTCACCTATAAAGGGTAAGATTTTTTTGGCTCCCAAGGACAGCATTATATAGGGGTAGAGGTGTATATCATCCAAAAGCTGACTACATTTACAACCTACCTCACAGACATGAACTATCAAGTCATTCAGAGGCATGACCAAAGATTATTTCAATACAAACTCTAAACAACCTTTTAACCCACTTTCAAATAGACTGAAGAATGAATGTGAAAGAAGTCAGCTGAAGAAGGAAGTGCAGCTCTGGCTCTAAGACTAGAGGGCACCCTGTGCCCACTTACTGTGATACAGTGGACAGCCTTTTCATGGGAAAGGAAGGGAAAACAAAGAAGGAGGTCTAAGATCAGAACCATCACCAAAAAATAAATGCCAGGGCTCTGTTGACAGATTTATGTCTCCAGTCCATTTGTTTGTTGATCTCTCTGTACAAATCTCTCTCTGTCTCATGTGTTTGTGTGTTGTGTGAATTTATAATTAGGAAAAGTGCAGAACCATTAAGAATGCGATAATGGCAAGCAGCTGTGAGAACCCAAGAGCAGACCAGAAGCCAAATTGTGACTCACAGTCTGGTGCCCCACTTGCTCTTGGGAATGGTGGGGGAGAGATGGAAGGAAGAGTATTCTGTGCAAGCCCTGCTGTGTCTGGTGCTGATTACTCTTCTATGGAATTCTGGCTCTCTCCTCTGTGCTGGTATCTGTGATGTGGATAGTCCATGCAAGGAAGTAAGTGGACACCTTACTCCCTTGTGCGGGTATACAATGTAGTCCACAATTGAGTCCTAAGTGATTTTGCTCAGGATCACACAACAAGTCAGAACCAAGCAGGTGACTGGGAGTCAGGATGCTCACTCCAAGACCATGCTATGAAGTAAGATTAAATAGATGAGACAATGATAGACATAGGCAATTCCCACACCCTCTAATGACAACTCTGCACATGACCCCATAAATCCTGGGGACCCAATTCACAGAGCAGAGTAAAACTTACCAATGGAGATATGGTGTGATGTCCCAAATATGACATATGTTAATGAGCAGCAGAATGCAGAATAGAAGCCATTGACAATTGGTAGTGGTAACCTCGTTAACAAAACTCCTGACAGTCCTGGAGGAGAAACATACATTTTTAAAACAAAGTGTACCTGGAAAGACTTTATCTTCTACTTTCATTGTCACAAAGAACACTAAGAAAATACTGAATCTTAGAAGATGTACATGTGTATGCATATTTGTTTGAGAGCATGCGTGCATCTCTGTGTAGGTCAAATATTGCGCATGAGAGTATATGCTGACCACAAATACAAATATATGTATGCAGATGTGTACAGGCCTGTACATAGCAGGCTATAAATTCAGTTAAGGAAATTTGATGTCAACTTGAAGCCCATTGTATATTCCCCAATAAAAACTATGTTAAAGACTGGGGGTAAAGACTAAGAGTATTTATCAGTAATTTAGGGTAAAATACATTACAGGGATGTTACAATTATTCCAGAATCAAGCATTATGAATCCTGGAAATTCAGAGTTCACGTTAAACTTTAAAAAAATACATATTAAGGAATGGAAACAAACAGTCAGGGCATCCAAACAATCTTAATTCTGCCCTGTAGTAAAACCATGCAATAACCATATGATTTTTATTATGGCATTTTAGTGTTTGTGATCCCAAATTAGATTAAAGTAAGTTTTAGAAACAAATTAGTTTTTTTCCCCTCTCACAGCATCCGTTGTTTAAGAAATTTTATCTCAGCTCATTAATTGTAAATTCTCAGAAAATGTATTCTGTAATCAAAGAGTAAATGTTGTAACTTTAGGGAGAATACATTGTATTCTTCATTCATAGCAAAGTAGTTGAATCCCTACTTTAAACAAATAAACAAACAAGTAAACTCAAACGTAATTATGGAACAATGAGCCGTGCTTCCACACTAGGGTAAGCATAGGCAAATGTACACAGGCATACATGTGAGCTGAAAAACTACTTTAAAATTCATCCCCAAAACTAATCCTGCAGGCACGCACATACACATGCATACCCACATCAATGTGTGCATATATGCAAGATGCATACCTGAAAAAAAAACATGCACCTGCATGTACAGAAAAGCATGCATATACAAAATCTATCCACCTAGTACCCTACATGACTGGAGAATAAACTTCTGATCAGCCTAGGGAGAATGGAGGAAAAATGAGGTATGAATAAAAATAGGATGGAATGGGAAGACATGCAAGAATAATTTGCTTTGCCTACCTTGCGGAATCTGGACCATCCCCACACTTAGGCCTGCATGTATGTCACTCAGGAACCACTCTCTGACTCGATATGCACACAACCAGTTCAGGATAGGAAACATCTTGAGTATGATCTTCCTGAATCTTGCCCAGGAGAATCTGAAAGGAACCAGACAAGTTCTGTGTACACTGTTGTTCAGTATTTCCATCTCTGTATCAGCTTACCAGGCCTTTGTCCTTTTTATTCCCAAAATGCATAGATCTATGATTAACCCCTCTCAGGCCCTGTGGACGTATAATATGAATGCAATGTAGTGATCCCTATGTCTGGTTCCCTTGCATTCCATTAAAATCAACAGCAAGCATTTTATGTGTCACATTACTCTTTGAATTAAGATCCCCAACTCTGGACATACTGATTTCTTATTTTTGGTACCACAGATGATAAGCGGAAGACAGTGCTTTGATTCCTGCTATTCTGATGAAGGTGGAAAATTGAAAATGATAAAATCTTTGTAAACGAAGTGAAAAAGACCTATATGTCCCCTAGTCCATCTACCACAGGGAACAATCAAATTAGTTTCTTGTACTATATTCTGTACTATGGGGATGTCAAACTAATGGCCTGCAGTCAGGATTAAGAACATAAGAACGGCCATACCGGGTCAGACTAAAGGTCCATCTAACCCAATATCCTGTCTTCCAATAGCAGCCAGTGTCAGGTGCGTCAGAGGGATCAACAGAATACACCAAGAATATGGGGTTGGATCCCTGACCAACCTGGCTAACAGATATTGATGGACCTATCCTCCATGAACTTATCTAATTATTTTTTGAACCCAGTTATACTTTTGGCCTTTGCAGCATCCCCTGGTGACGAGTTCCACAGGTTGACTGTGCACTGGGTCACATGATGCACTTACATGGCCCACATGTCTCTATCAGAGTTTCTAATAACTAAGCTTTCAGTTTAAAAAAAAGCAAGTTTCTAGTCATCATGGCTGCAATGATAATGCTCCAAAACGAACCACGTGTAACCGATGCAGCATCTGCCCGAGTCTGCTGACAGCCTGATACAATTACTTTCAGGAGCAAACTTCCATCTTCCCTATTAATTTGATTGGACTGTCAACTTTAAAGCCCAGTTACGACATTCTGATGTCAACATTAACTATTTAATCACTGATCATATTAGTGGATGGAATAGGGGCATGGGGAGTGAGTGAAGTTCAAAAGTTTGGCAGCTAGGAAAGAAACACAGAGAAGGAACAGAGGAGACTCACAAAGATAGGGAAGTGGGCCAGAAACCGTGAAAGGACGATGAGGAAGAGAAAGAAAAGGCAGACACAACAGGCCTGTGGGGGGCAGATTTTCTCAATGAATGATGAATGCAATAAAGCACTGAACAAATAATGTTGAGCTACTACATAAAGGCCATATTCTCCTCTTGCTCTCTGTGCAAATCTCCTACTGACATCAGTGGGTAATAGACAGACCTCAATGTAAACTCCAGCTCACAGACCATAACTAAACAGAATTCGACCCCCTCCTCCAAATAACTTAGATACCTTTGCTCTAGTACTTTGTCTGATCGCTATCTTTTATTTTATATCTCATATGATGGAGCTTCCTACCATGGCTACTTAATGGAGAGCTCTGTGAATGATGTTTTTCTTTCTGATTATTCGTAAAGGTAAAGGAGAAGCTAGAAGAGGAGGCCAGGGATAAAATTGCACTCTCATTTACATCAACGCAAATCTAAAGTGTCTCCACTCACCTCAGTGAAATTACTCCAGATTTACAACAGTGTAACTGAAGGCTGAATTTGACCCACAGACTTAGCTTTGAACCTCAAATCATATGAGGGTCGCAAAACAGTAGGTGAAGCTTCAGCAGTCACTTCAGTTCTAGTGAGCAGCTGAAACACAACGCTGAGAAGTGATAAATCAGTGACGTTTCAGGAGACTCAGTATCTACTTCTTTATAAGAACAGTGTTAATAGTGCACCTATTAAGTGACTACTCAAGAATAAGGAACTCACCTAGTCCACTCATAGTGCTCTTTGTAGGCTAATCTGCAGAACAATAACTGATATTATTTCAAAAGGAAGCCCCTGTCCTGATCTCCATATGGGAGAAAGGAAGGGTGCCAACAAAGAAAACCTACCACACGCAACCCCCTGATGAACCCAAATCTCAATGACTGACAGAATAAAGCTTGAGACAACATGGAGATTAACATAACTCAGGGGACAGTTCAGTCTGGGTGACAGAGTGATACAACAAAACTAAAGGGAATGTGACAAATAAGTTTTCAAACTTTGACTGGTTAATTTTTCCTTGGCGGAAGAACACGACATCCTCTGATGCTGCTGAAAGAGGCTCCTTTGTGGTCAGCACCTGCAGCATCTCAGCATAGAAGAGTATTTTGAGTCTTTGGGTATACACCCCAATCCCCAGGGTACTCTGGCAGGGCAAGTCCCTACTGGAAAGTATAGGCTGGGTTTACATTGACTAATACCGCATTTGCACACTCACTTCACCCATCCTAGGAGGGAACCTTAGAGCGCAGAAGCAAGTAAGGCAGAATGATGTAGAGCAATTTCTGCCATACTCTTAGGAAACCTAGTCTCTTTCTACTCTAGGCGGGAACAGAAAGTGGTACTTGGGAGAAGTTAAACAAAAATAGCAAACACAAATGCCAGGAAACCCAGATGTAAGCTTGTGTCTGCCAGCTAGGGTGGAAGGAAGCACTGGAGGGGACTGAAACAATCAGCAGAATCCCTCCTCACTATGCATAGCTGCCTCACATTACCACAGCTGTGAAACAAACAGAGACTTTTGTGGTCTGTAGGCAGCAACTCTACCAGTGCTGTGATACGCTTGACTCACATGCAGTGCTGGCCTTAGAGGTGAGTGATGCCCTGTGCCCCAACATTTGGGGGCACAAAATCTTTGCATTGAGAGGTCCCAAATCCCTGATTTTGTGTGAGGTTTTTTCTCTCAACAGTTTTGCTTGATGGCTTTTGTTTTGCGCAGTCGTCTGGAAGGCACCCAAAACATTTTCCATCTTTGGTGGCAAAACACACACAGGTGGCCCTGCTTACCTGCTCCAGGCATGAGACTCTACAGTTTGGTGCTTTGATTCAGCTTGTATCAGACACCTCTTTATTGTAGTAGAGTTGGGGGCAGCAGGAGGGTCAGTAGCTGTTTTTACATTGGTACCTGAACTGGCTCCTCAGCTTTTTCATACCTGCCAAATACCTGGCACATCACTCACCTGCACTGGACTCTTCCTTGGATTCTGAAGTCCCTGTTCCTTGGGGAGGGAGTGTTTCTTTCATAGTTTTTCTGGAACTGCTCCTCAGTGTATATGCCTCTCTTGATTCTGTACTTCCCAAGCTGCCTGGGAGCGCTGATACTCTCAGAATCTGGCTCCATGTGGTCCCACCAATAGTGGACAGTCAAAAACATGGGAACAGGAAAGGCGAGAGGGTGAAATCAAAGCCGTTGTCCTTACCTGTGACACTGAAGGGAGGAAGGAGGTCACAGAACTGTAGTGTCTCATTGAAAGAGAATGTTTAACTGACTAAGCCAGGGAATAAATCCATCCCTGGTGTAACCCCATCCAAGCCTGGGTCAGGTGCTGAAACAGTGGGGGCACTGAGAGCCATTGAATCAAACCAGTGGTCCCCAACCTTTTTATCTGGCAGGTGACAGACAAAGGACCATGGTGGTGGGCGTGCATCTGCCGAAATGTCACCGAATTGCTGTGGCATTTCGGCAGCGACGCCTCTCGATGATGTCGCTTGTCGGTGGCAAGCGGCGTCATCGAGAGGCGTCACCGCTGAAATGCCATAGAAATTTGGCGGTTGCTCGACCACCAGCCAGGACGCGGGTGCATTTAGATGGCGCCCGCAGGCATCGTGTTGGGGACCCCTGAACCAAACTGTAATCTGTGGATATGATGGAAAAAACCACTTAAAGACAGGGGGTGCACTAGCACCCCCAATTCCAACACCTGTGAACCCAACCCCCTGGGGTGGAGGCTGAGGTCCTCTGTCCACACGCAGTAGTGGCACAATGGCAGTGCTAGCACCCCCTCCCCTGCAGCACGAAGGGTCACTTCACTGGGGTCACCCAGGGGAATAGGACCCTTGTTCCCAGATCCCTGTGGCTGGGACAGCTCTTCAGAGGGGCTGGGGCCGAACGCCCTCGGCTCCCTGCCCGCACCCCGCACTCTGCTGGGCTCCCCCTCGGCCTCCCCCTCCCTTCTCTCGACTCGCCCACGCCGGGCCCGGCCCCTGCCCCAACCCTGGCGGGGACACACCCCTCGCTTGCCGGGAACAGGGGGAGAGCAGCGCCCGCTCCCCGGCAGCAACCTGAGCCGCCGCCGCCGCGAGACTCACGGGGGCGTCCGTGCCTCGCCAACTGCCAACCCCGGGGTGGGGCGCGAGGTGCACGGGACACTGCCACAGCTCACCCGCGGGGGCCTGAGCCCGCCTCTAACCCCAGGGGGTGACCGGGTCTGATCCTCTCCCCTCCCTTCTCCAACCCCATGGGGGGCTGTGTCTGTGAATACTGCACAGATACTGAAGAAAAGTGCAGGTGCAGCTCATAAAACTTCTCATCCGCTGCACGGTACACAGTGAAGCAAAAAGATCAGACACCTTGACAGCCCGTCTTTTAATAGCCTCTTCTAGCGCAATTCTTTGGTTTTTGTTGCATCCACCTACTTTTTAAAACCCAATTTTATGTAACTGGAAAATAACCAGCGTTTCATGCAATTGCATCCGTATGCCACTCAGAAAGAGTTTAGTGACTCACGTCTGCCTTGAATAGCGCCTATAAAACTCGCCACCTCAAGAGACAGATAGCATGGTCCAGCGGTTAAAGGGAAGACCCCCAGAATTCAAATGCTGACCATCACTTATTTGTTCTGTGACCTTGTGTCAGTCACTTCACTTCTTTTATTATTTGGTGCTGACACTAAGTTTGAGCTCCATTTCACAGGGCATTTCATTACATGCTTCATTTTGAAGCAAATGCCTCAATCCCATTTCCTATTCCCTAAGAATTTCCTATTCTCAAACACTTGCTCGGAGTCAAACACGTCCACAGCTGCTTGCTTTGAGGTTGATCCTTGGCGCTGTACACCGCCCAGGCACAAAAAGGCGGTTCCGCCAGTCCAAAAGACAGGGTCACCCTGAAGTGAGAACACGCTGGGGACTCCAGCTGGAGACGATTTAGCAGCTTTCCTCCGCCCCATTATTCCCTGGGCTCCTGCGTACAGGCGGCCCTAGGGCTGCGGGCTAGGACTGAGTTTGCAGAAGTAAGTCACACTAGGGAAGTGAAATTAATCTCCAGGTACTAGAACCACAGGGGCAGTCTTCCCTCTGATGTATGAGAGTAAAATAGCCTCGATGACCAGGCCTGTGCCCTGCCTCTCCCCCAGCCTGGCCCAGGTCCCCCAATATTCCCAGCAACAGCTCGGCGCCCTGTAGCCCTGCTCCAGGCAGCCGGGCCCAGCTCCCACTTCCTCCGCGCCAGGCTAGCCGCAAGCGCCGCGCTCCGCCCGGCTTCCCCGAGCCCTGGTAGCTCCACCTCCCGCCCCACGCCCAGCCAGGTCCCAGGCGGCCCGCGCGCCGCTCCAGCTCCTCGCCGCGGCTCGCTCTCGCGAGAGAGGAGGGCAGTCGGCGCCGGTTCCATATTGGGTCATCTCCGCTCTTTGCGCCTCTGCTCTCGCGAGACGCGCGCGCGGGGTGGTGGTGCGATCGATTGGTCTGGGTTCCGGGAGGAGGCGGACTCGCCTGGGCAGTGCCACTGGGCAAGGGAGGGGGAGGTCACTCTGGAGTTGCCTTCGCCGCCTGCCTTGTTCTGCTTGTGAGAGGAGTCTCCCCCCCCCCGTCCCCCGCCTGCATCAACATCTGGTTCCTTTTAGGACCCCCCTCCCCTCACACACGCGCTGTCCCGCCCCTTGGGGTGACAGTGCGGAGCACCCAGGGGGCGCGTGAGGAGAATCCTAACAGCCAGCGCGGGACAGCCCCCGCACCCCACTCTTTTCGGGGGGGGAGGGCGCTGCACGAGACACCCCAGCCCTTTCCCTCTGGGGGCAGCGGTGCGCGGAGGCTGTCAGCGGTCACTGGCCCGGGCGGTGGTGAGGGGGGTCGGAGGCGGCGCGAGGCCCCCCCTGAGGGGAGGGGGGGGTGCAGACCTGCCCCTCTCTCTGCAGGGGGGGGGCGGGGGAGGAAGAGCCACTGCTGGGGTCACTGGCAGAGTCCCCCCTCCCTGGCCGGGCGGGGCGGGCTCCGGAGCCGAGATGTCTCAGGAGCGGCCCAAGTTCTACCGGCAGGAGCTGAACAAGACGGTCTGGGAGGTGCCCGAGCGCTACCAGAACCTGTCCCCGGTGGGCTCCGGGGCCTACGGCTCCGTCTGGTGAGTCCGGGTGGGGGGCGCAGGACGGACCGTGTGGGGAGGGGTGGCGGGGGGCTGCTTGGATCGGAATCTGCCTGTTCTCACTGCGCCCCTTGGGGGAACTCGGGCACGCCGGCTCTGCTCTCCAGGGTGGAGGCAAGATGAGGAATCTGCCCCGGCTTCTCAACCACTTCTAGGTACCGTCGGTGTTGCACGTGCAGTGCAGCGACTGAGTTGAAGGGAGGCGGCGGGGATTCCCTGGCTTCGGGGGGGAGGTTCATCCCCCCCTCCTGCCCCCAATTTGGTTGAATCGGCCTTGCTCACGGGTGACTTTTATCCCTAGATTAGTGGAGAAACTGCTGCAGAATCAGCTTCTCCCTGGTGGGATGCACCAGATTGCACCACATGGCAGTTGGGGGTCAAGTCAATTTCACAGGAGAAGATAGTCTTTTCCCACTCTTCCTCCAGGGTATTAATGCACACACTTTCCTCCCCATCCCCCCTTTAGTTACTGAGTGGTGGGGCGTGCCAAGTCCGGGCAGTCTGCTTTGCAGAACAGGTGCCTGGTAGCTCTTGTTCCAGTTTCATCTGGGAGCTGCAGAGCAGGTTGCATTTTGGGTGATTTTTAAAGACAGGTTTGTTGGTACTGGGACAGTGATATGGTGGGAAAGGTTATGAGGCTATCCCTTCTGCCTTGCCCTATTTGCCAGGCTGCCAAGAGTGCACTTACAGATACCATACCACTCGTAATGGGAGTTTAACATAGGGAAATTCATAGTCTTTCCTGAGTGAGAAAATTAGGCATAGATGCCTATGGTAGCAACATCTTGCTGTCAGATCTGTGAAAGCATGGACAAAACTGGTAGGAAAACAACATTCTGTCTTTAATCTTTATTTAAACTAATTCAGATAAGATGTGTATCTGCAGAGCTTGACTTACTTGTAGTTACAGCATCATGATTAAAAAGGTTGTACTCCCTTGTTACATCAAGTATTTTTGCTCATTTCGTGATGCAACAGTGCTTATTCGTGTTGGTCTTCAAAATATAGAATAGGAAATGAGTTTCTCTACTTGACTATCCTCAAAGTTACAGTCAAATCACAGCAATGCATGAAAGCTTTCTTAGGTGGCTTTGCCCTTTTTTAAAAGAGAGAATATGTAAAACATGAATGTCTTATGAACACATATAGTGTTTAAAGCTTTTCTGCACCCAGTATGTCAGACCATAATGAAGATTTTGTAATAGTGTTTCCGCGCAGTGGTGTCCTCCAATGTGTGAAGTGATCATGCATTAATGAAGTTTTATGCAATATGTAAATTTATATCTACAGTGTAGGACTTGCAGTAAACAATACTAATGAAAAAAGTAATAGCCATGTATATACTGTAGCTTTTAAAAAACCCAAACTGTCAGTTGTTTGTTTTTTTTTAACAAAGGATGATTATATTATACTAAATTGTTTGCAAAGTTCCATTAAATAACATCTATTAGAACTATTATGTACTAAGGTATATGAGCATGTCATTTATCCTTCGTATAAAGATTAAACAAGTTCTAACAGTATGAATATTTGGTATGACAACGGAATGCATTCCCCCCAAATTTTTACTGTAGAAAGGCTGAGTTTAGCTGAAGTAGTAAAGATAAGTGCTTGACCTTGCTAGTTGATAAATATCTCCTGAGATGCTGAGTGTTCTGATTGCCCATTACAATCAATGGGAGTTGAGGGTGTTCAGTGCCTTGCGGCATGGTCAACCCTAAAAATAAAACAAGCAAGGTCTCCTCCTACCCCCCAACTCCTATTGCGCTTTCCAAAATGCTTGCATTACTTCTAAATATTTCTTTCTACTACCCATATAACATAAGGATTTGCATCGTGAACTTCCTGTTTCACTGTGTCAAAACCTTTAAAGATTGTGCAATTGCATTAGTAGCAGAGGAAGTTGTATTTTCTGTTGGAAGCAGCTTCGGACATGTAGCTGATAGTTGCTGATTATCATAGTTTATTATATTCACACAAGGACTTGCTCTGGTCTGGCATATCTTTTCCTTCCTGATCCTAATGTAAAGTTACTATGTTGAATGAGGCATCACATTAATTTTCATTGTACCAGATTGCGACTGCAAACACAGGATTATGATTTTAATGTGATTTAACACCCTCAAGCCAGAAAACTCCCCAGGCAGTGATGCAGATAAAATGTACTAGCGTGCATCACTACTTGCACACCGAGGTGAGGGGGTTAAACAGGATGAATATCTAGGCTGTTAGGGAGAAGACTCTTACTGAAACATAAATAACAGAACTAACAAGTCATGTAGATTAGTGTTTCCCAAATTATGGTATGCAGTAGTTGGGAGAGAAGGCACAGGCAGACCTCTCAGTTTGTTCGTAAGTCTCATCTTTGATTTTAAAAGAAGAGAAGGAAGATGTATACATTAAAATGTGAAGATGCAAGGTGGGCAGCTCAGTTTTCAAAAGTGCACTCTACAATCATGTTGGCAGCAATGCATTCTGGGATTCCTGAAGCACCTATTTCAGAATGCCTCCACATGGTTGTTAGGTACAGGAGATTTTGATTTATTTCCAAATGCAAGATACTACATTGTAGAATGGAATTGGGACAAGTGACTGAATTGATGTTGATGCAACTCTTTTGGCTTCCTGACCATATTGAGGAAAAATGCGATCACGAATGATGGGGTCAGCTAGATCCAAAGTGAAGACTGTCCCAGATGTTTCAGCAACTTTATGCAATGGGTACTTATAAAATATGTTGACCATTTGTTGTGTGTAGATATAAGTGTTGCACAGGCATTACAAGTTCAAGGTGTTCCAAGCAATGTGTTTTTACAACAGCTTTTTTGCCTAATGTATACAAGGCCTCAGTCCACAAATGCTCTAGATCGGTGGTTCTCAAAGCCTGTCTGCCGCTTGTTCAGGGAAAGTCCCTGGCAGGCCGGGCCGGTTTGTTTGCCTGCCGCGTGCGCAGGTTCGGCTGATTGTGGCTCCCACTGGCCGCAGTTCGCCGCTCCAGGCCAGTGGGGGCTGCAGGAAGCGATGTGGGCTGAGGGACATGCTCGCCACCCTTCCTGCAGCCATCATTGGCCTGGATCTGCAAACTGTGGCCAGTGGGAGCTGCGATTGGCAGAACCTGCAGATGCGGCAGATAAACAAATTGGCCTGGCCCGCCAAGGGCTTTCCCTAAACAAGTAGCGGACTGGCTTTGAGAACCACTGGTCTAGATTGCCTCTTTAAGGCCCTACTTAGTTACAGGAGAAATGTTGTAAGTTATGTAGCTCTTGAAAAAGAGGTATTCTTTATAAAAAATAGACTGTAAAAATATACAGTACTGAGTTTACTATCAGCTGAGAGTCAAAAATCAAAGGATCAGACCCAGACTCTGAGTTTCTTGCATGTTATGCCACACTGCTAATTCCCTTTAGCTTTAAGAGAAAAAAAATGGCTGCGAATGTAAGGAAGTTTAAATGTTACATTTTTAAGGGGAAATTAAGTAAAAACCTCACATCTCTTCAAATAGTTTGCAAAATCATTGCTACTTTAAAGTGTTTTTGTAGTAGCATCTATCTTCACCCTCACCAATCCATCACCAAAGTATCTGAGCACCTTCTAAATTTTAAAAAATAAATAATAAAATTGAAATAATTCTTTTTGCCTTTCTAACCTGTAGGAGAAATAATTTGATTGGTTTATAGGATGCATGTTACTTTGTGAAAGACTAGCCAAAAGAAATGAGTTTATGGGAGGAATTTGTAAGAAAGCAAGGTTGCTTAATTCCCTGGGGGAGAAGGGTGTTCCAGGTATGGGGTGTGGCATGAAAGGAGCCATGGAGTTCACTGGGAGGAGACTGAAACAATTTAGTAAGGCAGGTAGCATTATCAGAACATGCAAACGGGTGTAGCAGGAGACAAGTCATACATATGGGGAGGTGCTGGCAGAACCCTGAAAGTGAGGTCAAGGAGTTTGAACTTGTTATAGAACTCGAATTTTAAGAAGTGGAGGTATATTGTGAGTCATTTTCCATCCTGAACTACTTATTGTACAGGAACGTAATACTCATGGATATCTGGTATTGTAGCTTTTTGCAAACTGGTGCTGACTTAATATATTCAAACACAGGACAGGAAGAGGTGCTGAAATAAGTGCCCTTTTTATAACTGTGTACTTGATGTGTGTCAGTTCGCATCTATATAGGAACTGAACTTGTAAATGATAGTTTTAGTAACATGTAAACAGGACTCTCAAACATTTTGAAGGCCATAGATTTCCTGCTTACTCAATGGGGTTGGTGGTCTCTAAAACAATCTTCAGGGCAAAAAAGAGGATACCGCTAAAGGGACTAGATGAGTAGATTAGCATGTTTGCTTACATAGCAGCTAGTGATAAGCAGAACAGCATTAGTGGTAACTAGATTTGTAAGAGACTGATAATTAGTTATCCAGTTTCTAAACAAACTCTACTTGAAGAGTAGTTTTGCCAGTTCTTTAGTTTCAGACCACTGAAAAAAACATAATTTGTCTCAACATAGTAGTTCTCTGGATTTGTTCTGTCGTCGTTCTTAGAGGGTTAGCTTTGTTTAAGTGACATACAATCACAACTCAAAGTGGTGTGTGTTTTGGTAAATTAGGAGGTAATGAGGCATTTTCTTGAACTGCATCCATAATAAGAGCCTAACTGGCTGTGAAACTTGGAAGCTGTCAGTTATGACAGAGGCATGTAAATCCTAAACTCGTGTTTATCATTCTTAAAAATGGGATTTATAATTTCTACTTGCCATGAGCGTCTCTTCCTCAGCAGTCTTTGTCAGCTGAAATATAATGGATAGATTTAATGCAACTGTTTTAAGGTTGTAATAAATGCTGATTTAGGTAGTGTTTTAAAACACTTTCCATTGTGATGGCTGTTGTGTAGCTCTGTGTTCTTATTTGTAAAAGCATTAGATAGTCATTTACATCAGCCAATAATTACTCAGCATGCTCAAAAATCTTTAGAGAAGCTCAGTTTCTAGGCCTCAGATATGACTTAACTTAAAGCTGTTATAATTTGGGAGTAGAGAGTATCTCTGGAGTACAGACATCTAATGTTAATTGTTTTTATGCTATGTGAAAAATTATTGTACTGGATACATTGACACTTCCCTTGGGATTCCTCGCTTCCTCTTCTGGCTCTGCAGCAGGGATGACGAAAGTTGTACATTGTAGCCAGCCTCATGTTTAATATTAAAGTACAGCCTGTTGAGATATCATGATTCAAGTGGATACAGTCTGTTTGTTTATGTTAATTTGGTGCTGCCCTGGGAGTCATGACAAGTTGAAGTTGTAGCTCCCTTGCTTTGCAGTAGCTTTTTACAAACATTGTTCCCAGAGAGCTTTACTGCTGACATCAATGATAATGTTGTACTACAATGATTTTTTTTTTAATGCGGGCCAGGGGGCGAACTGTTCTGTATGTTAAAAATGTGAAGTGCAAAAATAAAAATATATTGTCAGTTCTCTTAAAAGATACATAGAAAAATATAAATTTGACAAGTAGAAGAGGGCAAAATTGGTAGGTATGTAAAAAAAACCTTCTCAATATTTAGCATGTTCTGAATATGGAAAAAACTTATCTAATATAGGAGCATAAAAGAATAGGGTGAAAGAAAACAAGAATTGAACTATTAAAATAACTTGTATTATGGTACCACCTAAAGGTTCTAACTGAAGGTGGGGCCCTGTTGTCCTAGGCACTGAGAAACCCCTAAAACAGAGGAACAGAGGTCCCCAAACTGTGGGACATGCCCACCTGGGATGTGTGTGCAGAGGAACATTTGGGGGGCTTGACTTTAAAAAGTTTGGAGGAAACTGCCTTAATAAATGTAAGCTCTTTAGGGAGGAAACTGTCTATCTAGGGCTATGTCTACACTAACACTTATGTCGGTATAACTTAAGTCACTCAGGGGTGTGACTAAGCCATGCCCCTGAGCAACATAATTTAGCCAACCTAAGCGCCAGGGTGGACAGCGCTAAGTTAGTAGAGTGGTAGAGCTTTTCTCACAGACATTGCTGCTGTTCCTTGGTGGGATTTAATTAATTAAGTCGATGGGAGAGCTCGCTCCTGTTGGCTTAGAGTGGCTACACTAGAGAGCTCACAGCAGCATAGCTGCAATGTTGCACCTGTGCCACTGTAAGCTCTCTAGTACTGCCATAGCCTAAGTAGACAAAACAAAGTGTGGGTGAGATACTGTTCTTTAAAGTTTTCTGGCTTATTGCTCTTCTCCATAAAGAAGGCTAATTGTAAAGAATAATGTAGAAATGTTTTTTTTAGGATAAAATATTCTTCAGTTTGAGGATCATATTGAAAGGAAATATGTAGAGTGTAGGGACCTTTAGTTTGGGTCAAGATCTTTACTTCTAGCACTGGTCAAGTATAAAGTAGGAAGACTCTTGTCATACTGAAGCCATTGGGGTTTTAACTGTCAAGTAGTTGTAGTGTGTTTTCATTTTAAACTTTCCTGGACACTGTTTCCTTCAGATTATTGCAGGCATCTAATCAATTTGTGTAAGTTCAAACTAGATGTAGCCTATTTGTGCTTGTTAGGAACAGAAAGGTTGCCTAATGGAGGTAGGATTAGTCTTAAAATTGTATTTCCTCCCTCCTCATCACACATCACTCTTGCACCACTGTAACTCCATTTATTTAACTGAAGTTATTCCATATTTTCTATTATAAGTAAGGAAAACCTAGCCAAGAATTCCAGTCTCTTGCTTCCTTGGTTGGCAGGATTAGGGATGCTCTGGAAACCGTATATTGTGTTCCAGTAAGTGAGAAGTGTGGTAATATTGATTGCAGTTGTGAAGATGGAATAAATATGCAGAGGTTTCCCCTTTTTCCAAGGCAAGAGAGATTGTTAAACTCTATTGTATGCTACCTGTTGCAATTGAAAGAGCTGGAGCCTGCAAAAGAAGATGACCAATTCACATCGGTCTAGTTTGGATTGTGATGACTAAGATTTTATTTTGGAGCTGTGAAGTATATCTGGAAAACACCTCATTAAAATGATACTGTTATATGTATACCCTGAATTCAGGTTTTGTGTGTTCTATTAAAAAAAAGAAAAAAAGAGCTTGCATGAAACTTAAACGAAAATGAAAATAGTACTTGAAATATTCCCCTGCAGGGTTTGCTACTTCAGCATTGATGCGTTGTAATTGTGCATGAGAACTTGAGATGAAACAGCAATCAAAACAAAATAAAACCATTACTACTTTATTTTGATTGTCCAATTTAGTGAAGCGTAGGAAGTAATACACCTAAATGATGAAGAGTATAGTAGATTTCAAACACATTTTGATTAATCCAAAGCAATTTTAGTAATTTAACTACAGCAGTCTGAGGTTTCTGTGATCTCTGAGAGACTTTCCCAGCTTTATTTCCATATCTTTTCCTGTGAGCTGTTTCAATGGAATGTACTCTACTGCATGGAAGGGGCTACTGCTATTTTGCACAGAAAGATTGAAAGTACTCCTTTCATATCTCAATAGTACAAAATAGAGAACATATGGAAGACGATTGTTGTAAGTTGAGAAAAAATTAAGTGTTCGGCTACATAGTTGCCCAGTTTTTCATAAGCTTCATTTCAGCACTTTGAGTGGAGAGTGCACACGGATTTTAATAGGGGTATTTTTCTTAAGTGAAACTTAGCAAGTTACACTAATAAGTATTGTGACCTGTGGCGGATTAACAAATTTGGCGCCCCTAGGCCCTCAAAAAATTGCCAGTGGGGCCCCCCCCCAGCTCACTTCTGCTCCCTCATGGTAAGCCTGGGAGGGAGAGGGGAGAAGGGGAATTGTGGCGCTCGGGAGATGGCAGCGGTGGGGCGGAGGTGAGCTGGGGCGGGGAGCGGTTCCCGGCCGCCTTGGGTTACTCCCCGTACCTGCAGGCCCCAGCTCACCTCTGCTCTGCCTCCTCTGAGTGCCGCTACTTGCTTCTCCCTCCCTTCCAGCGCTTTCGTGCAGCAAGCCTGGGAGGGAGATGGAAGGAGGGAAGCACGGTGCGCCTGGAGGAGGAAGCGGGCCGGGGATTTGGGGAAGGGGTGGAGTTGGGGAGGGGTCGCAAGTGCCCCTGCAAATTTGCCACCCTAGCCTAGGCCTTGTTGCCCCAGGCGATAATACGCCGCTGATTGTGACTTCATTTTTATAGAAGATAAATAAACTATGATTTGGAGCCGGCTTATATTTAGTTTCTATTTCTGACTTGTATAAAGCTGTGGATTTAATATGCATATATTTTCCTGCCGTGACTTCTCTTCTGTGGGATGTGATGATGGACTTTCCGTTACTGGCCTTGCTTTCCACTGTGAACTTGTAAACATGAGCTTTCCCTTCCTTTTCATGATTATCAAGGGAAATGGTCTGTATAGATCTTAGGTAGAATCGAGAGGCAGGGTGATTTGAATAAAAGTTCTATGAAATCGACAAATGATGTCCCAATTTTCCTGGCTTCTCTTCCATTCTCTCCACCCTTTCCCTATTATCTTACTATTAAGTGTAACTTCATCAATTTCACATCCTCTGCCTCTTCCTCTCTCTCCTTTTTGACAAACCTGTAGAAGCTTGATTTAGATAACATCCAAAGTGGGAAGAAAGCGGAAGTGGAATTCACTTGTTCACAGCTAAATATCTATCTTTTGTTGGTGCTTGGAATCTTAAATTCTTAGCTAGGGCTCTAGAATATTGTGTGGGGATTTATCTTAGGTGTAATAGAATAATGCTTTTCATCTATGTCAAAATCTTTTTTGGATAACTTTCAGGATTGATTGATTTTAAATTGATTGAGCGACTTAAATTATCAGGCAGGAAACCTTGATTTGTAAATAATCAGTTTTAATCTTGTTTTGCATTTGTACATTTTTTCCCTAAAGAGAAGTTGATTCTCATTAGTTGGTAATTGTTAAAACCTGTTGATTTACAACTAAATATATTTACATACATGTGGTATTAATTTTTGCTAACCAGGAGGATATATTAAATCTGTACACATTTTTAAGCAATTATATAACTTAACAGACACTTAGCCAGGCTCTTATGTTGTATTTGTTTTAATATGTTAGAAAATGGTGAATAATGCATTTTTAAATTTGTAGATTAACTTTTTATTGTTGACTCATATCAAGCTCTATTTGGACGGAAACTGGAATTCATTTTAAATGCCCGAAACTGTTATGTTTTGATTAGTTAAATAAAATTACCTTAAATGTGCTGATACATAAGAAAAATGTATCAAAACATGTTTTCCATTTAAAATTGATTTTATTAAAGGTAGTAGCTTATTAAAGGTAGTTAGTGAGTTGAATTGATTTTGTCTGGTAACCCACCATATTCTTCAAGATTTTTGAACTAGTATATCTCATCCTTACATTAGTATTTTATTCATAGATTGTAAGAGGAGAAAACAAGCTTTCCTGCTTTTTCAGTTCCCAATCTGTTTCTTAACTTTGGCCTGATCTACACTACGAGTTTATTTTGAATTTAGCAGCATTAAACCAAATTAACCCTGCGCTCGTCCACACAACGAAGCCCTTTATTTCAATATAAAGGGCTCGTCATATCGATATCTGTACTTCTCCCCGATGAGGGGAGTAGCGCTGAAATCAGTATAGCCGTTTCAGATTAGGATTAGTGTGGCCGCAATTCGATGGTATTGGCTTCTGAGAGCTATCCCACAGTGCACCATTGTGACCGCTCTGGACAGCAATCTGAACTTGGATGCACTGTCCAGGTAGACAGGAAAAGCCCCGCGAACTTTTAATTTCATTTCCTGTTTGCCCAGCATGGAGCGCTGATCAGCACAGGTGACTATGCAATCCCAGAATCAAAAAAGAGCTTCAACATGGACCATACGGGAGATACTGAATCTGATCTCTGTATGGGGACATGAATTTTTATAGATTCATAGACCCTAAGACTGGAAGGGACCTCGAGAGGTCATCGAGTCCAGTCCCCTGCCCTCATGAAAGGACCAAATACTGTCTGGACAATCCCTGATAGACATTTATCTAACCTACTCTTAAATATCTCCAGAGATGGAGATTCCACAACCTCCCTAGGCAATTTATTCCAGCGTTTAACTACCCTGACAGTTAGGAACTTTTTCCTAATGTCCAACCTAAATCTCCCTTGCTGCGGTTTAAGCCCGTTGCTTCTTGCTCTATCCTTAGAGGCTAAGGTGAACAAGTTTTCTCCCTCCTCCTGATGACACCCTTTTAGATACCTGAAAACTGCTATCATGTCCTCTCAGTCTTCTCTTTTCCAAACTAAAGAAACCCAACTCTTTCAGCCTTCCTTCGTAGGTCATGTTGTCAAGACCTTTAATCATTCTTGTTGCTCTTCTGTGGACCCTCTCCAGTTTCTCCACATCTTTCTTGAAATGCGGTGTCCAGAACTGCACAGAATATTCCAGTTGAGGCCTAACCAGCGCAGAGTAGAGCGGAAGAATGACTTCTTGTGTCTTGCTCACAACACACCTGTTAATGCATCCCAGAATCACGTTTGCTTTTTTTGCAACAGCATCACACTGTTGACTCATATTTAGCTTGTGGTTCACTATAACCCCTAGATCCCTTTCTGCTGTACTCCCTCCTAGACAGTCTCTTCCCATTCTGTATGTGTGAAACTGATTGTCCCTTCCTAATTGGAGCACTTTGCATTTGTCTTTATTAAACTTCATCCGGTTTACCTCAGACCATTTCTCCAATTTGTCCGGATCATTTTGAATTATGACCTTGTCCTCCAAAGCAGTTGCAATCCCTCCAAGTTTGGTATCATCTGCAAACTTAATAAGCATACTTTCTATGCCTACATCTAAGTCGTTGATGAAGATGTTGAACAGAGCCGGTCCCAAAACAGACCCCTGCGGAATTCCACTTGTTGTACCTTTCCAGCAATATTGGGAACCATTAATAACTACACTCTGAGTATGGTTATCCAGCCAGTTATGCACCCACCTTATAATAGCCCCATCTAAACTGTATTTGCCTAGTTTATCGATAAGAATATCATGCAAGACCATATCAAATGCCTCACTAAAGTCTAGGTATACCACATCCACCGCTTCTCCCTTATCCACAAGACTTGTTATCTTATCAAAGAAAGCTATCAGATTGGTTTAACACAATTTGTTCTTTACAAATCCATGCTGGCTATTCCCTATCACCTTACCACCTTCCAAGTGTTTGCAGATGATTTCTTTAATTACTTGCTCCATTATCTTCCCTGGCACAGAAGTTAAACTAACTGGTCTGTAGTTTCCTGGGTTGTTTTTATTTCCCTTTTTATAGATGGGCACTATATTTGCCCTTTTCCAGTCTTCTGGAATCTCTCCTGTCTCCCATGATTTTCCAAAGATAATAGCTAGAGGCTCAGATACCTCCTCTATTAGCCCCGTTCCAATAGATGAAATGCCAAAACATTTGAAAAAAATCTCCAAGGCTATGATGGACAGAGGCCACAACAGGGACTCAACACAGTGCTGAAACTTAAGGAGCTGAGACAAGCGTACCAGAAAGCCAAAGAATGAAATGGACACCCATGGAGGGAGGGGCGACTGATGACTGTAGCTATCTCACAGTTCCCGCACTCTCAGAAAACCATTTGAATTCTTGGCTGAGCTCCCAAAGCCTGAAGGGTCAAAAACATTGTCGCGGGTGGTTCAGGGTATATGTCGTCGACCCCCCCCCCCATCCCCTGTGAAAGCAAAGGGAAAAAAATCCTTTCTCACCTTTTTTCAATGTCACCGTATGTCTACTGGATGCTGCTGGCAAACGTGGTGCTGCAGCACTACAGAGCAGCATCCACTTCCCTTGCCTTATGGATGGCAGATGGTACAGTATGACTGATATCCATCATCGTCATCCTGTGAGTGCTCCTGGCTAGCCTCGGCGAGGCTGACCTGGGTGCCTGGGCAAAAATGGGAATGGCTCCCAGATCATTCTCTTCTTTATGCTTTGTCTAATGGAAATTCAGTCTTGCCTGGAATATCCTAGCAGCTGGATGCTGTCCTCCCTGCCCCCCTTTGATCTCTGCTTGCAGAGGCAATAAAGTCAGTGTTGTTTCAAATTCATGCATTCTTTATTTCTTCATCACACAAATGGGGGAATAACTGCCACGGTAGCTCAGGAGGGGTGGAGGAGGAGGGAAGCAACGGGTGGGATTGTTGCAGGGGCATCCCCTAGAATGGCATGCAGCTCATCATTTCTGTGGGATGTCTGGGGCTCTGACCTGGAGCGGCCGTTTGCCTCCTAGTTCTTTAGCAGGCTTGCCTGATAGTCTACGCAGGACTGACTCTCCCTTTAGACAAAACTTAAAGAAGAGAATGACCTGGGGAGTCATTCCAATTTTTGTCCATGCGCCCCTGGCCGACCTCACCGAGGCCGGCCAGGAACACCCATGATAGCAGCAGACGGTAAAGTATGGCTGGTAACTGTCTTTGCTAACTTGCAAAAGGCAAGGGGATGCTGCTGTGTAGCACTGCAGTACTGTGTCTGTTAGCAACATCCAGTAGAAATATGGTGACAGTGAAAAAAGTCTGAACGGGCTCCATGGTTGCCGTGCTATGGCATCTGCCCAGGCAATCCAGGGAAAAGGATGCGAAATGATTGTCTTCCATTGCTTTCACGGAGGGAGGATTGACTGACGACATTTACCCAGAATCACTCGCGACACTGTTTTTGCCCCATAATGCATTGGGATCTCAACCCAGAATTCCAGTGGGTGGGGGAAACTGCGGGAACTATGGGATAGCTAACCACAGTGCAACGCTCCAGAAATCGACGCTAGCCTCGATACATGGACGCACACCACCGAATTAATGTGCTTAGTGTGGCCGCATGCACTCGACTTTATACAAGCTGTTTCCAAAAATCAGCTGTTTCTGTAAAATTGGAATAATCCCATAGTGTAGACATACCCTTTGAATGAACTAGTAATTGAACTGAACTAGTTGAATAAACTGAAATGAAGTTTCGTAAGGGATTTCTCATTGAGCTGTGAAATGTTCAGGGAAGCTTGCAGGACACTTCCTTGTAAATTACAAGTTTTTGCAAGGCCAAGCTCTCCAGCATTTGTGTTTGCCACATCTTAATTCTCAAGTAAATTAAAATGTTCTATACAAATGTTTTGAGGGTATGCATCAGACTGCTTTCTTAAAGTATGGTATACACACCTTTTCTGCAAAACCCCTTTCTTGTTCTCCCTCCCACTGATCCTGAAGCAAAGGATTCATCTTGCTCTTTGCCACTTTTCCTTGGAAACCGAACATAGGTGTGGAAAGGTGGCTTTTTAAAATGTGGCACAGGGACATTTCACTGGGGAAAATGGGTTATTTCAGTCTCAATCCCTAGTTACTCTGAAAGTATTTTTTACATTTGGTAACTTTATTTTTTTTTAATTGTAGCTCTGCCTTTGACAGAAAAACTGGGCTGCGAGTGGCTGTGAAGAAGCTGTCCAGACCATTTCAGTCCATCATCCACGCCAAAAGGACCTACAGAGAACTACGGCTACTTAAACATATGAAACATGAAAATGTAAGTTCTAGGAGATGCCCAGAGACATGCAATGTTTGGGAAATTGAATATTCATAGCTGTGAAAAGCTCGATCAAATTCAAACAACCTAATGATAGGTAAAACTGAACCTCCAGCATGATTACATTAAAAGTCTTGTACTATAGGAATTTAAGTATCAATTAAAATGTTTTTTAGTACTTTGAGAAGGTGACAGAAGTAAGTTAGAAGAATGGGTACTTTTTTATAGCATAAAATTGGTTAATGTTAGGGCTGTCAAGATTTTAAAAAATAATCATGATTAATCACACTGTTAATAATAATAGAATAGCATTTATTTAAATTTCTGGATGTTTTTACATTTTCAGATATATTGATTTCAATTACAACACAGAATACAAAGTATAAAGTGAGCACTTCATATTTATTTTTTATTACAAATATTTGCACTATAAAAAACAAAAGAAATATTTTTCAATTCACCTAATACAAGTACTGTAGTGAAATCTCTTTATTATGAAAGTTGGGCTTACAAATGTAGAATTATATACAAAAAATAACTGCATTCAAAAATAAAACAATGTAAAACTTTAGAGCCTACAAGTCCACTTAGTCCTACTTCTTGTTCAGCCAATCGCTCAGACAAACAAGTTTGTTTACATTTTCAGAAGATAATGCTGCCTACTTCTTGTTTACAGTGTCACCTAAAAGTCAGAACAGGCATTTGCATGGCACTGTTGTAGCCAGCGTCGCAAGATATTTATGTGCCAGATGTGCTAAAGATTCAGATGTCCCTTCATGCTTCAACCACCATTCTAGAGGATATGCATCCATGCTGATGATACTGGGGTTCTGCTCAATAACGATCCAAAGCAATGTGGACTGACGTTCGTTTTCATCCTCTGAGTCAGATGGCACCATCAGAAGGTTGATTTTCTTTTTTGGTGGTTCAGGTTCTGTAGTTTCCGCATTGGAGTATTGCTCTTTTAAGACTTCTGCAAGCATGCTCCACACCTTGTCCCTCTCAGATTTTGGAAGGCACTTCAGATTCTTAAACCTTGGGTCTAGTGCTGTAGCTATCTTTAGAAATCTCACATTAGTACTTTCTTTGCATTTGTCAGATCTGCACTGAAAGTGTTCTTTAAACAAATAACATTTGCTCGGTCATCATAGGACATTGCTATAACATAAAATATATGGCAGAATGCAAGTGAAACAGACCAGGAGACATACAATTCTCCCCCAAGGAGTTCAATGACAAATTTAATTAACGCATTATTTTTTTAATAAGCGTCATCAGCATGGAAGCATGTTCTCTGGAATGGTGGCTGAAACAAGAAGGGGCATACGAATGTTCAGCATATCTGGCACATAAATACCTCGCAGTGACTGCTACAAAAGTGCCATGCAAACACCTGTTCTCACTCTCAGGTGACACGGTAAATAAGAAGCAGGCAGCATTATCTCCTGTAAATGTAGACAAACTTGTTTGTCTTGGCGATTGGCTGAACAAGAAGTAGGACTCAGTGGACTTGCAGGCTGTAAAGTTTTACAATGTTTTGTTTTTGAATGTAGTTATTTAACAAAAAAAATCCAACATTTGTAAATTGCACTTTCACGATAGCGATTGCACTACAGTACTTGTATGAGGTGAATTTAAAAATACTTTCTTTTATCATTTTTGTAGTACAAATATTTGTAATCAGAATAATAATATAAAGTGAGCACTGTACACTTTATATTCTTTGTTACTGAAATAAATATATTTGAAAATGTAGAAAACATCCAAAAATATGTAATAAAGTTTCGGTTGGTATTTTGTTGCTTAACAGTGTGATTAAACTGTGATTAATCATTATTAACTTTTTTTAATTGCGGATTAACTCAAAAAAATTAATCACATGAGTGCTATGATTAATCCAACATCCCTAGTTAAGATCTGCTACTGGTCGGTCGGTCGGTCTGTCTGTCTGTCTTTGTTTCTGATTTGCAGGATGTTTTGTAGGTGTTGGGAAGGAGGACTGAGGGAAAAGGCAATGGGGTGTAAATGCTTTTGAAAGTGACCAAACCTCCTTAGACTAACCTGAAAACATAAGATGGGAGAAGTGCCTGATTATTAAACACACGACTGTTGCATACTTGTTTTTATAGTTGATTTTGGGTGTTAAGTATATTTTACTGGGCTTATAGAAGATCCTTAATAGTACTAAATTGGTCTAGTTTCCTGTAACTCCATGAAAGTGTAACTGTTAAAAGGGTATTTTGAGAGAACTAACCTTCAGTGATGAAGCAAGGCTTGCAATGTAACTATTTCATAGTAAAGCCTCAATTTGATTCACAGTATGTTATGGTAATATACACAGGTATTAAGATGAGCCTAATTGATTTAGTGCTCTGTCTGTTCCTCTTTGACATTTTGTGCTTTTAACACGTCTTATTGCTTCCTCTGTCCATCTCCCACTTTCATCCCTGTGCCTCTTGTCACGCTGTGCCTTCTGTGGAGAATTTCTGTCTGTGCCAGACATCTATCCTTCTTTCGGATCCCTTCTTAGAACACAGTATGAATCATCCTAATAGTGCAGCATATATCGATTATAAAAAGAAAAATATTTGCACCAATATGTGATAAATTTATCTGTCCTGGTCATTGGTGATCTGCCCCTTTTTGTTTAAATGCTATGTATGTAGAATTGTGATTATAAGTGCCTTTTGACAGAGACATTGTCTTAGGCCAGGTCTACATTACACACTTACTTTGGTATAACTACGTCACTCAGTGGTGTGAAAAAATCCACACCCCTGAGCCATCAAGTTATACCAACCTTAACTCCCCATGTAGACCGTGCTGTGTCTGCATGAGAACTTCTCCTGCTACTGCCTCTTGCAGAGGTAGTTACTAAGCGGTAACATTTTACTATGCTCAATGCATTGAGTTGTTAAACAGTAAAATGTACATTATTTTCGGAGTTATTAAACTGATGGGAGAGCTCTCTGCTGTCACTTTAGAGAGTCTTAACCAGAAGCACTACAGAGACACAGCCATGCTAATGCATTTTTCAAAGGATATTAGGGTTGCAAGAAACGTCTGATACAGGGGTTGGCAACTGTTCAGAAGTCGTGTGCCGAGTCTTCATTTATTCACTCTGATTTAAGGTTTCGCGTGCCAGTAATACATTTTAACATTTTTGGAAGGTCTCTATGTATGTCTGTAATATATAACTAAACTATTGTTGTATGTAAAGTAAATAAGGTTTTTAAAACGTTTAAGAAGCTTCATTTAAAATTAAATTAAAATGCAGAGGCCCCTGGACCTGAATGCCACTGAAAATCAGCTCACGTGCCACCTTCAGCATGTGTGCCATAGGTTGCCTACCCCTACTCTGATATTACCTGATCCATTCTCCCAGAGGACCAACTTTCAGGCTTCTTGCATAACACAAGAAATTGGAGAGGATAGAAACACTGCTATTTAGTTTCTTTATAAAGCCTGAAAGTTGGTCCTCTCTGAGGGTGGATCAGGTAACATCAGAGGTTTCTTGCAACCCTAATATCCTTTGAAAAATGCTTTCCAGTTTCTGTAATATAACTTCTGTGCATAGGATGCAGCAAGTCTTAGCAAGTAAAATAAGATTTTTCTGGGAGGTTAAATGTAAACAATAATCCCAATCTGTGTTGAACTTCAAATGCGGCTTGTCTTAATACTTTCACTTGTGCAGTATCATGTAAACCTTTCTTTTCTCATCAACTTATGCCATGAACTCCTCCAAAAAGTAAGAGAATGAATACAATTCTGACTTGTTCAGAATACATCCTTGGCATCCTGGGAGAGTGTGAGTGTGTGTGTGTGTGTGTATATGTATATGTATATGTGTGTGTGTGTGTGTGTGTGTGTGTATATATATATATATATAACTTCTATATTACCCTAGGACAAGGTCTGGTTTTGGGTGAACAATTCTCATTCACTGCAGCATAAAGGCACCAGCACATCAGTGCCATATGCTATTTTGAGGCAGCAAAATCACATGGCTGAACGTTCTCCAGTTCTTTGTACAGCTGTCAAAATGTTAAGAGGGAGACTTCTAACTTACATTTTATATGAGCTTTAGGTTGACAATAAGAAAATTCCTGAAATTTTGGCAGTGAGCTGATCCTAACCCGCTTCCAGTGTCTTTATCTAGTGAGGCAATAACATCCCAAAATAACTTAATTCATGGATTCTCTTGGGCATTTTGACTGGAATTTCTCGTGTTATTTTTCATTCCAGTGTATGTAGTTGGCTACCAGCCACGTCAGTCAGCTGCCAGTATCGCCAATGATTCTGACACTTCAGCAGTCCTTCTTGACAGTGTTAGTGTTGCTAACTTAAGTGGAACTTTTAAAACACCTGCATATTATGAAGAATATTCCCCAACAAGACCTGCTTCATGCCATGGTGAAGGTAGAGCTCTAGTGTTGATGGTATTACCCTAATAGATATACCTACCAAGTTTCTCTTTAATCTTTTCGGGCTGCTTTTTTCTTCTCAAAATTGCTGTGGGCTGCCGTGGAAACCTTCCTTCAGGATAAACATTTTATTTAACTAGTTCTGGGCAGCAGTCGCACATTGGGCTGAGTTAGTAGGAGTAAGCTGTGGAAATTAGAGTAGAGATTTTATCACTGATGTTTATCATCATGTACTGTTGCTTTTGCTCTCCCAATTCTCTTGTTTCACTGCAGTCTTCATCTACTTTCTGAGTCTTTCTCATTCTAACCCCTGTGCCTGGAATAATCTCCCTGTTCCAATCTTGCAAGCACCTTCTTTCTCCTATAAATCTCTTAAAATACATTTCTTCAAGCAATTCCTCCTTCCTTATCAGTAATCACAATATCATTCCTCCTCTGAACTATTGTCCTGCCTTGTCTCAAGATTTTAAACTCTTGAGTAGGAAATAAATGTCTTATGTTGGTAAAGCACATCAAATGTCTAATGCTATATAGATTGACTTGAATTCTCAGAAAATCCATTATGTACTCAGTAGTGCTGTAATTTTGAGAATATGTTGCATGCCTCATACATAAAAGTGGTTGAAGTGTAAAACTGAACTCAGTTTTAACCGCTGAACCTGAAGTGGCATATTAAGTGTTCTAAAATGGAATTAGAAATCAATATTTTGGTAATTTTGTGTCTCAGATTAATCTGTGAAATATTTTACAAAGTGAAATGCATGTGGGCACCATGATAGTACTTATATGCTCTGATAGGATTTTGGTTGTCTTTGAGGTTGTTTGTGAAGGGTTCCATAATTGGAAGCAGGATTGTAGGATAATAGTGTTTCTAAACAGACAGTATGTGAGGGCACAGTCATTGACTTATATCCCTTATAGGAAAAGCTGCTTCCACTGAGCATCTGCTATGAAATACCTCTGCTGCTACAAATAACAGGGTATATAATTGGGCATCAGAGCATCTTGGACTGTGCTTTGTTCTTTGACCAGTCTCTGTACACACAGTCCACTGTCAGGCTGTGGCTCTGAATGTAGTGGTGATTACATTTCCTTAGAATTGCATTAATGATACACTGCAGAAGGAGTGTATTTAAGTGTTGTAGATAATGGGTGGGTATAACTTCTCTGATGGAAGATAAGGGTAGACTGTAACTTGTCACATTAAAATGTGCAGATTCAAAGTGATATGGTCAAAAGGAAAGTTGGAATGGAAAAGGCAAATTCTATCATCTTGTGCTAAACTGGGGGCTGATTCAGTGATTTGGCAGACTAATTCATACCAAAGGTGAAAATATCCACTGAAGAAACCTTACAAGTGTGTGATGACTTTTGTAGTTCTTGCTTCCTTGCACTGTTCAGGGGATGAATTGGCTGTTCTCTTCTCTTCCTGAAAATGAAATAACATAGTTAATGTGAACAGAGCATGGGAACAAGTCTATCTAATGTATTTATTGTATAGTAGAAGTTGAATAATCTTTGGGATTCAGCATAGGAAGTTCAGATTGTGACTTGTTCCATTTATTCTCTAAATATGTCCTTTCCAAAAGCATAATCTTGGCTCCTCAAAACTTGTGCCCTTGAAACCATCTGCTTAAAGTTGACTTGGCCAAATTCTGCCTTTGTAAGTGGAAGAACTAAATTCCACCTTTAGTTACACATGTACTCTTAAACTTCATTGGAGTTGCAGGGGTGTGAATGTAGACAGAACTCAGCAGATGTCTGTGGGAGAAAAGAGAAACTGAACTAAAATTACTAAGAGTCCTGTGGCACCTTATAGACTAACAGAAGTTTTGGAGCATGAGCTTTCCTGGGTGAATACCCACTTCGTCGGATGCATGTAGTGGAAATTTCCAGGGCAGGTATATATATGCAAGCAAGAAGCAGGGTGGAGATAACTTGCCTGCCCCTGGAAATTTCCACTACATGCATCCGACGAAGTGGGTATTCACCCACGAAAGCTCATGCTCCAAAATGTCCGTTAGTCTATAAGGTGCCACAAGATTCTTAGTCTGGATCTGTAAAAGCAGCAAACACGCCTACCCCTCTGATACTGAACTAAAATTGGAGAAATACCTAGTGGAACACCTTCCCTTTATCAGATATGCTTTTAAAAAATCTGCTTGTTGAGAGGGGAAGTATAAACAAACTGGGAAAAATTAGAGCAACCTTAAAACCCCATCAAATTAATTTACCTTCTAGTGCAGCAGTTCTCAAACTGTGGGTCGGGACCTCAAAGTGGGTCACGACCCCCTTTGAAAGGGGTCCCCAGGGCTGGCTTAGACTTGCTGGGGCCTGGGGGCGAAGCCAAAGCTCAAGGGCTTCAGGACTCAGGTTGCAGGTCCCCTGCTTGGGGATGAAGCCCTTGAGCTTCAGCTTTGGACCCCCCTCCCCAGAGCTGTGGGGCTTGGGCTTTGGCTCCCTACCTGGGCAGTGGGGCTTGGGCAGGCTCAGGCTTTGGTCCCCCTCTTGGGGTTGCAAAGTAATTTTTGTTGTTAGAAGGGGATCATGGTACAGTGAAGTTTGAGAACCCCTGCTCTTGTGTATCTGAGAGCTGTTAGTCTTATGACCCTGTAAATAGATATTTTTTTCAGGAAGTAATGCAAGTGTACTTCTTCACTCTGCATTTAGGGGAATGAGGATTTTTGATAAGTAAAAATTCAAAGGTGAGGATGGAGGTTGCATAGGTAGGAAAGGTACAAGTGAGGGTATGAATCTGAGCTGTTCTTGCAAACTGGCTCCACCATGAACATACTAGAAAGTAAGTTCTTTTCAAGCCAAGTTAGACCTCGTAAAAGAAAATTAAAACAAATAGTAAAATGTTCTTTAGCTCTATAAATGAAAAGAAAACAAGGAAAGAGGAAGTGGGGCTACTTTGCAGTGAAGATGGGGCCGAGATTAAAGATAATTTAGGTATATCTCAAAACCTAAATGAATACTTTGCCTCAATTTTCAACAGGGTGGATACAAATCAATGATTAAAATAAAATAAAATAAAAAAATCTGATTTTTTTTGTTAGTTTTTTTCCTCAAAAAGCATTTTATCTAAAGATAGTTTTAATTAAGATACATTATAGCTCAAAGATATCTCATCATGGAATAGGGATTATAAATTCTAATTCTATAGTATGAGACAATATATTCATGTAACATTAAAAAAATTTTTGTAAATGAATTCCAATAGTTCATGTATTAAGGACCCAATCTTATGGGGTTCCAGGGGCTTCTGTATAGATTATTTAGGTTAATCTTTCTATCTACCCAATGGGATTCAGTGCTCAGTCTAGAGAAGATACCATCAGAGATGCTTAGTTTTGCAGTTCTCAAACTGTGGATTTGTGTCTCCAGAGATAACATGCTTGTTAACAGCAAAACAAATTTTAAACAGAGGTGAGAAATAACAGACCTCAACCCTATTGTCTCTGTGCAAATTTGTGTACCTTACCTCTCTCTAAAAGTGCAAAGTTTAAAAAAGTTAAATTAATAGAAGATTGTTGTAGGTGGAATATATCTGGACAAGGAGAAGTCTGGAGATAAATATGAGAAGGAAGGGACAGACAGTAGAAACAAAAGTGAAACTGTTTGAGCAGCAAGTCTTGAGGTCTTTCTGAGTGTAGCCTTCATTGATTTGAGATCTTCCATACCATGCTCTCATTAGATGGGAAAACTTATAATGACAGCATGTCCGAAAAGAGACCCAGTTTGGGAATAAGAACCATTCAAGAAATATATGTTTGCTGATGATGTTTTAAAGAAAGTCACACCAGTTAACTGGTGGAAATCGCTTAAGCACTTGGATTCAGAGACTGTTAAAGTGATAATCTCACTTTTAACAGCAGTAGTTTCTTCTGCCAGTATAGAAAGAATATTTCCTTCCTTTAGACTAATTCATTCCAAACTGAGAAATTGTTTGGGACCTGAAGAAGCAGGAAAGCTTGTTTTTCTTTTCCAAATTATGAACAAACAGGAAAATGAAGGTGAAGACGACTGAGCTGCTGAAGCCAATATTTTAAGTTTCTCATGATGACCTGGCTGACATAGTCAATTTAATTTTTTTTTTAATTTCATTTAACTATTTTGGTTAAAAACAATTAACAAAAACAAACTTGATTTAAAAAAACTTGAATATTTAACTAAATTCTAAAATTCTTATGCTTGTTTTGTTAAAATATTATATGTTTGCTGTTGAAGAAAAAAATCCAAAATACATAACGTTTTAGTTAAATAAAACAATTTAAATGTCTGTCTGGTAATGTTCTCCTAATACAGCATGGCAACAAAATCCTCCAGATATTAATGATTAACCTGTTGAATTAGAGATAGTTCGCCTCCGAATGACTTAATAAATATCTTTTTCGAAGACCTTTGGTAAATGAAATAACCAAACAATCATCCATTTTCTGATATAGTGGTAAAACTAATCTGAAAAGTTTTCAAAATAAATCACTTAAAAATGTATTGTGTGTACCTTCTAAAAATGAAACCTATGTCTATCTCTGAGTTGTGAAGAATATATATTAAGGTTATAACAACCAACAAGAATGCACTTTTATGTAGAAATCCATGATTACATCGAGTCTTCCTGGTTTTCAATAAGGATGATGATGTAGAATATGGAGACAAAGGCAGGAAGGCGAATGGGAATGGGTGTATGATAATTAGACATTACCACATCTAAGGTGGAAGCAAAATTCAGAGCTTAATATATTCAAGTCAGGGGAACCTGAGAATCTCCATCCCAGAATACAGAAAGCATAGGTACAATGACAAGTATTTTTAATAAATCTGTCAAATTGAGTTTGGTGCTGCATGACTGGAGAATAGCAAATGTGCGGTACTTCTATTTAAGAAAGTGGATGAGAGGGAGTGAACCAAGCAACTACAGATCTGTTAATCTGACCTCAATAATATGAAAGACTTTTTTGAACAAATTTTGAAGAAAAGAATATAGTGCTAAACTAAATTCTCATCTTTCTTTGATGAGAACTGATTCTCTAAACAAGGGAAATGCAGTAAATCTAATCCAGAGGTGGGAAAACTATAGCCCGGGGGCTGCATCCGGCCCTTGAGCTCCCGCCGGGAAGCTGGGTCCAGGACTCCAGCCAGAGAGTGGGGTTGGGGGCTTGCCCCACTCTGCGCCTGCCCTGGCTCTGTGCGGCTCCTGGAAGGAGCTGCATGTCTTTCCTCCAGCTCCTACATGTAGGGGCAGCCTGGGGGCTCCGCATGCTACCCCTGTCCCAAGTGTTGCCCCCCCAGCTCCCATTGGCTTGGAAACAAGGCCAATTGGAGCTGCAGGGAGAGCGCTTGTGGATGGGGCAGCATGCAGAGCCACGTGGCCGTGCCTCCGCATAGGAGCTGGAGGGGGAACATGCCGCTGCTGCTTCCAGGAGCTGCTTGAGGTAAATGCCGCCTGAAGCCTGGACCCCAACCCCTTCCTGCACTCCAACCCCCTGCCTCAGCCCTGATCCCCCTCCTGCCCTCCAAACCCCTCAGGCCCAGCTGGGGACCCTCTTGCACCCTCAACCCCTCATACCCAGCCCCACCCCTGCACACCACACCACTTCCCCAGCCTGGAGCCCCCTTCCTGCACCCTGAATTCCTAGTTTCTGGCCCCATCCCAGAGCCTGCACCCACAGCCGGAGCACTCACCCCCTTCCAAACCCCAATTTCTTGAGCATTCATGGCTCACCATACAATTTCCATACTCAGATGTGGCCCTCGGGTTAAAAAGTTTGCCCACCCCGATCTAATCTATCTGGACTCCAGTAAAGTGTTTGATACAGTGCGACATGGGAAATTTGCATCCCTCAGCAAGGGTTGCCTGATTCCCTCATGGGGTTACACAATGCCCTCCCTTAAGCAATGGAATGGCTAAGACATTTAGATTTACACACTTGACTTGAACATCTATGTAAATGCAATCACAATAAACAAAAGGCATTTAGTTAAACTGGAGAATATGGCAATTAGTACAAGGATTGTAAGGTGAGTAAGGAACTGGTTCAAAGGGAGACGACAACAGGTTGTGCTGAAAGGGGAGCTGTTGGACTGGAGGGAGGTTATTAATGGAGTTCCTCAGGGACTGGTCTTGTTTAATATTTTTATTACTGATCTTGGCTCAGAAAGTAGGAGTGCGCTAATGAAATTTGCTGATGACCTAAAGTTAGGAGGCATTGTCAACACAGAGGAGGACTGGAATACGACAAGAACTGACCACCTTGAGGGTGGAGTAATAAAAATGGGAAGAAAGTGAATAGTACAAAGTGCAAATTCATGCTCTTACCGACTAAGAAGAAGATTTCCATTATAAGCTGAGGGCTCGTTGTTGGAAATGCCAAAGGAGGCTAAAGACCTGAGTCACAGAATGAATGAGCCACCAGTGTGGTACAGCCCTGAAAAAGCAAATGAGATTCTGGGCTGCATTGGGAGAGGTATATCCAATAAAGGTAGAGAAGTATTAATAGAAAGCACTGGTAAGACCACCTCTATAATAACTAGGTATAGTTCTGGTCATCATAGTACCAAACCTGATTTGATAGATTTATTAAAAATACTGGAATAGATGCAGAGAAGGGCTACTGGGATGATCAGGGGAATAGAGAAGAGACTAAAACAGCTTGGTTGTGTTTAGACTAGCAAAGTGAAGGGTCCCAGGGGATCTGCTTGCACTCAATAAATACGCCAGGGAGGGAAAAGAGCTATTTAAGAAAAAGGACAATATTGCCACAAAAACAAATGGATATAAACTGACCATGAGTAAATCTAGGCTGGAAATTAGAAGAAGGTTTCTACCCATTGCAGAAGTGAGGTTCTGGAATAACCTCCCAAAAGGAGGAATGGGGGCAAGAAACCTGATTGATTTCAAGATGGAGCTTGATATATTTATGAAAGGCATTATATGATGTGATGTCCCCAGCTATCACAGGCAAAGAATCAATGTCCTGGAAGATTTCTTCCATTTGCATCTTATGTTTGTTTTTGATTGCAGAGCCCAGAATTTTGCTAGGCACCTTAAAAAGGAATGGAATCTCTACTGCAAAGCTTACAATCTAATCAGATGTATGGCCAGGACTCTAGCTTCCTATCTTGATGTGTGTCTTTTTCTCAACCACCTTGTTTCATAGCCAAACTTTTTTGCTGGTCACTCAAGTAGTGTGTAGCTGCAGGGTTTCCTAAAACATATTCTATCCTGTACTGGATCTCACCACAAAATCATTGCGATATTTCGTTTTGTAACCTATCTAACTAGGATTGACACCTTTGTCCTTCTGCGTTCATCAGTTGCACGGGTTTGTATTGCCTCTCAGGTCATAGACTCATAGACTCTAGGGCTGGAAGGGACCTTGAGAGGTCATCGAGTCCAGTCCCCTGCCCTCATGGCAGGACCAAATACTGTCTAGACCATCCCTAATAGACATTTATCTAACCTACTCTTAAATATCTCCAGAGATGGAGATTCCACAACTTCCCTAGGCAATCTATTCCAGTGTTTAACTACCCTGACAGTTACGAACTTTTTCCTAATGTCCAACCTAAATCTCCCTTGCTGCAGTTTAAGCCCAGTATCTTCCCTGGGAAAGGAGGTATTTAGACCTGTTAACTAAAACTTTGTGTTCACTCAATTTGATTTCCTTCTCTATTGACATCTAGAAAATGGAGAGTCATTGTGTTAAGGGTAAAGAACTTCTGTATTAAAATTCTTGTGTACCCCATAGATCAGAATGAAGACTGGAATGAAGAATATTTGAAAAATTCTCTGTGACTTGGATTATTTTATTTAACAAAAAAACTAACTAGACCCTGTTTTATACATTTTCAAAATAGATAAAAATCCAAAAAACCCCACCATTCTTTGTTGTTTTTGTCTGAATATAATCAGGCATTATAATAAAACATCATAGAGTTATAAAGCCAAGCATTAACAAATAGTTAACAAAGGATAATGAAAACACAGACAGGTATAGACTCTTGCAATATCTGATGTATAGTTTTTCAACAATATGGTCTTGGTTTCTGGCATCTTAAATTTGTTTTGGTTCAATATATTATTTAAATTATTTCCACCAATAACTTAATTTAGTAGGAAAGAATTACTACTTCTCAATCCA
Organism: Gopherus evgoodei; assembly: GCF_007399415.2. Taxonomy (NCBI): domain Eukaryota; kingdom Metazoa; phylum Chordata; order Testudines; family Testudinidae; genus Gopherus; species Gopherus evgoodei. The sequence continues at coordinate 137,121,965 of NC_044325.1, read as the reverse complement.
GTTAATTCTGATTTTAAAACCTCAATTGTATGCTTTCTCTACTGTGCTGTCTTTTAAAAGCATTTTGTTTTGTAATTAGACTTTCAGTTTTCCACTGCTTTCTTTTCCTCCTCCCTAATAGATTATCCAGTATTTCATGTAGCATTTTTAACTTGCATAACGCTTTCAAAAAATGAAGCTGGGAGCTTACATTCATAACTTTGCCAGACACTAAAAATCATGGACTATATAGAGACATTAGATTTATGGCTTATTACAAAAATCTGTAACCCACTAACAACCTTCCCTCCCACCAGCTGCTTTTCCTTTCTCCTTTCCTCCCTGTGACTGGGGGTAGGGGGGAATTGCCAACTTCACCTTGAATGGTCCCTTGCAGTATGCGTCGGCTACTTATGCTAAACAATCTGTTCCACCTTGTATTTACCAGTGACACTCTGAGTACCTTTCCTAGACCTGAAGAAGAGCTCTGTGTAAGCTTGAAAGCTTGTCTCTCTCGCCAACAGAAGTTGGTCCAATCAAAGATATTACCTCACCCACCTTGTCTTCTAATATCCCGGGACCAACGTGGCTACAACAACACTGAATATAGCATTTGTGTCAAGTGGTAATATCAAGTTGCCTTACTTGATTTTTTCACCTTTCCCTATTTGATTCTTTGGATGGTTGGGGTAAAAATGGCAACCATATGTATTAAAACTGGAAATTTTTTCCCCACAAGAACATAAGCTGTATTCAGGATCAAGAAAAGTAATTTCTTCCATCCTCCCCTGGCCTCTTGATGTGTTTGGAAGAAAAAAGTGAGATGGAGTGAATCTTTTCTACTCCAGTACAGGAACTAACCACTTATGAAGTAGATCAGATTATATTACAAAATATATTTCAGTTTTCTCATTTTTTGCCTTTTTTTCTTTATAGGTGATTGGTCTGTTGGATGTGTTCACACCTGCTAAGTCACTGGAAGAATTCAATGATGTGTAGGTAACATCTTTGAAAACTGCAGCCCAAGCATATATGATTATAGAAATGTAGGGCTGGAATGAACTTTGAGAAGTCTAATCCAGTCCCTAAACTGTGGGTATACCATCACTGACAGGTGTTTGTCCAACCTGTTTTTAAAAACCTCCAATGATAGGGATTCCACAGCAAGTTTTTCCTAATATCTAACCTAAATCTTCCTTGCTTCAAATTAAGCCCATTACTACTTGTTGTACCTTTAGTGGACGTAGAGAACAATTGATCACTGTGCTCTTTATAACAACCCTTAACATATTTGAAGACTGTTGCATCTTCCCCTGCTTCTCTTCTGTGTCTCTCCTGCTTTCCCCTCCTTCCCTCCCATAAGCTAGCACTACTATAGTAGTTTATGGGGGGGAAGGAGGAGAAAGCTACTATAATAGTGCTAGCTACCCTTGGTACGTGGTTGAAATTTGGAAGGATTATGAGAATTATAGTTAAATTTTGTTTTAGAATTACAGGTCTTTTCTGTCGCTAATTTCTTATTGATCATCTCATCCTTCCTCCTGCCAGTGTAGGATTGTTCCCTATAGTGCTTTTGCTAGTACCTTGTCTAGTCTAAAACCTCTGAACTTCTACTACATCGCATGTGAGATTATTTCAAGGCCTAATCATTCTCCTTGTCCAGAAACTCTCACTTCTAATGATATCTCCTTGTTGTGCCATAAACAGCTCCTTCCCTGTTTTATATTTACACCCTTCAAGTACTAGTAGATATCCTTTGTGTTCCTTCCATCACTGTTTACTCTTTGCTGAGCCAACCTATACATATTTAGGCTGGGATTTTCAAAGGCGCCCAGTTTCCTTTAACACCTTTTGAAAATCTCCGTTTTAGAGCTCCATTAATCTTGTCTAATGATGTAAAATAATCACCCTTTTTAAATGACAAAAAAAGGGCATTGCATTCATGAGTTCTTTGAAGCCATAGTATATATAGTGGGGTGTCCTGGTCATCTCCCTTTGTGCTACTCAGGCAATGCTGTCAGTACCTGCCTTGGTGGGTATGAGTGCTTTGAAAGAGATTAACTGGGTTGGGAAATTAGCATTTACCTTATCTGGAATAAGGCCACCTGTGCCAAGCCATTCATAAATTTTTAAAAGATATGATCCAGTAGATATTTGTGTCTCATGTTGGACTAAAGATGAAACCAATTAACTTTGAGAGACAGTGAGTCTGTGCCTATAGCTTGAAATTGACCTGGAAAGAGAGTATGAAAGCAGTCTTGTTTGGTTACTTTAGTGACTTCAAAACTGCTATAGTTTATCACCAAATTCCAGCCCCTTATGGAACAGGTTTATATTTCTGGAATCGTGATGTGCCTGGGAATGGCTTGTAGCAGGATACAGCTGTGAGTTGCTGCAAGCAGTTGACAAGGCATTGTCATGAGCTGTATAAATACAGTCTTTGATCCTGACAGATGGAGGGTGAGACGGAGGGGAAGTAGATAAATGGATATCTAGACCTGTAAGTTGTTCTTGGATCCCACACAATTGTGATTCTGCAGCACAAAGGACAAGAGAGCACATGTTCTGTTAATGCAAACCTAGGACATTACTCTGTTAACTGTTGTATGCCTAATGTGGAGTGCTCTCACAAGTCTGCTTTCAGCTAGTCCACTGGCATATGAAGGAAGGTGGTCTCTGGGGGCTGTGACCTCTTCACTGGCTTGCAGATAATAGCATTTGACAAATGGGGTATTTGTATTTTCTTCAAAGGCATATCTTAAAGCAGATCTCTACTGTTGAGTCTGTGCTCCATTAACATGTCTTGCAGGATTCTCCTAGGTAAAATCCATTACCAGACAATACTTGGTTGGCTCATTCCTGCTCCTGCTAAACAGGCCAGGATCTCGTATTTCCAGCCATGAGTCCCTTGCATTACTATGCACTAGCTAAATGGAGCCACAATAGCTATTTTGTCTTTCAGTTACTACTTTTTTAGATCTCTCTTTAGTAAAACTAAGCCTAGTGCCTTCAGCTTTCTTTAAATAAAACAGAATTTGATCGTTGTGCCTCTTTCTCAGTCATCTGGTCTTACCACTTTAGGTTGCCTGCCTCCATTTTGTTTTTCTTTGCCCCTCTCCCCCTTCCCCACCCAATCAAAAAAGAAACAGCTCTTTGGCTTGCACAGTGGTCAATATACTGATTCAATGGCCAACAACATGGTTGCCATTTTCAATGTTTAGGGAAGAACCAGAGCTGTCCTATCGGAATTCAGGTTTGTCTGCAAATAGTTAAGACTTGGGGTGAGCATTTAACACTTTTCTGGGCACCTGAGGCTAAGTCAGCTAGAAAGCTGAGAGGTAAAAAGTATCTTATAATGCCATAGTTGAACGAGCCTGCTGGGTGTTAATTGGGCACATGGTTTCAACACAAGTTAGGCATGAAGTCCTAAGGTTGCACTTTGACCCCTTTGAAGTGTTCAGCTGTGTCATGCTTTTGGATATTGAGGTCACCTCATGCCAGGCTCACCTCCATGCTTTGAGAATGATGCTTTAGGTACAGCTTGAAACACATACTGAGGTGATGTGAACATTCTGCAGCTGCTCTTGGTCAAGACTGTTCAAAGCCTCTGGGGATTCAGGCCAGGTCTACAGTACAAATCTGTATCAGTATAACTATGTCGCTTGGGGTGTGAAAAATCCACACCCCGAGCGATGTAGTTATATCGACCTAGCTCCCTATGTAGACAGCGCTATGTCGACAGGAAAGCTTTTCCCCCTGCCATAGCTATCGCCTCTTGGGGAGGTGGATTAACTACGCCAACGGCAGCAGCTCTCCCATCGGCATAGGAGCGTCTTCACTAAAGTGCTACAGCAGCGCAGCCCTCAGAATCTAAACATTTTGGTGTTGATGGGTCATATCCCCACACCAGGGGTACATGGGTACCTGTTTGTTATCTCCTTCACGTCCTTTGTTCTGTCATATTGCCATTGCTGCGATTCACGCATATGGACTTTTTCCATCTGTAGAAGATGGTGGTGGTTTAACCACCTTTTTATAGATCAATGTGATAGAAATGGATGAAAGCAATGTAAGAGCTAGGTGTACCTTGTGATTCAAGGTGCTGTGCTAATGCCAGTGTCGCGGGCCCTGATGCATTGACACAACATTCTTTTCTTGCCATATGGAATCAAGGGGATGTTTATGGTAACAAAAGAATTCCTTGTTATGTGGATGCTGCTTAATGAGCCTGAAGACTTTTCAGATACACTGCAGATCTCCATAGGAATTGAATTAAAAGCTACACACAACCACCCCAGAGAGTCCAAGATAGCTAAAGGATACTTCTTCAGCTAGGCAATCAAGGATTTCTGAGTTAAGACCAGTGGAGTGCTTTGAACTTAGGCCACGCGGAAGAAAGGTCGCAGCTGCCCATCAGCTCAAACCAGATTGAATGGGTGTCAGTATTTCTCATACAACACTAGCATTTCTGATTTGGCAGGATGCATCATATAAAAGTGACTATGGCAACAAGGAAAACTGCCCATGGTTTGATGCCCATGATTTTAGATGCAGGTTTGTCTTCATTGGGGAAGGATTTCCAATGTGAAGACCCTCCCTTGCATAAACAAGTACAAAACTGAGCTATAGAAGATTGAGCTCCAATTTTTAGATTTTCTCTCCCAGTCTTTTTCTGAGCAAGCCAATTTAAAGTTCTTGGGTAACATTTACAAAAGTAACTAGGAACTAAGTAACTGAAATGCCAAAGACACTACTAAAGGTGGGATTTACATCTCTTAAAAATGTTACTTCTGGTGTTTAAGTTGCTCTGCATTTATGTATCGCCGCTAATTGTCTGCGACTCATCCCCCTTGGGTTTCAGAGCCTGGGCTTTAGCCCAAAAAGAAATGTCTGCACTGGTATTTTTGATCCCATAATTCGATCCCAAGTACATTGACCTGGGCTCCGAGACACTCTGCTGCAGGTTGTCGGGTGGTTTTATTTTTGCATTGTAGACATACCCATAGACTTCTGATAGGGGAGAGATCTCCCTAAGTACTAGTCATGTACTACTATACAGTGAGAGTTTAATGTAATTGGCCCCTGCCATCCTTAGCACTGCAAACAAAATCTGCACCATTCAGAATTAAATGATTTAGATGACAAAACCCTTGCTTCTGAGCTTGGTAAAGGCCCTTTGCTACCAGAGGGAATAGAGGAGAATATACAGGGACTCTTCTGCTCATATACTGCTTCATAGCAAAACATTATGTTCTTTTGGGTTTGTGACAGCAATATCTATTAGGAGAAGCACTACAGAATCAGCAGAGTCCAGAGTATCTTATTTGAAGTACTGTGGGAACCAGCAAAGAAGATTGCTTCCAAAAAATTTCAGCACGTTAGGCTGAATTTTTTTTTAACACAGTTTTATGAAAAATACCTACACTTCTGAAGTTAGGTAGTTTTGGGCTTCCTAATGTAAAACTATTACATTGCAAATAGTCTTTCACAATCTGCTCTTTCTCTTAGATGTACTGAATCATGTCTTTGGGTACATTTAGAAGGTCTAGAAATGGTACTCTTTCCAACACAATTCTGCCTGTTTTCACTAATGGACCAACTCAGTATGAAAGTATAGTGAGCATGTGCGGGGGCACAGCTTCTAGTTTCACTAGAATTTATCATTCTTTAATCTGGAACAATGCCAAAATAAAAATTGAATGTAAATTTCCTCCTGAGAAGAACAAAAATAGAAAGTATTGGGGTTTTTTTGTGTGGATTTATATTTGGATGGCAGACCAGCTACCTATTGTATCTTTGGAATAAGGTGCATTTATTGTTGAAAGTAACTAGAGTAAAATCCTTATACATAAAATGATCGATGGTGTTTAAAATACAATTTCTTGGCTTTTTAATTTCTCTTTGTAGTTGTTGTTAGAAAGTAGAAAAAAAAGACAGACTCTATAGACTTTGAACACCTTTATTGTCATAACTGAGGAAATCCTTGTCCAATCATTTTACATTTGGTAGAACCACATCTGCATTAGTAAAAGTTTGCCAGAATAGCTATATCATCAGATCCTGCTAGTATAGACTCTGTGTAGTTTATTTTGCTCACTGAACATATGGGATTGAAGTAATGTAGTCCAGGACTTTACAAACCAATATTTTTGCTTGTTTGTATGGATGGGTAGTTTGAAAAGCAGTGGACACTTCGTATCCCAAAGAAAACTGTCATTCAATTTCATGCTTCAGGACATAAGCCGACAGTGCCACTGGGGTCAGGAAGGAGTTTCTTGCCCCACTCGCTATTCCATCCCGTAGAACATTGTTCAGCATGGGTATGCTGTTTTCCTGTGAAGCATTGGTATGGCCACTCACCTGGACTTCCAAATGTCCCAGTATGTTCCCAATGCCATGCAAATGAAGAAAATTGCTCTGCTACTTCAGATATTTCTTAGTTGACAAAAGGTTACAGAAAGAAAAGAGGAGTCTTAAATGGAGCTGCCTTTTAGTCATCTGTACTGCACAAGAAAACGCTTTGTTCAGGAGTGTATGAGGAACAGAAAGGATGTCTCCATAGTGGTCAGTTATTCTAATATCCTATTCCGTATGAAGCAAAGCTTCATTTAAGCCCTGTGGGAGTGCTAGTTTGCTTAGTAATTGTCTTTCATGGGAGAAAAGGGTATTTCCTGGTGGCTCTCCCTGTCCTACCTTTCCTTTTGTTTCTAGGTACCTGGTGACCCACCTCATGGGGGCTGATCTGAACAATATTGTGAAATGTCAGAAGCTCACAGATGACCATGTACAGTTTCTTATATACCAAATTCTTCGGGGTCTGAAGGTACTTGCACCAGTCCTATCAAAATACTGGGGAGATGGAAATTCCTGAAGGGTACAGTCCTACTTAGAGATTAACATAAATGGATTGTGGAGTTTATTCACTCTCTTAGTGCATGTAGGGTGACCTTCTGTTGGCCTTTCTCCTGTCCACTTAATGATTCAGTATTGTTATAGTGCTCCACCAGAAACTCAGTGTGAACACATTCTCACATTGTGCATAGCAATGGGCTGAGTCTGGAGGGTTATGAATAAGAGCTGTTCTGTGCATAGTGGATCTTTTATCCCTGCAATTTATTTAATTATTCTAGTTTCATTGTTGATAACAGTGAATTCTTAAGTGTCTGGAAGGAGACAGACTAAGTATGAAACACCTTTGTGCCTATGACCCATGGAAGGCTTATGCACCACTTAAGTCCCACTTCATTCCTACTGCAAATGAACTGGGGCTGGGGGAGGTTATATGCTCTAGTAGTAAGGACATGGGAGGATGTTTACTCATACTGATCTGTAAAATATCTGTCATCTTGTGTTACAGTACATCCATTCGGCTGACATAATACACAGAGTGAGTATTGGTACTAGGAGAGGAGTAATACAATCTACCCAAAGACACAGCAAGTCAAAGTAGAGCTGGGAACAGAACCCAGGAATCTTAACATCATTTTCCCACTACTAGACTACTTCCTGCCATATTCCCCAGCAGCTTTCATCCCAATTTTACAGGTGCTGTGCTGAATAGATTCAATGTCACACCTTTTAAATGCATTGATTTCAGTACATTTTAAACAAAGTTATACTAACTGCTGCTTATACAGAAGGCCTATGAGAACGGGAGAAAACTCAGTAAAAATTGGCTCTAGAATGAGAGTCCCCTTCGCCCCACTATAAAAAGTTGCATTCTTATTTAAATGGTTGTTAATGCCAAATGCAGACAGTGCATAGACTCTGCCATAGCTGCAGCTAATACGTTGTTATGCAAGACTGATGCTAATATTGTTTCCTTCTTTTTTAGGACTTAAAACCTAGTAACCTAGCTGTAAATGAAGACTGTGAGCTGAAGGTAATCTGGCAATAGTAGGCACTTAGTTTGACTTCTGATTTGAGTAGTTATGGTGGACATTGAAGATGCAGAACTTACTTAAGCAAATCAGCTTCTTAATAGTTCAGCTTAAAATGCCTGGAATACTTTAGTCCTCACCTGTTGTATGTTTTCAAGGGGCTGAAAGTAGGTTTGTGCTAAATTCCAATTTAACTTTTTACGTGTTGTGTGAATTTAGTGCTCGTGAGAGTGAAAGCTAACAACTCTGGGTTGGAATTGAGCACAGTACAGTTAGAGGCAAGTTATGCACACACAACCCTGCCTCAGTGCTGATACTCGAGGCCTATTCTATTTTTGTCTAGTGCCTTAATTTGTGTTCCATGATCTACTCTTTGCATTGTTCCATCCAGTTCTTTCTCCACCCAGTCTCAAAACTGCCTGATTATTTGCTCTAAAGAGTTTGGGTTTCATTTTTCCATTGCAACAGTGTGCAGCTTTCTTTTTTTGGTTCTGCAGATTCTGGATTTTGGTTTGGCCCGGCACACGGATGATGAGATGACTGGGTATGTGGCTACCAGGTGGTACAGGGCTCCTGAGATCATGCTGAACTGGATGCATTACAACCAGACAGGTACATTAGCAGACGAGTTCTGCCACATTTTGATAGCGTAGCTCTCATCTTGATAGGGACTGTTTTATGGACACACACACCCCTTCCATTTGTAAATGTGCAACTGGGGCAACTATAGCAACTGTACTTGAGTAATGCTGAATGGGAGGAGGCAGCATCGTGCGGCCAGCTAGCTGTCCATGGACCACAGCATGAGTATCATTACATTAGCATTCACAGGGTTTCATTTAAATCATTCACTTACAATCCTTGAGATTATAATGAGCAAAATATCCATCCTCATAGATATTCCTCTCATTTTGTCAGGTCATGACTTCCTATAGGGATAGATAATATAAATGTGCTCCTTTGATTGCATACCTCTTTTTTTTCTTTTTCTGTTCTCCTGTCACCCTCTCCTCTTTACTTGTGTATACATCCCCCTGGAAGGTTTTGTGGCCCTCCTTTTCCATCTGTTTCCATTTGGGTATGACAGGGGTAAGACCAGGCCCTCTTACAGCTGTGCAAATCCATCCCACAGACATCTGTCTGCCTTGAACAGGCTTTTCCCTCTTTCTCTGTGGACTTTGATGTCTGATGGGGCATTATGCCCAGCTGGGGAAACTTTCATCTAATTAGGTATTAGATTTGCTTCGTCAAGTGTCAGCTGAGGGTGACGGAACGTTGTTGGCTGGCCTGGGATATGGTGTAAGTTGTATTTAACGTCAAAGCATGGAGTTATTTCTACTTACTGATAAAGGTAATTCTGTTGAGATTTTATTTTTCCTATACAACATTTATCTTTTTCTTTTTGTTTTGTTCAGTTGATATTTGGTCAGTGGGGTGCATTATGGCTGAGCTGTTGACTGGAAGAACATTGTTTCCTGGTACAGACCGTATCCTTTAAAAATTTTATTTTCTCTTTTGGAATGTAAATTAGAGCTCTTCACTTTCACCCATTTCACAAGGAAATAAAATTTTCAGTGATGACTTCTTGGCTAGGTGTGTCCCACATGAGAAATCATTACTGTGCAAAAGAAGGCAGAACTCTTTCTCTTCACTGGTACCTGCATTCGACGAAGTGGGTATTCACCCACGAAAGCTCATGCTCCAATACGTCTGTTAGGATATGTCTACACTATGGGATTATTCTGATTTTACATAAACCGGTTTTGTAAAACAGATTGTATAAATTTGAGTGCACGCGGTCACACTAAGCACATTAATTCTGCGGTGTATGTCCATGTACCGAGGCTAGCATCGATTTCCGGAGTGTTGCACTGTGGGTAACTATCCCGTAGCTATCCCATAGTTCCTGCAGTCTCCCCTGCCCATTGGAATTCTGGGTTGAGATCCCAATGCATTATGGGGCAAAAACTGTCGCGGGTGATTCTGGGTAAATGTCGTCATTCAATCCTTCCTCAGTGAAAGCAACGGCAGACAATCATTTCGCGCCCTTTTTCCCTGGATTGCCCTGGCAGACGCCATATCACGGCAACCATGAAGCCCGTTTTGCCTTGTCACTGTCACCGTATGTGTACTGGATGCTGCTGACAGACGCAGTGCTACACAGCAGCATTCATTTGCTTTTGCAAGGTAGCAGAGACGGTTACCATCCCTATTGCACCATCTGCCATTGTAAACTGGCGATGAGATGACAGCTATCAGTCGTTTTGTCTGCTGTCATGCATGCTCCCGGCTGGCCTCGCTGAGGTCGGCTGGGGGCGCATGGACAAAAATGGGAATGACTCCCTGGGCCATTCCCTTCTTTATGTTTTGTCTAAAAATAGAGTCAGTCCTGCCTAGAATATGGGGCAAGTGTACTAGAGAACCAGAGAGCACAGCTGCTCTGTGTCAGAGCCCCAGAGATCCCGCAGAAATGATGAGCTGCATGCCATTCTAGGAGGTGCCTCTGCAACAACCCCACCTGTTGCTTCCCTCCTCCCCCAACCCTCCTGGGCTACTCGTGCAGTGTCCCCCCTTTTGTGTGATGAAGTAATAAGGAATGCAGGACTAATAAACACTAACTTTTTAGTGAGATAAAATGAGGAGGAGGAAGCCTCCAACTGCTATGATAGTCCAGGCAGTACAGAATCTTTTCTTTAGACATGAAAGTGGGGGGGGGGGCGGGGGCTGATAGAGTTCAGCCTCCAGTTGCTATGATGAGGATGGTTACCAGCCGTTTTGTACCATCTGCTGGGAATGACCGGGAGTCATTCCCATTTTTACCCAGGCACCCCCGGCTGACCTCACTGAGGCCAGCCAGGAGCACTCACGGGCTGATGATGAAGACGGGTATCAGTCATATTGTACCGTCTACCACCGGAATGGGATGCTGGTGTTCAGCGCTGCAGCACCCCGTCTACCAGAAGCATGCAGTAGACATAGAGTGACATTGAAAAAAGGCGAGAAATGTTTTTTTCCCTTTTCTTTCAGGGGGTGGGGCGGGGGGAAGGTGTAAATTGATGACATATATCCTGAAACACCCAGGAAAATGTTTTTGACCCTTCAGGCTTTGAGAGCTCAGCCAAGAATGCAAATGCTTTTTGGAGACTGCGGGGACTGTAGGATAGCTGGAGTCCTCAGCGCCCCCCCCCCCATGAGCGTCCATTTGATTCTTTGGCTTTCCGTTGCGCTTGTCACACAGCACTGTGCTGTGGACTCTGTATCATAGCCTGGAGATTTTTTCAAATGCTTTAGCATTTTGTCTTCTGTAACGGAGCTCTGATAGAACAGATTTGTCTCCCCATACAGCAAAGAGTCCTGTGGCACCTTATAGATTAACAGACGTTTTGGAGCATGAGCTTTTGTGGGTGACATGCATCTGACGAAGTGGGTTTTCACCCACGAAAGCTCATGCTCCAAAACGTCTGTTAGTCTATAAGGTGCCACAGGACTCTTTGCTGCTTTTACAGATCCAGACTAACACGGCTACCCCTCTGATACTCTCCTCATACAGCGATCAGATCCAGTATCTCCTGTACGGTCCATGCTGGACCTCTTTTTGGATTTGGGACTGCATGGCCACCCGTGCTGATCAGAGCTCCACGCTGGGCAAACAGGAAATGAAATTCAAAAGTTTGTGGGGCTTTTCCTGTCTACCTGGCCAGTGCATCTGAGTTCAGATTGCTTTCCAGAGCGGTCACAATGGTGCACTGTGGGATACCGCCTGGAGGCCAATACAGTCAATTTGCGGCCACACTAACCCTAATCTGACATGGCAATACCAATTTCAGTGCTACTGCCCTCGTCGGGGAGTACAGAAATCGGTTTAAAGAGCCCTTTATATCGATATAAAGGGCTTTGTTGTGTGGACGGGTGCAGGGTTAAATCGGTTTAACGCTGCTAAATTCGGTTTAAACGCATAGTAGACCAGGCCTTAGTCTACAAGGTGCCACAGGACTCTTTGCTGCTTTTACAGTTCCAGACTAACACGGCTGCCCCTCTGATACTTGCCGTTACTAGAACTATCTTGTGGTCAGTTGCTGCGAGTCCCTCAACTTGTCAGTCTGGCAAAATTATTGGGTTCTGGGTTTGGTCAGTGGAACAATATGCCCCATATCCCTATTGCATCCTGCTTGTGCTTATTGCAGATTCCTTATAAGTATAAAATATCCCTTATTTTTCAGTAAGGTGACCTTCCATGTGTGTTTAAATGGGGTGCTATTAAAGCAGTGATTCTCCTGCTGCTTTAGGCTGGGAATCGCTTGCCAATTTGTTGCAAATATCCAAATCCCTTGTCAGATGCTTACTAATTTTAATCAGATGGGTTCCACTCCCCCTTTCAGTGTGTGCTGGTGCAGATGTGAGGGCTCAGGCTCTGTTGTTTTTAGAATTGTTTTGATAGCACCACAGGGGCCTGGGTGAGATCTTTTGGCAAACCTACAAGAGAGGTGACATGCATCTGATGAAGTGGGTATTCACCCACAAAAGCTCATGCTCCAGTACGTCTATTAGTTTTTAAGGTGCCACAGGACACTTTGTCGGGTTTTACTGATCCAGACTAACACAGCTACCCCTCTGATACTTGACTACAAGAGAGGGTAATTTGTTAGGGGGAGAATAAATCCTTTACAGGAGCATCTAGGACAGTGGTCACCAGTCGGTTGATTGCGATTGACTGTTCGATCCTAGAGGAACTCCCAGTCGATTGCGATCTTCGGTGGTGCAGTGTGGGTACCGCCAAGGCAGACTTCCTGCCTGCCCTGGCCCCACACCGCTCCTGGAAGTGGCCAGTTCAAGGGAGAGCAGGGGTCTCCCTCCACGTGCTGCTCCTGCCTGCAAGCACCACACCCACCGCTCACATTGGCTAGGAGAGCTGCGGGGGCAGTGCTTGCAGAGAGAGGCAGTATGCAGAGCCATGTGCCCACCGCAGGGGCGTGTTGGCCCCTTCCGGGAGTGGCTTGGGGCCGGGTTAGGCCCTTAACCTCGCTGCACCATCCACTGACCAGGAGCCTCCAGAAGTAAGTGCTGCCCGTCAGGAGGCCACACCCCAACCCTCATCCTTGAGCCCCCTCCCAGAACCTGCATCCCGAACGCCCTCCTGCACTCCAAGCCCCACCCTGTACCCCCTCCTGCACCCCAACACTATGCCTCAGCCCAGAGCCAGCACCCCATACCTCCTCCTGCACGCAAACTCCCTCCCATGGCCCTCACCCCCTCCTACACCAATGCCCCAGGCTCAGCCCAGAGCCCCCTCCCACACTGCGAACCCCTCATCCCAGCCCAGAGCCCGCACCCCTTCCTGAATGCCAACCCCCTGCCTCAACCCGATGAAAGTGAGTGAGGTTGGGGGACAGCAAGCGACGGAGGGTGGGGGGATGGAGTGAGGGGGGTGGGGCATCAGGAAAGGGGTAGGGTAGATCCTAGGTTGCCCTTAGATTCAAAAAGTGATCTTGGGTGTAAAAAGGTTGGAGATCACTGATCTACAAAAATCTTCTCCAGGGAATTAAAACCAAAAAAACTACTATTTGGAACAAATTGGTGTGTTTCAAAGAAAAAAAAACAACTTTAGTACAGCTGTTAAATTACTAGGGATAAACATCATCCCTGGCAGAGGTGATTGACTGACATCTAAATATAGGGATGGATTTTAACAGAGATTAACCACCTTTCACCAAAATTCCCCCCACACCGCACACTCGATTGTAATGTGTCTGAATAAGCACTAACATTTACATCTATTTACTGGAACATATTGTCATTCAGTTTTCTATTAATGTTTAATATGTGTGATACAGCGTGGCCAGAGGGCAGCAGGAGAGTGTTAGAAGGGAGCCGTATTCCCTGTAAAGGGAAGAAAGTTTGCTATAGATTAACTAGAGCACCTAAAGCCAATTAGAGCACCTGCAGTCAGTCACATGATAAAACCCCCCTGCTTCAATCAAACAGTGTGGGAGTTGGAGCAGAAAGGATTGGTATTGGAGCAGAGAACAGTTTGAAGAGAAGCAGAGGAAAGTTTGGAGGAGTGCTGCGGTGGGCTAAGAAGTCCGAGACCCTAGGTAAGGGGCACCTGGCCTGTGCAGAGGGAGGGCAGGAAGCCCCCCCACAAGCTGAAGGGCAGGAGAAGGAAGTAGCCCAGGGGAAGGAATTACCAGTTCAAGTGGTTCACCGCTATCCTCAGGGCCCCTGAGCTGGGACTTGGAGTAGAGAGCGGGCCCAGGTCCCTCCCTCTCCACTCCCCTCCTCTAGGACACTAGTGGGGCAATTAATATTCCAATTCAGGGGCAAGAAATGGCACCCTGAACCCCACCCCAAAGAAGAGAGAGCGTGAGACCCATCATAATACTGCGGCAGTTTGCCACACGTGGTGTTAGCAGTGGGATTTGCGCGCTGGGGACTTAAAACCCGGGTTAGGCAAAACCCTCCCATCCTTAAGATGGACGACATGGTCAATGCCCTAATACAAGCCACTGTGGCCCAGCAGGAGGCTACCCGGGTCCAAGCAACTGCCCAACAGGAGGCGACTCGGATGCAGCAGGAGACTAATCATCTGTTGATGAGTCAGGCTGCCCAGGACTGAGCCCTGCTGAAAGACCTGGTGAACCAGATGAAAGCCCTTATGGAACTGAACCGCAACTGTGAAGGGACCCGGACCATATGGGCCAGCCATTGCCTACAGAAAATGACACGGGAGGATGATGTGGAGGCATATCTCCTGGCTTTTGAAAGAGCAGCCCTGTGGGAGGCCTGGCCCCAAGATCAGTGGTCTGGTATCCTTGCCCCATTCCTGTGTGGGGAGGCCCAGAAGATCTACTACGATATGGCTGCAGAGACTGCAGCAGATTACTCCCAGCTGAAGGCAGAGATCCTGGCCAGATCCGGAGTAACGACAGCATTGCGAGCCCAGAGGTTCCATAAGTGGCAGTATACGGAGGACAAGACACTCCGATCACAATTGTTTGACCTGATCCACCTGACCCGGAAATGGCTGCACCCTGAGGCCCTCAGCTCTGAGAAGATGATGGAGGTCCTGGTACTGGACCGGTATACGAGGGGGCTACCACCAGTTCTCCGGGCTTGGGTTGGCCAGAATGACCCTTCCACCTATGATGAGTTGGTCTCCCTCGTGGAAAGACAGCTGGCAGCCCGTGAACTGTTCCAGACCCCAGGCGGGGAGACACGGCAATCCAGGAAGCCAAACCCAAACCCAAGGCCCTGGACTGTCGAGAACTATAGGAGAACTGTAACAGGGAGGAAAGAGACCGATGAATGGCCCGAGGCCAAGAAGGGACCTGGGGGTTTGGGAAGAGAGGTGGGGGGCTGGCCAAATAGCCCCTGGCAGAGGATGACAACCAGAATAAGGGGGCGATGTTATGAGTGTGGGGAATTGGGGCATATAGCAGCCCAATGCCCCAACAGAGAAGAACATTTGCAGTGTAATCTGGGGGATTATGGGGAGCAATGTGGCCTAATCGGCCTGGTAGGGGTCACAATGACCTCACATGGGTATACAAGATCAGTAAAAATGAATGGTATTAAGACCATAGCATTAATAGATTCTGGGAGTGCTGTCACGCTAGTCTCGGGTAAGTTGGTGGGGTGAGACCAACTAATCCGGGCCAAGAACAGGGGTAACGTGCGTTCGTGGCACCGTGAATTTTTACCCCACAATCCCAGAGCGGATTGAGATCCAGAGGAATACTACCAGGGTGACTGCAGGGGTGGTCCCCAAGGACCCCTACCCTCTCTTAATGAGTAGGGACTTCCCCGGGTTTGAGAGCTTACTTACCCCAATAGAGCCAGGGGAGGGTAGCAACCCCAAGGCTGAGATGGAGGCACCTACAGATAGCCTCACCCCAATGTTTGCCGAATTTGTTTCAGAGTTATTCTCATCTCCTGGGAAACCCCGAAAGTCTAGGCAAGAAAGGAGGGCAGATAAAAGATTAGGGACCAGGATTCTAGCAGAGAAACAAAAAACTTTCCTTGTGGGTAGGCAAACTCGCTCAGTAGGCCAGGAGATAATTCAGGCCAGGGAGGACTTGGAGGTGGTTCCTAGCCCAAGTGGGAGCAACCAAGGGGGGAAGAGTAGAATTAAGCCTCCTAGATGTAGGTCAGATCGGTACTGCATGTGAGAATTTCGGGCAGGACCAGGCCAATGATCACACTATATGTGGATGTGAGGGAGGAGGTAATTGGAGTAAATGGTGTACCTGTGGAAGGAAAGATCAAAGGCCCAAGGCCATATTATGTGCTCAAATGCAATCTCTTGTACAGGATAGAGAAAATACGAGGGGAAGAAGTAGAGCAACTCTTAGTCCCACGGAAACACACAAGGGCAGTACTAGAGTTAGCTCACAGTCATCTATTTGGGGGACATCTAGGAGTAGACAAGACACTGGATAGAGTCCTAAGAAGGTTTTATTGGCCAGGGATACGTGCAGAAGTCCAGCGCTATTATGCCTCCTGCCCTGAATGCCAGTTGCATAGCCCTCGACCTTACCTGTGGGCCCCATTAGTACCTTTGCCTATTATTGAAGTCCCTTTTGAGAGGATAGCCATGGACATAGTGGGCCCACTGGAAAGATCGGCACGGGGCCACCAAAACGTACTAGTCATCCTTGACTACGCCACGCGGTATCCAAAGGCCATTCCTTTAAGAAACCCCACATCCAAGCAATAGCAAAAGAACTACTACAGGTTTTTGCCAGAGTGGGCATCCCTAAGGAGATCCTGACAGATCAAGGAACCCCATTCATGTCAGAGTTAATGAAGGACTTATGTGCCCTACTCCGCATCCAGGCCATACGAACCTCAGTCTACCATCCACAAACAGATGGACTGGTAGAGCGGTTTAATCGTACCCTTAAAAGTATGATCCGGAAGGTGGAGCACAGGATGGAAAAGACTGGGATACCCTTCTATCATATCTAATGTTTGCTGTATGGGAAGTCCCCCAGGTGTCCGCTGGTTTCTCTCCCTTTGAACTATTATACGGACGGCACTCACGCGAGATATTAGATATCGCCAAGGAAGATTGGGAAGAACAACCCAACCCAGGAAAGAATGTCATTGAGCACGTAACACAGATAAGAGAGCGAATAACTCGAGTAACCCCTATAGTACAAGAACATTTGGAAAAAGCACAAGAGGCCCAGCGGACATATTACAACCGTCGGGCGAAAGTATGGAGATTTCAGCTGGAGGAACGAGTGATGATGCTAGTACCGACAGCAGAAAGCAAACTCCTAGCCAGCTGGCACGGACCATATGAGATAGTGGAAGCCATTGGGGAGGTGGACTATAAGGTCAGACAACCAGACCGCCGAAAGCCAGAGCAAATCTACCACGTCAACTTACTGAAGCCTTGGCTTGACCGAGTGACGTCTCTGGTTATTCGAGGAGCTCCACCCCAGACAGACGACCCACAGGGGCAGGTAAAGATATCTCATGAATTAACCCCAGAACAACGAACAGAGGTCATTGAGATGATCCACTGAAACCAGGATGTGTTCTGTACACAACTGGGCCATACGACACTGGTCCATCATATTGTCACCAGCCCTGGAGTAAGGGTGATGATAAGACCGTACTGAATACGGAAGCTAAAAGGGAAGAAATTAGGATGGAAGTGAAGAAGATGCTGGAACTCGGAGTTATTGAAGAATCCCACAGTCAGTGGTCCAGCCCGATCGTCCTTGTTCCCAAGCCTGATGGCACCCTGAGGTTTTGCAACAACTTCCGGAAATTGAATGAAGTATCCCAATTTGATGCCTATCCGATACCATGCATTGACGAGCTAATTGATCAGTTAGGCAAGGCCTGATATCTAACCACTCTGGATCTGACCAAAGGATATTGGCAAATTGCCCTGGCCAAGGATGCCAAAGAAAAGACTGCCTTTTCTACCCCCGATGGCCTGTTTCAATACACTGTCCTCCCTTTCAGACTCCATGGGGTCCCCCTGCAACATTCCAATGACTTATGGCTAAATTACTGCGACTCCATGCCAAGTATGCCGCCGCCTATCTAGACGACATAGTCATCCATAGCCCTGACTGGGAAACGCACCTAGGAAAAGTAGAAGCAGTGCTAGACGCCCTGCGGAAGGCCGGCTTCACTGCTAACCCTCTCAAGTGTGTGATAGGACTAGCTGGGGCCAGATACCTCGGGTATGTAGTAGGGAGAGGTTTGGTGAAACCCCAGTGGAACAAAGTGGAGGCAATACAAGGTTGGCCTTGACCAGTCTGCAAAAAGCAGGTCAGAGCATTTCTAGGGATAGTATGATACTATTGGAGATTCATCCCTCATTTCGCCACAAGAGCAGGGCCATTGATGGATCTGATAAAAGCTCGGGGCCCTGAGATAGTAAAGTGGACTGATATGACAGAAGAAGCATTTGCAGATTTAAGGACAGCCCTATGCTGCCATCCAGTACTCATAGCCCCAGACTTCGAGAAAGAATTCATCCTACAAACAGACGTCTCGGAGGTAGGGCTAGGAGCTGTCCTTTCACAGATGGTAGGGGAGGAGGAACACCCAATCTTGTACCTCAGCCGGAAACTCCTCCCCAGGGAACAAAAGTATGCTGTTGTTGAAAAGGAACGTCTGGCGGTAAAATGGGCTATGGAGACTCTCCGTTACTATCTACTGGGGCGGCGGTTTACCCTTGTGACAGACCACGCCCTGCTCCAGTGGATGCACAGGAACAAGGAGAAGAACGCAAGACAAGATTTGGGGGTGAAAATGCTAGCAGTATCAGAAGGATGGAACTATAACTAGTTAAATCCAGATCCTAATATTGTTGGAGAATTGTGACCAAAGGATTGACTTTTGTGATTTGTATTTCTTCCTAATGAAGCTTTGTGTCTGTTATGAAACCATTTACCTTGTATTGGGAGTTAAGTAGCATTCCTTTGACTGTGAGAAAAATAATTGCATCTGTTGGAACTTGGTCCTGGACACTTGCTAAACCAGTGTTGTCAGCAAGTATGCTAATCAGTACAGGATTGGCTTGAAACTGATAGAGGCCCTGGCGGTTTTTCGCCTTCCTCTGCAGCGTGGGGCACAGGTCACTTGCTGGAGGATTCTCTGCAGCTTGAGGTCTTCAAAACACAATTTGAGGACTTCAATAACTCAGACATAGGTTAGGGGTTTGTTACAGGAGTGGGTGGGTGAGATTCTGTGGCCTGCATTGTGCAGGAGGTCAGACTAGATGATCATAATGGTCCCTTCTGACCTTAAAGTCTATGAGTCTATGAGTGACTAGGTGGTTCCTGTCCCTGCAGCCCTTCCATTTCCGGGTACAGCATAGGGCTGGAAGCCAACATGGCAATGCTGATGGCCTATCACGACAACACTGCCTCTCATCCCAAGTAGCCCAACCCCATGGTGTTGAGTGGGGGGAGGGGATATGTGATACAGCATGGCCAGAGGGGAGCAGGAGAGTGTTAGAAGGGAGCCTTATTCCCTGTAAGGAGAAGAAAGTTTGCTATAGATTAACTAGAGCACCTGAAGCCAATTAGAGCACCTGTAGTCAGTCACATGATAAAAACCCCTGCTTCAATCAGACAGTGTGGGAGTTGGAGCAGAAAGGAGTGGTATTGGAGCAGAGAACAGTTTGAAGAGAAGCAGAGGAAAGTTTGGAGGAGTGCTGCGGTGGGCTAAGAAGTCCAAGACCCTAGGTAAGGGGCACCTGGCTTATGCAGAGGGAGAGCAGGAAGCCCCCCCCCCCCCCACAAGCTGAAGGGCAGGAGAGGGAAGTAGCCCAGGGGAAGGAACTGCCAGTTCAAGTGATTCACCACTATCCTCAGGGCCCCTGAGCTGGGGCCTGGAGTAGAGAGCGGGCCCAGGTCCCTCTCTCTCCACTCCCCTCCTCAAGGACACTAGTGGGGCAATTAATATTTCAATTCAGGGGCAAGAAATGGCACCCTGAACCCCCCCCAAGAAGAGAAAGCACGAGACCCATCATAATAGTGCCAGCAATTTGCCGCATATGTTAACTTACTATTTAAGATGTTGTCTTGGAAAGCACTTTCCTAGGTCTTAAAAAAAAAAACCTCAAACCCAATTGCCTTTTTCCTTTCATTACACTTGTGTCATCTTCTGTTGTATGTTTTCTCTTCCTCCTTCAGTGTGTCTTACTATTCCATCCTTCTTCCTCTCCTTGTTTTGCATTATCTACTTCCTTTCCTTCCCTACTAACTGTGATCTCACTCATCCCTCTAAGTTTGCTAAATACGCTCTCACTCAACATCAGTCATCTCCTTTTCCTTGCCCCTCTTTTCAGTTGGGTTACTTGATCCCCAGTTCTGCTTCTGTCTGTCTCTCCCACCCTCCTCCTGGTCTGGGGTCTAGAAGAGAGAAATAGACAGAAACTACTGTCTCCCCATTTTGACTACCTAATTGCTGACAACCAATTTTATCAGGTGTTCTGGCTTGGACACTTGGCTTTTTGCTGCAGAAAAAGAAACCAGAATAGCTCTTAGCAAAAATATCACTGCTGTTGACATTTGACCCTGGAAGCACTGGCACCCTGAATTCAGAATATAAACAGGAGAATACTGATTCAGAGTCTCTAACAAAGGTTACTTATACTTCAGGTGCTTCAGATGATGTCTCTCTTGCCAGATGTAACCAAAAAAGCTACAAAGACATGTAATTAAAATGTCTCAAATAGGATTTGCAATATAAGAGAGGCAGTGTGGCCTAATGGATAGAACACTGGACTGGAACTCAGGGGAACTGGGGCTGCCATTGACCTTCTGGATAACCTTGGGCAAGTGACTTCAGCTCTCTGTGTCTCGTTTTCCCTCTCTCTAAACTGGGGATGTTAGTTCCTTTATAAAGTGCTTTGAAATCTACTGGTGAAAAGTGCTGTATAAGAGTTAGATGTTTTGTTAAATGCTAGGAAATACATCTCAGTGTGTACTTTACTGTACTGAGCAAAATAGATAAATCTCTCCTTCCAAGTCTGAGAGACTTTCCTCTGACTTTTTAAAATATGCGTTATAGGCGTATAACTATTTGATTTTAGGAAATCCTGTCCTTTCCTGTGTCATGCTAAGGTGCTTTACTAGTTTATATATTTCCTGTAGATGCTTGCAATTCTCTGTCTTGAACGCTTGCACTCTTTCACACGTTGATAATTTGTCACATCATGATGCTTTTCTCTTAATTGGTGCTTGATTTTATATAACGGTATTGAGGCCCTTCCCACACCACCTCCACAGATACAGAAAGCCTTCAGTCGTTCTTTGAGCATTGCCTGCATGGATCCTCACCTTAAGTGACATGCATATCCTATGCACATGAGGTTAGCATGTTCTGGAAAACAGTATCTGTTGGGGGTTGTGTGTACCTTACCTAAGCCTTTACATCCCATGCCAAAGATATAAAAGGGGGCTAACACCCTCCCAAACCTTGACTTGGTCCTGAATAGACAGCAACAAGGAACTAAAGGTAGTGACACACCTGGATCTTCTGCATTTGTTAAGATCAGTGTCCTGAGCTCCCAACCCGTTCAGCATTGGGGGTTTATTATTCCAGTGATTAGCCATAGTTTCTATAATTATATGTACAGTGGGAACATTAAGTCTCTAAAGTATTGTCTTCATCTTGGTTACCTCTGGTATGAAACTCAGAGATCAAATGTGAGGTTCTAAAGTTAGTAAAATGTTTTTTGATGAGGGAAGAGTTGTAGGGAAATAACAGATGCAGAAAATTTTGGGGTGATGGGAATAAGATCAAGGACTGTAACTGACTGAAAACCTTAATTTCTCACTGCCACACACAATCAGATTAATCATTCACTGTCCTCTTGAAATTTGGTCATCCTCAGAAAATGAATTAAGTGATTTCAGATATTTGTAATCTTCCCTTATGTTTAATACTAATATTTGTGCTTTTACAAGCATATTTTCCCATTGATTAAAAATATTTTTATCTCCTCATTTTCAGTGTGACTGGTCCACACAAATGAGAGAGGAGGCTGATTTGCTGTTTTCTCTGTACAAAATACTGTCATGTGCAAAAGAAAACAAACATTTCTTTCACTGTTTGCAATCTTGGACATTCGTTATAACAATATAGACAAAATTATATTTCTCTGATTGTTAAATTGACTGTATCCCTTTAAATTCTGTGATGAATATTATATATAATTTTTTTGCCATCCAATCACGTGCTGGTCTACAGAAGTTTCCTGTTGAAAATGAATCATTTGGAAATTACATGGTCTCTTGGTACATTTTGCTCTGCTTGTCTAGCCTCTCAAGTATTCTTTGGACATGCTTTGTGTGGATAAGCTCCTGTAATCTTGCAGTGTCTGCTGCTGATGATGATGATGGAAGATTGATTGTTTTCTGCATTTCAGGATCGTTGGGACTTGAGTCCTTGGAGAGCCTGTGGCGATCCCTTTTGAGGTTTGCATGCTCTGCTTTCCCTTTCCATACACTTTTCTTCTTGTGAGTTTTTTGTTTTGTTTTTGTTTTCCTTTTGCTTTGTGTGTTTACTAACTTTGTTAGTTTGGTGTGTAACTGTTCAGAGTTCACTTCACTCTGGCACCACTTGCCCCATTAGTTAAGGCTATGCTTGTAATTCAGTGGGGTACAGATGGTAGGCCTAAACTAGATGGAATAGTTCACATGTTTGCATGCTGCAATGTCCACTCAGTACGTTAGTTTTGCTTTTGGGAGCTATGAAGTTACCTGAAGTGTAATACAGTTTGGAAATTTCTAGTAACTTCTAATACCTTGCTATCTCCT
Organism: Gopherus evgoodei; assembly: GCF_007399415.2. Taxonomy (NCBI): domain Eukaryota; kingdom Metazoa; phylum Chordata; order Testudines; family Testudinidae; genus Gopherus; species Gopherus evgoodei. The sequence goes on along the minus strand of NC_044325.1, from coordinate 137,099,311 downwards.
GAGAATAGTGTTGACATGGCAGACAGCACACTATGTGCAATAGCGTCATCTGCACACCTGTGTTCACACACCAGATCAATGCCAGCACTCTGGGTTTGTTGTGAATGGGTAATTCAGTTAAGGAGTTCAGACCCTAGCACTATTGCAGGTCTTCTTTTGATCATCTTTTCTTTATCAGAGGATCTTAAAATTTAGACACAGTAATAAATATTTTTCTTTGTTTATAAAATTATATACTGGATCTATTTTTAATAAAATAGATCAAATCAACTTTGTAAGTGCCAAATAGTTATTGAGTTTTTAAAGTGTAACTACCAAAATAAAAAAAATGTTTCTGACTCTCACTTTAGTTCAGTTCTTTCACACTTGTAAATCAAGCCTTTTTTGCATCTTAAAATAACACTGGGCAAATTTAACATTAATATTTCACGTTTCTTTCAAGATTAGATGCCAAAATACTTGGTCTTATCTAGATTAGGGATATCTATGCAGGTATATCCACCCAGGTTCAAACACACCAATGTAGACTTCCCTAAATGGACATGTCCTGCATTTGTAAATTATACATGGGAATCTTCTCTTGCATCCCCAAGAGCACAGCAATGCTCTAGTACTTTAGGACAAAAAGTGAAGGTCTTGCTCAGCTAAAACTTCTGAAAGATCTAAATATTCCCTGAATACTTTTGACATTTTGGATTTACTCAAGACATCCAGGACATTACTGTTTCGCTTAATAAAAAGTCATGGAGTCTTTAGTGATCACAAGTGGTCGTGGCCTCTGTTTTGTCTTTAGTGACTGATTATTATACAGGAGAGTCCTATGATTCCCTTAGGTCTTAAACTCAATGAATCTACATGCACAGCAACTATTCCCATATTTCTTTAATGTGCATAAACTTACACACTTCATTCTGGCTCTGTATTTCAACTTCAGTACCATAATGTCTCCTTTTGGGTAATGCGTTTTAAATGGCGGCCCAAATCCATAATTATGATAGTCTTAAGCTTGATTTTGAAACACACATAAAAAGGAATCTAAATTAAAAAATACAAATAAACCAACGAATATTGAACTCAAAATGAAGGCATGCTGGCAGTCCTTAGCTTGCACAACTGTTTTTCTTCCAAAAGAGCATGAGTAAATGGCTGTCTTAAATTGACTTTCATCAGGGCCACTTAAATATAGCTGATTGTATTAACTATAGCAGTCTTCTGCTAATTATATGACAGAAATCTCTGATTCCATAAGTTTTGATGCCTAAGAGTGTGCAGTTCAGTGATTACAGGTACATGCATGTGATCATTAGCTGTAATGTTTGAGTGCCTGTTTTGATTCAAACTTGATAAACAATTTAATCAAAGTGAATTTTTTGAAAGTAAATGAAACATCAGCTCATCTGTTTGTCAATGCATATTATTGCATAGGTTTTTCTATCCATTTTAGATGCATTTACTGTAGACCAAGCTTTAGTCAAAGTATGGCTTTAACAAGTAGAATTGGACATGCAATGAGTCCCTAATATCAGCAGATGCATTTTGGGAGTACAAGGCTCCTTTTAAAAATAGATATTTGAAAACAACCCCTGGGCATGGGCAAAATTTCATTTAAATGTTTCCACCACTTGAAGACTTTTGTAGTAAGAATTGTACTCTAATATGTGCAAACTGCAAGTTGTGAGAATACTCAGTAGTAATATGTGCTTTGTGGCATTTGAGTAAAGAGATGCCATGTAGTGAGATACAATTGCAACTGCATTTATGAGATCAGCATGGCATTGTTTCCATTGTGATGAACAATGCTGCCTAAAAAGAAGATTATCTTGTATTTAAAGGAAAACCCATAACTATGTTAATGGAATTTTAAGGGTATGATATTCCAGAAACAAACTTGAATGATGTAGTCTGAAATCACTAATGGGATTTGGACTGCAGCATACTAGAGCAATTTAGATATGGAATAAGATCCTGGGCTGCCGGGGGGGTGGGGAAGGAGGAATGGGGAAATTTGTCCCGGGCTCCACAGGGGCCCCCACAAGAGTTTTTCGGGGTCCCTGGAGCGAGGTCCTTCACTCACTCCGGGGGCCCCGGAAAACTCTCGCGGGGCCCGGGCCCCCGGAGCTTCTTCCGCTCCGGGTCTTCAGGGCACTTCAGTGGCGGGTCCTGGAGCGGAAGGACCCCCCCCCGCCAAATTACCACTGAAGTGAGGGCCCCTTGCCGTCAAAAGACCCCAGGCCCCCTGAATCCTCTGGGCAGCCCTGATAAGATTGCTCCCAATTTTTTAAAAAGTTGACTTCCAGTCTGGCTCTTTATTCTTGTGATGATCAGACCTGTAACAGTATTTTAGCAAGCAATAAAGAGTCCTGAGAAGTGGGTATTCACCCATGAAAGCTTATGCTCCAATACTTCTGTTAGTCTGTAAGGTGCCACAGGACTCCTTGCTGCTTTTTAAAGATCCAGGCTAACATGGCTACCCCTCTGATAGCATTTTAACAGATTTCTCCATGTACATTTTTTCAGATTTCTTAAAGATTTTTCTGCCTTTTCAAAGAGAGCAGATCAGTTGTCTAAATGACCTGATGGTAGCTCTGTTAGTTTCTTTTTGTTTTATTTTGGCAGCAGTGTTGAAACAAGATGATGTAGTCCCCTTCATATTTTCTAAAAGAAGCCAATGTTCTGCAGTTTAGCGTACAGCATGGGAAGTGGGAGAGAGTGCACCAGATCAGTTTTTAGGTTGCTAGAACAACTCTAGACAGCAAGCAAGTTTCAGTCATTCTGTGACATCCGGGGTTAGTCACAAGTAGTCAGACTGTCTCAGCAGTGTATTGCAAATGGCCATGTATTGTTGCATACTAGTACCTGCACTTGCCAGCCTTCTGCTTTACTGCATCTATTTACTAATGTGCTTAATATTGCTAGCTACTAAAGCTCTGGGTGGATGTTAAAGGGTAGAGTGAGCATGTGAACTAAGCCTTGCCAGTGAGACACAAGTTTTGTCTTTAATGTCTGCTGTGCATTATTCATGGCAGTCAAGTGTAAGTGATCAACTCTGCTCAATGCATGTGTGCACATTTGTGGTCCAGTTGTTTCATGTAAATGATTTAGACACAAGTGCATCATGTGGGGATGTTTAACTTTATACAGAAGGAATGTATAAAGTTTGTTTAAAATGACTATTCAGATAAGGTCTTGTTAGACATTAACTCTCCAGCTTCATTAGGCTGATACTCTGAACTTTTTTTCATTTTGATTTGTCCCAGCATTTTCCTTTATGGTTCACCATTAGATATTGATCAGTTGAAGCTCATTTTGAGACTCGTTGGAACCCCAGGGCCTGAGCTTTTGAAGAAAATCTCCTCAGAGTCTGTGAGTTTATACTTTGATTGTAATATATGCCCTTTTGGGAGTCAGTGTTCTACCTCTGTTCTGCCCTCTCGTAGTCTGTCTATACTTTGTGATCTTTTTTTCTGGATTTTTGGTCTTTTTTCCTTTTTCTCCCTTGGGGTGTCCATGCGTTCATATTTTGCCTGATCTCTCTCCCTCCTTCCCTACCCATGGTGTGAACTCCTCTTTCCCATCTCACTTTACGTTTTCCTGACTTCTTTTTGGGGGTCTGTACTTCACAAAGGATTTCACGGGAAGACACTATTGGAGAAGCACCTCTTATGGTTGGGATCTTGAGACTTACACCAATCACTGTTTCTCTAGATTGCCTATCCAAGGGACTCTCTATGGGCAAATGATCCCATCCAAAAATGAGCATGACATCTAAATATGTGCAATTTCTCTATGGGAGTTTGTGTGTTCTTCCCAAAGCAGTCTTTCATATGACAGCAGAATGAGCTGCTGCTGCCGCACCACTGAGACTTTTGTTTTCAGAGCATAAAATCCAAACTGCATTGCAGGTGCTGAATTAGGAAAGACATGGCCACCATGGAAGAAGTGCACAGCCAGCCTAGCCACTTCAAACAGTCATTCTGTGCTAATGTATGTGTTAATTTGCACTGTACTTTTGCCAGCATGTCTGTTATCTGTGACCACTGAAGCTTTATTTAGACAGACTCCTGTTTAAATGGTGACCAGTGTCTTCAGTCTTTCCTACCACCTTTGCCATGTACAAATGTTTATTGCTGGATTAAGAACCAATTTGGGGAGGCAAAGTATAAAATATATCACACTTAATTTTACCTGTTCACAAAATTAAAATACACAGAAGTTACACCAAGGGGATATGTCTTTTTTTTTTTTTTTAAGAGAGTATATGGGGAAGTTGAGGAGTAACAGAAGCTAATGGGTTGCTTATGCATAGTAAGTATTGATGTAGTGAACTGGCTTACAGGTTTCTAGTGGCAAGCTGCAGAAAAGTGGTACTGAGGTTCTTGTTAAAGAATCAGAGGATCAGTTTGGTGGGGAATGAGTAGATTATTTCATATATCATATGTGGGAGCAGAAAGGTTTGACCTCTATCAGACGTGCGAGAAAATAGATGAGGCCAGAACTGACAGATGAGCAGGTCAGGTATAGGGAGAGCTAGAACTTGGTGGCCAAGAGGTGTCCTGAAGATCTGGTGGGCTGAAGCATTGTGAATCAACAGAACTTTGGGCGTGGGCAGATTTGGAGAAGGACATAAAAGGACTTACAATAAGGCATGAAATCTGTGAGCAATTCACAGAATGAGTATCACTGTAGTTGTCATTTTGTTGAAGAAGTTACAGTACGCAGAGTTGCAAAGAAAATGTATGAGTGACTGCACTATTACAAATCTGAGAAGTGAACTCATGTTCAGAATTGAGATGAGCTAGATAGATGTAATTAATGGTATTCCCCTTGTCAAGTAAGAGGATAGCCATCTTTTATGGTGATTGAAGGAAGTTAAGCAAGAATTGAGTGATGTGTTCGAGCAGGTAGGCGGAGTATAAATTGAGAAAGAACACTCTGCTCAAGTTTTCACTGACCTCAACATAAAAATGGCACTGGAATGTTTATGAAATGCTGAACACTAGTAAGGGGTGGTAGATGGAGAGGAGAAGAGGGTTGAGAACAAAGCCTTATGGGATCCTTCTGTAGTGGTGTAGTATTGTCTCCTTTGGAGTAAAGCAAAACCTGGGGTGCAGATACACCAGAGGCAGAGGCGGCTCTATGTTTTTTGCCGCCCCAAGCACGGCAGTCAGGCAGCCTTCAGCGGCTTTTCCGCAGGAGGTCCGCCGATCCCGCGGATTCGGTGGCGGTTCTGCAGGTGATCTGCCGGTCCTGCGCCTTCTGCATACACGCTGCCGAAGCCGCGGGACCAGCGGACCTCCTGCAGAAACACCGAAGGCTCCCTGACTACTGCCCTCACGACGATCAGCATGCCGCACTGCCCCTGGCTTGCTGCCCCAGCCACGCGCTTGTTGTGCTGGTGCCTGGAGCCGCATTACATTATGGTAAAAGACTGAGGGGAGGGTGCAGTAACCAACTGGCATTCATGGATGCCTCACATGGTGAAGCTATTGAAGAGATGAGATTTTTCTCCAGTAGTGTGCTGAGATAGCTAATAGCAATTTGATTTGGTGGGTTTCTTTGTGGTGTAATAGCTGTGGTTTTTATCATGACAGGGATAGTTATGCTTATGGGAGTCATGAAGATATGTAGAGATATGGTCTCTAGAGTGAAGGTGGCTATTTTAGAGTGAGCAGTTTTGGTGGGGGAATACTGGCAATTTTAGCAGGAGCTGGGTGGAATTTAAAAACTACATCACAATTTAAAAGAATATGTGGGGAAAACGGCATGAAAATGGCAATATCTCCCTTTCAGAAAAAGCCTGAATAAATGTGCCTTGCAGGATCTTGAGAAGATCAGTAAGTAAAAACACTGGCCTTGTCTAGACTAGAGAAATAGGTTGTTTTAAAACACATTAGGTAATATGAGTGTATTAACATGACTCTAAAGACTGGTTTAGACAAGATTTAACACTTTTAAAGATGTTAGCTTGTCATGGTCAACCTTAATTTCTTTGTGTTTAAAAACATGTTAGATAAAGTAACACATTTTTAAACGCAGACTTTCTTCATAGTTTAGCCTGGGCTACAGCAAAGAATTGAATTCCAGACTTGAGGGCCTGCCACTGTCACCAGCTCCTGATATCTCATCTATAGACTTTTAGCTCGAAGATCTCTTCTCAGACATAGAGGTGAAGCCCATTTGGATACACTTGGGTATTTGAATATATAGAAGCAGCCCAGGATCTAATAAGCATCCTAGGTCGCAAATCTGAGTTACAAAAAATGGGTAGACCTTCCCATTCAGTGGAAAGGGCACCTTCTCCATTTCCTTTGATAGTTTTCTTCAGACTACCATTATCACCTCAGACTAATTTGGAATGGACTTCGCCCTGTTAGCCATGATTCTCAGCCAGACACAGAAAAAGCACTATGATTGAACTGATGAACGATGTGGAGCTGAATTTCAAGGATGTAGTGTGTGGGTTGCAACCCATTGATATCTCACTAGCTTCCCCATCAGCCTCATGTAAATGTTGAATAAGAGAGAGAATAGATTTTAGGATCTGGCTGAACTTCATGCAAGAGAGAGCTTTAGGTTAACTAACTATCCCCATACTCACCTCTGGTAGGTCTACTTGAAGAGAAATGTAAAGTTAGGAGGATAGAGATGATTGTGATGTGATCATGAATGGATGCTGTTTACAGAGAGGAAAGTATCAAACTCTTTGCAGTGTGTGGCAGGAAGGGTACAGAAAGCAGTTAAATGAAGGCATGCAATGAGAGCATTTGAAGAGTTGAGTGAGGAGTTTCAGTGACTTTAGAAATTGCAGAATGATTAAAATATTACAGATTAGAGAGGGGTCTTGTTGGACTAAGAGGCCTTTCTAAGTCCTTTACTAAACTATGACTTTTTTTTTTTGGTTTGGTCCATCAATATTTCCCCTGTTGATGATCCCAAGTCCTGCAGGGTTCAAGTTCAATGTTATATTGGGACTTCCGGGTAGGTGGACTACTGTGGGCCTAGATTGTCAAAGTAGCTGACAAGTATGCAAGCATGTTGTTGTATTCTGAACGGCAGAAGTTTGGGAGAAAAACCGAGGGATAGGATTTGACCCAAAGGGCAGGAGGTATAGGGTACAGTACTTCAGGTGATAGCTATAGCGGTGTGGAAAAGAGGGCAGTTTTGGTGAATTGGAGATTAAATTTATTTTATGCGTTGATGACTAAGCAGTTGTTCCTGCAGGAGAAATTACTGATCTGGCCAAGGATGTGGTTGATTTTGTTTGGTGTCAGATTGGGAGAAACAAAAGGTGTTAAGGGGAGGAGAATATTTTGGCTGTCATTGAAACTACCACCTGTAGGCTGAGGAGAGGCTGGATGAGGTGAAGGAAGGAAGGATTAGGTTAAACAGGTGAATAATTCAGGGTTTGTCTACACAAACAATTAGTCTGCGGCAAAATCAAATTTTAATCTGCCATGGACTATCTGTGTGGATACTGCTGATGAGGACTAGATCAGAGGTCATTAACCAACTGTTAATGGACCTCAGCAGGGTCTGCATGGACAGTTGTCAGTGGAAGGTTAATGCATGATAGAGTCACACACACCAGGTTGCTGCAAACTAAATGTTCATATGAACAAGCCCTGAATTTTAGATTTAGAGATAGCATTAGGAAAAAGCGACAGATATTGGGAAGTCCAGGTGGTTGAGGTAATCTTTCTTTTTCTTGGACCAATTCCAGTAGAAGATATTACCTCACCCACCTTGTCTCTTTAATATCCTGGGACCAACACAGCTACGACAACATTGCAAACCATATTTTGAGAAAGAATGTTTGAGGCATAATTTGAAGATGGTGATGCCACTCTCTGTGCCAGTGGTGTGAGAACAATGGGTGTGATAGAGGCTGGGTAAGGTCAAGGGGGCTAGATTAGTTTGTATATCAGGAGGGACTCTTCAGAATATAGGCACCGAGTTGAGCAACAGTGATTTACTTCAGTGAAGGAAAAGCAGAGTTCCTTTTGTCTGAGTCCACACTCAGAATCTTTTGCATAAAATATAGGAAAGTATTGATACTGCTCTGTTTTGTACTGTACGAAGATAACCTTGAGCTAACTTGATGGGGATATATGTGTGGGACAGGGATGATGTTCTTATAACAAGGTCTGGATTTGCTTTGTTTACATTTGACCCCGGCAGGGTTTTCTGCCTCATTTTAGTTGCTGTTAAACTCTCTCCACTTCTGTTCAGTGACATCGGCTAATATTTGATTTTGTGCAATGCTAATGTCTTGCTAACCCTGCGTTTGTTGTCTACCATCACCTCACCCACATATCACACTGCCTGCATAGCTGTTCAGAGGGAAGGTGCCAGTTGCTGAGCTAATATCACCAGCATCTAGGCCACAAGGGTCTTGACAGCTTCCTGTGCAGTAAGTCAGTAAAGCTATGCATTTAAAGCCAGTTCAGAGGATCAGTTTTTTCAGTGGCCACATGTGAATGCAACAGCCTGGGTAAACTGTTGAGAAGTTTCAAAGAGGCTAATCTGTAAATTAAGTTTGAATTTGGCTGTTAAACTTATGTCTGTTTGTGCTGACAGGCTATTAGCGATTGAGAATTAGGAATCACTTGCTTTAGCTGCTCACTACTCCTCATCACTAAAACCTCACAAGTATGTCTGACAGATTGAGTGGTTCTTGCCTGTTTGATCTGTGCCTTGGGGGGGAGGGGCAGAAGAAATAGTTTGTATGCAGCTGTGTTTCTATGTTTAAAATGATTTTTTGCACTGTTCTTAACAAAGCCCTTGACTAGGCACCTAAGATATTAACCAGCTTCAGCAGATCATGCGTCTGACGGGAACACCCCCTGCATATCTGATTAACAGGATGCCCAGCCATGAGGTGAGACCTGAGAGGATGTACAGGGCTTTGCAATTCAGGTCACCGCTTCTTGGGTTCACTAAATGCTCGCATGAGGCATGGGATGGGCACTAAGATAACTGCCTGCTACAGCAAGACTTTAAAACAACCTTAAAGCAAATTTCAAACTAGAACAGTGCAGACTAAACTTGTCGGCCTCTGGGATGTAGGAGAACCTGAATGATTTGTTGTTTTTAGAATATCACTTAACAGTTGAATGATTTACCACTGGATACCATGAAGAAGTCTTTATATCACAGCAGTATATGATATGCTTCTTATGCCTCTTAGAGGAGGCAGTAAGCTTTTGCAATAGATCTCTGGGCTGTATTTTGTTTCCACTTTTGCACAAACCATGGAGCAAGTCCTGACTGTCATTATCTCTAACCTCTTCCCCCCACCATGGATGGTTGGTAGGTGAGAGGGGGTAAAATTGATGTGTCTAATAAGAGTCACAGAGGTGAGAGCAGGAGAATCAAAGTAAGTAGGCAGTGTATACACAACAAAATACTTCTGACAAATTGAGGCGCACTGCATATCTTGATGGCTGGGAGATGTTCTTTAACAAAACATTTATTTCCACAGGCAAGAAACTACATCCAGTCTTTGTCCTACATGCCAAAGATGAACTTTGAAAATGTGTTTATTGGTGCCAATCCACTGGGTAAGGCTTGCAGCACTTCTCCTGGGAAGGGGATTTAGTGGCAGATATTGTTAGGTCTTGCTCATTGATTTGGAGACTTGGGATTTTCCCATTGGGTTAGTGTGAGGATGCATTTGTTTAGATGGGTTCTTGGTGGTGGAGAGGGAAATGAGTGAGTCAGCAGTTCCATCTACTTTCAAGAACACCATTCTAATAGACCATTAGGAACTTTTTTCCACAGCAAGGTGTATAAAATAAACATTGCAACCTGCAGCATGACTAATAATCCCTGATGTAAGTTGCTAGTTAAATATAAAATGTAAAGTCCTTGACACTTTTATTTGGGCCTCTTTACATAAACTTGAGACTTAGAATAAAGTGTTTTGATGGCTCCCTGTGTGTAAAACTCAATTCTTTTCTCTGTCTCGGGGCTCTGATAGCTGTGGACTTGCTGGAGAAGATGCTGGTGCTGGACACAGACAAGCGAATTACTGCAGCTGAGGCACTGGCCCATGGCTACTTCTCTCAGTACCATGACCCAGATGATGAACCAGTGGCAGACCCCTATGACCAGTCCTTTGAAAGCAGAGAACTTGAGATTGAAGAATGGAAAAGTGAGTCTTGTGAAAGGTGGAATTACTGAGGCAAGCTGCATATCTTATAGCAGATGCCATGAGCTAACGTCGAACTATAGCTTTTGTGGTTGGTTGGAGCAAACCTTTGGAGGTGGAGAGCATGAGTGGGAGCTGATAGAAACGTTGTGTGCTCTGACATGGGATCTCATTAGTTTTGTTGCCTCTTCATTCATTGGGAATACCTTGTACTGTTCTCGTGACGTGCTGTGTATAGAATGAATACAGTCATTTGCTAGCTGGTAATACAAATATCAGTTCATGCAGACAATGCAGTTCAACCCTTTGGAGACTGCAAAAATATATCGTGCTGGCATTCTGGAAGTAACATTGTGATGTAGACTGATTTGGCATATCAGCCCATTAGCTTTTTTTACTCAGAATATCTAGAGCAAGTTTTCTTTTTGAAACGTGGCTCTGAGGATTGGAATCCAACAGAAGCTGTGTTATAAAACTGCCATCTTGCTGTATTAAGTCTGTCACTCTTTTCCCCCCCCAGGTCTGACTTATGATGAAGTAGTCAGTTTTGTGCCACCGCCGCTTGACCAAGAGGAGATGGAGTCCTGAGAAACTGCCTGTCTTCTGTTTGTCCCACTTCACTGTGAGGGGAAGGCCTTTTCATAGGGACTCTCCAAATATCATTCAAGTGCCTCTTGACACAAAGATGTTCTCCTTGGTGGAGGGGTTTTGTGTGCGTGTTTGTGCGTGTGTATTGAATGGGGGGAGGGAGGAAGGCTGACTGTATGTAAACATGCTGCATGCTACCTTGTATTCGGCGTACAGCTTAAGACAAGCCTCTGAAGACCTATTTGTGACTCACCTTTTTTTTTTTTTTTTTTTAAAGCCCTTCCAGAATAACAGACAGCAACCAATTTGCACTGCTGCTTGGGCAAGGCAGACATAATGCGGGGAAGCTCAGTTAATTCTCAGTCACATTTGTTGCCATTAAAATGGTTCTCCTCTGAGGAAGTGACTTTATAGATAATGGAAGGTAGCTGTATACTTGAACAGAGCCCCCTGCTTTCTGCAGCAACAGATTTGGGGTGATGTCTTTTTCTGTTTCATGCCAGAGTGCTGAACTACATCCAAAGCCTCTTTCCAGTATTGTGTGCCAGCAGAAAGTATGAATATTTCGGTTTGATTCTTGAAACACGAGAAGGATTTGTTTGAAAATGTAAATATGTTTTGTGCCTTAAATGAATGGGAAAAGAGTGAAAGTGAGTTTGGAGTTAACATTCTTGAATGGAATTCTGAGCCCACAGCTTTTCATGGGCTGCAGGTCACCAGGCATGAACACTATAACCAGGAAGTATACTTTCCAAGGCAACAGATTGTGTGCCGTTGGATTGGGAATCACCATACTTCTCCTTCTTCTTTTTCACTCATTCTGAGGCTTCCCAGCATTAGCGCCAAGTAGATACAGGCAGAGGCTGGAGATGATTCATGCTGTGTCTGTGTGCTTGTGTACTTTATTCCTAACAAGATGGGGTGGGGTGTTTTTTTTTTTGTTTTTGTTTTTTGCATGTTGTAGCTGTATGTGCATGTAGACCTACTTTTGTTGCATTATCTTGGAGGAGGGCACTGGGGCAGTAAGTCTGCCAATGAAATACTGTACTGAGTTCCTCTGCTGTAGGAAAATCGCAGCATCCTCCCTCTTGTAGCACAACTCATTGTGAACATATCTGCCATTCTGGGAGCTTTGATAAAATATATGGGACAGATAAACATGCACCTTTTTCTTTTCTCTGGTTTCAAAAGATTTGGATTTATAGGGTAAAGGATAAATCGAGTCCTTTAAAGGAGCAGATAAACATGAGACAATTTAATTGTCCAAACTTAGAAGTTATTTTGCCCCCAAAAAGAAGTTTCTTAGAAATGCTGGAGTCCAAAACAAAGAATAAGCATGCATGAAGTCAGAACCTCCCTTTCACTGTCTGTCTCTGTGTGGATGTGTAATTAACACTTTAATAAGGTGATTTTATTTTTACCCTCCTGGAAAAGAGCTTTTTGGCTATTTTAGTGGGTTGGTCTCTGCCTGAGGAAACAGGAAAAGGGAGTATGTTTAAAGACAAAGTTGGTTAGAATATTTTGTATTTTACAGGGATCCTTTGTGAATGAAATAACCATGTTTAGGGACTGGGGAGAGGAAAGTGTCTTTCAGTATTTTGTATACTGCAGCTGTCCTGGGTGGCTCAGATGCCCTTTTTTTAGGATGTAGAAGAAAAGGCATTTTCATACGTTCACGTATTGCAAGCATCTCCTGTGTGGGAAGAGCAGGGTTTTTGCAGTATTTTGTATCCTGGTGGATCTTTGATATAAGAGTTGAGAGCAGCTGTTTTAATGTATTTATTCCTATGCATAAAGAGGCAGCAAAAAGAGGTGGGAGGTGGATGATAAAGCCATCAGTTTTTCCTAGAACACTTTCCAGTGATCTCTCTTTAGGTAAAACCCTCTTAGAGAAGCTTGGGATGGGGTAGAGAGAGCAATTCTTTCATGTCTTGGGTACAGAACTCTCTCTCTGACCAAATTAAATTGACAATAGAAAACCTCCCTCTTTGCTGGATCTGCAGTCCAGGTATTTAAATGGAAATCCGTAAACCTTCAGCAAGACTATTTTTATCAGCCATGTTATGTGTAGATGCTACAGTGTGATTTCATGCAGAAATATTGCTCAAGATTTTTTTAAAATATAGACATTGCATGTATGAGTGGGAATGTTTCAAAGTCCAGACTCTAATGGGAGCTCCCGTGGCACGCACTCCCTGTTTTCAGAGCGGTGCTGTTCTGCTGCCTGAATTCTGAACAGAAGTACACACTTCAAAAAAGAAATTCTGCTATTTTGTTTGTATCCATGAACTTTGCTGTAATCAGTTCTGCCATATATGATGTCACACAATACCACTGGTTTAAAATAAAACTTATTTTTCAGATTTATTGGCTGCTGGTGTTTACAAACTTGTAATGTTAAATGTTTCATTTAAGTGAATTTGGCTCCTCCAAGAGATTGCATGTTTGGTTTCATAGTGCATCCTAATTGATATAAAGGCTCAGGATGCATACCTTTCCTCCACTTACTCTGAAATCAGTGTGCACATTCCTTTGACCTGGCTTCTCCAACCAGTACAGAGACAGTTTAGAGTTCGACCATGAATGTTGTCTGCGAGTGAAAAGTGTGCTTTCTAGTTCCTTGGCAGCTCTGTTAGTGGAAACTTAAGAAGTGTTTGTCCAACATAATGGTTCAGGTTTTGCTTCTGTTTCAGTACTGACACTCTGCCCTTGGCCTCAGGGCCGGCTTTAGGAAGTGCGGGGCCCAATTTGAACAGTTTCGATGGGGCCCCGGCAGGGAAGACAAAAAAAAAAAAAACACGTTAAAAAAACACATGGGGCTTGTACTCACCGGGCGGTGCTCCGAGTCTTTGGCAGCACTTCGGCAAGGGTCCTTCACTTGCTCCAGTTCTTCGGCGGCACTGAAGGACCCGCTGTCGAAGTGCCGCCGAAGACCCAGAACAAGCGAAGGACCCACTGCAGAAGTGCTGCCGAAGACTCGGAGCACCACCAGCTGAGTAAAAATTTAAAAGGCGCCTCTAGCTAGGGAAGAGATTCTCACTGGGCGTGGGGCCCTCGTAGGTGCAGGGCCCGATTCGGGGGAATTAATGGAATTGGCCTAAAGCCGGCCCTGCTTGGCCTGCCCCTCTTCTAAGTAATTCTGATTTTTGTTTTCTTTCATCTCTTGCTATTTACAAGTGAGTGTTCTCTGGTTCTTGTATTGTCACTTAGATGGTGCAATCATGGAAGCATAGTCTTGCCGCTCTCTGATTCTGTAGGACATAAGGTTCCCTAGTGCAGGAGTGAAATTACTTGTTGTTCAAATCAAATTGCATTATTGGAAATCTCTAGTAAGAGCCTGACAATAGCTGGCTATTACCAAAGACAAAACTTTATGGGGAAATTTTATTACACAAATATAAAGAATGAACTCATTTAATAGATCACTATGCTAACAAACAAATGTATCCCAAAGTACTGGCCAATGTTCTGTATGGTACAGTTCAACTGTACAGGAACAGATTAGGTGAACTGACAGATGGAGAGACCTACCTTCCGAGTTTAGCTTTGCCAGATCAAAGGGAACAACAAGTTGGGGAGTTCGCCATATTGGAAAAAGGATTAGCTTGGCCACCCTCAGAGGCTTCTACACTAGAAAACTTCATAGTTGAAGGTCCCCTTTTGGTGACAATAAACAAGGCAGTTGTAGTACAGACAGGGCGTAGGCATTTTTATTACAGTGTAATGTATCCCTGGAGTAGAAAATCAGTGGTAAAAGCCTGAGCCCCGTTTACACTACAGCTTCTACTGTTGCTGCACCATAGTGAGCTAGTCTGCATTACAGCATACAGTATTATTTTGAACACCATGTCTAGTGCTGTAGTTTCCTTAAAAATTCATCTGCTAAGTGTGTACATGTGCAATGCAGTGCTGCTAGGAGCTGCAAAACTCAGCTAGACATAAAAGGGTTCTAAGCATTTCGAAAGAATTTTGAGATTCTTTGAAAGGCAAGTGAAAAGGATGATGGCTGCAAAGAATTTTCAAAGCCATCAACTATCTTTGCAGTACATATTCTTTCTACCCTCAATGGACACTCCATTCTGGCCGGCTACAGTAGTAAATCTGTGTAACATAAAACCTCCCATTTTAGATATTTCTGTCATTTGTTGTCTTAGTTTCCATCTAAGAGGATGAAGAGGCTTTTATGCTGCTTAGTCTATAGAGGAGTTTGTGCATTTGTAAGCTAGACCAGCTTGGCTTTAAAGCTGCAGTGTCATCTCTAGGCAGTTACTTTATGAACAAGGTCAGCCAAAAAGACTTGCCTTTCAGTGATTAAGTATCTTTGGTTTCATACTTTTTTTTCCTTTCTGTGGACAGATCAGTTTAGTATGGACTATTGCCTTGACTGCAGCTACAGCTGTCACTGAAACCACTGCATGTATGTAGTGCAGTAAGATGCAGTCTTCAGCAGATTCCAAAGGTAGCTCTTGCTGAAGCTTGCAAAAGTAATGACTGAAAATCCTGTTTACTTCAGCATATAAGTATAAGGTCTCTAAGTATCCCTTTCCATTCCACTGCTACACAGACCTCATTCAGACTGGATCCTTGTCCTGTGGAGGCTTCCAGGAACGTCACTGTGAGTGGAGACCTCATATATCTAAAGGAAAGGCTGTTCCTCATACCTCCATAACTTTGTGAGCAGACATTCTTTTTAGCATATTGCAATGTTAAAAATAAATGGTCCAATATATTTCAGGAGTTTCCCTTGAAATACTGTTCCTTCTCATTCACTGAGAACTGATCACACACCTGTAGGAAAGTGGATGGCATCTCCGGTGCCATAGCTCCCAGATGCTGAAAGGGCAGGGACAAACACTCCTATCATGACTAGCTGAAATCTGTGAGTAGGCATATCCGTTAACGGAGAGGTAAACCTACTGACTAGAAAATAATTAGACAAATTAGGACCTAGCCCTAGACCAAACAATTCAACAACAACAAGATGCTGCAGCTGTGAAACATCTTAGACCACGGGTAGGCAACCTATGGCATGTGTGCCGAAGGTGGCATGTGAGCTGATTTTCAGCGGCACTCTCACTGCCCGGGTCCTGGCCACTGGTTTGGGGGGCTCTGCATTTTAATTTAATTTTAAATGAAGCTTTTTAAACATTTTTAAAACCTTATTTACTTTACATACAACAATAGTTTAGTTATATATTATAGACTTATAGAAAGAGACCTTCTAAAAACATTAAAATGTATTACTGGCACGCAAAACCTTAAATTAGAGTGAATAAACAAAGACTTGGCACACCACTTCTGAAAAGGTTGCTGACCACTGTCTTAGACCTTTGTAATGTCCCAATCACTTATCTAGCGACCCATAACTGCACATCATTGCTTGAGACTTGTGTAACTTTGCTTACATACATGAGCTTCGGACTTGCACATGCATAAGCAATATTTTGTATTTCTTTTGCAATAACTTCTTTAGTTGTATAAATTCACAGGTGAGTAATCTTCTGCATATTCTCCTCTCCCACCCTTATACCTATGCTGTGTACACTTGAACAAAATATAGTAACGGCTATACTGGGGTCAGACCAATTGTCCATTTAGCCAAGTATCTTGTCATCTGGCAGTGGCCAACACCAGGTGCTTCAGAGAGAATGAACAGAACAGGTAATCATCAAGTGATCCATTCCCTGTTGTCCAGTCCCAGCTTCTGGCAAGAAGAGGCTAGGGACACCCAGAGCATGGGGTTGCATCCCTGACCATCTTGGCTAATAACCACTGATGGACCTATCCTCTACTTTTTTTTGACCCCTGTTATAGTTTTGACCTTCACAAGATCCTCTGGCAATGAGTTCCACAGGTTGACTGGGTGTTGTGTGAAGAAATACTTCCTTCTGTTTGTGTTAAACCTACGGCCAGGGGCGGCTCCAGGCCCCAGCATGCCAAGCATGTGCTTGGGGCGGCAAGCCGTGGGGGGCGCTCTGCCGGCACTCTGCTGTTCCCGCGGCTTCGGAGGACCCTCCACAGGCAAGCTGCCGATGGTAGCCTGCCTGCCGTGCTGGGGGTGGCAAAATGTCTAGAGCGGCCCCTGCCTACTGCCTATTAATTTCATTGGGTGTCCCTGGTTCTTGTGTTTTGAGAAGGGGAAAATAACGCCTCCTTATTCCCTTTCTCCACATCATTAATGATTTTATAGACCTTGATCATATCCCTCCTTAGTCATCTCTTTTCCAATTTGAGAAGTCCCAGACTTTTTAATCTCTCGTATGGAAGCCGTTCCATACCCCTAGTCATTTTTGTTGCCCTTCTCTGAACTATTTCCAATTCATATACCTTTTCTGAGATGGGGTGACCAGAACTACATGCAATATTCAAGGTGTGGGCATATCATGGATTTATATAGTGGTATTATGATATTTTTCTGTCTTACTATCTATCACTTTCCTAATAGTTCCTAACATTCTATTCGCTTTTTTGACTGCTGCTGCACAGTGAGCATATATTTTCAGAGGACTATCCACAATGACTCCAAGATCTTCCATGAATGGTAACAGCTAATTTAGATCTCAGCATTTTATATGTATAGTTGGGATTATGTTTTCCAATGTGCATTACTTTGCATTTATCAACATTGAATTTCATCTGCAATTTTGTTGCCTAGTCCCCCCGTTAATGAGAGCCCTTTGTAACTCTGTGCAGTCAGTTTTGGACTTAACTATCTTTAGTAATTTTGTATCATCTGCAAATTTTGCCACCTCACTGTCTTACTCCGTTTTCCAGATTATTTATGAATATGTTGAACAGTACAGACCCTGGGGGACACCACTATTTACCTCTCTCCATTCTGAAAACTGACCATTTATTCCTACCCGTTGTTTCCTGTCTTTTTTAACCAGTTACAGATCCACAAGAGGACCTTCCCTCTTAACCCATGACTGCTTAGTTTGCTTAAGAGCCTTTGGTGAGGGACATGTCAAAGGCTTTCTAAATGTCTAAAAACACTATATCCACTGGATTCCCCTTGTCTATGTGCTTGTTGACCCCCTCTCAAAAATTCTAATAGATTATTGAGGCACAATTTCCCTTTACAAAAAACTTGTTGACTCTTCCCCAACAAATCATGTTCATCTATATGTCTGATAATTGTGTTCTTTACCAGAGTTTCAATCAATTTGCCTGGTACTGAAGTCAGGCTTACTGGCCTGTAATTGCCAGGATCGCCTCTGGAGCCTTTTTAAAAATCGATGTCACATTAGCTATCCTCCAGTCATCTAGTACGGAAGCTGATTTAAATTATATGTTACATGCCAAAGTTGTTAGTGCTGCAATTTCATGAGAATTCCTTCAGAACTCTTGGGTGAATCCCATATGGTCCTTGTGACTTCTTATTGTTTAACTTACCAATTTGTTCCAAAACCTCTTCTATTGACACCTACATCTGGAACAGTTCCTCAGATTTGTCACCTAAAAAGAATGGCTCAGTTGTGGGAATTTCGCTCACATCCTCTGGAGTGAAGACTGATGATGCAAAGAATTCATTTAGCTTGTGTACAACGGCCTTGTACACCTTCCTTTAGTACCTGATTGTCCAGTGGCCCCACTGATTGATACAATTCCTGCTTCTGATGTACTTAAAAAAAAAAGTATATTTGTAAAACTTGTGTATTTATGTAAATGATACATAGACATATAAGACTAAACTGAACACAATACTTTCCGACCAGTAATGATTTTTTATATAATAAAAATACCAAAGCCCTAGCCCGAAAACCACTGCTGTTTTATGAACTTGAACACTAGTGAATGGATGTTGTTTCCTCACTCGGGAGCATAAGAGAAGAAAATTGAGGGCAAATAAGAATTGCTGATGGAAGCCTATGCTTTACATTATACTTGTGTGTTTGAACATTCAGGGGACCAAATGTGGAAAGTGTATGGGGAAAAGATCTCTCAAAAGGAGAGTTCTAACTGGTGCCCAAGCATCCTTTTTTCCCCTAGAAAACATCCATTTTCTGTTGAATGGAACTAATTTATATTACAGTTGAGCTATTTCTTGATTCCTGTGCATGATCCTAGAGAACCTGGTCCCTTGTGATTTTTCTTGCCTCTGTTTTCCTCCTAACTAAAATCAGAGGGAAGATTTTAGCTATAATACATTTTGGGGGATTTTTTTAACTGTTCCCCTTGCTCCTTATCTGTGTACCTGTCTTGTTTGTCCTTAGAATGAGCTCGATAGGGCAGGGACCTTTGAATCACTGGAAACAGGGCTGGCTCCAGGCACCAGCTTAGCAAGCAGGTGCTTGGGGCGGCCACTTCAGAGAGGGGCGGCAAGTCCAGGTATTCGGCAGAGAGTCCCTCGCTCCCACTCAGAGCAAAGGACCTCCTGCTGAATTGCCGCAGATCGCGATTGCGATCGTGGCTTTTTTTTTCTTTTTTTTTTTGGGGGGGTGCTGCAAAACCCCTGGATCCGGCCCTGACTGGAAAGCCCTAGCACACTGTAGTTGCTACCACAAACAGATAAATAACAAGCTGCCTTATTATTAATGTATTTATTTCCAGATGGCCTAAATGCCATGTAATCTCTCAAGGTGACTGAGTTATGGATTTTTGCAAAGGAGGATTGAATGTAACCAATGAGCTTTTGCTTAATAAAAAATTTGTCTACCATAAAAGATGGTTGGGGAAGTAGGAATGAACTATCCGGTTTCACAATGGCAACAGGTTTTGTGCTAGGGCTGGTAAATATATTAATGATCTGGACAAAGGAGGGAATAGTGAGGAGTCAGTTTGCAGATGACCATTATTTAAGATAGTCAAAACTAAGTAATTCTGAGAGACCTAAAAGAGCTAGCTGAATGGAAAGCACAATGATGCATAAAACTCAGTGTTTAAAAACAAGGTAATGCACATTCATAGAATCATAGAACTGTAAGGGACCTTGAGAGGCCATCTAGTCCAGTCCCCTGCACTCAAGGCAGGACTAAGTATTATCCAGACCATCGCTGACAGGTGTTTGTCCAACCTGCTCTTAAAAATCCCCAATGATGGAGATTCCACCACCTCCCTAGGCAATTTATTCCAGTGCTTAATCATTCTGACAATTAGGAAGTTTTTCCTAATGTCCAACCTAAACCTCCCTTGCTGCAATTTAAGCCCATTGCTTCTTGTCCTATCCTCAGAGGTTAAGAAGAATATTTTTTCTCCCTCCTCCTTGTAACAACCTTTTATGTACTTAAATAGTTATCATGTCCCCCCTCAGTCTTCTCTTCTCTAGACTAAACAAACCCAATTTTTTCAATTTTCCTCCGTAGGTCATGTTTTCTAGACCTTTAATCATTTTTGTTGCTCTTCTCTGGACTTTCTCCAATTTGTACACATCTTTCCTGAAATGTGGTGCCCAGAACTGGACACAATAGTCCAGTTGAGGCCTAATCAGCATGGAGTAATGCAGAAGAATTACTTCTTCTTCGAGTGATTGCTCACATCCATTCCAGTTAGGTGTGCGCGCCGTGCGTGCACGTTCGTCGGAAACTTTTTACCCTAGCAACTCCAGTGGGCCGGCAGGTCGCCCCCTAGAGTGGCGCCGCCATGGCACCTGATATATACCCCTGCCGGCCCACCCGCTCCTCAGTTCCTTCTTACCGCCGTGTCGGTCGTTGGAACTGTGGAGCGCGGCACAGCTGTCCTCCACGTCCCTAGCTCTCCTTGTTCTACGGTTGATAGTTAGTAGTTAAGTGTAGTTAGTTATATATAGTTAATAGTGTAAATAATATTGTAGATATTTGTTAGCCGGTTTGGGCCGTAGCCCTCCCCGGCTCCCAGCACCAGGCTCATGCCTGGTTCGCCGGGCTTCAAGCAATGTGCGGCCTGTAAGAAGCCGATGCCGACCAGCGACCCTCACGACGCGTGTCTAAAGTGCCTGGGGGAATCACACAGGTCGGACAAGTGCCGCATTTGCAAGGCTTTTAAGCCTAGAACAAAGAAGGAGAGAGACCAGAGACTTAGGACTCTCCTCATGGAAGCGGCACTCGACCCGGCAGCTTCGCAGGCCGTCATCTCGACACCGGCACCGGATCGCGCCGGCACCGGAAAGACTCCCCGGCACCGGGTGCAGAAGCAAGACCCTCGAAGTCTGCAACTCCATCCAGGCAGACTCAAGTGGAGCGCCTGGCACTGACATCTGCCGCGGCGCTACCGGCACCGTCGACTCCGGGCCCGGAGGGTCCGTCGAGTCCGGTTCCGCCGAGCTCCCCCATAAGATCTGGGGTTGAGCTATTGGTCCCATCGACGCCAGAGACCTTTGCCTCGGCACGGGACCTCATTGCCCTGACTGAGTCAACTCAGCCTCCACCCCCGGTACCTCCGGTGTGGGTAGCGTCCAGGGGCAAACCTATGATGTCAGCGTCGTCTCGGGACTCACGCTCGCTGTCAAGGTCCCAACACCATGGTCGCTCAAGATCCCGCCGCCGCTCGCAGTCCCGGCACCGCTCCCCTTGGCGGTACCGGTCGTACTCGCGGCACCGATCGGCCTCCAGATGGTCACGGTCTGGTTCCAGTCGCCGATACCGGCACCGGGACTCTAGGAGCCAGTCCCGCCGTTGATCAGCGCGCCGGTCGACCTCCCGGCACCGAGCTGGTGGCAGGTCCTGGTCCCGGTCGACCTCCCGATACTGCGTCGGTGGCAGGTCCCAGTCCTGATCCCGGCACCGAGGCAGCTCCCGGTCCCGATCCCGGCACCGAGTCCAAGACAGACCCCGGTCCTGATCCCGGCACCGGTATGACTCCCGGTCCCGATCCCCGGCACCGAGAACATCTTCGGCGCCAGGACGCAGAGACTCTTACCAGCCGCGGTCGGCCCCTCCATGGCCTTCCAGACAGCCGTCGGTGTCATCGCAGGCGGACAGTGTATACGCGCTGGGCACTGACAGACAAGCGGCGCTTTTTCAAGACCCTCTTCAACAGGACCAGGGTCCGCAACAGTGGGGGTTCTGGACACCCTGGATGTACCATCAAGCCCAGGGCCCCCAACAGCTTCCTCCTAGGCCTGCAACGGCAGAGCACAGGGCACCGGGGCGTCGTTGTCTCGCCCCCCTCCTTCCCCGGACGGGGAGGACGGGTCAAAGCAACAGGACCCTGATCTCCCTCCTGAGCCAGAGGCGAGGGCTGAGGCGGACCCCCCGCTGGACACTCTCTTGCCAGGGGTCTCCTCATCGTCTTCTCCCGATGAGGCGGTGGCTGGCACTTCCTCTAATAGCCCTCCTCCGCTGGATCTCAGGGCACATCAGGACCTCCTCAGGCGCGTAGCACAGAATCTGAGCCTGCAAGCTGAGGAGGTCTCTGAGATCGAGGACCCCGTCGTCAGCATCCTCTCCTCCGATGCTCCCACCAGGGTCGCCCTCCCCTTTATTCGGACGATCCAGGCCAACGCCAATACGATCTGGCAATCTCCGGCCTCCATCCCCCCTACTGCACGGGGCGTCGAAAGGAAGTACATGGCCCCCTCCAAGGGCTATGAGTACCTCCATATTCACCCGACACCATGTTCCCTGGTGGTACAGTCGGTGAACGAGAGGGAGCGTCACGGACAGGAAGCCCCAGCCCCCAAATCCAAGGAGGCCAGGCGTATGGACCTCCTCGGCCGCAAGGTTTATTCGGCTGGGGCCCTTCAGCTTAGGGTTTCCAATCAGCAAGCCCTTCTTAGCCGCTACGCATTTAACTCTTGGGTGGCAGCGGATAAGTTCAAAGAGCTGCTGCCACAAGAGGCGCGTCAAGAATTTGCGGCGATTCTTGACGAGGGCAAGAAGGTTGCACGAACCTCATTGCAGGCCTCCTTGGACGCTGCAGACTCGGCTGCCCGCACCCTCGCCTCGGGGGTGACGATGCGCCGCATCTCCTGGCTTCAGGTTTCTGGCCTTCCTCCGGAGCTCCAATACACCATCCAGGACCTCCCGTTCGAAGGCCAGGGCCTGTTCTCGGAGAAGACAGACCCCAGACTGAAAAGTCTTAAGGACAATCGGGTCATTATGCGCTCCCTTGGTATGCACACGCCTGGGACGCAACGCAGACCCTTCCGACCGCAGCAACAGCAGCAGCGTCGGCCATACCCCCAGTTCCGCCAGCGGCAGGACCTTAATAGGCGCCGCGGCAGAAATGGCAGGCGCAGGCCGTCGGGCAATCAAGGGGGGCAAAACCAAAGCTCCTCTAAAGCCCCACCTGGACCCAAACCTTCATTTTGAAGGTGCGCCCGAGGGCGTAATACCAGTATCCCCCATGGATCCTTTCCCCCCGTTTTCCAACCGCCTTTCGTTTTTCCTCCAGGCGTGGTCCCGGATAACATCCGACTGCTGGGTCTTACGCACGGTGCAGATGGGATACCGTCTGCAGTTTGTATCATTTCCTCCCTCCCGCCCCCCATCCTTGTCCCTCTTCAGGGACCCCTCTCACGAGCAATTCCTCCGCCAGGAGGTACAGACGCTCCTCAGCAAAGGAGCAATAGAGGCGGTTCCGGAGAACGAGAAGGGCAAGGGGTTTTATTCCCGCTACTTTCTGATCCCCAAGGCCAAGGGAGGCCTCAGGCCTATCCTCGACCTGCGAGAGCTCAACAAATATCTAGTGAAGTTGAAGTTCCGCATGGTATCCCTGGGGACCATTATCCCATCCCTGGATCCTGGAGACTGGTATGCCGCCCTCGACATGCAGGACGCTTATTTTCATATTGCCATATGGCCATACCACAGACGTTTCCTTCGGTTTGTGGTCGGCCGCTTTCACTACCAATTTGCGGTCCTCCCATTTGGCCTTTCTACGGCTCCGAGGGTATTCACAAAATGCATGGCCGTTGTTGTGGCACATCTTCGGCGCAGTCGCATTCACGTGTTCCCTTACCTCGACGATTGGTTAATTCGGGGCATGTCGGAGCTGCAGGTCTGCAGCCACGTCCGCAGGATCACCGGCCTGTTTGCTACCTTGGGCCTCATGATCAACGTGGACAAGTCCACCCTGCTCCCCTCACAGAGAGTGGAGTTCATTGGGGCCGTCCTGGACTCCACCGTAGCCAGGGCCCTTCTGCCGTTGCCGAGGTTCCAGTCATTGTCGGCGATCATTCAGCGCTTGCTGGCAGCCCCCCTGACATCGATACGGACATGTCTAACCCTGTTAGGCCATATGGCAGCCTGCACATTTGTGACCGGGTATGCATGGCTCCGCATGAGGCCCCTCCAGTCTTGGCTCATCGCACATTACCGACCGGCAAGGCAGTCACTAGACATGCTGATCACAATCCCCAGGGGGTGTTGGACTCTCTCAGTTGGTGGCTCGACCAGTCCGTCGTGTGTGCGGGGCTCCCATTCCACCCACCCCAGCCCTCGGTATCCCTAACGACGGATGCCTCAGATCTAGGCTGGGGGGCCCACCTGGGAACCCTGAGGACACAGGGCCTGTGGTCCCCACAGGAGGTGGAGCTACACATCAACATGCGGGAGTTGAGAGCGGTCCGCCTTGCTTGTCAAACGTTCTGTCACCAGCTTCGGGGTTGTTGTGTCGCGGTATTTACCGACAACACGACGACCATGTACTATATCAACAAGCAGGGTGGCACCAGATCCTCTCCCCTATGTCACGAGGCGATGCGACTCTGGGACTTTTGTATAGCCTACTCCATTCACCTCACGGCTTCCTTCCTCCCCGGAGTACGGAACACGCTGGCGGACCGCCTGAGCAGATCCTTCCTCGCGCACGAATGGTCCCTCCGCCCGGACGTCGCCCTCTCGATTTTCCAGAGGTGGGGTTGTCCCCGCGTGGACCTCTTCGTGTCCAGGGGGAACAGGAAATGCCAGGCGTTCTGCTCCTTTCAGGGCCGGGAACCCGGGTCTATAGTGGACGACTTCCTTATTCCGTGGACGACCCACTTGTTCTACGCGTTCCCCCCGTTCCCGCTGGTCCACAGGGTCCTTCTGAAGGTGCGCAGGGACAGGGCCCGCGTGATCATGGTAGCCCCGGCGTGGCCCAGGCAACATTGGTACCCCATGTTGCTGGACCTGGGCATAGCCGACCCAGTTCACCCGGACCTGCCCCTCCACCCGGACCTGATCACCCAGGACCATGGAACTCTCTGTCACCCGGACCTCTAGTCGCTGCACCTAGCAGCGTGGCTCCTGCGTGGCTGACCAGTTCTGAGTTGCGCTGCTCCACCCCGGTACGTGAGGTACTCTTGGGCAGCAGGAAGCCTTCCACTAGAGCGACGTACTGGGCCAAGTAGAAGCGTTTCTCCTGTTGGTGCTTGGAGAAGGGTCTCCTCCCGATGGAAGTTTCGGTGGCCAATATTTTGGACTATATTTGGTCCCTTAAGCAACAGGGCCTGGCGATATCGTCCCTGCGGGTCCACCTGGCGGCTATCTCCACCTTTCACCCGGGTGGGGATGGCCGCTCCGTTTTCTCTCACCCGACGGTGACTAGATTCCTTAAGGGGCTGGAACGTCTATACCCTAACGTCCGACCCCCTGCCCCTACCTGGGATCTTAACCTGGTGTTGTCTCGGCTCATGGGGCCCCCCTTTGAGCCGTTAAAGCAGGGAGCAAGTAGCTATCTTTCTTGGAAGACTGCCTTTTTAGTAGCTATTACCTCAGCTAGACGGGTGTCGGAACTCCGGGCGCTCACGGTAGATCCCCCGTATACAGTCTTCCATAAAGATAAGGTGCAGCTGAGACTGCACCCTGCCTTTCTCCCCAAGGTGGTCTCAGCCTTCCACGTCAACCAGGAGATCTTCCTCCCAGTTTTTTTCCCGAAACCTCATTCTTCACGCAGGGAGCAACAACTCCACTCGCTTGATGTCCGTCGGGCTCTCGCGTTTTATGTGGAGAGGACCAAACCGTTCCGCAAATCCCCCCAGCTTTTCGTGGCAGTAGCGGACCGCATTAAGGGGCTTCCCATTTCCTCGCAGAGGTTATCCTCGTGGGTAACGTCCTGTATCAGGACCTGCTATGACTTGGCTCACGTTCCTACGGGCCGTGTGACTGCGCACTCTACCAGGGCGCAGGCGTCGTCGCTGGCTTTCCTCGCCCGTGTGCCCATCCAGGAAATCTGTCGGGCAGCGACCTGGTCATCGGTCCACACCTTTGCTTCCCACTACGCCCTGGTCCAGCAGTCCAGAGAGGATGCGGCCTTCGGATCTGCAGTGCTCCATGCCGCTACTTCTCACTCCGACCCCACCGCCTAGGTATGGCTTGGGATTCACCTAACTGGAATGGATGTGAGCAATCACTCGAAGAAGAAAAGACGGTTACTCACCTTTGTAACTGTTGTTCTTCGAGATGTGTTGCTCACATCCATTCCACACCCGCCCTCCTTCCCCACTGTCGGAGTAGCCGGCAAGAAGGAACTGAGGAGCGGGTGGGCCGGCAGGGGTATATATCAGGTGCCATGGCGGCGCCACGCTAGGGGGCGACCTGCCGGCCCACTGGAGTTGCTAGGGTAAAAAGTTTCCGACGAACTTGCACGCGCGGCGCGCACACCTAACTGGAATGGATGTGAGCAACACATCTCGAAGAACAACAGTTACAAAGGTGAGTAACCATCTTTTCTCGTGTCTTGTTTACAACACTCCTGCTAATACATCCCAAAATGACATTCACTTTTTTTGCAACAGTGTTACATTGTTGACTCCTATTTAGCTTGTGATCCACTATGACTCCCAGATCCCTTTCCTCAGTACCCCTCCCTAGGCAGTCATTTCCCATTTTGCATGTGTGCAACTGAATGTTCCTTCCTAAGCAGAGTACTTTGCATTTGTCCTCATTGAATTTCATCCTATTTATTTCAGACCATTTCTCCAGATCATTTTTAATTTTAATCCTACCCTCCAAAGCACTTGTACCCCCTCCCAGCTTGATATCGTCCGCAAACTTTATAAGTGTACTCTCTATGCCATTATCTAAATCATTGATGAAGATATTGAACAGAACCAGACCCAGAACTGATCCCTGCGGGACCCCACTCATTATGTCCTTCCAGCATGTCTGTGAACCATTGATGATTACTCTCTGGGAATGATTTTCTAACCAGTTATGCACCCAGGAAAGAATAATTTGATCTACACACATAGCTGGGCTCTGAATTTTAACTGTCACTACTCAGGTGGCACTCTAGACAATTAATAAAAATGTTCAGAATATAGCGATAATCAGAAAATAAACAATGTTGTAAAATGCATAAGAAATGGGATTAAAAAATATTAAGTATAACATTACACAGAGCAGGTAACTTGAATGGTATTTACCCTCTAATGCAGGAACAAAGGGACATTCAATGAAATTGAATGGTAAATTCAAAACTTATGAAAGGAAATACTTTTATACAAGATGTATACATAATCAGTCTGTAAAATTTATTGCAACTAGCTGTCATCAAGGCCCAAATAATAGGATATAAAGAAGGGGATGATATTTATATGAATGAGAATAGCCACAGTAACAACATTTGTTTGGGATAAACCTCTCATGCTTCAGGGACATACCACTACTTGATGATGCTTTCCTTACAGCAGGAGGTTCCAGAATTGTCCATTCTGGAGTTCTTGGATTTTGAATTACCTGGTGCTGAACTATAGGGACCATTGATTGGATCAACTTCCTGTGTTTCTATAACTATTTCTGGAGACCTTTTTAACCGAGGACTCATTATCATTCAGTACTACTCTTTCCTTCTCCCTACCTTTGATAGTTGTGTGGATTGTTCTTTTCATCTATGGCAATTTTCCAAAATCTTCAGAAGAAACATTTTAAAAAAAAACTCTGAAACTAGTTCATTGTCAGTTAGCACTTTTGATCCCATGCTTTCAGGGAGACGCCAAGTACAAAGTCCTTTAGCGTTACATTTTGGGTCTTTTCAGGTCTTGGGACTGCCCTCCTGCTTTTCTAGGTAAGTTCCTTTCAAAAGTTAAAGGCAACAGCTACCAAAAAAACCTTTTGGTTTTTGGTTTTGTTTTTTTTTAAACACAGTAGTTACAGAATCCTTCCAAACAGGGAGGGATGAGAGCAACTGAATGTATTTTGGCGGGTTACCACCTTCAGAGAACAAGATTTCCAGGAAAGTATGTTTTTTTCCAAAATTCCACAGACTCTCCCTGGATTCCCGCTGTTTGAGATTTTAAAACTCAAGGAGTGTGTCTGTAATGAACATGTAACATATTTTACAAGTACTCACACAAATGCTAACATGCCTTAAAAGTTTAAATACAGCATCTATTTTTGTATATGTGAGGGGAAATATTCCTCAACAGCGTGAAGAACAAATGTGGGGTAAGATAATGAAAATTCTAAAAGGAGGGGCACCATCAAGAAGGGAATCTAAGATTAAAACTCTAAGCCAATTAAACTTCTAGGAATTGGAGAATTTGGCACTCCTAATGAGCTTAAACTCTGTAGCGTGCTAACCAGGAACCTAGGTTCAGTTTATGCAAGGGGCAGAGAAGGCCGTGTATAGCAGCTTTACAGTTCCTTCAAGCGATGTAGCTGAGGTTGGCTGCTGAAGGCACTCCACTCCAAATATGGTGAGTCTAGCTGTGACCTTCAAGCTGTAAGTCTGCCAGCTTGTAGCCATCTTAGATGCAGTCAACTAGCTCTCATCACTTCTAGGTTTTTCTGAGGCACTTATTAACATGTTATCTAGATGTCAGGTATTCTTGATGAAAGTTAATTATTGGTGTCTAAGGGTACTAAAAGCTGGGTCAACTTTTAAGGGTTTTAGTTGGTTCCATTTTTAATAAGCCCCAATGCCCTTTTCCCATCAAGCATCTAGCAAAGGCTCTGTCCTTTTTATGGAGGAAATGTAGGTAAGATGACTTACTTGTTAAGATAAACTCCTTGGTTCCCTTTGGAAGGTATTTTGGATGCACCCACAGCACTACCTTATCCTTAGGTGGCTCATCTAGTAGATTCTGAAGCTCATTCATTGTATACGGAAGTCTCTCCTACCAGGAAAATGACTTAACGTGTAAGATATATGGTTTTACTGGTCTGTAGTGACTCAAATGGACTCAGCCATGTAAACTTTCTTCCCTTGCTCGCTGTGTGGTTGGAAAAGATGGGGATCTAGACTACAGGCACAAGGAACAAAGGTTGTTAAGTGTGCCTTTAGTCTCCTTAGCCTTTGTCTGGCCAAAGGAGAGCAAGTGTGCTGAAAGATATTTTAAATGGGGAGAATCTGACCTAGCATGACAGTGCAGGATACAGGCTGTAGGGAAGTGTTGTGAAGGCATCAAGGATTGCTGTGAGCTGGAATGAGCCAGGAACCTGTAAATGGCCCCATTGTGCTCCTTCACTGAAGGTAGTCAGAACTAACTTTGGAGTGCAGGAAGGAGCCTACTTGCCTGACAGAGTGTGCATATCATGCCTCTAAGGCTGTTTTTAAAACCAGAGATGTTTTCATCTGCTCTCTGCTGAAGGCAAAGACCCAAGAACTCACCAGTGACACAATTACTGTTACTTATTAATCTATTGAGGGATGGTCCTGTTTCATCTCATTGTTATCTACAACAGTCTGTTCTGGAGAAGGTCCATGTACTGTAGAAAATGGTATTTTCTCTTCTCTCCTTTCTCCCCTGTGTCACTTAGCATAAGTGATCAGATCACATTCCCTGTTGCCTCTTTGATGCTTCAGTAGGAAAATTAAAAGCAAACAGTGGGGAAAAATAATGGGGGAATTACTGGGTGTTTTTAGAGGGGGAGAATCAGCTGCCCTATTATCTTCAATATTATTAGTTCAAAACTCTCCTTTCTCTACAGGTAGCCCCAGCGTGAATGAGATATGAACCTGCTTCCCTCCCTGCAGGAACTGGCATGGGGAAACTGGTCAGATTGTAATTAATAGAAGGTGGGAGCTTAAATACCTTTGAGGAGCTGACCCTTAGTTCTTCACTATGGTCATCAAGAATTTGCAAATACAAATTGGCCTGGGGGAGGGGACAGAGATTTAATATCAATACTGTATATAATTTCTTCCATTTAAGACTCACAAAACACTTTACAAATAGAGTATGAGCCTCATTAGCACCCTGTGAGGTCAGTTTTATCCTCTCTATATACACGTGCACACCCAAGCAGGGAAACCAAAGGGAATAGAAGTGATTTGATCAAGGTCACTGAGAATTAGTGCTAGAGCTGGGAATAGAATCTAGATTTCCTGACTCTCTCAAAACAATCCTGATCCACCAAGGTACTGCTCCTTGATTTTTACAAGACCCATTTAACTGCATTAGCGGATTTTTAAATGAAGAAAATGTGTATTGGTGCACCAGGGTGGGTCCTGTATTCTCTCTTTCTAGGAATCCATAGACTAGTATGTTACCTAGTTTTAGCAGCAGTTTCCAGTTGTGCATTTTGCCCAGGTGAGTTTGCTGCTTGGCTACTTGGACAGAGGAGGACTGCATTCCCTCCTTCCGGTAGGGCCACCTCACAGGTACCTGTGTGAGGTAGGGGTGTGTCTAGATTGAAACCTGATGCCTCATCCTTGGGCTGATGTGGGGGTGGAGGAAGGAGGGACATGTTGCTTCAAGCACACAGCTAATGAAGACAGAAAGAGAAATTATCCAGGACTTATTTTCTCAGCTGAAAACAGGAACAAGGGCAGTCTTTTCACCTCTTTCCCCCAGAAGTCTCACCCTAGACCTGTGCTCTGGAGGAGTCAGTCCAGGGCCAAAAGAAGATGAGCTTAACCCGGCGCAAAGGTTTTTACAGACAGGAAGTAAACAAAACTGTCTGGGAGCTGCCCAGAAGATATACCTCCATCAACCCAGTGGGATCCGGGGCTTATGGTTCTGTCTGGTGAGTAGGTCTTGGCCTTTCTTCTTTCAAGGGTCCTGGCAGGAAGAACGGGGTGGGGGGTATTTAAAGCATGGCTCACGGGAAGAAAACAGGGGAGGTGCCTCTTAGCTGTCCTCCATTATGAAATAAATTTGCATGTTAGATGAAGGTTTGTTTCCTGCCTGCCATACCTTAAGTCACTTTCAGCTTGAGCAGCTGTTCTGCTGTGTGTGTGTTTACTGCCTGAAGAGTTGGGCCTCCCTAACCCTAAATGACTACATTTTGGGGAGAGGTGCTGCTGTATCCATCACCCTCCAGGTGATGGGGACTAGAGGCTCAGCCCTTATGTTTGATTTTATTTATTCAGTCCCTTGGTTTCCTCACTGTCTCTGATGAACAGGACAGCCAGCCCTTGCTATGCTCTGTCCCAGGGGTAGGAACTAGGCAGAGCTAGTAGTAGCAGAAAAAAAAAATCTGTTTCCAAGGCTGACGTTACTTCCCCCTAAAAGATTTTGGACCCTCTTGTTCCCCAAAGGGAAGATGGGATTCTGCTGCTGGTCCTATACCAATATCCTGGTTTAAACTAATACAGCCTGTCTTGACTGGAACCTCTTGCCAGTTTAATGATTAATTCTGAGCCTAGAAAGGGATAAGACAGACAGAAAAACAATGCATAGTCATCCAATCAGCTGGGCAAAGGCAGCTAATAGAAAAATGAATGTATAGGGTCAGATTCTGTTCATTTGCATGTGTGTAAATCTAGAGTAACTCCACTGACTTTAATGAGTTACTTTCAGTTTATGTCCTTATGAAATCAGAATCTAGTCCATACACCAATACACAAAGGCAAGAGAGAGATTTATTCCCTGTACTAGGTATTCTGCAGGAAATATTCTGCCTGAATGTCATTACCAGGGTCACGTAATATACCTAGTTCATAGTCCTGGGACCATTGGACTGACACCCTGGTTAGCTGTTTTTTGATGCATAAACAGGGTCTGAAAGATTTGTTTTCTCTACAGTATATGTTTTTCATATTAGACATATAAATTTTGTCTTCTTTAAAAGACAGCAGCTCCCTGAAGAAAGAGTAGAATTATGACAGCACAAGAAGGAAAAGAGAGTCACAGAAAGAAAGAGGGGGTTTCACTCCAATGGCTTGAAATTTGGGTCATATCTATTTAACTTCAATAGCTAACATTCTTTCTCCAAAACTTTAATCTTTGTTAACGATTCAACATCTTTGCCCCTTCACTTGCTATGTGCATTTTCCTAATAGGCTTCTCCAGCAAAATCAGGGAAAATCAGACTTAATATTCTTGACATTTGCAGAGGTTTAAAAAAAAAATTTAAAGGAGGGGGAGAAATTATCCTTCCAGATTTTCTTTATAAAGCCTAAAGCAAAAAGAAAAACACAAACAACAGAATCCTTTACTGCTCCCTTAAATAAAAACCGGTCTCTAGCTCAGCTGACATGGAAACTCCCAAAAAACAACAGCTTGTTTGCCCTAAATGACAACCCATTAGACTAAACCGGGTAGTGCCAGAACTCCATGGATGACGAACGCTTGCTGGTTTTGGTGCTGATTCCTGGCTGAAGTACAAGTGGAAGCTTGTGGAATTAGGATTTGCTGTCCTCTGCTGGGAACCACAGGGATGTTCTTTTCTACATAAGAACAGGAGGACTCGTGGCACCTTAGAGACTAACAAATTTATTTGAGCATAAGCTTTCGCGGGCTACAGCCCACTTCTTCGGATGCATAGAATGGAACATATTGTGAAGAGATATATATACATACAGAGAATATGAAAAGGTGGGGGTTGTCTTACAAACTCTGAGAGGCTGCTACTCTGAAATCTTTCTATAATAGTCCATATATTTGGGTTTCTTAAAGCTCTATATGCTGTTACAGATACTTAAATAGAAGCAAATAGAGCAAGTTACAAAAGCTCCCCCAATTCCCTGAAAAACTAATTCCTCTGTTAAATTTCTTTGTTAAAATAAAATATTGTTTAATAATTTTTATAGCAGATTTCACACGTGTATAGAGAGTTAGTTTTGATCAGGTTTGAGTAATTGAGTAATTCTGATGTGGCTGTGTCCAAAGGTGGTCTGAGACAGACTGAATGAAAATGCTACTGAGTAACTTTGCAGGTCAGCCAGGATCTTGGAAAATTGCTTGTCTGAACGATTAGCTATCATGTACCTATTGCGGATTAGAAACAGTTATTTTGCATAGTAGTTCCCTCCAACCACCCTTGGAAATCCTAGAGCCACTACTGGTCACCAGAGCAAGAAGAGGAGCTGTAGCCCATTAGTGGGTGGATGGGAGGTGGTAGGAAGCCATGCTTTCCTTTCAAAGGTGATAAGAAGAGAAAAGGGACTATTTGGTTTCGAACAGGAAGTAGATATGGGATGAAGTGTGCAATGTGATAACACTGAAATTCACATGGGTTTGGTCACACTGCACCACTAGCAGTCACAGCAGGAAAGACATGTTGATTTACAGTTCTCCAGTTTAATGAGCTGAGAGAGAAGGAATTGCAAAGTGGCGGAAGTGCATAGCCCAACAAGGAGGCTTGGGCTGGAAAAGCCCTGCCTTTCTCTCTCCCTTCAAGAGGCAGCAGCTGGAAGCTGTCAGTCATAAAACACAGGCAACCTTTCACAGCCATCCAGGGTTGACTGGCTCAGGGAGGTGGTGCAGTTCATTATGGAGGTTCCTCTTCAAATGCTTTCACCCTGAAAAGCACTGGGGAAAATCTTAGGAATCATAGCAGTCTCTGGATGATTGCTGCTGATGGCTTTTCTTTCCATCCCTTTGCTGATTATATCGAGGGCCTGCCTTCTCTGCAACTCTGCCATGGGACTTTGAGAGAAGAGGTGTCACTGAATTGCTTCATATGGAGAAATAAATAGCAGATATGACTGGGAGACTCTTGTATGCCCTCTTGACAGCATGGGGCTTGGAGCCAAGAACTCCAAAATGGAGTTCACTCAACTCCAAATCTTGGTTTTGACACTGACTCCCACTGTTGTCGTTTTTGTATCAATTTCATATCTATAGAATGGGGATAATAGCTACCTTACCTTATAGCTTTGTTGCGAGCATTAATATAGTAATATTTATACATTTTTTAACATAAAAAGCCCTTTCAAGTGCTAAATACTATTAACTGTCTTTAAAAAACCCTCACCTGTATATACCGTTAATACCAAATGTGTAGCACAAAATACTTCCATGTTCAGAACACTTCACAAACATTATCAAATTAATTCACAGATTTTTTTTAAGGGCCCTGAGAGATTATTGTGACCATCTAATCTGACCTCCTGTATAACACAAGCCAGAGATTTCCATCTTGTAATTTCTACATCAAGCCCATCAATTCTGTTTGAGCTAAAGCATATATTTTAGAAAGACATCCAAGTTCTGATTCTGAGACCTCAAATGAGAGAGAATCCCCACATCCCGAAGTTAGTTATCCCAGGGCTGACTCTCTCCCAAGCAATAACAGCATCCTGGACGATTCACAGAAAGTGAATCTGTATATCTCCCCTCTCTCACAAACACCCCTCCCCCCCATTCTCCTGTCCAAATTTCAGAATCCTGAGCAGACAGGTGCAGGGAAAGGGCATAGGAGAGAATCAGCTGGGTTCTCAAGAGCCAGTTCGCTCAGAAGAGAAGTGGCTGTCAAAGAATCAGTGGAAGGACACAGTGTGTGGGTACAGGATTAGGGTTAGCCTGACTTCCAAGCATCTGTCTTCACATTACCCACCATTTCTCTAACACCAGCCCATCTTCACAGGCTGGAGCAATGGGACAGTGCTACTGTAAACCAACCATGAGTGTTTTAACCTCCTTCAGAGCAGATACAGCTGGTTAAAATATTGGTAGTAGCATGTTTATACCAGAGATGCAGTAGAAAAAATTGAAGTACAATGCTAGTGTCTACCAACTGCATTTCTTTCATGTACATTATGGAAGATCAGGGAAATGGAACTTTTTCCTTGATCAGCTCCGGATTCCAGTATCCATCTCTTTCTCTTAGGCCGCTTGTTAGATTAACATTGCATCGTCCATGAAAACTCATTGCTTTACTCAGAACTTCGTTTTATCTGTTTGCCACAGTTCAGCCATAGATAAGAAGACGGGGGAGAAAGTGGCCATCAAGAAGCTTGCCGACCCTTCCAGTCAGAGATCTTTGCCAAGAGATCATACAGGGAGCTCATGCTGCTGAAGCACATGCAACATGAGAATGGGAGTCGCCACCTCCTCCATGAGGACACGAGAGAGGGCTACATTGCTTCTCTCACTGAGTTACCGTAAGATCAAGTGATAGTGGACTTTAGGGACAAAAGCCCTCATGTTTTCCTGAAGCTGCTGCAAGGTGGGCTTCACCACCAATGCATGCCTGGGGGAATTCTGCGCCATCTGCGCATGCGCAGAGGTTATGTCCTCTGCAGATTTCTTTACTTCCCTGCAGAAAATTACTTTCTGATGGGGAAGCCAAAGGGAAGCCACTAAAGCATCATGCGAACCCTCTCCAGCAGTATGTTTCGGGTGCTCAGGGCAGCTGGTAGAGAGGTAAATCACTGTGGGGTAGGGAGCAGGACTGGAGAAAGCTGGCTGATGGCTCCTACCTTGTGCCAGGCCCAGCTGCTAGTCCTGGCTGGGCTGGGGAGGATGGGACTTCATCTTTCCCTGCACAGCATCCAGGGCTAAGTCAGATCCACCCTCAGATTTCTCCCTGAGCTGCAGGAAGCTCTGCAAACATCCCCTCTCCCTGTTTCCTGCACCCATTGTTCCTCAGCTGCAGGGGGCGGGGTCCATGTGCAGGGAGCTGTTCCCTCAGCTGCCCAACCCCTGTATATCCAGACTCTCTTATACCCAAACTCTCCGCCAAGCCTCACCCCCCTGCACTCAGAACCCCTTCTGATGAGCCCCACTCCCCCTGCAACTGGATCACCCTATGAGCCACCCACACCAAGATCCCCACCCGATGAGCCCCAACCAGCTGCACCTGGGTCCCCAACCCACTCCCCCAGGATCTGGACCCCCTCCCCACTGACCCCCCACCCCTGAGTCCCAACCACTTTCACCTGGACTCCCCTGCAGAGTTCCATTACCGTTGCACCCAGAACCCACCAACAAGCCCCTGTGCATCCAGATCCCCCTGCACCCTCACCTGTATCCCCCACTGAGCTGCTCACACCCAGATTGCCCCACATAGACCCCTCTCAAACCACACCTGGATCCCCGCAACCCTAAGCCCCTCCACACTTGGATCCTGCCTTGCTGAGCCTGCTGCCCACACCTGGTGCACCTGGCATGGAGGGACCGGGCCCTGGGGTGTTTCTGGGGCAGGCCTGGTCCCTGCACTTGTCAGGGTTGGGTACAGCCTCACCACTGAGTCCCTGTCTTTGGGGGAGGGAGAACTGCAAAGTGATCTCCCACTGCTGTGCAGCCAGTGGCCTGTGCTCCCCAATGCCATGCTGGAGCCTCTACATTTATTTGACAAATAAAATCTGCAGAATTTTAAAATATTGTGAGCAGAATTTATTTTTTTTAAGCACAGAATTTTTAATTGTTTTGGCACAGAATGCCCTCAGGAATAGCCAATGGACACCCAGCCTGATGTAGAGGGACCGCACCCTTTTTGGAGTTTAGAGGAGGATTCAGTTTCCGTGTTCAGTTCTCATTTCCATGGGTTCTTTGTCGCTGCCACCCTGCTATTGCTCCAGAAGTGAAGTTGGACTTGCAGTACAGACAAATGTTCGGTCTGTTTATAAGAGAGGAAATAGCCATAAAGCCCATTGACGAGAGTCCAAATCCCTCACATGGAATCTTAAAGTGTCACTGACCTGTGACTCTACAGAGAATACTACTCTTCTAGTGTGTGTACTTTCCAGTCTTACATTTACCCACTTATCCCACAGGTCATTGGGTTGCTTGATGTCTTCACCTCAGCCACCTCCTTCAGTGCATTCCAGGACTTGTAAGTTTTTTGTGGGGTTTTTGTGGGGTTTGCATTCAATATAGGTTCCATCGTTGTCCAGGACAATGGCAGATTTTGCACTTGAAGAAGGAAGTGTGTCATGCTGACAAGCAATCCCATGAGTTGATTTGAAAAGGGGCCAATCTAAAGCCAGAGATACCTGAATAAAATTACATTAGGAAGATTAGAAGCACTGATCAGATCCAGTTGGTAAAATCCCTGAGAAAAGTATAAGCAAGCAGCTCATACACCACATGTTCTGGGAGAATGGATCAGATGTATTGATTTATATCATGTAAATACCAGAAACTGGTATCTAGATATATGGTGATGGGCCCATTAGACATTCCTAAGATAGAACGATGCATGTTAGTGTAGTGATTTATATGTCATGCTGGGCACAGGGACAATAACAAAATATTGTCAGATCCTAGACTACTAAAACAGAAACAATTTTAAAAATCTATTTTTTTCACCTTTTATGTTGATTTGTTTTTCTTTTTTGGTGTGGGGGGAGGCTGAGCATTGCCTTCAGCTTGGATGGTGAAGCTGGACCGGCCAGGGTTGAGGCACCGTGGGGATCAGTCTGGGACCTGAGACAGCAGTTTTTAAAAATCCTCTTTAAAAATTCATAAACTGTTTCACACACCTGATTTGCTTATCGCTGATGATGAAAGACTTTAAAGCTATGAACAGTGCTCTCTCTCTCATACTCATATTTGGTATCTTGCAATGGGCACAATGAGAATGAGTGATTTTTCTAAATTCAGGAGAGTAGAAATAACAATTTGCAGAGAAGGTAGCAACTTTAACTTCCTCACTAGATGTCTTAGTCAGGGGCAGCTCCAGGCACCAGCACAGCAAGTGCGTGCCTGGGGCGGCAAGCCACCTGGGACAGCATGCCAGTCGCCATGGGGCAGCAGTCAGGCAGCCTTCGGCGGCATGCCTGCAGGAGGTCCACTGGTCCTGTGGCTTTGCGAGCAATTCAGCAGTCGATATGCTGAAGGCACGGGACCAGCAGATCACCCACAGAACCACTGCCGAATCCATGTGACCAGCAAACCGCCCGCAGGTGTGCCACTGAAGGCTCCTTGACTGCCGTGCTTGGGGCGGCAAAAAACATAGAGCCACCCCTGGTCTTAGTAACCCAGTGACACACTAAAGCTTCCTGCAACTGATCTGATCTTCATAGCGAGAACAAGGCTAGCATGGCTCCCTATGTTTTCTCCTAGACTCAGGGACTTATCTTACTGCCTTTTAGCTATCTGGTGATGCCATACATGCGGACAGATTTACAAAAGATCATGGGACATGAGTCAGTGATGAAAAGATCCAGTACCTGGTCTATCAAATGCTGAAAGGTTTGAAGGTAGGTGGATCTGGAATAGTCAAAAGCAAGAACTGGTGTCTGAGGGATTTACACATTGAATCACCAGGTCTGCCATAGGAGTAGACTTTGCTCTGTATTATCCCTGAGTGGACCCTTAAATCATGGACAGACTAACCTGTAGGATCATCTGGTTTCCCATCTTGAGAAACTTTTGCTGACAGAAGTTTCATTGCAACTGATACGATCCCACAGAAACATTTTGTTTTGACAAATTGTTATTTTCTGACCCCCCAAAAAAAGGCTAATTGAAAAATTCCTGACCCACTTTCATTGAAAGCTTATACTTCAGAGGTATCAGAGGTGGCTTTGGTTTTCATATTGGTCATCAGGTGACTTAACCATTCAATCCATCATAGGTCATGCAATATCTTGCTAGGGAGGCAGTTGGCTTGTTCTGTTCAAGTCACTACAGCCCAAGATTCCTTAGCAAAACTATTGATGGTGGCAAGAGGCTTTTAGCAAGTGGAGCGTCTGGTTCCCTCATTCCATCTGCTTTTAGAGAAAACAGATGGAACGCAATTTCCTCAGTTACTATGAGCCAAGAATGTCCGTTTTTACACAGACAATGACGAAGTGGAATGGTAAAAAACAGCCCCTTATAACAATCTGAACACTGAACTGTGGAACTAATGATTAATAGTACTTCCCACTAGACTGCCCTCCAGCTACAATTCTCACAGTGCCCTATGAACATTAGGGACTTACACTCCACAACACCTCTTTCCCCAGATCACTGTGAAACCCAGATGGGGGAAACCGTTGCACAAAGAGGTTAAATGACTTGCCCAAAATCGCATAGTGAGCCTGGGGAGAGGTTAGACTAGAACCAATATCTCAACTCCTAATCTTGTGCTTTAGCTGCTAGACTCTGTTTCCTTCCTATATGATTTGATAGGTAGAATAAGCACAACTCATGCAATTTAGTGATAAGTTTGAGGCTTCTAAGATTATAGTTGATTTAAGTAACTTTCATGGCATACCAGCTATGCCTTCAAGAAGTGTTCTAATTCCAGCTGTTGTAAAGAACGTAATGTAGGGAATGGGTTTCACCTGGGTTTCTAGCAACAATTTCTTCTTCCTATTTGTGACCTGTGCTGTAGAGCCACAGAGCTGGGAGTGAGGATTTTGCAGAAGAAGAATGCAGGTTGCTTTGGTCTCAGTAGTCAGGCTCCGTTGCTAACACGTGTTTCTCCTATGGGCAGTGAAAGATTTGCTTGCTGGTGATCACACTGTGGCTTCCTTTTCATTGCAGTACATTCATTCTGCTGGAATCATTCACCGGGTAAGTTCATGTGCACTGTTACTCTGCTTTTATTTCTGTTCTCTGAGAGAAGCACAACTCAGCCAGAATGTTAGCAGCTTCTCCCATAGCCTTGAACATCATCTCACTAAGAGCTTGGGCCTTAAGTTCTCCCTAAACTAGTTCTCCCTCTTCCCTTTTGCTGCCTAATTCCCTTCCTACCTGTGTTGGCCTGGATTTGCTCTGTGGGCAATGCAATATTTTGCAACAGGCTGCGTGGATCATTTTGTGATGCCTCCTGATTAATGAAAGGCTTCAGAAAAGAAAATAACCCTTGTGACTACTCTGGGATGCTGAACTGTGTAGCAGGCATGTTGTCTCCACTGCTGTAGCAAGAGTGGATTCTGGATGCGATGATACAACCCAACAAAGGCCAAGGGGAGACTTGACTGAG
This sequence comes from Gopherus evgoodei, assembly GCF_007399415.2. Taxonomy (NCBI): domain Eukaryota; kingdom Metazoa; phylum Chordata; order Testudines; family Testudinidae; genus Gopherus; species Gopherus evgoodei. Next base: position 137,059,702 of record NC_044325.1, on the reverse strand, counting down.
ATTTACATTGTTGAATTGCAATTTGCTTTGTGTCCTGATTGCTCTGCTCTCATCTGCTGCAGGACCTGAAGCCAGGCAATCTTGCTGTGAACGAAGACTGTGAACTAAAGGTAGGTACAAAGGTGCCCTTTCATGGCTTGCGAAACATGCGGTGTGTTGGGTAGCTGGTGAACCGCTCTGAGTGCGTGAATCTTGTTAACACACCAGTGTGGCTCCTAATGCATCCTGAGGCCCATGTTCAGCAAGATATTTAACACCGTGTCTGTTGAATCAATGGGACTATTCAGGTCCTTGACGTTAGGACACGCTCCAGTACCTTGCTGAATCAGGGCCTGAGGCTGGAGTGAACCTCCTGCACTGACGTGCACAGCAATACCTTACAGAAATTCAGTGCCCTAGGGTCACATCTATATTAGAAAAATAACCCAAGGATGATAACCGAGGGCAGACACAGTTCCCCTGCGCTCCCATCAGCTAGAGCTGAAGACCTATTGCAGACAAGCCATTTTCAACTCCTGGTAGAAAGGCTTGTTTAACCTGGGTGGAAGGAAGGGCCTGCTTTGCTGGGAATTGCTAAAAGCGATTTGGCCCTGTCTATGCTAAAGGTCAGGCCAAAGCATTTCCAGCTCTTGCCGGAGGAACCTGGTAGCAACAGGACGTTTTTGTAGGAGAGGTGGGTTGGAGAATGGCTTGCCTTACAGGACACAGAACAGTCCTGTGAAAAATAAGGATCACCACCTTCTTAAAACATATGTTCTATTGGTCACACACACTACAGATTCCTTCTGCGGGGCTGCAGGCTACAACTGGTTTTGCAGCCTGGCTGTAATTCACAGTGCAATTAAGACAAACCTGTTAGAACCATTGGCTGGGGTGGCTCTGGTGTAGCGGTGAGGCTATAGCTCTCTGATGGGATCCACTTCATATCATGGAAACAGGTTCTCTTTTGCCTGCAGGATCTCTTTTCCTTCCCTCACCATCTTCCTCCTCTGTTGATCTGTAGATCTTGGACTTTGGCTTGGCAGACACGCAGATGCTGAGATGACTGGCTACGTTGTGACGCGTTGGTACAGAGCACCAGAAGTCATTCTGAACTGGATGCATTATAATCAGACCGGTGAGTTAAATTTCTTCAGCTGGGGCTCTCTGGAGATCACCACTGGAACTCCCTCGGGTGGGTTAGTGTGGATCACACACAACCCTCTATTGGCTGTTAAGTTAAGGAGGAACAAAAAGCACCTTATCTCCAGCAGCAGTTATGAGGCCCCTAATCAAGCATCAGGAGACAGCTCCACCTAAAGCTGTCACCATTGGAAAAGCTGAAACCCAAGGTTGTAATAACCCAGAAACTACAGCTGGTGGGAGAAGGGGGTTGAAGGTGGAGCAAAACCATGCCAATGACTAAATAACTCAGCAGACATTACTGTAGTCCCCAAAGCAGGACAAGGCCCCTGAACTGTGTTTCTCCTCCCTCTCCCGGCCTTGTTCTTTTCTCATGCGCCTCTCGGTTTCTTCCTGCACAGTGGACATCTGGTCTGTTGGTTGTATCATGGCAGAAATGCTGACTGGGAAAACCCTGTTTAAAGGAAAAGATTGTATCCTTTCAAATTGGGTCAAACTCCTCTGGGTGGCACAGAAGCCCCCTAGCTGTGCCTGAAACAGACACTCTGGGTATTTGTGACTGGGCATTTACACAGGTATGGTGAGGGTGGGGATACTGGGGGAGGAGGGTGTCACTTGGTACACTGGGTAAGTTCTGCCCTGTGTCCTCTTGCATGCATGCTGCCCTGACCAGTCAGTGGCGTTCTGTGCTGTGGGGAGGAACTGAGGTTACCCATGCAGGCCCTAAGCCCATGGCAGAACACAGCTCTGTGAGGGCTGCTTGCACACCACGGCAGAAGGGGGCTGGGAGCAGGCCCTGTGGATGCACAGCTCCAGCCACCAAAGCCTGCCTAGGAAGGTCACAGCAGCTGGGAGCTATTGCAGCTCTGACTCTGCACTAAGCATCCCGGAGCCATTTGGAGTGAAGATTCATTCTCCTTAATCCTCACAGACCTCCTAGCCAACAAGCCAGCATACTTGGGCTGTTGGATGGTTCCAAGATATGGCCCTAATAACCTTTAACTCAGCCTGCCAATCTAGATCAGCTGACCCAGATCTTGAAATGTAAACCGGACTCCCAGAGAGGAGTTTGTGCAGAAACTGGGAGCAAGCGGTAAGGCAAACACTGTGTCTAGGGCCTGTACTTCTGAACGCCTGCGGTGGAACCACATGAAAATAAGTTATTTTTACATTGTCTTTGACATGTGCCTTCGTGTGGTTTTAGTAATGTAAATCATCCAAACTAAGGCAGTGGCCTTGGCATCTATCCCTGCAAGTGCACCTCCAGAGCATTTGACTTTAAAGAAAGTCCTATTTACCAATGAGTCAAAATATTCCTTTAAAGGGGGTGAACAGGAGAGGGTAGGAGTTGAGAGTCAGGACTCCTTGGTTCTGGGCCAGAGGCGCTGGCGACTCAGGTGTGACCGCAGGCAGATCATTCCACTCTCGGTAACCCAGTTGAGCCCTCTGGAAGATTGAGATATTTTGTACCTCCCAGAGGTGTCGCAAGGCTCCCTTATGTGTAACAAAAAAAAAATAAAAAAAAATGAATCAGTTCCTCCATGAAGAGGCCACATAAGTGTGGAGTCTTGGATATTTACTGCATTCCTGCTCATCTAGGCACGGACCCGAGGGCTTTCTACTGTCCTCTTTTCTGACTTCAGCATGTCTGTATGCTGTGCATTCCTCTCTCTCTTTCAGCTAAGAAGTATATCCAGTCCCTTCCCAAGGGTTCCCAAAATGGATTATCCCGGCTTTTCCCCAAAAGCCAATCCTCTAGGTAAGTCATCTTCAGTATTTCTCCCACGCCACGTCCAGTCCAGTATAAGGCAAATTGTCACAATGTCGTGGACTCCAGGACTTTTCCTTTCTCTTAGACCTCATGACCTTCTTGCTGCCTGTGTCCCCTACAGGGCTAATGATGTTTCTCTGCTGATCAGCCCTTTCCACGGGCTGACGATACGTAAATTAAATGGCAAACCAATTATTATTGACATTAAAATAGTAGTTTTCTGCTGTTCTTTGCTCTCTCCCTTCCCCTGCCCTTAAAATAACAAGACCCAGGACTTTTGGCACTTTTCCCAAACTTGTGAATTTTTTCTCATGACTGCAAGCCCAGCCTTAGTTATAAATATCTCTCAGCTCCATAGTGCTGTGGTGGCCAGGAGAATGAGACTGATTTAAGTGCAGAATGTTAGTCCATCTGGAGACTTCTGTGGTGCCTCTTCCAAGCTCACTTTTTCCTGCAGTTAAAGGAACCTAGTTCTATGAAAAAATTTAGAAGGAAACTTCTGGTCTTACACACACTTGTGAGGACAGGATGGAGACACGCCTGCGAAGGGAAGACAATCCTAAACAAACCCAGTTCACTTTGGTTTCCCAGAATCCAGAGATCATTAGATCACGGCTGGGATCATTTGATTTACTGAACTGAAGGCCACATTTGCCTTAAGTCAGGAGCTTGAGGGTCACACCTAATTTGCTTAAAATGGAGCAGACCACACCTGCACTCATAATTCATGTACAGCTCACAGCATGCGATGCTCCCTTGTAAGCCAAGCAGCATGGCTTCTTGTCCAAAGAGAGACCATTGCGTAATAGAACTTGGAAAATGCAGCTTCCCACACCTTCCTGTGGAACAAGGCCAGTAGCTGATCACACTGTAGAACTCTCTGAGCCCCAGTTGGCCAGTGGAATGTACTTTGGCCACAACTGAGCTCCAGGATCAAGTTGCCTAGAGCAAACCAGGCGGTATCCATGTTATCCCTCTTTCCTTTGTTCTTTTCCCAGACCCAAGGCAGCGTGATCTCTGGCAAGGGGCACAGAAAGTTGCATACACTGCTTCAGCCACCTTTACCAGGAAAAGTATATGAATCATTTCCCAACTGTGTATCAGATATCGGGACATTTTTGATACAAAGTTGGTAACTGAAATTTGTTTACGCGTTCATGGTAAAAAGTAAGCCGCCTACAATGAACTGTTTCCCCTCATAGGTCATAAATGTGGGTAAGCAGAGCTCCATCAAACTCTGAAACATTAAAGCAGTAAACCCAAGAAGGAAATCAGCCTGCCTTTGGCATTTCCTGCCTTCCTGTTTACCAAGCCTAGTATAGATTACTTTATAGATTACTTGGGTTGCTTATATTTGCCTTGTAAATACTTTGGCCCCTCCACAACACAGATCAGAACTGAAAGAATTTTAAACTTGAAGTCACCTCTCACTAATGATGTCCTTGAAGCTCGCTTGGTTTCAGCAATGAAGCTAGATAGCTCTGTTTTACTTTTCCCTCCCTAATTTTCAATAACTCACACAAGGTTATGTTTGGATTCGCAGTGCTGCAGGGGAAAGCTTAAATGACAGAAAAAAAACATTAAACCGTGAAACATTTCTTCTCTTTGTGATTTGTATTCCTTCCCCCTTTCCATGCTTTCAAACAAAATTTAAGTTTGGGATATAAACTAGCTGATGTTTCACCTGTTGATTTTACTGCCTCTGTACTGATGGGAACTTCTGCCCATTAGAAACCCATTATATTCTTGGATGCTAGGAGCATGAGCCCCAAGGTCCTCGCAGACTTTATATGCAGGACATCCTAAATATCATTGCTTCACTCACCTAGCCAAGTATTCCCATCTTTCTGCAGCGGTGGACCTGCTCGACAAGATGCTGCAGCTGGATGTGGAAAAGCGTCTCACAGCCACAGAAGCTTTGGCCCATCCATATTTTGACCAATTCCGAGACATTGAGGAGGAGACGGAGGCCCAGCAGTCCTACGACGATTCCTTGGAGCATGAGAAGCTTTCTGTAGATGAGTGGAGAAGTAAGATGTTGAACTTTTATGCATTTCTGTCAGTACTTTGTGTGGAACTTCCTAGCCCTTCCCACTGTCCTGTACATACCTGCTGAGTATGCCTGATCTCCCCCCCCCCACGCCTGTATGTGGCCCCCTACACACATGCTGCTGCTGTAGTCTCATGCCCATCCTCTTCCCCTAGCCTCTAAGCACTCATTGAAGATACCTTTTGCCTACATCTTTCCAACACCCAGCTATATTTTATCCTTTCAGCCTCCATGTGATGTACCCCTACATCTGAAATCTGCCCCCAGCTCTTATGTGCTCTCATGCTCACACCCTCTTTAACGCCCTCTAGAATCATGTGACGGTATTATTTTAAAAACGCTATTGATACACATTATCATGTTGTTCATTTTCAAGGGCATACATACAATGAGATTCAGTCCTTCAGTCCGATTGCCCGGAAGGACTCCAAGAGGCGGAGTGGTATGTCATTGTAGTGGCTGGGGTGGCCAAGGTTGGGGCTCACTCCCCCTGCTGGGTCACAAAAGAGGACGTCTATCAGGATTTGGACCACCTCAGGGCCAGATATTTATCAACATGGGTGTGTGGAACTTCTGTGCATGTGTGGAACCCAAGGATGTGGAATACACAAGAGTGTTGGGCTTTGTCTTGTGGGAGGAAACTGCACCAGAAACATCTTTCAGTGCCAAAGATGAATGTATTTCTCATTAAAACCCCAAGCGGTAGAATTTTACCTGGTGTTTCTTTGTATTCTTACTCATTTGCACCAGTTTTCAATTGGCTCTTAACTTGGTTTTCAAGAGTTCAAGTCACAGACACCGAGTTTCTAATCTGCCAGGGGGGGCTCCGCCCAGGCCCCAGCCCCACTCCACCCCTTCCTTCAAGGCCCCGCCCTCCCTTGAGTATGCTGTGCCCTCACTCCTCCCCTGTCCCCTCCACTGCCTCCTGATGCTGTGAAACAACTAATCCATGGGAGGTACTGGGAGAGAGGGGGAACAGGCACTGATCAGTGGGGCCTGCTGGCAGGCAGGAGATGCTGGGGGGGGGGGGGGTTCTGGTAGGGGCACCCACCATTTTTCTCTCCATGGGTGCTCCAGCCCCAGAGAACCCATGGAGTAGGTGCCTATGGTTTGGGTGTTTCAGGGGCTCCTTCTCACTGTTCCTTCGATGTGCTATTTGCTTCTTTATCAGTTCTTCTAGAAAAGCTGTTAAGATTCTTGCAGGTGGCATCATAGTGACTGAGGCAGGAAAACAAAGTTTATTTGAGAAGCCAACAGCAGGTTTACTAGTTAGAGAGAGGGACAGGAAGTCAGAACTGATGGGCTCTCCCACAAACTCATTATGTGAAAGTTGGCAAGATTCTTAAGACTGAGTTTCCAAAAATGGCCTCTACTTTTGGGTCCCTTTGTTCTTCGGGTTCCAACTTCAGACACCTTAGCCAAATTGTTCGAACTTGGTTATTTATATTTAGGCACAAAAGTCCAAGTGGCCTAATATTCTGAAGTGCTGTGAGATCATCTTCAAATGAAGAGTACTGCATAAGTACAAAGAACTGTTTTCTCTCTCATTAATGGTTCTGTAACAGATGTAAACGCATGTTTTGTTCTTTAAAGTAATGTAATAGGTATAGAGGCAAAAACTGACACACAATACATTTATTGAATTGTTATATATTTGAAGCTTTTTACACAGAGTTAGAAAGAAATTCAAAATATGTTGTTGGGTTTTTTTTAAATTCATGTAGTTGGCAGCCTGGAGGTATCTTTGTAGCTAAGCCAGGCTTTTCAGTGTAGCATCAAAAGTGCAGGGATTGGTTCTTGGCCCTGTGTTGTTTAACATTTTTTATCTATGACCTGGAAGATCACATAAAACCATAATTGATCAAATTTGCAGATAACCCACAAATTGGGGGAGTGGTAAATAATGAAGAGGACAGGTCACTGATTCAGGGTGATCTGAGTTGCTTTGTAAACTGGATGCAAGCAAACAATGTGCATTTTAATAAGGCTAAATGTAAATGTATACATCTAAAACCAAAGGACGTAGGCCATTCTTAAGGGATGGGGAGCTCTATCCTGGGAAGTGGTGACTCTGAAAAAGATTTGGGGTCATGGTGGACAATCAGTTGAACATCAGGTCATCATGTGATGCTACAGCCTAAGGAGCTAATGAAATCCTGAGATGCATAAACAGAGGACTCTCCAGTTGGAGTAGAGAGGTTATTTTTCCTCTGTATTTGGCCCTGGTGCTGGAATACTATGTCCAGCTCTGGTGCCCGTAATTTAAGGAGGATGTAGATAAACTGAAGAGGGTTCAGAGAAGAACCACAAAAGTAGTTAAAGGATTAGAAAACATACCTTGTAGTGTGAGACTCAAAGAGCTCAATCTGTTTAGCTTAACAAACAGAAGGTTAAGGGGTGACTTGATCACAGTCTGTAAGAACCTACATGGGGATCAAATATTTAATAATGGGCTCTTCAGTCTAGCAGAGAAAGGTCTAACATGATCCAACGTCTGGACGTTGAAGCTAAACCAAACTTGTAACCTCATTTAAAAAAAATAAAAATACCAAGTTAGTCTGACAGGATCTATTTCTCATAAACCCAAATTGATTTCCATTAATGACATTGCCATCCTTTAATTTTATTAATTGAGGCCCATATCAGCAGCTCCATTCTTGCCTGGGTTTGATGTCAGGCCTACAGGTCTATAATTACCCAGGTCAATCCGTTTACCCTTCTTAAAAATTGGCATGAGATTAGCTCTCTTCTGGAACTTCCTCAGTATACCAAGGCTTATTGAAAATCAACATTAAAAGTTTACTAGTGCAGTACTATTCGCCATATAGAATATCAAGAAAGAAATTAAATTATTTGGGGGGGGGTACAGCGGTGATATAATCAGGAGTAGCTAAATTAAGCTAAGTGTAGCAGGGATTCACCTGATCTGGCTTTGGGCCCTTCCATTGCTTCAGTTTGCCCTCTCAGGTGGGAGACCACCAGCTTCCATTGCAGTGAGTCACTGAGGCAACTTTATTCTCCAGCTAAGTCACAGGAGTCCAGCCCTTCATAGAGTTAATCAAAGTTCTCCCCTACCCCCGCCAAAAGAAACAAACAAAACCAAATCTTCTGGCTTAGACTTCCTGGGCCCAGCCCTTCCTCTCAGTGCCTGTTTTTCTCCATGACAATCTTTAGCCCTGCTCTTCAGCTCAGCTTCTAGCCCTCATGGGCTCCAATCAGTCTGTTCCTTCCTCTTGTTGACGGGGTTACCGTATTGCCTCACAAGCTGGCAGCACAGGGGAAACTCACATTCACTCAATACTGTGGGATCCCAGCCCTGGAATCCTAAACAACGGGGCTGTCTATCCCCATTCACTCCATCCCTGGAGTGTCTCCCCTGCCTGACTACAGGCCAACCTTCTGTCCCAGCAGGACTAGCTCATAGACACATGCCCTTGTCACATGACCCTTGTATTCTTATTCTGTTCACCTGGCACAGGTGAGGGTGAGCCTCAATCCTCTTAAGGGGCCAGCTCAGCCTGTGATGCTAAGGAAAATTTAAGCCAAATACTGTATCAGGAAACACTTCCTAACAGCCAGATGTGTCAAGACTGCGGAATGGACTCCCAAGGGAAGCAGTGGAAACTCCACCATTTGGGGATAAAGTTCTAGAAAATGTATTGCATGAATAATCCAGTCTAAGCAGGGGAATTAAGTAAATGAACCTTGACCATCTTGTTTAAAGATTTTAGCTTCTTGGTATTAAATTAACTCTTATTCAGAATCTTTTTTAAAAATTGCATTAAAAATATTCCACATAAAAATAGTACAGGCCATATTTTTTTTCTCCCTTGAATGGGTTAAAACTTTAGACTCCCTTTTCTGCACTTTCCTGTAGGGTTTTGTGTTTCTCATTTGTATAAATAAATTCAAATACATTCAGTTTGCCAAATAACTCTTGGCAGCCACATTAAATTGCCTGCTTTGATTTAAAAGGCTTGAATGAAATGAGAACAGAGTTCTCTTGGGAGCTCAGGTGGGAAAAGTGTGTTGGAAGACTGGATTTCATGTGCTGTTACAAAACAAACTCTAGTCTAGGGTCTCGTTTGCGATTTTCAGTTCCCAGTACTCAGCCAGGTTTGCACAGTGCACGCTGGCAGGGCAAGGGGTAGGGGTGGTTACGCACAATAGGACGTGTCTGCATGGTCTGGAGGTTTCCGGTATTCTCTGGACCACAATCTTCTCTGCTGTGGACTGGGTTTTTTTTGTTTGGGAACAAACATATATTAAAATCTTTCTGTTCTTGGGTGGGAAGAAGAAGAGACAATTCTAGGTAGAGAACACCTGTCTGGGTTTAAGTAATTTGTAAGAGGCTCAGAGATATCATAGTGATGAGGACAGTATGAATACCTAAACATACACACATTGTTTTGTGAACAGCTAACTCTCCGACCATCGAAATCCACTTCTTGGAAGAAGCTTAGAATTCCCCACTTTGAACTTGCAGATATTTTCTGATTGGGCAGAAGCATCATGGGCTCTGAAGATGTGGTAATGTGTGATGTTATGTATGTGTCACTTTCTATATGACAGATTTACAGACAAGTTTTTGTTTTGGATCCACACATCAAATCACAATCTGGAGTAGTAGTATTTATAACCTACATCCATTTACAGATTGCTGGCAGAAAGAGAGAAGGGAAAATATTTACAAAAATAATAGTAGTAAATAGCAGCAGAAAGTGAGTATAATGCCTATCCAGGTTTTTACACTGGTGTCATTTACTGCCTACATTGAGATGTAATACAAGAATCTGTAGGCTTATGTTTCAGAAACCTGGATCATTTATGATATTGTAGATGCTCGTCCTCATTAAGTTTCTTGAAGTCTCTCTATATATGCTTACACAGCTTATGCTAAGATAACTAACTGTTCTGGTTAGACCACGTATTCAAGCTAATGTCAAGACCCTCTCATGTGATGGAGGCTATCGTATCTCCAGATATAGACTAGAGTGTTTTTTAGGAATTTTCCCTTTTCTTCTCCTTGCTTGGAAGTTTTCATTGTTAATATGCTGAATAGCTAATAGCCAGAGCTTCCTACACACATTAGGACCTTAGGGCTATTTATTTCTCTCTGCAATGCTGCAGAACAGATTTCCCTCTGACAGCTGATTATTTCTGCCTGTTTGAAATATGAATTAATATATTTCACTCCTACACAAAATCACCAAATATGTATTAGGGTCTCCTGAATAGGTCATACACATCCTTCAAATTCAGCCGTGGATAATAACCACAATCTTGGAAATGCAAATTGTTAAGCCAAAGTTTACAGAGATAGCTGCAAAAAAGATGTCATCTGCAGGTTTTGCTCATAATAGGCTACAAGTGCACAGTCGTCCATAAAGAGTGATTCTCTAATAAGACACCTTCCTATACCTTTGTTGATGAATGCAGATGATTAGAGTTTGCCTGAGTGGAATCTAATATTCCCATGACTAGATTACAAGTTTCTTTATATAACACTGATGCAAAGAAAAGCCCAAACCGAGATGGAGCAATGACTCCTCCATGTTTAACGCATTTCACAATGCCAAAAGGGTCTGCACAGATGTATCCAACCATGCCATCAGTCAGTGGATAACGTTATCCACCTTATCCAAGTGTCTACACAACAAGGTCTACAGTGACACAGCTGTGGTGCTGCAGCTATTCTACTGTAGAACAGATGCTTGCTACAATGGTGGAAAAAGTTTTACTGTGTCACTAGCAAATCCAGCCCCTTGAGAGGCAGCAGCTAGATTGATGGAAGAATTCTTCCTTCAGCTTAGTGGTGTCTACACTGGGGCTCAGGTCAGCATAACTGCTTCTCTCCCTCATGGGGTTTCAGAGCCAGGATCTCTGTCCAAGTGGGAACATCTACATGGCTAATTTTAGCTTTGTAACACGAGCCCTGCAAGCCCAAGTCAATTGACTCAGGCTCTGAGACTCATTGCTGTGGAGGGGGGCAGAGGTAGAGTTTCAGTGTAGAGCATTTTGGATACATCTGACTCATTGCTGAAGGAGCTGAGGGTGAATGGGTCATGCTGACCTTTGGAGAGGAGGTGCATAAGCAGGCAGAGTACGTGTGCGACCCTTACTGGACATTGCTATTTGAACCTCTGAACTCCTGTGCAAGGGGTGCTGCTTCACAATAAGTGGAAGCCACATGTCCCGGAACTTGAAGAACCTTTTATATTTTTCTTAGACTATCCTCTGCATGTTCCCACTCATGGGATAGTTTGGTAAGCAGTAGCCCTTCAATGGACGGTGGGACTCAGAGTCCTAACTGGGACTGAAATATTGCGCTTACAAAGTGAGTATCCAATCTAGACACTAGGCCTAAGGAGTAGTGTTTTGTAAATGTGTCAAGCCCCCATGAAGCAGCCCTACAGATCTCAGTAATTGGAATGTGCCCATTGATGTGCTATAGAGGTAGCCACTGCCCTGGTGGAATGTGATCTTATTCCAAAAGGGAAAGGAATAGATACTAGCTTACAACTTTCTTCCATACACAGTCTAAACCATCTAGATAATGGCTGTGAAGATATAGCCTAACCCTTACCATTAAGATAGTAGTCTAAAGTTTTCTTAGCACCTAAAGTATGTAACTTTGATTTCCCTATGTGAGTGTGAGGTCTAGGGAAGAAAATTGGCTAAATGTATGATTAATTTGGAAGTCAGATACAAAGTTGGGAAGTAATCTAGGGTTAGGACAAAGTACAACTTTATCCTTGTGAAAGACTGCAAAGGGTGGAGCTGTCATGGAGATGTGTAACTCACTCACTTACTTGCTGATGTTACTTGGCTATTATAAAAACTGTTTTAACAGAGAGGTGGAACAGAGAACAACCGGCCATAGGTTCAAATAGAGGCTTCATGAGCTGCTTTAGGATTGGAGGTCCCATGATGGAACCAGTGTCTGACTGGTGGATAAATATTGGCAAGTCCCTTCATTAATCTCTTAACTGTATTATGTGCAAAGACAGATTTATTATCTGTGACTGCATGATGTGCTACTATAGCTGCTAAATGTTCTTTTAAAGAAGGTATGGAAAGACCTGATAGTTGTAATTGAATAGATATTCCAGAATATATTGAATTGGTGCCCATGGTGGATCTCCGTTTCTTCCTTATCCACCTCACAAACCTAGTCCACTTGAGATAAGACCTTCTACTTGATTGTCTTCTAGAGTTAATCAATACATGCTTCACTTCTAAAGGGCAAGATTTTTCAAGGTCCATTAAAGATCTATAGTCTGTGCAATCAGGTGTAGTGTTAGAGAGTTCAGCTAATAAATTCTGCTGTCTTGTTGAGATAATGGTCCAGTAAGACTGCAAGAAGTTTGTGCGCTCCCTTGGAGAAATGAAGAGAGGCTGTGTACCACTGTTGTGTTGTCTTGAGCATCAGCAGGGACACTTTGAATTCTGTCTGATGGCAAAGAGATTTAGGTTAGGAACTCCCACAGATTGAAGATGTCATCTATCACTTATTTCTTTAGTCAACATTTGTGTAGTTCCAATGCATGTGTGTGCAGCTGATCCACTGGGCTGTTGTCCTTGTCTGCTAGGTGTACAGCAATGGGATAAATCCTGTGCTGGTTACACCTATCCTGTAACACAATTGCTTCCTTGAATAGTTGGGAACAGTAAGCTTGCTTCCTTGCTTATTTATGTAATACATTGCTGCTGCTGTTTTCTGTAACAACTTGCACCACCTTGTTCTGGATATGAAGTACAAAAGATCTGAGAACAAGAGGGGTTGCTCATAATTCTAGGATGTTTATGATCTGTAGCTTATTTTCTTGAGAGCTCTAATGACCTTGAACTGTTAGTCTGAGATATACTCCCCACCCTCTGTTGGGGTCATTCAAGACGACTGTCATCAGTGGATGCGTAAGGCTGAATGATACGCCCTTCAAAACATTTGTACATTGAGTCCACCATGTCAAGGAAAGCAGAATTTCTTCCAGGATGGTCAATCTTATGAACATCCTGTCTGTACCTGATCTGTAATTTAACAAGTTCTCATTCTGAGCCTAGCATCAGGTATGACATATGGCTGAAGCTATGAGATTTAGAAAGAGCACTACTTTTTGGGTAGGACTTTGATGGAGCATCCTTATCGTGGATTAAAACTTAAGAAATATTTCTTCAGGCAGAAAAGTTCTGCCCTCATGAGAATCAAGACCTGCTCCTATGAAAGGGGTCTTCTGTGGAGGAAGCAGAAGGAATTATTCCATGTTTAACAAGAGTCTTAACCACTCAAAAAAGGAACATATATAGTGTATGTCCTTGAGATGGCCATCTTCTGGTGAGGCTCTGATGAGATAATCATCTAAATAAGAGTAAATGAAAGTACCCTGCCTACCATCGAAAATAAGCTACTATCAGAGATAGGCACTTCATAAAAACTCTGGAGTCAGTAGATAGGCCACCTTATATTGCAAATGATTCTGACCCGCTATGATGCAGCGATTCTTGGTGTGACTTGGTCTGATAAACATATAGAAAGATGCATCCTTTAGACTGAAAGCTGCAAACCAATCTAAAGTGGAAAGGTAAGGTATAATGGATGCTAGAGTTAACATATGGAAATGGAATCTTCAGATAAAGGCCTTGCGCTTCCTCAGATACAAAACTGGACAATGCCCTCTGTATTTTTTAGTATCAGAAAATATCTGGAAAAGAGGGTCTGACCTCTGACTTCACTCAGAACTTCCTCTCTTGCTTCCACTTGTAGTGGGGACTCAATTTCTGATCTTAACATGCTTTCATAAGAGGGGTCCCTGAATAGGGAAGGGAGAGGGGTGTTGGGTGGAGGAAGGGCTTTGAACTGAATGGAATATGCTTTTTTTGTTATCGCAGAATCTGCTTGTCCAATGTGATAGAATTCGATGTGCTGACACCGTGAGAAAGTTAGTTTCCAAAGAGTCGGGAGGGAGAGTTGGTGTAGATTGCTCTGAAGCTTCTGATCCTCATGTTAAATTTGATGGTTGATGTTTGGACCAGAAGTAAAGTTGAAGGTCGTTTCCCTTTCATTTGTGGTTTAAGAAAGAGGTCTGCTTCTCTGGCATGTCTGTGAGGAGGAAAGGGGTTTTTGCTGCTGAAAATGACATTGTTGGAAATAGTAAGATTGGGAATAAAACTGCCCATGGTACCTGAAGACAGGTCCAGAGGTCTTTCTCCCACTTGGTTGGAAGAAACCCAAAGATCTTGCTGTAGACCTTGTGTCCTTCAACTTCTCCAGTATCTCATCAGTATTATTACTAAATAACCTATCACCTTCAAAAAGAAGGTCGTCTGCTTTTGAGTTGATTTCTGGAGAAAGAGTAGAGGACCTCAGCCATTCATATCTGCAAAGTATAACAACATAAAAGGAGGCTCTAATTACATGTTTTGCCATTGTCTGAACTTCAGTTATTAAAGATGCCAGCAACTTATGCTGTTCCTCAGGGAGTGCATTTGCAAACACAGAAATCTGTTCCTATAAGTGATACTGAAACTGTGACATCACTGCCTGGGAATTTGCCATTTATACCAAGTGAAGCAGAATGAGATTATCCTCTTCTATGTCTATGGTCCACTGCTGCCACTAGTAGAGAATTGGGATTAGGGTGCATAGGAAAGAGAGTAAACCTCTCATATAATAGCTGATACAACTTGTCAGCCTTTTTTTTTTTTTTTTAAATGTTTAACAAGAAAAAGGGTAGACCAAATGGCTTACACTGGTTGCAATAATCCATCTAAAATTGGGAGAGAGGGAGAGTTTATTCTTTGATGGAGGTCCTAGGATCTGAAGATTTCCTCCAGTGTGACAGATGGCAGCTTCAAAGTCCTGGCCATTCAACATCATGAAACTGCAAAGCATCCTCAGAAGAGAAAGGAAGGTGAAGCAACCCCACAATTTTCATCTGGGAAAAGTTCAGCTTCCAGTTAATAACATAGGAATGGCAGTACTGGGTCAGACCAAAGGTCCATGTAGCCCAGTATCCTGTCTACTGACAGTGGCCAATGCCAGGTGCCCCAGAGGGAGTGAACCCAACAGGCAATGATCAAGTGATCTTTCTCCTGCCATCCATCTCCACTCTCTGACAAACAGAGGCTAGGGACACCTTTCCTTACCCATCCTGGCTAATATCCATTAATGGACTTAACCTCCATGAATTTATCCAGTTCTCTTTTAAATGCTGTGTGACAAAGTTCCTCCTCTATCTTGGTGGGTCCTGCACTTATTTGCGGATTTGTTCACCTCAGAGATTAACCATGTGGGTCAGTGAACAGCCTAGAGACCTTCCCCTCTGGTACAAAACCCAAAGTCCAGGTCAATTCCTCCTGTGTCTGATCAGAAGTTGGGAGGTTTGGGGGGAACCCAGGCCCTACCTCTACTCCGGGTTCCAGCCCAAGGCCCTGTGGACTGCAGCTATCTAGAGTGCTTTCTGGAACAGCTACATGACAGCTACAACTCCCTGGGCTACTTCCCCATGGCCTCCTCCCAACACCTTCTTTATCCTTACCACAGGACCTTTCTCCTGGTGTCTGATAATACTTGTACTCTTCAGTCCTCCGGCAATATGCCTTCCTACTCTCCACTCCTAGTGCCTCTTGCTCCTAGCTCCTCACATGCACACTACAAACTGAAGGGAGGTCCTTTTTAAACTAAGGTGCCCTGATTAGCCAGCCTGTCCTAACTGATTCGAGTAGTTTCTTCTTAATTGGCTCCAGGTGCCCTAATTAGCCTGCCTGCCTGCCTGAATTGGTTCCTGCTTGTTCTGGAACTGTCCCTGTTACCTTACCCAGGGAAAAGGGATCTACTTAACCTGGGACTAATATATCTGCCTTCTAACACTCTCCTGTAGCCATCTGGCCTGACCCTGTCAGAGCTGTTATAGTCCTAGTCTTCATTCCATTTCTTCCATTTTTATTCCATTTCTTCCTCTAATACATTGTCAGGCACTGTGGTGGGAGAGTGCTCCAGAAACCAGGAGACATGACTAGGTCTGGGAACCTCTGATTGATGGAGCGAGTCTCTTCATGGTCCCTGGATGGAGAGGCATTCCTGCAACTATGGAACATCTCTGTAGTACCTAGCAACAAACATTAGTGCTATCCAGCCTTGGGTGGGCCTTGTCAGTTGTGCCAGTAACTAAACTTGAGCACCATATTGCATCTTGAAGGGTGAGATGTATGCAATGTATCTAGATGTATACTCTCTCTTTGGCAGTGAAACTCAGAGGAATATCTGTAATATTGGCACGATCCAATTTTTCCTCAGACTGTTTCCAGCCTTGGATATGACATAGATGCTATTGGTGAAGCTATGTGACCTGGCATGTGCAAAATGGATAAGGGTGAAATAACGTTACTAGGAGAGGCTGAAGGTGTTTTAGGGGACAGAAGGGAAATGTCTGGGATAAATCTGAGATAAGTCATCCAGCCTCCTTTGTTTCTCAGGTGGGTTTGTACAAGAAGGTAAAGTTGCAGAAAGTTACCTTTTCTCCCTTCTAGATGAAGAGTCTTGTGGATCCAGCAAATGATCCAACTGCAAATTCATGTGATGCTGTTGTGCCACCACAGAGAGAGTAAGTTGAGTAAACTGGTACTGAAGCTACCACTGATTCCAGAATTTCTTTGGATCCACTGCAATCCTCGGAACTGGGAAATGATTTTTACACAGATTTACCCTCATCTGAGATTCTAGTCTTTGGGCATGTCTATATAGAGTCTTTGTGTGCAGCAAAAAGGGGTGTAAATCTACAACACACCAGCCTGCTGAAAACTGAGTTGCAACATAGACCCTGCTACCGAATGCTAGTGTGCTTTGATGTACTGCTGTTTTGGTTTAGAATTAGTTGTTCTTGGCTCTTCCTCTGACAGACCTGAGAAGTCTCATTAATGTGATTTAGCCGGCTTATAGGAGCCTTTTTGTCCTGCACAGACTTTTTCAGAACTGATATAGGTAGAACTGATGATTCATTTTGTGGTTTGGCTCTTATCTCAGATGCTGACACTGATAAAGTCTCTTAGTGCTTCAAAGTCAGATCTGATGACTTAGGAACTGACTGCTCAGCAGTCTTGGAACCTGATTCTGAGACCAGAGTCTTTTGCATAGTGGTCATCTTCTTTGACCCAGAGGCAATAACAGTCTTTGTGACCGAGTCTTTCAGAAGTGTCAGATCTAAGACGATTCACAACCAGAGCTTCCTGAACCAATAAAGCTTGCAGCCTTGTTCTGGTGCTTCTTGTGCACTCTTGGAGTACATGTGCTGCAGACAGAGCATCTTGGAGGACAGTAGCCATTGCTAAGGCATGCCAAATGTTTAGTACAGGCATCTAACTTCATGAAGACTGCTGGGCCAGAGGCACACCTTTTAAAGCCAGGTCTCTTTGCCTTCAGATGTTTCATGAAACCAGTAGCCAGAAACTATAACTAAACTAAGAATGAAACTTTTCCTTATCAAACTAACTAAACCTTATCCTATGATTAACACTAACAAAAAAAAGTACACTACACTAAATTAGGGCCCCATATTTTTCTTGAAAGAAGGATCTGGAGGATCGAAAATGATTCCCTTGCCTCTGTTGTTGTGTCTAGAAGGAACTGAAGTTGCCGAGCATGGCCCGCTCCCCCCCCCTTTTTTATAGCCTCACCCTCTGAATGCTCAGGGACATGGAAGGGGAGGAGGATGATTGCTCTAAATGAGCTCTGCTTATCAGAAGATTGTGCCGTCCGGGGCAGCACCCGCTGGTGCATCCCATGAATGGGAATATGCAGTGGACACTTAAAGAACTGATTTGTAGTGTGGATGCAATGTATCAGTGCAAGGACAAACAATGTGATTTCATGCACTCAGATACAAAGATGATGGACACATTTGAAAACATTAGATTCTTCCTGCAACATTGCACTTGCCTACTACAAATGGACTCTTAATAACTGTGGTACTGTTTCTTGCTCCAAGATATTGAAAAGAAGTGAGATGTCTAATTACATCCATATTTATAGCTCTAGGCAGATATTTCATCAGGTCCAGGAGCTTAAGTTTTCTTTAATGTTCAGATGGAGAAGACTTTATCCACATCGGTGAGCAGTTACTCACATGATCAGAGCCACTGACTTCAATGTACCAGTTTGTATGAGTAAGTGCTCACCAATATGAGTAAAGGGTTCACAATCTGGCCATTTATGAGCATAGGATACTATAAAAGCTTTCCTGCATTAATTTATTTCATATATGAAAGTGAAGTCTCCGTGATAGTTGATTCACAATTCAGTAGGTCATTAAAAGAGTTGTATCATTCTATTGGATACTCTGTTAGCAAGCAATTCACTTCCATCTGTCATATGCTAAGGAGCAGTTTATCCACTCTGCTGGGCCAAGGACTCTTCTAAACACTAAGTGAAATTTTTGTTTCTCGCCTTGACCTGCTTATGTCTGTTGTTCATGTGCTGTCTTATACCACCTGATAATTTGCAGATTTCTTTTCACACTTTTCATCAAAGACCTTTGGTTTGCGTTTTTTCTGAATATTTTTTGTCCTCTATGACAGCTTTATGCTGGCCTGCAGGGGTGCTGATGGCCAAATCATTTTCACTAGACCAATCTTCCTTTCAGTGTATGTTGAACGCAAATATCTGAACGACAAGCAATTCCAGTTGTTTAAAAAAATATAGTCAATTCTTCTTCACAATCTCTTGAAGCATCTTTGTATTTGTGGAGCATTTGTTTTTGTTCCATGTCATATCCATCAGGACATAGATACAAACAACCTTCAATTTTTAAGATGAGAAAAAATAGCTCTTACTTATCCTGTTGAGTCTTCAAAACCCTCACCTAAATTCCTCTCTTCACCTTATCTTCCTGCTATAAAATATCACTTCTCAGTTGGACTAGGATGACACACTCTCTTTAATAGTTTAAAATTCTTTTACATTCATTGTCACTTCCTCTTCACCGATTATATGAAACACAGTTTTGGTCTTCTGCACATTCAAGGCTTTGGAAGATCTTATCCAGAAAGCAGAGGAAGAATTTTGATGCAACAGTATCTAATTTTGTAAATCCATGCCCTCTGCTCAATCTGCTTATTCTCCTTGTTTTGCTTAACTGTTGCCGCACTATTTATGTAGCTATTTCAGAACTCTTACCTTTGTATTTTTCTACTTCTTACTCTTCTGTTTACAAAACTAGTTTTACTTCCACCAACTTTGAAGGCCTCTCCTTATCTTCAGAAGTCACATGCAACTGTTTGTAGCCAACACCCTTTCTTCAAAACGTTTTTCACTCTCTGCAGGTGATTTATGATTCTGCTGTGCAGTCACAAATAAGGAAAACTGGGTAATGCACATAGAAAACTCCCAACCATGGCTTCTGAGTGCCATTTGCAAAAATAAAAAGCTTTCTTGTGAACTGGATGAGGTATTGTTGGATTTCCTGGAAGTTTCACAGCTGCAGTTTAAAGCTGTGTTATATCATTTTTTTCTTAGTTTTCTCTAGCAGCAGTGATGCGATGTACATACATCTAAATGCAAAACTGGATGTTCCAAATTCCTTAATACCTTTTGTTGTTGGTCTATTTTAAAAGTAAATAATGTTTAGAATAAATTAAAAGCTTGTTCACAAAAGTTGTACAGTCTCACACAGACCCCACACCCTACATCTGTACATCAGCCTTGAAGTCCTGAGATACTGACTGTCGACTAGTTGGGTTGTTGATCCTGCATTTATTTTTTAGTGCTAGAAAGCACTTTAAAAAAAAGTGAAAAGTGAAGCCTTTAAGTCATCTTTCTGCAGATATTTTCCTTACTGGAAATCAGGGACACAACCCCATGCTCCAGATGATCCTAAACCTCCAACTTGCCAGAAGCTGGAATTGGAAACCAGAGGATGGATCACTTGAAATTGCCCTGTTCTGTTCATTCCCTCTGAAACATTTGCCACTGGCCACTGTCAGAAGACTGGATACTGGGCTAGATGGACCTCTGGTGTGACCCACTATGCCCGTTCTTATGTTCTAAATCAGATCTGTGAATAGTTACTTTGTTATTCTGTTAGAAACATCAGTAGGAAAAGAAACGGATGAAGGCAAATCTTTTCTTCTTCAAAAAGACCTGCTATGTTATGGGATTCTCTAACAGGGACTCAGCACTTCCAGGGCTTTGGAAACCAACTAGCAGGCATTTAATTTCCTTTTCATGTGGATCTTTGGAAAACACCTACAGTTGCCTGGAAAACAGGTGGTTTTATTTTGTCCCATAGGATAAAAAATAAAATCTGTTTTCACATTTAAACTGTAAACATTCTAAGGAATAGACTGGGCAGACAAGTCACTTTCAAGTGTTAAACTGATAGTGTGATGTAGAAAAAACTGAAGGGAAGTGATAGTACTCTCTGAAGAAGTTTGTTCACATTAATGAGATAATGGAAGAATGATGATTTGGGGTTCTCATATTGCATTGGCTGACTCCTACCTAAACTAGTGATGTGAATGGTCTGTGGAGGTTTGGCTAGTCACTGGATGCTGGCTCTCCTTGTTTCTACCCTAGAGAAACAAAACTGGTGGAAGGGGATGATTGAGGGAAAAAAAGGCAAAACAGACAGAGAGAGTTCTTCCCCCCCCCCCCACATAAAAGAAACACTTATTGCACTAATGATAGGTAAAAATACATAAATACTTTCCTAATATTATTCCATGTAATCAATACTTTCCATAGGGGTGTCATGCAATAGCAAATGGCACATGAGATGGTGTCTTTGAGACCTCTCTGTTAAGATGCAGCCCACATTTGAGAACCCATGCACTGGTATAATCAAACAAATGAACTTATCCTAAGAAAGGGAAACATTACTAGAGGTTATGTCTGTGCCATATGCGTAACATGTCTAAGCACACTTTATTTAGAAGGACTTGTCCTTCAGCGTCATTTTGGGATAGGAGTTTCAATATATACAGGTGAGCATTACACATGTATTGTAGTATTTTACCAAAATCCTTATCCAAAGAGACATTTTCTGAGCATGCCAAGTTTGCATGCTTCTAATACAGTGGCATAGCCAATGCTGCTTCACATTTAATTCCATCAACATTTCTGTTGACTGATGACTGCTTTTTTTGAAAGGTCATATTTTTGCCACTTTAAATCATAATGCAAGCTTATCGTATTTGTCTTTAGCTCTATTGTAATTTGGATTTCATAAAAGTGACTTAAATCCTTCAAACTCTTTTTTTAAAATAAAGAATTTAAAAAATGGAAACCACTCCAATTTCAGCCATTGCTACCAGGGTTTCAGACTTTTTTGCAGAGAAGTTCAAGCTCAAAACAAACAAATGGGTTAGTTTTAAAACAAAAGTTTGCATATTGTCAAAAAGATTTATCCATGCCATGGATATATAAAGTAATCAGTTAAGCCCCAATTCTGTAAGCTGTTCCATGTGGGCGGATGCTGAGGCATATGCAAAACCCTGTTGAAACAAGGGGGACTCCAGATGGGCATGGGTTCTCAGGTATCATATGCAAGATCAGTGCCTTGGAATGCCATTTTAAAAGGGTAACTGAGCACTTGCAACTCATAAATGGGAGCTGAGAATGATAATTTCCTCTAAATATTAAGCTTTAATCTTTAATGCACCTTTCAGCAATGGTATTTTTAAGAACATTTTAAAAAATGGCATGATATATTTAAGTTGAACAAATAGCTAAAATGTATTCATATTTCAGATTTCTTATTTACAAATGCAACTGCACAGCAACTCCAAATTGTGAATTTCCTCATGTTTAAATCCAAATGTACTAGAATGAAGCTGAAGAAATTTATGATTTGGAACTGAAGGCACACAGTTCTGTTTGAGCTTCATTTCCTGTCATTTTCCTTTGAAGGAGCAGCATTAATTTTGAACTTGCACCCTTTAAAAACAGGTAGAGAAAATAAATTGAATTACGGTGTCCCTTTGAGATGCTAGATAAGTTTGAATGTTTTTTCAAATAACACCTTAGTTCCACAGATGCATTGTAAAATTAAATGATGGAGAACCTGTTAATGCAAGGCCTTCAATCTTGCAAAGGTTTTATGTGTGTGCTCAACTTTATGCCTATGAGTAGTCTTATTGAACTAGGTGGAATTATTCACAAACATGACATTAAACATGTATAAATCTTTACAAGACTGCGGTCCAATCTCATAAAGACAGCAATTTCAGTGCAAGTCTAAGTCTAAGGCTAAATCCACACTGTGAGGTAGGAGTGTGATTCTCATCTCCCATACACAGACTTGTGCTAGCTCTCATCTGAGCTAGAATGCAAACATAGTGTAGCTGTGATAGCATGGGCAGTAATGAGCAGCAGTACATGGTACCCTGTGTACAAACTTGCCTGCACCCCAGGTGTACGTACTTGGAGCAGCTAGCCTGTGCTACCATGGCCCATAATACCACCGCTACACTACTATTTTTAGTGTGCTAGCTCACGTGAGAGCTAGTGCCTGAGCAAGCTGGGAATCATACCCCTAGCTCATGATGTAGAAGTAGCCTAAGGGGCTAAAGAGACCCAGAGATGAGGTCAAAGTAAAGCAATCGGTACAAGTTACATCACTATATATGCCAAACATATGTAAACACACACAAAAAACCTTTGTTTGAAATGAAAATGAAGTTCTAACATATGAACAAGGGAAATGAGTTAATTATTGAAATTATTCTTTTAATAGTAAGAAGGGTCTTCCCCACCCAACACTCTTGCTTCAGATATTTGGAATAACTATTTTGTAAAGAATATTATGCTTCATTAATAAGATGGGGCCACAGTAATTGTTAATTTGGGGCCAGTTACCATCCCACTAAAATTGATGAGAGTTTTGTAATAGTACCAGGTCTTGGCCCTTTGTTTCTAAAGCTCCCATTGATGCACTCATCAAGTGCAGCACACGATCCAGTATGTGTTACTGAAGAGTTGTGAATTCTGGCAATTGGGCATTACCCTTTTTTAAAAGAAAAGGATGCATTGATGCATGGTTTGGAAAAGGTGGCTTAAATTTTGCAGCTGAGATGGTGCTAAAACATGCATGTCCTTCTCTGCAATATTCAGCACAAGTTTCCCAGTGTTATTAAACAATTATTTTCCCCAAACTGGGATCCTTGGACCATGGGTCTGTTGCAAAGCTACTGTCAGATGTTCTTGGCTCATATTCCACTGCTAAATTACATCAAAAGCTAAAATTCAGAATAGGTCAGTAAATGGGAGAAAAATCAGTACAATTTTCATTTTTGGTTGAGATTTAACCAGAATTTTCCACCTAATTCTATACATTATATTCTATACAAGGATATTACACATGATGATGACTGGGAGGTGGGGTGTCCATGAGACCTTTTTATAGGGCATACCACATATTAAATGTTTGGGAACCCTTGTTCTACCTCACGGACTTCCCAGCTCAAAACCTAGTTTCTTCCATGCCCAAACCTTAATTACTCTTGCCCTCAGTTGCTGTTCTATTGTATAACTCCCCAAGACTTTAGGTGACACTCTGTACGAATGCTGCACTACAAAATAAATGTGGATTGTATTGTTCTGGCCATTTGTTTAATCTTGGTCATTCAGGTGAACAGCAATTAAGACGAAGTTCTGGGCTGCCTTTGAGGTGGGGTTGAAAACGGGTGCAATGGGAGGCGGAGCAGTCAGTACACAGATTGCATTCAGGGTGTGAGAGGTGGCACTCAAGATGACCCTTCAGCATATTTTTGGGGCAGCGGGAAGGGAGAAAACCTCCGATTGCTGGGTGGGTGTGTGGGAAGAATAACTCACCCCTCTTCCCAGACCTCTGTAGGAGTGGGGACACCCTAAGGCTACCCATCAGGATATTGGGGTGCACAATGACATCCCCACAGTGGGTCCCACACGAGTATGGGGATACCCTCAAACTACCCCCAAAAATTAGGGTGGGGGTCACCCCCAAGGCTGTGCCCCAATTTCAGCACACTGGAGGCAGGAGGACACCCCCTCAGCTTAATATATGAGGGTGGAGGTCACCCACCCAGGCTGCCCTTAACTTCAGCATACTGGAATTGGGAGGAACACACCCCAAGCTGTCCCCCCTTTAGCACCCTGGAGGTAGGGGACACCCACCGTTCAGCTCAGTGGGGGTATCCCCAGGCTACCCTTCACTTCAGCACCCTAGAGGCAGGGGATGCCTCCCCAGTTCAGCCCAGTGGGGGTACCCCAGGCTGCCCTTCACTTCAGCACACTGAAAGTGGAGGGGCACACCAAAGCTGCCCCTGCAGCACCCTGGAGACACAGGAACACCCCCCAGCTTAACATATGGGGTGGAGGTCAGCCCCCGCCAGGCTACCCCCCTTCAGCACACTAGAGGCAGGGGGCCACTCCCCCAGTTCAGCCCAGCGGGGCTGGGGGGATTCAAGCTGGGCAATCTCCGCTCCCCTCCCCCCCAGAGGCCGCTGCCCCCGGGCCTCCCGCTCTGTGGTGTCCGGGGAGGGGGGAGCGAGGGGGGGGCGGTCCCTGCCTGTGGGGGGGAGCGAAGCTGCTGCAGCCCCCTCCCCCGCCCGCTCTCTCGCTGCCTCCTTCCCTCTCCGCTCGGCCGGGCTGCGCTGCCGCCGCCGCTTCCATCTTGTCCCCCCCTCCGCTTCCCCCCCGCAGCAGCAGCAGCCGCCGGAGCCGCGGCGGCGGAGCGAGCGGGGCCCCGGGCGCGGCGTGGGGAGCAGCGGAGCCGGGCCGGCCGGGCTCGGAGCCGCCGCGGTGGGGGCATGCGGGGGCGGCGCTGAGGCGACAGCAGCGGAGGCGGCGGAGCAGACCCGACCCAGCCGACATCTTGTCTCCCCCCCCGCGCGCCCCCCGGCCCTGTGAGCCCGTCCGCCCCGTGCGGGGAGGCGGCGCGGGAGAGCCGGAGCCGCCGCCGCGGCTGAGGAGGGAGGAGCAGGCGGCGGCAGCGCGGCCAGGTAAAGCGGAGCCCGCGGGGCCGGCACCCCACCCCGGGGGTCGCAGGAAGGTGACGCGGACGGGGCGGCGGCCTTCCCCAGGCCGGGCCGGGCGCGGGCCGGGCTTGGGGAGGGGGAGCGCGGCAGCCTCTGTGGCGCCTTATAGCGGGGGCAGCAAAAAGGGGTGGCGACCGGTGGGGGGGAAAGCTGGGGCAATAACCCCCCCCGCCATCTTGTCCCCCCGAACGGGGTAGCCCCGCCCACCTTCTCCCACACCATTGGCCGAGGTGGGATCGAGACCCACCTCTCGTGCTCTTCCACATGCCTTGTGCTATCATTGGTCTCAATGGTCGGATGGACAGCGACAGCAGCCAATGGCAACGGCGAGCTGGCTGCCCTCCCCCCGCGCACCCTCCGCCAGTGTAACCGGAGGAGGGATTTTCCCCGCTAAAGGTCTCGGGAATGCTGCAAAAGCGACAGACCACCCCATCTCATCGCTTCCATCCCCTGCTGAGACCTAACACAGCTCACTGCATGCACCACCCCCCTGCCATGGGCTAACCCACCTCAGCCTTGGGGGGAGGGCCCTGCTGAGACCTGCCACAGCTCACTGCATGCACCACCCCCCTGCCATGGGCTAACCCACCTCAGCCTTGGGGGGAGGGCTCTGCTGAGTGCTGCCACAGCTCACTGCATGCACCATCCCCCTGCCATGGGCTAACCCACCTCAGCCTTGGGGGGAGGGCCCTGCTGAGACCTGGCACAGCTCACTGCATGCACCATCCCCCTGCCATGGGCTAACCCACCTCAGCCTTGGGGGAGGGCCCTGCTGAGACCTGGCACAGCTCACTGCATGCACCATCCCCCTGCCATGGGCTAACCCACCTCAGCCTTGGGGGGAGGGCCCTTCTGAGACCTGCCACAGATCACTGCATGCACCATCCCCCTGCCATGGGCTGAACTACCTGAGCCTTGGGGGGAGGGCCCTGCTGAGACCTGCCACAGATCACTGCATGCACCATCCCCTGCCATGGGCTGAACTACCTGAGCCTTGGGGGGAGGGCCCTGCTGAGACCTGCCACAGATCACTGCATGCACCATCCCCTGCCATGGGCTGACCCACCTCAGCCTTGGGGGGAGGGCCCTGCTGAGACCTGCCACAGCTCACTGCATGCACTATCCCCCTGCCATGGGCTAACCCACCTCAGCCTTGGGGGGAGGGCCGTGCTGACACCTGCCACAGCTCACTGCATGCACCATCCCCCTGCCATGGGCTAACCCACCTCAGCCTTGGGGGGAGGGCTCTGCTGAGTCATGCCACAGCTCACTGCATGCACCATCCCCCTGCCATGGGCTGACCCACCTCAGCCTTAGGGGAGGCCCCCTGCAGAGATCTGGCACAGCTCACTGCATGCACCATCCCCCTGAGAGGATCTTTCTCCTAAGTCCTTATACATCTCATTGCATGCACCATCCACTGAGAGAGGCTCGCTGCTGAGTCCTGGGAGCTCATTTCATGCATCATCTGTTGCCTGACAAAGTTCACTGCTAACACCATCCTCCATAAGAGGATCTTCTCTGCTGAGACCTGATATGGCTCATTGGCATACTCCATCCCTGGTGAGGAGTTGCCTTCTTAGGCCTGATACAGCTTAGTACGTGTACCATTCTCCTGAGAGAGGCTCTGTGCTGAGGTCTGACAGGTCATTGTATGCACCATCCAGTGCTGAGTCTTGAGACAGCTCATTGCCTTCATCATGTGTTGCCTGATGAAGGTTACTGCTTGTATCATTCTCCCTGAGAAAGTCTTCACTGATGACACTTGGCACAGCTCACTGCATGCCACATTCCCCCCTTAGTGGGGGCCTTACTGAGGTCTGACTCAGGTCACTGCCTACACTATCCCCACAATGAGAGCAGATATTCTCCTGGTGAGGCCTGACGTGACTCACTGCATGCACACTATCCCTGGTTTGGGAGCCTAGAGGACCCCCATAGTGAGGCCTGCCACTCTTCTCTACATGCACCAAACCCATCCTGAGACCAAGGCTTTCCTACAGAAAGCTGATACTACCCATGGCATGCTCCATTCTCAAAATGGGCAGAGATCACCCCTGCTAACACCTGGTGCAGCTCATTGCATGTGCTTTCCAGTGGTTTGACCTAACATCCCGCTTACACCATCTCCTGCTGAAAAGTGACAGAGATCAATGTAATCACTATCCTCACCATGATTTTGTACCAACTTCACAATTATCGGCATAGATCTTAATCCTCCTGAGTTGAGGCCTGACTGAACTCTGCATCCACTGGCACTCGCATGGTGGTTATCTATGCTGGGCATCTGATGAGACTTGATAAAACTCACTGCGTGTACTGACACAAATGTAAGGCATGCAGTTGTATTGAGCCTCTGCTGAGCCCAAATCCAGTACAGGCATGCAGGCAGAAGAGTCCACGCCGTTTGCAAATATGATGTGTGTTTTGTCCCTGGGAAAGAGTGGGGCTTGCTAGACATGGGTCTGGTAGGCATGTAAAAAACCTGGGCACTGTGGAAGGAGTGTGAGTAGGTGGGCAGGGGCATGGCTGGTGTTAAGTCTGGTTGTCATGAGAAAAGAATGCAGTATGGTAGCAAGCTGAAGCGTAAGTGAAGTGTGACTTGAAGACACTGAGGATTATTCCTTTGTGGCATTTATTGATTTATTGATAGGTGCCTGTCAAGTGCTCTGGAAAATTAAATTAAAAATCACAACATAGACAAACATAAACGAGGTGTTTCCCATAACTATCTATGTTGGCCCGTGTTTTTCTAAACTGCGTTAGAGAAGAGTGAAAAAGATTGGCTTTTCAGTGTGCCCAGAAGGTTAACAAATCTGCGTCCTCGTGGACCAAGGTTGGGACTGAATTCTAAAATGGAGGACCTTTCACAGAGAATGCCCTGCCAACTGCTTCTTTTTCTTTATATCAAAGGAACAGCAGTTTGAGCGTCTCTGCTGATCTCAGTTGCAACAGCATGTCATGGAGGGAGAGGCAGTCCCTCAAGTTACCAGCTCCCAAATCATTTAGGGGGTTGTAGGCAAAACCAACCCCTTGAATTCCACCTGGAAGCTTATTGGAAGTCAGTTCAGATCATGGGGCGCTGATCGGATGTGTTCCCATCATGTAACTCCAGTTAATAAATGGGCTGCAGGATTCTGTACCAGCCTCAGCTTCTGAATGGTCCTAGCACTCAGCCCCTTGAAGAGCATATTACAGCAATTTTATCTTCATGGCATGGAAAACTGTGGCAAACTCCATTTTGGAGAGAAAAAGTCACACTTATCTTGTCAGGTGTAGATGGCCACATCTGCTACCTGGGCTATTCAGAGTAGCCCAGGATATAACAACAGCTTCAAGTGGTTCACCTGTTTTACAAATGGCAATTGCACTCTGAATGAGGGTTGCTAAAATAAGATCCCCAAACAATTCCAGCTGCTTTCTCCAGCCCACCTACATTATCTCAGCCCTGGTCTACACTGAGTGAGGGGATTGATCTAAGTTACGCAACTTCAGCTACGCGAATGACGTACTTAGATCGACTTACCATGGTCTCTTCACTGCGGTGAGTCTACTGCTGCTGCTCCCCAGTCTTCTCTGCCTGAGCTTCTCTTGGCACTGGAGTACAGGAGTCAACAGGAGAGGGCTCAGGGGTCGATTTATCGCATCTAGACTAGACATGATAAATCGATCCCTGCTGGATCAATTACTGCCCACCATGGATAGTGTAGACGTACCCTCAGTCTTGTCTGGATTGACTTGTATCCAGCCAGCTCTCATTCAAGTCCCAAGTTCATCTAGGCACTCGATAATTTGTTTTGCTGCTCTCTCTGGGTCATACATGATGAAGATGTAGGGCTGGATGTCATCAGTGTCTGAATACAGTGCAGCCCATGTCACCTCCCTTACCCTCTTTGAGGAGTGACTTACACACATTGAACAAAAGAGTTGACTCTGTTGACCCACGTGGCACCCTGCAAACGAGATCCATTGTAACATGAGACAGTTGCCCACAGCTGGCTTGTGGGTTCTCTCAGAAAGATGGGAATGAAGCTGCCCAGGAGTAGCTACATCCATCCTTGCTAATGTCTGCAGAAGAAACCAAAAAATTGTACGGTCAGCTGTATCAAAGGGTTCTGGTAGACCTAAAAGAATCAGCATGGACACTTTGTCCACTACTAGCAGGAGGTCAGCAGCTAACATAATCAGTGCAGTTTCTACCCATATCCAGGCCTATATAGCAAGACTGGGTAGAATCTAAGGAATCAGACTGCTAGAGTTGTCTTGTTACTACCCTCCAAATTAACCTTCCCTGAAAATGGGAGATGGGGCAGCAGTGGATAGATAGATAGCCAGAGTGTTGACATCTGGAATTGATTTCTTGAGCATGGGCCTCACACTGAGGAAACACTGACAATCTTGATAACAATGGACCCAGTTTTTCCACTGGTGTTCACCTGCCAGGAATGATAAGAGTCCAGATTTCAGGTTGTGACACGAAGCTGACCCAGCATCTCTATAATCTCAGCAAGCAATACTGGCCGAAACTCAGCAGAGAAGACAGTGTGTGTGTGTGTGTGTCCTCTCAGGATGTAGTATAGCCCAGTGCAGACAAAATTGCTCGTGTTTGGAACGTAACATGAAAACTTCATGAGAGAAACTTGACTTGGCAACTGAGGGGAGGCAGTGAGGATTCACCAAGCTGTCAGCCGTCACTTGGAACAGTTTTGCTGTGCGAGACGTTGCAGTTGCTATGGTGGAAGTGAAGAAACCTTTCTTAGCACAGCCATGGCAAACGATCTTAAGAGCTGTGCGTGCCACAAGCAGTCAGACTCTGCTTTAGACTTCTGCTCACTAATGCTTTAGCAGTCTCACCTTTCGCTTTGTCTGTCACAGTTCACCAAGGTCATTTGTGAAGCCAAAGACAGCAGTGGGAGAAGGCCTTTAGGGGTCACTGTTTGTAGTGAAGGAAAAAAAGATGGTTATAAAGTCTTGCTGAGCTATTAACAGAGTGGTCTGTTGGAAGAACAGCCTTCTCTCTCAAGACCTCCTGGAAACTTGCTGGCTCCATCAGCCTCTAGGGCATTGGTTCTCAACCTGTTTACCATTGAGGGCCGTATATGCAGTTCTCTGTGTGTTATGTAGGCCACATCCACACTATATATATTACCTGTATGGCCCTGAGGATGTCACGTGGGCCACAGCTGTGTGCTGATTGGGCTGCATCCGGCCAATGCTTGAGAACTGCTCTAGGGCAAACCATTAAAACATGTTCATCACCCACGTGCGATGGGGGCATCCTAATCTCAGATCGAAGGAGCATGCGGTTGTCCCATGGCAGGAAATATCCATCATTCTAACCTCTTCCCCCTGACGTAAACATCAGATCTAGAGTATGTCCATCCTTACAAATGGAGCTTGCAATTATGTGGGGCAGTTTCGTGGTTGTCATGGCATGAAATTCTGGAATGATCCAGAAGAACCATCATCTACGGGGATATTGAAATCAAAAAGAGATTTATCAGTGACTCTAGTGCCACTGTGATGAGGAAGCTGATCTCCCCACAGTGGGTCTCCACATTCACCCCGTTGGAGCCCCCTTGCAGAACTCTCACACGGTGTACACACACAGACCTCGCTGTGCTAGGGGAGACAGCGTGCATTTGAGATCAGATGCAAAAAGCACAACACCGCCTCCTGGATACCTTTTTGTTTCATGTTGAACCAGACAACTGGAGTCAAATGTGCCAACAATGATCCTGCAGCACCATTCATATTTTGCATGCAAAGTCAGGGGCCTCATCTGTTATTAAGTCATGGGTGGTACTAACTGCTTTAGCCACCAACCGTGTGTTTGATAGCATGGAGCCTGCTCTGTTGCTTCTGTTCACTAATGCCTTGTTCTCCTGAGCGAGATTATTTGGTGAAACCAAAGGAACCAGAATGTGATATCTTGGCCTTGATTTACACCTTTGCCTCAGTCAGTGCCTGGTGTTTCCCCTGCCCACCACCACAAGAATCGAGGGGTCTAAGCTCTCGGAGTCCATGCCTGCCTGGAGTCCTCCATTATCCTGAGCTGATGGCAGCATTGTTCAACCTTCCTGGCCAGCCCAAGACATTTATCAGAGGGGCCTGGTGTCCAGATTAGAACCTCTCCAAGGCAGGACCCAAATCTGTCATAAAACACAACAACTCCTGGGGCACCCTGCTGTTTTCTGTGGTGCTCCCACTCAGATGGCGCCTTTACTCGCTGTGGGGAACCCTGGTACTCTCACCCCCACTCCCTGAGGGACTCTCAGGCCATGGCACCCGTTCTTAAACCAGCTTTATTCTCTCCACATCAACCAATCCAATCATACAGACAAAACATGCACAATACCGTTTGATACATTTTAACCCCCTCGCCCCCAACTGGCTTGTAGACTGATGGCAAGTATGTTGTGGCCTTGTTACTCTGGAAATGGAGTGGAGGAAAGGTGAGACCTGCAGCCAGCTAAGCGAGGATTGAAGCTTGGTGGCACTGGAAATGGCTTAGCAAAGAGATACTGAGCTGCTGGTGCTGAGGAAGGAGGACTTTGTTGTCAGCACAGCGGAATGGCTCCAGAAGGACACCCGTAGAAAGTGAAGTGGTGTCACTGGGATGGAATTTAGGAATCCGTAAATTGTGTGGCAAAATGGCATGGGAGGATAAATATTTTATGGCATCAAGGAAGTAGAAGGGAAGGCCAGGGCATTATAGGAATGGAGTGGAATGGAATAGAAAAAGTGTACAATGAGCGTGGAGGGTTAGTGAAGTAGGGTATGTTGGCACTGGAAAATAGTGTTGAAATTCTGGAAGGGGTAAATCCAGTATTACATGGATGTAAATCAGTATAGCACTTGGCCCCTCTGTCAGAGGCTTTGTTTGTGTAATTGAATTGCTGCAGGCCACTTTTACATTTGAGAATCAGACTGCCCCTGAATGAACTGGTGAGATAGAAAGTTAAGCACAAATGGTTCAGTGTGTGCATAACAGCCATGCTATTTGGTTCAGGTGTAGTGCTTTCTAGGGACCTCGCCCACAGTTCCCAGAAGCAGTGCAATCTAGGAGATTTTTGAAAAGCCACCTGTGTACCATGTGACGGTAAGAGGAGGACTGTTTGAACCTTTATGCTATTACCTTTGTTCATGTTAGGGCTAAAGCAGCACAGACCACTACAGTACTTAGCCCTGATGAAAGCAAGTATATTTTCACACATGTACACCCTTTGGAGCACTTTTTTGTGACCATGAGGTGTTTTACAAGTGCTGGGAGGACTAAAGATTAGAATGGCAAATTTTGCTAATATAGACAAAGCTGCAGTGTTTGGCTAGCTCTATTTCAGATTCTTTCCTTGTTTTGGAGTCAGGTTTCAGAGATAGTTATGCTGACAGCCTGACAACTTTTTGGGTTCAGTAGCCCTCTCTGACCCAGCCACTCAGCTCTCATTGGCGGTAGTTTAAGTAATTTTTTGTTGCTTCTGCATAGTATTAAGTGATGGTATGTTTTATAACCTTGTTTTGTATGACAGCCTATTGTGATGAGAGAAACCCTACTTTTCTCAATAGCCTAAGTAGGAGGTAAACATTGTGATTGGTTTGGGTGCATGAATGTATTTGCAATGGAGTCTTGAGGACATGGAGGCTGCTTGCTCAGTTAGTGGCATGAATAGTGGAATTAAATTCTGTTTACCAAACTTGGGGCCTATTTAAATTCTTTAGGCTCCAGTTTCACTTGTGTCTCTGAAATCCTTGTTTTCCCATGTTTCAGTCCCTCCCTTGTGTGTTCTCCAGTTCACTCTTTGTAAGCCTGGCTGATTTGCAGTGGGGAAGGAGGGCAGGAACAATTAAAGGAATGTGCAGTCTGGGTATTCTGTTCCCATTGATTTACAGGTGACAAATTGGGAAGGGAATTGATTAAGGATAACTTTTCTCTGCTGCATTGACATCTCTTTCTTTTTGTTTGAGTTCATTTCTCCCTTAACTCCATTCCCCAGTGGGGCTCTTTTGCATAATTTCTTTACTTCCCCATCAGAAGGTCATTTTTCTGCGGGGAAGAAAAGAAACCTGCCGGGGACATAAATTCTGCGCATGTGCAGTGGCGCATAATTCCTCTGGAGTCAAATTGAGACAACCAGAAGTCAGTCAGGACAAATGAAATTGGATTCTTTACTAACTGCTGATCAGGTGGGTGATTAGTGCTTAAGGTCCATGGTTACATTTTATGATACTCTATTAGTCCTGGCCTGAAACCTAGAACTCCCCATGCTATGGCATTTTAATACTCCAGGGCTGAAGGCATCATTTCTAGAACTTGTTTACCCTCACCAATAGAACTAACTGATTACTGTTGTAGGACCTGATCCCTGCAAGCCTTTACTCATTCTTGCCCTCTTGTGAATATGCGTTTGCAGAGTCAGGCCCTTTAGAGACCAAAAATCATGCAATGGGCTAAACACAAATTACGTGTTATAATGTTTTTTCATGGCTGCAATTCTGTAAGCAGGGCTGAATTTTATATTTAAAAAGAATATGGGTGAAGCAGCAGTTCAGACCCTTCGTGTACCCTTATTGCAGCAAGAAATAAGCAGGAGCCCACTTATCTTTTCAGGAGGCTTTCACGTTCTGTTTTTCTTTCTTTCCTCTCTCTTTCTTTCTGGATTTCTTCCTGTGATTTGGCCGCTTTCTTCCCGCAGCTCATTTTCATGTCGCTGGCGCGGCTGCTGTTCTCAAGGGATTTATCTGGCTCCCTATTAACGTTCCCATCTTGCCTCTTTCCCACCTCTCTCCTCCATAGTATTTCTGTTACTGCATTTTCTTTCCTCTCTCCAGCTGCCTCAGTTCCCACTGAATCTTCTGGCACCAGCATACGGTCCTGTCTCCCTGTTAAAAAATCACTGCCCTAAACGTGTTGTGCGTGCTATTTGAAAAGTATTTGAGAGGGAGAAAAAAATCACCTTTCCCGTGTTGCTCTCTCACCCCCTGTTCCATGTTGATCAGTCAGTGCTTGAGCCTGGGAATGAAAGCTAGTCTCTGTCACTCACTGTGTTTCCTTGAGAACCCCACCAAATCGCAGAAGGAACAGATGCTTCCTCCTTACATCTGGCCTGCTACGTTGCTAAATTCTTCCTCTGGCTTTGCTCGGCCAGTTGTGCCCCGTTCTGCATGTTCCTGTTGGGTTCTGGCCCGTTCTGCATGTTGAGAGGCAGACACAGAGCTAGTTACATACACGCTCTCGGGAGTGCTCCAGAGGATACAGCTGCCATTGTGGAGAGAGAGACTGGAGACGAGTTTTCATTGCAGGCTCAGCTCAGTTGTGTTGATCAGTCAGTGCACCCAGGTATTTTTAAGTTAAAGACAATCTGTATCTCTAACCAACCATGATGGTATGTAAGTGCTGGAATAGCAGCTTTTCCTTGACAACCGCCTATGCAGCGTACATACACAAAACTTAAAAAGTAACTACTAAAAATTGTCTTTTCCTGGCTGTAGTGAATAAGTGGCCTCCATGTTGCACGCTCTCTCTCTCTTTCCTCAGCACACATGTATTGAACTCCTCTGTCCACTTTCCCCCACCCTTTTCCCCACTTGGGCTAATGTTTCCACCAGGTCCAGGAAGTCTGTTTATTACAGATCCAGATTGATTTGCAAATTGTGAGCTGCATTTACCATTAAAAAACTAGTGATATTCAGTATAAAAGGATCACTGAAGGGTGATTATGCACATGGATGGAGGATTGAGGTCCCTGGTTCTTGGTAATTCCTTTAATTGTTTTCAAGATACAAGACTAGTGCAATAATGAATGAACAGGCAACAGTCATCAGCTTCTGTATTGTATTTTAGCAGTAGATGTTACGCTCTTTGGCTGAGAGCTGTTTCTGGGATTATATACCCATTATTTATTTCTTTATTTTATTTCTTTGACTGTTTAAAAGAAGCACCTGTTCTGACACACTGCATCCGTGTACGCTTATTTGCAATATAAAAAAGCGAGGATAAATTGGATTCCCAGACTGCAGCAAGAATTGTGTTTACTGAAGGCCAGGTTACCAATCTATTTCAGTGCCAGTCCCTTTCGGTAGATACTCTGGAAGTGCTCCAGAGCCATGAGACAATTTCAAACAGCACTTGGCCAGATTAATCTCTTCCAAACCTTTCGATATCCCATTGCACAACCATTGTCTTGTAGCACTGCCTAATGTAGCCCTCTGAGCCTGTGTGAGACTTTGCAAAATGAATATTTTTGTGGACTACTTTACAGAAGGGTTGAAAATAGGACCCAGATTCAAATACTGGTTTCAACCTTAACCAAAAGAACTATGACTGGCTCCACTTAAAAAAGACTAGTTCCTGAATGTAGCCTTATAGCTGGAACTCACATAATGTATTCTGGGATATTACTTGCAGATATAGGCATATAACCCTCTCCTGTAGAATTCTCAACTGTTTTTTCACCAGACTTTGGAAGTATTGCTGCAGCTGTTGAGTAAAAACAGTATCATGATCTACAGGGCAGGAACAGTGCCTGCTTTTAAGTTTGGAAAATATCTAGCACATTGTGTGTGCTACGGGAAATTATAATAATAACAACAGGCACAAGTATATAGAGAAAAATTCCATGTGGAGCATGAACTTATTAATATATGGACAATGCCATCAGATATAAAAAGTATTGTTGGATTTGGTGGGAGTTCAAACTGTGAGCTGAGCAAAGCACAACCTTTAGCTCAATACAAAATACCATCAAACTCATTCTGGCCTTTCTCAGCTGGTTGTACAGTGATATGCCAATCCTTTGAAAAGATAACAGAGCAGGGGCCTGGAGGGGATTTGCAATGCAGTGCTACAACATAATGGGAGAGATAGTAGACTCTATCCACTGGTGGATGTGTGCCCCTTTGGATCTAAAGAAGGAGGAAATGCTTTCGGTGCTTTAGTGAATCTGAAATGAGTTGAGCCTCTAGTGGACATGTTTCATTCCTGTCGCACTGAGTAAGTTTTTGAATCTGTGCTGCTCAAGTTTTCCTTTGCTGCTAGCTTAAATTGTACTCTGTCTGGGTTGTGTTTCAGGGCTTCCAGGTGCAGCTATGAGGAAGCCTCGGAGGAGGTCCCGGCAGAACCCCGAGGGGAGACGTTCTCCCTCGCCTTACAGCCTGAAATGCTCGCCCACCCGGGAGACTCTGACGTATGCCCAGGCCCAGCGGATAGTGGAGGTTGATATTGATGGACGGCTCCATCGCATCAGCATCTACGACCCCCTAAAGATCATCACGGAGGATGAGCTGACTGCCCAGGATATCACAGAGTGCAACAGCAACAAGGAAAACAGTGAACAGCCCCTGTTCCCTTCCAAGTCCAAGAAAACTCCCTCCAAAGGCAAAAAGAAAGAGTCATGCTCCAAACATGCACCAGGGACATCTTTCCATTTACCCCAGCCCAGCTTCCGGGTGATGGACTCCTTCAGCCAGCCAGATGCCCCTCCTCTTCCTGCAGCATACTACCGGTACATCGAGAAGCCTCCTGAGGACCTCGATGCAGAGGTGGAGTATGACATGGATGAGGAGGATCTGGCTTGGCTGGACATGGTTAATGAGAAGCGGAAGGACGATGGCTATGGGACAGTTTCTGCTGATGCTTTTGAGCTGCTCGTGGATCGGTTGGAGAAGGAGTCGTACTTGGAGAGCCGCAACAACGGGGCCCAGCAGTCCCTGATTGATGAGGATGCTGTCTGCTGTGTCTGCATGGATGATGAGTGTCACAACAGCAACGTCATCCTGTTCTGTGACATCTGTAACTTGGCCGTGCACCAGGAGTGCTATGGTGTACCCTATATCCCTGAGGGCCAGTGGCTTTGCCGCTGCTGCCTACAGTCCCCTTCTCGCCCGGTTGATTGTGTTCTGTGCCCAAACAAAGGTGGAGCCTTCAAACAGACCAGTGATGGCCGCTGGTCCCACGTTGTTTGTGCCATCTGGATCCCCGAGATCTGCTTTGCAAACACTGTGTTCCTGGAGCCCATCGAAGGGATAAACAACATCCCGCCCGCTCGCTGGAAGCTGACTTGCTACATCTGCAAGCAGAAGGGCATGGGAGCTGCTATCCAGTGCCACAAGGTGAACTGCTACACTGCCTTCCACGTCACCTGTGCCCAACGGGCTGGTCTCTTCATGAAGATAGAACCTATGAGGGAGACCAGCATTAATGGCACAACTTTCACGGTGCGCAAGACGGCTTACTGTGGGGCACATTCCCCACCTGGTACAACGAAAAAAGGATCTACGACTGCTACCAGTGACGGGGAGGAGGACATTGCAAAGGAGGAAGGAGAGGAGGAAGACAGCACTGGCATCCCCAAGGGATCCCTGAAGAAGAGCAAAGTGAAGTTGAAGCAGAAGATCAAAAAGGAAGCCTGTGACCTGTCAGATGGGCATTCATCTATGCCACTGGTGACAGTCACACAGATCCCCTCTTACAGGTGAGTGTTGGCAACGATGCTGTCTGGTGGGACTTGCCAGGTCTTTTGTATTAAGGACTGGGTTAGTCCAGCATCTGTCTTCTCTTTAAAATTTAAACTGCACGCCTTGAGACACTTGTCCACACTTCAGCTAACAAGAACCATGTTAAAAAACCTGCAGCAGCAGCAGCAGGCTCCAGCACCATTTTGCACATGGTAGTTGTCGGCACAGTTGTAGCATCAGAGAGACTCACCCTAGAATAGCCAATAGCCCACTGGTCAGGGTGCAAAACTGGGAGGGAAAGACCTGGGTTCAAGTCCATTCTCCACATCAGGAAGAAGGATTTGAACCTCTAACCGTAGGATATTGGAGGAAGCGGCAGCACCTTCTCCTCAATTGTTTGAATGCCAGGAGCCCCAGAGTACCCTTGGGAAGAGAGAGACAAGGTGGGTGAGGTAAGATCTTTCATTGGACGAGCTTTTGTTGTTATTTTTTCAGCATTTATGCCCAAACTGTGCTAATAACTGTAGCTCATTTCCAGGGGATCTTTAACAAACACCAGATCTGGCAATTCAAAGAAAAAAAAATCATTATGGGTTGAACAAAATGTTTTATTTTGATCTTTGGGCCTTTTTAGCCATTTAAAAAAAAAAAAAAAAGCAAAAGGGTCTGGATTCCAAATTATTTTTCCTTTTTTTTTTTGTTTCCAAAAATAATTTGCCAAAACCAACACAAATTCGCGAAATATTTTGATCAACCTGAATCCATATTTATTTCCGAGAAAACATTTAGTTGGAAAAATGTCACCCAACTCTAATTATACCAAATTATAAAACACAAAATGTACATGTAAGCCATGCTGGGCTGTAACCATGCTTTAAAATAGTTTCAGACTTGGTTGCAAGCCATTGGGTGAACAGGGCCTCAATGGAAAGCAGCTTCCTATTGATCTAAAGCCACTGTATTTTGACTCCTCACTTCATGGCTCCTAAGCATCCTGCTTAGTGAGCCGAATGCATCATTGTCATAGCAGCTGTGAATTTGACCTAGTATATTTCGGCCAGGACACCTTCACGGAGCTGGGGATGGTGCTCTGTTTTCTTTTAGTGTCTTGGAAAGTGCAGCCAGATGCCCCATATATTTTAATAGTTGTTCTATTGGAAACAGCTGAGATACCATGTATTGTTTATTATTTGTATTATCATAGCACCTCGGAGCCCTAGTCATGGGCCAGGACCCCAAAGTGCTGGGTGCTGTTCAAACACAGGAATGGTCTAATCATTATTAAATGGTTAAAATTATTGTCCAGGGACTCCATTTGAGTTTGTTCCCTAGTGTGCCTCCCTTAATAACGTGAAACTTAAATGACTCTAGTAAAGTTAACTGCTCCCTTGGAGCTGAATTGGTGATTGGATACTTCTCACCCTACTATGACTTTGTTTGGTAAGAGCCTCCAGCTGAGCTGCTGTTAAAATAACAATACATTTCTGAAGGCGGAGATGGCTATCTTCACAGCTGAAAGACCCCACATTGGCACAGACTGGCATGGATTAGGTGTATGATTCTATGCATAATGACACAATATTGCAAAATTGTGCACCACTGTTACTGCAGCAGGAGATCTTAACATGTGCCATCATAGTCCATAGAAATTGATGATTGCTTTGTTGTGCGGGGTAGCCTGCTTGCTGATCTGGTTTGTTTCCTATAGGTTGAATAAAATCTGCAGTGGACTCTCTCTCCAGAGGAAGAACCAGTTTATGCAGCGGCTACACAACTACTGGCTGCTGAAGCGCCAGGCGAGGAACGGTGTCCCTCTGATCCGACGTCTCCACTCTCACTTGCAGTCCCAAAGAAATGCAGAGCAGGTACCACCCCTCATTCCAGTACCACATGCTGTAGCAGCTGGGCAGAGAAGAGGAATGTGGGCAAGGAAACAAGTTTGGGGTAAACTGGAAAGGGGAGAGCAGGGTGGAGAAACTGGAAAAATGTAATTCAACTTTGAGCAGTGACAGAGGTGCAGTCAGGTGATGAGTTCTGGGTATTGAATTGGGGATTTGGGATGGGTAATAGCAGTAGAACTAGAGAAACACCCTATTCTTTAAGGTAATTACAATGGAGAAGGAGTGCTCTTTCTTAAAATATGCTGCCTTCTGTTGGTGCATTCAAGGAGTCAGGCCAGGTCAGTACTTGAATGGGAGACCCCTTGTGCTGCAACAAATGGTGCTGGTGATTCAGGTGGCACTCTTCCTCGTGAGTCTGAATGGAATCAGTGCCCTGGGATTGTGCTAGTGTGTGATGTGCTGCTGGTGGGACCTTCTTTCAGATGAATCATAAAACCAAGCACTGTCTATTAATGGCTGTTAAAGATCCCATTCACAAGACAAGAGGTGTTAGCTCCAGAATCGTGGCCAAATCCCAGTTTGGGTAATTCCTCCTGCGGCTTCAATTTCAAATCCTCCAATGCACATTTATGGCCCTATTTAAATAATAATTAGATAAATAGCCTTTTTGTTTCCTCTTCTGAACTGATGTGTAATGTTAAACAGTGGCTGCGTTCCAGACCAGTGGTAGCTGGTGAGATAGTGAAGTCAAGTGATTCCTGTATGCTGTAAAACTTCTTTGTGGAGCATTGTGTATATTGTGCACATGTATTTTTTCCATATTTAGTGGAAATCACAGATTTGATTTGTGTGGTGACTTCTGACTGACTAGTGCAAAATTTAATTTACACTAATGAATCTAGGGTAGGGGAGTGCAAAATTTTCTTAATGTATTGATTTAGCAGTTTTCAGTAAGTAGTCATTGTAAATGAATGCTTCTGGGTGAAAGGCACTATACAAATGTAAATCATCAGTACTTCCTTTGTGTTTGTCTTTTATTGGTTGTCTCAGGTGAGCATTTATACATCAGTATATCCTTGTCATTACTTGAAAAGCAAAGAAAAGGACCTTAAGAGAGGAAGGCTGGCTGTGTAATTAAGGAACTGGGTTGGAACTTGGGAGGTCTGAGTTCAGCTCCCAGTTTTGGCTCTTCCTGTGTGACTTTGGGCAACTAGTTTATTCTCTCTGTGCCTCAGTTCCCCATCTGTAAAAAAGCAGATAGTACTTCCTTTCTCCCATACACACAGACTAAACCTGTCTGTCGAGGTTGTGAACTCTTTGGGGTAGAGACCATTCCTACTATGTACAGCACTTAACACGATGGGTCACTAAGCTCAGTGGTAGTGTAAATCATAATGACTTTTATATAAACGGAGTGAGAGTATGAGTGAACATGGACTAGATCTTATTTCTGGAATGTGGTTATAACCTGGTTTAGACCTGTCCACACAGACAAGACCAAATGCCTGTCTTACCATGATCAGACTGCTATTTAAGTATATTGCTTAAACACAGTCGATTTTGTAATGTGGATGGGGTCTAGTAGAAATGGAAGTAGACAGGAGGAAGAGTATGAGAGTGGAGACACTTGGAAAAAGTATACAACACAAGAAATCTGTATGTGCATTTCATCTCATCCCACTGTTAACCCTTACAGAAGGAGCAGGATGAGAAGACCAGTGCAGTGAAGGAGGAACTGAAGTACTGGCAGAAACTGCGGCATGATTTGGAGAGAGCGCGGTTGCTCATTGAGCTGATCCGTAAGAGGGAGAAACTCAAACGGGAACAGGTAGGTAGATCCTGGGCCTTTCCTGCAGCCTCCTGCGCCTCTCCACTTGCAGCTGGAGGAGGAATTGAAACACAGCAGCTTTTCTTAAATCTTTTTTTCTTTGCACAAGGTCTGATCTTCAGAGGTACTGAGCACCCAGAACTCCCATTGAGGTCTGAGGGAGATACAGGTGCTCAACCTCTGCAAATCAGACCCTGCTGACTTGCAGTGCTAGGGAGAGGCTGACTGATGGCATTGTTCTGTGCAAGCTTCTTTATATAACTACCTGTGCATTTGAATCATGACCTGCAACACCCCTGCTATTTCTGTCCTGAGCATGGACCAGATGCTTGTGCAACAGAAACTAGATCTTCTTTAATATTTAATATTCCAGTATTTTGGTAACTGTCACACCAAGAATGATCCTAAACCCTCCTCCTCTCCATTTGGTAAGCCAGAGATTCCTATGTCTTACCTTCAGGTGGTTTTTTTTTTGTGAGAGAGGCAGTTTTAAATTTAGACCACTTACTAACCTAGAAAGTTTTCTCTTTTGTCCTTGCAGTTTTTCAAACTTATACCAGCTTGCATGGTCAGATTTCTTTCACATTCTCCATCCTGGTCTCAATATTATTTACTTTGCTTATGAGCTTGTCCAGTTGGAAATCTTTTCTAGTGACAGCTGACTGGACTCCATCCATTTTTTGACGAGATCTTCTGCTGGTGCCAGCACTGGTTCATCCTGTTTACGTTGTTCTTACAGGATTGGGGTTATCCTGCTGTGAATGCAGACATCCTTTGGGTGGGAGGGTAAAAAATCATTCCTTTGTTTGTTTCCTTTTGCTTTTGATATCTTGATGTGTCTGTATCACAGGCAACTACATCCTAAACAGTCTAGTGAAATTGCAGTATAGTTTGGAAAGGAAAAGTTATCATAGAATCATAGAGTATCAGGGTTGGAAGGGACTTCAGGAGGTCATCTAGTCCAACCCCCTGCTCAAAGCAGGACCAACACCAACTAAATCATCCCAGCCAGGGCTTTGTCAAGCCTGACCTTAAAAACCTCTAAGGAAGGAGATTCCACCACCTCCCTAGGTAACCCATTTCAGTGCTTCACCACCCTCCTAGTGAAATAGTGTTTCCTAATATCCAACCTAGACCTCCCCCACTGCAACTTGAGACCGTTACTCCTTGTTCTGTCATCTAGTACCACTGAGAACAGTCTAGATCAGGGGTAGGCACGGGTGCTGAAGGCGGCACACGAGCTGATTTTCAGTGGCACTTACACTGCCCGGGTCGTGGCCACCAGTCCAGGGGGCTCTGCATTTTAATTTAATTTTAAATGAAGCTTCTTAAACATTCTGAAACCTTATTTACTTTACATACAACAATAGTTTAGTTATATACACCTTTACCTCAATATAACGTGACCCGATATAACACAAATTCGGATATAACGCGGTAAAGCAGTGCTCTGGGGGGGTGTGGGGGGGCGCAGGGCTGTGCAGTCCAGTGGATCAAAGCATGTTTGATATAATGTGGTTTCACCTATAACATGGTAAGATTTTTTGGTTCCCGGGGACAGTGTTATATCGAGGTAAAGGTGTATTATAGACTTATAGAAAGAGACCTTCTAAAAAGGTTAAAATGTATTATTGGCACGTAAAACATTAAATTGAAAAGACTCGGCACACCACTTCTGAAAGGTTGCCGACCTCGATCTAGATTGATCCTCTTTGGAAGCCCCTTTCAGGTAGTTGAAAGCAGCTATAGAGAAACTTATGTAGCTGGAACTGCTTCTCAGCACAGATTTAGATGTATATGATATACATTCTTGGCAGTCCTAGCTTTTGGTCTTCCTACAGATTCATCTTTGATGTTGTGGGAAATACAGTGTCATCATACTGTCAGTGTAAAGCTCTTCCTGTGTTGTCGCCCAGGCTCTTACTGTTGCTGTCTTGTCATTTAACATGCAAAATAAAGTTTGCCTCACATAAGTAGAAGTCCTTTCTCTTGACATTGGGTTGGTGATTTTAGTGTCATATAGAAGGACTGTCATATCAGAAACCTTAAGAAATTAGAGGAATACATTTTTTCATTCAGTTCCTTTGTCCTTGAAGTAGAAATACAGCCAGATCAGATCAGATCAATGGTCCATCTAGTCCATTATCCTGTCTCTGAAATCAACCAGTAGTAGATGCTTCAGAGGAAGGAGCAGGAAAGCTGATGGATAACTATTGAATAGCCTACCTCTAGAATCTTTCTAGTTAGTGACTGGCTTATGCCCGGAAACATGAGAGTTTATATCCCTTATAATCTATTTATTTTGTCTAATGTAACCCTGGATGTTGC
This sequence comes from Gopherus evgoodei, assembly GCF_007399415.2. NCBI lineage: Eukaryota > Metazoa > Chordata > Testudines > Testudinidae > Gopherus > Gopherus evgoodei. The sequence continues at coordinate 137,016,302 of NC_044325.1, read as the reverse complement.
TATTCATAAAAAAATGCCTAAATCTTTTTTCCTTTTTTTAAAAAAAACCAATCCTGCTAATTGGTCTTATATTTTATGGCTGGGAATCCCATGGGTTACTTTGTGGGGCGTTAAAAGGTGTTCCCTGTTGTAAATTTTATACGTGTTGCCTTTTAATTTCATTGGGTTTCCCCTTGTTCTAGTGTTATGAGATAGACTGACTAGGAGCACCGCAGTTTGCAAGGTTTAGTTCCCTGATAGAGGGTCTATCAGATATTAAACTTGGACTGTAATATTTTTGTTAAGACAGTAAGAAGGCAACTTCTTTAACAATATGACTCCGTATCCTGCACAGTATTTTTGTTAATTTCTACATTACAAACAGAAGAAACAAGCACTTGATCAAACGTCCTTCAGAAATGAGTTTAAAAAGGTCTGAGGTTGCCATCAGTGAATGGAACTGATTTAATTTAATTTAATGGAAGTAAGGGAAATGCCACTTGCATTTTCCATTTTTGATAATAGCATGTGATTCCTTTCTACCATTCCCAGGTCAAAGTTCAACAGGCTGCTATGGAGTTACAGCTGACTCCTTTCAATGTGCTGCTGCGCACAACTTTGGACCTGCTGCAGGAGAAGGATCCGGCTCAGATTTTTGCAGAGCCCGTTAACCTGAATGAGGCAAGTATCTTTCCTATAAGCTGAGGGCACTGCTTTGAAGATGGGAGGAAGCTCACATGGTGTCATAGTTGGCACGGGCAGGGCATTGTTTTGAGAGACCCCAGCCCATCTTTGTCCTCAGTTAGCATGAGCTAAGGAATTTCTAAAGGAGGATCACATGAGGTATCCTAGGTATCGTTTTCAGGAAGCTTACTACAGCATCTCAGTCAAGTAATTTCATTCTGCAGAGCCGGGGCACGTCTGGCTCAGTTGGGTGGAGTATATGTGCATTGGTGACACTACCCCTTCTGCAGGTGGAAAGGACATTAAGAGTGCTTATGATGGATGCGCTCTGGTTGGCTAGTAAATGGTTTTTGTAATTGTACAGGTTTTATATGTTTAGGTTCCAGATTACCTGGAATTCATTTCCAATCCAATGGATTTTTCCACCATGAGGCGGAAGCTGGAGTCCCACCTGTACCGAACCTTGGATGAGTTTGAGGAAGACTTTAACCTTATAGTTACCAACTGCATGAGGTATAATGCTAAAGACACGATTTTCCACCGAGCAGCTGTCCGTCTGAGAGACCTTGGAGGAGCGATATTACGCCATGCGCGACGGCAGGCTGAAAACATCGGCTTTGACACTGATGTGGGGATTCACCTGCCCGAGTCACCCAAAACGGAAGACTTTTATCGCTTTTCTTGGGAGGATGGTGAGTTCCCCGGTCTGTTTATTTTTAGGATTGGCAAACAGTCCAGTAAAAGCCAGACTCCTAGACTCTGTGTGTAGGACCAACCATCGTTCTGACCATGTTACTTTGGCTGGGCTATAACTGTACCCACCATTTGAGGTGCAAGATTTGGGCACATCCATTTACCTGTATAGGCACTCATATGGCTCCCATTATTGTAGCGTCTAAGGACCAGATTTCAGATGAGCTTAACACCCACTTCCAGGGGCAAGTTTTCAAACATTCTTAGCTCCTCTTTAGGGACTTAAATAAGTGGGCAGCTTCTCAAAAGAGCCTCGTAGTGTGCTGAGCTCTTTTGAAAGTCTGCAGTGCTGCAATGGGAGCTGCTAGCTGTTGAGCACTTTGGAAAAGCTGGCCCTGATTGGGGATGCCGGGCACTTGGAAATGTGGCCTTGAGCTGTTTTGAAAATCCGGCTGTATGCGTCTAATAATTACAAATTTATCCTCACAACGCTCCTGAGTGTGAGTTAGGGAAACGTTTTTAATCCCCATTTTACAGATGGGAAGCTGAGGCATGGAAAGATTAAGTGATTTGCCCAAGGTCACAGGGAGTTTGTGGTAGAGCCAGGTATTGAAGCCAGCTCCCCTTAGTCCCAGACCACAAGACCATGGGCTCACTATTTGCTGTGGAATCCATGTGCCATGGCTATAGTGTAAATTGGGTATTTTTAAAGAGCCTTGAAAAGATGAATTCTTGCAGGTTTAGGCTGTCTTGTACTTTATATTATTGGCCCACCATTCCCCGACCTCTACCTAAGTTGGGAGGCTGGTTTACTGGAATTTAAAATCAGTTACATGCTTGTAGGGCAGTTTATTGTAGGAACAATCCTGCCCTGGCCAGCAGCTGGAATGGGAGGGTGTCTTCCATTTCCAATTTCCATGATTATTTTGAGTCACAAGTGCAGATATCCCAGTCTAACCTCATTTCACCCTTCTCCTTGCACTGGACATAATGACCACATACCCTCTCTCAACAAGGGCAATCTGGGTAGCCAAAGAAGTGGCATGATCTGAAGGTGTTGAGGCAGGGGGATGGGAAGAATTCTTTGTGAAGGGGACAGCATAGGCATGATGGGATTGTGACCCAGAATACCGAAAACACCATAGCAACAGCCTTGTCACGGAGACCTTTATTCCTGGCATGGCCTGAACTTATGATTGCCTCAGTTGTAGAAACCACCATGAGACGAATCGGCATCTCTGTAGCATTTGTTCCCAAACCCATGCAGTACGAAATAACTTTGCTGAACTTAGTTCAGACTACTGCTTCCCATCCCTCCCATGGAGCTTGCTCTGTGTTTGTGATCTGCTTCCTAAAGGATGCATCCCTCTTGGAATCTGACCCTGAAAGTTCTTCAGTCCTCCACCAGTGACATAGCGTTTGCAAATAGCATTGATAAGAAGACTCATAGAAATGCAGGGCTGGAAGAGAACTTGAGAGGTCATTTAGTCCAGTCCCCTGCACTGACGCAGGACCTAGTAAACCTAGACCAGCCCTGATAGGTGTTTGTCTAACCTGTGTTTTAAAACCTCCAATGACGGGGCTTCCACAAGCTGCCTTTGAAACCTGTTCCAATGTTTAATTATCCTTATAGTTAGATGCATGGCTGCAACTTGGAATGGTTGGTTTGGGTATAGTGGAATTTCCTCCTTCAAGAAACAGAGCACCTTTCTTTCACTCTTTGAGTACATGAGATGTCAGCAATCACTTCTTAACATTGCTTCTCTTCTTGGTGCAGTGGACAACATTCTCCTTCCCGAGAATCGGGCTCACCTTTCCCTGGAGGCGCAATTGAAGGAGTTGCTGGAGAAGCTGGACATGGTGAGCACCATGAGGTCCAGCGGCGCCCGGACCCGACGCATCCGCCTCTTGAGACGTGAGATCAACTCCATCAGGCAAAAGCTGGCCCAGCAACAGAACAAGACCATGCCAAATGGAGACCCTACCTCGCGGGAGGAAGGGCTGGACAAACCGCTAAGGGGAGAGCAGGACGATGACGGGGAGAAAGGTGAGAGGTTTCAGCCGGTCTTCAAGGGAAATGGAGAGCACTGCAGCCTGGGCCGGAAGGGAAACCTGTTGGGGATTGCAGAGGACTGACTAGATGATTGTATTGTTCATCTTTGTGCTGGGAAAGTGCATTTATTGTATCAGAAAGAGGTACGGGCCACATGTAACGAATTTTGAAAACAATCTGGAGCAGGCTGTCCAAGGGATTAGGGCATCAGAAACCTTCCTGATACTTCTTGGCACTTTATCGATTGGTATAGGCCATAGATTTCTTCTGCCAGGATTGTATTGTTTGAGAGATTGGAATTGGGAATGGGGTTACAAGCCTTTCAGGAGAGGCTAGAAGAGTATGAGAGGAGAGGTTGGAGGAGTATGTCACAGGTCGGGTTTCGCTGCACCTCTGCCCCCTCCTGTGGTTTGCTCAAGGTCTCAGATCTCCAGCCATCATTTCTGTATAGGTGGGGACCTCCGTCCCTCTCTCCGGACTGGGGATTTAGGCTTGCAATCCCCCCGTTATTCTCTGTGGCTAGCCCAGCAGATCTGACTGTAGTTCAGCAGCTGTGGTTCGTGCTCTCCCAGAGACTCTGACAGCGTTACCATTGACTAGCTCGTTTTCACAAAATGTAGTACGTTTATTGTAAGACAAAAGCAGTAGAGAGAAAACAGATCATAAAACAATACAGTCTACACTCATGCAACGCTTACCAGGTGTAGCCCATCTTCCAGACAGAGCCCTGGGAGGTTCCCAAAGTCCTCCAGACCTTTCCAGCGGGGCTTTACCCTCTTGGTTACAGTTTCATGTCAGTTTGAGGTTCAAAATGAGGTGCTATGGCTCAGTTCAGGCTCTTCTTTATACCAAAATCCTGGTTTTTTTTTAATCTGCTGGCCTCTCGAACCTGGCCTGAACCAGTCTATGCAATTCCTCCCAGGGGTGGTACTTCTCTGGAGTTACTTGTCACTGGATTTGCAGTAATTACCTCCCTCTGTTCGTAGTCCCTGGAGGAAGCTTGATAACCTTCCCCTGAAGAAGCTTAAATACAATCCCTTGCTCACAAAAATGCATATAACATTTATAGAGGCACAAGTTTATGAATAATCCCTGTGCCTACGGTGTCTGGCATATCTCTAAATAATAGTCTTTAGAAGTTTCTACGCTTCCAATGTCTCACATCTGTCATTCCCCTGCTTTGCTGTGTCTTACTATCTGAGGTTGTTCTTTCATACGTTGGAAATAAAATACCCAGATAGTGGCCATAGAGATATGAGGCATGCAACCAACATGGCAGATGGATCTAGTGTGGAAGAAGATGGACTTGCTCTCCATCTGGGGGCACTCTAGTTCTGACCTGTATCTTTATCAGGGTGCCTTCTGTAAGGGAGAATGACAGGCCTCTGTTATCGTTTGAGCCCATGGCTTTCCTGACGCCATAGGGAAGAGGTAGAGTTGCTATCAGTATTTTTGGGATTAACACTTTCTAAAATGTTCAAGCAGGTTCTTTCTTTCTTTAGCAGATGACACCAAGCCCCCACACCCACCCACCCTGGAGCCAACGGGACCTGCACCCTCCCTGTCTGAGCTGGACTCTCTGCAGGACCCTCCAACGCTCAAACCCATCAGTGAAAGCAAGTCCTTGAACAGACTGCAGAAGCGGATGAAATCAGAGGGCGAGCTCTTTGATAAGAAGGCACTACAGAGGGAGAGCCACGCTTTCCAGCGCTTGCTCAGTGACAATGGACTGAACGGACTGGCCCTTCAGGCCATGGATGCTCCTGCCAGCCCCCCATTCAGTGGCGTGGGCAGGCGTACGTCTGTCCTTTTTAAAAAAGCTAAGAATGGGGTGAAGCTGCAGAGGGGTTTGGACTGCCCCCTGGAGAACGGAGAGGACCACACCCAGAGTGGACAGCTTTCCCCCTCCAGTGCGGAGGGTGAACGACAAGCCCGGAAACGGCTGCGGAGTGGGAGCTGCAGCGCGAGTGATGGCGAGAAATCCCCCAGGCAGTCAGGAGAGACAGGTGACTCCTCTGGGCTTTTCTTGAGCGGGTGTCTGGAGCTAGTCTGGGCAGGGCTGCCTGGTCACCACTCTCTTGGCCAGCTGGCACAGCTGCCTTTGTAAAGATGGTCTCCAAACTCCCATAGGGTCAGCTACTTCCTTTAGTCATTTCAAAGGGGTTGTTGAACTGGTTGGTGATTAGTGGGTGTCATAGGACTCCAGTGCTAAATAAATAGGGGCAAACTATGTTTAGGTAGGAATCTACCCAGAGGAATTGCACTCCGGCAGCCAGCCAAGAAGTGGTGGTGGGAGAGTGGCTTGCAAACGTGTGAGCCTCCCCTTCACTCAACAAAGGCTGCATCTCTTCTTCCACCTCCCAATGAGCCTGGCACTAATATCTCAGCAGGTGATTTATTCATTTTTGAATGTAGTGCTTCTTAGAAGTGTCAGGTTGAGTAAAGTCCCCAGTAGTGGCTTAGAAATGCATGCTTTCTTGCAATGCCCTCTGCCTTAAAAGCTGAACATGGATGTACCCCCTCTAGGAGTGAGAGTTCCCTACCACAGCGATGACTTGTTTAGGCCGTGGCATCTCTCCGAGGCCCTGACTGGGGGAGCATGATGGACTGGACAGCCATAGAAGTTTAGGGGCCTCTGCTCTCCGCAGCATGGCATCTGGTGTTGGATGAGACATTACTATGTTAAACTTCATTTTAATTAAATTAACAGATGGTCTGGCGAGAAGAGAAAAATACAAAGATCCCTTTTAGAGGTTCAAAATGTGGGTAGGAAATGCTAAATGAGATCAAATTTAAGACACTGCCAAATGTGGGGGAGCACCTGAGTGAAAACAATTCAAGGCAAAAATAATGACTGGTAGGGGAAACCTGGAAAGAGATCAGACAGCAAATAAAGTCAAAGTGATTTTGGGCTGCATATTCAGAAGCATCACACGGCTGGGAGATAAGAGTAACCTCTGTTTGTAAGACTTTAGTGAGCTCGCACCTGGAATATTGCAATCATTCAAGGACATCTCACAGCCAGAAAGATGTTAACAAATTGGAGAGAGTTTAGAGAAAAGTAATCAGAATGGTGGAATTGACTTATCAGGAAAGATTAAAAGAAATGAGTTAAGTACAGTTTGTCTAAGCCGTGACTCCTGGTTGGGGGACACACAAGAACCATCTACAGATACTTAAAGGACAGAGAAAAATGATTTAAAGCTGTCCAAGGTGGGCTTAGGTTTAGCTAAGAGTAAGAGGATGAAATTAAGAAAGAAGAAAAAGTTAGGTAGGATATCAGGAAGTTCACTGCTGATCATGTGTTTACTTCTTTTTCCTATGAGCTGAAATGTTGCTTTTTTGATCCAGTCCCTTCCCCAACTTCAAACCTGGCTGATTTATCTTAATGTTAGGAGTGTAAGTAATACATAGAGTTTGCACTACCGCTGAAGCATATGGGGCCTGTGTTACTAGAACCAGGTGACTCCCAGAAATATGTTTCTAGTGGCTCCTTGTTCCATATTTACTGGTTCAGAGATTGTAGTGATGTTGACACAGGCATATGGATGATGATCTCTGAAGTGTCACGTTTATTCCTGTTAGAATTCTGACAGCCTTCTTTGAAACTTGTGTGACCTGGTACCTAGAGCCAGATTCACTCCAGGTGAAGTCTTGTGGAGTTGCATCTGCTAACACCAGCTCTGAATTTTGCTTCTGGTGTCCATGGAATGCATCTCGTATGATGGTGCTCAGCCTCCAAGGGGACCTGTAAGCCCTCACTGGCCATTCACCGTAGGTGTGTCCTTGCCTGTTCTTTGGAGTTTGTGTCTCCTTATGGTTTCTTGTGTAAGCTGAAAGATGATCCTGCATTTGTATTTATTTATCAGAGAACACCACGTCCTTGCAATGTGGGTTATGTTTTGTTGAGTTGGTAAATTCTGCAGTTGTATAGAATGAAAAACCGGCCAGCTTAGGGAGTGTTTCCAACTTTGGATATTAGAGTTCAGAGGAATAAGTTTAAATATTCCGTTTCATTGTTAAAGTGACATTTGAAATGGCCTGAGAGAAAGAAGATAAGAGGGAGATTTGGTCTACCCATGGACCGTTGCTTCCTTACACTTCCTTACTCTCTTAGCTTATTCAAGTGAACTATGCATTGGAAATCCAGAAATCCAGGGTAGAAGGTTTTATCTAAGGTGACATTTTCTAAATCTCAGATTTGATTTTCTAGCAAAAAAAATATAATTATCCCTGTGGTTGTTAGTTGTAGCCAGAATGTGTTACCATTAGTGTTCCAGCAGATATGACACCAGACTGGGAGTCAGGATTCTGGAGTTCAGTTCCCAGCTCTGCCACTGACTTTCTGTGTGAATTTGAGCAAACTACTTTGCTGCTCTGTGCCTCAGTTTCCCCATCCTTAAAATGGGGGTAATAATGCTCAATCACCTTTGTAAAGCACCTTGAAACTGATGGGCAAGCTGTTGATCTGAGCTTGAAAATCCTGGGTGCATTGATTAATGGGCACATCTGACACAGCTTGACACTAAAACTGGGCTCCTGCCTCGTTTTCTTTTCAGACAGCCCCAGAAGACCTGCTTTGTCTCTCCTCTGACTCTGCTTTGCTAGTTGTACCCTATACTGGTCTGCCATAGGGGGCTCCTTTTGTATGAAATGTGGGGGGGACTGCTGCTTTCCAAGGGAACAGAGGTGGTGAGAGGCCTGTTTTCATGTTTAGCCGTGGGTAGACATAGCAGTCAGTCAATGCTCCCAGGATTTGCGTGTGCCATTCTTCAGCCTGTCCAGTGGACAGTAAATAAAGCGCTTCATTTATCCAGAACGGGTGTTTGGTTGTCCAGACAAGAGGCTTCGCCTCCGGTAATCCCCGTGAGTTACAGACCAGCAGGTGCTGGGGAGAGGGAAGGTGAGCGAGAAGTGCCCTCTCATCAACAGTTAGAAACTGATCGGAGAAATGTACCAATGACTACGGTGACCACCACGCCTGGTCTGAAGCTAAACCATTGTTCCAAATAGTTAGGGAAAAACACTGTTTTACTAGATCCCTGCTGGCTGCTGCTGGGTCTGGGGAACTGAGTTTAGCATTCACTTTACTGTTAAATAAGATCTTCTTTTAAAAGTGTGGGGGTGGGGGGCGGAATAGTCTGGCTATTGGTATGATACCCTCCTTCTGAGATGTAGGGTCCAGAGCATTAGGGTGACAGTTCCTGAGCAGGTTGTGATGCCTCTCGGTCTCCCCCTTCAAGCATCCTTGGGTCATGGAGAGGCAAACCAGGCCTTTAGGCTTATTCTTTTCTGTCTTCTCAGCAGGAGTGACCAACGGCTTTGGGAAACATACGGAAAGCGGGTCTGACTCGGAGTGCAGCTCTGGCCTTGGCAGTGGGCTGGCATTTGAAGCCTGCAGGTAAGTCCCCTTCGCTGAGCCCTTCCCCAGAATACGTACTGTCTACACACGAACACGAAGCTGGGGTGTAAATCTACCCCACGCTAGCTTGCCGAACACCAAATGTCTGCATGGACACCACTGCTGTGCACTAAAAGTTCCATAGGATGCTTTGATCTCCCGCTTAGAAATGGAACTGGATCAAAGTGCTCTAGGGACTGACTGCACTGTCAGTGTGAAGCAGTAGGGTCCACACGGACACTTAAGTGCATGGTAGATTTGTACCCCAGCTTTTTGCGAACTAAGTGTTAGTGTAGGTAAGTCCTATACGTTCTCACTGGGTTTCCATGCCCTTCTTTCTAAGGCAACTTCACCATGTAAAGTCCTGTTCAAATTGTTTCTTAACTTCTGTATTAATGTTGGGGCTGAGAGCCAAAAGCCTCTTGCATTTACACGCTTTACACTCCTTATATAGTTCTCAAGCCAGTTCATAGATCCCAAGACAGCGTTTGATTTTTTAAAATGTAACTGGTGTATAGGAGACTCATGTTACATGATATGGATGTACATGCTCTAGCCGCTTTTACACAGGTATATCCATTACCAGAGAGCCAAAGTTGGGGAAACATAGGTCAGCCCAACCCTCTTGAGGTGAAGATGAGCCCCCATCACTTACCAGCACTGCTGCGTTCATTCTCAAGCGGTGCTTAAAAGATGTTCTCTTTTCCATTCTGAGCACCTCAGGCAGGACTGACTCGTCCGTAAACTGATCACCCGACCTCCCTTTTTGGCTGAAAACAGTTGACATAGGCACAAGTATATATGATATGATTGATATTACTGTTCTGTTTTGGGGGTCTGACCATAGATTCTGTCTATCACACCGCCCTGCTCACAATCTGAGCACCTCACAGTTACTGATAGATTTTTCCCTCACAACACCCTTGTGAGGTAGGAAGGTAGTGTTCCCATTTTACAGGTGGGGAACTGAGACAGGCTAGATAAGTGTCTTGCCCCACATCATACAACTGGTTTGTATCAGAGCAAAGAACTGAACCCAGGTCTTGTGAGTCCCAGCCCAGAGCCATAATCACTTTTTCAGGTTGGTGATGTCCTCATTTGAAGTGAAAAGTTTTCAGGTAGCAGTGATAATGGTGATTATCCAGAGAATGCTTGACCTTGAATGGGGAGGTGTGTGAGTGGCAAAGCAAGATTTCCTTTGTTTTAGATTGTAATAAAATTTTCTATATCTTCAACATCTCACAACCCCCGATTGCCTTGTGTGACACCTTTGGGATCATGACCAACCAGCTGAGAAACACTGCACTAGGCCACTCTTCCTTCCTAAGAAAATACTCATTTAGCCATGCAAGGCCCTGATCCTGCAATGTTATTTGGTCTCTGAGGGCATAAAACTCTCCCCATAAACATGCCTTTTCAGAACTGGGGCTACAATTTAAAACTAATCACTATGGTTTTCCCTTAACAAACTATTCCACTGGGGCATTGAGTCACAAGAACATTTTTAGGATGCAAACTTTTCTCTAGGACAGGGGTCGGCAACCTTTCAGAAGTGCTGTGCCGAGTCTTCATTTATTCACTCTAATTTAAGGTTTCGAGTGCCAGTAATACATTTTAACGTTTTTAGAAGGTCTCTTTCTGTAAGTCTATAATATATAACTAAACTATTGTTGTATGTAAAGTAAATAAGGTTTTTAAAATGTTTAAGAAGCTTCATTTAAAATTAAATTAAAATGCAGAGCCCCCCCGGACCAGTGGCCAGGACCCGGGCAGTGTGAGTGCCACTGAAAATCACCTCACGTGCTGCCTTTGGCACACGTGCCATAGGTTGCCTACCCCTGCTCTAGGAGCTACATAGAGTGTTCCAAAATGTTAGCTGTCAACCAATGTCTATAATTTTGTGGTTGTAGCTAAGATTTGATTTGTGTTTCCATTATGAACCTGTTTTCAGAGGTGTACAGCTTGTCAACAGAAATTAGTTCTGGACTGATTTTAACATAACACATTTTAACCCAAATTCAGCAAATTCAGTTTGGATTTATACTTTTTTTTTTAATAAAAAAAATTTTTAAAAACAAATTCACATGATTTTCTTAGATGCTCTTGTAACTCACAAACAATAGTGTTTTTAAAGCCCAATTTTGCAGAAAGATAGTCAACAGTACTCACTAATCTTTTTAATTTCTATAACAAATATTTCAGAAGGTCTGAGATAGCAGGCTATGAAACAGTCTACAGCGTGTGAGCAGAATGTATCCCTTCCCGCCCCCACCCCACCCCACCCCACCACTTATAGGGTTGGAGTGGGCCCTATCCTCACACGACTGCATTGGAAGGAACACAAAGACACTTCTCTGCACAAATACCATGTGTGGCAAGTAAGGGCTGCCCACAATTTCAGGGAGCTTAGGGATTGCTTCTGACTTCCACCCCTGCAGGAGCAAAAGGACAGAGAGGGTAGAGTAATGGGTCCATCCCCGAAGAAGGAGATATACTACACCTATTAAGGGGGTGTAGTGAGTTACCTCCCTCAGCAGATCATAGAATTGTATCATAGGACTGAAAGACACCTTGAGAGGTCTTCTAGTCCAGTCCCCTACACTCATGGCAGCACTAAGTATTATCTAGACCATGCCTGACAGGTGTTTGTCTAAACTGCTCTTAAAAAGCTCCAGTAACTGAGATTCCACAATCTCCCAAGGCAATTTATTCCAGTGCTTAACCACCTTGACAGTTAGGACGTTTTTCCCAATGTCCAACCTAAACTGCCCTTGCTGCTATTTAAGCCCATTGCTTCTTGTCCTATCCGCAGAGGTTAATAACGAAAATGTATCTTCCTCCTCCTTATAAAAACCTTTTATGTACTTGAAAACTGTTATCATGTCCCCTCTCAGTCTTCTTTTCTTCTGACTAAACAAACCTAATTTTTTAATCTTCCTTCATAGGTCATGTTTTTTAGACCTTTAATCATTTTTGTTTCTGTTCTCTGGACTTTCTCTAATTCATCCACATCTTTCCTGAAATGTGTGCCCAGAACTGGACACAATACTCCAGTTGAGGACTAATCATTGTGGAGTAGAGCAGAAGAATTACTTCTTGTGTCTTGCTTACAACAGTCCTGCTAATACATCCTAGAATGATGTTTGCTTTTTTTGCAAGTGTTGCACTGTTGACTCATATTTAGCTTGTGATCCATTATGATCCCAGATCCCTTTCTGCAGTACTCCTTCCTCGGCAGTCATTTCCCATTTTGTATGTGTGCAACTGATTGTTCCTTCCTAAGTGGACAACTTTGCATTTGTCCTTAATGAATTTCATCCTATTTAATTCAGATAATTTCTATAGTTTGTCCAGATCGTTTCGAATTTTAATCATATCCTCTAAAGCACTTGTAACTCCTCCCAGCTTGGTATCATCCGCAGTCTTTAGAAGTGTACTCTCTATACCATTATCTAAATCATTGATGAAGATATTGAACAGAACCAGATCCAGAACTGATCCCTGCGGGACCCCACTTGATATGCTCTTCTACTGTCTGGGAACGGTTTTCCAGCCAGTTATGCATCCACCTTATAGTAGCTCCATCTAGGTTGTATTTCCCTAGTTTGTTTATGAGAAGGTCATGCGAGACAGTATCAAAAGCCTTACTATAAAGTCAAGATAGACCACATCTGCTGCTTCCCCCCATTCCACACGGCTTGTTAACCTGTCAAAAAAAGCTATTAGGTTGATTTGACACAATTCATTCTTGACAAATCCATGCTGTTACTTACCACCTTGTTATCTTCTAACTGTTTGCAAATTCATTGCTTAATTATTTGCTCCATTATTTTTCTGAGTACTGAAGTTAAGCTGACTGGTCTGTAATTCGCCGGGTTGTCCTTATTTCCCTTTTTATAGATTGGCACTATATTTGCCATTTTCCATTCCTCTGGAATCTCTCCTGTCTTCCATGACTTTTCGAAGATAATCACTAATGGCTCAGATATCTCCTCAGTCAGCTCCTTGAGTATTCTAGGATGTATTTCATCAGGCCCTGCTGACTTGAAGACATCTTCTTACTTGTCTAAGTAATTTTTAACTTGTTCTTTTCCTATTTTAGCCTCTGATCCTACCTCACTTTCACTGTGTTAGACGTCCAATCGCTACTAAACTTTTTTGGAGAAAACTGAAACGAAAAAGTCATTCAGCACTTCTGCCATTTCCGTATTTTCTGTTATTGTTCCCCCCGTCCTCTCCCCCCACCCCCCCCACACTGAGTAACAGACCTACCTTGTCTTTGGTCTTCCTCTTGCTTCTAGTTTATTTGCAGAATGTTTTCTTGTTACCCTTTATGTCTCTATCTAGTTTTATCTTGTTTTGTGCCTTGGCCTTTCTAATTTTGTCCCTACATACTTATGTTATTTGTTTATATTTAGCCTTTGTAATTTGACCTAGTTTCCACTTTTTATAGGACTATTTTTTGAGTTTCAGATCATTAAAGGGTAAGTCAGGGTGGTCTCTTGCCATACTTCCTATCTTTCCAATGCAGTGGGATAGTTTGCTCTTGTGCCATTACTAATACCTCTTTGAAAAACTGCTGACTCTCCTGAACTGTTTCTCCTCTTAGACTAGCTTACCATGGGATCTTACCTACTGTCATAGTATAATTCCCAAATCTGGACCTTAGCATCCAAAATATGGGTACTAGCCTGAATTCCCCTAAGCTTAATTACCAGCTTAGATCTGATAGGCTGCCACCAATCAGGACTTAAGTAGAGTGCCTGATAGACTCTAGTGTCCCCAAACCCTTCCCTGGGGACCCCCAAGACCCAGATTCCTTGAGTCTCACAACAAAGGGAAATAAACCATTCCCTTCCCCCTCTTTACCTCCTCCCAGATCTTTCCCACCCTGGGTACCCTAGGAGATCACCGTAATTCAAATCCTTGAATCACCACTTCCCCTCCCTTCTTCCCTGGAGAGAGATACACAGATAAACGCCAAGAGCAGGCTTTTCTTCCCTCCTCCCTTTCCTTTCTCCCACCAGTTCCCTGGTGAGTACACAGACTCAAGTCCTTCGAGCCTTAACTAGGAGAAAAAAATCAGACAGGTCTTAAAAGCAAAACTTTTAATAAAAAAAGAAAGAAAAAAGTAACAGGTTTATCTCTGCAAGTTAGATGGTAAACAGTTACAGGGTCTTTCAACTTATAAACAATAGAAAGAAACTTTCTCCAGCAGAAACACAATTTAAGCTACTTCCAGCAAGTACACATATGCAAATAGAAAAAAAACAAATTAAAAGACTGTGACCGCCTTTTCTTACTTACAATTCTGAATAGATAAGAGACTGTAGCAGGGAGATTGGCAGAAACCTGGTTGCACCTCTAGCCCCATCCAGGACCCAGAGAGAACAAAGCCAAACCCCAAACGCAAAAACAAAGGCTTCCCTCCACGAGATTTGAAAGTATCTTGTCTCCTGATTGGTCCTCTGGTCAGGTGTTTGCAGGTCACTGTTTGTTAACCCTTTATAGGTGAAAGAGACATAAACCCTTAGCTATCTGTTTATGACACGCCCCCCAAATCACAGACAGTGGGGACCTCACTGGCGGTGATTTCTTCCTATAACTTTAGAATAAACAGATTAATACAACACATGTACCTTTACATATACTACTAAGTATGTAAACTACAAGACTTGCTACATTTTAAGGACAAATTTCAGCCAGTGAATTCTGGGAAACTTTCACGAGAGAGTGCATCAGCTACTTTGTTAGAAGCTCCTGAAATGTGTTGAACTTCAAAATCAAAATCTTGGAGAGCTAAACTCCATCGAAGCACTTTTTTGTTGTTTCCCTTGGCAGTATGAAGCCACTTTAGCGCAGCATGGTCAGTTTGTAGCTGGAACCGCCGTCCCCAAACGTATGGGCGTAGCTTTTCCAGGGCGTACACAATGGTGTAGCATTCCTTTTCACTGACTGACCAGTGCCTTTCCCTCTCAGACAGTTTCTTGCTGAGAAACACGACAGGATGGAAGTTGTGATCCGGTCCTTCCTCCATGAGAATTGCTCCTATACCACGCTCAGATGTGTCTGTGGTTACTAGGAATGGTTTGTCAAAGTCCGGGGCCCTTAGCACAGGGTCCGACATGAGCGTTGTCTTAAGCTGGGTAAAGGCCTTTTGACACTCATTAGTCCACTTGACTGCATCCTGTTTTGTCCTGGAAGTCATGGTTCCTGTTTTCTTGTATTGGGGTGCCCTCTGCTGGTTTTCTGTCTGAATTACTGTTCCTCTGCTGCCTGCTCTGTTGCTAAGCAACAGAGTGTTTCTAACAAGCCTTCTCGAATAAAACTAGAACAAAAAGAAAACCTTCATTTGCATGTGTGTTCTGCTGGTGTAGTTGACTCACAGCTGGAGTTCTATTGTCTAACAAAAGACCCCTGTTAAACTTAATGGCCCTTGCCTGAGGCCATATCTATGCACAGCCAGACCGAAGCAAGGAAAAAAACATTCTCTGGTTGCAGTTTAAAAAAATAACCCCCTACCCTCTGCTTATAACCAGCTAGCAGAGAAGCAAATTAATAATCTTACTGGCTTTTGGATTCTTATCACACACGCTGCCACCATGTCATAGTATAATTCCCAAATCTGGACCTTAGCGTCCAAAATATGGGTAATAGCATGAATTCCCCTAAGCTTAATTACCAGCTTAGATCTGATAGGCTGCCACCAATCACCACTTAAGTAGAGCATCTGATAGACTCTAGTGTCCCCAAACTCTTCCCTGGGGACCTCCAAAACCCAGATTCCTTGAGTCTCACAACAAAGGGAAATAAACCATTCCCTTCCCCCTCTTTACCTCCTCCCAGATCTTTCCCATCCTGGGTACGCTAGGAGATCACCGTAATTCAAATCTTTTTTGTGAGTTTCAGATCATTAAAGGGTAAGTCAGGGTGGTCTCTTGCCATACTTCCTATCTTTCCAGTGCAGTGGGATAGTTTGCTCTTGTGCCATTACTAATATCTCTTTGAAAAACTGCTGACTCTCCTGAACTGTTTCTCCTCTTAGACTAGCTTACCATGGGATCTTACCTACCAACTCCCTGAGTTTACTAAAGTCGGTCTTCTTGAAATCCATTATCTTTATTGGGCTGTTTTCCCTCCTACCATTCCTTAGAATTATGAACTCTCTCATTTCATGATCACTTTCACCCAAGCTGCCTTCTACTTTCAGATTCTCAACCAGTTCCTCCCTATTTGTCAAAATCAAATCTAGAACAGCCTCTTCCCCAGTAGCTTTCTCCACCTTCGGAAACAAAAAATTGTCTCCAATACGTTCCAAGAACTTGTTGGATAATCTGTGCCTTGCTGTGTTATTTTCCCAACATGTGTCTGGGTAGCTGAAGTCCCCCATCACCACCAAGTCCTGTGCTTTGGATGATTTTGTTAGTTGTTTAAAAAAGCCTCATCCACCTCTTCTTCCTGGGTAGATGGTCTGTAGTAGACCCCTACCATGACATCACCCTTGTTTTTTACCCCTTTTATCCTTAGCCAGAAACTTTCCACAAGTCTGTCTCCTGTTTCCAGCTCAATCTCAGTCCAAGTGTATAAAATAACACCCCCTCCCATTTTTCCCTGCCTGTCCTTCCTGAGCAAGCTGTACCCTTCTATCCCAATATTCCAGTCATTTGTATTATCCTACCAAGTCTCTGTGATGCCAATTATGTCATAGTTGTGTTTATTCACTAGCATTTCTAAATTCTTCCTGTCATTTCCCCATACTTCCGGTTCTTCCTGCTTATTCCCCATACTTCTCAGATGTTGATAGGGTTGCCAGGTGTCCGTTTTTTGACCAGAATGCTTGGTCAAAAAGGGGACCCCGCTAGCTCCAGTAAGCATCACCGACTGGGCTGTTAAAAGTCCAGTTGGCAGTGTAGCCATGCTAAGGCGGCCCTCTGCCTGCCCTGGTTCTGCATGGCTCCTGGAAGCAGCAGCGTGTCTCCCCTCCAATTCCTAGGCACAGGGGCAGCCAGGGGGCTCCGTGTGCTGCTCCCAACCCAAGTGCCAGTTCCGCAACTCCGATTGTCCAGGAACCACGGCCAATGGGAGCTGTTGGGGTGGCACCTGCGCACAGCGCAGTGCGCAGAGCCACCTGGCCACCCCTCCACATAGGAACTGGAGGGGGGACGTGCTGCTGCTTCTCGGAGAAGCCTGAGGTAAGCACCGCCTGAAGTCTGCATCCCTGACACGCACATACACACCTCTGTGCACCCCAGCCCCCTGCTCCAGCCCTGATCCCTCTCCTGGCCTCTGAACCCCTCAGTCCCAGCCTGGAGCACCCTCCTGCACCCCAAACCTCTCAGCTCCACCCCAGAGCCTGCATCCCCAGCTGGAGCTCTCACGCCCCTGCACCCTGACCCCCTGCCCCAGCCTGGATTCCCCTCTCGCACCCAGAACCCCTCATTTCTGACCCTACCCCAGAACCCACACCCCCAACTCAGAGCCTAGACTCCCCTCCCCCAACACCCTGCCTCAACCGAGAGCCCCCTCCCATATTCCCATACCCCTCAGCTCCACCCCCCAGCCTAGACCCCCTTCCTGCACCCCAAGCCCCTCATTCCCACCCCCCTGATCTTGACACCCCGCCCCCGAGCTAGAGCCCTCACCCCCTTGCACATCCCCTAACCCCCTGAGCCAGCCCAGTGCGAGTGAGGGAGGGGGGATGGAGTGAGCAGGGGGCAGGGCCTCAGAGAGAGGCAGAGTAGGGGTTGGGGCAAGGGTGTTTAGTTTTGTGCAAGTAGAAAGTTGGCAACCCCAGATGTTGAGCCTCTCTGAGGCATAGTGCCTCCAAGTGCTCTCCTTGAGCGGTGCACGTTTTCATCATCCTTTATAGTGGGCGTCCTGCAAATAATATGATCTAATCAGTTTTGCCACTCTTAGTTAGGTTGAGTAGACTCTTGTTCCATATGTTGTCCAATGGGACATCGACATCAATGGAACTACTCACAGAGTAAGGTGCTACTTAGTATCAGAGGGGTACCCGTGTTAGTCTGCATCCACAAAGCAAGGAGGAGTCTGGTGGCACATTAAAGACTAACAGATTTATTTGGGCATACGTTTGGAGTGAAAATTACATGGAGATGCATGGAGTGAAAATTACAGACATAGGCATAAATATATTGGCACATGAAGAGAAGGCAGTTACCTTACTACTTAGTGTGAGTAGCAGTGGGAGAACTGGGCTCATCATTAGTTCTGATACTGATTAGGTAGATATTTCTGTATTCACTGAAAGTTCCTTAAAGGAGTAAGAATGGTCCACTGGTCTAAGGACAGGACCAGTAGCCCGGAATTTGGTGTCACTTCACCTTGCCTGTTTCTGTACCTATAAAATGGGGAAAATGATACTTGGCTCACAAGGGAATTGTAAAGATTAGTTAATGTTTTGTAATACACTCTGAAGATGAGAAGTGCTGTGTAAATGCTTATTATAATTACAAGCAATTCACATCTCAAAAATGACATTAGAGTTGTGGTATGCACACAAAAACAAGGAGTTGAAAACTAGCCTGATGCCTCGTGGAAAACATATACAATTATTCTATGTAGGGTCAGTTCTCTTTAGTGTTTTAAAATAATTGAAAAATAAATAGGAAATAAACTAGGAAATTACTATAATGTTACAAATGAAAATTTTCAGCGAGGGAACAAAAATCAAGAGTTACTAAATTCTTCAGCTGTAGGGATGCTGTTTTCATAAATGTTCTCAGTAATAAAGAACAAGGAAAAAGAGATTTTGAAAATCTGATACTGAAGCCCTATTTATCCATTAGTATTTGTTTCAAAGATGTTGGCTACTCTTTTATGGTCTAGTGTCCCAACACAAACTAGGTAAACTTGTTGAGTTCAAGTGTTATAGATTTGACTCTTAGTGTACACTTCTTTGATGGGTTTCTCCCTCAAGTTCAGCAGGTCTCCTTAACTGCACCCACAAAAATATATCAAAGCAGATATATTGGCAAATTTTACTGGAGCATTTAATGAGGCCTGCTGAAAACAGACCTTTAGTGTTCTTTTCATATCGAGATTGCATCAGTCCAATCATTTGCCAGCATTTTCCTAACAGCTGGGAATCCTGTAACTCAGCTGTATTTTGTAGTGAAATCTTGCTTTCCCTAACACTCGACTTTTTGTTCCTTTTTAACAGCGGTTTGACTCCTCCCAAACGTAGTCGAGGGAAGCCAGCCCTTTCTCGGGTCCCCTTCTTGGACGGTGTGAATGGAGACTCTGATTTCAGCAGCTCAGGTGAGAATAATGTCTATAGAAGAAGCTCTCCGTGGCAGACACAGTCTTGTTTTCTTTTATGTTTGTACAGTGCCTGGCACTCTGGGTCCTGGTTTGTGATTGGGACTCTGAGGCTACCACCGTACAAATAATAACTAATACGAATAAAAGGAGCGCCATCTCTGAAGCTGACTTCTTGGCTGTTCACTGTCCTATTGCTATCACTACTTTCCTTGTCAGTGTGTGCCATAGATCAGTGTCATTAAGCCACACTCTTCTAATATTACCCAAGGCAATTCTCTGGTTTTCTAGCACACCCATGATCAGATTCTGATCTCAGGTACTGAGGCCAGTCAATGGAGTTATTGCAGATTTACACAGGTGCAGCTGAGATCAGAATCTTAACTCTCTACTATACATCTATCCCCTTCTTTATAGCCACTGTACTCATCTCCTATCTCAATGGAAACTGTTATTGTCGAGGACATCGTACACTCAGCAAACTGCTGCTGAGATAAACTTTACATGGCCGGCGCACTTCTGGGGAAGTTTGAATTTCTGGCAGAGTTCTGTGTGTTTTAACCTCACATTGGGATAGCAAAAGAAAAAATGCATCATATATTTCCCAACCTCATCCTCACTTAGGTCATCCTATGTATGTATTTCTCTGATTCATTCTGACTTCTGATGCAGTCTGTAGTCTGCATTCTACAGTAAAGTGACCGTTCACTTCGGGCAGAGACACTCTCACCCTGGGAAATTCACATTAATTAAAACTCCTCAGAGGCCAGCAGTTAGCAGATTAGTCATGTGTCCTCCTGTGACGCGGCGCGGCCGCAGCTTGTCCTGCAGCGGGGCTGTGGGATATCCTTCCGCCTCGCTGTCAGTAGCCTTAAACCCGGGCCCTGGTCAGGGCGGGGCAACAACCAACATGAGTCAATAGGCTCAGGCTCTTAGGCAGGGCTGAGCAATAACAGTTCTAGGCCCGGCCCTTAGGTCAGGGCGGGGCAGCAAACACAGTAAATCACTAGGTGGCTTTCAGCCTCCTCAGAGCAGGCGAAAAGGGGGAGCCTGCCACCCACAAGTTGGGTGGCAGAGGGGGACGCAGGCCCTCCCACTCCACTGTGTCCCGGCCTGGGGCCCTAGCAGCGGCGTGGAGGCGCTGCTGTCTGTGGGGATCCAAGCCTCAACACACTGACATTGGTTCTGGCAGTGTTGCAGCCAGACTGGGGTCGGCTACCCCCGGGCCACTTCCACTCTCCCCCTCATCGAGTACCAGAGTCATCGTGGTGTCAGCAGAGGGGTCAACCACCATCGGCTCCTCGGGGTAAGTGTTCGTGGGTGGGCTCAGCGGGTCCTCGGGGTAGCTGGAGCGGGGCGGTCCCGGCCAGTCCTCCTTGGGGTTGCTGGCGCGGGGCAGACTCGGCTCTTCGTCCAGATAGCTGGAGCGGGACGGTCCCGGCCAGTCCTCCTCGGGGTTGCTGGCGCGGGGCAGACTCGGCTCTTCCTCCAGGTAGCTGGAGCGGGACGGTCCCGGCCAGTCCTCCTCGGGGTTGCTGGCGCGGGGCAGACTCGGCTCTTCCTCCAGGTAGCTGGAGCAGGGTGGTCCCGGCCAGTCCTCCTCGGGGTAGCTGGCGTGGGGCAGGCTCAGCTGGCCGGGCGTGAGCGTCGGCGAGCCGGGGCCACAGGCCTCTGGCCGCTGCGGGAGCTGGGGGCCCACTGGGTTCTGCGGGTCAGCTTTTGTACTTCCGGGTCTGCGCCGTGACCTCTGAGGGGCGGGCGCAGGCCCCGGGGGCCTGGCCCACAGCAGGGTTGAGAAAGGTTTGTCCCGCAGCGGGGCTGTGGGATATCCCACCGCCTCGCTACACCCCCACATGGAACTTTTGCAGCCCTTCTGACTATGATAAAAATGGTAGCTAATCTTATTCCATCCACCTGAGCTAGACATTGCCTGCAGGGATTAAGCAGCCAGATACGTGACAGCAGAATAGTCTGTGTGTTTGTACTCCATTGAAAAAAATCCCGCTGTCTGAACAGTGGTGCGGATTCATCCCTAGTGTAACGTCGCTGATTTCAGTAGAGATTCACTAGGGGTGGATTTGAGCCGTTATAATTTTGTTCTGGGGCTTACTGGGCCAAATTAATCTCTGATGATTTCATTTTATGGGAGTTGCACCCATTTAATCTAGAACTGAATCTGATCAGCGCTTCTATATTAAAGGTTTCTCTTGATTCAGGCATGTGGTTGGAGCTGCAATTTAGGGTATTAGAAGGGAGTTATGGTGACCCTATCCCATGAATTAAGAGGTTCTGATCTTGCAAGTCTGACGATATATATTACTATGGCATTAATACGACTGGGCTTTTGCCATGGGACCCATCGATTACGAGATCTTCCATGGGTGTTTTGTGGGGGCTGTTTTGTTTTAATGTTCACAACTGTTGATATTTTAGAGGTTTGTGTGGCGTAGGTGGTAAAATAGCTGAATAAACCTCACTGTGAGGTGCACAGTAAAACTGGGGATTGCGTGATTGGCTGACAGAGGCTAGAAACCCAGCCACAACACCGTGACAACACAAAGAAGTAGAGTATAAAACAACATCTTAAATGGAGGAGACTGTGTCTAGTTGGTAAAGCTGGTAACTGGTACACAGAACCCCTGGATTCTCCTCCTAGCTCTGCCACTGAGTTGCTGTGCACTTTAGGGCAAGTCACTTCACATCTCTGTGCCTGAGTTTCTGCAGTTTTATAATGGGGCTAATATTGCTGTAATGAAATCATCAGTGCAGGATTATCATTCCTGTGCCTTGTGCCTCCAGTATAAGTGTTGTGAGAAACTCCCCAGCTCTCAAGACTTTTGACCCCTGAAGCACCTCTGCCATTGTTTGACAACTCTGGACCATTGAGTATCCAACCTCAAGTATCTCAAATCATTTTGGCTGGTTCCTTTCAACCGCGGGAAGCAAGAGCCCCCCTAAACCCTGCATTGCATATAAAAACACAACTAAGGACTTAACTTGATGATTACCTGTTCTGTTCATTCCCTCTGGGGCACCTGGCACTGGCCACTGTCGGAAGACAGGACACTGGGCTAGAAGGACCTTTGGTCTGACCCGGTATGGCCATTCTTATGTGCTCATCTATACTACCATTTATTTTATGGCAAGCTGGGGTGTGAATCTACCCCGCACTAGACTGCCGCGGACTAATTGTCCGCATGTTCATTAACAGTTATTTGGTGTGCTTTGGTCTAGTCCTGTTTCAAAGAGCATTAATTAAACATTTATGTGCGTCAGCAGGGTGCGCACAGACAGTTGGTCTATGGCAGGCTAGTGCGGGGTAGATTCATGCCCCAGCTTGCTGCAAATCGATTGATCATGAAGACAAGCCTAAGATTCCTCTTTTTTTTCCTTTCAGAAAATTTAAAAGGTGTCAAACCACATCTTTCCCCCAAGCACTTGTTGTTATGAATGGAATTCACCCCTGCACTAAAGTTACACTTAAACCCTATTTTGAAGGTTGAAGTGATGAGAAATGCTTTGAGTCTGCTCTTTGCACAAGAGTGAATATTACCCATTATTTGTACTGGTGTTTACAAAAGTATCTTCTGCTTTGGTGACTCTTCTGTTCAGAACTATTCCACCTGTCATCAAGCTACATGTACCACTGTTATCACCCTGTGACTCTTCTTAAAAAATTCAGTGAAAAATCTTAGTCCTGCTTAGAAATCACATAGAGCCTGAGGTGCTGATTCCCCCACAACTGCAGTTGAAGTCAGCTACAGGTCTTAACGCTACCTTTTGATTAACAGGTTTCTTAGATGTTTGTGTTTCTAAATCACTGTATTGCATTTTTAATAAAACTTTAACTGAAGCACCACTGTTGAAAATGTTGTATTGGGAAATGAGATCAGAAGGAAAAGCACTTACCACCTTCTCAGCTGTTCTTTGCTCACCTTTCCCTGGTGTTGTGAGAGCTGTACTGGGGACCCTGCTGAGCCAAGTCAGAGTGTTTCAGAATTTGGAGGAGCTGGAGCACAGATTTACTATTAGGGAAGTAATGATTTATAAAATATTGTTGGTCTGGGTCCAAGCAGGGCTGCACTGGCTGCAATGGCATCCCAGAGGCAAAGCCATGTGCATTTTCATCAGAAGAGAGCAAGGTTGGCATGGGACTAGTGAGACCTACCTCGTGTCAAGTTGGAGATGGTTGGGGAAATTACAGGCAGTGGGACTATCTTTTTGTTCTGTGTTTGTACAGCCCCTAGCACAATGGGGTCCTGGTCCATAACACGGGCTCCTAGCACTACGGTAATACAAATAATAATAATATAATAGTAATCTCCACACAACTGACCTTATAGTCACAGGTGGACAGATTCCAGTCTCCAACTTCCAAGATCTGAGTCATGAAGCCAGATTGTCCAGCACAGTAATTAAAATAGATTAGCCTGAGAGCGGGGGCTCTCATTGCACCATCCCAAGAGGAGGGGGAACTGTGTGGGATTGCTACTTACCTAAGGCATGGAGAGGTGGTGGAGACTCCCTTCCTGCTTACTTTACCCCATGCTCTGCATGAGGATGTGAAGCAGCTCTGTTTCTGGTGTTGCACAACAATATAGAGTCTCAGAGCAGGGACGTGGAGTGGCAGCAGAAGGCAAAAACAAGTGACTTTTCATTTTGCATCAGCCCTCCATCAGGAAAATGGTGCTGATTATAAAATGATGTAGACGCACACGTACTCGTGGTGACGTATCTATTTGCGGGGTAAACAGTGGGGCGGATGTAGGTTTATTTTGAACACAGTGAAATTTCAGCTGTGCTCTTACCACATAGCAAGTAGGTTTAAAAAAGCAAGCCAGAAATTCTGCTCGTGTATTTTAGCCACAATGGCAGTCTCATCTGTGTTAGCTGGTTGCTTTGGAGAATGTGTAGGCTGCTGTGTCTGAATTCGTAGGCAGAGATGTTTCTTCTGTTCCCATCTTCTCTATACTAATGGTTTCAGGCACTTCTAAGCCATGTTTCTTTGTGATCCCTTAGGGAGAAACCTCCTGATGCCCTTTGAGAGCCATACTGAACTGGAACCTTTGGAGCTGGTGTGGGCAAAGTGTCGAGGCTATCCATCCTACCCTGCCTTGGTAAGTACGCCTGTCACACAGGTTCCTCCTTTGCTGCTGCAGCAATTTTAGCAACACAGAGTCCAGTGCTGGGGATGCGGCATAGCCCGTTAGAAAAGAGAAACTTCCTCCAGATCACGTAATGCCTGGTTCTTTCCTTCGCGCTGTCAACTGCCATTTTGCTCATTGTTTCAGACCATTGGGAAAATGTTGCAAAACATAAATCTGTTGGTGCCAAGCAATGAGCGCTTTCTCTCCTATCTTGCAAGAGCTATCTATGCTGTTGGCCACATGAAACATTCATGTGCAATTACACACTTTGCTTGCATAGTTACTGCAGTCACACATGTTTATTCCTATCTGGCCATTTGCATGTGCAGATACCCAATGAATGTGTACAATTACAATAATTGCATGTGCAAATATGCTGTTGCGGCCACATTTTTGTGCCAAGCCTTAGGCACCTGGCCTTTTGAACAACAGTCCCTTAGTACCTTTCGAGATTGGTGCACAGGCTGTTGCTAAGAAGTCTGTAGACTGGCATCCGAGGTTTAAAGAAAACGTGCTAGAGTTCATGGTCTAAGACAATGAACACAGCTAGTGCTAAAAAGTGCAGTTAGCACTGTGTTTTACAAGCATTATTTAAATAACCAATAAAGAGAGAATTCTGACATAAGTTTGAACAGGAGCCAGATAGGCAGTAAGTGTGATTCTACTCTTCACAGTTTCTGCTGCATATAACAAAGGCATCTCTCAAGAAGCTGATCTTTTTGTCCCTCTTGTCTGTGTAATTTCCCAGTGTGGCTACCAATCGTGCATCTGCATTGTTGGGAGTGCTAGGATAGACAAAAAATTGATGGTCGCTGGTTACCCTTTGAGCTCTTGGACAGAAAATTGTAGGAAATGAAAGCTATTGTAGACAAAGGTGTGGAAAGTACAAAGGCGCCCATCTACACTGGTGTAACAGTAGAGGTTTCACACCATGCTAGAGCTTAACCAGGGTTTATACTTGATTGTGGCCAAGCAGAATTCCATCACTGTTTGGCCAGTCACTGTAGACAGGACCGAACTATGCTAGAGTGGCGTTCATAATCCTTGTTCCTAGCCCAGGTAGGAGCCCAAAGTAGAGAACAGTTGTTCTGTGCTGTCTCATATTGGCCTACTAAGACATTTTAAATCCTCGTTTGGCCACAAGCAGAGTTTAGACTGTGTCAAAGCTTGGTTTTTAGACAGAGTCTTATGTCATGGTTGAAACTGGACACAATCTGCTGTGCTGTGGAAGAGTGTTGTCAAATTTGTCCAGCTGGCCAGTGTCAGTGGCCAACAGGTCATCCAAGCCAGTAGGCGGCACCTCTGCACCCAGGTCAGAAAGCACAGAAGACTGGACCTGGTTTCATATCTGGTTTCTGCAGTTTCATCTTCCCCGTCTGACCTAATGTAAATGTTGGGCACATTGGCATTCCTGCTTTATACGGAGAGAATTGACACGTTTGCTTTTACATCTGTATTTTTGGCCAGAGTATCCCCGGATGTGGCACTGCCTGTCAACACTTCTGAAATACTAGACCGGATTCTCATTTGGT
Source organism: Gopherus evgoodei (assembly GCF_007399415.2). Classification (NCBI taxonomy): domain Eukaryota; kingdom Metazoa; phylum Chordata; order Testudines; family Testudinidae; genus Gopherus; species Gopherus evgoodei. The sequence goes on along the minus strand of NC_044325.1, from coordinate 136,990,532 downwards.
ACCAGTGTAAATTCAGAAGTGACTCCACTGAAGTCCGTGGAGTTGCAGCCGGGTAAAACTGGCACGAGTGAGATCAACTTATGTCTATTGGATGCAATAATCTTGTTACATTTACTGTGTGAATTTAAATAATAAAACACTGGGTTTATATTAAGTTATTGACTACCAAAAAAGTATATTTTAAAATACAGTATTGTGACAGTACCTCACTCAAAGCTGTACGTTCAAGTCCTTCCCCTTTCAAAATTAGCCTCTGGGCTGGAGACCTTATGGGTCTCCCACAATACTGCATACGCCCTAGAGACAAACTCTCTTCTACGAAGACTGTGCGGGGAGTTACTCAAATGGAGCAGGAGGGTGCCTCTTGCTTATGTGTCATAGGTTACTTTAACCATCTGGCTTGGACATACTGAAAGAGAGAGAGTATAGATAAGCTACATTTTCTCTGCTTTTCTTCAGGGCTTCATGCTTAGCATAATGGGACCTTGATTCTGACCAGAGCCTCTGATTGTTACTGTAGTACAACTATTACATTATAATCATAATGACTATCTAACTATCTTAGGTGCTTATATGGCTCCCATTGCCCGTTTCTGTCCTGACTGATATCCCATGTAAACTCATTGGCTTCAGACTACATTTAGCTTGGCTATGAAATTGTTTAATCTCTGGTGCTGAGTAGATCAAGAGCCCTCCCATTCGCACAAATGTATTTTGCATTGGGAAATCCCACATCTGCTGTCAAAAGTCTGAACTCTTTTGCATCCTCTTCCTCCCTCCTGTTCCCTGCCGGTTCCCTCCCCTCGGTGCCTTTTTGCTCAGGCAGCACAGAGCAGGGCTGTGCTCTTAGGCTGAACTTGCAGGAGGCTCCTCTGGTGGGGCTTTCAAAATACTGACCACGCGCCTCATCTGTCTCTCCAGATAATTGATCCCAAGATGCCGCGCGAGGGCCTCCTTCACAATGGAGTCCCCATCCCCGTCCCTCCCCTGGATGTGTTGAAGTTGGGGGATCAGAAGCAGACAGAGGCAGAAGAAAAGCTCTTCCTTGTCCTGTTCTTTGACAACAAGAGAACCTGGTGAGTGAACAGACATCACGGAATGGGCTGCCCAGAAGGAAGATTTAACAGAATCTCAGGACAAGGGGGCCTAATAAGGCTTCTCATTATTAAGGCAGATTTAAGGTGGAGCGTTTTTAAATACACAGCAATCACAAAAATCTCATTGAAGGGGTTTGCACACCTCTCCCTTGCCTGAATGCATGACAGTGGGGCAGCCTGCTTACATGATCAGCAGCTGGAAGAGGCATTTGCACTATGGCCTTACCCCAGGGTTACAGTATGCTTTTACAACAAAAATATTGAATTGTATCGAGAACTAATTTTACAGTCAAAATCAGCAGCCAATAAAAAGTGCCTTTTGTTCTGAAAGCTGAGGCAGACCGTGCAGCCAGTTCTACCGTTGTAGAGAAAGTTTGCTAAAATTTCTAGGTCAGCGTTTTCAAAATGTTAGATTTATTCCACATTTAGACACCTAAACAAGCAGCCTCGTTTTTCAGAGGTGCTGAGTGCCTACAGTTTCCAGATCAGGCTATTTGTTCAAGTTCCATAATATGGATTTTAGGCACCTATTGTAAGGCATCCAAGTGAAAATTTTGTGTCTAGCTCTCAAGAACTTTATCATTTGATCTCAGACAGACTAAATACTCTGCTGACCATGGCCTCAGTGGATGACCAGGTTTATATGGTAGCAAAAGACTGATCAGATATAATAAGCCCTAAGCCAATGAAGTGCTTTGAAAATAAGCAATAAAGCCTTGAAATCCATAAGTGAAGCAATGTAAAGATTGTAAAATTGGAGCAACACACTGAGAGAGAGACAAGGGGGGGTGAGCTAATATCTTTTAGTGGACCAGGTTCTGTTAGTGAAATAGACAAGCTATGGAGGTACACAGAGCTCTTCTTCAGGTCTCTGGAGAAGTTAGTCCACCAAAAGATATTACGTAACCCACCTTGTCTCTCGTACATCTTGGGACTAATTACAGCTACAACAACACTGCAGACATCCTAGGAGAGAGGTGAGTCCCTATAATGATGCTGATAGCCACATCCTCAAAGAGCTGCATTAGTGAATCAGGAGCTCCCACAGGGAAAGAGGGACTGACTGTGCAAGTAAAAGTCACTTGGTAGGTAATACCCATGTGCCCTTCAGATCGCTGCCTCAGAGAGCTTACACTCGGAACAAAGTAGACACAGAGTAGACAGATACACTAGGAAACCCAGAAGAGATAATGAATAAGATTTTTCTTTCTTCTTCCTTTATTATTAATTCTCCACTTGGCATTGCAAAATGGAATGAGGCTGGGATTTTTAAAGGAGCCCAAGGGAATTAGGCATCCACATCCCATTTCAATGAGCTTCTAACTCCCTTAGACATGGTCTGCAATACACAGGTCGACGTAAGGCACCTCATGTTGGCCTAATTATGTCAGTGTCTCCACTGTAGCCTTGTCCTGCCGATGTAAGAGCCATGATACACCGACGTAATGACTCCATCTCCACAAGAGGCCTAGCACAGGGGTTCTCAAGCTTCATTGCACTGTATGACTGTAGCTTTCTGCAAAGCTAGAGAGATTTTAGCCCTTAGCCTTGAAAGGGCTGGAAGTCTTGGTGGCCCTGGGCCATCGGCCATTCTTTCCCATCTGTCCTCTCTCCATTTCTCTCGATGACAGGATTTTTGGTATTCTGCTTGGATTGCAGGCAGTGGCTTCCGCGGGACAAAGTTCTTCCCCTTGGGGTGGACGACACAGTGGATAAGCTAAAGATGATGGAGGGCCGAAAAACCAGCATCCGCAAGTCCGTCCAGGTGGCGTACGACCGAGCAATGATCCACATGAGCCGCGTCCGGGGAGACCATCCCTTTGTCACGTCAAATTATCTGTAGGGAGTTGGAAATGCCCACTCTGCCACATGTTTTCAGACCCAGTGCTTGCACCTGTTGGCACAGCAGACCTTGCCATGCACAGAATGGTAGGGGATTCCTCCCTGCCTGGAGGAGCGTGATGGGGCATCTGCTGTGTTCTTTTCTGTTCCTGTGAGAGATGCATTATGCCTAACAGTGTGAGCAGCTCCTATAAGTACCTTGATTCGTGCCAAAAAGCCTGTCTGAATTCTTTCTGAATGTGTCTCATTGAAGAGCCAGCAGGAGAGGAAGTAATGTATTAGGCTGGACCACAAGAAAGAAGCCAGGAAGAGCTGCAGTGTGACAGCTGTGTCTGGACAGAAGTCACGGTCAGCTGATGAAGTGCGGAGTGAGCTGCAGTCTGATGGTTGGACCTCATGCCCCACACCTCTTGGGTTTTTAGTCTGCAGCCAGTCCTGAGTAATTCTCTGGAATCCATCACCATTGTAAATAAACCAGTACCCTTTAGTGGAACTCCAACTGGACTGTCTTGTGCCAAATTTACAATAACCATCACTGGACTTTTTTAATTTCATTTTTTAAATGACATTGGTTGCCCCATGGCATTAACAAATTTGCAGCCTACTGTTATTGTTATGACTCTCATGCCTATGTATATATAATATGTTTTCATGGTAGGTTTTCACCACAATTAGAAAAGATTGAGATCATATTTTGATAACTCCCTTTTTCCTTACGCACAGATGCACAGAGCTTTAAATATTAAAAACAAGTTCCCTAATTTTATTTTGTATTTTTATGTTTGTGTGACCTAGACATTTGTAGTCAATAGTTCCATGTGTAAATTTCAATTTCAGTGACCGTGTGACAATTCCAAGAACATGTACTTCATAGTGCATCTTAACAGAGTATTGAGTCTGGGCAAGAAAACGTCTTTTATGGCTTTTTAACCTAATTTTGGAAGCGTCTAATCAGCTGGAGCAGCTTTACGGACAGTAACGTTGATCAGGGCAGGAGGAAGACACATTCTATGGTGTCGTTTTATGCACATTCAGTTTAAAATAACTAGTTGGAATGTCAGACCCCAATTCCTCTCTGTCCTTATTTTTTCACTGACTGTCTTTTTAAAGTTTTCCTCCAGCTTGATTTGGACTGAATTAAAGCTGTGACTGGATTCCTGCTAGCTGGAGTGCATAACCATTTCACCATTCTCACACAAACACATCTCTTCCCTGCTCCGTGGATCTCTAGCATTTGCGATCCATTCAGAACAAAAAAACAAAAACCCAGCTCTGCAGAGAATCCTGTGTTATTGCTTTTGTATTGCAAAAATGGGGACAGCTAATGTTTGACAGCTGATGACAAAACTTTTCTTTTCTATTAGCCAAGGACTCATCATTTCTCTTATCTGTTCTGTTTTGTTGTGTTTTTTTTTCTTTTAAATTTTGAGAACCAAAGGTGCAGATCAAGATTGTAGACAGAATATCATCCTTTCGCTTTTTAACTCAATATTTTTTTATTATTTTAACTTTTTCATACTAAAGAGAATGTGGGGAGAAAATAATAATAAATGGGAGGGAGGGGCGGGGGAATCACTGCCATTTCTACTTGGTCTACTTTTTTAAAGTACCACTTCTTATACATTGGGAGATGGAACCACACTTTAAGGAAAATACCTGTAACATATAAGGATGGGGTATAGGATTTTGTAAAAAAAATAATCCCTAAAGAGTGTGGATAGGGAAGGAGGTTGTGTACATAGTTGTAAAATATTGTTCTAAATTATTCAGGCCTATTGTCACCATTCTTGAAAGTCCTCAGTTGTGTTGCTGGGTCTTTTTGTATGCACACAGTATAATTTATTTAAAGGAACATACACTTTTTCCAGATAGTAGCTCAGCTGTGGACTTGTGACCTGTGTATAACTGTTTTAGGATCTTGGGGGTGGGATGGGGAATTTGTTTTGTTTTGTTTCCTTTTTTTTTTTAAAATGACATTTTAGAAGTTTAATTGGCTAATATCCTGCTGTTGCTACGGGACCTAAACGTTACTGTCAGTCTGCTGTAAAGCACAGATTGCTCTATTTATTGTAGAAAGTGAGTTTATTTGCTTTCTAGAATTGTTTATATCAGATGGTATAAGAGAGGTAATAAGAAAATCTATGCTTGTAAAGAAAAAAAATGCTAATTTTACCTACTATAATCTGACTGTCTGAAACTATATTTTCTCTCTGAGAAATAAATGTTCTGATGTAAAATCTGTGGTTGTGTTGTCTGGCGTGTTCAGACTTTTGAAGACTGCTTTCCCACCCTCCGCCAGCCCACTGGGATGAGAAACATGCAAGAAACCAAGTGAGGATCGCATCTTGAAGAACTGTCCTCTTCTGCAGAGTGCTTACTGGCAAGCAGAGTAGGGTCTTTCTGATATCTGAGGAACATCTCCTTGGTTCCTCCAGGTCCCTTGCTAATTACCTGCTGCTATGGTTTGTTTCCCTTTATCCTCCGTATTGCCATGGAATGAATGGCTCCATGTGGGATATACTGCAGTAAACAATGAAAATAGTCCTACAGAGGATGTGAAATTCACCCCTGGGCAGAGGACCAACGCAAGGCCTATGTGCCACTGAAGTCTCACTTAAACCCTGAGCCTGGATCCTGCCATCCCTCATTGATTTCAGAGGGACCGAGCATGGGTGGAGACGGTCTTCCTGTTCGTATCTCATTGCAGGATCAGGGCCTAACAGCTTAACTGGGACTTAAATGGTCCACATTGTGTTGGCACTCTGCGCATGGATGAATTTAACCCCTTGGTCTGAGGTATCTGCTTCCTGGGCCGGCTTGAAGTTGTCTCGGTTCATCTGCTTTTCTTATTCCTAAGGCACACTGTAGCGCTGGTCTGGCCTTGCAGCCTGAGTGCTCTTGAGAAAGAATAATTACTCTGTGGCTTGTGACAAGCACCTGCTTTTTATTTGCTCACGTTACTGATTAAATCTGGCCTGTTGCTAGCTTTTAAAGCCTCATTCTCATCTCACTTCCCCCAGTGCACATCAGGAGTGATTCCACTGTAGTCAGTGGATTGATATTTGGCATAGAGCTGTTGCAAATGAGAGGAGAATTGAGCCCTTATTTTCCTATCTGTTGAAATGCCAGGACCTCCTGCTCCTACCGGCAGATGGAGACAAGAACAAATCATGCCATCAGTCCACTCTAATGGGAAACCGTAGGTACCAGCTGTGCAGAACTGCTGGATCAGTTCTTTCCTGGCTCCCAGCAGGTGGAGGTTTTCTGACTGTCTCAGCTAGAGTTTAAAGTTCTTTTTTCAGTTTGTTCTTCAGCACGTTCTTTTCTAGTCCTTTTAAGCCGTGCAGCTTCTTTGCTTTTAAATCCGGTTGGGCTTTCACCTCAAATTCCTTTTTATATTCCTAACCTGAGTTTAAGATCTGGGCCTGCAGACATGGCAGGGCTTCACAGCCATCAAGTGTAACAGTGTGGGATAGACCTCAGAGCCTTCGCCTCCAGAAACACCCCGGATGCTTACTGTGGTCCATTCAAACACTGCTGCTGAGATCAGCTTGGCTTGTCACTCTTGTAGGAAGGCACTGGAGTGACTTATCAGTATTCTCATGGCAGTGGGTCACCAGTGAAGGCAGAGCTAAGGTTCTAACACCTCCCCCACCCCCTGGCAGGACAGCTAGCCTGGGTTGAAAGCACCACTTAACCTGGGTGAGGGAGGGGTTTGTATTTGGAAGGGAGGGGGACTAGGGGCAACCCCTGAGTGAGAATCTAGGCTAACTCTGCAGTAAAGACACACATCCTCTGTGTGGGGGCTATATGGGTATCAGATAAAGTGATGCTTAGCTCTGCTATAGAGCTGTCTGGGGTTGGGTCCCCGTCGTGCTAAACCACACAGGGTGGGGCCCCTGCCCAGAGAGTCACAGTCTGATCCTATCACAGAATGTTGTGCCACCTTCATCCTTTGGGTAACTCAGTGCAGTCAGCAGGGTGCTGATTTACCACATGCCCGGATGTTGCTTCCCTAGCTTCTGCATCTGCTTCCTCTCTCGTGGGCCTGGATTCAGCCCTGGTGCTCGTTATAACACCGATCCGAATCCGGCCTTCGTTGTGAGGATCACCCCGAAGGAGCACCAGGTGGGTATGAGTTACGCTGCTTTACCCTTCCACCTGTTGGGCCGTTCAGACCATTGTTCACAGCCTCACTGAACTTGGCACTTAACCACCATGGAAAGTGAAGGATCGGCACGGCCTTGGTGTAGACTTAGCAAACACACCGTAGGGAAAGATGTTGCATTGGCCAAGTAGATGGACTGGCTACAAAACTGATTCCCATCCATGTGAGATCTCTGTACTGGCCCTCTGTCCTTGGTGGGATTTCTGTCCTGGACGTCTCTCCTTGATGCCCAGGCATTACTGTGGATGAGCGGTTCTGCAGATGCTGCCTGGCAAAGGACATAGCCTCGCTGGATTTTTCTCTGATTTCCCTCTACTTCCCTCTAGGTGGCAACCATGCCATTTAGGAGACTCTTCTCCTCCCACTCTTCCATGCTCTGAATCTCTTGGGGGGTAGGAGACGTCACTATCTCGTTCCGGGATCCATCACTTCTCTAGCTAGGGACAGGGAGGGAGTGCTGCCTTATCCCAAATGCTGCTTTGCCTTTTCCGTCCAGCCATGTCTTAAACAGTTAGTTTTACTGTGGCCAATGCAACTGGCAGTCAGGTTATGCGGAAACCCACACGCTTGCTGGAGTCCCACTCATGCTCCAGTCCATCTGCTTATCACTGTGGGACCAGGCCAGTCGCCCTCTCCAGGGTGTTGTCCTGCACAGCGTGGGATTGTTTTCTCTCCCTCCGAAGCACAGCTGGGCTTGGGCTAGCAGAGCGCTCAGAACCCGGGGCTGGTCTAGAGTGGGAAGCAGCTGCTGAGAAACTGGACAGGAGAAAAGTCTGGGGGAAAGGAGAACGAAAAGAAAACGCCTGCAATGTGCAGACTTCGAGGGGACTAGCTAGCTCACGAGCCTAGGAGGGGAAGGCAGAGCTTTCCTCAGGTTGCCAGCTCAGGCTGGTAGTGCCCAAGACGTGTTACCATCTGGTGGCTGTGTGGGGGCCTGTGGGAAACGAGCTGATAACAAAGTGGTTTGCCCTTTATGGGCCAGCCCTGTTCAATCAACCTCAGCTGTGCCATAATTAGCTACCCCCCAGCCTAGGGACTGGACTAACTGGGGTCAGGTGACAGCCTGATAAACACCTGGGCCTCAGCAAAGCAGAGCGCTCGCTTGGAAGGAGGAACTGCAGGGAGCAACCTGGACTCTGGGGAAGGCCCCCAAGGAGGGGCTGGAAGGACTCCAGGGAAGCGGCTTGGGAACTGGAGCTCCAGCCCAGAGCGGACAGACTTAAAGGTATCCTGGAAGGGCTGGGAACTGAGGGGCGGCTGGCTGAAGAGGGGCCCAAGCAGGGAGAAAGAACCGTTTGTTTGTTTGTTTGGACTGGTGTTAGCCTGGAAGGGGATGGAACTCTGAGAGTAACCCAGCCGGAGGGCTGAGCCCTGTGAATCACTGGGAGGGAAGCAGAAAATGGAGGTGAAGGGAAACTGAGGCAAGGAGCACATGCAGGGATGTGTTTGGCCAGCAGTGGGGGTGCTACAGCAGAACCACTTGCTTTCCTAGTACAATTCCTAGTGGGTGTGTTGCAAAGCCATCCAGCCCAGAACTGGGCAGGCGCAGCAGAGAGGCCAATGGCTGGATGAGCCCTGGAGACCAAACTGCCCTAGTGTCTGAGGTGGGTCGCTCCAGGCACAGATGGAGGAAGCTTTGTTGGCTCTGACTGTACTGCTGATGGAAAACACCAGCCTCCCGGTCCATCCGTCTTTCCCCTCTCACCAGCCCTAGTCTAGAAGGAGAGACCCTTCTCCATCCCCATCTAATGGCTGGGCCCCAGATGCACACACCAGGCCCAATATATGGGCTGGCGGGGAGGGTATTTAAAGCCCCTCCCACACATGGTTATTCCTTTCTGCCAAGCTCTTAGCCAAGGGGCAAGGAGAGGCCTAATCGGATGTGCTGCCACCCGGAGGAGCCGTCCTGCTGAGAAATTTGTGGAGATTCCTTCTGCACTGTGAGCAGAGGGCCTATGCGCTGCCTCTTCTGTGGAAGGATTCCGGACTTACTCCAAAAGCTTCCCAGAGTCAAGAGGAGTTTTTCCACTGATCACAATGGGCTTGGAGTCAGCCCCTTATGCTCCAGCTCTGTCAATCCAGCACTAAATCGATTGAAACTGCATTTGCCTCCAGCTAACGTAAAGGGTGTAGACAATGAATGCAGAAAGGCATGGGGGAGGGGTGGAGGAACTAGCTCCTGGCTCCTCAGCTTGTGCTCAGGAGAGACCTAGAATTTGCACCCCTTGCTTTGAAGCATTGTCCTCGATCCCTGTTTTCTCACCAGCTCTCTGGACCTACTTTGCTGCAATATTCCTGACCTCTTCGGCTCAGTTGACTTGGCAGCCTGAAAAGCCCTAGTTTATGGTAATCTCCCATCCCCGGTGCTGCTATCACAGACAGCTTGTAAACTTCCCAGTAATTAAATTCCTGGTTTCCTCTTAATAGATTTAGCCTTTCAGTGCTGCTGCCCGCTCCTTACAGCTGAGCTGTAGGTTTCAAGGGGCAGCTACAGGGATCAATTCCACTTTCCTTTGTGCAAACTCTGTAAGAATTAAGGGAAAAAAGAGTGTATGGATCCCCTAACTCCTTCGTGTCACCCTTAGCAAAGGAGGAACGCGAGGCTGTGTTGCTGGGACTTAGTCTAGAGGTTGATTAATGCGCTGGCCAAAACACCTGTTAAGCATCTGGCATGGGAAATTGTCTCTCTCTGAGCACAGTTCACTCCACCTCAGAGCTGCTGTATCACCAGAATAACAGCTGATGTAAACAGGCCAGTGCTTTAATAATTCACTTTCCCTCCCATGCCCGGGGTGTGGCTGGTCCCTGAACGTGACAAGGCATCACAGGCAAAGAGAATAGGGAGAGGCTGCTTTGCAGCCTGCCTCTTTGCAGCCACGCTGATTTGAGCCTTGTTTCTGTTACGTGCTCTGCTCCTGGGAGGGCTCCTCATTTTGGATGGCGTCTCTGGCTTGGAAAGATGCCCGCTGGCCCACCTGCTCCACCGGGGTTAGCGTGGTGCCGTTTGAACACAGCCCGTGTTGCAGATTCTGTCTGGAGAGTTGTCCTTTGAATGCAGGGCCTACGGTGGGCCCAGCAGCAAAGGCACTGCAAGCTTGCTGGGCTGGGGAACTGTTTCTGTCAGCTCCCGGCCTGACCTTAGCGCCTTCCCTGTATGTCCATGACGATGGGCTGGAAGATGGCACTGGGCCATCGGTGGGCTCACCCCACCCAGCCACTGAAGGGGAATGCTGCATGCTGAAGGGCTTGCCAGGTGTATGAGTGAATGGGTGGCTGTCAGAGAGGGCTGGCAAGATCCACAGTCTCACCGGGGACAGGGCCGTTAGCGTGGGGCGGTTAGATGCTGCAGGAGGGATTTCCTCTTTTGACGGGAGGGAGGGAGCTGTTACGGGTAATGGATTTTCTGTCGGGGGAGAGGGGAATTATGTGTCTCCTGGAGGGGGGGCCGGTTGCTGGCAGGTGGGGTGGTCTCGGGGAATCAGATGAGAACTGCCCCGTATTGACAGGGGATGGGAAGCGCAGTCACAACTAGACACACTGAAAGCTTAGGATAGGCTTTGAGTCCAGGTTTTGTTTGAACACCGCAGGCAGGGAAAGGGTGTTATGTTAATAATATTACTGTAGCATGGCAAGGCTGCCACTGATTCATCATCAGACCTTGGGCAAGTCATGTAACTTCTTTATACCTCTGCTCACCCAACCCTAATAGGAAGGACATATCTACCTTCTGTAAGGTGCATTGATATATTCCGCCAGTAGATGCTATGGAAACATAATTGCTACTAAGGAATTGCTCCCTTCCGCCTCTCCCACCGTCTCCTTTGGCTGAATTTTCAGTGTATTGCAAGAGTCAACAAATTGTGTCACAGCTTGGATGAGCAGACATCCAAGCATACGCACGGCTAAGTGTCTTGAGCCACTTCGCAGCCAGGTACTGGCAGTGCAGTTAGGTGGCACCTGGTTAAGCCAATTGTCAATCGTTAGACATCCATGTTCTCTGCACCGTCTTAGAATGCAATCCATTTCCCTCAGCTGATTATTAGACTCGCCTGTTCGATACCTACAAGATGCGATGGCCTTTTGGGGCACATGCACCTTCTCTTCGCCTTGGATAAAAATCTCTTTTTGGACCCTCGTGGCTAACTGCCAATCCAGGAGGGATTTTCTTTGCAGGGATGAAGTCCGGGTTTTAACCAGGTCTTGTTTCAACTGCAGTCAGAAAGGAGTTGTGTAAGTCTCACAACCACCTAAGCTGCCTTCCTTAGACACTGAAATTGTTGATTGCAGGTGTTGAAAACAGCACTTAGATATTCAGTCCATAACCTTGCCCCAACTCTAGGAGCAGCAGGGTGACCCTCAATCCTGGGCATCATCTGCAAAGCTGACTGTTAAGTAGCCCATTCTGAGACTCTTATAGTCATAGACGCTAAGGGACCATTGGGATCACCTAGGCTGTCTTCCTGTATAACCCAGGCCATCGAGAACCTCACCTAGTACAGCCTGTGTCAGCAAAAACAACAGGGAGTCCTTGTGGCACTTTAGAGACTAACAAATTTATTTGTGCATAAGCTTTCGTGGGCTAGAACCCACTTCATCGGATGCATGGAGTGGAAAATACAGGAACAGGTATAAATACACGAAAGAATGGAAGTTGCCTTACCAAGTATGAGGTCAGTCTAATGAGACAATTCAATTAACAGCAGAATACCAAGGGAGGAAAATTAACTTTTGAAGTAGTAATGAGAGTGGCCCATTTCAGACAGTTGACAAGAAGGTGTGAGTAACAGTAGGTAGAAATTAGTACTGGGGAAATTAGGTTTAAGTTTTGTAATGACCCAGGGGTTCCCAAACTGGGGTTCATGAACCCCTGGGGGTTCGTGAAATGTTACAGGGGGTTCTCGGGAAAAAAATCTCTAATGGTGGACAGAGCTGTCCCTAGGGACCCCAGGCAGCATGGGACCAGCAGCTCGCACCCCTGGACTTCCAAGAGCTAAGCAGATCAAAGCAAGCATATCTATCACACTGAGGAGATTAAAACGTCAAGACTCCTTATTAGAAATGGAAAGGGAGATGGATATTTTTTGCTGTTTTTAAAATTAAATAGGCAGCTAGTATTGTTTTTAAATTTATTATGAAGAATAAGTTTAAGCTTTGTTGTAAAGAGCGTTGTTAGCCTGGACTGCTCAAGACCTGAATACTTGTGTAGGAGGAACTCTTTTGAGTTGGCTTCTTAAATACCTTCCTTCGCTTTCACATCTGATACTCCTTGATGAAACATAGGAGCCTAGTCTTATAACAGTCTTATTCAAGTATACAAGCTTCAAAAGTGAGATCTTGGAAGAGTGTTGCCGTTTTCATAATGTAATAAAAATACTGTAATAATAAATAATAATTAATTATAAATAGTGTGTAATAAGCATGTCATAAAACAAATTTTATATTTCCAAGATCACTGCTTTTATAATTTATACTCAGGTAAAGGAGAAAATCCCTGGAAATATTCATTTTTAGAGGAGGTTCGCAAGACTTGACATGCTAGTGAAAGGGGTTCACAGGCTGTTAAAGTTTGGGAACGACTGTAATGACCCAACCACTCCCAGTCTTCATTCAGGCCTAATCTGATGGTGTCCAGTTTGCAAATTAATTCCAGTTCTGCAGTTTCACATTGTAGTCTGTTTTTGAAGTATTTTGGTTGAAGAATTGCTACTTTTAGGTCTGTTATTGAGTGACCAGAGTGATCAAAGTGTTTTCCTACTGGTTTTTGAATGTTATGATTCCTAACATCAGATTTGTGTCCGTTTATTCTTTGCATAGAGACTGGTTTGGCCAATGTACATGGGAGAGGGGAATTGCTGGCACATGATGACATATATCACATTAGTAGATGTGCAGGTGAACGAGCCCCTGATGGTGTGGCTGATGTGGTTAGGTCCTATGATCGTGTCCCAGTACAGATATGGATGCCTGTTGCTTTAGGTGACCACTGAAAAGGCATCCTTACTCTTCCACATTGAACATGTATTTGAAAAGCCATCCCATCGCATGCACAACACAGCAAGAACAAAATTCACCCCTCTGCAGAAGGCCACCACATGGACTATACTTAAGGCTTCTGTTGTTTTGTTTTTTGTTTTGTTTTTTGGGGGGGTGGTATTTAATTTCATTTTGGGGGGTTACTTTTAGTCTTTTTTGAATTCTACGTAGATGTCCAAAATCAAGGTTTTGCAGGGCTTTCTCTTTGTATAGACACGGAGTACTGTTTCAAAAAGCACTACTTTAAAGCACACTAGGGAACATATAGTGCACACAAGCAAGGTCTACCCAGACCAATTAATGTGCAATATGGTGTGCTTTAGATATCACACTCCCAGAGCGCACATAACTGCGCTAGGTAGCCAAACCCTTCAATACAAGCCAGGGAGCAGGAATATGCTTGTATAACCAAACTGCACTGGGGTTGGGGTGAAGTCCACATGAATCTGGTAACCATTTCCAATGTCTTTTCCAGTGTTGGCTGGATAAACACTGGTTTCCTTTTGGGGGGTAGAGAGTATCAGGCATGTTTTATTGGGGTGGATCGGTTAAAACCTAAAATCGGACGCTCTAACTATACTCCACATCAAGTGGAACTGCTGTTCTATTAAAGCAATGCAAGTGTCAGGGGGAGACAGAGTGCTCTCAGGAGCTGGACCTAAGCCACAGAATTTACTCCTGAAAGAGAGAGAAGACCTTGAGACTTCCCATGTTCCAGACTAACTGCAAAGCTTAGCTCCTTGACTTAGCTTTACCTCCATCAGCTCAGCACCCATTCAGTCGCCAACCAGCTCTGTAACAATCAGGGTGAGAGATGGATCCTCCCGCTGAGCATGCTGGAGAATGCTGATGACTTCGTGCTATGGCCAAGGAAGCTACATCTTGCTAGAATTAAGTTGTAGATCCCAGCAAGCAGGTTGGGTTGGTTTTGTCTGTAACCCGTTTGTCTCACGTTTGCTCTTGCTTGAAATCCCTTAAAATTATGTTCTTTGTTAATGAAGTTATTCTTCGTTTTCCTATGAATTGTCCCAGTGGGTGTGTATGAGGGTGGAGTGTATAACCCCAGCTGAGCTAACAAGTTGTAATGTGCCCTGGCTCTTTGGAGGCAGTGAACGTGGGAGTGCCCAGTAGCCGGAACTGTATGCGGCAGGGGAGACAGTTTGGGGGAGACTTGGGACTGGAAGGGTTGCTGGGGCCACCCAGCCAGGAGGAACTGGGCTGGTGGAAGCCAGGGTGAGACCACAATGCTGTGAGCAGGCTGCTGATGTCGGGGCTCTGAGCCAAAGCTGCACTGCACAGACACCCAGGGTTGCAGAGCAGGTGGTGACAGAACCCCTTACTGGTCTAGGTGAACCCCCAAACATAGAATGATAGAGCCATAGGGTTAGAAGAGACCACAAGGGTCATCTAGGCTAACCTCCTGCCGAGATGCAGGATTTAAACCAGTGGTTTCTCAAGCAGGGGTATGTGTACCCCCGGGGGTACTCAGAGGTATTCCAGGTAGTACATCAACTCATCTAGATATTTGCCTCGTTTTACAACAGGCTAGGTAAAAAGCACTAAAAGTCAGTTCAAACTAACATTTCATACAGACAATGACTTGTTTATACTGCTCTTTATACCATACACTGAAATGTAAGTACAATATTTATATTCCAGTGGATTTATTTTATAATTACATGATAAAATGAGAAAGGAAGTCATTTTTCAGTACTAGTGGCTGTGACACTTTTTTGTATTTTTAGGTCTGATTTTGTAAGCAAGTAGTTTTTAAGTGAAGTGAAAGTTGGGGTACACAGGACAAATCCGACTCCTGAAAGGGGTACAGCAAACTGGAAAGGTTGAGAGACACCAGTTAAACTGTCCAAGACAGACGGCTCCAGCCTCTTTTTGAAAACCTCCAGTGAAGGAGCTTTCGTGACCTCCCTAGTCAAGCTATTTCTCCTATAGGTTGGGAAGGAAGAGAAAGAGAGGGACACTATTAAGACTTTGGGAGATGCTCAGAGGTGTGTGTAGAAGGGGACGTATGGCCTTGATCCGTCAGAGCACTTCAGCATGTGCTCATGTCTCATTGCACTGACTCTAATAGGATCACATACGTGCTTGAAGTTAAGTAGGTGCTTAAGGGCTTTGCTGAAACATGACTAAATTGCTCAGCTGCTTGCAGGTTTGAGTGTCCTAGCAATACCTGGAGAGCTACCCTCTGCATTGCCTGTCAGTGAGAGCATCTTTGACTGAGAGCAATAATTAATTTGCAGCCTCATAAGCAAAACTTTCCAAAGGAGAAGTTTGATTTTCCTTTAATTACTCTGTGTTGGCAAGTGTTTCAGATACAATCACCAGGCTTTTCACACCGGTTTCTCCCGACTTGCTTTTGGATTTAGAAAAAAGAAGAGAAAATCAGGGTGGCAAATTGACAGGCAGAGAAAGTGGCTCTTTAATTAATGCCAGACAAATGCTGAAAAAGCAGTTTTTAATGAGGGGTGGGAGGTGATTGGATTTCTGCTACAACTCCTGATTTTCTGGATTCTTTTCTTTGCAGCCATCTCACATGGAGCTGTGAGCTCATCCAATTTTACCAGTTAAGCAGAGTTGGGCTTGATCAGTACTCGAACAGGAGACCACCACAGAAAACATAGAATATTAGGGTTGGAAGAGACCTCATGAGGTCATCTAGTCCAACACCCTGCTCAAAGCAGGACCAACACCAACTATATCATCCCAGCCAGGCTTTGTCAAGCCGGGCCTTAAACAACTCTAAGGATGGAGATTCCACCATCTCCCTAGGTAACCCATTCCAGTGCTTCACCACTCTCTTAGTGATAGTGTTTCCTAATATCCAGCCTAGAATCCAACGTGTTGTGAATAATAATACCTGGCTCTTACATAGCTCTTCTCATCAGTAGATCTCAGTGATTTAGAAAAGAGGTCAATAGCATTATCCCTGTTTTACAGATGGCGAAACTGAAGTATCAGTAGGGAAAGTGACTTACCCAAGATCACTCAGTAGGCCAATGTTAGAGCCAGGCATAAAACCCAGAGTTCCTGAGTCCCAGTCCAGTGTTCTGTCCACTAGGCAGCACTGCCTCTGGTGGATCACTGAGGTTGTTCTACTGAGTGAATTGAGGACTTTTTGGTCTCACTGTGGTGCTATGATGCTGTAGGTACCAGGTCTGTTTTTCCGCAGGCCTGCACCTTTTGTTCCCATTTACATCAGTGCAAAGTGGGGATAGACAGCACCATTTGGAACTGATGGCAGTTTACATGCTCTTTGCACTGGTGCCAGTGACTGAACAAAGAGCAAGGCAGGAGAGTGGAGAATCAGGCCCAGTGGGATTTTAGGGAGATCAGCACCTTTTATCAGGTGCTCAGCACATTGCAGGATTTATCCCAGAGTGAGTCATTGACCGGGAGAGGGCTAGAACCCAGTTCACCTACTGCAACCACTAGACTCCACTGCTTCTCACATGCATACAGAGAAGCAAAAAAATCCTTTTTCTTTTTAACGCTGAATAAAAGGATTTAGGGGTTTGGGGTTTTTTCTTGTCCCCCCTCCCATAACTCAGACCAGCTGGATGGGTTTCCTTCCAACTTCCCCAAGCAATAAATAATTCCTAACAATGATTCCTAACAGTTCACATCTCGACTCAGACCAATCTCCCAAAGGAGAAGCTTTGAGTGAATTAAAATTGTGGGGTTAGAGCAGGTGCTGCACATAACTCTCGCTATGGTGTTTGTTACAGTGGCTGCTAATTACATGCATGCCCATGCATACACACAGAGCCAGATACATACACTGAGTCAGATCATGCTACAGTGAATGCTAATCTCTCTCTCTCACACACACACAAACACACAGAGCCAGATCTTGCTTCTGTGAAAGCCAATTACACACACACACACACACACACACACACACACACACACACATCTTGCTACTGTGAATGCTTATTATACAGACATACATATTTGTGTATATGTGTCAGTGTAACTAGTCAAATATGCTACTATATAAAATGCTAACTGCTCTCATGGGGGTGGGGAGGAATGCTGGTGTTAGTCCAGTGGGGGCCCGATGCGGGAATATTCCACACAAACCCCACACAGTAGAACATCAGAGTTACAAACACCTTGGGGAGTGGAAATTGTTCATAACTCTGAACAAAACGTTATGGAGGTTCTTTCAAATGTTTTTACCATGGAGCATTGTCTTACTACAGCTTTGAAACTTTACTATGCAGAAGAAAACTGCTGCTTTCCCTTCGTTTCCCCCCATAGTTTACCTTTAACACACTATTCTTCTGCATTTGCCTTTTTGTGTGTGTCTCTGCTGCTGCCAGATTGTGTACTTCCGGTTCCAAATGAGGTGTGGGGTTGACTGGTCACTTCGTAACTGGTGTTCGTATCTCTGAGGTTCACTGTACTAAAACGGGCAAGTTCCTATAATAAATGAAGAATATAGGGCCCCATTGAGCGTTTCAGGGTCCTGAGCCATTGCTTAGTCTCCTTATTCCTAGCTCCGGCTCTGCCTCATGTGGTGTAAATTAACTTCGATGGGAATATGCCAGTTTATACCAGCTGAGAATGTGTCCTATATTTTCTACCAGCTAAACCAGATGAACAATGCCCTGGCCCAGGGCTTTAGAACAGCAGTGTAAACAGGCAATCCTGTGAAGAAGGGAATCTAGATGATTGCATCTGATGCTCTAGTCACTGCCGCATCTGCAAGTCAGTCCTTGGCATTTCCATGGTGCCCGGGTGGCGTGAGCGCATCTTACCTCTTGAAGTGTGGAATTCAGTTAATGGACAGAAAATCCATCAGAGCTTTCTCACTCATAGGCATTTGCTGCACGTTGGTCCCGGTGGGAAATCCGAAGAAGAGACCCCAGCCATGGTCTATTGGGAGGATTGATCTCAGCCTTGTCTGCATGACCACCCCAAAAAAAGAGAGGTGTTGAGTAGGCACCTTAAAGGCACACTGACAGTGGGGACAAACCCTAATGCTGCTCCTGGGATAAGGATTGATTCTATCCTCCTCAAGACTCCCCAAATAGCCCCATTCCTAGGACATGCCCCAAAAGCTGCCTTGTGATGTTCCATCACCAAACAACCCTGTCTGCATGCGGTTCCAGGCCGTGATGCTGGAGCTGTTGAGTGCTCATGTACGCCAAGGTCCTACCACATAGCTGGAGAAAAAGG
Organism: Gopherus evgoodei; assembly: GCF_007399415.2. NCBI lineage: Eukaryota > Metazoa > Chordata > Testudines > Testudinidae > Gopherus > Gopherus evgoodei. The sequence goes on along the minus strand of NC_044325.1, from coordinate 136,972,193 downwards.
CAGGTAAGTTAGACGTCTACAATTACCAAGCGCAGAGGGGCCCAGGAGCTAGCTTGAGGTGTTTTGGTGGAGCAGTGTGTATGGGAGAGGGAGATCAGAGCTACGCCTCTTCACTCCCCTTTGTGTCTGATGGTTGATTCCAAAGCCCCCAGCACCCTTGTGTGTAAGGCTCTGATCCAGGAAAGCAGGTAAAGTGCGTAACTTTAATCAAGTGGGCTGTCCCCTTGACAGCAACAAGATAACACATGCTTAAAGTTAAGCATGTGCTTAGGTGCCTTACTGGGCTAGGGCCAAAACATTGAACAATCATAGAATCATAGGACTGGAAGGGACCTCGAGAGGTCATCTAATCCAGTCCCCAGCACTCATGGCAGGACGAGGTATGATATGACCATCCCCGACAGGTGTTTGTCTAACCTGCTCTTAAAAATCTCCAATGATGGAGATTCCACAGCCTCCCTTGGCAATTTATTCCAGTGCTTAACCACTCTGACAGTTAGGAAGTTTTTCCTAATGTCAAACCTAAACCTCCCTTGCTGCAGTTTACACCCATTGCTTCTTGTCCTGTCCTCAGCAGTTAAGAAGAACAATTTTTCTCCCTCCGCCTTGTAACAATCTTTTATGTACTTGAAAACTGTTCTCATGTCCCCTCTCAGTTTTCTCTTCTCCAGGCTAAACAAACCCACTTTTTTTCAATCTTCCCTTATAGGTCATGTTTTCTAGACCTTTAATCATTTTTGTCGCTCTTCTCTGGAATTTCTCCAATTTGTCCACATCTTTTCTGAAATGTGGTGCCCAGAACTGGTCACAATACTCCAGCTGAGGCCTAATCAGCATGGAGTAAAGTGGAAGAATTACTTCTTGTGTCTTGCTTACAATGCTTCTGCTAATACATCCCAGAATGATCACTTTTTTTTGCAACAGCGTTACACCATTGACTCGTGTTTAACTTGTGATCCACTCTGACCCCCAGATCCCTTTCCGCAGTACTCCTCCCTTGGCAGCAGTTTCCCATTTTGTATGTGTGCAACTGATTGTTCCTTCCTATATGGAGTACTTTGCATTTGTCCTTATTGAACTAAATAACAATAAACAAAATATTGGAGGGGGTTCCATGCTCTTTCTCTCTCTCTCTCTCTCTCTCTCTTTCCACATTCCCAGCTTTCTGTTCTTTCTCTCTCATGGCTTTTTTGTTTTTTTGTTTTTTAAAGCCATGCTATTTTTTTCTTATTTATTTTCTTTGCCTCTTCTGGGAACAGAGGCTGCCAATATGGGACGACTTAGTGTAGTGTGTCAGAGCTGGGTCGTACTTCTTGAAATAGTTTGTCAGCCCTCCATGTGGTGTGTTGCAGAAGTGTATCTTTGTAGTTGGGCTTTGTGTTTGTCTATGGCTATTTGAAACCCAGCAGTGTGTGTGTGTGTGGTTTCCTCATATGCCTAATGCATATCTGTCCATTGTTGCTGAGGCTGATGTCACAGCCTCTCGCATGTCCTCTTGTGGTTGTACAGTCCGATCTGTGAGGAGCAAAGTCACAAACAGATGTCACGTAGCAATGTGCAGACTCCCACTGAAGACTTGGAATGATGCTTGGTCCATTTTGTCGATTTGTTTGCTGCATCTGTCTTTCTCAACGTGTTTACAACCATTATTGATAGTTGCTCTCCATTCAGCTCTGTCCTTGGCTGTGTCTTGGAAGTTATCAGTATTTATGTCGCATGAGTTGAGACTCTGCTTAAGGGTGTCTTTGAAGCGGTTACGTTGACCGCTCTTCCTGTGTTTTCCGAGTTTCAGCTCGCACCTAAAGGACTTTTGCCCGGACTCTATTGTTCTCTTAATGTAGAGAGTAGAGAGACAATGCTTAGTAAAGGAATGAGCCTTTTACTATAAGTGCACCGGGGGGCCTCAGTGGCCCAACATGGGAGAGGTCACACCGCTGGCCAGCTGCAGAGCTGGAGACAGACCCTCAGTCTTCTGGCTCATAGGCCAGTGTCCTACCCACTAGACCACACTGCCTCACATAGTTTGCCTGTGCTGGGTCTTTCATTTAGATGAGACTTGGGATCGGTTTGTCTCTTTCTGGTGAGGAATCCCACGTGTAGGATGCCTGGTGTCCTTGACGTCCAAAGCCCTTTGCTTTTGGTTTTGACCAGAAGATTCCCAGGTTTTACAAAAACCATTCGGGTTTTTTTACTGATTTTTTTTTTCTTTCTCTCCACCTCCCGCCTCCCAGATTTGCCGGAACTCCCCAGACCAGGATCCCTTCTCCAGAAGGAGACTTGCTGAGTAGACCCCAGTATTAACCCTGATATTTACCCAGAAAACTATGAAGTTAACTTTTTTGGCACTGATTTTTTTTCACCTGTTTTTCTTCTGTTTTTGTAATAAACCTGATGAATTCCTGGGAAATTCTCAACAAAATAAAACCCAAAACCAACGAGCCTTGTGGATGTCTAAAAAGTGACACTGGTGCAAAGGAATTCCTCGTGTGAGAAGCAACCTGAAACCCCCTGCGTCTGTGCTAGAGAGAGATGCCTCTCCCCACAGCCGGGCCTCTTCAATGGTGTTGTCAGGCTCAGAATAAATAGTTATTTTATAATCTTATGTTTCTATCAGTCAGCTAATGGGCTCGCTCAAATCTCTGGGCTGCAGGAGTTCTGCGCCATTAAGCTGGATAATGCCATATTTCTCAGCTGACGGTCCCATGCTTTCATCAGCGTTGCTTACAGTGGCGGAGTCACCATCAAAGCAGGTGGGGAAAGCGAGCGGGAGAGGAGAGCGACCTCCGGGATGTGAAGGACGAGCTGAGAGGGTTTCAAAGGCGCTTGCTGGGCTGTGGGGGAATTAAAGCCACGCCAGATGTGGGGTTGGGGGGTGAGGGGGAGGAAGGGTGACTCCATGCAACCTCAGGTGGTGGTGGGGAACCAGGAAACAGCTGCTCTACACAGCATGTTCCCAGATCCAAGCTGGGCTGCACAGTGGGATTCATTAATGCAGCTTTTACCACCTTGGTATGGTCTGTGACCCACCCCAGTTAACAGCCATTGGCAACAGGACAGCCAGGCTGGCCTTGCCACCATTACAGATGGAGGAGCCATGCTTGGAGAAGCTCTGGTGATGGGCACTAGAGAGAGCCCTGAGGGCATCCGATCCATCACAGGATCCACTGTGTTTAAGTCACAGTTGCCTGTGCTGAAGCGGGGCTGGGGAGGAGCAGACATGCATACCCAAATATCCAATAATGTTCCCCCTCCCGAGAGATGGGAAAGATCCATGGGGGATGGGCTGCATGGGCCAAAGGAACCAGACTTGTTCCCTGCAGTACATTTGGTTGTGTTTAGCCCACATCATATTGAAATATGCCCATGACGGGGCTCCGACCCTGCCCTCATAAGCCCACAGTCCAGTAACCCACACTGCTGAGAAGTTCCTCCCACTGCTACCCTGTGCTCCATTTGACCCTCTTACTCCCTCCCTGGATCCCCTTAACTAGCCCCGTCTCCGCTTCAGGGGAGTTTGTGCTTCAAGGACTTACAGCCTACCTAAGAGCACAGGCCAGATCCACGCTGCCTGCACTGTGCCAAGCCAAGCGTGCTCCAAACGCCTTGTTTACAGGAGGCAGGGATATGAATTCCATTAGTGCTCTGTGTTGTACATGCTGTTTGCAACTTCCAGCTGAGCAGGCATGGGGCCCGGCCGTGGAGTCCCGAGGCAGAAGGAGGGCTGGGCTGGCCTGGGAAGAGCTGTCTCAAGCCTGCTTTCGACCATGCTCAGACCCAGAAACAGCCTTAGGGGATCACACATGAGTTGGGGGGGGCTGCAGCAATCTGGCCCTCCATCACCCACCTCTAGGTATCGACATCGGCAAATGGGCCATTTTACCGACCTCTCCCCCACCACCTTTCCAGGGCGTGGCGGCTCTGCACGGGAGAGCGAGGCAGGTGTGGCAGGAGAAGGCTGCACAAAGAGCCTTGCAAATGCAACATGGATTTGCTGGGGTGGGGAGAGGGTCCCCATTTGGAATAAGGAATCGGTGAGATCCCCCAGCTAGTCCCCATTCCAAGTGCAGGGGACGATTGAACAGCCAGGGGGGCCCATGGACCAACGCTGCCATTGAATGGTGACCACTGGCCAGCGTTCTGTGGGATTCGCTGTCCTGCGAGGATTCGGGTATCAGCCAGGGACCCTGGTGGGGTTACTCTGAGTGCTGGGGCCATGGTGGAAATCAGCCCAACCCAAGTGGCATATAGAAGGGGGAGAGTTCTCTGTCTCACAAAGGTTCAGGGACCCATGGGCACAAATGTAACCCACCTCCAAGGAGCGTGTGTTATGAGTTCCTCTCTGTTCCCGGGCTGCAGGGGATATAAGCAGCCTTGGCTTTTAGCTCAGACTGTAGCCACTCTGGAGACGCCTTGTTTCCTCCTTGTGGTGCACTGGCCGGTTCTGAGCACAAGGTCTTCAGTATCACTGAGACCAGGGGTCGGCCCCCTGGGTCTTCGCCTGGTGCTATTCCCTGTCCCAACGCCAACCTTGTCCTCTCCCTGCTGCCTGGCTCTCCTCTGGCCCAGCAAGGAGGAGAGCTGTCAGGGAGAAGCTTGACTTGAATTAATTAGAGCCAACAGGCTCTGGGCTGCAGGCTGGCTGCCTTGGGGCCTAGAGCACAAGTGAGAGCTGCAGGGCACGGGACCCTCAGAGCCCTGCTTTCCCATGCCAGGGGCTGCCATCTGTCGCTGTCTGCCTTTCCCTTCCTCCCTCCCCGCCCACCCCGTCCCTGACTTTACCTCTCGCCACCTCGCTCCTTGTCTTCATCTTCCTTCTTCTTACTTCATTTTTCACCTTCACCACTCCTGCCATCTCTAGCCCCGTCCCTCCTCCTCTCCCACTGAAGTGGGACGCCCCATCCAGGGAGACGGTCTCGCAGCTCCCCGTCTCTCTGAAGGGAAGCAGGAGGACTCAGAAAGCAATGGGGTGGGTGATGCCTGCAGGGGGGACTCCCTGCATCTTGCTGAATGCTCTGTTCTAGGTAGGTTCATATCCTGCTCTCTCAGCCGCGGACCCATAGCTCTGTCCCGATGACCATACGAGAGTGATGTACTTGCCTTTGAGTTATTTCCCTGCTAAGCACCTGTCCTAAAGCTCTGGGCAGATGGCACACACCCTCACTCCAACTGCTGCCCAGAGCGGAGGGGAAGCCAGTAAAATGAACATAAGACCGGTCATGCTGGGTCACACCAGTGGTCCATCTAGCCCAATAACCTGTCTTCCCACAGTGCTAGATGCTTCAGAGGGAATGAACAGAACAGGGGCAATTTATGGAGTGATCCATCCTGTTGTCCAGTCCCATCTCTGGTTCAAATAGATTGACTGTGATTGTGACACTCCCCACCCTCGTCCACTGCTGAGCCTGCAAAGTATCAGCAGGAGTGGGAGTAGAGGGGGAAGGGGATGCCCTGGATGGGAAGGGCTGGTGGGTTTGTTAGCTGCTTCCTGTGGCACTCGCAACTTTCCAGTCCAGACGTCAGGCAGCGCCAACAGGCAGTGTGTGACTAACTTACCCACTGCTTGCTTTAATCCATCATCAGCAAAGCATCGGCTTGGGTGCAAGTGAAAAATTACTTCATTTTAATTAAGACTGCACAATTAATTTGCAGGCCCCCTGCCAGGGGGAGGGATCAGCTTGTGCCACTGATGGTGCCATTGGCTCGCAGCACAGACTGCAGCAAGGGGAGGTGTACGGTGTGTGTGGCCAGCAGAGATATGAGCAGAGAGAGGGATACTGGGGGAAGAAGAAAGGGGCCTATGGGGAGAGGGGCAAGAAAGACAGGGGAAGGGAGAGGGAGGGAAAAACAGAAAGAGGGCTGAAGAGGAGAAAGGCTGAGCAATCTAGACAGGGCTGGGGAAAGACATGGGTGGGAAGGCAGGATGATAATCCACAGCACTTCCCCAGCCCCTCTCACCTCAAAGCACTACACTCATGGGGAAACTGAGGCATTGACTTGCCAGAGGTCACCCAGCCAGTCAGCAGAGGAGACAGGAATGGAACCCAGGAGTCTTGCATCTTCCCTGCAACATGTGCTCACTACTCAACCAGGCTGCTAATCTAACTTGAAGTGAGAGGAGTGGGAATGAGGAAGGAAATGGAGGGTGGGGGCAAGGCCCAGGCCTCTTTGCTGGCTGCAGTGTGCCTGGCGTACTGTCGGTGCTATAGAGATGGCAGCAAGGGTGGGGAAGAGGAGACAGAGAGGACAGGGAGGAGAGGCAGGAATTTCCTCTGGGCTGGGGCTGGCACGCAGCCTCTCCCAGTATTGCCTCGGAGGGAGCATTGCCCAGTACGATGGGTGGGAGTGCAGAGTCCCTCCAGGGAACCCCAGCAGGCGAGGGCAGAGACATGTGCGTCTCCCCTCCCAGTCCCTCCCTTTGCTCTCCATTCCCCTCCCCGGCCCACCTCAGCCACACGTGGGCTGGGGCTTGAGCCTTTTGGCCATCTTGGAGGCTGAAACCCCAAGTGAAAATCAGGAGGTGGGGAGGGGATGTGACTCTGCAGAAGCCAGGAGACAGCTTGAAATGAATCTCCATGTGGCCTGAACTCACCCTGTCTCATGTGACAGCTGGAGACAGAAGGGAAAGATGGACAGACAGACAAACCATGCCTGAGAGATGTGTTTCCATCCCCCGTCGCTCCTCCCTGGCTGATTAGCAGTGAAATAGCTTTTACTGGTTGCACTATCATTACATGCTGTCATGGGAAAAGTTGCATAGCAGGACCCTGAACACAAACACACAACCAGCTATTGCACACGTCCGCTGAGTTATTGTATCTCATCTCTCCCTCTTCCCCTTCAGCCTGTTTGTCTCATCCCTCGGTTCTGCCTTGGCAACTAACTTGTAAGCTGTGTGGGGCAGAGGCTGTCCCTTTGTTTGTACAGCACCGCGCGCACGAATCCCCACCTGGTTCGCCTCTTGGCACCACCATGGTAGAATCATGCAGAGGAAATGGCAGCTAGAAAAAGAAGAGGCTGTAACTGGAATCACTTTGTTGCTGTGGGGCCAACCAGGGCTCATGAACAGCATTTGGTCCTGCTGGCACTGCGGTAAATGAAGAAAAACTCCCCTGGACTTCACGGCCTGCAGGCTGGGGCTAACACACGGCGAATTACTTTGCTTAACCTTATTGACACAGACAGGCGATGCACTGGGCTGATCGCAAGTGTAGCATCAGAGTAACCGTTGCATATTCCCTCTCCTAGAGGACCTGAAGGGGGGTGAGTTAGTTGGTCTAACAGGCCTTTTCTATCTCTGCCCCCAAGCTCCTCTCTGTCACCTGAAACATGAGCCTCTCCTGGAGATACAGCACTTGCTCTCAGAGCACCTCTATCACCGCACAGGTCAGACATACGGCTTGATTGTGCTCCTGGTGGAATCAATGTGAGTGTTGTTGCTGACCGTGAGGATCTAATGTCATGGTGGAGCGCGTTCATATCTTTGTTTTCCTTCCCCTTCCCCAGCAGGGGCTCTCAGAGTCCCGTCCAAAGGAGGGCACCCCCCACCCCTGTCTCCTGTCCCATAGCAGCCGTTGTTCCTGGCATGCCCAAGGCCTAGGGTCTGACTGCCAGACAACGGAGCTCCCACTGACTCTGCACCTTGGCCTATGGGTCTCAGGTGAGGCTCCGAAAACTGGGGCCTAGTTTCTCCTCTCACTCCTACCAGTGATCAGCCAGGGTAACTCCACTGAAGCCAGGGGGCCTGATTCTCCATTACCCTGCACCCTCCATTGTGGGCAAAGTGGGCGTATGAGGCTGCTCTTCAGATCTGGCTTTCCTGTCCTCTTGGCGCTGGCTTTGTGCTGTGTAAATGGCCGTGCGAGGCACAGGGCAGAGGGGAGTCAGGGCCAAACTATTTGTAAAACGGGTGTGACTGAGATCAGAACCAAGCCTGTGCTTCGCGCTCCCTCTCGTCTGTTGCAAAACACGTTGTGATGGACTAAAGCAGAGACACATGAGCGACCGGGGAGCACACTGAATGTTGGCCATAAAACCTCACCTCCCATCTGGCATGAGGGGTGGGTAGAGGAAAGAGTAGGGGGCTGGGCCACCCAGTGCTTTCCCAATAAGGCTGCTGACACCCTGTCTCCAGCTGCTTGGAGTCCTGTTTTCCACGCTGTCCTTTCCAGCCTCCTCCTCTCCAATAACTAAGAAACCACAGTGCAGGCTCTGGAGTGATTTATTCCCCCAGCTTTGCCCTTAGCCTCTCTTCCCACTGCATCTCCTAGCCAGCCAGCCCTCTGCTGCTTAGACAATGAGCATCAAGTGACTGCTGCCGCTCATTCAAAGTAGCAGAGGCCCCGTGCCCCAGGCAGGGACCAGGGGACTGAGAAGACAGGCAGCCAAAGATGAGAGCCTTATCTGGCATGGAGGAGCAGGCTGACAGGCAAAGGCAGAGTGGAAACTGCAGGGGGCGGGGAGTTTGTACTCAGGACCACTCTACAGTAGGGTTTGTCCTAATATTGTGACACAAGCAAATTACCTGGAGCCTGAGATTAATTGTTTAAATGGAAAATCAATGGGCACAGCCATCATCTCTGTTCCAGCGTGTGTCTTCCATGAGAGAGGAACAGAAACCTCTCGTTGCTTCATTTCACCAGCAATAAAAAAACCTGCAGCTCATCAGCTTTGTCCTTGGCCTGTAAGTGACAGGGAGAACAGGCTGTGGGCAAGATTTCAGGACTCCCTTGGCTGCATTCGTCCGTTAGGGCTCACCGCTCCCCCCAATCCATAGAAGCTTTCCCCTATCCCTGTGGGGAATAAGAGAGAGCCCAGTCACGGTCTGTCTGCTGGATTGGAACCCATGATTTTCAGCTTTGGCTGCTGCCACTTGAGGTGAAGGAGTATGTCCATTAGCAGGTAGCAGTAGCAGGCTGTTATTCTGTGGGTGGGCCAGCCACCAGTGGGGAAGGCGACAAAAGTGGTACACCATCACTCAGTGCTTTGCTCTAGCTTCCTTTCCTTGACTCTGTCAACCAGAAGGCTCTGCTAGGCACACAGACTCAATTGCCTTAACATTTTTCTACTCCCTGGCTCCCTAGCACCAGGAAAACCCCCTTATCCCATCCAAAACCCTGAACTCCTCTTGAACCGCAAAATGTTCATGACTTTCGAGAGAACTCCTGGGTTCAGCTCCTAACTCTCTCTGCAATATTGGGCAAGTCCTTTCACCCCATGCTTCGGTTTCCCCTTCTGTAGAAGGGGAACAATACAGTAATATGTGCCTGGATGTCTCTCAAAGGTGCTGTGAGGATTAATGAATTCACATTCGTCCCAAAGTGCGAGTATTATTCACACACTGAACTTCCAGCCGGCCGCTGTCTGCTCAAGGTAATAATCTCTGGCTAACTTGCTTGATACTGGGTATTATGAAGTGGAGGGGCTGACCTTCTGATATTTCTTAGCAGTAAATGTCTTCAGACACTACAGCAGGGGTAGGCAACCTATGGCACAGGTGCCGAAGGTGGCACATGAGCTGATTTTCAGTGGCACTCACACTGCCCGGATCCTGGCCACCCATCCGGGGAGATCTCCATTTTAATTTACTTTTAAATGAAGCTTCTTAAACATTAAAAAAAACCTCGTTTACTTTACATATAACAATAGTTTAGTTATATATTTATTGACTTATAGAAAGAGACCTTCTAAAAACATTAAAATGTATTACCGGCACGCGAAACCTTAAGTTAGAGTGAATAAATGAAGATTTGGCACAGCACTTCTGAAAGGTTGCCGACTCCTGCAGTAGAGCTATATGAGAGCAGGCAGTGGCAATGTTATTGGCTCATTCCTGCAAGGAAGTGTTGCACCTGACCCAATCATTTGGTACTTTCAGGAATAACCTCACAGCAATGCTTTCCATTGCTCTGATGTCACAGAATCACACTGAATGCTGTCCAACACTATGATGTCAGAGTATCATCCAATCAGTGTGGCTCCCTGTCCTGATGTCATCTAACAGCCCCCATCTCAGAGTCACCTGCAGGGCTACTGTCTCTTTGTCAAGGGATAGTTGGTTTTTAGACAATAACCTGGCCAACCCTGGGTGTTTCTGAACGTGTGGCTGGTGATGCCCCCAGCTGTTGTGAGCTCTGACTATGGGCTCACCACTGAATTTGCACTCCATCAGAGGGTCCCTGGGTTCCAAGACCCCTGTGCAGGGAGCCAAGAGCATGGTCCAGGGTGATGCTTCTGGCAGCGAGGAGAGGAGAGTGGTGAGTGTGTGAGGAGGGTGGGAGAGGAGACCGAGGTCTCTTTTAAACGCATGATTAGTTTTTCTTTAGCGTAGCTCAGCCTTTGATAGATGGTGTTACACTGCGAAATGTCCTGTAATTACTCAGTGGGACAGTGGGGATTCATCAGGCACTGATCAATATTCACAGCATCCAATCAAATGAAATCCCTCCTCCCTCATCTGCTCAGCTCCCGGCACTCAGGGAACAGAGGCAGTAAAGAGAGGATCTATGCACTGCTCTGCTCGCAAACCACTGCTCACTGACACACTGCACACAACTCCACAACTGCGCACACACAGCACACACAGTTCCACCACAGCACTCTAGATGAGGCCTCATAAATGTTGAATAAAGGGGAATGATCACGTCCCTCGATCTGCTGGCAATGCCCGTACTTATACAGCCCAAAATATCATTAGCCTTTTTGGCAACAAGGGCACACTGTTGACTCATATCCAGCTTCTCACCAGCACAGCACACTCAGCTCCACCGCTATGCACACACAGCTCCACAAGTGTGCGCACATGCTCACCAACACAGCACACACAGCTCTGCAACCACATACACACAGCACACACATCTGCGCACAAAGCACACACAGCTCCACAACTGCACACACAGGTCCACATGCACACAGCTCACATAGCTCCACCACTGCACACACACGACTGTAAACACACACTCACTGACATGCAGCACACACAGACTCACAACGACACACATCCCTCTCTAGGCTTCAGAGCCCAAGCTCCAGCCGAGGCTGCAACTTCAAAGCGCTGTCCACACAGCTATTTTTAGAGCCCTCGTTCGAGCCCTGCTAGCCCGATTTTATTGACCCAGGCTAGGTGGCTTGCTGCTGTTGGTGCATAGATGTACTGAAGGATTTCCAGGGATTAGGCAGCTGGACAGCAGGTGTCAGGATGGAGTGTTAGACACGAGACCCTAAGACGGGGGCAGTGGCTGAGCTCTGTTCAAGCTTGAGGAGGCTTAAAACACCTGGGATTCAGAGGCTGGCTTCTCACAGCCATCTGGGGCACCTGGCCAGATCTACGGCTGGAGTCTTCCAAGAGCCTTCCTGCTGTCCTGGAACCTATAGAGGAGGCCACAGCCGTGACGAGCCAGAGCTGGGTGTGCTCCTGCTCTTTGCCCGCTGCATGGAAGAGTGCCTGGTGTGGGCACAGAGTCTATGCTGAGGCAGCATATTGCCTTGCCAGGAAGGAGGAGGGCCCTGGCCATGAAGAGACTAGGGAGGAAACGTCCTACAAGCACCAGGCTGGCTTTTGTCCAGGTCCGACAAGGACACCTGGAATGTCCTGGAGAAAGCTGCCAAGCACAAGTCAGAAATGAAGATGAGTGGGAAAGAGAGGGAAAGTGGGAGTCTTTTCTCTCTCTGTCAGGGGGAGGTGGAGAAAGCTGGACTCTTTCCAATTTTTCCACATCCTCTTGTAGTGTGGGGCCCAAAACCGGACACAGTACTCCAGATATGGCCTCATCAATGTCGAATAGAGGGGAATGATCACGTCCCTCAATCTGCTGGCAATGCCCCTACTTATACAGCCCAAAATACCATTAGCCTTCTTGGCAACAACTGCACACTGTTGACTCATATCCAGCTTCTCGTCCACTGTAACCCCTAGGTCCTTTTCTGCAGAACTGCTTCCTAGCCATTCGGTCCCTAGTCTGTAACAGTGAATGGGATTCTTCCGTCCTAAGTACAGGACTCTGCACTTGTCCTTGTTGAACCTCATCAGGTTTCTTTTGGCCCAATCCTCTAATTTGTCTAGGTCCCTCTGTATCCTAGTCCTACCCTCCAGCGTATCTACCACTCCTCCCAGTTTAGTGTCATCTGCAAACTTGTTGAGAGTGCAGTCCACACCATCCTCCAGATCATTAATGAAGATATTAAACAAAACCTGCCCCAGGACCGACCCTGGAGGCACTCCGCTTGAAACCGGCTGCCAGCTAGACATGGAGCCGTTGATCACTACCCGTTGAGCCCGACGATCTAGCCAGCTTTCTATCCACCTTATAGTCCATTCATCCAGCCCATACTTCTTTAACTTGCTGGCAAGAATACTGTGAGACCATGTCAAAAGCTTTGCTAAAGTCAAAGAATAACACATCCACCGCTTTCCCCTCATCCCCAGACCCAGTTATCTCCTCATAGAAGGCAATTAGGTTAGTCAGGCATGACTTGCCCTTGGTGAATCCATGCTGACTGTTCCTGATCACTTTCCTCTCCTCTAAGTGCTTCAGTGGGGGAAATTGATGTGCAGCTATGGCAGTGTTATCTCCTGCAAGGTGATGCACCTGTGGGAGTGGCCAACAAGGAGCATGGCCCTTTCATGCAATATCTTAGCTGCATGCTCTTGAGTGCTTATTCCAAGAGTGGTTTTAGTGGCTGTTGGGGCTGTAATCCCTAATTGAAGGATGCATTGATTAAATGCTAATGTGCCACCGAGGCTGTCAAGTAATTAGGGCTCAGCATTGATAAACTTTATTTAAAAACGAAAAAGGGTTTTAAAAACCCTAATGTGAATAGAAACTTTTTTTCTTATTTTGCACTTTCAGTAGAAAGCGTTGGATAGATTTTCTTTTCTTTCTTTCTTTTTTTAAATTCTAAACATTTTGCACCATTTGCAAATCAGGAACCAGAGATCAGTCTCTGACAAGCAAGAGCCGAAACCACCTGCAAACACACAGCTAAACACATAGGTCTTCTTTCCCTGGCCCAGCTGAGTGAAATGCAAAGGAAAAGCAAACAGCAGAGATGGAGAAAAGTCGACTTGGTTTTTAACACATCCTTCCATTTTCAATAACCGGAGGTGTTTTTCTTTAAAGTAAACCTATGAACTTAGCCTTGTCAGTATCTCTTCAATAATAATAATAATTCATAGATCTCAAAGCACTTTAACAAAGGAAGGTCAATATCATTATCTCCATTGTACAGATGGGGAAACCGAGGCTCAGAAGGAGGTAGCGACTTGCCCGAGGCTACATCATTATAATTCTTATTACAATAGTACCAAATGTGTTCATGGCCTGTCATGCAGGGTGCTGTATGCACACATAGTAAGAAAGAGTTGATGCCTTGAAGAGTTTACAATCTAAATAGGCAAGACAGGCAAATGATGAGAGAGGAAACTGAATCACAGAGAAGAGAAGTGACTTGCCCAAGGTCACCCAGCAGGTCGGTGACAGAGCTGGAAACTGAACCCAGGTCTTCCGATTCTCATTCCAGCATGTGATCCATTTGACTCTTTAAGTAATCGATAGTCAAAGAACTGATGGATGACCTTCTTCTGCAGACTCCACTAGGGTACGTCTACACTACAGCCACTACCATGGCAGTAACAGCACTGTAGTGCTGCAATACTGCAGTATAGACGCTTAGTTCCTACATTGACAGAAAGGGTTTTTCTGTCCCTGTAGTTAATCCACCTTTCTGAGAGGCGGTAGCTAGGCCAGCAGAGAATTCTTCCATCAACCTTCCCGTGTCTACACAGAGGGTTAGGTCAACTTAACTATGTCAAAGAGGGCATGAAATTTTTCACAGCCCTGAGCCATGGATCCTGGTTGAACTAATTTTTACATGTAGATCTGGCTTGTGTTAGGACCCCCTGTCTCTCTGAAAGCTCATAGAGGGAGCTGGGATGGAAACTGTGACTTTTTGATCTCCAGACTAGAAGTGATGGGAGCGACATAAAATTCCATGTGGTTTTCTTAGTTGTGACTCTTTGACTGAGCTGATTTTGAATGACACCGAGACCCACAGCACAGCAGTTGAGGAAACAGCAAACCAAACACAGCAATTTATGTGTGTCCATACGTGGGCGTGTGTGTGTGTCATGTACTTGCATGTCTTTAAGTGTGTCCTTGAGTATTTTGTGTGTGTGTGTGCCTTTGAGTGAGTGTGTGTGTGCGCGCTTTGGGGAGAAGTGAGTGCCTGGATTTGCATGTGTGGGTGTTTGCATGCCTGTGACTGCACTTCCAAATGTGTGTGTGAGATGTGTATCCATTGATGCCTGAGCATGTATATTTGTATCTGTGTGTGTGTGTGTGACACAGAGTACCCAGACAGGTATATTATTACACCTGTGTCCAATCATCTTCTTAGTATTACACCAAATGGGGTGGAGGGTGTGGGATCTCTGCTAAAAGCTCTGAACTTGCTGATCATCATGGTTATTGCGAGAGGTTTGTACAGGAAATAATTTGAGAGTTTGATAAAATGTAGAATTGTAGGTTTCAAAATGGTGGAAGTGAACCTACTCCCCTGAGGCAAGGCGGGTCTCAGGGCTCAGTCAGTCAGCACTGAGAACAAGGGACATCCCTTGAGCCAGCCCTTTGTTTTCTCTCTGGCTCACATGGAGATTTGAGCATTTTACAAGGACAAACGAGATCTTTCACTAGGGGACAGTGAGGCAAATAAGTCTAGGCTATTGACTTCACTTTATATTTTTCTTGGACTTGCAATCCTATGTTCCCAAACCCTTCTACTTGCTTTTAGTTGAATCTCTATCTCAAGCTCTGTTAAATAAACTACAGTTTGGTTTGCTATAGACACACCTAATGCCTTGTGCTAAGGAGAGTTTTGAACGGAGGTGAACCCAGGGAACTGGGGTGTTGTGCTTCCACGGAGGCAGCGGATAGACTACTTTATGGGTTTCCAGAAGATAAGGGACTGGGCATTAGAGGGTAACAAAGTGGGGTGTGTAAATTGCTAGCCTGTATTGGGAAAGAGTGGGGATTGGGGAGCCAGGAGTGGAGCCCCTGTGTTGCCAGTGGCTGGGGAAAGTTTCCTGATGGGCACAAGCTGGGGTCCCTCTGGCTGTGAGCCGGTGCGGACACTGAGCATAATCCCGAAAAGTGCCACAGTGTGTACGACTGGGGCAGCGCATGCAACTTGTGTGTGTTCATGAGGGTGAGAGGAAGAGGCTGGGAATTAGCAGCTAGTTTCCTCTGCTAGCAACTGGAGCGGCTGGATGGATAAGCGGGGATATTTGGGGCGACACATGCATATGATAAATGCATGTCCCTCCCTGGGCTCACGCAGCGTTATGAATCATTTCCCAGGCGCTGCTGTCTGCAGGAGGCTTGCACCAGGAGATGTACTTGGGGCTGGTGTTTAAAAGGTATTTAGGGAAGGTTTTACTGTCTGACTAGCAGGAGGTTTGCACGTGCTGCTTTATAACATTTCTCTCGGGAAGATGTGGGGTGGGGTGACGGCAAAGGAGCTGGAGGGAAAGGGAAATCCTGGGTGGGAGAAAGAGAGAATTCTGAGAGGAGGAGGGAATGGTGATAGAGGGAGCAGCCATCAACAGAGCGAGGATGAAAGTGTGACACATGTCTCTTCTTTCTCTGCTTCCCCCCCCATTGCTCAGTGCTCACATTGTGGGTCTCCACTGCAGTCTAGCCCACTGTTTCTTTCCCTCTCTCTCTCTCTCTGTCATACGCTCACATTGCATGGACAAACACACACCCCGACACACACACAGGCCTGGACTGCGACCAAATGGCTGCCCTCCCCATTTGTTACATTTGTCAATATCTTATTTTGCTTGCATTCGTAGCCCATTTCACTACGTTGATGCACGATTTGCATGCACCATTTCTCCCTGTTTGTAATATTGCAGCTGGGCTCTCACTTCACTTCACTTCGTTCTTATATCTCACTGACTGGCAACGTCCCGCCCCGTTGACCTGCAAGGGCCCGGCTGACAATGCTCTAGGAGATTTGAGGAAAAAGTAGCTCTCAGAAAGTCTAGAAGATTCCACGAGATTCTAGAAAGGTCCAGAACATTCTAGGAGGTGAGTGACAAATGACTCCACATATGGGATACCTGAAACATGTCACTTCAGACGTTCTCTTTTCCCTTTTGTCGCTAATGAGAAAAGCAGCCCCCTGAGCCTGGCGCTCCCCCAAGCCTGGCACCCCAGGCGGTCACCTGGGTCACCTGCCGATAAATCTGGGCCTGTATGCACATGAATGCACACACACACACACACACACTGCACGTTCACTCTGTCTTGCACACACCCAGCGTAATGCCCATACTTGCCCTCTTTGGAAGGGCTGTGAAGGTGGGGCTGGTGCCAGGCTCTGTGTCTTGCTACACAGACCACCCAAGCCTGCCAGCAGCACCAGCTGGAGTGTCACACAGGTGTCATCAAAGGCAGGGGAAAGATGATTCTTGTTTCACACAATCATTAACCTTTCTTTCTTGCCAAGGAAAGCTGCTCAGGGGAGGCAGGGCCACCTCAGGCTGTGCCTGAGACCAGGGCTTCTGTACTGTGTGAGCCCAGCTTAGCTGCTGCCAGGGACTTCAGCATCCTCTAGGCAAACACAACTGAAAGCGCCTGTGGGCTCGCCGCCTTTCATGTGGAGCCGAGTACCTGGGGAGGCTTGTTCTCTGTAGACAACTAGCCCCAAGAAGAGATCCCCATCTCAGCTCCTGGCTAGGGGAGCTGAAACCACTGGCAGGCTGAACAGAGAGCCTCAAACAGCCCCACGGAGCTGGGGGAGTGAAATATTACACCCATCACTTTCTCTCCCTTTCTGTCTCTCCCCTTCATCCTCTCTCCACTTCCCTTTCTCTCGCCATCTCCGTCCTTCTTTCCTTTTACCCAGCACGTCTCTGTTCTTCCCTTTCTCTTTGTCTCCCCCACTGCAAAAAACCCCTCCCTCTCTCTCCGTATTACCTACCCTTTCCCCCCACCCCCTCTGGAAATAACTGGGCCTAGATTTTCCAAAGGGAGCGCAGAAATTCTATCCCAGGGGTGGGCAAACTACGGCCCAGGGGATGCATCCAGCCCTTCAGATATTTTAATCCGGCCCTCAAGCTCCTGATGGGGAGCGGGGTCTGGGGCTTGCCCCACTCCATGTGTGCTGTGACTCTGCACAGCTCCCAGAAGCAGCGGCATGTCCTCCATCCAGTTCCTACACATAGGGGCAGCCAGGGGGTTCCGCATGCTGACCCTGCTCCAAGCGCCATCCCTGCAGCTCCCAAAGGCCAGAAACCATGGCCAATGGGAGCTGCAGGGACAGCATCTATGGATTGAGTAGTGTGCAGACGTGCTTGGTCACGCCTCCATGTAGGAGCTGAAGCGAGGATACATCACTGCTTCCAGGAGCTACTTGAGGTAAGCGCCACCTGGAGCCTGCACTCCTGACCCCCTTCTGCCCTCCAAACCCCTCCATCCCAGCCTGGAGCACTCTCTTGCACCCCCAACCCCTTATCCCCAGCCCCACCCCAGAGCTCACACCCCCAGCCTGAGCCACCCCCACCCCCCCAGCACCCAAACCCTCTGCCTCAGCCCAGAGTTCCCTCCTGGCGGGTCCCGGAGCGAGTGAAGGACCCGCCGCAGAATTACCACCGACGACCCAGAGCATGGAAGGACCCCCTGCCGCTGAATTGCTGCCCTCACAAATCCTGGCGCCCACGGTCACCTAAATGGAAGTGCCAGCCCTGCTCCTGCACCCTGAACTCCACATTTCCGGTCCCATCCCAGAGCCCACACCCTGAGCCGGAGCCCTCACCCCCTCCCACACTCCAACCCCCAATTTCATGAGCGTTCATGTCCCGCCATACAATTTCCATAACCAGATGTGGCCCTTGGTCCAAAAAGTTTGCCCAACCCCATTCTATCCCATTTAGGCACCTAAACAAGTGGCCAGATTTGCAGAAGGGCTCAACTTGGCAGTGGGTGCTGAGCCTGTGAAAATGGAGCCCTGAGCTCTTTAGAAATCTCTCCTAGCCCTGCAGCCCTTTTTGAAATCACTAGGGCTCAGCAAGTATCATAAAGTCTGACGCTTCGGTGGGGACTTTCCCCCTCGCTGCCCATCACTTAGCGATGGGTGGGTTTTCCACCGAGTCCCATAGCTGCTTTGCCCGGCATGATTGTCCTGGATAGAGGGGACTCCTCACCCTGTCCTTTGGCTATGCATCTTCGGGGCTGGCTGAGAGCCAGTTTGCCCACTGACAGCTCCCTGCCAAAGCCAAGCAGAGGGGATTATGCAGAATGCCCTTCAAGGTTAGCTTGTTTCTCAATTCTGTTCCCTGAAATGAGAAACCTGCTGAAAGTTTGAGACATCTGAAATAAGTTTCCAGCGCATTACAGTCCCTTATTACTGCTGTTTGTTTCTGAGACCAGGGGGATTTTCTGCGCCACTGAGCTGAGAAATTCTATCGTTCTTGCAAAAATAGGTTGAAACAGAGGCCCGCTAAGGTACAGGGGAACAATTAGGATGACCTTGAAGGCCCAGAGAGATCTTCTCATTGAGTGGGAGAGACACCTCCATTAGGGCTGCTTTGTCTGATTGGGGAAAGAGCCAGGGAGGGAAGTTTGAGGTGTCAGAGAGGGACTGAGAGAGGGCTAGGAAAAGGGAAACCCAAAGGGTGTGAGAGAAAAGCGGGTAAAAGCTAGTGGGGTAATGAGAGCCCCATTGAAAGCAAAGATAACATTGAGTAGGAGAGAAATGGGGGTGGGAGGAATGGAAAGAAACAAAATGACAATCACAAAGGCAAATTGAAGTGCGAGAAAGCGATCAGCAACATGAATGGCACCTGCACGCAATAAAGCCAGTGACTCATGCTGCAAGCTATTCACCATGGGACTGTACTCTGACTTCCCTGTGAGTGGTGTGCATGGGGGCTCGAAGGTAACCAGGAGAGGTGGTCCCCTGGAGTATCTGCATTGTCGACAGCTCTGACCCTGGGCAGCGTCTGGGGGATATTTGTGTGCGGCTCAGTCTCTGCCTTATGCGCACACGCTGCCTCCTCTCGTTCACACTAGAGCTGAGCGAAGAACTGATCTTTCAATTCAGCAGCTGAGTCGAAAAATCAGAAAGAGGAAAAAATCAGTTTGTCTCATGCCAAAACAGAATGTTGTTGGGGATTTTGGGGCTGAAAAGCAGAAGAAATGTGGTGCAGGTTGAATAAAATGATACCTTGGAACAGCATATTGAACTGTTTCCACCTTTTTTTTTAATGGCCTCTCTTTTTATTTAGCTGAAACTATTCAACAAATTTGACCTGAATTCACAAATACTTTCAGTTGCCTCAAAACTGCACTTTTCAGCCATTTCTGATTTGCCAATTTTTCCCCTCAGTTGTGCTGCACGGACACTCTGTTCCCAGCCACTCGCTTGGTCTCCCTCAGGGAGTGTGTCTGCACTGCACACTAAGCCGGGGTTTGTGGGACCTGAGCTTGTGGACTCAGTGGGTACAGTGGGCTTGCGGGGCTTGGGCTGCAGGGCTATGAAACTGCAAAGTGAGGAGAGTCTCAGAGCCTGGGATCCAGCCCAATCCCAAATGTCTACACTGCTGTTTTTAGCCCTGTAGCCCAAGATTCAGAGCTGCAGGGTTTTTTTTACAGTGTCGACATACCCAGTGTTTCCAAGCACATGCTTGAGTGTCCACACTGCACTATAAACCTGCATTTACAATTGCTGCACACTGCACTTCTCAGACCTTCTGACTCGGATCTATGGCTTGAACTGTGTCTACACTGCAAAGTGAAAGGGCGTCAACCTGAGTCATGGCAGGACTCAGACTCTGATCTGCCCCTGCCCAGCAGGAGCCTAGGACTGGGGTCCTGAGTGCTGGCTGACCCAAGTCAGACTGATTGGGGTGTGGATGGAAGCAGGGCTTAGGCTCAAACCCGAGTCAGAGCCATGGCTTAGTGCACAGTGCAGACATATACCTTGTCTCCCACAGCTTCTTTCCAAAGGGGCCCATGCACTGTCCTCCCCACCACCCCCCATAGCTCCAACCTCCTGCCCATGATGGTCTCCCATCTCGCAAGCCCCCCCAGCTCAGCACCATGACTGCCGCCCTCCAAGTACTTCGTGTCCCTTCATGTTGCGTTTGTTTCCCTCTCCGCCTGGCCCAGCGCCATGGTTTGAATTCAGAGGCCTGTCTGGCTTTTGCAGGACCCTGCACTGCAGTGGATCTTCCTGAGTTTCAGGATCTGGATCCCCAGAGCAACAGAGATTTGCATGGCAGCCAGGGCCGGTGACTCTCCAGCTTGTTTGAGAGTCAGGAGGTGTTGTCTCCTATTGGCTGCCCTCCAGCATGTGCTGGCTGCCAGAGAAGTGAGAGCAACTCTCTCGGGGGCTGTTAATTCCGAGGGTACAAAGTGGATAACCAGGCAATCAGTTGGTGAAGTGAGATCTTTCCACTTCACTTGCAGCATCTCCAGGCTGTAAAAAGACAAGCATCAAGGGGAACTTGTGTGTGTGTATGCACTGAGGGTGGGGACGCCCCCCTCTTGCTTTCACATGTTAGAAGGGGCTGAGAACAGGTGTTAATGGAGCAAGACACCGAGCAGCCTCAGATAGATGCACCTGTGTTTAATAAGGATTCTCAGCCAGTGATGGAGCATGCAGAGTCATCTCGAAATCCCTCCTTTTGGCTCATAGAGCTCGGATTCTCCAAGATGCCTGGGCCCAACCCTGCAGCTCCTCCAGCACAATAACAATCAGAGGCTAAGGAGATGGTGTGGTGATAAAAGGATGATTATGGCTACAGGAGATTGTGAGGATCATTGAGAGCATGATGATAGACCAGCGAGCACGGTCACTCGGATAGGGTGATGACGGTCTGGGAAACAAGGCAGTGGGATCATAGGCAAAGAACCACGGCTCAGGAGTCAGGACTCCTGGGTTCTGTTTTTGCTCTAACGCTGACTTGCTGTGTGACCAAGGCAGGATATATGCTTTTTACCTGAGCTAGTGTCCAGCCAGGAATCCGTACGCTTGTAAGTGTGCCACTGTTTCTTTAATGCCCACAAGTGAGCTGTCCACCTCATCTGAGTGATGGAGCCTCTAGCAGCGTGACACGGCCCTGGGAGCTGGGCTTGGTGCACTGTGGCCTGAATCACTAACACCTGTGAGGATCTAGGAGCCTACAACTGGAGCTGGTAGAGCTGTCCGTGAGCCAGCATCCACACCGCCCGCCATAAATCCTGGGAGACTAACCACCACAGGAAGTGCTGCCCAGAGAAGACCGGGTTGGCAGCATGCCCCGTGCCCCTGTTTGGTGCAGGACAGTGCACGACTGACGCATGGAAGGTGTTCCAGGAAGCTGTCTGTGCAACCTGGCAGTACCTGACCTGCTGCTGCTACAGCTGACCCTGCTCTGAACTCCGACTCTGTTCTTCAGCTCAGATGCCTGGCTTTTGACTTTTACTTCTGCTTCTCACCCTTGGCTTGACTCCTGGCTCTGGCTTTGGCCCTTGCTCCAAACCTACTCCTGCTCTAACCACTAGGCATAACTCCTGGTCTTATCCGCTAAGCCAGATTGCCCGCATCCTGGTCATGACAAACACCAAGTGTAGGACCTTTGGGCTTTCTCATGAGGTCTCCAATCCAAGTACTGACCCAGCAAAGAGAAGAGACTGATCTTGTGTAGACCATATGTAAGGGTTCACATAATTTGTAAGGCATTCAGATATAGATACCCGTCCATGCAAGATCAGATTGGGATCAGGCTATCTGACTTTGCATATGGGTCACTCATTTCATTCTAAGCACAATCTGGTCACCCAACCATTTTATATCAATGGATTTTTGTAAAAGTTTGTCTAGCAGACCAGCCTTCTCTTAAAAGCGCAATATATAATTTTTTTTCATCCCAAATTTATAGATAATCAGGTCCCTGCCTGTCTGAAGCAAACAATAAGTCTGTTCTATAAGACAATCAGAAAGCAGCTCCTTAATACAGTGCAGCGAGCAGCTGTCAGTCTCTGTTCCCACGTCTATCAGGGCAAAATGTTTATCTGGCATTTGGTGTAAAAGAAATAAAGGATTGTAACAGAACATTGTCATTGGATCAACACAACTGAAAATGTGTAGTAGCAAGGGACCATTGTCCTGAGACCTAGTTCTAATCCACTGGCATTACCTCTTAATGCATCCTTAGCACCTGTTGGACTGTAAAGCCCTCTCTTCCCACTCTTCCCACCTAGCCAGCTAGAAACTTCTGCTGACCAATCAGCTTTTATCATGTATTGATCAGAATTTGTCTTACTAGAATTAATATTATCCAAGCTGGCTTAGAACAGTGGTGTTGATCTGTTGTGTATGCAGGCATCCGGCCCCAGGGTGGAACACGGTGTCTGTTTAACAACAAATGGCAATGCTATGCAACAGCCTTAGGACAGGGAGGTTGTACCAAGCTGAAATTAAGGAAGGAAAAAATGCATTGCCCTATCTATATTCCTCTGCGCACATATGGTACAAGAACTAGCAGATGCTTGAAGTTACATGCTTTGCCGAATCAGGGCCACTGTGACCTTTACCTCTGTGCAGAGGCCCACCACAAGGCTAATATGCACCATTTAATTCTCACTTAAGCCCTCAAAATAGCAGTGTAGAGCATTTGTGCTGGACAGCTGGTAAAATCCACAATACACAGACTGCAAGTTGGTTGGGACCATATTCTGCTATGTGTGTGTACAGCACTTAGCACATAGCAGCCTGGATCTGAGCCTGCAGATGCCACGGTAGGATCAATAAATCATGTCTATGTCACAGGCTGGCTGACCCCTTTAACAGGCGATGGGCCTCAGCCCCCTCCCGGAACAGTGGTGGTGACCTGCAGTGGATGTGCCGTGTTCTTTGTCCTGCCGGAAGACAAAAGGGATTTCCTGTGCATGAAGCACTACTTGGCTGAGCTGGAGGAGAAGATTCTTGGATTGGAGGGGCAAGCTGAGTGGCTACTAAGAATCAGAGAAGGTGAGGAGTTCCCAGACAGGCAGGTTGAGGAAAACACCAGGTTCAAGGAAGAATGGAGCTGGCCACAAAGGAATTGGTGAGAGAGAAAGTCAGAGAAGAGGTCTGGCAGTTCATAACCACCAGACGCGGGAGATCAGGGAGGCATTCTACATGGCTGTAGCCATTTGAGGCTGGGCAGGTGGTAGGCACCAGAGAGAAGAGAAGCAGGAGGAACTCCACACAGCTAAAAGTTTTAAATTGGTACCAGGTTCTCAACATGGAAATGACTGAAGATACATTGCAAGATCCAGCAGATCCAAGGGAACAGATTGATGTACAGGACATGTGTGCAGTGGCAGCTCAGTGTAACCTATTAGAAAGTCAAGCTGACCCGCAAAGAGTTCTCCAACTGTCTGAGGAAGACAGAGGATCCTTGTGGGAGATTCAATGCTCCGAAGAAATGAAAGAACATTCTGCAAGGGACAGGTGGACAACAGGACAGGGTGCTGCCTTCCTGGAACCAAGACATGAGAAATCACTCTGGGATTGGCTAGGCTCTGAAATCGATGGGCAAGGATCCATTGGTGATGGTTCCTATTGGCATTAATGACACTGCATTGTGGGATATCTCCCAGGTAGTAGAAGATATTGGGGAACTCAGAAGCATGCTGTAGAAGAAGAATGTCCAATAATTATTTTCTGAGATCCTTCCTGTCCCACGAGCAAAGGAACACAGAAGGCAGACGATTCTGGAAGTGGGAACTGTTGGCTAAGTGTGTGGTGTAGCGTGAAGGGCTCTGGTGTTTTGGAACATTGGTCCCCTTCTATGGGAAGAGGGGGCCATATAGTTTGGATGGCCTCCACCTCAGTAGGAGGGGGACGAATCTCCTTGGGGACAGGCTGGCTAGAGTAGTCAGGAGTGCAGGGGATAAATGAATAGCAAAAGAGGAAGGCAAAAGGAGGGAAGATATGAGCAATCTGGATCACTTGGTAAACTGGATTCAAGCAAACACTATGCGTATACGGCTAAATGTAACTGTGTGCATCTGGGAACTAAGAGTGTAGGCCTTACTTACAGAGCGGGGGATTCTATCCTGGGAAGCAGTGACTCTGAAACAGATTTGGGGGTTGCGGTGAATGATCTGCTGAACACGAGCTCCCGGTGTGATGCTGTGGCCAAAAGAGCTAATGCGATCCTGGGATGCATAAATGGGAATTTTGAGTAGGAGTACAGAGGTTATTTTACCTCTGGATTTGGCACTGGTGCGACCACTGCTGGAATCCTTTGTCCAGTTCAGGTGCCCACAATTCAAGAAGGTGTGATTAGTTGGAGAGGGTGCAGAGAAGAGCCATAAGAATGATGAAAGGATTAGAAAATCTGCCTTATAGTGAGAGACTCAAAGAACTCAGTCTATTATCTTAACAAAGGAGAAGGTTAAGGGGTGACTTGATTACTGTCTATAAGTACTTACACGGGGAACAAATATTTATTAATGGGCTTTTCAATCTAGCAGAGAAAGGTCTAACATGATCTGATGGCTGGAGGCTGAAACTAGACAAATTCAGACTGGAAATAAGGCATAAGTTTTTAACAGTCAGAGTAATCAACCACTGGCACAATTTACGGAGAGTTGTGGGGGATTCTCCAGCCTGACCATTTTTTAAATCAAGTGGGATGTTTTTCTAACAGCTCAGCTCTAGGAATATTTTGGGGGAAGTTCTCTGGCCTGGGCTATGCCGGAGGTCAAACTGGGTCGTCACAGTGGTTCCTCTTGGCCTTGGAATCCACGAATCTATGAGCCTGTGATAAGATACTTTCCCCAGGTGGGAAAAAATTATTTTGGCCATGTGACAGGAAAGTCATGTGACAACTCAGGCCAGGCCTCAGGAATATAAGGGAGAGGCCTGAGAGCCTCCTGAGGGAGTTTGAACCAAGTAATTGCCAAGTAGTCAGGGCTGAGAGTGCAGGAACCTGGGAAGTAGCAGCTGGCTGGAGGAAGCGCCTGTAGGTGAGTGCTGCACGGAGCAGGGCTGGCTTCTGAAGTGATGAAGGGACTGTTGGGGTTGTAACCCAACTCTGGGAAGGAGGGCTGGGGGCTCCTGGTTCAGGGAAAGGCTGGTGGTGGATGCTCCCTGGATTAGGGGGAAGTGTTGGAGCCTGGAGGGCCAATGTCTGGATGGGGTGAATGAATTGGATCCCCCTCCAGAAGGGGAATGTTCTAGAGTGATATGGACTGAGTGGAGTTCCTGGGGGGGTTCTGTGTGAGGGGGAAACTGAGGCAGGGTGCTGCAACGCCACCCCAACCCCCAAGGAGGTGCTTGGGAGGCAGTGACCTGTTCCTATTTCAATATAGTCAAAGAGGTCTATGTGACTTAGGTGCCCAACTCCCATTGAAAGTCAATGTGAGTTGGGCACCTAGGAGGTAGGACTTTCAAAAGTGCCTGAGGCCCAGACCCACAAAGGTATTTAGGCTCCTAACTTCCAGTGATTTCAGTGGATGTTATCTTTGTGCATCTGGGCCATAAGTGATGTAGGGGCACTAATATTTCAACGGGACTTGTGCTCCTAAGTCATTTTTCAAAATCCCACCCCTAGCTCCCAGCGGAGATCAGGTGAATCTGGAGTCAGGCGGTCTCTAGGAAATACTGTAAAGCCTTCCTCTTTCACAAAACCTTTCCCATCATCAGCATGACACAACACCCCCTCCCCCACACTGACACCTGCTTCTACCCTGAAACCTCTACCAAAAAAATAAATAAATGGCAAGTTGATGATAAAATCTTGAAAACCAAACAAGCCCCATCTGAAGCGCAGTTTTGACCCCCGAAAAGGACCAGTGTCAGTGTCTCCACAAAGTGCACACATGACTTCACTATTGCTATTGATTTCAGATGGCAGGATAAAGCAGCTAGCTAGCTGGGTGTGTATGTGGCTAGATAGATGCATAAACTCATTTAGGAATCTTTGAAATCCCACTTTGGCTCCAGTCACCTATACTGTAACTGGACTCTTCCCTAGAAGGAGAAGAGAGTGATGAAAGTTGTCAAGTGATAGGAAAAGCCAGAGTGATTGATAAGCTACTTCACAGTTGAAAGATACTTTGTGGGCTGTGGGAGAGTTTGCTTCACAGCTTGTGTATTTAACTCTGCCTGTTTACTTTGTAACTGATCAGAAAAGAAATGAAATTGTCATGCTGATATATTTTAATTGGTCCATTAGAATTGCTAAATAAAATAAATTTTCCCTGGCAGATGCACCCACTGGAGCGTGAACTTTCATTTCTCATTCTTGGTTTGAGCAATGCAAAATTATTTCTCCTGCCTTCCAAGAAGATTTCAATTAAAATTCAATGTCTGATGCTGTCTCCATCCACATATGCTGCCTTTTGCTGTGTGTGATGGTTCAGAGATAGGTCTGTACCAGCTGGGGCTGAGACAGTCTGGTGGGAATGGGAACGTGGCATGCTAGATCAGCAACTTGGGCCCTGGAAGCTGCCTATTAGATAAAGGAAAGTTGATTGTGGTTAGAGTCTACAGTGGAAGGTGGGTGACTTATGAATTAAGTGGATGTGGTTTGTGGGATGGCTTGCACAAAAGTGGTTGGGATCAAATAATTTAAAAGAAAAACCTTTCCTGAATCTGTGATTATAAGTTAGACAGAGATGTGTTAAGCATCTGAATTAGGTACCTAGGGCTTGCCATATCAGATCAGATGTGAAGTCCAATATACTTTAGCTGCGTACACATAAGAAGATACTTTAGCACTGATAGAAAAGCTAATATGTATCTAGATGTGCAATGTTATGTGTCGGGGGGGTGAAGCGAGGGGGTGCCTTCCTGATCCCTAAAGACAATCAGTTTATGGCATGAAGCATGAGAACTGATTTTAGTTTTTATGCAGCTACAGAACAGAACTGTGAAACCATTGCAGGACTGATCTACAATTATCTGTATTCAGACTTTGCAAATCTGTTTTTTAGACTGTAAGCTTTCAGGGGACATGGACAGTTTGCTTACGTGCATGTGCAAAGACTAGCATAGTAGGGCTTCAGTCCTTGACTAGGCCTCTCGGGACCGTCACCAGGACCTCTAACCATAATAATATTTGTGTTCAGGTCTTACATCCCCTCAGTGGTGGTTGCATCTTTCAGGCTTGATGGGAATAATTGAAAACTCTGTCAGTTTATCTATATTCCTGTTTAATCCAGGATGATGATTTACCCACCCAAACCAAACACACATCTGAAATGAGAATGCAGATGGGGTTGCATCTGCTCTGTAGGATAAACCTGTGCACAGATAACCTGGGATGCATGGTAACTCTGTGTGTGAGAGTGCTTCAGCATTGCCTTGCTGCTTGCAGTTAGTGGTGAGCACGATTTGCCACTCGTGTCTGTTTACCGCCTAACCTGCGCCTCACCTTATGGCGTCACTTGCTTTCTGGTGCGTGGCGTTAGGCACCGCTGGTAATCAGCTGCCTCCAACCCCTCCGGGAAGCCAACAGCTGTGAGATGCAGCGGTGTGCTGACATCAGGAGGTGCTTAACATGCTGCCAATGAACAGCTGGCACGCACGTTTTAACAGAGCTCCTCGTTCCCCGTCAGCTGCTGGCTGGAAGCTTGGCAGCTCTGGAGAGGTGCCAGCACATGAGGAGAAGGAGAGCCAGAAGCTTTTGGGGGATGACAGCCAACAAGCCAAGAGAACTTGCATTGCCAAAGCACAAGGGATGAGAATGCCAAAGCAATGCCCAAATAAGAGAATCAGCGGTGCCAAAGCAGTAAAGCTGGCAGTGCCGAGACCGGATTGCTGGCAGTGCCAAAGCAGGAGAGTTAGCAGAGCCAAGACAGGCAAGCTGGCACAGCCAGGAGGCAGTGTTGTTCTCACCAGTGCACAGGCATTGTTCTTAATTCCATAAAAAGCATCTAGTAAAGTCCCAATCAGTCCTGCTACGGTTGTTGCAATGCAATTTTTCTGCCTCAGTGGCTCAAAGCAAAATAGGTTTCATGCTGTCTCTGGCGTTCCTTTCTGAGGGAGAACAATACTGAATGGAAGGCAGGGCTTGGCACAAGGGATGTTTAGTGGGCCGGGTGGCAAAGATGAGACTTAACTTTTGAGCCCACCAAATGAGTCCACTCAACTTGACAGTCTGGGCTACTCCCTTTAGTGAGAGATGAGTGACAGAGCAAGCTTCTACCACACAGCCCCCAACTCTGGTTTGGAGGGATCACCTCAATCTCCATGGCCCTTTAACTCCTAGGTTCCTGTCGTGCAAAATATGGAGTCACAGCCCATCATAAAGAAATCGGCAACAAAGTATAGAAACAAAGAGGATTCCACCTAGCTTGAGTACCAGCTTTCTCTGCTTTGTTTACCAGGGGCTGCGCCCTGGCTGGAATTCAGTACAACACAGAGACACCTAATGGCTGAATAACATACTGCAAGTAAATATATATTCGGGGCCATCTCCCAATGTTACCCACTTGTGCCAATTGTGGGTATGTGCCCCTGCCCCGTAAGAACAAGAGCGAGAGGCCTTTAGCTCATTTCACAGTATTAGAAGGTTAGGGCTTTCAGCACTCCCTACCTGGGCAACAGCTACCCAGGTAAACTGCAAGAACCGTGTACCTTATTACCAATCACTTGAGTCTTCCGTGCTGTCACCCCCAATTCATTCTGACCCTCAACGCTGCTTTAGCTGATTTCTTTAGGGTAATTGACATTGTGATCTATGGGTGGGGAGTGGAAGAAGAAAAGGTAAAAAGACCTGTAATAAATATTTCAATCCTCTAATTTTAATCTGGAGCACTAATGGAATATATAATCAGCTGTTTTTTTATGGTGCATAATATTCACCGGTTCAGGGAAATACATAACTGTGGTGATATTGGCTTCCTTTATGATTCCTGGCTGGTGCAGGAAGTTGTATTGGTGATGTGATAGCAGGGGGTTTAAGCCGGTTTCTGACTCTGTACTGAGTTGATGCCCCCTGCATGATGTCAGGGGGGTCTGTGTTGTTGGAGGTGGCCTCTTTTGGATGTTACACATTATAAGAGCACTACTGGTCATTAATAATTCCAGGCAGGGGGCATAAATTCTTGCGTCTTGACCAAATTACCTTCAACGGGGTAATTACAATCTGCCTTCCTAAAACTTCCCCTGTCCTTTTCAGTTGGGTGGAACAATCTTCACTTCCTCTTCCTGCGTAATAGCGCTGTGCGGTATTGTCAAACAGCTCCACCCCAGAGGTGGCTGCATTTCAGAGGTTGATGATTCCCATATGATTCTCTATTTATGAAAATACTTTGGGCTCTTCCTGGACACAAGGCATTGTTGCCATTCTGTGGAGTGCTTTGTGATTAGTTGGATCAGGGGCTAGTTGGGAAATATTTAGTTCAGAGATGCTAAATAAATAAATGTTTAAACTCTTGTAAGATGATCATGGAGATGAGCATGATTTAAGTCTTAGACAGACTAGGAAGGTAACTGTGTATTAAATTCCGTGATGACATTTTTGGATGAAATGGTTACATTTTAAAAAAGCATGTTTTTTTTAAACAAAGTAATGAAAATACAACTCCTTGGGTTACTCCACGGCTGAAAGGCATCCCTAATAATAACTGCACCTCATCAGGAAAGGCAAGATAGGAAACTGTGTAACCCAGTGGGTAGAGCACCTACGTAGCTCTCCAGAGAGCCGGGCTCTGTTCCTGGCTCTGCTGTGTAGCCTCTAACAAGCTAGTTACCGCTCTGTGTCTTCGCTTTTCTCATCTGTGAAATGAGTGAAAGATACTCTTCAAAATGCTTTGCAAAGGAGAGAAGCACTACGAAGTTAGGAACGTCTTTGTAACTCAAATAGCTTCATTGCCAACTGGTCCTCCCCAATCAAAGAGGGGTGGCAGCCCAGTTCCTAGCAAACAAATGTGTACGTTGCACATCCCAGCTCCGGGCTGGCACTAATTGGTGTAGCAATTACCATAATGGTGCTGTCTGTGCAATACTGTGGTGGCCATATCTCTCTCAGACTGTGAACTCTTTGGGGGCAGGGACAGCACCTAGCACAGTGGGACTCCTGGCCCATGACTATGATGATATAAATAATTGTATGGCAGCCTCAGCGGAGAAGCTGAGGACAAAGGAGAGCCTGATCCAAAGCTTGGAGCCAAGGGGGAGAGTCCCAGTGACCTTAGGCTTTGGCTCAGCCCCAGCATGGGCCTGGAGACCAGCTGAGACTGCTTTTCCAGATGAGGGACACTGCTCTCCTACCAGTCTGTGTTTTATGGATAATTAAAGGCTTCTTGTCTGAACTGCTCTGTGCCTGGGCTGCAAATTGCCTCTCTTGGTTTGAAGCTGCTTCTCTAACAGACCCTCACGTAGAACCACCCCTCACGGTGCCGGGATAATGACAGAGACTGTTGTAGGGGGAAATCCAATCAATGGTAATTAGGTGGAGACAGGAATTAGTGCCTTGAAGACTGACTCTCTGAACTCTGGTTGCAGTGGAGGTTGGGGGAGGGCGATGAAGCCCTGTAGAACAAGGCAGGTATTTAAATGCCGCTGGCTAGCTGCCCACCCAGCTCCCTTGGTGGCTTGCCCAGTCAGAGGAGAGTTCATTGTGCACCTGAAGCACATCACAAAGAGGAGGGGGCAGCTTCTGTTAACCCTGCCACTGGCCTGGGAGCTATTGAAGGACCATGCTTGCTGCTTCCCATCCCCAGCCGCATGTGTTCATTCACAGGCAGCAGCCTAGCACAGAAGGAAGAGGCGGTGTTTACGGCTTTGTAAGGGGACTCGAGGCTTTACTCCCAGTCCTGCCATCCAGATGGGAGAGGGGGAGGGGGACAGGACCTTGGATGTGTACAATAGGGGCAGGTTCTCAAGAGCTCAGCTGCCACAGTTGACACTGGATTTTCCAAAAAGCTCAGCTACCATTGTGAGGCTTATGGATGGATTTTCATCATAGCTGTGCACTCTTCTGCAAACCTGGCTCTTGGTCTCTCTGGGCCTGTCTTTCCCCCTCTACATGGGGAGCATAACTTCCTACCTATCTTGGTGGGAAGTCAGAGGGATAAATTCATTAATGGGGGAGGTTGCTTGGATATTGCAGCGGAGGTGGGGCTATAGAAAAGCCTAGCCCTAGCCCACTCCCTCAAGCTCAGCCGCCGGAAAACACAGCCCTGTACCTAAGTGAGGTGAAGGGGAGAAGAGGGCTTTTGAACCTCCGAGCAGCTGCCGCAGTTCTCTGGCCAGTGCCTTCTGTTCAGCTTGGTGGGCTCTGCCCACAAAGTCCAGAAAACCAGAGCCAGCCACTGAAATAGGAGGTGGTGGCTGCAGGATATTGGAAGGCCGTGAAGCCTGAAGCAGTGGGTTCCCTGTAGGGCTTCTTCTTCACTCTGCCTATTTGTGGAGGGATTGCAGGATCAGGGCCAGGACCTCTCATGGCGCTGATTCCTTCTAAGATGTGCCTGTTATGTAGCAGCCTGCCAAGCCATTGCCAAGAGCTCCCAGGAGGTAATCTCCTCTTCCCCCAGCCTGCCCTCGCTGCGGCAGTGGGGATGGGGGCAAACCATCACCAGGGAAACAAGAGTCTGCCCAGAAGGGGCCTCTTTGATTAATAAAGTTAGAATTTTATTTCCTTACATTGTTGACATCACAAGTTTTTTGGAAACTTATTACAGTGGAAAAAAATCCATGGATCAGAATCCCACTCACAATGAGATGGTGGGAGAAGAGAAGGACCCCTGTTAATATTTTCAAGATGATGGAGTGGGGCTTGCTAAGGACGGGGATCTTCCCCTTAGCAGCAGCCAGCTCTTTATGCCACGTGAGAGAGGACTGGGCCAGGTCACCCCTGGGCTGCAGGGAATGAAAAGTGGAACCCAGCCCATGGCCCAGCCTGCAATCCCCAACTACAAAGCCACTCTTGGAACCAGGATAGGAAAATGCTGTAAATCACCAGCCAGCTGCCTGTTGACTCTCAGTATTGGGGGCACAGAGTGAGACCCCTCTTGGACAATGCTGCCCCACTATCTAGCATTCAGAGATGCCCCAGCAGCAGGGATCAAGGCTATCCTAGTTTAAATCAGTGCCTCAAGGACTCCTGCAGACTTTGATCCATGTTGGTCTTGCTCAGTCTCCCCTTGGCCTGCTCTCTGCCTTCTGCCATGCTGTCCTCTTGAATTGCAAGTGACCTTTCCTATGGGCCTCCTTCTTCCCATGCAGACCTGGCTGTTCTGCAGGGCCCGTCTACACTAGTGACCAGATGTATTTCATGTGTGTTGATGGCTCTGTACCTGTTGGTACCTTGCAGAAGGACATGCAAGGCTCTGATATCCAAACTTGTCCACAGCTGGGGGATGTCTGCACCCACAGCTTTGGCTCAGGTGCCTCTCTAAGGATAAGCTCTTCAGGGCATGGACCTTCTCTTCTTCAGCTGTGTAGTTCTGACCACCATAGAGTGCTCTATACAGCAGAAAAGGCCTGATCCTGAGAGGTGCCAAGCAACTTCAGCTCCCGTTAGCTTCAGAGTGGGTTGTAGGCACTCAGCACCTCTCAGGCCTTGTCAGACAAGGATTTGGAAGGTGTTAACAGCCTGGTGTGGTCAAGGCAGTGTGCTTTTAATATGTTTTACACTGGTGCCTTGACCCAGGCTTTAACATGAGCCATGCAACGTGTGTTAAAAGGCACTCTGCCTTGTCTGCACCCAGGCCGTGAAACCAGTTAGCCAACGCCTCCTAAATCCTGGTCTAGACAAGGCTGCAACATCGAGCCCGTGAGTGCTTCCCCAGCACCCTGGCCGGCTCCCCTGACCTTCCTCTACTGTCCACTGTGGATCAGACCAGTGTGCGGCAAACAACCCAGCAGCTCAGGGTCTCAGCACGTCCTCACTCCACCCTCTCTCCCCCCTCCTGCCCATGCACATGGCGAATACCTCCCCAGACTATACTCCACCAACAAGAACTGACCCCCGCCACCCTCTGGGAATCTCTAGCCAAGGTTTCATAGCAGGAGACGTCAGCGGGAAGGTGGAGGGCAGCTCGTGGGACCCCAATTCGGAACATGTATTCTCCTCCCAAGAGCGATGCTTGCCCAGTCAAGGCCCCAAAACACCACCATGGGACCAATCAAAACAAATGAACATGCTCAATTGAAAGATTATTTTTCCCCACCCACCCAGTGATGAATTGACTGCAAGTGGGTGACAGGCTGAGAATTTATCCGTAGGAATAATTGGGCCATTTGTTCTGAGATGCGGAATAAACCTGGGGAAATTGTGAGCTGCTGATGGACAAGTGGCAAATGGAAAGGAAAGAGAAACTCATCGAATCAGTGTTTCCCTATGGAACAACTCAGCAGCCTGTGGGGAACCTGTGCTGCTGAGTGTGGGGTGGGGGCTTGGTTCAGACAACCCCACAACCTCAGGGGACTCTCTAAAGGGCTGAAGGTGAACCAGTGGGGTAGAGATGAAACGACCTTAGCACCTTCTCTCCGTGCTGTCCCCTCTGCATCCTCTCACTCTCTGGAGATTGGGTGAGGGGAGAAATACAAAGAGAGTTTGCTTCCAGGTGGTGGAGAGACATTCCCTAACTTCAGCTCCGTTGTGGTTAAACGTCAGTCTGTGTCCATCTCTCCTTGGGTCTCACAGGCTGGGCTGCTCCCTAGTGAGCCAGCCGCAGCAAATATGCCCACTCTTTAACCCTCTGGGTGCCAAGGGGCTGCTCCCTCTGTTCACAATGAAAAGATTTGCAGAAAGATGCATTTCAGTTAAAACCCCTCTGGATGACAGAAATCCATTAGATAGGGATAAACCCAACACGTCTTTCCAGCTGTTTTGCATCATTCCAGCCGGCAACAGAGCGACACCCCCTGTCCAGGAGGTTCTGTGTCCAGTGTGTGGGCTGCAGAGCAGAGACTTGCCAGGCCCTGCTGCAAGGAGACCGACCCACGGGGATGCAGACAGAGGGGCTGGCCCCTTACCCCAGGGCGGCGGTATTTGTACTGCTGCGGCAGCCAAGAGTGGAGGCACCAGGCTCGGGCTGTCAGCTGCTGCTGTCAGGAGACCTGGGGAAATAAAGCACACAGGGAACCTGTGAATCCCTCCCTCCTTCTCTGCCTCCTCCAACAGCCCTGAGTTCTTTTGGGCAGGTCGGGTCCCTGGACAGGGGTTTGTGCACCCAGATACCCATCTGCTGCCTCCTGCCAGGGGCATCCCCACTCTTCAATTAGCCCCTGCGCCCCACTGGAGCATCACCTTCATGCTGTTAGCTTGACCCAGCTAGGGACACTGTGGAAAGGCCTTTTGCAACCCTGGGATGGCAGGGAGAGCCTGGTGCACAATAGCTCTGCCCCCTCCGAGAAGGAAGGGACCCCAAATGGCGGATATCAGCAGAGCACGGGAGGGCAGGGTGGGTGCCAGCATACAAGGACGGGGGTGAAGGCTGCAGGGTCCAAATGGGGGATCAGAGGGGGACCACTGAGCAGAGAGCCCTGGACAATGTGTGTGTGGAGTTCGAATGCCTGTGTCTAGCCATAGGGCAGGTGCCACGAGGCAAGCTCGCCCCGCTTCTCTGCCAAGGCGTCTCTGCCCTGGCCTGGCGGGATGAGAGGGGAGGTTGGCCTCCCTGCCCGGTCAGTCCTTGGCCTCGCTGTGGGCAGCTCCTGGGTCATGCCACTTAGCACTGGCTGTATATAGGATGGAGCCCAGGCACCTCTGGAGAGCAAAGTCCTACATCTTTGGAACAATGTGGCCAAGTGGCAAGGCAAGCATCCCTCATGCTGCCCTAACCGTGACATGGCAACCCCACCTCCAGAGATGGGAGTTAGGTCAGTCTCCATCCAGTCAGTCCCGGCACCTCTGCCAAGATCTGTCAGTTGGTGCCAGTATGACAGGTGTGTCCACTAGGAACTAGAGTGAGACCCATCAGCTTATTGCACATGATCTTCTGATGGCAATGGCTTTTGGTCACTCACTCTCTGCACTGGAAATGAATACCAGTCCCTGAGCCATCATCTTAGCTCCCCGTTTCTTCAAACAGTTGTGGACGACGTCATGCTCTTGGAAGCAAAGGTCTAGCGAGGAGTCTGGCTGCGCTATACAATCAGCTCTGTGCAGAGTCGCCCGGACAGACCAGCCAATGTAGCTCTCTCCTGCCCTACAGTCTCACCTGCTATCTAAGTCGGGGCCTCCCCTGAGCTGGGGCTGCCAGCTGACCCTCTCTGCCTGGTGGTATTGCACACAAATGTCTCCTGCAGATTAAGCCGGGAGCAGCAAATCAGTTTCACATGGGAATGAAGTGGTGATTTATCTCAGGTCCCCAAGAGCTGGCTGGTGCTTTACCCTGGTTGTCCTCTGAGAAACTTGTCTTTCAAGGCCCTGATCTCCTTGCTGAACTGAGACCCAGCCAACTCATCACACAGTCCACAGCTTGTGCCACAGTAGGGGCTCCCGCTCCTCCCACAGGAATGAACTCTGAATCTCAAGGGGATCAATAAGGAAGGCCCTCCTGACAGCCCCAGGACAAGAGGCATAGAGTTGGGGGAGAGAGGTGGGTTGTGCCTCCCAGAGAGAGGTTGCAGGTGTGTCTGTTTACTGTGATCCATTTGCTCTGGTGGGGAGGTTTCTCCACTCCAGAAGGCACGTACAGTTCTACGTTTCTCCCAACTCCTGGGGAAAAATGTGTGGATTCCACACCGTTGCCCAGTGCATCTGAATATTGAATTATGCAAAACAGGGCTGTGCAAATGGGGCAGGAGGGCAGTTCTGAGAGGCTGTCTGATTAAATATGAATGCGCCGCTCTTTCCCTTGGTCCCACTCCCAGCATCCCAGGGCGGATTTATCTTTCCTTCGCTGCCTGGAAATGGCACGCAGTTGGCTGTTGTTCTCTGGAACGGTCAGGATCCTTCTACGCTGCACGCCAGCCTTTTGCACCGGAGAGAGACATGCAGGGAAATCAGGCTGAGTCAGAGGGATGGAAGGATGGGATCCCAGCCCAGCAGAGCCCCAATATTCTAGACGAGGTCTGGGCTCCCCAGAAGTGAGCCACCGCCATGGACAAGAGTCCTGACATTACAGACAGGGCTCCATCCATACCCTCTCCACCCAGACTTCTCTACAGGTCCCAGTCTCTCAGAACCAGCTTCAATCCTAAAACCAAACCAGTTACAAACTGGAGAAAAGACCTCTGATCCAAACCCAGGAACTCAGCCTTCTACAGAGACTCAGTCCCAACCATGCAGATAATGCCCTGACAATACAAAGAGTCCCATCCTTTTTAGACAGGACTCCATGGTCATAGGGGCATAGGCCTGGAAGGGATCTCCTGGGTCAAGTCCCCTGCTATCATCAGGGCTGGCGCTGGCAGCCCAGCTCTGCAAGGCAAAGCCTGGGCAGGGACACACAGAACCCCGACAGGACATCAGCTCTGGGATACAGTGTTCCTGAGGCTGCAGATCAGGACCTGACCATGTTAATTAGATTTGTGATTTTGCACATCATTTGACGGTGGAACTCACTACCACATGATGTCACTGAGGCTAAGAATTTAGCAGGCTAAGAATTTAACAAAGGGATTGGACAGTTACATGGATACCATGAATATCAAGATTTAGCATACAGTAGTTATTGCTAACAAATGTTTTGGAAGGGCTAACCTCATGCTTCATGGCTTCAACTGATCTCTCTTAAGGGATCAGGAGGAAACATAATGCAGACTTTCCCCTTAGCCGCCCATTGCAGGGTTCTTGCACCTTCCTTTGAAGCAGCAGGTGCTCGTCACTGTTGGCAACAGGATACTGGGCTAGATGGGGCCCCTAGTCTGACCCAGTGTGGCTGTGCCTATGTAACTAAACAGGAAACTAAACTGTACTTCAGAGTACTGAGATCAGCCCTTCACATGGGCACCTCATTCTAAACCAGCCAGAGAGCCACATTTCTGCAAAGGCTCCGTCCAGCCCTAATTCCATCCTGTGCAGCAGAGGGTCCCTCCCACTGAGCCTTGAGACAAACCTGATAATGTGGAGATGGCTAGCGGCCAGGACAGCCGTATTCACACGGCTGCCTGCTTGCGAGACAAATAGCTGTGGCCTGGTGAGGTCTGTCTCCCCTGTGCTGCGGGGAGCGTAATTTGCTCTTTTCCAAATCTTAATGTCTCTGACATTAATAAAATATCCCGCTGCACTTCTGAGGCTCCCGCCAGCAGCATCCAGCTCCCCATTCATTGTTATTCACTTGCTGAGCTGACTGCAGAGCAGACTCCTGGGCCGTGCGCAGAGGGAAGCCACACAGCTGCTTCTGGATTCGAGGGCTCCTTCAGAGGATGCTGCCAGAGGAGCATGTCACTTTGACAGCAAGATGCACAGACCCTCCTCCACCTGCATCCCCTCAGCCCTCCCCACAGCAGAGACCAGGGCTCCAAGTCTCCCTCCGGCTGTCTGTGAAGGGAAAGGCCGAGCAGCCTGACTGAGATGGGCCCCAGCTCAAACCCTGGATCTAGACATCCCCAGATTTTCAGGAGATGCCTGGAGTCTGAACCTGGTTCCAGATCTGAACCTCACAGCTGGCCCCCATATCTATAACAGACCAAAACAGAACCACCAATCTCAACATCCCCAATACATGGGGTCAGAAAGGGATCCAAATCTCGATCCAGGTTTTACAGCTCGGGCTTGTCCACTCCCCACCAGCCTATAAAATATCCCCCAAGTTCCTGTGGGCATTAGGAAAAGCATGTACCTGTTGGAAGCTGGCTCCCTTCCCCACCTCTGCGGCACTGCTGCTGTACCATGCCCTACAGCACCCCCTGCTGGGAATGGCAGGGACTGGAATAGTTGGCAGCTCCCCCACAGTCAGTGATCTTGCCTCCTTTTTTACAGTTCCCATGCTGGGAGAGGCTGGCACTAAACCAGCCGGGAACCAGTCTGCAGGTTTCAGATGTTTAAAATGACAGCATGTGTTGGCTGTGTACAGGTCTAGTCCAGGCTGCAGCCTGTGGCATGGTGGGGGAGCCTGGCAGGCAGTCCTAGTGGAGAAGAGGACCTCTCCTTAGGGAAGACAGAAGAGAGCAGGTGCCAGAGCCTGCTGCCTGTATTCCCTACACTAGAAACAAAGCCATGACGCATGTGTACTTGGACAAGGCAGAACCGAACTGGGTCCACTCTATGATGATGCAGGGCCAGGGCTTGTACCAAAGGGACACCTCCTGTTTATCCCATCCCTGGGGAAAAGACAGAGCTGAGTGGAGTCTGTGAGCGGGGGTTGGCAGGTGGGCACTAGACCTTTTCCTCTCCCTGGGTGATGGAGCTGGGTCCAAGAGCAGGGCCTGCAGGATCTACTATTCTCTCCCTGGGTTAGCAAAGCTGATTCCCTTAGGTGTCAGCAGCTGCCTCCCTGTGCTCTCAGGGCAAGCGGAAGGAAAGTACCTCGTGCTGGGATTTCATTGCAATTTTCCATCAAAGCCCACTTCAGCCAGAGGTCTGTATTTCTTGGGGCCGTTTCTCCCATCGGGGTCTGTGCACATTGTGTGGAGCAACCACAGTGCTCTGCCTGCCTGTCTGGAATAAGAGACAGCAAGCTCCCTTTCCCGCCATGCAAATATTCCCCCTTCCCTCCCTATACCTAAAGACTTGACCTTCCCCATACACATGTGCCTACTAGGAAAGGGATGGTCTTGTGGTTAATATCCAGGCCTAGGAGGCAGGGAGATCTTAGCTCTCATTCTGACTCTCCCACTGAATCCGTGTGCGCAAGTCACTTCCCCGCTCTGTGCCTCAGTTTCTCCATCACTCTAAGATGGGATAACAACTAGGCAGACCTGTCCCACCTCTCATAGGCTCATCTGCAAGGTGCCTAGGCCCAGATCCTTAGGCTCCTAAATAGCTTTAACTCCCATTAAAATCACTGGGAGTTAGGTTCCTAAATATTTTTGAGGATCCAGGCCCTAGATAATATGGTTCTTTTTAAGCCACTCTCATGATCTTCGGGCACTTGCCTCATGATCTTTGAATGCTTGGGGTTGACTGTGCAGGAAGAGGCCTGGTAATGCCCATCCCCACTAAAGCTATGATAAGGCAATGGGAGTGAAACCAGTTTCTCCAGCAAAGGAGCATCCAGCCCTATGGAGACATGTTTATAGCCTTTCCTTATTGCCTGTCCCGATTGGTTCCAGGAATAGCTCTCTGGGCAGAGCAGCTCAGGTTTTACTGGCAGTGCTCCCAAATGCATGAGCTGAGGGGTGGGGGGGTGTCCTCACTCAGCCATGGAGACAGACACACACCCAGGTGATTCACCTTCGTTCCCAGCTAACACCAATCCCCCTCTCTCCAGATACCTTCAGACCAGGACACCCTCCACCCCCACCCCCCCCCGCACCCCCGGCTGCTTCCTTCTCCCATCTCAGTCGGGTTGGTTGCAAGGAGGCAGGAGTTACTTACTGTGACAGTTTTTATTCGTCCCAGTCGTCTAGTGCAGCTCCAGCCTGAACGATTTATTAACAAAGTGCACTGCTCTCCTTCGTCACAAGGCTCCATCCCGCACCACTGCTTACTGGCAATGAGCTGAGCTGCCAGAGAGAGCGGGGCAGGGAACAGAGCATGGGGAGGGAAGGGAGAAATTATAAGGTTTATGAAAGAGGGTAGGGTACAAAGAGGAAAAAGATGGGTGTATATAGGGATGGATAGAAAGGGGTGTGTGTGTGTGTGTATAATATATAGGAGAGACAGATGTGTTTGGGGATGGATGGAGAGACAGATGTGTATATAGAGGTGAATGGATAGATGGGTATATATAGAAATGGAGAGACGTATGGGAATGGATAAATAGATTGGTGTATGTATAGCAATGGATGGATACATAAATGGATGTATATAGGGATGGATGGATAGAAAGGTGTATATATAGGGATGGAGAGACAGATGTATATAGGGATGGATGGATAGATGTTTATATAGAGAGACAGATGGGTATATATAGACATGGAGAGACAGATATGTAGGGGGATGGATAGATAGATGGGTGTGTATAGGGAAAGAAAGATGGGTGTATATAAGGATGGATGAGTAGATATATATGAGGAGCGAGACGGCACAAGATTAAACAAGAACAGGAACAATTAAGGAAAGTAAAATCAAAGAGTGGAAAGAAGGTTTGAGTTATCCAAAACAAGGAGAGCAGGAGATAAAATAAGAGCAAAATAAAATGTGTCAAAGGGGCAGAGGAGAAAGGGAGAGAGAATTGAGGCCATTGGGGACAGCTGATGCAGAAAGTTACAATCTGTGTCATTGTAGCACCTTTGAGCAGCCTCTTGTGTTCCCCACACCTGCCACCTGTGAGGGACACATTCCCTAAGCAAAGCAACCTGAGATGACATGTCCCTCCCTCCCCAGGGCTCCACATGGCCCCTGACAGCTGTGGGCATAGCAACACTCCTGCTTGGATCAGTGGGGCTTTCTTTGCAGCACTCTGTCCAGCGGGGCCTTGGCACAGCTCATGCCTCTCTGCAATTGTGCAGTGCCCAGGAGTGGAGAGGAGTTAGCTTGTGAAGCAGGACTTCCCAAGATGTTCAGAGTCAGATTTTCAGGGGCTCGGCACCCACAAACAGGCTAGATTTTCCAAAGAGCTTTGCACCTCCACCACCATGGTTAGGGGGCTGCAACCAATAGGTATAAACTCTGATTCAGCCGGATGTTGCTGGAACATGAGTGTTCTCAATGAGCAGGCGTGTGCGTGTGTGTCACCATGGACCCCATCCAGGTCTGTTTGACTGTGTGTCATGTCACCTGTACGGTTAGCAGCTCCCAGTGATGATAGGGGCCTGTGTTACTGGGCCAGGCAGGGGCGCTGAGAGCCATTGAACTAAACGCTAAACCCTGCATGTGATGGAAACCACTTCAAGCCAGGGGGTGCAGCCTCACCCCTTGTTCCAGCCCCTCTGGGAGCAGAAGGATCTGAGTTTTGTGGCTGCTGTCATCATAAAGTCCCAAGCAACCATGGCATGCATATGAATGAGAACCAAGAAGCCACAGGCAGCCCCATAGCCCTGGACCATAGCTCTCTGGAGCAGTCAGAGATCTCTTACCATCCACAC
Organism: Gopherus evgoodei; assembly: GCF_007399415.2. Taxonomy (NCBI): domain Eukaryota; kingdom Metazoa; phylum Chordata; order Testudines; family Testudinidae; genus Gopherus; species Gopherus evgoodei. Next base: position 136,931,123 of record NC_044325.1, on the reverse strand, counting down.
AGGCAGGTTTTGCCTTTGTTGTGCCTGCGACTTGGCCTCTCTTGCAGGCACAGCGTGCTGTCTGCCGGGCGATCATCCTCCTGGGGTGGCTAAGGTCTCTGTTCAGCGCCGTAATCTCACACATCCCCACCTCCAGCTCCTTCCCTGCAACAAGACACAGGGACATCCAGCAGCCACTGCACAGTCAGAGCATCAAGGCAGGGCACCTGCGCTCAGAGTGCAGCCCTTGCAAGAACAGGAGGTGGGAGTCAGGGCGGCTGCGTCCCATGCCCAGCTCTGTCACTGACTTGCTGTGTGTTCTGGGCCAACAGAAGCCACTGATTTTTGAATGTCTCTGTTTCTTGGGAGCCCAGCCAGAGCCAGCTAGGGCCTGTTCTCAGAGGGGCTACCAGCATGATGCTCCCATGGACTTTAGATGGGGGAAGGAAACTTAAACCCTACAGAGGTCCAAATCCATCAGTCCCTACTGAGTTCAGTAGAAACGGTTCCTCCAGGGGACTTGTGCCTGAGTCAGGACAACTCTGGAGATGGCCCAATCTAGAGAAAAGGCTTTTCACCTCCCCACTGGCCAGGCACCGAGTACCTTCCCTCAGCTCCTTTCCTGTCCCATGGGGCCTGGGAGTGGCTTACAACATAAGCAGGATGCCTCTCCCCTGATCAAGGGGAGGACGGGGAGTCATTCAAACAGCTCTACTGTGATCCCAAGCACAGTTTGAAGCTGTGGAATCTCTCTGTTTCTGACAGTCCTGCTCCCTCAAATGAAAGAAACCCACCTCTTTGCCATTTACCCTATTAGCTGGATAAAAACACTTGCTAATTCCCTTCATATTTTTCCAAATTGCACAGATGAAAAGAGATGAGATCACTGGGATTTATATGGAAGCATTTGGCAGACCTTTTCCTATTTATTTGGCCTGTAATATATAAATTCAATCTGGATCTCCCAGAGTAAGCTATTTGTTATCCGAGTAAGTACATGTGGGTGGGTAAGATGTTTCTATTAGAATGGCATTCGTCAGGTATGACTTGCCTCGGACAATGTTGTTTTATGCCTTTGTTTTGATTAATTAGGGCCCGGTCCTTTATTCCTCATGGCAGTTGTAGCGCTGAAGTCAGTGGGGGAAGGATTCCAGGAGCAGGCCCTTCATTTGGGCATGTCTACACAGCAAAAAAACCAACATCTCTGCAGCGAGGAGTCTCAGAGCATGGATCAAATGACTCAGGCTCCTGGGGCTGGCACTGCGGGGCTAAAAATAGCTGCGTAGATGTCTGGGTTTGGGCTGGAGTTGGGGCTGTGAAACCAGGTGAGCGGGGAGGGTCTCGGCGCCGGGGCTCCAGCCCGACCATCTACATGGCTATTTTTAGCCCCGCAGCGTGAGCCTGGGTCTGTTGGCCTGGGCTCTGAGACTCGGTGGGTTTATTTTTTTGCTACTAGTAAACGGTTTATTTGGGGGGGAGGGTGTTGTGGGGTTTTCTGGTTGACTGACTTTTTAAACTTTGGGAAGCTAGCTATCAAGAGGAGTGAGGAGGTGCCGTGGTCAGGGCTGGGACACTTGGGACCTTGGGCAAGTCACTTAGGCTCAGATCCTCAAAGGTATTTAGGCACCTAATTCCCACTGATTTCAATGGGAGTTAAGCTCTGATCCTTATGTGTCTTAGTTTCTCTGTGCCTCGGTTCCCCATCTGTACAATGGGGATAGAAGCACTGCCCTATCTCCCAGGGGCATGAGGATAAACACATTAAAAATGGTGAAGCGCTTTGAGATCTATTGTTGAAAAGTGCTACAGAAGAGCAAGGTATGATCATTCAAAGAGTGTTAGGCAGTCAGATGTTATGGTGATGCTGGCCATGTAAGTACCTATGATAGCTAGAGATGGGTCTCAACTGGGATTATTTAGTCTGCAGAAGAGAAGAGTGAAGGGGGATTTGATAGCTGCTTTCAACTACCTGAAAGGGGGGTGCCAAAGAGGATGGATCTAGGCTGTTCTCAGTGGTAGCAGATGACAGAACAAGGAGCAATGGTCTCAAGTTGCAGTGGGGGAGGTTTAGGTTGGATATTAGGAAAAACTTTTTCACTAGGAGGGTGGCGAAGCACTGGAATGGGTTACCTAGGGAGGTAGTGGAATCTCCTTCCTTAGAGGTTTTTAAGGTCAGGCTTGACAAAGCCCTGGCTGGGATGATTTAGTTGGGGATTGGTCCTACTTCGAGCAGCGGGTGGGACTAGATGACCTCCTGAGATTCCTTCCAATTCTAATATTCTATGATTCAGTTCCCGAGTGTATAGAAAGCAAGAGCTAAACTCTGATCCAAATGGGCTGCCCATAGAATGAACCGAACCAGTGAACTCTGTCAATCTTAACACCTCCAAGCGCTGGCGCTGAGTTCTGGCCCCAAAAGCAGGTCTGTATTTGATGGGTCGGGATCATCAGGAAATATAAAAAACCCACTGAAAATATTTTCTACGTATGTTTACACTTCAATAATAACCTTCAGCTCCCACTCAAGTGAACAGGAGCTGGGCATTGGCCACATCATAGAATCAGGCCCTTAATTCATAGCAAACGGAGGGCAAAACATTACAAAGCTTTCAGAACTTCTTTGATCCTTAAATCTATGGTCCTCATGTGGCCTCACATAACAATAGTGTCTGAACACCTCACAGCCTTTTAATGTATTTATCCTTAGTCTTTTCTTTCTTTTTTTTATTGATCTGAAAATATAGGTACTTCTTTCTTCAGCAACAGCTTCAGCTTGCAGTCATGCTGAGTTAGTGGGATGCAGCTGCTTTGTTCTTCTTGTGTGGCCTGCTGGCTGGAGCATCTCTGTCCTGACAAATACTGAGCTGGCTCCTGCTCCCACTAACAGGAGAATAAAACACGAGGGACTCCATTGAAGACGAGCGAGGAAGGAGAGTTTTATTGCACTCGCTGTCTGGTCTCTTCCAGTCACACCCAGCGCTCCTTCTGGATGAAAGCCAGCAGAAAACCTACACTGCTATACCTTGTGCCAGGCTCTCTGCCGGGATTCCTGGACAGCCTGTCTCACCAGCACAGCCACATTTCCACAGAGCGAGTGCCCTGCCCCTCCGGGCAGACTCTGGAGTGATGTGATCAGGCCTGACTCTCTTCAATGCTCAGCTGCCCCTCTAACCAGCTGGCCAGAAACTGCTGTGGGCCCGTGCTCTGCTCCACCTGCCTCTCCCCTGAACTGCAGGCTGCTTGGTTTCAATGCTGGGCCCAGTTTGAAACGTGCCGGGGTGGGGCACTATGGAAAATTCACTCTACTCACAGCTCAGGATGAGCCTTGAAGACATGAAGTGGCGTCTCTTTGGGTCAGCCTCAGGCTCAAGGGAATAAGCCATCCAGCTCAGACTGTGTCTTTCTGTCCACTGCCTGGATGCTCAAGTGTTAGAGCGACTGCCATGGATGGATGGATAACTAGCTAGCATGGTTTTCAGACACAAATTGACTCCATCCACTCCTATCAGCTAAACCAGCTTAGAAACCAGGTTAGCTGGAACCATTATTCAAGCCAAGTTTACGCCCAGTTCCTTACACTCGGTTTGGAGGCCAAAGCGGGCTCCCAGCTTGCAACCTGAGTCGCAGATCCCTTTAACAGAAAGACCGTCTCATGGACCCTCCCCTGTCATCTGTGCTTCTGAGGCCGAGATGGACACCCAGCCTTCTACCTAGCCCTGGGAGCTATTGACATGCAGTTCCCCATGCTGCGAAAGGCTTTCAGTGCAGATGTGGGGTGAAATGGGGCTCCTGGAGGAAGTCAGTGGCAAAACACCTGCTGAGTTCAATGGACCCAGGCTAGTAAACTTGGCATTTAAAGTGGAAAAGCGGGGGAGTTCGTCCCTGGAAGGGTCTGGGTAACTGAGACAATGTGGGTTTTAAATGCACATCAGAGGCAACACTGCCAAATGCCAATGGACAGCTCCAGTTTCTACTTGGTTATGAATCCAAAGCCTCTGTTCCTCGGGGCAATTATTTAACATGCTGCTCTCCCTCCCATTACATTGAAATTAATTGTGTGCCTGGCATTCAAAGTGTTCCTAGATTTAAAACAGCCAGTGCATGGAACTCTAGATCTCTCTTTGCTCCTGCTTCTAGCTCCCCTCGCAATCAGCCCCTTGAAAATAGCACTGAAGAGACAGGGCATTTTCTCCTCCTCTCCTCTCCTCGGGTGATGTGAGTGAGACATCTTCAGGAGCATCAGTCTGTATTAGACAGAGAAAAGCACCACATGGAGAGAGACAGGAGCAGGAAAAATTCACTGGGCTGAGATGTGCACCCTATGGACCATTCCTAAGTGATGGGTCAACAACACTGACAACCCTTCATCATTACCGAATTTTTAAAAATGCACAGACCAGTCACCGGGGAGAATCTGTTAGGGAAGGGAGTCTGTGAATGAATATTAGGGGCTTCAGCCATCATTCCCGGCCTCTGCTGGGTGCAGGCAGGGTCACTGCTGAAGAAGCAACCCTATGGTCTGCTACAAGCAGTCACAAGTGTTTTATAGGCAGCTCCAGCGTGAGCCATGTTTGGCCTAGTGTTTGGTCGCTTTGAAGCCAGTGCTGTTTGCTGCCCACATCCAGGCATCCTCTGGGCCAAATATTGGTTCCAATGAAATCAATGGGAGATTTGCCATTGATTCAGCAGGGATTATGGTTTGGTTTGGGATATGCCTTGGGAGTCTCTGAGATCTGCATCAGGGGGATTCACCATTCCCCCTGCCCACACATACACTGCCAATTAGCTGTGGCCATTTGGACGATGGGCAATTTCAATAATGTCTGGAGGAGACTGTATGAGTCACACGTTGCAAAATGCTCCAACACAAGAATGATGGCAGCTTGGAACGCATCTAATATGGATCCAAACTAAATCCTCTTCTACAGGAGTGGGCACTGCCAGCTCTGCATTCATCACAACTGCACACTCCCAGGCAGGCAAGAGAACTGCTCTGAGTTGTTTTATTCCATCATAAGCAGAGTGAGAAGAAACTCTCGAGCAGAGCAAGGGCACTGAGAACCACGGCTCTGAAAACATTAAGGTCTCTCTGAAATTGCTCTGCTCATTTGCTTCAAGGGAGTGATAATTTCAAAATTTGCTCAGAGCCATTCAAATTTTATGCTCTCTAGGTACCCAGCAAGAGAGAGGGGGGGTCTTTTTGGACCACTGGTTTTTAAATCAGAACTCCCTCTTGAAATTACTGGAAACCACTTCCCCCTCCACCAGGACCAGGCATGCACACATCCACCCAGCTACACGCACACACATTGAGCATTATACTTTGCACTTGCCTAGAGAACATTAACTGATTAATCCGCCCAACCCACATCTGATGTAGTTAAGTGCAACTGTCCTCATTATAGAGACTGGAGCAACTAAAACACACGTGTGTCAAATTGAGACCGGGTCAAATTCTCACTTACTCCACTGTGAATCAGGAGTGACTCCACTGAAGTTACTCTGGATTTACACCAGTGTCACTCAGAGCAGAAATTTGGCCCAGAAAGGTCACATGATTTGCTCAAATCCACCCAGTGAGTTAATGGCAGAGCTGAAGTTTGAATTTAAGATTTCCTGGTTCAATCCGCACCTCTCTGACTAGGCCTTCTCTTTACCCATTTGCTAAGCAGGGATTTCTGGTTTAATATCTTAAATCAGAAAGACACTGGGGTTCCTTACCTCTGACATTTGCAATCTGCTGTGGCCCCTTACCTCTAACAAGGCTTTACAAATTGCCCAGCGGGGGGCTGTGGAGTCAGGAGCTTTGCACCCTCTAGCTGTCCTATCTTATAGCTCTGCCAACCCAGCTGATGCTTTAGCAGTTCTAGCCTCTAGCCATGCCTGAGGCCAGGCTTGAACTTGTCTCTTGCTTGGCTGAGTAATGCTGCATCATTTGAATTATTGCACAAATGTTTAGTTACAGTTGGTAACTGTGACATTACGTATGGATCCACATGGCTCAGCAACGCTTCTCTCACGTCCTCATTTGCAAGTGCAGCCTCTGGAGGTGAGGGAGACGCGGCCGGCTCGCTGAAGCGCTCAGCGTAATGGTGCCGATTCAGGGGGCGAGCAAGCGTCTTGGCACGGTTTGTTCAGGTTGCTGCCAGCCCCGGCAGTCATGCAGCAAATTAGCAGCAAGAAAGCGGAGGAGAAGATTGAATGGCAATTCAGTTACGTAGCACGGGGCCTGTCCTTTGAGGGGCCAAGCAACCTCAATTCATGCTGGAATCATAGAATATCAGGGTTGGAAGGGACCTCAGGAGATCATCTAGTCCAACCCCCTGCTCAAAGCAGGGCCATTCCCCAACTAAATCATCCCAGCCAGGGTTTTGTCAAGCCAGGCCTTAAAAACCTCTAAGGATGGAGATTCCATCACCTCCCTAGGTCAAGGGGCACAGCACCCCTGCAGGATTGAGCCTCACAAAAGGGGAGTGTGCTCAGCCATTTTTCACCCCAATTTCCATACCGTTTTAACAGCTTCTCTTCTAGTTTCGCACTGTCTTTCCTTGGGTCCTGTGTGAAACCCTCCTCCTCCGTGTTGGAAGCAATTGGGAGACAGACCAAACAGTGCTGGAAGTGAATTTCATTTCAGCTATAAAAAGGATCAGTACTGTATGAGATACCATCAAAAGATGAGAGAGAGAGAGAGATTCCAGCTCTCATCCAATATAGATGTCTGGCCATCTCCAAGACACGCTCTGGAAACCAGCTGGGACAACACTGGAAAGTGGGACACTGAACTAGACCAAGTTCAGTCACTGGAAACATACAGTGCCCCCGAGTTTGAAGGAAAAGGGAAACTGACAGTGCTCTTCAGGGTTTGTTTGTGTTTTAACCTGGCAGTTTTCCTTTCTCTGTCCTACTTTCACTTCTCTCATCCCACCCCCCTTGTCTGGGAGAAGAGTCACCCTGGGAACCCAAGTTGCAATCCACACTGTATGGGACTCTGTACAATTAAAGAGAGTTCATTCCCAAGGCAGCTTATTTTAATTTATCCCATGTAAATATAACAGCCCCAGTCACCGTGGCACTAATATTTTGCACTTTGTAGCACCTTTCACGTAAGCGCCTTTACCCCTGTTAATAAACAGTCCTCAGTAAACAATGATCTTCAGTTCACAGATGGGAAACCAAGGCACAAAGAGACTAAGTGACTTGCCCATGGTCCTACAGGAAGTCTGTGGCAGAGCCCAGGGTTGAACCCAGACTTCCTAACTCCCAGTCCTGCGCTTCAGACCTTAGAGTCAACTTTTTCCCAGGGTATCGCCACATCTTCAGGGAGATATTGTCTTATTTGCACATCCCCACTCATGATAGCACAGACCACTTCCCTTCCCACTGGCTGACACCACAACTGCCTTGCATGGAGAGAAATCATTAGGGAAATACTGACTGTATCTCTCGCTCTTTCTAATGTGATTTAGCAGCTGGTAACAGGGAGGAGAGGCAGCCCCATCTCTTGGGCCAGCTCTGACCTAGCCCCATTTGACCCAGTGCAACATGCAGGCCCAGCATCCTCGGGAGGGAAGAGCAGCCCCAGTTTCCTCACTGAGTGGCTCAGCTCACAAGGCTTACCAGGCCCTCAGACACCCAGTTCACAAAGAGGTGAATCCTTCCCCTACTGCAGGCCAGTGTCTCTCAGATCAGTCCACAGTTCTGGACAGGCACCTGGCAGCTAAAGACTGAGCCTAATGGGAGACTGAACCTCTTCTCCTCTGGGGAGCCCTTACTGGAAAGTTTGCCCCCAACCCTTACAGAAGGAGATGCTAACTCTGCTATGCAAAATCCCAAAGAGGAGAGGGATCTGTGCAGGTTGCATGGCACCAGATGGCTCTGATGCAGGCTCGGGGGGGGGGCATGTGGCAGAAGGCGACACAACCCCTTTAAAACTCCCCCTGCCCCAGCTGGCACAAGCCAGCAGCCTTGCCAGGCATATGATACAGCAGAGATGTTACCTTCCTTAGGCGGATGAGAATACAAGAGCCAGAAGAAGAGGAGGCAGCAAAGCGTGGCACCAATCCCTGCAGAGAGCTCTCTCCAGCCGGCCAGCATCCTGAGTGGGCTGGGAGGGGGGCGGGGAGGCAGGGCTGGGCCCCCTCTCACGCTGCAGGAAGTCCTGGTTCCCTCTAAATCCAACTACCAGGGACGTCTCCACCTGGCACAGGGCAGCCCAGCATGGCTGGGGAGCAGCTGCATTCCCTTCAGAGGAGAAGCAGGAGCAGGTGCAGGGGCGCTGGAACCATTCGTACAGTGAGAGCTGTTGAACCAAACTGTAAACCCTGGATGTGATGGAAACCACGTCAAGCCAGGGGAGGGGGGGCAGCAGCCCCCCTAGTTCCAGCCCCTCTGAGCAGGAGGAAGGCTGCAGCCAGGGAGCCCCCCAGCTCCAGCCAGGCAGGGGAGCTGCAGCTCCAGGGGCACAGACTGGTTCCTTTAGTACCTGGGACACCGCATCCCAGCCTTGCAGGCGGACCCCACGCGCAGGGGGAGGAGGGGATCTGCCCCTCTCGAGGGTGGCTCCTTGGCACAGCTGCCTGCACCGTCCTGTGCTCCTGGGCCAGGCGGGGTCAAACTCTCCCCATCAGCGGGTTGGATTTGTCTAAAGCCCAGTTTCTTCCAGCGGCTGAAACCCGAAAGTATCCAGAAGATGCAGCCGGTGCACCCGGCTTCTCTTTGGGGGCCAGGGCTCCAGCGAAAACGCCTCTGCTGCCCGGCGGGGGCTGGAGGGAGCCCGGATCCCTGGGCAGCTCCTTTGCATTCAGCCCGCAGAGCTGCGGCTAGTATTTCCCCGCGGCTTGATGCAGTTTGCCAGGCGAAAGCCAGGCGGTAATTCTCTCCCCGGCACCGCACGCAGCAACTCTGCGCTTCCCTCCCGCAGGTGGGCAGGGAGCGAGGCGGGCGGCAGGAGGATTCACGATACGGATGGGGAGGGGTAGCAGCCTCCCCCTTTCCCCCGGCTGCACCTTGGCAAGCTGACTTGCTCCGCTGGGCGGGTGGCCCTTCCCGGCGGGGGGGGGGGGGGGGGCGCCAAGGTCGCTGCCCCGCACTGGACTCGCTAACCTGTGGCGGGTACCCAGGAGCAAATAGCCCCCGCCATCCTGGCTCGGCTCAGCAAGCAGCAGGGGAATCCCGGGAAGCGCAGCCGGGATGGGGGTGGGGATCAGCCCCGGTAAGTGTGTCCTCCCCCCGCAAGCTGAGACTTGCCACAAAGCCCCCCTCCCCCACTGCTCCCCTCTCTTGGGGTGTCAGCTCGCTGCAGCTTGCGGATTGCAAACCCCCCTCCCCCAGTGCTGCTGCAGCCCCGCGCCCCACGGCTAGGAGCGGCGCCGTCTCTGCAACCAGCCGCGGGGAGGCCCGCGGCCGCTTCTGCCTCCTCCGAGCATCCCCCGCGGGCGGCTCTGGCAGAGCCTCCGTCTCCCCCCTCCGCCCCGGCCGTGCAGGGAACTCCCACGCCCGCGGTCGGTGCAGCCGGGGCTGCCTCCCGCCCCCCGCCCCCCGCGGAGCCGCTGCCCTGGGGCGGGGTCCTGGCGCAGGGGAAAGTTTCTCGGCGCGCGGCGGCGGCTCCCGGGAGCCCGAGCTCCCCCATGGGAAGGGGTGTAGCTGCAGCGCCTCCCGCAGCCGCCCGGCCTGAGCTGCTGCAGCCTCGCCGGGTCCGGCTGGGAGGCGCCCCCTGAGCCCGGGAGCAAGGCCCGGGCCCGCACGCAGCACTTCTCAGCTCCAGCCCGGCCAGAGGGGGAGCCCGCGGGATACAGCCTGGCGGGGGTGAGCGGCTTGGGGCTGGGGTGCCCAGCACTGGGGTCTGGGGGGAATGCCCAGGGGAAGGCCGTGGAATGTCCAGCGCTGGGGGGTGGGGCTGGGATGCCCAGGGAGAGGTACTGGGATGCCCAAGGGGAGGTAGTGGGATGCCCAGCGCTGGGGGGAGGCTGGGATGCTCAGGGGGAGGTAGTGGGATGCCCAGCGCTGGGGGGAGGCTGGGATGTCCAGTGGGAGGTAGTGGGATGCCCAGCACTGGGGGGAGGCTGAGATGTCCAGTGGGAGGTAGTGGGATGCCCAGTGCTGGGGAGAGGCTGGGATGCCCAGGGGGAGGTAATGGGATGCCCAACGCTGGGGGGACTGGGATGCCTAGGGAGAGGTATTGGGATGCCTGGGGCAGGTACTGGGATGCCCAGTGCTGGGGGGGGGCTGGGGTGCCCAGGGGGAGGTAGTGGGATGCCCAGCACTGGGGGGAGGCTGGGATGCCCAGGGGATAGGCACTGGGATGCCCAGAGAGAGGTATTGGGATGCCTGGGGCAGGTAGTGGGATGCCCAGTGCTGGGGGGGGCTGGGATGCCCAGGGGATAGGCACTGGGATGCTGAGCTCCGGGGCAGGGAGGATGATGTTGCTGGGATGCCCAACTCACCCCCTGGGGTGGCTGTGGCGCTTGACAACAGGCCCCTCTGGCACAGCTGTGGTGGGTGGCTGCTGGGGTGCGCGGCCCTCTCCTGGGCCAGCTGGGGCTTCTGTTGTGGTGGCCAGGCCTCGCACAGGGGGAGATGCGGCAAGCCTGCAGTGTTACCTGTCTAGTCCAGCTCTCTAGCTGTGGGAGGATGGCTGCTGTGTGATCACTTCTGTGGTTTCTTTTTGTGGCTGAGAGCTCCAGACTGCTTGGGTCTGCTGCACGGTGCAGGGGGAGGCGGAGTATTCTAGGGTCCCGAATGGCAGGACCTCTTGGCTGAGACTCCACACGCTCACCACATCTGCCTGACTTAGGTCTTGATGGGATATAAGGCCCCTGTTCCCAGAAAACAAGGGGTGAGAGAGAGAAAGGTACAAAACTGAAGATGGGCTTGAACAAACTCCTGGCCCAGTCTCTAACCCCCACCCCCCCAAACCTGGATCTGGATCTGAATTGACTCCTATCTTTATAATGGGCTGGACCAATCCTTCAGGTCTGAACACCCCCCACACTGGGACCTGGATCTGGACGGGGAAGGTGTTGGGGCATCCATCTCATCCCTGGCACCGATGGAGAACAGACACCAGCCTCCCGCCCCTCCGTCTAGTGCCGCAGATTCCGTTCAAACACAGTGACAGGAGCTAGTTCATTACCACAGGCAGCTCCAGTTTTAACCCCCACTACACATACACCTTCTCAGCCCTCTTCTTTGATTTGGGGGAAATCGATACGTGTTTTCCGCCACAGCAGCGCCTGTGACTAGTTTGTTAACTATGAGGACTCCTGAATGAATAGCGCTCAGGCAGGTAATTTACCAGCAGATCTGAGAGGGGATAAAGGGAAACCAATATAAATAGTCAGTAATAAAACTGTTTACTGACACCGGGCCTTCTTTTAATGAGATTTGTATGCAGGGAAGGGCGCCTCTGATAAGCTCTCCAGCTTACAATTATTGACTCTTGTCCAGTGGAGCCACAAAGCAGGGAGAGTCTATCTTCATAAAGCCCCTGATCACATTAATCGGGAAGGGAGCTGGAACAGAGTTGAAAAGGAGCCAGGGCACGAGTCAGCATTATTAGTGCTGCTAGGATGGGAACTAATGCTACAGCACAGTGCCAAGACCACTGCACTCCCAGGCACCTTGCATGAGTGGGCGCGAGATGCAGACACATCTGCCTTGAAAACACTGAGAGCTCTAGTGATTTTGCAAGAGGCAGTGCTAATGATTTTCCTGCACGCTTCAGGAGTTATGCAGCCTTGGCCCCAGACTGCGATGATGATCCTTGACCTTCCTATTGGGCCTTGCACCTGAAGTAAGCAGGAGTAGCCTTATTTTACTGATGGGGAAACTGAGGCACAGAGAAGTTATTGGCATGCTCCTTAGAGATGATAAGTATCTGCTTCTCTTCTTGACTTCAGCTGGACATTTTTTTGGGGGTGGAGAGGGGGGGCTCAGCATCTCTGAAAATATGGCTGGAGGTGTCTTGAGTTGCTTCCAGTAATTGAGGCAGCCAAAGTCAGTGGTTGCTTTTGATCTGAGTGAGTTGCCCAATATCGCAGAGCAAATCAGTGGCAAAGCTGGGAATAGATCCTAGACTCCTGATTCCCTTTTTGCTCTACGCACTAGACTACACTCTCACCAGAGGTGAGACTAGAACTCAGGTGTCCTGACTTGCAACCATCAGAGGTACCCTGGGCTGTAGGAAGCTGTCCTGCACCCATTGGGGAATGGATCATGGGCTCGCCAGCCTTTCCCCACTCTCGTGATGCTGCATGCACTTCCGCGCCCTCCCATATCTCCCTCCCTCAATCTGTTCCCATCTAACCTGGTACCAACAGGGCTTCGGCTTGGTTAATGCTGCCCCTGGTGGGAGGCCACCAGCAGCACTGAACTGATCCTTGCTCAGAGAAATGCTTGCTGCATACATAACCCATCACGCTGATCGCAGTCCATGCAGCTCTGAATGGGGAAAAGTAATGCAGCAGCCCCTCCCCAAATAGCAGTGCCGAGATTGCTGGGTAGATGAGTACAGGGAGGACATGGACTGGCAGATGCCTTAGTAAGCTAGCAGGATCTGGACAGCTGTCTCCATTAGAGCGACCTTGTTATGGGTTGGACTGAACCTTATTGAACTGGGACGGGGTATGTGTGTGTAACTGCTGCCCTTCATTTAAGGCAGTTGGAGCTTAATTGTTTCTTACTTTATGGAACAACAGCTGAAACAATAACAGCCTCCACCCAAAACACAGGCACATTGGAGGGGTTTCGCTGGCTATTGTTCTATGTGGGTTTGTGTGTCTGTGCAAGAGAGACGGAAAGGCCAGAGGAACAGAGACAGAAGCAGGCAATAACACAAGAGAGCAGGGGCCAAAAAGCCCCTGTACAAGTACTGGGAGTATGGCCCTGAGAAAAGCTTTTGGGCTAGGTGCTGGCTAGAAAGGGTCTTGGATTCGGAACTGCAAGTAAAGAAACTGTCTCCTGTTGTTTGATTCCTCCTACATTCAAGAAAATAGGACTTTGCACATTCTCTGTAAATAATCAGCATTGGATCAAAGAAAGCTGTCTCCCTCATCAATTTCTCCTCCTACCGGAAACAACCCTCCGCACCCCAATTGGGCTAACAGCTCAGGTCAGAAAGGGGTAACACTTTCATTTGCACTGAGGGCCCAACACTTGCTCGTTCAAGCTCAGAGTGCGGGCACCAGCAAGCAAAGAATTGCTGTGAGTTGCTGCATCTCCAGGGCAAGACCCCTTCTTAGCCCCATCACGAACGGTTCTTGTCTGTGCAGTGGCTGCTGGTGCTAGCTGCAGAGACCTGTCTTTGCTGTCAGGAGCACTTGGAACTGGAGCAGCTTGTGTGCGTGGTAGTAGTGGGCGAACCTTGGGAAGCAAACGGGGGGCAGAAGGAGAGGGTTTCTTTTATAAGGTGCTTGCCAGGTGGGAGAGAGGACTAATGAGGCCCAAGTTAAAGTCAGTGGGGAGAAATTAAGAGGGGGAAGAATTAGGGCAACACCCTCCTCTAAAAACCAGAGGAGAGGAGATCAAAGGAGAGCCGAGGAACGGAAGGAAAGCATGTTTCCTAATTGTGCTTTGAGCTTCTTCTATCTGAGGTATGCCCACCTGTCCTTTCTCTGCCCAGCCTCTGGCATGGAGGCAGGTCCTGCTGAGGCAGGCATGCAGCTGGGTGTCTCTGGCATGGAAGCGTTTCCTTTGTAGACACTGGTTCTCCATGGGAGCACCCACAGTCAATATTGACGAGGGTTCCCTTGAGCTCATCCTTCCCCAGGGCAAGATCAGGGTTTGAGCTACTCTCAGTCCCTCAACTGGCCTCACTCGTGGAGTCCACAGCCATCCCAGCGAGGTGGCACTTTGCTCCCATCTCAGTCATTGGGAGTTGGACTCCAGGGGGAGCAAAGTTAGGCCAGTGCTGAGCACTTCTGAAAATCCTCCCCTGCGGGTGGAGCAGAGGCAGCCCCTTAATGGCCCAACCTTCATTGCTCCCCCAAACCTCGTGCTGCCTCTGGGGCTTAGAGTGTGGCTCTGCTCTGAGATGTGACTGTGAAAATGGCACCATGGGGTTCTCTGACTGTCATCTCTGGATGGATTTCTAATCAAGTTTGCTCAGCTTACTAGCAAAAAAAAGGGGGGTTTTCCCCCTAACTGCCAGCCCTCCAAACTCATGTGAGCTAGGATGCACTCTCAACTCCCCTTTCTGTTCTGAAACCCATTGGGATGCAGGACATCTCCGCTTTCACTGGGGGAAAATTCTCCTTGGGCAGAGAGCCAGCACAGGCCCACATACTCCTTAAAACCTAGACTGCTTCAGGGTATCAACCAAGCTGTAACTACTAAGGGATAAGGAGGAGATTTCCCTGTGGAGCTGATTATGCCACATCTGCCAACTGTGTGGTTATCTGCACCTTCCTCTGAAGCATCTAGTGCTGGCCACTGGATCCTGGGCTAAATAGCGCATCCAGTCTGGCAATCTGTGTATTTTTTTTAAATGCCACCTCCTGATGGTGGTTATTTATTGCTGTTGGCACAGAGGGGCAGGAGGCGTGGTGATCAGATCTCTGTGAGAAGTCGCATGGGTCTTTGATGACAGCGCTTTAGCATTCCAGGAGCATCACACAGCCCCAGGCCCTATAAAATACACCTCCTGGGAAAGAAGCCTCAATCAGGCAGTGACAAACCAATCCCCAGATAACTAGCTGCAGCCCCACATTCAGGGTACATCTACACTAGCATGACCAGATAGCAAGGGGATCAGGACAGGGGATGAGGGGCAATAGATGCCTATAGAAGAGAAAAAGCCCCAAATATCAGGACTAGCCTTATAAAATTGGGACATCTGGCCACCCTAGTCTACCCTGCAAAGTGCAGGTGTGACTGTAGCACAGGTAGCTATACCAGAGCTAGCTTTAACCTAGCTAGACTGGGTCACAACAGTAGTGAAGATGTGATGGCGCGCCAGGGGTTCTGGGTACGTGTTCAGGTTGCTAGCGTGCACCGAAGCTCATGCTGCTAGGTCTTCACCACTATGGTTAGCTCCACTGGGTTTGCTACAATCTCACCTTCACTCTGCACTGGCAATTGTGGGCACCCCCTTACTTAACCTTTCTCCAGCAAATCCCTTAATGTCTCTTTGGAACTGAACCCAAATCCCTAGTCAGTGCGCTAACCCCATGACCATTCTTCCGAGGCCAGCTCTTGGCTCTGCTATTGGCTTGGGCCTGGGCCTAGCAAAGCACTTAAGTACATTCTTAACTGAAGCATGTGAATCATCCTCATGCCTTCAGTGGGATTGTTCACATGCTTACAGTTAAGTTGGCACATCAGTTTTTGGCTGGCTTGGTTCCATGGCGCATGGATGGGAACCTCCATCCCCCCAGACGTCTGTGGGTTCTGGATGTAGATGCAGCTGGCACCTGTTTTGATTGTGGGCTGAAGCAATGTAGCTCTGAACAGCTCCAGAACCTTCGAGGCAGGTGTCTGTCATCACCCGGGTCCAAACAGTGCAGCTTGTGAGCGTCTGGGGGAACGTGATTGTGAAACCAGCTAATATTTAATCCAGGGAAAGGCCCAAAGTGTGGGATGGGGCAGGGGTTGAAATCTGAGCTCTAAACTTTGTGGCTCACTGAAAGCAGTCACTCTACCTCCCAAAAAAGTCTAAGAAGGCCTCTGTAAATGTATCGTACGTTATTTTGTATCATATCAATTAGACAGGAGGGGAAAAAAAAACGCCTGACCTGCTAGGCTGACAAGTATTTTGATGCTGGAGTATAATATCCAACAGTTCATCTGGGGAAACTCATTAACGAAATTAGCCTCCCGCAGGTGAGCTCTGACCCAGGGAAAGGACACAAAGGAATAGCAGCTCTTTTAATTTAATTTTAAATGATTTTGAAACAGTCTCAAGTGTTCAGACCCCAGACACCCTCCAGAGCTTTCATTTATTTTAGTTTCAATCTGAGTGGCTTGGAAAGGAAACGCCACATTGGAACAGACTGGTGACTTATCTAGGCTAGTGACTAAGCCTGGCTGTTGGGGAACTGGTCACAATGCAATGAACTAGGCTGTGCCCTCTCATAGGGCGGTAGGAGTTTTTCACACTTTTATCACTCAGGAGGAAAGTGGGCTATAATCTGTTTATCGCCCGTACCTGTATGGCTCCCACTGTTGTAGTGTGTGAGCACTTCACAACCTGGCAGCAGGGCAGTGCTATTATGATTTTATGGATGGGGAACTGAGGCCTAGATCCTCAAAGATATTTAGGATCCCAGCATAGTTAGGAACCTAAATACCTTTCAGGATCTGGACCAGAGAGATTAAATAATAATAAGTAGCTCTTAGAAAGCGGCTTTACAGAGGAAGGAAGCATCGTTGTCCCCATTTTACAGGTGGAAAAAAAGAGACACAGGAATTTAGCTGAGGTCACCCAGCAGCAAAGTGGAAAATAGAAGCCAGATCACCCGAGTCCCAGTCCAGTGCTCTGTCCACTAGGCCATACTGCCACCCTTGCCCAAACTCACCCAGGAAGTCTGTGGCAGAGCAGGGATTTGAACAAGGGTCTCCTGAGTCATAGTCTAGGGCTCTACTTGCCTGGACAAGCCTTCCTCTATCAATTCCTCTTTTCCTAATTGGCACTGGATAATTTGGGTCTGAATCCAGTGCCCATTAGGTGGAAAGACTCCCACTGACTTCAGTAGGCACTGGATAGTGCCCTTTATGGCTATTAATCAATAGCCTTTGCAGCTCTTATAACATGTAATTAGATGTTTAATTCAGCCTCAAGCTTCCAGGGTGTGTGAGCTGATTGGCTGGCCGAGGAGTCAGACCAGCAGCTGCACTTTTAAAATGGTTTTAGTCCTTACTCGCATGATAGATAATGATTTGATTTCTGTAGCAGCTTCCATAACACCAAGGGGCTTTGCAGTGTCGTAGCCTACAGCATCATAGAAGAAAAGTAGCTATGGTCCTTTTTGGTCCTTTTCAGACATTACCTACCCGATCTTCACAGCTTTAAAGAGGTCACCAAACTGACTTTCATGTCAAGTGATAATGTGGAGACCACCTGGGGAGAGGAAAAAGAAGGCAGCCTAGAGAAACATTTCGCAGAACCATCGAGAAAGACGCCATCTCCATCAACATAACACTCGGAAGCTGGCACAGACCAGCGCAAGGCTGAAATAAAGGGCGGAAAGTGGTGGGCACCCGATGATCCTGGGAGTGCAGGAGGAGAGCGAGAAAAAGAAGAGGTAATGATAGCCATTGGGTCAGTGGAGACTCATTAACTCAGTTATGTGATTGGTGATTTTTTATTACCCATGTCAGGTGACTAGGGCTAAGACTGCAAAGTCTAATCTCTGAGTAGCGCTACCGCGTGTCATGACTTTATTACATCCTCAGTAGCATCCCTGCCCCTTGGCCCTGATCCAAAGCTCATTGAAGTCAATGGAGTCATAGTGACTCCAGTGGATTTTGGATCAGGCCCCCTATTGTTATGCATAGGGGTGAGGCCCAGTAATCCTAGTTCTAGCGGCACCTCCACTGGTTGTTCCGTGAGATGAGAAATGACCTCATTAAGACTCCAGTTCAGCAAAGCACCTGGGAGGAGATTTGTCATAGGCACAGAGGGCAGCTGGGTCCCAACTCCCATTGGAAGTCAATGAGAGATGGGTGCCTCCCTCCCAGATGTGTCTTTAGCACTCTCCTGCATCAGCGCGTACTCCACCCAAAGGATGCCAGTCCCACCGAGGCCAATGGGATGATTCACGTGCTTAAAGTTAAGCATGTGCTTAAGTATTTTGCTGAATCAGGGCCTAAGGTCTTAAGTCCGAGGTCCACTGACATCAACGCAAAGCATTGGAGCAGGCCCCTTCTAGGTAAAGAAATTCACACTAGGAGACTTACTCTGGGGCAATATGAAGGCAAGCCAGCCTTGATGCCATGTGTTTCTTCTCCCCCGTACCACCTGGATGCAATGGAGCATGGGGACTGAATTTCCTAGGCTGCAGTCAGGCCTTTAACATTATTTTAATGTATTTTTTTAGTCTTTATTACATCAGCACTCTCCTCAGGTGTGAATTTGTGACCATTAATCAAAGCTCTCCACTACCTGGCCATCTCTCAGGCAGAGACTTTGTGCCCATTATAATGTCGATTAACTGTGTGTTGCTGGTGGAGAGGGAAAGGAGACTGAAAAGAGATAAATTGCACAAAGTGCCTGACTATATCTGGATGTGATGTTATGGTACATTCCGAACTAATGTGTATTTTAATGTAGTGGCTCCTCCTAACCTTCTTATAAAGGTCACCCCACATGGGGTGAAGTGTTCTCATTTGAAGGAGCCTCAGCCTTCAGCGTAGGAAGACTGATGTGTCTAATGTGGGCAGGTGAAATACATGAGATCCCATTTCCATTGTGACGAGGGCTCTGGGGAATGATCTCCATTTCAGGCCAGCTGACACTAGGACTGTTAGCTGTGGAGTACTGGGCTGTCAGCTGACATGCGCCACTAAGATAGATCAAAAGGGTGCTGGATACTAGCTGGTCTGGGAGGACAAATGGCTTTTTGGACAAAGCCAAACAGTTTTGTGAAACAGTTTCATGTTTGAAATTTTCGGATTTTTTTTTCGACCAAAGGATTTGAAATGAAAATGTTTGATTCTAGTTAAGAATCAGTCTGGGGGCATGACGCTCCTTTCTCGCCAGTGGAGAACTGAAGGGGAGGGGACGGCGGAGAACGGAGGGGAACCCCTACACCAACTATTTTCCCATTTCAATTCTGTGCGTGATGTGAATAAAAATAAAAATAATAAAAAATGGTTCAAATCCAATCCCCAACTAAATCATCCCAGCCAGCGCTTTGTCAAGCCTGGCTTGAAAAACCTCTAAGCCACAGAGCACCTTCACTAGAGCCCCGATCCTGCCATCAGCTCCATGTTGGCAGACCCCTGTGCTGGGCTGGAGCCCCATTAGGCAGGGGTCTGCCCTCTCGGAGAGCATTGCAGGCTAGAAGACTAATGCCACCAAAGAGTGATTTTTACTGGCTTAGTGTATTTGGGGGCTTCTGGTTGGGGGTGAACAGTAACATGCTTTGTGGGCTCCCACCACGCTCCCTCTGGCGAGGCAGCAATTTCTAGCAGCTGGATGATCTTTTTGGTGTGGCAGCATTTTACGCCTGTCTCTTGGGACAAAATGTGGCTTATCATCTAAAAAGGGAACATTCTCTGGTTTCCTTTCAATAGCATCTCCCCCCGCCCCCATTTTTCCTCCAAAGATTTATCTCAGCCCATTTCCTTTTAATGGCAGGAATCATTTAGGTCTCCGTTATTACAGCTTTTCAGGCTTAATGCTTTAATAAAGTCCTGATCTTATCTGCAGAAGAGGGTAGCAAATATGGTGGCATTTAGCGAGCTGTTTATTGTAATGATTGCGGGACAAGAAAGGAATAATACAATTTCCCATGTTAGTTCCATAACGGCTTGGTTCAGGATCGAGGACCAGCCCTGAAATTTACTCTCTTGTTATTCAATTTCACTAAGAAGCTCTTGGAGTATGTCTTTAGAAAAATAAAAGATGGGGAGGTGGGAATACTTTAAAATTATTATTATTTATTATACATCTTATATGATAGCACCTTGAAGCCCCGAATAGGGTCCCATTGTGCTGATGCTAAATACACCCACAGCGAGAGGCAGTCCCAGCCCCAAAGAATGGCCGCTCAAAGACAGATAAAGGGTGGGAAACTGAGGCATAGAGAGGTCAGGTGACTTGCCCAAAGTCATACATCAGGCCAGTGGCTGAGCTGGGAACAGAAACCAGGGCCCGTGACTCCTGATCCATTAAAAGCAGATCAGATAACAGATTTTAACCAGAGTCTGATCTATAAACAGGCTCTGGACCCCCAGGCATGACTGGGAGAGGTGCTGAGGCACCAAAGCTCTCCTTGATGGCAGCTGGAGTTGTGGGGGCTCAGCACCTGTGACAATCGGAGCCCCCACGAACTAAATTCTCCTCTGCTTACGTTGCTGAAACTCCACTGAAGTCAGTGGGACTGCACCAGTGTAAACGAGAGAATTTAGCTCTCTCTCTTCATTCTCTCTAGGTCAGTGGTCCCCAGTCCTTTTCTGGTTGAATTACAATGGATTAGGCTCTTCCACTGGGACCTCTCAATCCATGCCAGGCAAAGTTGCCACCATCTTTGGAATCTCCCCCTGCCCGCCCCTTTCTGTTTTTTTCTCTGTTGTCCTTTCCTGCCTCTGGTCTGCCTTGTGGACTGATATCCAGATCTTCAAAGATCTATTGGTTTAGTGGGATTTAGGTACCAAACTATGCTTGAGGATCTATGCCTGAGTCCCTCTCTGCTTTATACACACAATGCTTGAAAGGGACATTGCAAATGGTCACTATCCCATTGGTACCAGTGAAATGGCTTAGAAACACTTGTGTGATTACAGCCCAGGTTGGGGAGCTGGGGATGGGGAGAGGTTCGTTCCGGATAAGAAAATGCAGCTTCTTGGTATAGACCCTTTGGAATGTCCCACTGAAGCATTCACCCAGCCCGGGTTCACCCCCGTTTGTTTGGTTACAGTGATAATTAAAGCTGGGTGATCTTTTTCAGCTGATACATTTTTTTTCAACAACAAAGGCAGATTTGGGGCATTTTGCAAATTTGTGGCGAGTTCAGCAAATTGCTTCGGTCACGGTGGGACACGAAATTGGCAGTGTTGAAATGGTTCCTAATATTTCGATTTTTCGGGTGATGTTCACAAGGGCAAGAGGGAGGCAGTGCCGCTGTTGTGCCCAATAGCCCCATGCTTAGGGCATTCCAGTGGGATGGGAGAGACCGGTTTGAATCCCTGCTCTGGAGCCGAAGCTTGAATGCAGATTTCCCCTATTCCTGGTGAGTGCCCCAGTCACTGGGCTACGGGGTATTCTGGGGTGGGGCTCTCCATCTGTCCTGTTGAAACATTCCACTGCGTATAAAATACTTGAACATCCATTGGGCCAGAGAGACTCAATCTGCAGCCCTTGGACCGCTTACGGCCCAATCAGCATAGAGCTGTGGCCCATGTGACATCCTCAGGGCCAGACAGGTAGTATTGGATGTGGCCCACAATGGTAAATAGGTTGAGAACCACTGCTCTATAGCATGTGTGGTAGAAATGCATTGTTAGATATTGGTATGCTCTACAACAGAAGAGGGTCACTCAGCTCACCTCTCAGGGAGCAGGTCCATGTTCCATAGCTCACAATAGTGTCATGTCCTGGCTACTGTGCATGTGAATTCCTGCCCTCTACTGGCCAGAATGAGATTTGCACAGCCATGTATCACAGGCCCCGTATGGCCGAGAGCCTGCAGAGATTCTCGCTGCAGTGGCAGGGGCCTGTTGCTTTGGTACAGGAGGCTCAGAGTTCTTCTGCTTTTGGGATAAGTCCTGAACAGATGCCACATCACAGCAGCCATTAAATCTGAAGTGTTACGATATCCTGTTAAACAACATCGGCTGTCACTCACGAGTGGCCCCTTTTGGCCAAATCCACCTTTATTTTGCCATGGTAAATGACTTCTCAGAAACAGTTGAGGCAGGACATCGATGCCATCAGCAACCCTGCTCGGGATAAAGTCATCAATTCCACGTAGTTCCATGCTCTCTCCTTTCCTTCTTGGGTCCCTCATTCCAGGTCTTTGTTCCACATCCGGCTCTCAGGAAGTTGATGGGTTAGAAGGGTGTCAAACAGCCGCTTCTCTGTCCTGGCACTGCATTTGCATGTCCGGTAAATTGTCTAGCTTCCTTCTAGGTAGTCGGGGGGTGGGGAAAGAAAGACAGACAGTGAAGACTTGCTCTGTGCAAAGGCAATTGGGTAATGCTGACCTGGGTGTGCCATAAGCAGCCTTTTGTATGTCTACTTATACACAGAGCCTTTGGTTTTTTTTAACATAAGAAACTGAAGCACCCCCTTTGCCAGAGAATTCAGACATGATGAGCTCTCTAACACTGGTTCCCCTCTGCTCATCCCCAGAAGCTGTGTAATCTCACGCAGCTTCCTTCCTCTCCATTGTGCAGGCTGATGTAGTGATAACAGAAAGAAAAACCCAAAGACCCTTTCTTTCTTTCAGATCTGGCTGGCACATTAATTGCATTCTTCAATCTGGCGCTGTCACAGTACAATTAAAATTCTAATAGATCAACAATTACATCCCTGTACTGCGGGGAAAGATTAAATTGATCCCTGTTAACCCCGGGGCTCTGAATAGCAGGGAATTGGGATGCTTTCATGGGATGCTGTTACGCATTGTGAAATTTGGCCTGGTCTACACTACAAAGTTAGGTAAATGTCTGTTGCCTTGTGTTAGCCGATGTGTGCATGTATCCACACTCAAATGTGTCTCTGGCTGATGTCAGAGCCCCATGACAGCAATGCGGTGAAACCACCTTCCCAAACGGCATACGAATGTTGACTCAAGTGCGAGTGTAGACATTGCACAACCTGCATTTACCCTAACAGTCCTCCAGCAGCTGTTCCACATTTCCTGTGACAGTGTCTGCTCTGGTCACAGTTTAAAACTCCACAGAGCCCAGGAGTCACAGAGACCGGAAGCCCCCTCCCCTCTTTAAAGCCCCTCACGTTTTTGAAATGCCTTTTGTTGGTGAGCTCACCCTTGTTGTGGCAATTGCCCAACCGATCTGCCAGCTCCACACACTATACGTGCCCCTGCCTGGAGTAGACAGGAAGTATTGGATCTTCTGGGCCCCTGGGAAGAAGATGTAGTGCTGAACTACAGAGCGGCTGCTTTTACAACGAACCACGTCAGACTGGGTGCTGACCCTGCCAGCACCCCGCAGAACACCAAGGCGTCTGAGACGGAGCCCCCTGCTGTGAACAGTGAGGAGAAGTGGGGAGATGTGGCAGGGGACTCTAGCCATGCTGCAAGCTGGGACCTGTTTGAGCCTCCGCCACAGTCTAGCCAGTCCCACCAGGCGAGCATGAGTGAGCCTAGGAGGAAGGGCAAGGGAGCGCCAATGTATGTGCACACATTTTTCCTTACAGTGTTTACATTCAAAGATGGCAACTGGCCCATCTCCCCAGTTAAGGTAGCGACTTTGCATTGTATTTGTAGGAGCAGAGCCAGAGGTACAACAAACAGAAGTTGAGCTGGCATCTGCTTTTCATTCCCCTGTTGAGTTAGGCGGGGAGTGGCTTGGGAGCACTTTGTTTATGTACACAGGGCTGGCCCTTTTATCCTGCCAAGGGAGCTTGATGACACTTTCATAGAGATGCTCTGCAATCCTCTCCTGAAGGTTTCTAAGGACCTTATTTCTCCACTGTGATACGGCACGTTCCCGTGCCACTCTGCAATGAGTTGGGCTTGCACCATCGCAGTGAACAGGCTGACGGCCTACAGGCCTGGGCGGCTTCGGGATCCCAGTAGGAGCTGTGCTGTCTGTGCCTTTGTGACCCTCAGGAGTGAGAGATCAGTTAAAATCACTTCCACCTGAAGAAAATAGCACCAGGATTCAGTGTCGATGCCCTACGGTTGTACCTGAGTAACAGGGACCGAAATTTTATCGCTTCGGGCAACAGAAAATTCTCTTCAGGCCATAGTCACCATGGCTGGGGCTGGCGAACAGTGCTGTCCAAAGATGAAGTGTCAATTACAAGTGTTCATGGGAATAAGGGAAGGGGGCTTTGAAACTTTTCTTTCCCTTTCCATTGCGACTGTAAATCCAACAGCACATCTGTCTTTATCAACAGCCTCTGGTGTGATGGCCTTAAGGGTTGCCCCCTCCATGCCCGCACAGTACCTGACCCTGAGGAAGGACGAGGGAGAACATATTCTGTGAGATCCTGCAAGCCAGTGCTGCATCTTCGGACTGGGAACAAAGGGCCTGGAGGGCCAACATGACCAAAAGTATGGAGAACAACAGAGGACAGGAGAAAGGCCTGGCAGTCCCAGCAGGACAAGGAGAGGGAAATGCTGCAGGACATAATGGGTCTTTCCAGCGACAATCAGAGCCCTTGAAGACATCTCAAGTTGGGGACCCAAATTCAAGTTTGAAAAGCTGGGCCGTCAGCTGTTGGCGCCTCAGTTTCCCATCTGTCAAACAGCAATACCAACGCTTCCTTTCTCTCTCTCTTGGTCCCGCCTCAGGGCCGGGACTGTCTCTTTCTCCTTCTCTGGGTTTGCACATCATCCAGCACAAGAGGGACCTGACCTCAGTTGGGGCAGGGAGGTGCTTCTGTGATAAATATCTGACTGCCGTGTGGGGGAGAATGGGAAAGTGGCTCACAAAGGAAGAGAAGTGAGTCAGGCTGTGTTCTCTGGGATTTCAGCTACCAGTGCACGGTAAGATTGATCTATAGCATCGGCCTGCCTTTTCCCTAAGGAGACTTGCTGGGGAAAATATTCTCATCACCAGAGAGCTTTGGAATGCAGTGAGCTCAAGTGCTCTGCATGTCCCCACATACTTTGTTCACATAGACCCTAGAGTTAAGGTGATGCATGGCAGAGGTTTGGTGGTCAGTGCTCTGCCCCCGGGTCACGTCTTGTCTTTCTTCTTTCAGCTCTGATCACCGCCTGTCCCTTTCTATTCCTGACCAGCCTTGGAGCTGATTGACAAATATAACCTTTCGCTGAGCAGCGACATAGCCATAAGCCCCAGCGAACGTTCTGACAGACGCCCACAGAGAAACGCAGCTGTGCTGAGTGCCGGGGTTTTGCGTGTGACCATTACCAAACATTATAGGCCAGCGTGGCTGAAAAGGAAGGTTCAGAAGACACGAAACAAGCAAACAAGGTGCCTTTAACCCTGGGCATGTACCCTCAAAAGCCCACATCAACCATGGCGTGGATGCAAATGGCTTTCTCAGTCCCTAAAGGGAGATTAAATTGTGCTGTGAAATGCCCAGGTGATTTATCACTCTTCATGGCATGCTCAGCTCTCATGGCAATTTCCAATTGTTTCCATGGCAGAAGCCATCGCTGGAGGAGGGAGAGAGCCAATCAGCAGCCCACAAACAGCTGACAAACTGCCAGAAGGGCTCATCAGGTGGCTGGCTCTCCTCATTCAGGGAACGTAGGTGGGTCCCACGTTGCACCTTTTCTGGTCTGTTTCGGGGGGAGGGAGGGTTATGCCGTTGTGGCTTTAGCTACTGGGCAGCTTCTTAAATCAAAGCCTGGGACTTGATGCTGGGGGTGGGGCATACGCAGAAGCCTCATTGCACCTGTCTGCGCTGCGTGGGCACCCATGTGGCCCAGCTTGAACATCCAAAGTCCTCTCCCCGCCGTAGTGTGGGGGAGATGTCCTGGAGCTGGCCCCTTCTCTGGTTATGTCAAAGTGCCGGTGAGGCATCTGGAAGGGATGGCTCCATGGCCTTCATGCTACGTGGTCGTGCGGTGCTTCCTTGGGCAGGGCCAGCAGGCAGAGGGATTTTAGGGAGAAGTTTGGGACTGTATCTGGATTAGATTGGGGAGGTGCACCAAAATTATACAGGATTTCTACCTCCTTGGGCTGTATCGGAACCGGACCAAGAAAATTGGCCCTTTTATTTTTTTGATCTCGTTGGGTTTGTGCCCAGGTGTTTGAATCTGACCCCATTTCCCCCGCCCCAGATCAAGGGTTGGGGAGGAGCGTGTGAAGCTCCTGGGCCCCTTTTTGCTTTAAAGCCGGAACAGCTCCACTTTCGTGTAGATATGTGACCGTGACCTATGCTATAGGAGAACCTTACCAGCTCGCAGCTTGATCTCCGGAGATCCCAAGCAATTGCAGTTCCTGCCGAGGCCATTGGGTGGTGCCGCAAGCTCTTTGTGACGGGGCGAGGGAGAGGAATTATACCCTGGTTCATGCAGCTCCCAGGGGATGGACTCCTGGAAACCACCAGCCAAGAGGATGACAATGGCTGGGAACCAGAGGGTCAGGACCGTCTCTAACGATTCCTTGCATGGGTCATCCATTGAGTTTGAATCTAGGAGCTTCAGCTGCACAGCACAGGCCTCTGTCTCTTGAGCAAAACGAATAATTCCTTTAGACAGTTGCACTAGTAGGCAATTGCTTTCTAATGGATGCAACACACATTTGTCCACTGTAGCCACCAATTCAGGGGAGAGCTCCGACAGGTTTTATCTGTCGCCTCACTTTTGCCCTGTAGGTTTATTTGCCGTTGGTTTGGAATATGCTCTGGTGATGCCAGGTGGTGGGCTCAGTCCAAGCTGTCTACTGGAGTCTTCCCTTTCTAGAGCATCTTCCATCCCAATGCGCTTTACAGCCTGGCAAAAGAAAGCACCCCTGAAATGCAGCTGCTTCTGGGCTGCACAAGAGGCGGCCCTGGGGTTAGTGGAGCTGGGGCAAGATGGCACACTAGCCGAACTCACTGTGGGATTGTTAGATTATTTTGTGTTTATTTATAGAGCACCTGGAATTCAAAGCCCTGGGAGACTTTCAACGCCTACAGGGAACAAAGCAAATAGCAGAACCACCTGGTGACAAACCCAGTTGGGAAACTGGTTGGCAAAGTCACCATTTAGTGCATTCTTTGCATACATTTCCCAGGGCTCCAGTGCGACACAGGTTCCCGCCCTGCCACATCAATAAGGCTAGGGATGATGCAGGCTTCAGGCTTACGCATTAGCATCCCATCCCTGTCATAAACAGATAGCTAAGGGTTAATGTCTCTTTCACCTGAAGCACCTGACCAGAGGACCAATCAGGAAACCGGATTTTTTCAACTCTGGGTGGAGGGAAGTTTGTGTCTGAGTTTTTTGTCTGTCTGCCTGCTTTCTCTGAGCTTTGGAGAAGTAGTTTCTGCTTTCTAATCTTCTGTTTCTAAGTGTAAGGACAAAGAGATCAAATAGTAAGTTATATAGTAAGTTTTTTTTCTTTGGTATTTGCATGAATATAAGTGCTGGAGTGCTTTGATTTGTATTCTTTTTGAATAAGGCTGTTTATTCATATTTTTTTAAGCAATTAACCCTGTATTTGTCACCTTAATACAGAGAGACCATTTGTATGTATTTTTCTTTCTTTTGTATATAAAGCTTTCTTTTTAAAACCTGTTGAAGTTTTTTTTTACTGGGAAATTTCAGGGAAATTGAGTCTGTACTCACCAGGGAATTGGTGGGAGGAAGAAATCAGGGGGAGATTTTTGTGTGTTGGATTTGCTAGCCTGATTTTGCATTCCCTCTGGGTGAAGAGAAAAGTGCTTTTGTTTCCAGGACTGGGAACGGAGAGGGGGAGTCACTCTGTTTGGATTCACAGAGCTTGTGTCTGTGTATCTCTCCAGGAGCACCTGGAGGGGGGAAGGGAAAAAGGATTATTTCCCTTTGTTGTGAGACTCAAGGGATTTGGGTCTTGGGGGTCCCCAGGGAAGGTTTTTCAGGGGGACCAGAGTGCCCCAAAACACTCTAATTTTTTGAGTGGTGGCAGCAAGTACCAAGTCCAAGCTGGTAACTAAGCTTGGAGGTTTTCATGCTAACCCCCATATTTTGGACGCTAAGGTCCAAATCTGGGATTAGCATCCCATCCCACATTGGACTCTGCTCAGGCCAGCAGCCCCCTCGGGACTCCCTACTGTCACACAGCTGTTTCCTTTTAGTCCCCACAAAGTAAGGGGCAGTACTGTGGTTGAGAAACATTGAAGAGTGGATGAGGGTTTCTAAACTGGGAATGAGAAGCAGGAGTGGAGGAAAATGGCCATGAGAATATTTAGATTGCAAACTCTTTGAGACAGGCACCTGCCTTCTTATACAGTTGTAAATCATCAGCAAATCTGTGGCACTGAATCACTAGAGATAATTAGAGAAGGGGAAATAGAAAGACTCACAGTATACAAACCCGGGCTCAGGAAAGCTGATTCCTTTCTGCAGGCGATGTTTTCTCACTCTCTCCCAGAAGTGCCAGCAGCTCTTTAAATCCAGGACAACTCCAGGAGCCTGATGGACATTACAAAGAAGGAAGCATGCAGCAGGCTCTAAGTGCTGTGGAAAACTGGGCTCCTGGGTGCGATCTGCAGTTTCTATTATGAGTTCCTCCTTTTAATTTCAGGTTCAAAATCTGATGCATCTGTTCTTAGGTGTTCAGAGGAGGGAATGGAAAGCCCAGTTGCTCCTTGCGCGATTGTCTTCCCACAGGGCAGGGTATATGTGTTCCCATTCAGCTGGGTTTGCAGAGAGAGCTTTGCAGGAAACAGAGATGGGCTCAGCAAAAGGAAGACCTAGCTTTTGCTGGCTGCAAGCCAGGGGTGGGTGTTTGGAGGTGGGAGGCTGATTTCTTCCCAAAGATAAAGTTGAGATTTTTTGATGGCGACTGGGGGTTTCCCATCGAAAGGAATTGGAGGTCTGTGGCCTCTGTCTGGAAATTCAGCCAAAAGCTTTTGGCAAAACTCAACGCCCAGCAACTGGACATATCAAACAACCCCACACTTCCAGGGGCAGCTGTTGGGTTTGTGTCACTCACAGACCAGGCTGGCTTTGCTCAAGATTGTCCCGGAGAACAGGTGATAAAGTAGCAGAACCCCAGCCTGGATTTTGGTTTGGTCCTGGTTCAAGGCGAAATGTGCCTGGCTTAGAGTTTCCTTACAGCTG
The DNA here is from genome assembly GCF_007399415.2 of Gopherus evgoodei. NCBI lineage: Eukaryota > Metazoa > Chordata > Testudines > Testudinidae > Gopherus > Gopherus evgoodei. Next base: position 136,902,576 of record NC_044325.1, on the reverse strand, counting down.
CGCTAGATTTCTCCATGTTATATTTTGGCCATAGGGACAACCACTGGGAAGGGAGATGGAAGGGGCAGGTTCCTCTATCAGTTAGTGGTTCATGTGTCCCGTCCCCCCCATCAGTGCTGCACTTTCATAGAATAATAGAATATCAGGGTTGGAATGGACCTCAGGAGGTCATCTAGTCCCACCCCCTGCTCAAAGCAGGATCAATTCCCAATTAAATCATCCCAGCCAGGGCTTTGTTCAGCTGGGCCTTAAAAACTTCTAAGGAAAGAGATTCCACCACATCCCTAGGTAACCCATTTCAGTGCTTCACCACCCTCCTAGTGAAAAAGTTTTTCTAATATCCAACCTAAACCTCCCCTACTGCAGCTTGAGACCATTACTTGTTCTGTCATCTGCTACCACTGAGAACAGTCTAGATTAATCCTCTCTGGAACCCCCTTTCAGGTAGTTGAACGCAGCTATCAAATCCCCCTTCATTCTTCTCTTCTGCAGACTAAACAATCCCAGTTCCCTCAGCCTCTCCTCATAAGTCATGTGCTCCAGCCCCCTAATCATTTTTGTTGCCCTCTGCCGGACTCGTTCCAATTTTTCCACATCCTTCTTGTAGTGTGGGGCCCAAACCGGACACAGCACTCTAGATGAGGCCTCACCAATGTCGAATAGAGGGGAATGATCACGTCCCTTGATCTACTGGCTATGCTCCTACTTTATTATGTGGTTGCACTTCAGGATTAAACTGGATCCTTTCTTTGTGCAACTGGAACAGGCTTAGCAGTTTGCTTTCTTCTCTTCCCTCACTCCAGGCTCTGCTGGTATTTCAATCAATTGCTTCTGCTCTGTTCTATTAGCAGTGGATTCAACAATGGAGCACACTGATGTCTGGAAATGAGACGTCGCTTACCATGCAGAAATGCAGCAGGTGCAGGGTCTGCGGGGAAAGGTGTCTGTCCTGTTTGCTCCAGGCAGAGGCGCTGCTCTGCATTTTGGGAGGGGAAACTCAGGCCTTACTGAAGCTAGAGAGTAACCCAACTCAGCAGTATCATTCGGTGTTGTAACACTGCGAGTGTGATAGTTGAGCATGCACTGGCCCTTTAAAAACCAGGAGAACTTCCGGTCACACTGGGCAGTAAAGTTCAAAAAGGTTACCAGACCGGTCACTGCTGAAGGGAGCAGTGCAGCATGGGATTGCATGGGAGGCCTTTACGTAGCGATAGAGCTTTGGCAGAGTCCATGTGCATCCAAACTGCCATTGCACCACTACTGGCAGCCTGGGTTGGTGGTGCTCTGACAAGGGGAAGTCCCTGAGGTGGCAGACACTAGTGGGGACACGTCTGCCTCCCTCGCGACAAGGGGAGTTCTACTGGTGCAACTGTCGTGTGTAAGCCAGGCCTTAGTGTAGTCAAGGCCACGCTGAGCCTTGCTCCTCTTTGCAATCAAGGCAAAACCCAGCTTGCCTTTGTCTGCACTCAGGGCTCAGTCCCGTGGCAGCTATGCGGGTGACTGAACCAGGGCAGTACTTGAGTGTGGACAAGATTCTGCAACTTCCACTCCCCTTTTGGGGTGTGGCAGGGGGATGGATGTGGCTAACAAAACAATAGGGAGGAAGAATAACCCCCCCCCCCCCAGCTTGAGTTGTGACCTCCCAGAAGCTGCTGAGCTGGAAACTCGCAGGCCAGAGGGACAAGAGGGCGTTGAGAGGTGGGTGGGCTGCAGGGAGAGAGCTGCTGGTTGCTGCTTTTTCCCACAAGCTGTTGTGGTCCCATTCCCTGTCTCTCTGCTAAGTCTCCTCCTCATTCATCAGGACAAGCTGGTATTTTCTTGAACAGAAGAACCACCCTCTCTATTCACATGCCTTCAGGCACCCGTTGGATGCTAGGAGAGGAGAGGACTCGGGAAAGGGAGGGGACTGTACAGGGCTGAGCTTTTCCAACCTGCCTCAGAGACTTGCAGGTGTGAGCGAAGGATCAGGTTTACATGTCTTGCCCCAGTGCTGTCCCCATCAGCCTGCGATCCAGAGAAGTGCCGCTTGCTGTCAGGAATAAATCCGGCCTGCAAAAAGCTCTTTGGCATGAGAAATGCCTTTTTGCAGAAGCACCAAGGACTGGCTGCTGCTGCTTAGGGAAGAGATGTGGAGGGAGAGAGACAGATGCTGCAACGTGTTGCAGAGGTTAACCTGTTTGTGAATCCAATGGAGCATCCAAGCAGGGAATATGCCCAGTAGGGCCCACCGGAGACACCCCACTGATCGCTCACTGCCCAGCATGACGTTTGACAACTAACACTCCGCCATCTTGTCTCCTCTCTTTAAACTGGCCCGGTGAGAACATTTTCCAAGGTTGAGGGGAGACCCTGTAGGTTGGTCAGTACCATTCGCTGCCTTTTACAGAGCCGGGCGGAAATACAGCAGAGAGAATCCAAGGTCCGGTATCCTTTAGTGAGCTCAGTGGGTGTGATGTCAACGGAATGAATTACGCCACTTGTCCTAACTCCAGTGGAGTCAGTGCTGTGATCTATGCCCTGTGTTCACCCAGGAGCGGTGCTGTGCTGATTAACTCTGGATGTGGTACTGGGGCAGAGCGTCACAGTGCCCGCGTGTATCCCTGATTCCCAACACTGTGGTCTGGCATGGTGCATTCTGGGTAATGTGCATGGTCTCAATGGGATACTTGTGTGGGCCCAAGGGAATTGTGGGAGAAGGACGCTCAAAGTCCCTGGTTTCCTTATGTTTATGCTAGTGGAAAGACACGTTCACCAGTTGCTGTCTCTGATATACACCAAGGCGTCAAGGCCTGATTTTCCTAATTAGCACGTGCAGAAAATTGCGCACACAATTGCCCACCTAATTTGCATGCCCCGTTCCTATGTCTGCAGAGCAAACCCGGTAAGCCTGCGAGCTGAGGATTATTTGTATTGTGTGGCACCCCGGGGTGTGCTGGGCGTTTGCCAAACCCAAGAGCAGATACAGTCGCCGCCCCAAAGCAGGGGCAGTCCAGAACCACAAGTCAGATGGAAAGGGCTGTAACGGACAGGCAAAGCAATCAGATGCATGGCTTATGATCTGGAACCATGGTGTTAGTGGGAGTTGGATGGGAAAATGGAGCAGCATGCACGATGGGAAGGAAGGATGGGGAAAGCCAGTGTTGCCTGCACCTGTTTAGGGCAGCGCCCCCTCGCCCCTAGCCAAAGTCCCAAATCCCTGTGTCCCCTTGATATTTACTTTATAAGGCAGAGTAAAACATGGCTCAGTGCTACCCTGGAGACTCGGGCTGTATGTGTGTTTTGAGGGGTGGACAGAGAACACTGCCCTGAAGGCCTGGGTGTGTGGGGAGTAGGGGTGTGAGATTTGCATTGCTTTGCTTCGGACTGTAATAACATTTTAATGCTGAGGGTAATTAACCACCAGGACAGTTTATCAAGGGCCATGGTGGATTCTCCATCACTGTCAAAGTTTACATCAAGAGTGGATGCTGCTTTGCCAAAAGCTCAGCTCTAGGAATTATTTGGCGGCGGGTCTCTGGCCTGTGCTAGCCAGGAGGTCAGATCAGTGGCGCTGGAACATTTTTCATAGTGGGGGGGCTGAAATCCATCCCCCTTACCCTATCGTCCCCCCCACCCCCCAAGCTGGGGCCAGGAGCTGGGCTGTGTCTCCAGGAGGGGGGAACCCGGACAAGGGTAAGGGGGCCGAGGCTTGGGCTGGGGCTGCAACTGGGGGTGGGTACAGGACCAGCAGCAGAGCCGTGGGCACGGGGCAGCAGCTGGGACCCCAAGCATGGGGCTGGAAGTGGAGCCCCGGGCACGGGAGCCCCAGGAGCAGGGCTGGCAGATGGAACCCCGCGTGGGGGGGGGCAGAAGTGGAGCCATGCATAAAATTTGGGGGTGCTGCAGCAACCCCTGCACCCCTAGTTCCCACTCCTATGGGTCAGATGAGATCACAGTGGTTCCTCCTGGCCTTAGAATCTGTGAATCAACATCTCACGTCTGTCCATTCCCCCTGCCCCCGACTGGTCTTTCAGGACCCCTGCCGGAGGCACAACCCACCAGTGGTCCAGTAGGGAGAACAGTAGCTTGGGGCTAAGGAGACATGGGCTTGATTTCCAGCTGAGCTACAAATGTCCTGTGTGATGTTGGGCAAGTGACTTAGTCCAGGCTGGGCCTCAGTTCCCCATCTGCAGCTGGGGGAAAGTCTATCCCTGCCTCCCAGGGCTACTGGGAGGGTGAAGCTCCATTGCTGATTGGGAGAGGCTCTGCTGCGCTGCTGATGGGGACCATATAACTACCTAGGGGTGTGATTTGCAAAAGGGGACCAGTGAGTTGGAAAATCCCCCCCTTGCTGGGCACAGATCCCTGCTCTTTCCCCCATTCCTGGACTTAGGGAGATGGGGCTGTTCAGTCACAGGCTGGTGGGTGCAAGGGGAGGATGGATGATGCTGCAGCAGGTGCTGGTGAGACCCTCTGTGCCAATGAGTTTGGTGCTTCGCTCTCATTCGGTGCCCTGGGGGTTCTCCACTCCAACCTTGTGAATGAGGCTAATCAGCTGATGAAGATAAACACAATGAAATCACCTATCCCTGCCGCGCGTGGCCAACTCAGGTTGTCAGCACCTTGCTTTTGCAGCACAGCTGCCCCCCCTCGCCTCCCGTAAGGGCAGAGAAATTCCTCCTCCAGCTGGAGTGTCAGAGTTAGTTAAGCTTTCCTTCTAGAGTAGCAAAGCAAACAAGCCAGTTTCCATGACAACTCGGGCAAGACTCACTTCAGACAGCAAAACACGACAGAACTGCAACCTAGGGAGCTTGGACATAGAAGGGACAAGTGTGAGAGACAGAGAGGAATTCCTTAAGTGAGAGCAGGAGGGGAAAGCCCATCCGTGTTTGAGGATACTGCAGATTCTCTCTGATAATAGTTTGTCCTCCTAGATGCTTCCACTCCTAGGACTTCCCAACACCCTTGTAGGTCAGGGATATAAACTGTTGTGAGCTGGGTGCAACCTTGTTATGGGTTGAATTAAAACCCCATTGAGACTGATAGGTGTGAACTCAGCCTTTAGACTTTTGGGGTTTGTCCCTCCTGTATTCAGAGGAGCAGGCCTTAGTACATTCCTTGTAAGCAAACAAGATTGCCTCAAAGAAAATAACAGACTCCATCACTTTCTTCTTTCATCTCCAGGGCCCCAACATTTGACTAGCTGCTCGGATCAAAAAGGGGCGACGCTCTTGTAGCATCAGGTGTGTCCGAAAGAATGAGGTGAGTTCCAATAAACTTGAACGCAGCTGAGCTGGTGAAACGCAGGAAATTGCTCTGCCGGGCACATGGGAACGCTGCACACCAGTTTAGAAAGGAGGAGGCCACATTCATTGGAAACTGCAAGGAGGAGACTTTAGGCAGGCAGAATATAATGACCCTGGATTAAATCCAGGTTGGGCACCAGGGTTAGCCAAGAGCACAGAATCATAGGCATGTAGGGCTGGAAGGGGATTAAAGACACAGCAGCAGCCCCCTGCCCGGGCAGGCGTGTGCGGCTGCTTGGGAACTCCAGGCAGCAGCCCCAGCTAGGCTCTGTCACACTTCATTCACGGTGACTGGGCGCTCGGTACGCGTTGTTACTGGGAGCTTAACGCAGCCCAACTCAGAGGCAGTGACTGTAAGACAGCTGTTGGCCTGGGGCCCGGGCGGGAGCTGCTGTGGCGCAGCCTGGCAGGGTCGGCCTGTGCGCGGGGGTGGGGCCACGTTAATCAGTGCTAATTGTCATTTTCTCAGTTGGTCTTTTTCCGGAAGAATTGCCTGGTTTTGGCTCCCACAGCACCCAGCCCTTCTCTGCTGGCACTCAGCGGCGCTGCAGTCCTGGAGGGGCTGGATACTGCCACATTTTCCCAAGGAACAGGCCCTGCTCAGGGGAGCAGCCCTCCCCTCTAGGCCCCATGGAGGGTGTCGCACGCCGGGAGCCACTGACTGGGCTTTCCCTGGAAATAGCGTCTGGCCCGGCAGCTCATTTCCTAGACACGCTCCTGCAGAAACTGAGCCCTGGGGAGCCACCCACTATATTTCACCAACTCACCACAGATCCGCCTGCCCAGGCTCCTCTCACATTGATGCTGCTGGCAGCTCTGCTGAGACACCTACAGTTCCCTGAAACTTTCCTTTGCTGACCCACCTATGGCACGGCACCTCAATGCTGCACTGGGCCCCTGCATCCCTCTCCCCAGCCACCCAAGCAATCCCTGACCTGGGCTCAGATGGTGGCCCATGGTTTCTCTGGCCCTGAATCCCCAGAGTCCCCATCCTACCCCTGAGTTGCTCCAGGCCCCACCAGATTCCTCCCGGACTTAACCTTTGCCTCTGTCCTGCCTGGCTGTGGGAGCTATACCTGAGTTATGTAACTGACCTGCTGACACCTGTGACCCTTAGTGAATGGCTCAAAGTGGTGGGTATTTTCCCCAGCATATACACCAGTAATTGCAGGCAGTGTGTTCAAAACACTTGGCTCAGAGCCCTGAGATGCTACTTTGTCAAGAAAGAAAACAATGCTAATCATAATTCCACAGCTGTTTCTTTAAACCGCATTTTAAAGGGCTGGAAATGTACCCTCCAGCAGAGCCTGTGTAACATGCACCAGGTATCTGCTCCCCCACCCAACCCTCAAGATGGCTGCAGGAGAGAATCTGGGGACAAGGCCTGCCTGCTGGTTCCCATGCAGCGTCACCAGCTGTCCCAGGCCTGCCTGCTTGAGAGACCTTGAGAGCAGCTGGTGCATGGACTCAGTGCTCCTGGGAGACAACTAAGCAGGCGAGTGGGTAAGAGGCTCAGGGTATATACCGGCCTAAGTGCTGTGTGCTGAGAAAATGCACTGTGCATCGTACAGCACCTAGATGCCCCAGGGACGTGCACTTTAGAGATGCGTTGAGTTACCGCTGATGTCAGCTGAGGCCTGAAGAAAAGCTCCAGGTGGCTCAAAAGCTTGTGTCCAATAAAAGCTATCACCTCCTCTACCATTTCTCGCCAACTAACCAGAGTAAGCGGGAGTGAATAAATGCAACATTCACAAGACAGCACCTGGGTCTGGGCTAAGGAGGAAATACCAGGGTGCCAGTGATCTGTCCCCCTTCCCAAACCTGGCTCTGTGCCACAGGGGAGAAGAATGAGCCCTACCACCTGGGCTTGCAGCTCCCACTCAGAAACCTGACATCAGTGGAAGCTGGGGACACTCCAGCACCTCTCAGGATCAGGCCCCATGCCATGAGGAGGACACTCACATGGCCTGGTGATTCCGTAGCACTGTAAGTGGACAGCAGACATTTGGTGAGGGGCTGAGACTCCAGGTGGCCTTTGCTATCAGTGAGCAGGGACACTGCTTTTGTCAATTAATCTGCTGTTCCAGCTGGATTCAGCAAGGAGCAGGCAATCCCTCTCCTGCCTCCCCTCACCCACCCGAGGTTAGTAGGCAGCTCTCATGCCTGTCCATCCTCAGGAGAGGGAACGCGAGACAGTCTGTGTTGCCAATGAGTGCCAGAGCGGCTCCACAGAGGCATCAGTCACTGACACCCACTGTCAGCACAGGGGCCAAGTGTGTGCTCAGACGAGAAAACAAGCTGGACGTGGCCATCACAGACCAGCTGGGTGGCTAGCTGTCTTCAAACTGGAATCACTAGCACTAAGATAACAGCAACAACACTCTGCATCTCTGCAGGCCTGTCTATTTGACAGTCTCTAAGTGGTTTACAGACATTAGCCCCACCCACCAGCCCCTCGCGAGGCAGGTACTTTCTGTATTACAGATGGGGAAACTGAGGTACATGAAATCTAAGTGACTTATACCAGGTCACAAAGTGTTAAGAGTCGAGGCTAGAATCCAGAAGTCCTGATGCCCAATCCTTTTCTCCCACTAACAGGTCACCCTCCTTTCTGAAGTGACACTGCCTGGTCCCGCTTGTTTGGCTCTCCTTGAATGTATTTGTCCAAAGGAACCAAATTGCTCAGCAGATAATATCTGAGGGTGGGGCAAAAGAACCTCATAATTAGCTGATTGTAAGCCACGCCCATGGCAGATAGGGCTTTGTCCCCCCTCTCCTGGTGACTGAGGACCTGCTGGCTGGATGGAGTGGGGGATGGGTTTAGGATACTTGTTGGGTGAGGCTGGCATCCCGGCACCCACTGAGGCCCACTTGGTGTCCTCGCTCCCCTGGATGGAAACACTGGGCGGCAGGGGAGCCGCTCTGGCGCAGCGCGGGATGACATTTTGAAATCCACCCGTTGGGATTTGACCTTTAATCCAGAGCCATGTTGACATTTCTAGGCTGTCAGAAGAAATCAAGCCTGCTTGACTAAGTGCAGAGTGGGACGGGGATTAATGGCAGCGTGATACTCCCGGAGATGGGGTTGGGAAGGGGTGTCACTCCCCGGATGCCTGCATCCACTGGAACTGGGGCTCCTGCCAGCCAGGGGCTGAGTGCTAACCCACAGATTTACGGCTCATGAGTGCTTACGGCACGTGAGGCCCTTGTGTGGCCTGCGGAGGGCCCAGAGCCTGATCCTGTGCAGGTCTGAGCCCCCTCCGTTCACACAGGTGTTGGTGGGAGTCGTACTGATTTCATGGGCCTAAATACCTTTGAGGATCTGAGCCTCTCAGGATCAGTCTCTTACATACCCCCTGACACTCAGTCAGGCTGTAATCTCTTCCTGGTCCATCCCCACACAGATTTGTTTTGGGAGTAGAGAGGGGGAATTAATTTGCCTCATAGCCACCCACTAGACTGAGGTCCTGTTCCCAGTCAAGTCTAATGGCAAAACAGCCCTTGACATCAAGGAGAGAAGTAATGGGCTCTTTAACATCACACTGGAGGCAGTGTGGCCTAGTGGAGGGAGCCTGGGACTCAGGAGACCTGGACTCTAATCCTACCTCTCGCCTGCTGGGTGATCTTGGGCATGTCACTTCCCTGCTCTGTGCCTCGGTTTCCCTATCTGCAAAATGAAGATGATGCTCCTGACCCCCTTTGTAAAGATTATGGATGAAAAGAGCTATGTATTATCAGATTAACATGCTCCCCGGAGAGGGCTAATTACTCACCACACCCATGCCGGTGTAACTCCCATTTCTGTTTCTTATTCCATGGTATTCAGCCTGTAACCCTTATGGCTGTAATTCCAGCTGCTGTTGCTACTCGTGCTCCCACAAGGGGGCAGTACAGAGCCTGGAGTGAGGGCAAAGACGCAGTTGCTATTTCAGCCTCCTAGAGGGAGCGCAGGAAGGTGGTGCGCATGCCCATTAGCTGTTTGGAAGGTGGTGTGCAAAGCTCCATTAAGGGCAGCATCCCTGCATGTGCCCACATCTCCCCTTAGAGGCTGGGAGCTCTGTCAGGGTACAAAACTGGTCAGATGCAGCCTTGACCTGCAGGGAGAAGACAGAGCTGCCAGGGGACACCGTGACTCAGCTGTGTGGTGGATCTCAATGTGGTTTCCTCTAATTGCACCGGTTATTTGGACTTTACTGGTCTGCAACAGGCAGTGCTATGCTAAGGTATTTGTACAGTCCTTAGTTCCAATAAGAAAAATAAGTTTGTTTTTATATTGCAGTGGGTTAGGGACTGGGAAATTTGCTACTTGCCTGAAAGGCTGGGGTCTTACCAGTGTTAGAAGTAAGTAGGGCAGTTGTGTTTGTGCAACTGTATCTAATGCATGGCCCTGTGTGGTGACTGGTAGAGCATCTGTCCAGCCCAGCCCTGCAAGGAGAAGATAGAGCTGCCAGGGGTATCCCAGACAGATCTGTGAGGTGGATATAGGGTTCCCAACAGTGCTTTCTTGCAAGGGATGTCTCTCTATCTTTTCATTGCTGTACAACAAGAACGAGAGCTGCTAAGTGCTGCAAAAAGCAGCAGAAGGAATATTCCTGGTGAAAGTGAGTCCTGCTTAGTATTATTATTAATAATAATGATAATAATAACATCAGGAGGGAGAGATGCTAAGAAAACAGTCCCTTATTTTGAAATACAATGTTGGCAAGCCTAGTTGGGTCTCCATACAGTTTCCTGTAATTTTATGGAAGTCAGTGGGATTGAGACTGGGAAAACCCCATAAAGGTGTAATTGCAGACTGGAGGCCAGATGTCTTCAGGAGGTGTGCGACATCACTGACCCAGAGACAGTGCGTGAGCCTGACAGCTACATGCACTGTACAATTTCTCACTTTCTCACTGGAAGTTGTGTATGTGTCCAGTAATGCTGAAACAACTGAGTATGTATGGAATTTCCTTCCTCAGAGGTTTTTAAGGTCAGGCTTGACAAAGCCCCGGCTGGGATGATTTAGTTGGGGATTGGTCCTGCTTTGAGCAGGGGTGGGACTAGATGACCTCCTGAGGTCCCTACCAACCCTGATATTCTGTGATGCTTTGATTCTGTGTAGGACAACTAAATGCTTTATTTTAATTGTTACCATAATACTCAGGGTGAGCCTATGTGAAAGCGGATCTCCAATTGTCAAAGGTCCCAATCCCTGTATTGATTTGGTAAGGTAGTCTATATATTTGGGGTTTCGGCCCGGTGCTGTATTCTTCATTTAAAAGGCAAATTAGCACATCTCTAGTTAGTGATGTTAGTCTAGCCAGAGGTTGTTGTAATTGCTGTGGTGCAATGGTTTATCTTTGGAGTGTTATTCATAAAAAGGAATTTGAAATTTGTGCGTGTGTGTGTGAATCCTATTATAATTTCCATGTTTAGTATTTAAAAGGTTCCTATTGAAAACCCAGCTGTTGTCTCTCTTGCAAGGATAGGATTTCATGGTCTGTGCAAATACTTTGTCAAAGAGAAGAACACTGTAGCAAAGAATTGGTAAGTCCTCCCCTCTACCCAGGTTATACTGGGACTTAGCCTCCCAGATTCTCAGTGGTGCTTTGCAGGGCCAGGGCTCTGCAGCCACATCCTCAGGGGAGGTTGGGATCATGCTGCTCCATTTTTCCTTCTCCCTGCTCCCTAGATCCCATTTCCTATCACTAGGATGGAGCAAATGCCCCAGCACTGGCTTTGAGATCCAGCCTCATCTGCTCACCCTGGAGGAATTCACAATGGAGTTCATACAATCGCCTCAGAGGCTTTCGTCCCATACCACGAATCCCGGGATGCCGTGCCAGCCACAGCACTAACCCCTGTGCCTTCCCCTTTCAATCCCTGCTTCATTGGAGGAAAACCTCTGGAACAAAATCACTCGTGTTGGAATTACCACAGGGCCTGCCCTTTACTGGGATCAGTCTCATTTGCTTTAGGCAGGTGTTACTGGTTAATTCCAGCCCTGGGATTTTGGCCATCCCTATGGGCCAGGTTGTGCCTCTTAATCATGGTGAGCAGCGTCTTGCGCTGTGAGCAGCGCCATTGAGTTCTGCAGGAGAACTGGCAGGGTGAGGCACTGTTCACTCTGAGTAGGGCTGGAATCTGGCCCTGGATGGGGTAGTAAGGAAAGAACCAACATCCTGATTCATTGAGGCTGAGCTTTGCAAAGGGAGTTAGACACCCAATTAATTTTAGAGAGATGTTAGCATGCAGTCCCCTTAGGCAGCTTTGGAATAATCAGCCTTGATTCTTAGACGATCCTCAGAGGAAGATATCCCTGAGAGAGGAAGGATAGAATATTTCCTCCCCTGAGTCTCTCCAGGGCTGTCACCTGGTGCCCTTGGTAGATCGCTCTTTGAAATGGGTGATGCGGGGCTTTGCTGGCCTTCCCATTCTGCAGAGGACTTTGTAAGAGAGGGGTCTCCTCCACTGCTTGCCTGCTAAGGTATTTCCCTCCACTGGTCCAACAGGAAGGGCTCCATGGGCCACAAGTAACCCATTGGTCACTGCCTCATGAGAGGCCACTTACAAACTGGGGCAGGACATCGCAGCTGCACCACAGGGACCTCTGTGACACACAACAGTTTAGTCTCCTGAGGCCTGAAATGCTTTAGTTGAACCCAAGTCACTAGGGTCAGCGCAGGAGTAACGGAGTGAAATCGACTGGCTTGTGATGTACAGGAGGTTGGGTGAGATGATTTGGCGGGTCCCTTCTGCCCTGGAACTCGCTGGAACTGTGACGCACACGCTTGGAAACAGTAACTACAGAACTGCCTACAGAAAGCTTGACAATCAGTGCTGCGGCCACTGTTGGTGCTGCTGACCAGTATTGCCTGTCTGTATCCACGTGTTGGCCCTTGCCTTGTACTTAAATTGTAAACTCTTTGAGGCAGGGACTATCTTTTTGTTCCACGTTTATACAGCCCTAGCCCCGTGGGGTCCTGGTCTCTGACTGAGGTTCCTGGGTACTACTGCATTACAAATAATACATTATAATAATGATTATAATAATTAATCATAATAATTGCTGGGTGCTGTTAAACAGCTGCCATGTCCCACCCAGAGGTGGCTGCATCTGAGTGGTGGGCAAAGCAACCCTTATGCATAAGTTATATATTAGAATGACAGCTACCCTTAGCAGTGTTCATGCTCCTCTCCATATCAGGAATTCAGTCTTTCTCCAGACTGGTGTGGTCCAATGGATAAGGCACTGGATTGGGACTCAGGAGAGTCGGGTTCTCATTCCAGCTGTGTTACTAAGCAAGTGTGGGTCCTTTAGCAAATCATTCTGCCTCTTCTTCTGCTCTCACCTTGTCTTTTTAGACTGGAAACTCTTCAGAGCAGCGACTGGCTGTTCCCATTGGTTTGCGCAGTTCGTTAGCGTCTCTAGATTCTAATGAAATATCAACAGTGGCAGGAGCCCCCAACAGCTGCTGTCGTGAATGGGGCTGAATAGCCTCGATTTCTCATTTCAACCCAGCGCCTTAAACTTCCCAGAATGTGGGCCATGTGGTTGAACTGGCCCAGCTTTTGATTTACTTCTGCAGCAGCTTCCCCAGACAGCTGCCAGGGTTGCCTTTCAGGCATCCTCGGTCTTTTCTAATCAGCCTCACTTGGTTGGCACATCCGAGCCTTTGCTTGGGAATACGGTTCAATTAAGGCTTTCACGCTTTTGAAATGGAAATTCCTCCATGAGCTGATGGGCCTTCCCGCCAGCGGGCTCTGCTATACCTGATGGCAGCCTCCTGGGAGGTGAGGGGAATAAAGGAACCCCTGTTGGTTTCTTGGGAAGGGGTTGGCCTGTCTCTTTGCAGCTTGAATTTCTGCTCTCCCTTGCCACAGACCTCCACTTGTCAACTCCTGAACAATGACACAAGGTCTCCCAGCACATCTGGGAGGTGTCAGAGCGGGGATCTGATCTCTGCTTTCTAAGGCCATGTCTACATCTAAAATTTTGCAGCGCTGGTTGTTACAGCTGTATTAGTACAGCTGTATAGGGCCAGCGCTGCAGAGTGGCCACACTTACAGCAACCAGCGCTGCAAGTGGTGTTAGATGTGGCCACACTGCAGCGCTGTTGGGCGGCTTCAAGGGGGGATCGGGGAACGCGAAAGCAAACCGGGAAAGGAGACCAGCTTCGCTGCGGTTTGCTCTCGCGTTCCCGGAACCACCCAGCAAACCTCAGGGAAGGAGACCTGCTTGCTCGGGGTTCGGGGAACGAGAGAGCAAACCAGGAAAGGAGACCAGCTTCGCCGCGGTTTGCTCTCGCGTTCCCGGAACCACCCTGCAAACCGCAGGGAAGGAGACCTGCTTGCTCGGGGGTTCGGGGAACGAGAGAGCAAACCGGGAAAGGAGACCAGCTTCGCCGCGGTTTGCTCTCGCGTTCCCGGAACCACCCAGCAAACCTCAGGGAAGGAGACCTGCTTGCTCGGGGTTCGGGGAACGAGAGAGCAAACCGGGAAAGGAGACCAGCTTCGCCGCGGTTTGCTCTCGCGTTCCCGGAACCACCCTGCAAACCGCAGGGAAGGAGACCTGCTTGCTCGGGGTTCGGGGAACGAGAGAGCAAACCGGGGAAGGAGACCAGCTTCGCCGCGGTTTGCTCTCGCGTTCCCCGAACCACCCTGCAAACCTCAGGGAAGGAGACCTGCTTGCTCGGGGTTCGGGGAACGAGAGAGCAAGCCGGGGAAGGAGACCAGCTTCGCCGCGGTTTGCTCTCGCGTTCCCCGAACCACCCTGCAAACCGCAGGGAAGGAGACCTGCTTGCTCGGGGTTCGGGGAACGAGAGAGCAAGCCGGGGAAGGAGACCAGCTTGATTACCAGAGGCTTCCTCAGGTATGCTGGGATACCTGCTTATTCCACGGAGGTCAAGAAAAGCGCTGGTAAGTGTCTATACTTGATTACCAGCGCTGGATCACCAGCGCTGGATCCTCTACACCGGAGACAAAACGGGAGTACGGCCAGCGCTGCAAACAGGGAGTTGCAGCGCTGGTGGTGCCCTGCAGATGTGTACACCTCCTAAGTTGCAGCGCTGTAACTCCCTCACCAGCGCTGCAACTTTCTGATGTAGACAAGCCCTAAGGGAGCTCATGGCACAGCAGCCTCCTTATGCCTGATCTCTTTTCAACCACATTTGTGGCATTTGCTTTGATGGTCTCTCTCAGCAACTTAACCCCTGGTTTACTTCCTTCTGGTGCTACAGGTTTGGCTTGAAATTCCCCACATAACCTTTCCCCCCAGGGTACAGCCCTTTGAAAGCTCAGAAACCATCCAGGATTGTTTTTGTCCAAACATCCTGCCACTGAAAAGGGCAGCAAAAAAACTCAGCACCTCCCAGAGAACGGCGGCGCAGTTGTTGATCTGTATTCTCTCCTCCTGTGGCTGCATCGAATGCTAACCTTTTTTTACTGCAGTCAGACACCAGGCTGAGAGTTAAAAGGTTTGCTCTCCCCCACCCCCTCCTCGAGCTGCCTGGAGGAGGCTGAAGCATTGGTTTGCTTTTCGGTAAAGAAAAGGAGTTAGGGGAACGAACACTTGGGCTGCTCATTCCGAGGAGTTATTTTTGGCTAGTTGATCTTCACACGTAGGCACATCAGGTTGGCTTCAGCTGCACTGTCGCTCCCCCCTGAGCTGATAGTGCTCAGACTACAGCTCCCTGGGCTTGCATGGCACCCCAGTGACTTCAGAGCTCATGGCCAGATCAGGCCCCAGATTCTCCTGTATCATCTTCTGCCTACCTGCAGCCCCAGTTTGGATCTGATGTGAAGCCCACTGGGAGTCTCTGTGTTGACTCAGGGTGTTCTGCTTCAGTGTTCTGGCCACTGCACTTCCCATGTGGTATCTAGGGGTATGGCTACACTTGCAACTTCAAAGCGCTGCCACAGGAGCGCTCCAGCGGCAGCGCGTTGAAGTGCGAGTGTGGTCACGGTGCCAGCGCTGGGAGAGAGCTCTCCCAGCACTGCAGGTACTGCACCTCCCCATGGGGATTAGCTTGCAGCGCTGGGAGCCACGCTCCCAGCACTGGGGCACTGTTTACACTGTTTACAGCGCTGTAACTTGCTGCACTAAGGGGGGTGTTTTTTCACACCCCTGAGTGAGAAAGTTGCAGCGCTGTAAAGCACCAGTGTAGCCAAGGCCTATGTAATTGCACCTAGCTCTTACACAAGGCTTTTCATCCAGAGATCTCAAAGAAGCGCTTTACGAAGCGGGTCAGGATCATGATCCTGGGGGAACCGAGGAACCAGACCAGGGAAACTGAGGCTCCAGGAAGTGAAGTAACTTGTCCAAGGTTGCCCAGTTGCAGAGCTGGTGCTGGCACTAGCACCCAGGTGTCCTGAGTTCTAGGCCTGAGCTCTGTCTTGTAGGCTACTCTGTCTAGTCTTGAAACTCCATGCCTTATTCAAAGTCATTTTAGAATAGCCACAGTCCGTTTGGAGACTTATAGAAATGTGGGGCTGGAAGGGACCTTGAGAGGTCATCTACCCCATCCCACCATACTGAGCCAGGTTTATGTTGGCCTGGACTAGTGTTTCTCAACAACCGGTCCATGAACGAGCACCGGTCCCTGAGATCTCCCTGACACAGTTTAGGAAGGCAGCAAGCTTGTCCCTGGTATCAAAAAGGGTGAGAAACACTGACCTAGACCATCCTTGACAGGTGTTTTTCTAACCTCATCTTTAAAACCACTAACCACGGGGATTCCACATCCTCCTCGGTAACCTGTCCCCGTGCTTAGCAATCTTTAGAGTTAGAAAGTTTTTCCTAATACCCTGCTTCAATCTCCCTTCTTGCAAAGTAAGCTGCTTCCTTCTTGTCCTGCACTTGGTGGAGGTGGGGAACAATTGACTGCAGTTCTAGCCCTCACCTCTTCTCGTTGACACAGAAGGAATCTTATCCACGAGTTGACTCAGCACTTTTGATGCTGTTCGCTTCCTTGCTGCATTTCACTCCATTTGGGCCAGGCAGACGGTTAATGGCTTTGCATCCAGGTCACCCTGTGCAGCCCCGGGCCTGGCCTGATTTCATGCCGGGCATTCAGCATCTCAGGGAAGGGAGCTGTTCACTTTAGCACAGTTGATTTCCCCATCAAGGGTGCCCAGTGCACAGAAGGAACAGAGCCAGTATTCTATCCACCGATCTAGGACTTGAACTTCCCCCCTCCCCTGCCCCCATCCTTAAACCAATAAGCACAAAAGGGGAAACTTCTCAAGTGTGTTTGACAACCTTAAGGTCCTTGTCAATTCAGGGCATTTGTCTCCATTCCGGGTGGCTGCACCCGTGTGAACCCCTAGTGCAGAGAGGCAAAGCTCTTTGCACCGATGCTAACCTTTGCTTGAAACTTGCCATCGCAAGGTGTCTCCTGGGTGGTCCCTCGGCCTCTCCTGTTCTTTGCCTGGGGCACACAAAGTTGTCTCCTGAGGACTGAAATGCTTTAGTTGAACTCAAGTTGTTTGGGCTCAGTGTGGAGAGATTTGGGTGCAGTGTAATGGCCAGTGCTATGCAGGAGATCAGCTCTGTGCAGCTATGAAACGGGGATCAAGTCCCCCTGGTGCACACAGCAGCTTTGTCTATCTGTGTGACAGGCTGGCATTGATGCAGGTGCCACCAGTGGCTGGAATCAGGGCAAATTCCAATTACAGCTGAGGCCTTGATACTATCCTCAGCATGTCCTTTTTGAACATCACCAGTAAGAAAAGCTCCATGGCACCAACTCTACCTTCAGTGCCTCCCATCAAGACCTGCTCTCTAGTGCTACCCACGCACCTCTGCGGCCTCCGATGGATTTCTGCTACTATAACCACCTGGGCGTAAGCAACTGATTCCGGTGCAGACGCACAAGCGGGAATAAACTCCAGCTTGCTCTTGCCTGAGCTCTGCAGGGCTAAGGGGAGTAAAAGGCAGGAAAGATCTTATTTATCACTGAGGGCAGCAGGTAGGAGTGAACCCCACTGGGAACAGATCTGTTGGGTAGCATGGGGCCATTTCTACATCGTCACTTTTCAAAACAGAACTGCCCTGAGAGCAACTGAGCCAAATGCTTTAAGCAATTCGTCTGCTCTGCATCACCTTGCAGCTAGCGGGAGTAGGTCAAGAATGACATGCCATAGGCAGCCGGAGTACAGCAGAGAAGGTTGGAGCCGCTAACGGGGGCGTTCAGAGAGGATGCAGCGAGGTGGTACTAGACCCAGCTGTAGGATGGAAAGCAGCGAGGAGGAAATGTGGCCCAGGAGAAGAGCAGAGGGGTATAGACATAGCAGAGGAAGTTGGGCCCCTGCAGCCAGGACATGGCCAGATGCGGCAGAAGGGAATGCAGCCTAGCCACGCCCAATGCACTGCCAGATGTGACCAAACAGGCCAGAAAGTGGCGAAGGTGCAGGCTGGGGACTGCGGAAAAATTCCCATTTCTGAGCGCCGTCTGCTCTCCCGATTTCTGCGGTGATATTAATTAGATAATGCGAGAGCGAAGCAGGCCATTAGCAATCAATTACAACAAAGCACTGGCAATAAATGCAAATAATTAGGCTCCCAAAAAGTAATTACGTTTGTTCCACTCCAGTGAACATTTTATTTTAATAGTAATTAACTCTGGCTGGGGCAGGGAGGGGAGGCTTTTATGACCTGCTGCGACCAGCCCAGTCTGCATGAAAAATGGAGGGCATCTGCTTCCAGCTGTGAACTCTCCCTGCCCTCCTCAAAACTTTTATATGCTGGAGGCCACTCCAAACTGATCTTTTTTGGGTCATGTTTTCCAGATAGGTGTCACCTAGGACATGAAACCTAAGGATTTACCACGGATCAATGCTCTTTTGCCTGGTCAATCATCCCTGAAGTTTCCTACAGCCTCGTCGAATAATTTACTCGTAGATATGGACAGCAGCTTTCATTGCCACTGAACTTGACCAAATGAGGCATCTCAAGCAGCAGAGGGTGCTGCTCATGAGAATGCCATCAGCTGATTTGATTTATCCCTTTTACTAGAGGAACTTCTATGACCCTGTCGCATGAGTCCACAGAGCAGCTGTCAGTGCCCCTGGACCTGTTCTCCAAGAGGAAATGTTTATGCACTACATTAATTTTTCAGGCTTGCCTGAGGAGTCACTTGGCCTTTTGCTACCTCGCGCATTATTCAAACCATGATCAGCCCTATGACTGAGTTACAGCAACCTCTCTGTCTCTGTTTCACAGAAACTCCACATCAAACGGTGTCCATCCAAGCCAAGGGAGGCCTTTGGATATATTTGAAAACACAATAATGTAAGAGTTACGAAACATACAAAGCTTCAGAGCAGCAACAGCTCTTCTCCTTCCTACAAAACATCATGTGATCAATACAGCTTAACTTCCCCACCAACAGACTCGAGTGAATTTGATGTTGATGAAACGTGGTGGATTGACAGCCCTGGGCTAGATCTGCACTAGAGATCTGAGCCATTGGTAATCTGACTGGTGCCATTGCATTTAGAGTAAATTGGCTGAAATTGGGAACAAGGGGCCAGTCGCCGTGGTGGGTGCAGCTGGTAAAGGTGTATTGCGAAGTCTCATTACAATTGGGAATGATTATGGTAAACTTCAGAGGATGCACACAAATACCTCTGATTTAAGACCTTTTTCAATTATACATTAATAATAAGTCTCCCTTAACTCATGTGTTCAGTTTCTGTTACTTGAAAATGTGGTGTTAAAGTGTAAATATTATAGCCAGTTACTTCATTTTATCATTCATTTATTGTGTGTTGTGTGATGTTATGATTAACTGACATACCATGTAATATATAATCATTGTATGTTGAATAGACTGAAGTGGTAGGCTTATAGAAGTATTAGATTGATGAATAATTAGAAGGGCTAAGTGTGTATTAGGTATCTAAGTAAACAGGGCTGAAACACAAGGCCTACAGGCTCAGGCCTGTAAGATTTTAGCTTAGCTATACTAGGCCTTACAATTAAGAAATGCTTGACATAAGTAAGTGACGAAAGAATAACCCGATGCCATAAGATTACAGGACAAAATGTACCAATGGGTGATACTGCGAAAAATTAGCCGTATGTTTCATTTTAGATAACAAAGTGCCCGAGAGGCACATTCTTTCTAACACATGCCTTACTACAGGTTTTGCGTCAGTGCTAACGAGAATAAAAGGAACTGTACACAACCTATGAAAAATGCGGTACCCCAGTATTCTTGGGAGACACAATACAAATGAGGAAAAAGAGGGTTGACACTTTCACACACAGGCATAGTGAAAATCACATTAAAAAAGAGAGTTCCCAGACTGGGAAAATTGAGTTCCTTGCGGGAAGATTCCAGCAGGAACCATCCCTCTACTGATGATCAATTAATGAGAGATCCATCAGATCATAAGACTATCTAGGAGGATTTGAGTATGACTGTAGCTATACATTGTGCATGGATATATGTAGGATTTATCTATGCTTGGATAGTCACAACTTTGCTTGTAATGTTAATAAAAATTGACAAAGGAAATGAGACATTGTTCTTGTGACTGTCTGTGTTGCTTTCCATGCTCCTAGAGGCTCTAGATCTGAAACAAGTGGCAGAGGTAATTTTCTCTCTGTTGAGATTGGGACCGTAGCCAGTGGTGTAAAACAACATTACTAAATCCACTTTAACTAAAATAAAAGGCTACCATATCCCTGCATTCAGAGAATCAGGCAGCGTGGATACAGTGCCTCAGAAGAGAAGATAGCATGCCATATAGAGGTGTGACCAGAGCACTTCTGGATCTCGCATCTACAGAATGCAGGTAGGAAGGACTCTTGCTTGCTTGACCCTTTCAGTATTTCTGTCATTCAAAACAAGCATAAGCCGTTACCACGTAGAGCAGGGGTCGGCAACCTCTGGCACACGGCTCGCCAGGGTCAGCACCCTGGCAGGCCGGGCCAGTTTGTTTACCTGCCGTGACGGCAGGTTTGGCTGATCGCAGCTCCCACTGGCCGCGGTTCGCCGTCCCAAGACAATTGGGGTAGCAGGAAGCCGCGGCCAGCACATCCCTCGCCCGCGCCGCTTTCTGCCACCCCCATTGGCCTGAGACGGCGAACCGTGGCCAGTGGGAGTCGAGATTGGCCGAACCTGCCGACACAGCAGGTAAACAAACTGGCCTGGCCTGCCAGGGTGCTGACCCTGGCGAGCCACGTGCCAGAGGTTGCCGACCCCTGATGTAGAGTTTACTAAGGGCCACATTCTTAGCTGGTATAAACTGCCATAGCTTCATTCTTCACCTCAATCGAGCTACACCATTTTACACCAACTAAGAATCTGGCCCTGGACCCATACATTGTCCTGATTCTCCACCCATGCTGTTCCGTGTTAGAACTGGAAGAAAGAACATAAACTGTCCATGCTCATTCATTTCTAGGAACATTTTAGTCTAGTCGATGAAACACTAGACACCCTTTTTGTGCTAACTGTTATGACTTTTCATGATTAAAATTATCACCCCTTCCTGCTAGATACTGAAAGCATAAATTTGTTTCACTTGTGCCTCTGAGAAGATTTAGAATATTGCTCTGCTGTGTCTGCAGGATAATTATTATGATTAAAACACATATATAGCACTGTAAATAGCTAGCATCAAGTAGGTTCCTCTTCAGTCTTCAGCGTTCTGATGCTGAACTGATTATCCTTTAAATTACATGTGGTATATAACCGAATTCTGTATCCACTCCCAGATCTTGACTGTGTCAATATTCCTGTCTAGATTTCCTTACAGTTCTTTATTTCTGTGCTTTGGAAAATAAGACTATAGCACTGTGCATTACTAGCTGAGGGAGAGTACAGCACCTCTATTAAGGGTGTTTATCCCAATTTTAGCTATGTTTTTTGCTGCACAAGTGCAAATCCTTAGCGTAGACAGGGGTAAACCGTTATAAATCACTATTTCCATCCATGCATCTAAGCCTGATTCAAGCAGAGGTAAATTGCACCAGTGCAAATTGCAGTTTATAGCCTGTCTACCTAGGAGTTTGCATCAGTGCAGCTATGTTGGGGGCTGGCTAGTAGTGGCTTAAACCTCCCATGTAACACGGTCTTCGATTCAGTTAGAAGCCTGGCACATAAATTGCCATATGCTGTTGAGACTGGAGAGGAACTAAGCATTTCATGTAGCACCTTGATTGTGGACCTGTTAATTTAGGCTAACGCTAAACTATGCGCTCTTCCTTCTGTTGAACTAGCTGGATTATTTACATGCAGGATGTTCCGAAGGTGCAATAATTTGAGAGACACGTAGTCTGGATTATTGTTCTTTTTATTCAAGGTTTGCCAAGTAGATTCTGGCCAATTTCTTTGCCAAGACAAGTAAACCAACACCCTCTGGCTTCAAACTAGCCCTTTATCACAGTGGTTTTCAACCTGTGGTCCACAGACCTCTGGGGGTCTGCAGACTATGTCTAAGGTTTCCAAAGGGGTCTGCACCCCCAAAACATTTTTAGGGGTCTGCAAATGAAAAAGTTGAAAACCGCTGCTCAACCTCTTCCTTCACAGTGGTAACCACTTCAGAGCAGACCTATTGGAACGCTTTGTGTCTCAGCCTAACGACTCTGCTTTTGGACATAAAAAGCAGAGCTCCTATGTTCTACTCCAGCTTGCTTCTCATCAGCCATCTACGATGGACAGGAACAGCAGGAGAATAAAGAAACCTTGGACAACCACCCTGGCATGTTCAGAACATAGACTGCAACACCCAGCGTGCTGCATGGGACTGGTCACCCCACAGCTGACGTCCGCATGATGGATTTTGCTCCCACCACTTATCAAGGCTCTAAGTATAATCATGGGATGCGCCAGCTCAGGGCTACATTTTCTGTGTAAAACCTGGTCTGCCCCTACCGAGCACGCTGGAGGCAGGTCAGGACTGGGAGCATGAACGAGGCTCTGCACCCTGCGCTGCACCCCACCTTGCCCTCTGGGATCGCGCTGCTCCCAGCCACAGGGGGATCTCAGGGCACATGTCACTGTCAGGCTCGGGCCGCTTCGGCGCATGCGTATGCGCCTCCTGCTGTCCCAGCTCAAGCCCGAAGCACATGGCTTCGCTGGACCATGCTGCGCTTGCGCCACCTGACCCGCTGCCGAGAACCGAACGGGCGCCATGGTTGCGAAAGCGCCCTCCGCTCTCGCCGATTGTCCCCCTCTCGGGCTCCGTAGTTTCGAATAATTAGCGAGCTTATTGGCATACTCCTAGTCACGTGACCTCTTAATCGTCTCTGGGAGGGTGCGCGGCACCGTGTGAGCCCCAGTCCCAAGATGGCGGCCACCCGCTGCCGGCCGTTTCTGAAGCTCTGCGAGGAGTGGCCGGTGGCGGAGACCAAGCGGGGCCGCGACCTGGGCGCCTTCCTGCGGCAGCGGGTGGCCCAGGCCTTCCGGGAGGGGGAGAGCACCCAGGTGAGCGCCGCGGGGCGGGAGCGGCCGCGCCCCCAGCTGGGCCGGGGGGGCGGTCCGCGGATCTCGGGAATGCGGGGGAGACAGCCACGGCCCGCGCCTCACCCCCCCAGTCCCTCACAGACCCCCCGTGTCCCCCCCCCCAGCCACCTACACCCCGTGCACACCTCTGCCGCCCCCACAACCACCCCCGGCTTATCCCCCCTCACGTCTCTGCTCATAACCACTGCCTCGCGGCTTCCCTGCCCCCCCGGCCCCTCACTGCCACCCGATCCCCCGTCACCCCCTTACACCTGTACCCTGTACACATCCCTTCAGCCACCTCTACCTGCAGTCACTGCCCCCCGATCCCCCCGTCACCCCCTTACACCTGTACCCTGTACACACCCCTTCAGCCACCTCTGCCTGCAGTCACTGTCCCCCGATCCCCCGTCATCCCTTACACCTGTACCCTGTACACACCCCTTCAGCCACCTCTGCCTGCAATCACTGTCCCCCGATCCCCCGTCATCCCTTATACCTGTACCCCGTACACACCCCTTCAGCCACCTCTATCTGCAGTCACTGCCCCCGATCCCCCCGTCACCCCCTTACACCTGTACCCTGTACACACCCCTTCAGCCACCTCTGCCTGCAGTCACTGCCCCCCGATCCCCCCGTCACCCCCTTACACCTGTACCCCGTACACACCCCTTCAGCCACCTCTACCTGCAGTCACTGCCCCCGATCCCCCGTCACCCCCTTACACCTGTACCCCGTACACACCCCTTCAGCCACCTCTGCCTGCAGTCACTGTCCCCCGATCCCCCGTCATCCCCTTACACCTGTACTCTGTACACACCCCTTCAGCCACCTCTACCTGCAGTCACTGTCCCCCGATCCCCCCGTCACCCCCTTACACCTGTACCCTGTACACACCCCTTCAGCCACCTCTACCTGCAGTCACTGCCCCCCGATCCCCCCGGTCACCCTCTTACACCTGTACCCCGTACACACCCCTTCAGCCACCTCTGCCTGCAGTCACTGTCCCCCGATCCCCCGTCATCCCCTTACACCTGTACCCTGTACACACCCCTTCAGCCACCTCTACCTGCAGTCACTGTCCCCCGATCCCCCCGTCACCCCCTTACACCTGTACCCTGTACACACCCCTTCAGCCACCTCTACCTGCAGTCACTGCCCACCCGATCCCCCCGGTCACCCTCTTACACCTGTACCCCGTACACACCCCTTCAGCCACCTCTACCTGCAGTCACTGCCCCCCGATCCCCCGTCACCCCCTTACACCTGTACCCCGTACACACCCCTTCAGCCACCTCTGCCTGCAGTCACTGCCCCCTGATCCCCCCGGTCACCCTCTTACACCTGTACCCCGTACACAACCCTTCAGCCACCTCTACCTGCAGTCACTGCCCCCCGATCCCCCGTCACCCCCTTACACCTGTACCCCGTACACACCCCTTCAGCCACCTCTACCTGCAGTCACTGTCCCCTGATCCCCCCGTCACCCCCTTACACCTGTACCCTGTACACACCCCTTCAGCCACCTCTGCCTGCAGTGACTGTCCCCCGATCCCCCCGTCACCCCCTTACACCTGTACCCCGTACACACCCCTTCAGCCACCTCTACCTGCAGTCACTGTCCCCCGATCCCCCCGTCACCCCTACACCTGTACCCTGTACACACCCCTTCAGCCACCTCTACCTGCAGTCACTGCCCCCCGATCCTCCCCGTCATCCCCTTATACCTGTACCCCATACACACTCCTTCAGCCACCTCTACCTGCAGTCACTGCCCCCCGATCCCCCCGGTCACCCTCTTACACCTGTACCCCGTACACACCCCTTCAGCCACCTCTACCTGCAGTCACTGCCCCCCGATCCCCCGTCACCCCCTTACACCTGTACCCCGTACACACCCCTTCAGCCACCTCTGCCTGCAGTCACTGCCCCCTGATCCCCCCGGTCACCCTCTTACACCTGTACCCCGTACACACCCCTTCAGCCACCTCTACCTGCAGTCACTGCCCCCCGATCCCCCGTCACCCCCTTACACCTGTACCCCGTACACACCCCTTCAGCCACCTCTGCCTGCAGTCACTGCCCCCCGATCCTCCCCGTCACCCCGTTACACCTGTACCCTGTACACACCCCTTCAGCCATCTCTACCTGCAGTCACTGCCCCCCGATCCTCCCCGTCACCCCCTTACACCTGTACCCCGTACACACCCCTTCAGCCACCTCTACCTGCAGTCACTGTCCCCCGATCCCCCCGTCACCCCCTTACACCTGTACCCTGTACACACCCCTTCAGCCACCTCTACCTGCAGTCACTGCCCCCCGATCCCCCCGTCACCCTTTACACCTGTATCCCAAACACACCCCTTCAGCCACCTCTGCCTGCAGTCACTGCCCCCCGATCCCCCCGTCACCCCCTTACACCTGTACTCCGTACACACCCCTTCAGCCACCTCTGCCTGCAGTCACTGCCTCCCGATCCTCCCCGTCACCCCCTTACACCTGTACCCCGTACACACCCCTTCAGCCACCTCTGCCTGCAGTCACTGCCCCCCGATCCCCCCGTCACCCCCTTACACCTGTGCCTCGTACACACCCCTTCAGCCAACTCTACCTGCAGTCACTGCCCCCCGATCCCCCCGTCACCCCCTTACACCTGTGCCTCGTACACACCCCTTCAGCCACCTCTGCCTGCAGTCACTGCCCCCCGATCCCCCCGTCACCCCTTACACCTGTACCCCGTACACACCCCTTCAGCCACCTCTGCCTGCAGTCACTGCCCCCCGACCCCCCCCGTCACCCCCTTACACCTGTACCCCGTACACACCCCTTCAGCCACCTCTACCTGCAGTCACTGTCCCCCGATCCCCCCGTCACCCCCTTACACCTGTACCCCGTACACACCCCTTCAGCCACCTCTGCCTGCAGTCACTGCCCCCTGATCTCTCCCTTCACCCCCTTACACCTGTACCCCGTACACACCCCTTCAGCCACCTCTACCTGCAGTCACTGCCCCCCGATCCCCCCGTCACCCCCTTACACCTGTACCCCGTACACACCCCTTCAGCCACCTCTATCTGCAGTCACTGCCCCCCAGTCCCCCCCGTCACCCCCTTATACCTGTACCCTGTACACACCCCTTCAGCCACCTCTGCCTGCAGTCACTGCCCCCCGACCCCCCGTCACCCCTTTATACCTGTACCCTGTACACACCCCTTCAGCCACCTCTGCCTGCAGTCACTGCCTCCCGATCCCCCCGTCACCCCCTTATACCTGTACCCTGTACACACCTCTTCAGCCACCTCTGCCTGCAGTCACTGCCTCCCGATCCCCCCGTCACCCCCTTACACCTGTACCCCGTACACACCCTTTCAGCCACCTCTACCTGCAGTCACTGCCCCCTGATCCTCCCTGTCACCCTCTTACACCTGTACCCCGTACACACCCTTTCAGCCACCTCTGCCTGCAGTCACTGCCCCCCGATCCCCCCATCACCCCTTTACACCTGTACCCCGTACACACCCTTTCAGCCATCTCTACCTGCAGTCACTGACCCCCGATCCCTCCCTTCACCCCCTTACACCTGTGCCCTGTACACACCCCTTCAGTCACCTCTACCTGCAGTCACTGCCCCCTGGCCCCCCACAAGCCCCCAATCCTTCCCGTCACCCTCTGACACATACACACCCCTTCAGCTACCTCTTCTCTTACATCTCTACCTGCAGTCACTGCCCCCCGCCCCTCACAGCCCCTGATCCTCCAGTCACCCCCTTACACCTGTACCCCATACACACCCCTTCAGTCACTTCTACCTGCAGTCACTGCCCTCCCTGGCCCTTCACAGCCCCCTAGTGCCCCTGCCCCTCACCTCCCCAGCTACTCCTTGATACCTACACCCCTGCACACCCCCTGCAGCCGCACAGCCCCCCCCCTTGGCTTATCTCCCCCTCACATCTCTGCTCACAACCACTGCTTCACAGCCCCCCCCCGAGTCACCACCTTATACCTATATCCATCCCCCACACACCCCTTCAGCCATCTCTTCTCTTACATCTCTATCTACAACCACTGTTCCTGTGCCTATTGTCTGTTTTATTCATGATTAAGATTTGCTGTTTTTTTTTTTTTCGTTTCAATGTTGTCTGCTATCCATTTAACAGCTATGCTTGTGGGTTGCTTTTTGTCTCTTGTTGAAATGTTTCCACTTGAATTTTTAATTGGGCCAAAGCCAGAAGGTATCACTGAGGAGACTTCCTTAGTTTAGTGGTTATGGTACTGAGCTGTGGTGGTGTGGAGGCCTTGGTTCAATTCCCATCTCTTCTGCCATGAAGGGATTTGCTACCTAGGCTGTTCTGTTTTTTAATTAAGTGGGTGCAGGAGGAAAAAAAAATAAAAATGAATCACTCTTGTCCCAGACCCCTGCCCAGGCTGTGGGAGATCCAGTCCCCCCTCTGCCAGGGGACTTGAAGCTGGATCTCCCACATCCCAGGGACTGCCCTGCTACCACCCTCTGCCCCTCTCCCAACCCCCTGCCCCACCCCACCCTGCCCCCTGCCAGGTGGGTGGTTCTTAATTCAAGCCCCCTTCCTTCCTCAGGAAGACAATGGCTCCTGTGAATGAGAGGAGATTTAAACAAGGACCCCCCACCTCAGTCACCTGGGAGAGAGGAGACCCCTCTTCAAACCCCTTTTAAGGGGTAGAGGGAGGACTCAAACCAGGATCGCCTGCATTCTGGGCAAGAGTCCTAACCATGGGACTATAGAGTGATTCTAGCTTTTTAGTTGGCCCAATGAGTAGTTAATTAAAGTGGAACAGCCTCAATAGGCAAGATTGAAGGAAGCTCCCTGTTCAGATCCTATCTCATCAGGCAGAGGGGGGAACTGAACTAGGGTTGCTAGCATCCTAGTAGCAGACCCAAACCACCATGCTAGAGAGGGCTGCTTATGTTTTAGCCCAATTAATAGTGAATTAAAGTGGAACAGCTTCAATAGGAAAGATTGAGGAAGCACCTTGTTCAGATCCCCTCTCTTCAACAGCCAGAAGGTAGATTTGAACTAAGGTTGCTAACCTCCCAGTAGCAGACCCTAACCACTATGCCAGATTGAGCTGCTCATATTTAAGACTTGCGTGAGCCCAATTAATAGTGAATTAATGTGGAATGGCTTCAAGAGGAAAGACTGAGCAAATTATCTGCTCTGATCCCTTCTCCTCATCACACAGAGAGGGAAATTGAACCAGGGGTTCCTATGGTACAGGCTGAGTGTGTACCTGTAATTCCCCAGATTTGTGTGGTGTGGGGTTGTAGCAGGTCCTGAGTACACTCATTCTCAGTTCACTCCCTGGCTCAGTGTTGTTTGTACCGCCATCTAAAACTCTGCTGGAGTTCTGTGGGTCAGAGGAAAAGGGAGATTCTAGTCACCACCTGACCCCAACACTGTACTAGATCGCTATCTGACATAGCAGGTCTCAAGCCAAGCTGGTTTTGCATTTTAGAGCACTTTAAAATTAAGCACAAGTCCTTTGCCAGGAGGAGAAGGGAGTTGTAGCTCAAGAAATTCCTTCTCTATGACCACAAATTTACACCAAAGCCTTATACTGGTATAGTTTAACTTTTAAACAGAAATGCTACTGCAGCCTTTGTATGTCTCTTGCACTGGCTGGCATTCCCTATGTTGCTCAGAGCAGCTCCACTTTGTAGAACCAAAGTGAAAGTCTACTAATGCTGGGCTTAATGGCTTTTGGAGCTGTGTTGGTCAGCTGAGGGGAAGGCTAGTGAGGCTTGTTCTACATAAACACTGCTCATTTTTGCCCCTAGTATTGTGCAAAAGAAGAGTGATTTCATCCCATCCCAGGAACAAGCATGAAACATCAGCTGGGGGGGTGTCAGTAACCTAACGGCATGCTGTCATTTATAAGCCTACTCCCATTACCTACAACAGTGAGCAGTTTTGAGGGCAAAGAGGCAAAGCACTCAGACCTGATCATCTGTCAAAGCTGATCCAACAGTCTTGGGAGGTAGCTACGTCTCTGGCTGTTGTAGCTTTCTAAATTAGGACCATTACTTTGAATTCATGGCATGGACAGACGTGAGCTAACCAGAGAGTTAAAGAACCAAGCAGTAGCTGACAAGTAGTCCTTGCGCAGTTGTCACTAGCAAGATTTGAAGGTAGGTACCTGCAAGCCAAGCCAGCTGCAGCTTTTTCAGAGTCAGCAGCCTATGACTCACTAGTGTCTTTATTGTACTGTGGGGAGAAGCAAGCATAGGATAATAACATGCACTAAAACAGGAACAATGGCCTCCTTCAGGTAGCACCTGAAAGGTGCAAATTATCAGTCATACATAGGGAATCATGCAACAGTTCAATTTCTTCAAGTGTCTGTCCCCTGTTAACAAGGGATGGGCAATAGATAGCATGGAATATCTGGCTCCTACAGTGATGGTGCTGCCACCTGCTCCAGCAGCCATCCTCCCATTTCTGCAGTATAACTGTGTGAGTAGCTGTGCAACAAGGAGATATAAATGCTGCAGGGAAGATTTGGAGGGCTTTGAGGCATGCAGCTGTGATGAGTGTAGCAAGTGGGTATTAAACATATCAGAGAGATTCTGAGGGGTGTGTTAGAAACATTTCAACTATGCAAATTACTGTGACTTTTTCTGAGTGAATATAGCTCAAAGGAGAGTTTCATTAGACATGCAGTAGCTCATAGTGCTATGTAGGGTTACATAAGAGTATGTGGTTATACTTTGTTATTCACACAAGACATTCTACAGCCCTTCTCTACTATGAGTCATTACTGTTCTATAAGTAGTTTACATTTACTGTTCTTGAATTCAGTGATAGTAAGATAATTACAATTGTATTATGTGGGTTTTAGACTTTTCTCCAGCTGAGCACATAACATCAAAACTTAGAGGTCTTAGCTGCATAATGTCATAAAAATAGTAGACAGATAAAACTTTTCTCAGACCAGTCCATTCTATAAATGACAAAATGTCGTGTGACTGCACACTTTAGCTTTAACTGCAGCCCAAAAAGTATAGGAAGATGCATAAAATATATCAGCTGGGGCTAAACAGTTTCCAGACGTTCCAAAGCAGTCCTGTTTTGAGTACATTGTTGCATTATCAATTGTATTTAGAAGCTTTCTGCCAATTTTGATCAAAATTAAACAATGCTTTTACAAGTTATGGCCCTTTTTGTGATTTTATGATTTTTTTTCAGGCAGGCACAGGAAGAGGATTGCATGCTCCTTGACAAGTCAGCAGGCTGGTGGGCTATGGAGAAGAGGTGAGAAGATGGAATTTTTGCTCTTTAAGGTTCTGCTTTGAACCCAACCCAGGTCAGTACTGGCCAGAAATTGTCACCATCTGAGGCGGCAGCATGGTCTAGTACAGTGCTTCTCAAAGTGATGGTCTATGGACCACTGCTGGTCTGTGAGCTATCGGCTGCCGGTCCATGGCTAGTTTCCTCATAAGGGCATCGAATAGGATAATAATATGGCACCGGCCCCCCACATCGGATAGCTTGAGAAGCTGTGGTCTAGTAGACAAGGCCATGGCCAGGGAGTTGAGACCTGGGGCAGTCACTCTCCACTCTGCCTGTGTTGTCTATTTAGATGGTGAGTTCTTGTACTATGTGCACGTACAGTGCCTAGCACAATGGAGCCTCTAGGGGCCACAATAATAGCCACTAAGTAGCCTAATGAATTGGTCCAGGTGCCAATGGGTACTTTAGCTTCCATGGTGTTTACCGCAGCATGTTTCCCTAGCAGTAAGATTCTTTTAAATTAAATATTCCATATGAGACGCAGGTTTTATGGAGTCTAGATTCACAGATGGTAAGGCCAGAAGGGACCATTATGATCATGTAGCCTGATCTCCTGCATAACACAGGCCAGAGAACCTCAACTACAGCCAATCATTTGTGACTGAACTATAGACTATCTTTGGAAAGGCCTGGAGTTTTTAAAATCAAGACTAGAAGTGATAGAGGCTGTGGGGCTGGAGGTTAATTCAGAGAAGAGAGGAAGCAATAGTCTAGCCCTTATGTATAGGTTGTTGTCCAAAGACCTCAAAGCACTTTACCAAGGAGGTCAGTATCATTATCCCCATTTGACAGATGAGGCACAGGGAGGTGAAGTGACTTGCCCAAGGTCACCCAACAGTCCAGTGACTTCACCTACACCCCTTCTCTCCCCCACCAACAAATAAAATAGCTTCTGGCACACGTTTTAGTTGGGTTTTTTGTTTTTTAATTAGTCATGTTGAACTAATGACCATTGGGTCGCTCTCTCAGAGAAAACAACAAAAGGCACACAAAAAAAGTAAAGTCAGAATGCCTGAGACAACAACTCCAGATTAGGAAAGCAACTCTTGAGACACTGGTTGGAGCTTTATTGGCAACACAGCTCTCACTTTTACATTCTCACATCCTTCAGCCTCTCCAGCAATCGTTATTTGACTAATGCCACTGGGACTCTCTTTCCAATAAGAACAACTACTCAAATAATAACCAGTGCACTCTGGTCCCCCGGGGATATGCCGAGATCACCCCTTGGAGCTGAGGGAGGATCTCCCCCTGTGAATAAATTGGCCCCAAGAGATCAATGTTTGGCACTGAGATGGCGCCTTCCGGCAGGAATAAAATGTTACATTAAAACATTCAAATTTGGGTTTTTAAAAGCACATTGAGGCAAGGTCTGTGTGTGGAGCATAGAGAGGGAGGAGTCATGTGGGCATAAGCCATCTCCTCTGTTTGCTCTGCTTCCCAGGAGCGCAGACAGACACACAAGAGAGCCCAGGCCTTTCTCTTCATGGCCCTGAAGAGTCAATGGGATGATCTGATAGGGAGGCAGGAGAAAAGAAATAGATTGATGCACA
This sequence comes from Gopherus evgoodei, assembly GCF_007399415.2. NCBI lineage: Eukaryota > Metazoa > Chordata > Testudines > Testudinidae > Gopherus > Gopherus evgoodei. Next base: position 136,870,975 of record NC_044325.1, on the reverse strand, counting down.
TTCCCCTTTAACAAGGATACTGCAGTGACGTACAGTAATGGCCCAAGCTGCCACAGCAGATGATAACCACACTACAGTGCCTGGGGAGATTACTGGAGTACTCTTCACAAGGGCATAGCCAAGTGTGGAGAAGGCTGGCCAACACCCCACAGTTCACATCTTGGCTCTTCCAGGGGCTGCTCCTCCCCTATCTCCTCAAAATACCCAGCCCCTCTTGCACTGGAGGCCACTTGAAACTGATTTGTAAGTTTCTAGTTGAGTTTTCCTAATAGGAATTCAACACTCGTCTCTTAATGTGCTAGTGCAGAAATGCCTACAGCTCAGCAACGCCGAACGCCAAAGGAGACCGGAGCCCTACCATACTTGTACCTAGGCAGCCTTTGCACGCATGAGACGCATATTATAAATATAAAATCATATCTGCTACAAACAGAAGACGTATATTGTACATCTCTTACCCATATACACAAGACCACAATATACACATATGCCTTGGAGGAAGAGGAGTGTCGTCATGGAAAGAGGATTTCAAGAGGCACAGCACCCCCCCTGCCAGCCCTGTTGGGGGGTGGGGTGGGGGCTGTGCGCACAGCAGGTCAGATCAGTCACAGGAGGAGTCTTGTCCAGTGGACGTGTGTCACTCAGGACAGTGCATGGATGAGCCAGCCTCCGTCACACACGTGCACCCCCTACAACATGCGTGCACCCATGTGCTGCATGAGAGGAAGAGAGAGTGCGCGAGCATGTCTCCTGTTATCCTTGAAGTGTTGCGTTTCTTCAGACACTTGGAGTGAAGCTAGGCCCTGAGAGCTTTTTGCATCCTACAGCACTGCTGCCCTCAGAAAGGATTCCACCCGGGCCGGTCTCTGGTAAGGCATTTTCGTCTGGGAGTTGGATCAAACTGTGTCTGAAGGGAAAATGGACCCAGCTGGGAGTGTGTGCGGGCGTGTGCCTGGGTGGGTTAACAAGAGGCAGCAAGGCTAAGAAGGCTGGTGACAGCCAGGCCTGGCCTGCAGGGGCATCCAGAGGCTCAATCCTTGGCTCAGTTTATACTTAAAGCCACAGAAGCTGCCACTCTCTGCCTCCTTTCCCCCCAGACTTGGGCCACCAGAACGGCGTGGAATACTGATGGTCGTTTGAGTGGCACATCCACACATGGAGTGGCAGGCAGGCACACACAAAAGTTAAGACAAAAGTCGAGGTGAGCTTTGTACAGCTAGGAGTGGCTCCTGGCCAGCGTATCCAAGGACTTCGACGACGAAGTGCCACAGTGATTAGATCAGGCCGGGATGGGGAGACTGAGTCCTGGCACCTATCGGCGGTAGTGATTGGGGGCATCCGCAAACATGTACTTGAGTCTGTAGGCTTCAGCAAGGAGGAGTCCAATCTCTTCGTTGCCCCAGTGTATTGTGGGTAGGTTTTGTAACAACATTAGAAGACCCTGAAACAAGGGGAAAAGGGCTTCTTATTTTGGGAGGCAGTGGAGCAGGGATTTCAGCTGTAGGGCAAATTTAGATCTGGTATAAGCAGGCACAGCAGAACTGAATAATGATATGTTCTAGCTTTAGTATACAGAGCACTTTCCATCCATCAATCTCAAAGTGCTTTACAAAGGTGGTCTGAGGGGGAAACTGAAGGTAGAGATAGACATAGCTTCATCAGCACTGCACATACACAGACACATACATCACTCCTGCATGCTGGCGGCCACCCGAAGGTGGACAGCGCACCCTTTATTAACCATCCTCACTTATCCATGGAAAATGGGGTCACATCCCCCAGCCCTTTTCCTGATGCACTGAAGCCTTCATACCTCAAGTCTGCAGCACACAAGTGTTTATAGCAAACAGGCCTGATATCAGCACACATGAACTGCTCCCTCGTTATCCAAATGGATTTCACATTCCCTGGTCCATTGAAATGATTGCAGTGCTCAGACCCCGGCAGCAGCAATAACTGCATACCCCGCTCTGCGTGAGAGTTGGATACACACCCTGGTATGCCTCTCTTCAGCTTCCAGAGGATCTCAAAGCACTTGTCAGAGGTGCACTAACGGATCCTCACAACCCCACTGTGAAATACAGCATTAACACTCCAGCTTTACAGATGAGAACCACAGCACAAAGAGACACAAGGTCAGACATTGAGTCTGTGGTAGAGGATCCCGGAGCACTTGGCTCTGTCCTATGCTCAGTGTAACCAACCATGTGTCCTCTGTTACGTGGTTATGGGGTGGAACCTGGGTGTATGATCTGATATATCACTGGTATGCAATTAACACACACGCACAGCTGCATGCAGTGCATCTCACTGCTTGATGTTTAACCACCTACACATAAACCACCCACCGGGCAATTACGTTGGCCACCCTCCTCCCCACCAGCGGGGCTGCCCCCCAGGGATTCACCTGGAAGTCCTCCTCATCCAAGATCTCTTTTCGCCACTTGATCAGGAACGCGGCACAGACGTACAGGTGGAAATGGGAGAATCCTTCCTGCTCCGACTGGAAAGGACACAAAACTCTGGGTCAGTCCTTGCAGCAGTCAGCGTGAGGATAGCACCGGCAGGCCCAGCTTAGCCAGCCTTTGCTCCAAGCTCTCCCCACAGCAGGCCTGTGGCAGGCACTCAGGGTTGGGCTGCACGAGGCAGACAGGAGGGAGCAAGTCACTTCGCTGCTGCTCATCTCTGGGCGCCAGAGCCTTCCTAGCACTGCACCTGCCTCACACCCACAACTGGTGAAGCTGTGCCGGGGGCCTGCCCTAGGGCAAAAAACAGGGAGGCTGGGAAGTTTTAGTTCTACGTACCTGGTAGGTGTCCCACAAGCGGATGGTGCAGCGCAGAGGGAGCTCCCTCATCAGCAGATTGTTCATCCAGCGAAAGGCAAACTGCAAGTATTCGACCTCATACTTCCTAAAGTGATTGTGTACCTGCTCTGAAACAGCACATTTCATTACACATCTGGATCCCCATAGGGCCCAAGGCTCTGTGTGCTAATGCCCTGCCCCTCAAAGCACTCTCAGGACCAATCCCCTCCCCTGTCCAAGTACATTTCAACCCAATCCCCTATCCCCATTAAACCAAGCCTCCTCCTACTATGTGCATTAAAGTCCCTTGTTCTGTTAAATGATGCCTGCCTACCCCCCCCCCCCACACACACACAAGCATTTCAACCAAGTCCCTCCTACCATGTGCTCTCTGGTCAAATAAGTCTGACTCATGCCAAACCATGCCCTCGCCCACATGCCTTCCAGCCGAGGCCTCTTCCCTGCCAAGCCATGGCCCCAGCTGTGTGCCTTCCACCTGAGTCCCTTCTGCCACTTAATCCACCCCACCAAAACCATGTCACCTCCTGCATGCCTTCCAGCCAACCCAGCCCCCTTCCTCACCAACTAACTCCGTCCCACTTCCCCTCTCCAAATCAAGCCCCACTTCCAGCCCCTTCCCATGGTTTAGCTTCTGTTCTGATTTGGATACCCTCCGGCACAACCACTGGTCAATGGGAACCTCATGGGGGAATCGGAGAGGAATTGTTAAGAGCACAAGCCTGCTCTATGCCTCAGGGTGTATGCTAGAATTCCAGAGGGAAATCATGTCCATCAACAACTTCCACCCTATTGAATTTTCCAGAAAAGACCCATCATATCACTGCAATCAGGGATTACTAAACAGTAATAAGTCACCAGGACCAGATGCTATTCACCCAAGACTTCTGAAGGAACTCAAATGTGAAATTGCAGAACTACTAACTGGTATCTATCGTATCATTTAAATCAACTACTGTACCACATGACTGGAGGATAGCTAATGTGACACCAATTTTTAAAAAAGGCTCCAGTGGTGATCCCAGCAATTACAGACCGGTAAGCCTAACTTCAATACTAGGAAAACTGGTTGAAACTGTAGTTAAGAACAGAATTATCAGACACACAGATGAACACTGTTTGCTGGGGAAGAGTCAACATGGCTTTTGTAAAGGGAAATCATGCCTCACCAACCTACTAGAATTCTTTGAGGTGATCGACAAGAATGTTGGAGAAGGGTGATCCAGTGGATATAGTTTACTTAGATTTTCAGAAAGCCTTTGACAAGGTCTCTCACCAAAGGCTCTTAAGCAAAATAAGGAGTCATGGGATAAGAGGGAAGGTTCTCTCATGGATCAGTAACTGGTTAAAAGATAGGAAACAAAGGGTAGGAATAAATGGTCAGTTTTCAGAATGGAGAGAGGTAAATAGTGGTGTCCCCCAGGGGTCTGTACTGGGCTCAGTCCTATTCAACATATGCCTAAAAGATCTGGAAAAAGGTGTAAACAGTGAGGCAGCAATTTGCAGATGATACAAAACTACTTAAACTAGTTAAGTCCAAGCAGACTGTGAAGAGTTACAAAGGGATCTCACAAAACTTGGTTGCTGGAGAACAAAATGGCAGATTAAATTCAATGCACATTGGAAAACATAATCCCAACTATACGTATAAAGTGATGGGGTCTAAATTAGCTGTTCCCAGGATCTCTTTATTGACTGGTGTGATTGTGGGTAGTTCTCTGAAAACATCCATTCAATGTGCAGCGGCAGTCAAAGCGAACAGAGTGTTGGGAATCATTAGGAAAGGGGTAGATAATAAGACAGAAAATACCATATTGCCTCTATATAAATCCATGGTACACCCACATCTTGAATACTGTGTGCAGACGTGCTCGCCCCATCTCAAAAAAGATATATTGGAATTGGAAGAGGTACAGAAAAAGGCAATAAAAATGATTAGGGGTATGGACCAGCTTCTATATGAGAAGAGATTAGTAAAACTGGGAATTTCAGCCTGGAAAAGAGATGACTAAGGGGGGATATGATAGAGGGCTATAAAATCATGACAGGTGTGGAGAAAGTAAATAAGGACATGTTATTTACTCCTCAGAACACAAGAACTAGGGGTCACCAAATGAAATTAACAGGCAGCAGGTTTAAAACAAATAAAGTATTTCTTCACACAATGCAGAGTCAACCTATGGAACTCTGTCAGAGGATGTTGTGAAGGTCAAGACTATAACAGGGTTCAAAAAAGAACTAGAAAAATTCATGGCGGATCGGTCCATCAATGGCTATTAGCCAGGATGGTGAAGAATGGCGCCCCTAGCCTCAATTTGCCAGAAGCTGGGAATGGGTGACAGGGCCTGGATGACTTGATGATTCGCTGTTCATTCCCTTTAGGGCACCTGGCATTGGCCACTGCTGGAAGATAGGACACTGGGTTAGATGGACCTTTGGTCTGACCCAGTCTGGCCGCTCTTATGTTCTTACAATCAAACTACAGGGGGTGAGAAACAAGAGGTGTGTACAGCATGACCTCCCCCTCCTGCCTTGCTCCCATTTGGATCTCCTCACCACCTACCATCGATCCGGCTGACTAGCTCCTCCAGTGCTTTGACCTTCTTCTGGATCCCTGGCTGTGCAAAGGTGTAGTTATCCTGCAGGAAGACAGTGAGAGTCAAAGACAGCAGCTACTGTAGTGAAAGCATCCTGGGGCTTGGAACCCAGCTAAGAGACCTGCTCTCCTTCTGCCTACTCTTGGGATCACTAAGATCAGCTGTCACACTTTTGCTAAGAGTCCCTGGATGTGAATTGTCCAGGAGACAGTGAGTTTGGGGTGGTGGGATCCTCTGCTCTTGAATTCACTTCCCTGTTGGGGAAGCTTGCTGCCAGACCACGCCCAGTGTAAGCCAGAATCCCTGGAAATCATGAGCATTAGGGTTTTGCTTAGTGAGCAGGGCGGTCTAGTAGTTAGATATACAGACTGAGAATCAGGAGACCTGAGATGAAATCCTGACCCTACTGGGCCTTGTGCTGTAGACTTCCATAGGACCAGGCTTTCCCGCCTGGATTCTATTCCCAACTCATGCTGTGACTTTAGGTGAGTCCCTCAACCCCTCTATGTCTCAGTTTCCCCATCTGTAAAGCAGGGGCAATTTTGTAAGGTGCTTTGAAATCCCCCAATTGGTGCTAAGTGGTAATTACCCTATTTTAAGTAGAAAGTGTTCGACTTTGATGTGTCTAATTGTGTGTTTTGTTTCTTGCTATGTACGAGGGGCTCAGATCACAAGAGAGCATGCTTGAGAAATCTCAAAATAAGTGAATTTGTGTCAGGCTGCAAGGAAAGCAGTCTTGAGCTTACAGAGCAAAATTCCTTTTTAATGGGGACATAAATAGGCAGAGAAAGAGAGAGTACTTAATTCTCACTTTGTTAGGAAAGTCGATCCTGATAAAAGAGGGGAGTGTTTTTAATAAAGGAGACAGAGGACATCTGTTACTGCCACTTGTAAGTCCATATTTCTTTCTGGGACCCTGATCAAGGAGGTCCACAGGCCTCTGTGGGACCACAAGCCAAGGAGGGAGGGGTAGAAGTCTACAGCTCTACGGGGCAATAAGAGGCAGAGAAGTGGGGAGCTGCACATGTCTGGGGAAGAAGATGCAGCATGTTTACTAGGGGACAAGACGCATGAGAGATCGGAGAGCATACGCATAGGGACAGTTCTCATCAGAGAGGAGGGGTGTTGGATGTGGGAGTCGGCGTGTGGGGAAGTAGGACAGCAGCCAACCGCTGAACAAGCCGTTTCAGAAGCCAGGCTAGAAGGGGGTCAAGAATAACCTTAGCACAACAGCCCTGGGAAGAACAAGAGGGGACTAGACACAGATTAATGACTTGGACAAGGCTACTGAGTAATCAGTAGCTGAGCCAGGATTAGAACTCAGAAGTTCCTGGCTTTGAGTTCCCAGCCTCTAAAACTAGGCAGGATTCAGCCTGTAACCAGAGGGGTTAGGTACAGGGAGATCACTAGGAATGTCACTCAAGTTGGGGGTGTCGCCTGAAGGTGAAACAAATGGCGGACACTGAGACTGCTATCTAAGAGAGAGGGGGGAGCAGAGGGAAATCTGCTCAGGCCTATTTCCCGGTGCACTTACCTGTATGCCATCCAGTAGTTTGCTCATACACCAGAAGCTGTCGGCTTCGATGCTCCGCAACACATCCTGAGACAGGGTCGTCACGTCAAAGTTCTCCACATCCTCTTCTATAAAACAAAAGGTGGAGAGAATCCAGAGGACGTGTTTCCAAGGTTGTGGTGAGAGGGGGAGAGAGGTCACGTGAGCACCTAGTATCTTAGTCAGGATCCTTTAACGTGGAGGAATGCCAAGCTGAGTTCCCCATAGTGCCACTATCCTTGCTGCAAACACATTTCTGTGTCCCTGGCTTTGAGTCACTCTTCTGCAGCTGGGATCAAGGGGGAAAGGGGTGGGTAGAACTGGTTCATGGCAGCTCTGGCTTCTAGAACAATATCTGTAACAAAACTGTGCAGCACAGCAAAAAAATCAGCCTGGGAAATCTGGAAAGCCCAGTCCCCCAGCACATGGAACACCATGCTGCCTTGGGTTCACCAGTAACACAATTATTCTTTGCAGGGCAGTAGTGCCTATAAGCCCCAAGCACAGATCAAGACCCCGTTGTGCCAAGCGCTGCACAAACCGAGAACTAATAGTGCTTACAATTTAACAGTGCCCTTTACCTTGACAGGGGAGCTCTGCCCAGAGCTACAGTCCTGTCCTGTAGATAAGCCAGTACAGACGCTTCAGTGGCTGTGGGCTTCCTTACCAGCTCTGGTGCTACTGGCTAGAACTGTATCCAATCATCTAGCAGGCTGCTAGGTGGGTACCAGAGGCCTACAATGCAAAACACACCATCCCCAGGCACCACATCAAGGTCACCACAACCAGTGAGTCACTTCCTTGCTTACAACTAGGCTGGACAGAATTCGATTTTTATTTTTGAGAATATTGAGGTTTATTTGTAAGCATTTTCATCAGTTTAAAGTGTCACCGTTGTGGGAAATTGGGGGTGGTGGTGCCAAACAATAATTATTTAATGACAATAGGCATTGAGATTCCAAAAGTGAAAGCTTTATAATCATTAAAACCTAAAGTGTCAGCATCACATGTCAGAATGTACAAAATAAATATTCTTAAATCAACAAATCACGTGTTTTGACTGCTCATTTGCTAGCCCATTCGGAACAAACCTAATTCAAAAGCCTAATTCCCTGGATTTTTGACTCTTAAGTTCTCAAGCCCCTTGCCTAGCTGTACATTTTGATTATTATTAATGGAAATATTTTTTGTGGGTTTGTGTGCACTGAAATTGATGTTTCTCAATATTTACCAATAAAAACCTGATCCATCCAAGCTTACTTACCACTTCCTTTGAGAGTGCTGGTGGTGTATTAAAGCAAGTCCCTAAAGTCAGGCCCGCAGGTCCAAGAGAACCAGCCATCATCTTGGATCAGTGAAACAGTCTATCTGGAAGCTGGGTGGGGAAGATCAAGGAGACCAGTCTGGGAGGAAAAGCCTGTCCAATGGAGCATTTTGGGGCGGCAGGGGAGTTGGCCCCATTTATAGTCCTAATCCATCCCTGGAGGCCGTGGGGATGGCAAGGTGGTCACACAACTACTCCCTCTGTGAGTAGTTATGCCCTAATCCAAGATGAGAGAGGTGCCCGAAGAGAAGCACACAGCATAGATCTAAAGCCTGGGATTCAGATAGGGATGAGGAAAATGCCACCAGCCACTCAAACCTTGCGTTCCTTTGCAAAGGCAGAGAAGGGGCTCCCTTGATTGCATATTTGATTTGGGCTTGGTTCCTCCAGAGGCTGCTTGAAGCAGTTTCTCCTTGGGCTCCTTCCTGCTACACTGATTGCCAAGCCAGAAACCCTGGAGCTTGAAAGGCAGCAGAGATATTACCAGCATGCCAGCTCTCTGTGTTCAGTAGCGGTTGCCCTGCTAATAGATCTGACAGCTAGTGGAGAAAGTGCTCCTGATAAGGGCTGGTTCTGCTATTAGAACCGGGATGCTAAATGTTGCCCACCACATGCAGCCACCAGAAAGATAAGGACAGGCCACTCGAGCCTCACGCAGAGTTAACAGCTACTGAGCAACTGACCTAGTTCTCTGAAGGCAGGTTAAAGGGGTGGAGAGCTCGAGCCCACAGCAAAGTCAGCAGCCCTGGGATGCAGAACAGACAGCAAGCCCTATGTAGGGAATTCAGGAAGGGAGGGACCCAGTGACACTGCTGCTTAAAGTCAGAGTGCCTATCACACCAAACAGCTTCACACCCCAAATCAATTCACACCCCAATGACATGCACCCCCCTCTGAGGTGGAGGGTAGCAGCTGTTTAACAGGAAGCAGCATCACAGGGCAGCAAGGAGAGAAGATTGCTGTCATGGCAGGGGAGATTTCAGGTACATGGAATTTAATTGCCTGAACTGGAATTTGGCTGAGATACCAGGGTCTTTAATGATGCAAAGCAATCAGGGCCGTGATTGTATCTGAAGAGGGTAACTAATGCCATACAGGGAACAGCGCCATCTACTGGGTCACCAGCCACCACATGCGGCAGAACATGAGATTGCCTGGGAGGCTGCTGTTCCAGCACTAGTCATTGATGCTGCTTCCATTGTCTGAGGAGCTCACAACCCAAGTTATCCTGTCTCCGCAGGGGAAACCTGCTGTTTGGCTGAAGTTTCACAGATTCCAAGGCCAGAAGGAATCATTGTGATCTAGTTGGACCTCCTGTGTAACACAGGCCAGAGAACTGCCCTGAAATAATTGTTTGAATTAGAGCAGATCTGTTTAAAAAAGATCTCCAGCACTGGCGATTTTTAAATCAAGACTCAATAATCCACCACAACCCTTGGTATGCTGTTCCCCTAGTTAATTACTCTGTTAAAAATGTCCCCGATTTCCAGTCTGTACAGAACACCATGTGACCCCAGTCTTCTGCCTCGGCTTGACAAGCAACACCCCACTGCTTGCCCGCAGAAAGGGTGTGTTGGATTTATGGAGGATTCTTTCGGGCACCAGGCACAATCTCGTTCCTACAGGAAGGGCATGTGGGAGATGCCCGGCTCTCACAGTCTACTTCCTGTAGGCCTGACTTCTGCTGAGTTTGGTTCTGTGTCTGCACAGCTGTCATTCATGATTTTATGGAGGAAAAGGCCCACGAAGATGCACTATGCTTGGCTATAGAGCCAGCCTGCCAATGGCCCCAAATGCCGTATGTGCAGAAACCACTTGAAACCTGAATGCTGCCAAGGTACCTCCTCTGGTGACCCTGTTCCTTCTAGCACCTCCCCTCATCAGTATCCCAAAATGCCTTGCAGGGTGGGATGGGCTCTTACTCCAGGCAGCAGCCTGGTCATTCTGTCCACTGCCCTCCCCTCAGATCACTCCCTTGCCGGGTACATGCTGCTGCTTCTACACAGATGGGGCTGGTCAATGACACCTGAGCAGTCTAGTCTCCCCACCTGCAGTGCCCAAAGCCAGTTGCCCCTTCAGTCCACGCAAGTACTGATGACGACAGTGGTGTGCTGTGCCCTCTATAGCTCCTTTAATCTGAACAGCTCCAAGCGGCTTTTCCCACAAGTCACCCTGCACCCCTAGAAAACAGGGAAGCCTCATGACCCCTCTGGCTACTGATAGGCAAACAGAGGCAGGGAGAAGTTAAGTGACTTGGCCACAGTCACCCAGCATGTCGCAAACAGCATTAGACTTGGTGATTTGGGACTCCCAGTTCCATCTCCCACTCCCAGGCTGCAATTCACAAGTCCCTTCAGAGCACAGCTCAAAGTTTGGAGAGGCCAGTATAAAAGGCTACTGGATTTTTTAAAAATAAATAAATAAATAAATCAATATTGGCCTTGAACCTAACACAAGCGTATCTGGCTCCAGCTTGTTCTGAACTGAGCCGCTCTGCTGGGATGAGAAGCCCAACTCCCAGCAGGAGAGGAAGCTGATCAAGCTGATTCGGCACCAGCTGCATCATAAATACAGATTTCGTTTGGGCCTTGGGTGGGAGCCTCTTTTCTCTCTGCATTTCTAGCCTTAGACATGGCCATTCTCAGGGTAGAAAAGGCTGTGGTTTGATTCTGCATCAGAGTAAAACGGAGGGTTGAGTAATCGGAATGCTACGAATCCCTGACATCGCTCCCCCTGCCCCTTCCTGGGCAAGTGATGTTTATTCATGAGTCTAAGAACAGAGACACTGATCTAGGCTACAAACATAGATCCTGAACTCGAAACTCAGCAGGACTATGCCATTTTCCTTGCCCAAAATCATGGGAGCTAGACATGCAGATTTCATGAACCTCATGCTCAGGGCATAAGCCAATTCCTCGTTACTAGGAGGAAACCTAAGATTTTCCCACAGCTGCCTAAGTGAGGTTTCTTGAACCTTCCTCTAAAACGTGTCAGAGAGAATCCTGATCCAGATGGCGGAATGGACAGGCCATCACTAGGGATGTTTAAACATCCATCTGAAAAGTTGGCTCATCACATCCATACCCACTGCAGTTCCACCCTTTAAAGCAAGATCTCACAACCAGGGTTTATCCCGGCAGCTGTAAGCAACATTTCTCCTCTCCTCACCACTGCTATTAGCTGCCTCTCTCCACCGCAGAGACAGCTGCAGTTCAGTGGTGTTTGGAATAAACAGCGCGGCAGAAGCATGGTCTAGTGGTTAAAGCCAGACAGAGCTGGCTTCTATTTCTGGGGCTGCCACACACCATGCATGGGACTAAGCACATCAGCCCCTTCTCTGCCTCAGTGTCCCTTGATGTAAAACAGGGCTCATACCTCCCTACCTCAGAGGGCTGGCAGGAGACTCGGGGCCCCATTTCCAGAAGTGCAGAAGCATTTGCGTCTCCCCTCAATCTCCACTGGATCTGCAGGTACTGAACACTTTTGAAAATCAGGCCCCACTGAAAATAAGGGATGAGGACTGTTAGCTTTTGGGGGCAGGGCCAGCATTTTGTTCTAGGTTCGTACTGCACCTAGCGCACTGGGGTCCTGCGTGTCACCACAACAGACATAACGAATAGCAGGTGCCCAACTCCCCTTGAAACTGAAAGGGCACCACATTCTCTCAGCCTGTGCCCACCTGTCCTAACAGGTTGCTCAGAGGGAAAGTCCTAGAGACGTGCAGTGAATTGGGTGCTGGCTGAGAGCTTAAATCACTGGTGCTCGGTTCCAATTAGTGGAGTAACAGGATTCACCTTGACCCTTAGCATCCCCTGCTTCCAAATCGCATGCGACAGCCCTCCAGAGCAGCAGGGCAGATTGCACAGCCCCGCAGGGAAGGCAGCCCGCTGGCCTCCCAGCAGCCAGGGAATGGAGATAGCAGCGGGGCACTAAGCATTCCAAAAACAGCTGATGGAATGGGCAGTGAGGCAGAGGCCACTGCTGGAGTCTCTTACACTCAATCAGCAGCGATGGGGGATTTGTTGGGTTGGGAGGTGCGTGACCAGGCCAGCAGGCGTGACGGCTCTTAAGCATCTTCTGAGCCAGCACAGGTCTGAAAGTTAAATCTGGCTCGGAGCAATTAGCTGTGATGAACTGACAGTGGCGCCCCTGCTGTGCAGCTTCAAAAGGGCCCCTTCCCTCTCCTCGTGCAAAATGTGACAGGAGAGCGCCGGTCTCTGCAACCAGCCTGGTGCATTAGAGGGGCAGCATGAAAGATTTTCTTCTGGGAATGTGGCGGGGCGGGGGACTCAAGATTTCCAGACTAGTTTTTCGAATCCAGCTAATTAGAATCACAGCAGGCACACGCTGCTGTGGTTTCAGTCCCTGAAGGGCATGCAGAGCACAAAAGGCAGTTCTTCCCTTTTAACAGGCCCATGAGCCTCGGGGAAGGGGCGGGAGGAAAGCTTCAAACTCAGATCAGTGTGTGACGAGAAGTCGTGAGCAGCACAACAAGATGACACTGCCTTACACACAAGGCAGTGCCACTCCAAGGACAGTCCAGAGATTGCCCTGCACAAGGCAAGAGCACAGCGGAACTCACACCCAGCACCTGGTGCTTGAAGTCAGGGCATTGGGAGAAGGCAGTGTTACCTAGTGGATAGGGCACCAGACAGAGTCAGGAGACCTAAGTCTCATTGCTGGGTCTAGGCAAGTGGCTGCGCCTCTCTGTGCCTCAGTTTCTCCACTTACCCTGTCTTATCTAGTTAGACTGTAAGCTCTTTAGGGCAGAGGCTGTCTGCATCTGTCCAGTGTCTAGCACAATGGGGTCACTAGAGGCTATTGTAATGCTAATTAATAACAAGAAGATGAGCAAATTCATTTGACTGAATCCCAAACCCACCCTGGCCCTGAAATTCTTGATTTGCTGCTGCTTAGGAATCAATGGAAGAGGAGGGGAAATGCAATTCTAATGAAAGAACGACCTGTGCCCCACTTAGGCCCTTCCTGGGCGCTTCACTTGTGCTAGAAAAGCTGGAGGTGACTCACCCTAGGGTGATCCTGACCCCTAACTAGTTTAAGAAGTTAGTTTCAGGTTCATCCAGCAGCCACCATGGCTCATGTCTCTACCTGAGGATGTCTGGCCTGGAACCAACCCCAAAGCTGAGGTTTATATTTAACAGACTCTTATTTAATCCTTTGTTAATTTCTGCTCATCATCTATCAACAGGAGTAGTAGGTTCTCTGGCTCTGGGTTTTCATAAGCATTGGATTGTTCTTCTGTGTCTTCCCCCATTGTTCAGAACCACAAAGGATTGTGTTAGTATTTTAAAACTTAGCATCCTTCCTCCATGACTCCCCCACATAGGTCCAGAGCAGATGACGACACATCAAATGGGAGACCTCCACCACACGCCTACGTGCTGTGGGAGCGATGCTCCTAATTCAGTGGGGAGCATGCTGGCAGCAGGTTCACCCTGAAACTAGGGGAGGGAACATGAGACTGGTGAAAGATGCCATCTTTCAGATGCCAGGTCCCAGTCCTGACCAACAATGATCACAGAAGATCTCATGGCACTGCCCACAATTGGAGAGCCCAGCTGGATTCTGCCACCTTCAATTTCAGTCAGATACAGCATTCTTTGCTTCTTGTCCCAAGCTAGACTCGGGCAGTGTCGCTGTGCACCAACACCTGCTCCTTCCCACCCCAGAGCTGTCTGCAGCTCATGGATTCAGAAGTGAGCCCACTGTAAGTTTGTATTTTTATTTCTATAGTACCCCGGGAGCAGCTGATGCTTTGCAGACCAAAAATTAAAAAAAAAAGGACAACAAGTCTCTGCCCTGGGCTGCTTACAGTTCAGCTCAGACCAAGGAGGAAGGCACTAGAGATACCTGAAACTTAGCATATAAAGGACAAAAGGAGAGAAGTGGTGGATCAGAGATCAGAACAGGAGGGACAAATTAAGGAGCAAGACTAAGGGCAAAGTCCACATATCAGTGCTGGTCTTGCAGGGAGGTGGTATCGTGCTACAGGAACTCAGTATTATTCAATGGACTTCCCCCTGCAGGGCAAGAAACCTCCCAAAGCCAGGAGCCCTGGAAAGCCAGGACAGTAAATGCAAGGGGCAGGGGAAGCTTGCACTGCACCTGGCTGTGGCGTACGAAGCTTGAGGCAATGCTGGTAGAGGAAGAAAGCCTGCAGCACGTGTCCAGCTCCCTCCTTCAGTACTGCTACTCACAGCACAGATCCCCGCCCCCTTCCGCCACTGACTGGTTCGGAGGCAAGTGGCACAATCAGGAGGGAGGCACGAGCCAACTATCCTGACAAACAGAAGCTTTGATAAACCATCTCCCTACAGCACAGTGCTCAGCACAAACAGCTGTTCTGCCGCATCATTAAAAAGGCCCCACAAAGAACCTGGCTAGTCAACATATGGCTCTGACTGAAACTGAAAGGGAGCCAGCAGCTCTGGGGATGCAGGAGGCTCTAGCGCGGCTGTGGCCGCCACTCCAGCACAGGGCGCCTGGGGCGGCGTTGCGAGCGAATGAGCACGCCCAGCTCCCTGCTGTGCCAGGTGTCTCATTGAGGAAAACAACACTCCTGGCACTGGAATCTCACCACCCCCGGGATCTGCTTGGGGAGCTGATGAAACTGACTAACCCTAGAATTCCAGACCACCTAGCAGTGGGGCAGGAGCACCAGCACCTTCCTGTGAACTTTGACCCCTTTTCCCCTCTCCATTCCCATTAAGGGATGGATCATTCCAATTCTAATCACAGCACCTCAGCTGCAGGGTAGGTTGCTGTCTCTGTATTATGGGCTAGGGAGGAGCTGTTGCCTGGATACTTACACCTGTTCCTCAGTGCACAGCTCTGCTAGGGATTGGACATGTGTACACTGTACATTGATGGTAGAATTACTATACTAATGGCTTGGTTAAAGACAGATTGTAGGATAAAAGGGCCCAGCCTGAAACATGCACGCTGCTATGTCTAGCATTTGGCTAGCTGAGTCTAATGCCAACACTTACAGTCAGGTCCAGGAGCCAGTCAGGACTCTGGCCAAGCACCACTCACAGTGGCTGGATAGTTCTCTTATTAGCTGCTGTGAAACAGGCAGTGTCTTAATTACCATCAGTAAGCTTCAGAGTTAACACTAACTGGGATGTACAGGGACAGTTCAGAGGATTGTTCTTATTTGCAGACTTGGTGAAAAAACAGAACAAAGTACAGAACTGAGGTTCCTTTAGCAACGGCCAGGGACTAAAAACTTACTGTTATTAAATAGAAATGTAGACATTACAACAGAAACTAGTAGGAGCACTAAGCAGTGCTGGTACAATGCCCTGGCCAGTACCGGCTCCAGTCAACAAGGAGAGAGTACCTTTACAACCTCCTTCTGATTTAAAGGAGCAGTATGGATCCCTAGTCCCACTGCTGTCCTTACCCTACACCGCTGCTTCTCTGAAAGAAAGGTAATGCTGGTGGCTGTAGAGATCATCCTTCCCTCCAGAAAAATGATGTGGTTGTGGGATGCTTGGGTTGTTAAGCAGCCCATGTTCTCTGGAAGTGCAGGAACATTCAACCCCAATGCCCCTGACCTCTCCCCTACCTGCCCTAACTCAGGTTAATTTGCTATGGGCTGGTAAACTGAGGCAGCATTTCACCCAGAGGTGGGTGCAGGGAGGCCAGGGCATAGTGCAAAGTGCTCAGAAAGGAGCTCAACAAGCACAAAATAAGCAGCAGTGATTCCTGGGAATTACATGTATCTATCCTTGCCTCCTTCCTCAGCCATTTGCAGCCACCTGCGCTGAAATGAGCCATCTGCACATGTTACTCAAAGGCCAGCTTGCACCTCCCAATTGATTGCTCAGCCACCCACACCTGCAGGATGCAAAACAGCAGGCGCAGCTGCTGCTGCAGCCTTGATGCCTCCCACAAGCTCTTCTGGCTGAAGGCACCAGCTGAAACAAGCAGCGCTCAGCACTCTTCAGCTGGAGCCATTGATCAGATGGGAGCAGCAGTCGCTCCATAGATAGATCTGTTGCTGGCGGAGGCCCAAGGCTTCCGCAGGCTCTGCCAGCTTGCTGAGACAGCTGTGCTTGGTGCAGCAGGCTGACACAGAACATCCTGGGAACATATACACCGACTCTCTGCTGTGGAGGCAAGGATGGGACCGAGAGACTCAGCTGCAACCCACCTGCTAAAGATCTCAAAGCTGTGAGCATGGTGAGAGGGAGACAAAAGGACCTTCAGTGAAAAGCAAATGCAGAGACAGGGCTGTTCTCCATCCCAACACCACCTCACTGGGAAAGAAACAGGCAGCAGGAAATGACATCGCGGAACTGAAGAAGGAAGCTGCTGGCTTTGAGCTTGTGAACTGAGCACATTTGATACTGAAGCCATTGAGAGAGTAGACAGTGCCCTCCCTGTGTCTTTTATGAGGTCACGTAACCAAAACCTCCATGCATGGCTTCTCCCAGAACCTCCCCCTCCGCTTCCAGTTGGTCTGAGCCCAGACAAGCCCCTTGGAGAGATGGTTCTGGCTGCTGCTTGGTTTAACTCTTGGCCTGGCCCTTGTATCGGCTGCAACAGAGAAGCCCATCAACCAGAGACACGTATTGACCAGCCGATCAGTTAAGGGGAGAGGTCGTAATTGACCTGTATGAGAGCTGCTGCTGCGTTGGCTTGGAATACAATACCTGCTGAGGCATGAGGAAGGTTAACGAGTCCCAGTGACCTTCCAAGCTGGGCTAATCTATCATTGGCAGGGGAAGCTAAAGGAGAAACTAGTAAGTCTAACAGTAAAAGGCTCTGCTGTCAGCTTGGACTTGTGCTGAACAGTTAACTCCCACCTCCAACATAGCAATTATTTCCCTACACCACCCCTGGGAGCTGCTTTGGTCCTGCTGACTCAGCTGGCTGCAGGCTCTGCCGTCAGGGGAGGGAGACATTTGGAAAACGCTCTAGGTCAGATCTAGAGAGGATGGTGGACATCCCACTAGATGAACTTGCAGGGGAGAAGGATGCAGGGAGGAAAAAAAAAAAAAAAAAAAAAAAAGGTTCTTTTAGGCTGCACATACTGAGTGACTTCTGACAGCCAGCCACACACACAGACTGTGGTGGGGCAGACAGTTGTCTGAGTAGGAGAAGGAGCTGAACGGGGG